>NC_134643.1:62333720-63583720 GCF_030463565.1 Pelecanus crispus | reverse complement strand
ACCATGATTTGCAGCAAAGATACATAGGGATACCCCTGGCTGGCAACATGCGACTTCTCTTCACACATGAGAATAGAATGAGATTGTCAGGAAATGGAAAGGATTTTCCAGATCCCATCCAGGGTGAAGTGGCTCTCATTCAATTTTACCAACAAATAATGCTAAGAGTCTCTTGTCAGTTTTAAAGATGTCCATGAAGTTTCCTTAATGGAGTTGACTTCCTATTTTGAGGAGTATCTCTGACTACTAAAGCTCACTTTAATTTAAGTGCAGAGTAATGTAATATATGAGACAAAATTAGGGGGGAAAAGGAATTCATATATGCAAGTAGGAAATAACTGCTCTGCCATCATGCAAACTGGGCATTTGTATCTTTTTGTCCTTTTGGAGCATAACTGTGCTATTGATCTCTGTCCCCATTCAACATCTTTCCAGGCAGCAGCTCACACTTCAGGTTCAGTACTGAAAATCAACAACGGAGAAGCTGTCACATCCCGTCACATCAGTTCTTTCATTCACTGCCTTGAGAACCTGCATGTATAGCCCGTATCCCTTTCTGCTCAAGCCAATAAATACTTTGATAGCTGACTACCAGTGCATTTTACAAACTCTCAACAGAGAAAGTACAGCAGCAGAAAGGAAAAGATGCCATAAATACCCACAGGTAGTGAGCTCAGGTTCTCATTATACATTTACATCCCTCCCTAGTGCTAATGAATTCATTATGTGGTAAGTGTTAAGTAGCACAGGGGAAAGTACACTTTACACAGTCAGTCTGATGAACAGCTCTGGCACTGTTGCACAGGTCACCCTCTGCTCTGATAAGTTTTTACCCTAGAAAGGTGAGAAGTCAAAATTCTCCACAGTTTTCTGTTCAGCAAAACTTAAGGCAAGCAAAGCAGGAGTACCCTACACCAGCGGGTGCTTGGGGGACCACGCAGTGTGCCCATGGGACTCTGCCTGCTCTCTGTGCACCAGCAAGACATTCGGTGAACAGGGCAGGGCTCCATAAAAGAGGGGAGCTGTCACCATTAGCACAAGGACACTCCTCTTAGAAACTCTGAAAGAGAAGCAAATTGCATAGAGCTGCCTTCCCCAGCTAGACAAATTTGTGCAAACAGCCCTCAGGCCACAGGTTGACACAGGTCTTACTGACACTGGCAGCACCATGGGGTCATTTGCACACAGATGATCTTGGCCTGGCAGCACATTAGGGACTAAGGCTTTTGTTAGACTCTGCCACAAAGATCTCGTTGTTTGGAAGTGTGTTTGAGCAAGCTCAGTTGCCAGTGTGGAAACTAATGTAACTCTGTGACTGGAAAACATAGTCCCTTCTTCATATCCAGTCACCACACTGCCTTTCACCATCTTAGAGAAGACTGTCTTTTCAGCAAAATATCATGCAAAGAGAGTAACTGCAGGGGGACTTAGGAAACAGCTAGGATCAGCTTGCCAACTCCTAATATTCAAATGTCTTAAAGCAGACCCTCCAAAAACAGAAGTCTTGTGAACATCATGGTTTTGTAGGGGTGGGGGGTAGAAGGGTTGGTATTGCTGTATTTAGTTTTATGTATTCAACTTCTCTCTCAGACACAAACAAATACACACCTTTCACAACTTATGTAATGTACAACAACATGAGTTTTGTCAGGTTTCACAAACATTTATCCTGGGAAACCTGATATTTCTACTTCTTGCAAGGGCTCCCAACAAGCAGAAGGTCCCAGCAGACCTGCAGTGGCACCTCACCTGAGAAACATGTCAGTGCCCAATTCCATCTCACCCAAAGCTTTCAAAGGATCAGAAACATGGGAGTAAATGTTCACACCTAAAGAATTTCATTGGATTCAAAACTTCCAACCTGCCAGATGAAAATCTTCAATAAGCAATGATCCATGCTATCAACTATTGAAATGTTAGGACCAAGCTTGTTTTCTTGAAAGGACAAGCTTGTTTTCTTAAATCAAATTGTGATAATTTTGTACTTCTGCCAAAGGGTCTTTCATCTCTGCAGCAAGGCAAAAACACCTTCATTACTCAAAATACAACTCAACAAAGTGTCCCCACCATAATGCAAAAGAGATAACTCTCACTAATCAGCACACTTACTTAAAAGCACAGCCCAAATGATAAGAATCAGCATCTAAATGCAATTCCAGACTCAAAATTCTGAACAAAAATTATAACTATTCCATCTTTAAAAGAGTAGGTTGACAGGTCAAAAGAAGGGCATGGAAGGAAATTGAGAGAAACAGAAGAAAGAAGGACATTTGTGTCATAGTGAGTCACAGATTTGTCCAAGTCAGAAATAGTCACAGGATGAAAGAATCCTGTAGTCCTTTTCCTCCTCCTGGCCAGCATCACCAGACTCAGGTGAGCAAATACCTAGCAGGAGAAGCAGCCATTCAATTAACAAAAGGTTAAAAAAGATAAGGATCAGAGTCTGTCATAGAATTGGAAGTTATTGGCGACTGGAGGGGCAGAGTTCAGGTGAATGTCCAAAGGCATGTATTTCGGGATTAATAATAGGATTTTCTGCTGTTAGACAGGGATGTGCCAAATGCAGGTGACAGGTGAGGTGGAAGTTCATGTGAGATCAGCCAAGCAAGAGAGACCTATGAGCCAGAAATACAATGCAGATGTGAAAAATGTGATGTACGGTCTGTCTGGGGGGATATTTCCAGTAGAGAATCACTAGTAAGTAGCAGTGGAAAGACTTAATTTGTGCTGATGGCTGGAGGTCTGGTTACCTCCCTTCCAGACTGTCAGAGCCCTCTCTGATCACCCCAATGGGCTCTGCCACTGCTCTCCTGGTGCTGGGGTCTGGGCTGCTCCAGTGCAGGGTCAGCCCTCACACGGCACCATTGGCTAACCTTGCTGATCCGACTGCCATGGAAAGGGCTGCGAGGAGCCATGTCGGGGCCTCGACCTGTCAGCTCAGGAGCTGTGTTTAAGCTCCAACACTTGCCCTTGGTTCCCGCCTGAGCTACATTGTTGACCCTGACCTGTGGATCGAGTTCTTGGCTTGACCTCAGACCTGCCTCATTGCTATGGATGTGTTTGCAATCACTGGGCTGTGACTGACCCTGGTGACTGCCAATGGACATGCCCTACTCACCTCTTTTTGGCACTGTGGGACAGGGGCTTTGCCAGCAAGTCCACTGCCCTGCTTGCCCTGCCTGCCCTGCCCTCACCCTTGACTCCCAGCTCCCCTGTCCTTGCTGCATCATGATACAGGAGGAGATAGTCAACCTGGAGCAGGTTCACAGTGATGAGAGGACCATGAGGGTGACTGAAGGGGCTTGCTTTGGTCAGCCTTGCAATACCATGGCCAAGCTGGAGTACAACTGCCTCAATAAGTATCTCCAAAGTAAGCACACAGAAAGAGGAACAAGCTAAATGAGCGGGCAGTGTTAGCATGAAAACAAATGTAATCTGGAAATTAGACACAGATTTCTTACCACCAAAGCAGTCTGGGTCTTGAAAATCCTGCTAATCAGTGCAGAGGGAGCAGGTATGACAAACTTTCAGACGGAGCCCGAGATGCTCATGGAAGAGGTTATACAACATGGAGAGTGAGGGCCAGATCCAAGGTCTCCTTTGTGCAATGCCTACAGGAGCACAGCAATGGTCAGCGCACCCCCGAGGCTGGCAGCAGGCTGGGAAAGGGGGGGTACCTGTGGAGACCAACTCTTTCTTCTCACTTGCCTTTTCACCACAACGTTTGTGCCTTGTTTCCCTGCTTCCTTCTCTACACTGCATATTCGTGGCGTTGTGACTCCACCATGGTTTGCTAAGGGGAAGGAGGTAGAAGCCCCCATTTATCTTTTTGGTAAAATTTCCCCCTGTTTTAAACCATTTTTTTAATATTTAGTGCTACCACGCTCATTTTAGGTGCATCTGATTCATTTCTCACTTCTTTACCTAGCAAATACTGAAGTTAATTAAAGTCAGCGTGCTTACTGCAATCAATCATTTACTCTGCGCTGTTCTCTCACGGTGAGCTAAAGAGAAAGCCTGAGTCCATATTTGAAATCCTCATTCAAATACTGCTTTCAGTCAAGCAGTTTAAAATTGCTTTTGGGGAGGGAGAGAAGAAGGAGGGGGCTTGGGGGGAGTGTGGTCTTGTATTTGGTGACTGCTACGGAGCTGGAACAGCAAGAGGAAAGAAGGGCCTGGTTTTTGCTACCCATAGTAGGGAATTTAATTTAAGGCTGATGTGTTGCTGGTTGGAAATATGTATTAAATACCCAGATGCAAGAGAAATGGGTACAGAAAACAGCAAAATAAATACAGGATATTGGCTCATCTATTCAGAGGGCTGATTTCCCAAACCTGGCACATTGGGGATTCACTGTCTGCCCTGATTTTGTGTGTCACTGATTTGGCTAGGATCTAAACACAGAGCTTCACAGTTATTGAACCACTGTCCCAGACCCAGCCAAGGCTGAACACAAAGCAGGCCTGAACAAACCAGCAGGCAGACTACAAAGGAAAAGCAATTGTTCTGCTTAGCAGCAGCACTGTTTCGGAACAAGTTAATTTGGGAGCACAATTTTCTTAAAAGGAAGCGTTGCTCAGCCCAGCATCCTTAGGTTTCATGCAGCGTGCTGCCCTTTTCACCAAGCATGAACCACGGATGCTACCCACGATTTTTTTACTATGCAAGTAGTATAAAAGCTTCTGATAAAAATCAGTTCTCTCAAACCTCTGGCTGGCATCTTGTTAAAAACTGACATCATGTTTGTCTGTCATCGTTGGCTCATGAGGAAGTTTCTGCCATGATTTAATAAGCAAGAGGAAGGATTTTGCTGTTAAGACAAAACAATAAACTGCAATAACAAAACACTAATACAATTTTTCCTCCAATGCCCTTGGTCTAAAGTACTTGGTCTTAACTGACCCTTCAGGGAGGTAAAAAAAGATCATCATGAGTAAAAACCATGGCCAAAAAATAAAGAGCAGAGCCTGTGAATGCAAATAAACTGTCCATAGTCCCATCCTGGTTAACAGAGCTATAGAGACCACCAGTGTCCAGAAACTTGGCCCACAGTGGTTCTGCAGCCCAAGAGCCATGGGCAGGAGCAAGGAGGGGGCACCTGCAGCACACAGACTCACCGTGCTGACACCCCCAGTACCTGGCAGGGGCCAGAGGATCCCTCAGGGTGAACAAATTCCCTTGGAGTAGGGGATGGAGCAGGCCAGCAGCACAGAGCAGGCACCCACGTCCTCTCCACAGGGTGTGCAGGCAGTCCTGACAGGAAGGAAGGGATATGGCCTTGTATTTCTTTGCTGCAGTAACCATCTTCACATCTCCTAGGGGCAGCCAACATAAATTAGAGCAATTTTCAACCCCCTCTAAGCCATTCAGGGCACCCAGCATCAGGCTGCAAGAGTTGTAGCCTGCGCTTTGCACTCGCTGCTGACTGAAACTATGCACTTCTCAGCTGTGTTAGCTGCTCCTTTGCTATCCATGGCAAGTTATCCCATAGCTGCATATACCACTATACTTTGTCCTCAGACATTTTTGTGAAACAACAGCACCACAAAAGGAGAGCAAGCAACCCCTTGGACCCACTCTTTCTCACCTGCCAGCAAGCAGGGAACACTGTGGGAAACAAGGAGCGGGAGGGTGAAAGCCCTTTCTCTCCTCTGCACCACGGCAGAGGTCTAAATTACACTCCAGCCTCATTCACCGAAGCCAGCCAGCTGTGCGAAAGCTGAATGAAGACCTCCAAATCCAGCTCCACGCGTGGGTGTTGTGCAGGCAGCCGGGGCCAGTGCTTGCCCCTCGGCCGTGCCAGGGGACCGGCTCTGGGACCATCAGTTGGCATGGTGGAGCAGCAGTACAGAGCCTCCTGCTTGGGCACTGCACACAGGAACAAAACGAAAGCTGGATATAGCACCCTCGTTCAAATAGCACAGTATTTTAGCACCAGAAATAGTATCTTTCTTTTTTTTTTTTTTTTTAGCAAAACTACTGGCAGAGAAAGATACAACTTAGCATGAAAATAGGTATCAGAATAAGGCCTTAGCTGAATAGTCAGTACTCTGCATAATTCTCTCTTTTCATCCCCTCAGCCTAGATCCTCTCCAAATATTCAGATCAAACTGCAAAGGAACTCCAGCATTTTGGCCATTAAAAGTAAAAGCTGGAACACTTGGATTCTGCCTCTATCATATCCCTCTATTTTGAATAAAATCAGCTCTCTGATTTCAACATCAGGCTAATCATGAAGTCTCTGTCCCTTTCTCTCTGTCAAAGATCAAAGAACTGAAAGACATATACTTGCTAGTAAAAAAGAAAAGGAATATACTATTTTAAGGAGTGCATTCAATTCCCCTCTCTACTAATATTTTGTACATGAAACATCTTAACCTTCAGCATGTGTAAAAGCATGTAAGGGGAAGGATAGAGAGAAAACCAGAAGTCAGGATAAACTGTGGAATGATATTACTGCCATTTAATGGCACAAGTCTTTTTCAAAGGTTGCAGCATGCTTTACACACTGTCTACATTTGAATGATGCATTGTTAGACAATGGAGAGGGCCAGCAGAGGGAAGTAGTCTAAAATTGTAAATGAAAATTACAAATTACAAGTGAAAATACAGAACAGGAAACAAACCCAAGCATGCAATTTTCATTTTAACTCTCTGGGCAGTACAGTAAAAGGGTTAGCATACACTCCCATCAAAAGCAGTGGGAATAACCCTAAGAGCCATCTTTCTCAAATCACAGATGAATTCAAATGGGAAGAGGCATGCAACAACAAAAAAAATAGTTGTTAATGCATAAAACTACTGTATGTCTTCCAATAGCTGGACTCAAGAACCCTGGTTAAATACTGACTTTCTTTCAGAGTCAATCAGATAATAAGACCCCTTTAGAAGCACAGAATAGTTAAATTCATCACCATAATTTAATTGTAGAAGGTTATTAAAGAGCACTTCGACTCCCCTCCTGCTTCGGCGCTGCTTTTGTGTATTAAACTCAGACTAATCAAATTGCAGATTCCAAGAGTACTGTATTAGTCATCCCCATCCCTTTTAATTTGTTTAATGGCCTCCTTTTTTCTCCCCCCTCTTGTGTGTGTGTTCTGACTGGCTGTGCAGCGCTTAGGCTCACGACATGTAAATAAAGAATGGATAGGGGAACAGTTCGTCGAAAAGAATAAAGCGTGCCTCCATTCTAAAGTTACATTTGATGTCAGCGTAATTCATGGGACGTGTACTGCAAGCAATGGTGCTTATTATTTCTGCTTAACTGTCTACAGACACAGGAGGAGAGGGGAGAGGGAGAGGAAAAAAAAGGAAGAAAGAAAAGAAGTCTGAATTTACACTTACCGCTTCAAAAGCCCTTTTGTGCTTCGCCAACTTCTCCTGGCTGAAGATGCAGTATTTTGCCAAAAAGTCGACTCCAAGAGCAGACAAAAAAAGGATAAAATAGCCCATAAAAGAACTCTTTTCTCCACTTTTCCTTAAGCATTTTTGTAAATTGCCATAATGAAAACTATTTTTTAAAATGCACAGCTCTGGCCACAGACACCTCCTCTTGTAGAATTTCAATTTATGGTTTGCTGCTTGTGTTTTGGGTTTGGGGGTTTTATTTTTTTACTCTTTCTTATTTGGAAAAGTCTTTTCACCTGGCCCAGGGCACAAAGTCAAAGTTAGCTCTGAATAGGAGATGCTTAACATGTATAACACATAAGAGCTCCATCCTGGTCAGGCAGTAGTCTAGGAGTGTGGCGAGGGCTTGTTGTTGTTTGTTTTAAATGTCCCAGAAAAGAACCTTTTCAGACTAGAGCTCTGCAGAGCAGCATCCTCCATACATGCTCCCAAGTCCAGAGGTACCAATGGAAACCAAATTCCTTTGGTTTGTTCCAGTCAGAAGAGACAGGTATGCCAACATAAACTTTTCCCTTCCAGTATTAAGTAGCTATATCACAGAAATGACATGCCTTTTGCTATTTTTCTCACTTGATTGAGATCAAGTAGGACACATTGGACCATTTAAAATATCATATGTGATTCCCTCCCCTAACTTTTTTTGCTTGTTTCAAGGCCTATCATCCAAGAAGACAAGGACTTTGAGTTATTGGGCTATATGAAGTTGGCCTTGCTTCCTCGCACCTAACACACCATGAAAAACTGCTGGAAGTGGGATGAGAAAATTGGAGGGAAATGTCAGGTCATGCCACAGACACGGCTGAGCTCATGAGTTCTGTGGATGGTACCGACTAAGTCACCTCTGTATTCAAACTCCTCTTAACCCTTATTTGTTCCCTTCTAATTTCTTTCTCCGTGTCCCTAGACTGCTGTTTCTATCACTTCATCATCACATTCATATGAAAGAAACTCCATTTTCACTTCAAGGGAAACTGCCAGCAAATTCAGGACCTGATGGGGAAAAAGTGTTGGGACTCAGCTCTTCTAATTTCCTGTTCGTTTAGAGTGAGAAGTGGAAAATAGAGGTAATAATTCACAAAAGGGTGCCAGAAAAAAATCTGAATTATTATTGTTATCATCATCATCATTATCAGTAACATTATTTTACTGTAAAGAGAAAGGGAGTGATTCACAGGGTTGTGGCAACGCGGTATTCTGACTGGTATCTAAACAAGCTCGCAACATAAATCTCCTGCTTCTTTTTAAAAGAGTACATTTGTCTTCAGGTTGTGTTTTGGGGCATGTGCAAGAACGGTTCCTATTGGGAAGGAAGGCTCATTGTTTGTTTATAGCTGTGTCCTAAACAGTACAAAAGGACAAATAAAGATGCCTAAATGCCATTGTTTCTTACCCTATACACTCCAGATGAACCAAACCCGTATGATAACAACAGCAAAAATATCTTGGCTTTCCATGGCAAAACAGCAACAGAGGTTTCTATTTCAAGCACAAATTGACAGATGTTCCGAGATTGTTGTTATTGCATGGTATGCTTCTGAATTCCAATCTAAACTACGATACTGAAAGGAATGAGAAAGCTAATTTCTGACAAAATTGGGTTTGCGCATATCTATCTCATTGGCAGCATCTAAGAAAGATTTAAGTCAAAGAGGACAAACTGCACTAGTGGCATAGCTTCTTGAAAAGGATTGCACCATGCTTAGTACTGAGCACTTCCCCAGGATTTAACACCTATTTTCTCCACAAGGAATTTTCAGAAGTTGCCCTCTTTTGTTTGCGCCCTGACATGGGCTTGGGAGATATAGATGTTCCAGCCCTCTGTGAAGTATCACTTATAGGGTGATCTGCATTGGCGCCATCTGGTGATTCTGGAAAATATCAAACCATAAAAGAAAATGTGTCATGTTTGCTCTCAGTAAAATTTTGACATTTCTTCTCACCAACTATTTCGTAACATTGCAACTTCACTTGCAGCTGAGCTGCTAATCCAATAGCCCTGTAACAATTTTGGGAAGGATAAGAGGCAGGGTCATCTCTCTCCCAGAAATGGAGGATCAGGAAGGCAAGCTTTAGGTTTTATTTAACCAATTTTTAAGGTCAGATTAGGCTCTTAGATCATCTACTCTGATTTGGTGCATAACAAAGGCCAAAGGATGCCACACATCTCTGTGTAATCAGTCCAATTATTTGTACCTACCTAGAGCACAGTTTTCTGGAACAGTGTCCTGTGTTGATCTAAAGCTGCCAGAATATGGAGAATCCCATACGGATGTATGGTATGGTATTTCTAAGACCAGTGTTTGGCTTACATGTCATTTGAACTTATATTTAGTCTCAACAACAGCAGTCTTTGCAAGGTTAAAGAACCCTTTAATATCCAGTGTATCCTCCCTGTAAAATTACTTAGATGCTGTAGTAAAGTTCATGCTCAAAATAATTAAGTGGTGCTCTGTCAGTATTTCTGTCAGACATTTTTATCAATCCTTAAAGGATTTTTCGGTGATTCTTGTCCCCCGCCCCCCCAAAGGTTGACATCTTTTTAAAACATGGACACCAAAACTATAGAAACAGCCTCACCAGTAGCACAGATCTCCTCTTATTTATTATTTCCCTCTGGTATGGCCAAAGGGGCAAACAGAGTGCCATTTGCCATTCCAACCTTGGGCAATAATTTTGACTTTAGAGAACAGGTTTTCTCCAGCCATGTTCCTCATGCATCTGTTTCTCTCTCTTTGTTTATTCACCCCATCCCCAGGAAGTTCAGAAATCGTCGATCAATTTTGACCAAGTGAGACGGAGGCATAGGGGTTTGACAGGAATTAAGTACCTACAAGTTTCATGAAAATAGGCAGCAGAGTAGAGGGAGGGAGGGAAGCCCTATTAATTCCCTCATTGAGGGAAAGACCTCAGCATGAGCTCAACCTTTGTTACAGCCTGGAAATCCACACGAGAGAGAGATCCTGGAAAGCAGCCATCATTAGTAGCACCGCTCATGGAACCACCTGTTTAATTAATTATTCTCTGCCGTAAAGAACCGTTTAAAAACAGCTCCATAGCTTTCAATATAAGCTTGCTTGCAGTGCCCCCAGTAGGAGTCATGGAGACTGAGGTCAGGGGAAACTGGGCCCCACGTGCATTGTACCTCTCATAATACAGACCCCTAAAAGGCTGCTAGAGGTCTTTGGGCTCCGGCAGACCCAAATGTGGGTCTGCCATATTCATCCTGCTGTTGCTCAGTACTTTACAGCCAGGCACACTCTTCTGCTCTACCACTGTCAGGCTCTTTCTCCACCCCCTGTCTTTACCAGAGAGCCCAGAGCTGGTGACAGAAGTGATTGCATCCAAAGTCATCCTCAGGCCCACTCTCCGTAGCTATTCAGTCTGCACACAGCTGAGGAAAGCCTCAGAAAAATTAGCTACCTCAAACCAAATCTGTACCGAGCATGTCTGTACTGAAACAGTCAGTGTCATGAACTGGCTAGCTTTATGGGACGGTAAGGGAGTGCATCCCTTATGCTGGACTAGTTAGCCACCCTGTGCCAAATGTCAAGTCTTCACTCCAAAGCACAGAAGTATTCTAGCTTTGCAGCAGCATAGTTGCAACGCTATTACTTACTTAGGTACAGGTAGAATGACATACTTTTCCCTGATGTTGAGGAATAAAAAGACTGTTTTTACTGAAATCAGAAAGCTAACCAAATATTTTAGAGAGGATTGCGAAACTAAAATTTAGTCTCTTAAAAGAAAAAAGAATACAGTAGCCAGGACTGGAACATATTTCTAGTCCAGTATTTGTAAGTTCCTACCTGAAAAAGGCGCTTCAGAGAAAAATAAGATACATTAGGTCAGTGGAGAACAGGAAAATTAGTCTGTGCCCCTTTGTTCACAAGCTGTGCACCACCTGTAGCATTTACTCCATACACACACTCATGCCTGTATAACCACTTTCTGCAATCCTCCTGTGTGCTTGACAGAGTACACAGGAGATGCCCCATGAAAACAGGCATAAATTTGCAGAAGGAAAGGGCCCAGCAGGTGAGTATGAACAAGGGTAGTTACAGAAAGGGTATGTAAGACGCCAGGGAAATAAAAGAGGATTCAGGACACACCCAGAGGGAGCACCCAGGCTGGGGGAGACTTGCATGGGGACCTTGCGGCCATGCAGAGCTCACAGGCCACATCAGCTTTAGCAGCATGCCCCACTCCTGAAGAGGGAAAGATGGCTTACTTTGCTTTTGTAAACTAAAAATCTCATACTCACAGTAAGCTTCTTATATTAAAAGAACATTAAAACTGAAAAGTCAAGTACTTAAAGGCTAAGAAATTATGGAAAATACCAAAGTGCTGCATTCTGAGAGGCCATGTCGTGATGCATGAAGGAGGGTAGAAGTCAGACTATACTGGGAACTTTAGCTTTGGCATTTCAAAATGTTTCAAAACAAGAGAAAAACTGACACGGTTGTAACATGAAGTCAGTAGCAACCTCTACTCCTACCCAGCTCCATAACTTTCACTTAGTTTTTGATTACATTTGTTGTATGTTCTTAAAACTATAAAGATCTTGTAACATTTTATGAACATCAAAAGATTAACCCTCTTAACCTTCCCTGAACAAGACATTATTCCCTTTTTACAGATAGGGAAATCAAGAGATTAAGTAACATTTCCAAAGCCAGGAAACACAGTAGTAGCAGACACAAAATCACTGCTCTTCAGCACCATGCTTTAACTGGACACAATGGTCTCCCATGGGATATCTGTGTCAGAGCTTTGAAGGACATCAAACTACACTAGGCTGTCAATAGAGATAATGGAATAATTGGCAAATGTGTCTACGATGCTTTTCCTTTCAGGAAAGCTGGATTAGGATCTTCAGCCAATTAAGTAATGCTGTTGACTGGGCAATCATAGATGTTTATGAGTCAGATAGAAAGGAAACTACAAGGGAAAGAATAATCAGGGGCTCAATTAAACACTAAAACCAGTATACCTCTTACAAGGAGCTGAAGAAGCTTTGATGGAATAGAAACTACCTTATGTTGGGACTTGAGCATTCAAACTTCAGGGCTGGGAACACAAACCTTCATGTTCCCAGCAACAATTCTGAAATATCACTATGCAATTCATTCCATTTGCCCATGCAGTTAACACACTTGCTCTTCAGAACTAAGGATTTCATAGAGAATGAGGGGGCAGAACAATATTGTGTAAAGATAAAAATTGAATGACAAAAGTATATGCACAAGCACACATGCCTCTTCCTAAAAATCAGGCCACTTTAAAGATAAAGTCCATCAATATTTTGCAAATGTAAAGGATTTTTTTTCTTCTTTGTATTTGAATGTCTTCAAAATCTCATGTTAGTATTTTTAACCAAAAAAAAATTATTTTTTTGTACCCTGTTACAAGACAAATATGACAATTCATTCAACCAAAAATGCTTTCTAAATGGGGCTTTCCAACACTTTTACAGGTTTTTGATGTTTGCCATGAACTGTGTGCAGAGATAGATTTAACACATCACCACTGCTAGATAAAAGCATAGAACAGGTTCAAGAGTCTGTAAAGTCTGTACTCCCATGCTACACAAGTAAAAGCAAATTGAGGCACACGGCAACACTGTTTCATATGAAACAGGAGACCTTTTTTCTAGAGTAAGGGGGTCCAAAGGGCACTTCCTTTTACAGACCTCCCCAACAGACACTGCCATAACTCCCAGGTGTGGCATCCATGAGGCATTGTAAATAATTCACTTTATTCCCCCTTAAAAAGAAATACACCTTATAAATTTAAGATTCAGACTTTGGTCTGAAACTAGTTTCTCCTCACTTCTCCCCCCTTTCTTCTCTCTCACACATATACACATAAACACAGAAATCCTTATATTTTGGAAACCTCTCCCTAGGTCAAGCAAATGTTACCTATTCTTTGCAAATAAGGGTGTCACCGTCACTGTAACAGCACAGGACAGCCAATCTGCCATTCCTAAAGCTCTCTCATGTAATAGGAAAGGCCAAGAGGAAAAAAATCACCTGTATATCACCAAACTCGGCCTCCCTGGGCATAAATATATAAATGCAACCAATTAGATAAAGAGTGTGCAGGTAAGAGAAGATTCTCCATAAAGTGGGATGAAACTGAAGAATGTCTATGTGTACCTGTCGTGGTTTAGCCCCAGCCAGCAACTCAGTACCACGCAGCCGCTCGCTCACTCCCCCTACCCCGATGGGATGGGGGAGAGAATCGGAGGAGTAAGAGTGAGAAACACTCCTGGGTTGAGATAAGAACAGTTTAATAATTGAAATAAAGTAAAATAGTAATGCTAATAGTAACAGTATAATAATGATAATAATAATAATGATACACGAAGCAAGTGATGCACAATGCAATTGCTCACCACCCGCCGACCGATACCCAGACAGTTCCTGAGCAGCGATCGCTGCTCCCCGGCCACCCCCCCCCCAGTTTATATACTGAGCATGACGTCATATGGTATGGAATAGCCCTTTGGTCAGTTTGGATCAACTATTCTGGCTGTGCCCCCTCCCAGTTTCTTGTGCGCCTGGCAGAGCATGGGAAGCTGAAAAAGTCCTTGACTAGCATAAGCAGTACTCAGCAACAACTAAAAACATCAGCGTGTTATCAACATTCTTCTCCTACTAAATCCAAAACACAGCACTATGCCTGCTGCTAGGAAGAAAATTAACTCTATCCCAGCCGAAACCAGGACAGTATCCACCCCTTATTCTATACCATCTACGTCATGCACAGGCCCTCCCCTTTCCAATGTGTTCCAATTAATCACCACCGCTTTCCCTATCTTGATATACACACAGATATCATTCCCTTCGTCTATGGCCCATCCCTCTAAAATGTCCATTGAGTTCATTTAGCCCATGACTTTGGGTTCCATCTGTTATCACAGTCTTTCAGAGCAGGAGAGGTGGTGTGCAGTGTTGGACTGTTGCATGCTGAAGTCAGTTCTCATTCCAACATGGTTTCATCAAAGTTCATTTTCATTAAGCTGGGCAATTCTTACTGCAATACCATTGATGCGGCATATAGCAATCATAATATATAGTATTATATACTTAATATTAACCTACTATATTATTATATTAACATGCAGTTTAGAGATAACATATAGTTAAGAGATAACATACAGTATTATAAAGCAATTAATATTATACAATTCAGTTCATTGGCTATTTTCACCCAAAATCAAATTTCCTTGAGGTACACATTGGGCTTCCCCATCCTTTCGCATCACCCACCAAGTGCACCCAGGTCCTTGAGCAAAAGCAATCCCACGAATGGGTTTGCCTTTGCCAGAGGGGGAAGTAACCCAGACTGTCTTCCCCAGCATATTTTTCATGTGCACTACAGGAACTTTATCTCCTTCTACAGTACGTAAAAGTTTTGATTGGGCAGGGCCAGCTCGATTGGCAGATCCCCTGGTGTTGACTAACCAGGTGGCTTTTGCTAAATGCGTATCCCAATGTTTAAACGTCCCACCACCCATTGCTCTCAGGGTAGTCTTTAACAATCCATTGTATCGCTCAATTTTCCCGGAGGCTGGTGCATGGCAAGGGATGTGATACACCCACTCAATGCCGTGCTCTTTGGCCCAGGTGTCTATGAGGTTGTTTCGGAAATGAGTCCCGTTGTCTGACTCAATTCTTTCTGGGGTGCCATGTCGCCACAGGACTTGCTTTTCAAGGCCCAGGATGGTGTTCCGGGCGGTGGCATGGGGCACGGGATATGTTTCCAACCATCCAGTGGTTGCTTCCACCATGGTGAGCACATAGCGCTTGCCTTGGCGGGTCTGTGGGAGCGTGATGTAATCAATCTGCCAGGCCTCCCCATATTTATATTTCAGCCATCGTTCACTATACCCAAGGGGCTTGAACTGCTTGGCTTGCTTGATTGCAGCGCATGTTTCACACTCATGAATAACCTGTGCAATACTGTCCATAGTTAAGTCCACCCCTCGATCACGAGCCCATTTATACGTTGCATCCCTTCCTTGATGGCCTGAGGCGTCATGGGCCCACCGAGCTATAAATAATTCACCCTTATGTTGCCAGTCCAAATCCACCTGAGCCACTTCAATCTTAGCAGCCTGATCTACTTGCTGGTTGTTTTGATGTTCTTCAGTGGCCCGACTCTTAGGTACATGAGCATCTACATGACAAACTTTTACAACCAGGTTCTCTATCCGGGCAGCAATATCTTGCCACAATGCGGCAGCCCAGATTGGTTTGCCTCTGCGCTGCCAGTTGCTCTGCTTCCATTGCTGCAGCCACCCCCACAGGGCATTTGCCACCATCCATGAGTCAGTATAGAGATAAAGGATTGGCCACTTTTCTCTTTCAGCAATATCTAAAGCCAGCTGGATGGCTTTCACCTCTGCAAACTGACTCGACTCCCCTTCTCCTTCAGCAGTTTCTGCGACTTGTCGTATAGGACTCCATACAGCAGCTTTCCACCTCCGATGCTTTCCCACGAGACAACAGGACCCATCAGTGAACAGGGCATATTGCTTTTCATTTTCTGGCAATTTATTATACAGTGGGGCCTCTTCAGCACGTGTCACCCCCTCCTCTGGTGATATTCTAAGGTTTTTTCCTTCTGGCCAGTCCATGATCACTTCCAAGATTCCTGGGCGACTGGGGTTTCCTATTCGAGCCCGTTGTGTGATCAATGCAACCCACTTACTCCATGTAGCATCAGTTGCATGATGTGTAGAGGGGACCCTCCCTTTGAACATCCAGCCCAACACCGGCAGTCGGGGTGCCAGCAGGAGCTGTGCTTCAGTACCAACCACTTCTGAAGCAGCTCGAACCCCTTCATATGCTGCCAGTATCTCCTTCTCAGTTGGAGTATAGCGGGCTTCGGATCCTCTGTATCCCCGACTCCAAAACCCTAGGGGTCGACCTCGAGTCTCCCCTGGTGCTTTCTGCCAGAGGCTCCAGGTAGGGCCATTCTCCCCGGCTGCAGTGTAGAGCACATTTTTAATATCCTGCCCTGCCCGGACTGGCCCAAGGGCTACTGCATGAACAATCTCACGTTTAATTTGTTCAAAGGCTTGTTGTTGCTCAGGGCCCCATTTGAATTCATTCTTCTTCCGGGTCACTTGATAGAGAGGGCTTACGATCTGGCTGTAATTTGGAATATGCATTCTCCAAAAACCCACAACGCCTAAGAAAGCTTGTGTTTCCTTTTTGCTAGTTGGTGGGGACATAGCTGTTATTTTGTTGATCACATCCATTGGGATCTGACGACGTCCATCTTGCCATTTTATTCCTAAAAACTGCATCTCTTGTGCAGGTCCCTTGACCTTACTCTGTTTTATGGCAAAACCAGCCTTCAGAAGGATTTGGACTATTTTCTTTCCCTTCTCAAAAACGTCTTCTGCTGTGTTGCCCCACACAATGATGTCATCAATGTACTGCAGATGTTCTGGAGCTTCACCCTGTTCCAGTGCTGTCTGGATCAGTCCATGGCAAATGGTGGGGCTGTGCTTCCACCCCTGGGGCAGTCGGTTCCAGGTGTACTGAACACCCCTCCAGGTAAAAGCAAACTGGGGTCTGCACTCTGCTGCCAAAGGGATGGAGAAAAATGCATTAGCAATATCAGTTGTGGCATACCACTTAGCTGCCTTTGACTCCAGTTCATATTGAAGTTCTAGCATGTCTGGCACGGCAGCACTCAGCGGCGGTGTAACTTCGTTCAGGCCACGATAGTCCACTGTTAGTCTCCACTCCCCATTAGACTTTCGCACTGGCCATACGGGACTGTTAAAGGGTGAGCGAGTCTTGCTGATCACTCCCTGGCTCTCCAGTCGACGAATCAGGTTATGGATGGGAATCAGGGAGTCTCGGTTGGTGCGATATTGCCGCCTGTGCACAGTTGTGGTAGCAATCGGCACCTGTTGTTCCTCAACCTTCAGCAACCCTACAATCGAAGGGTCCTCTGAGAGACCGGGCAAGGTGGACAACTGTTTAATTTCCTCTGTCTCCAAAGCAGCTATACCAAAAGCCCACCGGTACCCTTTTGGGTCCTTGAAATACCCTCTCCTGAGGTAGTCTATGCCAAGGATGCACGGAGCGTCTGGGCCAGTCACAATGGGGTGCTTTTGCCACTCATTCCCAGTTAGGCTCACTTCAGCTTCCAGTACAGTTAGCTGTTGGGATCCCCCTGTCACTCCAGAAATACAAATGGGTTCTGCCCCTCTATAGTTTGATGGCATTAGCGTGCACTGTGCACCAGTGTCCACTAGAGCCTTATACTCCTGTGGGTCTGACGTTCCAGGCCATCGAATCCACACAGTCCAGTAAACCCGGTTGTCCCTTTCCTCCACCTGGCTGGAGGCAGGGCCCCTCTAACACTGGTCACAGTATTCGCTGTTCACTTCCTGTAAATGTGAATCAAAAGTCCCCTGATCAAGGTCGGAAGTAAAATTAGCCCTCTTACTCTGTCTGGGGAACTGCTCACTGGAAACTGGAGCTGCAATTTTCCTGGGAGAACCGCCTTTTCTAATAGTTTTTCCTTGCAACTCACGCACCCGTGCCTCTAAGGTTGAGGTGGGTTTTCCATCCCACTTTCTCATGTCCTCTCCATAATCACGCAGGTAAAACCACAGGGTGCCCCGTGGTGTGTATCCTCTATATCCTCTCTCTTGAGCATAGGGACGTTGACTCCTAATGGCTGAGACACTGGTCCGTGCAGGTGGGGAGTAGGACAGATCCTCTCTGAGTTGTTGGAACTCTTGGCACAGTTTTTCCACAGCTGAGACACAGGCCTGTAGGGAGGAAGAGAGCTTTTCTTCGTAGTCCCGGAGTTGTCTAGCCACTTCATCCACCATTGGTGCCTCGTCGTCTTTCCAGGCTAGTATTGCCAACGAGTTGGAATACAATGCTGGTGCGCTCCGTACCACCTTCCGCCACATGGATTGTGTGCACCTGACTTCATCTGGGTCTTTGGTTAACCGCTCATCATTCAGGTCACTGTAAATCACCTCCAGCACGCCTAATTCCCTCAGGTACTGGATACCTTTCTCTACGGTGGTCCATTTGCTTGGGCGGTATAAAACATCCTCCTTGAAGGGATACCTTTCCTTCACGCTTGACAGAAGTCGCCTCCAGAGGCTGAGCGGTTTTGCCCCTTTTCCAATTGCTTTGTCAATGCCCCCTTCCCTGGAAAGGGATCCCAGCTGCTTGGCTTCCCTACCCTCTAAATCCAGGCTACTGGCCCCGTTATCCCAGCATCGGAGCAGCCAGGTGATGATGTGCTCGCCTGGATGACGACCGAAATCTTTTCGCATATCTCGCAGCTCACTCAGGGATAGGGATCGGGTGGTTACCATCTCATTTATGGGTTCTTCCTCCTCTGGTTCTCGTGATGGCCCTGGTTCATCTTCATCCCTTACTAAACGAACTGATTTCCTCGTGTATTTTTTCTTCTGTATAGGGGCAACTGATACCGGCGCAGGTTGGTTCTCTGGTTTAGCCACAGTGTCTGTCACTGGGGTTTGAGTAGCTGCAGTGCTCATGGCTGTGGCTGGAGTAGCCACAGTGCCTGGGGCAGGGGTTTGAGTAGCTGCAAGGCCTGTAGTGGGGGTTGGAGTAGCCGCAGGGCCTGTAGTGGGGGTTTGAGTAGCCACAGTGCTTGTTGTTTTGTCATCAGATCCAGAGACCTTCTCTTTCTTTTGAGGGTACTGATTAGTGTTGACCACGGCTTGATAGGCATGGGCCAGTCCCCAGCATGTTGCAATGATTTGTGTCTCTCTGGAGCTACCAGGGTGACAACATACTTCTTCCAAATACTTTACTAGTTCTTCAGGATTCTGCACTTGTTCAGGGGTGAAGTTCCAAAACACTGGAGGTCCCCACTGCCCTAGGTACTTGCACATACATTCCCACACACCCTGCCACTCATAACTATCCAGCCTTGGGGTAGATCTCTGGATGGTATTTTTAAACTGCTTACTGACCTTTATCAAAACGGAAACAACATTCCCAAGAATTATCAATAGAAGTATCTTAACTGCCCAGGGGTGTTCAAGATACAGGAAAGTTGTTGTAATGAAGGAGGAAACATCATAGAAGAAAGCAGCAAAGGTGCCATTCTGTATTTCCTCCACAACAAGCCTCTCAGAGTAAGAAGTATAATTGCTAACTCTCTCTATGAGGTAGTACCCGAAGTACAGTAGTGACTTCTGTATGAAACCCAAATACCAAAGAATGCTCAAGGTCAGGGTTTTGATAAGGAGCCTCCCAAGCAAAAGATCATGAATCACTGCAGAGCATAGCACACTACACAAACTGACAGCAAGCTTTAACGCGTGCTGCAAAAAAAAGAACATGGTGCAGATCAGAAGAACTAATATCGTGACCGGCAACTATTAACAGACTCCTTAATACACTCTGGTTAATCTGTTGTTATCTCAAACCCTTCGTGCCCCACGTTGGGCGCCAAAAAGGACTGTCGTGGTTTAGCCCCAGCCAGCAACTCAGTACCACGCAGCCGCTCGCTCACTCCCCCTACCCCGATGGGATGGGGGAGAGAATCGGAGGAGTAAGAGTGAGAAACACTCCTGGGTTGAGATAAGAACAGTTTAATAATTGAAATAAAGTAAAATAGTAATGCTAATAGTAACAGTATAATAATGATAATAATAATAATGATACACGAAGCAAGTGATGCACAATGCAATTGCTCACCACCCGCCGACCGATACCCAGACAGTTCCCGAGCAGCGATCGCTGCTCCCCGGCCACCCCCCCCCCCCCCCAGTTTATATACTGAGCATGACGTCATATGGTATGGAATAGCCCTTTGGTCAGTTTGGATCAACTATTCTGGCTGTGCCCCCTCCCAGTTTCTTGTGCGCCTGGCAGAGCATGGGAAGCTGAAAAAGTCCTTGACTAGCATAAGCAGTACTCAGCAACAACTAAAAACATCAGCATGTTATCAACATTCTTCTCCTACTAAATCCAAAACACAGCACTATGCCTGCTGCTAGGAAGAAAATTAACTCTATCCCAGCCGAAACCAGGACAGTACCCTTCACACACACCCAATAGATGGGCAGGACAATCTCTTTCACAGCACCTGTAGCCCTTGATAAAACCTGCACATTACCATACTGTCTAGCTCAAATAATGACATCTGTTATGAAAAAATACATTTCTCTGAAGCCCACATTCTTTTTGGAAAGGTTTAATTTTCTGACACCAGTTTTTCCTTTGCTAGCCCAGCTGCCCAGTCCAGTCATCCTTTCCTGCCATACTTTGTGCAAGCCAACGTGCCAAGTTTGTCTTCACTTTTACCAAAGCAGAAGTAAACCTGCAGCTTTTTACACCATCCTGAAGATTTTCCACTGACTTTTGAACATGGTCTGGCTCTATAATATCAGGCAGACCTTCTGATTCATGCTGCTTCTTTCTTGTGCTTTCCTGGTTAGGCACAAGCATAAGAATAAGGATTTAGAGGAAGTTATTATGCTTTACCTCATTAGGTCTTAACCTTTTAGAGTGTATTAAAGCTCGGTAGCACTGTAGCTTGATACCTGGCTTTGCAACTAAATTTTCTTCCAAGATGCTCTGTCCATAAAGCTGTTGGTCATTGGACACTTTTCAGTTTCTTACCATCAAAAAAAAGCAGAAAAAGCCTCAGTGATCCTGCTTTATGAAAAAAAGACAGGCAACCCAACTCACAACAGATACTCTCATCCTTGGCACCGATGCAAAGGTTTACTAGAGAGCTTGAGAGAGCTTGGGGGCTTAATCCTTCACTTGCATGAACTTCTGGGGTCAGCTGGAAAAAACTTGATCAAATCCAAGGCAGCGCCTGTCTTGTCAGGACAAAATAGGAAGCCTTTTGTTTCTGTGGGACTCAGGCCTTATCAGCTCATTCTGTCACTCATACTTCCTCAGCCCACTTGCAAATCCTCCTGGATTTATTGCAGATGTATGAAGCTTGCTGGCAATAATAGTACAAGCAAAGAGGCTAGTCAGCTATCGACTCCAAGCTCTGGGTAATACCAATGGGAAATTATTCACACAAAAGGTGCGCTGGGGTGACAAATGAAGAGTGCGCTTTGGCCCATTGAAGATGCTAGGAGCTTGGACAAAGCTAACACGCTAATACCAAACAGCTCGCTTTATCTGATTACATACTGAGTGCTTGCCTCCCCTTCCCCGATACCAGCACCCTGCCCCACCCCCCAACTTTCCTTTAAAAGACACAGGTTGCTTTCTTCTTTGCAGTGTAGCATGAAATGGTAATCTACAGCAGGAACCCATCTAAAAAAACCATTATCTTCTCCTCTCCTTCCCCAAAAGACATCTTTAATGTTTAAATGCAGCAAAACCAAAGTGTTCCTCAACAAAACGAATGTGAGCAGAGATTTACGCCATGTTTTCCCATATCTCCCACCCACACCACTGAGACAAGGAAATCATTCTTCTGCCCCCTTTTTAATATTTGAGAGTTTCCTCCACCCCATTATTGTATACTTACGCCTTCCTTCTTTATCTTTTTTTTCTGAAGGTCTTGAATACATTTCTAATGGGTATCCTGCAGGGGCTGCATGGAAAGACCAGTTTCATCCTTGGGTCAGTTAGTAAGCAGTACAGTCCACCAACACTCACCGCTACCACTGTTTCCCTCCAGGAAAGGATGCACCACAAAGCCAGCATGGGCTGCGCCTCCAAAGACCTGACTGCCCAGGCTCTTTTGGGTGAGTCACACCATATACATTAGGCATGGCGGCAACACCTAGGTGTGCTGTGAAGGACCCTGAGAAATTTGCTGAATTCCATGGGGCTGAACTTCTTAGTCAAATTGTGGGTGATTTTGGAAGTCTGCTCAACTAAAGCTCATAAAGTGCTTTAAGGTAAATGAGCACAATGGAAGATTTAAACTGTATCAGAAACAAAAGGAATCCTAACAATGACATTAGTCTACTGACAGTTAAGAAGAAGGAATATAAATGCCAATAATAGCAGTGAAGAGAAAGCAGAAGTGCTCAATATATAGCCCTTTGGTGTAATTAAAAAACACCAAACTGCTATACTGAGCTCACAGATGTAATGAAATCATAGGATGATCATGAAGTGCTTTCCATTGCAATAGCAGCTTATAGGGGTATTAAAAAGCAAACACAAAAGTTAGACATCAGCCAACCTGGAAAATTGTTTCCAAGACTTTTAACAGAAATCAGAGCAGTTATTTGGGTCCTCACTGACAGAACACCATGGAAGCACCAGAGCTAGAAAGAAAGCTAATATTGTGCCACTGTTTAAAAAGGGTAAATGGCACGACCCAGGTAATTACAGACCTGTCAGCCTGACATCAAACCCAGGCAAAACAGCGAAGCAGCTGATAAGGGATTTGATTAATAAAGAATGGAAGGAGGGAAATATAATTAATGCCAGTCAACGCAGGTTTATGAAAATAGATCTTGTCAAACTAACTTGATTTTTTGGGGGATAAGATTACTGGTTTGGTTGATATAGGTAATAGACTTAGGACTTCTACTGTGTATTTCACTTGGTATCACATGAAATTTTGATTAAGACACCACAATGACACAAAACTATCATGTTACCTATTCAGTGGGTTAAAAACTGGCTGACAGGTCTAAAAATGTAATTACAAATTAAGAACATTTATTGAGCTGTATCTTGGCCCACTCCTATTTTTTGTCAATGATGCACAAGAAAACTTGTCACTAAAGAAGACCACAGAGGGCCAGTTGCTCAGGAGGAGGATAAATTATTAAGCAGCTTTGTTGCTGATCCAAAGTAATCTGGGTGGTTTGGCTAGCTGAAAACAGGAAAGCAATATGAGCTTTGAAGTGACCAGGTGTAAAGACTTCCTAATAGACAGATCCAAGTGTCATAATGAATAGGCCGCTGAACATGAACTTCCAGCTCAATACCATGGCCAACAGCTCTAATACAATTTCACATGAATAAATCAGAGAATATGAATGAGGTTTGTTACATTACTTCTGGCTGGAAACAGAGTCCCTGGAAATGCTCTCAAGGCCTGACTTCCTGACCATGTACAGTGAGCAGACTCAAGCACCATCCCTAAGTGTCCTGCCAGTACCCAGACAGTGCAGAAGGCAGGGCTACAAGGATGGTATCTCTCTCATTGTACTATTCAGCACACCTACCCAGCAAGCATTGCTGGAGCTGCCCAAGTTGGCTAAAATTCTTACAACATGGCCAGGTCACCTCCACCCACACTGATCCACAAGTTGCGCAGTTTTCCATGAACATGGTCCTGCTGTGGTTAGCCTCTTTGCAGCGATCCTAGGAGCCCATGGCCTGGGTTGCCTCCCATTCCCAAGAGGAGGCCCATGCCCTTTTTTCCCTACGGATGATGTACACCATCTGTAGATGGCATTACAAATTTGCCAAGGTCTTCCAAAACCAGAACCTGCATAAGCAGCTTGTTACTTGGCTGGTCCAACAGGGATAGAGGCCTGGAGTAGTCTGAGGGCACATTAAGGGTCTTTTATGTGGATGGTAGTTCAGGTGATGACATGCTCACAGAGGCAGCCCTTGGAAGTGAGCAGTGTCCACATAACATTGATGTGATATTGATGCCAACGTCACAGAAAAGCTGTCCAATTCTCTCTTCACAGTCCACTTAAGAGGGGACCAGAAAAGAGCCATGCCATGCGATGTCAGCAGAACGATGCTCTTAGCTACGTAATTGCTGAACAGTCTCTCTTTTTGACACTGAGTGATGATTATATAAGACATGCTCTGAGAAGCAGAGAAGCATCCAGGAACCCTCCCAGCATGAAGTTAGAAAACTGCTCCAAGGGTCTTCATTTAGGGAATTGTATCACTAGGGCAAGGATTAGGACTGGGCATTCACTGGTTTGCACGATTTCCAGAAAGATAAAGCTAAACAAGTGACAACATGTGAGATGACAACTTGGAATTTGCCCATCAGCTTGAACTGCTTTCTGTTTTATCAAAGGGAAAAACAGCCTCATGACACCACAAGAGTCAAGATGCACTCAAGCTGCTGTTGTAACTTCTGTGTGGTGTCCCAAATGTCTTGTGATGAGATAGATTAATAAGCAGTTGCTAAATTTCTGACTTTGACTTCACGCAGAAAAAAATCAAAGTAATTTTTTGGTTTATTTTAGGATTCTGTTAGGTACAGCTCTATTTTAGATTTAACACAAACATTTCTTTCTATCCGTATTTTTGGTATCGAACAAAAACTCAGCCTTTGTTATATTTTTATGGGCCCTGTTGTTCTTTCAGAGGTATTTTAATGCATATTGTTGTTTCTGTTGTAGCGAGTGTTGCTCATTTTGTCAGAAGCAGATGGTGTTTGCTGAATTTTGTTTGATCCAAAAATAAGCAACATCCAACTGTTCACTACGGAGGTGTGAAAGAGAAAAGGCCTGATGCATAAACACAGTTTCTCTCTCCTACTTCGCCTTGCTATTATTCTGGTGAAAAGCATTGCCGCTGTCTCATTACAAGCCTGCAAAACTGTGGAGTTCATGCTGTCGCTCTACCAGAGAGGGCACACAGCTCCAACGGGCAATGCTGCCAGAGCAGTAGCTAACACCTCCACGGAGGCCAGCCCAGGGGGCTTCGTAAGAGTTTCTTTGCAGGCCACCAAAGGAGGAAAACACTGTCTAAAGGCTAATGTTAGTAGGTAGCCTAAATTAGGACACATCAGACTCCCTCTGTAGTCAATGGAGAGAAGTAGGCTTTTCCAGATGGGTAGCAGAAATTATGTGTCTCTGCTGACTAAAGAGACAGCCTATAAAGACTCACTTCCAACTTACAGTTTCACAGGCAAATGAGGTCTCCACTCTGCTGACCTCCCTCCATGTGCCCCTGGGCAGGAACAGCAGTGCAGAGGCTACACAAAGTCTCAAGGGATGGATGCTCCTGGGCAGATTGCTCTGAAGATCACAGGGGAACCATTGGTTTCCAGGACTGGGCTCTACCAGGAGGAGGAAAACGTGTCAGGGGTGAGAGGACAGATACAAGCTGACTCACATGTAGTAGAACCTATGCACATAGAACAGCACATAGAAACCACAAGGAGCCAGTTCTGGATCTATATGTTCATCTTTGTGAAAATAAAGGCGCATCATCATAAAAATGATCTATAACAATCTGAGAAGGGACAAAGCCCATCAGTCCCTCTTTCTTCTGAGCAGCGTGTGCCATGATCCCAGGCACCAGCTCAACACCTGGGGCTTACTCCCCAGGGTTAGACACAAAGGCCCAGGAGCACCAGTTCATTGGGCCCTTGTAGCCAGGAGCTGCACTGTGCTATCTACGTACACCTCAGAACACCAACATCAAGCCCTTCCTTGGTATTTGCACCTCTGCTGTGGTGGGTTTTGCATAGTCCTGGCTGGCGCTCTCTCTGGCCTTTGCTCTACCTCATTAAGCCTCATCATGACGTGACTGAGTCAAGGCCCAGTTGCTTTGATTTGATTAAACCATTAGAAAGTGTTAATTCAGCCAAACTATCTAGCAGCACACCTTTAAATCTTCTGCTAGATGAGGCCCCTTAATGACTCCTGAGGGCAGCCGCCTGCCTGCAGACAAGGCTCAGCAAGGGTCTTGAAACACCAGCCATTGAGCAGTACCAAACAGGAGAATCTGTGGCATCTGGGAATATCTTTTCTGAATAAAGTATTAAAAAAAGATAACCACTGCAGGGTGCCCTATTATGTTTTTAAAATACTCCCAGTTTCCTTAGTGTTTATCCAGAAAAGCTAATTATACTTGTCGCTTAATGTAAATTGCTGGATAAATAAACACAGAAATAGGAGCTTAGTGACTGCTATGCTTTCTTTAAAATGCTGTCTGAAGGTTCATTATGCTAAACACAAAAGAGAAGGGAACTTCTTACAATGCACTTATTAAAGGCACATTTTCTACAGAAATGATTGTAGCATGATTGTACAATAGCATATAATTTGCTTTGTTGGCATTTTCAGTGTGAATCTTGCCGACAGCAAGCGTGGATGGGAAAAGTGGCTGTGGGGCTGCCGCTTGCGTTGTTAGGAGCTGTCAGCAGTGATTTGGAGGAGGACGATGCCCCAGCCCAGAAGAGGAGCGCTGGCACAACGCACACGGCTGACAACGGGGCAAGAAACCCCATGGCTCCTTTGCACACACGTGTATCCCTGCGGTAGTGGAAAAGCTTGAATTGATGCTGACACCTCGAAAGACTTATGTGACACCGCTGTGATCATTAACAGCAGAACATGCTGTAGTAGGTCCTCAGCTCTACAAATGGGATCCAAACCAGGCATGAACATACAGCTGTATTTCTGTCAAGGCAGCCAGAAAGGTACAACATGGAGTCATACGACACTAATGTCCCCATGCTGGCTTAATGACACCTGAAAGAGGATAAAAAAGACCCGATACAGGAAAAGAAGTGGCCCAGATGATCATCACCTTACATGACATAAAACTGGCAAGTACAAAATTGACCCATTAAAACAAACCATCACTTTGCACCACAGCCATTGCACTTCTGACACAGCTGGAGGAGGCCTGAAGTCAGTGATACTACCCACAAGATGATCCACCCACCACCTTGGGAGGGAGTTTCCTGAGAAGCAACAGGGAACACATCTCAGTGGGGTTTTGGATTGTGTTTTTTTTCTTGTAGAGATACAACCAAATAAAGGCAGCAGCTACTGGAAGAGGTAGACATAAGGATGATACACCTGAAACTGGCCACTGAAATACTTTTTGACTCTAAACGGGAAACACTGTTGGATGCAAGTTTGACCCCACTTAAGTTAAATTTAACATCTACAAGACCCAGATGCAATTTTCCCTGCATGGCACCAAAACAGCTCCAGAGCCACCCAGGCCTTGGCATATGCAGCTAGGAAATCAGGCTGACAAGGCCAGGAGGGCAGGGACTGCTCTGGGCAGGCTGCGTTTTTCATGCCTGGCCATGGCCAGGCTGGAGGTCACTGGGTAGATTGAAACACTCACAAAAGAAATTTGTCTTTCACCTTTCTAGCCGCTTGAGATACTTGTATTTGCTACCAGTTTCAGTCTGATGGATGTTTTAACTTTGTCAAAGTGTTCCTAGGAGTTGTGTGTTAGTTTGCACTGCCTTTGAAACTCAGTTGTTATCCTGAAAGGGCAGGAAGTGGGGATTAAGTCCATTAGATGTTGTTTGAACAACTCTCTTTTCACTCTGCGTTGTGACTCTGCAGTTTGCCAGCACATTTCAGCCTCTTTCCAGGAACTGGCACCGTGGGATGAAGCGTGGCTGGCTGAAGACCTGGCATCCGTGCTGACTTTCATAGGTACCACACTGGGAGAATCAGAGAAGGAAACTCGACGGCAGAGGAGGAAGAAATGTCCCTGGCACCACCCTCTGCAAGTGGCGTATAGAGGACCTGGGTTTCAAAAAAGCTCTCTGCTGCCTGTGGGATACAGGATCAAAGTACATTATTCGACTGGAAAACGTGACAACCTAATCATTCTGAAGGGTACTATTATTGTCTGCTTAATATGCTTTACAGTCCCGATGAACAGGGAAGGCTGGCTGACAAGTGTAGTATGATGTATCTAATGGCTCAATACTGCCGTGATGGATCCATAAAAGGAATCTAATTTCACAGTTTGAGGAAAATACAGATCATACAGTCGGCACTTTAAGGCTACTGATTTCAGCAATCTGGACAAATAATTCCAGTTTAGGATCTTCTGGTGGATCAGCATTGTGCTTTATTTGTTGCTGTTTAATTTAAAACTGGGACCTAATACTGGAGCCTGTGAAGGCTTATACATTACAGGATGCAAGTCTTATTTGCCAATCACATGGTGCCATCAGCAAGGATGGTTTTAGTTCTAATCAGATGAAACAGAGCATTTGAAAATTCTTTGGGTCAGGATTATATAGCAGAGCAGTTTGAACTGCACATGCAAAGAATTGTAACTTCATGCACGTCACGAGTGCAGATTCAGAATATCTTCTGGGCAATTGCATATGACAATTCAATTATTTCATACACACAGATTGGTTCAATTGTGTGAAAGGAAGGCTTGCTCAACTTCTGAGTGTATTATGTAGTTTTGAAAATAAACCCCCTGTCTCTCTTCTGCTATCCAGAAAAATACCGCTTTACAGAGGACATAA
Organism: Pelecanus crispus; assembly: GCF_030463565.1. NCBI lineage: Eukaryota > Metazoa > Chordata > Aves > Pelecaniformes > Pelecanidae > Pelecanus > Pelecanus crispus. The sequence continues at coordinate 63,555,129 of NC_134643.1, read as the reverse complement.
TCTTCAGGAGTGTATTCCTGCTGATTAAGGGTTATTTGATAATCACAATCATGTCTGAAGTATGGCAACGTAATAGAAAACAGTGGTGGCAGGGGTTTGTTTCTAATGATGCAGCTACCCTCTTCCCTTTTGATCTCTGGAATCAAACATAAGTTTAGACATAAAAGCTCACCATCTTGGAAGCTGGAGATGGTCATATTTTCAGTACCTTGGCAAGGGGGATCTGAGCCTTCTTGAGTTTTGAATTAACATGGAAGACTCGTGCTTCCTTCTCTTCTTCCTATTGCTGCTCTGCATCTTGGGGGTTTCTGTAATCCAGGTTGGGAGGTCTACGCAAGCCTACATGAAGGGTCTCATGCAGACCTTCCGCAGAGTTCAGAAATCCCACCTCCAGTGCAAAAGCTATCTTTCTTTTCATGTGAATCTTCAACTGGTTCTTATAATGCTAGATGACAAAAGGTAAATCATACATAAAGGTATGAACAGTAAGAATTGTTCCAAATCAGAAAACAAAAGATTAGACTAGGTGTGCACCTCTTTTGGCCTTTCCCTGGTGAACAGTTAAGAAAAACATGATGTAATAGTGCAAAGCACCAAGTGTTCCTTCTCCTGTTGCCAAGTAAAAAGGTGCTTACCTCACGTTCCCAGTGTTAGGACTACTCTCATTTCAGCTGTGTCCTCAGAAACTTTGCACAACTACCTTGGTCTGTGTCATTGGAATAATGAATGTGCATGCCCTGTTCATAAAAGTCTGGAAGATTCATCTTATGGGCTAAACTGGGTACTAGGAAAAAAAAATCAGCCAAATCTGTCTAGAGTTCAGCCTTTTATCATTAAAAGCTGTGCTTGAGCAGTTAGTTTTATTTGACACTTTAATCTGTCCATTAGGAAGCCTTTAGCTTGCCAGCCATTGTTCAGTGGGGATGAAGGACCTCTGAAAACCCCTGGGAACCCTACATGCGAGGAATCTGCTCAATATAGCTGGCCCTTTCAGAAAACCAAAGACTTTCTTCACTAGGAATTAAAAAACTGAGCCAGACAATGAAGGCCCATGGTTGGCTTGCTAGGAGCTCAAAGCAAATACATCAATACAAGGATGAAGATGATATTTTTCTTCCTAACTGCAGCCAATTGGGATGGTTGTAACTGTGTGGGAAGCATGGGCTTTGCTGAATGATTTTAAGAAGTTAAGCATAGAATGCCACTGGACATCTAATCCTGCTAAATTTATGCAATTATTTATTTCAGTGGGTGATTCCTGTGAATAAAGTGAGCAGGATTTGGCTTTGGTTATGGATAAGTGAAGAGGACACCAAAGCGTAAAATGGCAGCTTAGAATGACAGAGGAGCTCCTAACCCTGGGGAGCCCATTTACACCAGCCAGTGTGGTTCAGACAAAGCCCTAAGGGGGGACACGGTCCCTTTCTGAAAAGAAAGAAAGAAAGAAAATTGCCCCTAAAAGAAAAATCCATAATCAGGAGGACCATCAATAGCGGAGATTCCCCGTTGGTGAGGTACCTTCTTTCGACTGAGAAAATTCCTACGTTTGTTGATTCTAATCCAGCTGGCCTGACTTGGATTTGTAACCACCAGATGCATTGCAAAGAACTATGGATATTCTAAAGAAAATCAAATAAAGGCTTTTTTAAACCAATAAGTATCATTCTTGCAGATGGATGCAGAAGACAATCAGTCACAAAATGGATAAAATTGCTGCGCCCCGCCCCCCCCGCAATATTTAAGATGCCTGCATCAAGCTGCCTTCAGTTTGTATACATATCAGATTATAGAAGATCTGCCTCTTTATAATTTTTTTAAAAAGGATGGCAGCCTTAGTTCAATAGAGTTAGTGAGACAATCCTTTAAGCTGTGTCAAAATGCCAGTTATCCTAAGATGCCACCCAGATTTGAATAATTTAGAAAGAGACAAAACCACAGAAAGGAGGAATCATCCTTTGACTACTTTTGCTTTTGACACAGCTGCCTCCCCCTCCTTTTTACCAAAGCATCTTCGTCTCTCTATCAGCCATGACAAGTGCCAATCAAACCTTCTGTTTCTAAGGTTCTGGGGGAAAATGAAACATGAAACATTTTCTAACAATCACTGACCAAAGGTCCACTATCAGTGTGTGGTCTGGGGGAAGCCAGCCTTTTCCTTTTTCACTTCTAATCTCTGACCCACTGTTTACTTCTTCTTTTTTATATACTTTAATCTCTTTGTTGCTCCAAAGGATCCTAAACAAATTGTAGGTCAGTGTGGATTAGGCTGCTTTGTTACCAATGATTAGTACATTTACTTTTGCTTTAACGTCTTCAGCAACAGCTGAATGTCAAAAAGATCCAGCAAGAGTTTGTTTAATCACAACGAAAACTATACCCACATAGTCTTACAATTGCATTGTCAGTCCAGCATAAAAAACTGGGATACAATAGAAGACAGTGACCGTGGACCTGCATTGTTAACATGTGTTTTCAGAGGTACTATTCCAGTAATTCAGTATTATAATAATCAGATTCACAGTAACCTTCATTAGATCTGGATAATAATTAAACTTCAGATATTTGCCTGAGAGTCTAAGTTCTGCTCCCATTTGCACAGCAGTTGCACTGGATTCAGAAACAGTTTATGCAGGTCAACAGTTGTGGAAATACTTTCAGTAGAAAAGTGATATAAAGTTGCTCAGCAAACATGCAAATGTATGGATCAGAATTAAAGAGGGGAATTATTGGACATATTGGACTAATTTCAAAGGGATGTATAAGGATCAGATAGATCTCTTAAAGCAAGGTAGACTTCTCTAGACTCAGGTAAGCTTTCTTAAATCAACATTGCCTCTGCCCAGCCTATGCACAGTCGAGAGTATATTGATGTGATTTACATGTAATAGGCTGTAAGAAAATAAAAATGGACAGAAAATGAGAGAAAGTTTTTTAAAGTCCCTTGACATTGAAATTGCACCAGCATACACCACCTTACACATTAGCAAGACCAGGACCAGGAACTTTTCCTATGACCCTACAGCAGCTAAGATCATCTTTTTACCCTATTGCCCCATCTGATCTTTCCACATCAAATTCAAGGTTTGTGTCATTGATTTCAAAGTGACTTTACCAGTCTTGATTGGTTTTTTTTTTTCTTACCTGCCATTGCTTTCCGTCCTCCAAGCACCACCAGCAACACCTGACCTGGCCCCTATTTGTTCACGTCTCTGAAGCCGTTGGCTTCCCACGTTTACTTGATGTAGGAAGTGACAGTCCCAACCTGAATTATCAAATCACTACCCTCCTCTGCACCAAACCACTCCTGCCTGCTATTGCCATGTATAAACCCTTTTCATTCAAATTTCTATGGGAAATTGCCCAGACAAAAACTGCTAGGATACTGCTAGGATGAGAAGTTGTTTGCAGTATCTGATATACCTGACAGCTTAGTAAAGTTTCCAGTTGCTTTTTATTTTAGATCTTGTTTTGGGGTTTTCACCATTAGTAATAATGTAGTGATATGAAGGCTCATATGCTAGTAGCTATTCATATGTTAGTAGCTATTCATATGCTGACAGAAAAATAAAACTCATACACAGTGAACTTTTAGAAATATTGGCGTGATTTGGAAATTGTGATAATACACACAGATACACAAATCCATATATAGTATCTTACAAGATTCATCCAAATTTGCCAGTTGTAGTGTTTATGAAATACACTGTCTATCTGTATAAATATATCACAATATTTAAGGCCAGAGAAAGAGCCTACACAAATGCATGTAATACTGGAGAAAAAAAAAAAAATCATTAAATTATAAACCAGACAAGAGCTTTTAGGTCCCCAAATCAAGCAATCAAACCTTCAAATCAAGTGCTATTTGAGACCAGCCTTCATTCAGCAGCCCCTGAGATGTGTAATAAAGGCAAACTGAGAGATCAGAGGGAAAAAAACACCATGCATAAGCAGAGATCAGATAAGAAAAGAGACTAGAAACTGGGGGGATAAACCAGCAGTTTATCAAGGCAATCAGTAGTGTTTATTATTAGATATACAGGTTGGAGCACTTTAATGAGAATGTAAACACAATATATAAAAGTTAAGAAGGTCTTAAGGAAACAATCCTCAGCTTACCTGTACCATCCCGAGTCTTAGACAATTGTCCAGTAAAATGCGTGTTTCAGTTCTCCAGTGTGGATTCAGTTTCATGCAAACTGTCCAAAGTGTTACAATAAATGAGACTGATCAAGGGCCAAGAGATTTTTATCATACTCTAAATATTAACAAGTTTATCAGCACAAGTCACCAACCTCTTATTTTACCCTAATGGCCCTTGTTTTCCATATTATTCTATTCAAAGATACCTGAATAAATGCTTGACAATAGTGTTAGAAGATTTGAAGATCAGTGGAATTATTGATTTTTTAAATCATTTCTAACATTTAAAAGGACTTTTAAGAAGCCTATTTTTTCTTTTGTTTTCTTTTTTATATACCTGAGAAAGCAAAAGGAAACCATACCAAAAAAGAATTTTCACCTGGATGCTTTCTCTGCCATTTTTTTGCAGGTTAGCAAGAGTTTCTCTAACAAAGGTGATGGACACGATGCAAGTTTGGCCCAGATTGCCTCATGCCCCAACGAGTCTCCCAAGCAAGGACCAAGTGCGTGTTGCCTGCATGGCTTCATAAGAACTTCTCTCCCCAGCCACTGCAAAGGCAAACAGGGCTGTGCAAGCCACTTCAAGGCAATCTGCCTGAATTTGCAGTAAGGGGCACTTCCACTCACACAACAGAAAGCTGATTTTAGAAGATATTCCTGCCTGTTGCCATCACTTGGTATAAGTTTATGTGTGACTCACTGTAGCTTCATCCCCAGCGATGGGGGCCAAGCTGCTCAGGTAGGTTTGCCTCAGGCTCTCCCTCTCGCAAAGCTTTCAAATCCAAGCTATGGGACACAACAGCCTGGCTGCTGGGGGGAGTAGCTGGATAGATGGACCACAAGTTACAGCACAAATTTAGGTTCAGACCTGAGCCAAATATGTGACGATGACATCTCTCAAACAAAATACAGGCCTGCAGGCAACATTTCACTCACCTTATTTCCATTAGCTCTCTTCCCCAAGTTTGATCTGCTTCCACTGTATGTTCTGCCCTGCTGCTGCCAAAGATGATGAAAATATTGTTAAGGGTCTTGACTCCTACACAGAATCCTTTTGCCTTTGAAAAAACTAAGACTGAGAGAAACAGTCTTTACCTGCCCACAGTACAAGCCATTGAGGACAGATGCCTATGCTCACTTGGTAACTCTGAAAAATCTAAAAAATTGTTAAATACCATATTGATAAGCAGCAGCAAGTACCATCATCTGCAAAATAAGCTGTACATTCAGGTCACTTTATTCAGGTAAAAATGCAAAGAACTGAAAGCATTCTAGTTCTGAATGTGACAACTCTCAAGGGATCTCAGTGGAACAAATTAAAATCTGCGTCTGGGTCTGCTTTGGGGCACCTTAAAAAAGCTCATGTTCAGGTCACAGTTGACTGCATGGTCTTCAGTCAGGCAAAACTTCCCAAAGAATCAGGAAGCAAGTGTAAAGACTTTATCTGTAAAGACTGAGACAACACAAGCAATATGTTTGCTGGAAGTACATGTACACCCCCTTGCTCCATGGCAAAGCAAAGGAAAAAGGGTTAACTTCAATGAGCTTAATTCAGGTTTTAAGCCTGTTCAGAGCTAAGACGATGCACACATTCCGCTTCTGCATCTGGTCTGAAGACCATCATCTCCTCCATATATGCTCTCTGAGCATGTCCTGTGCAGGAAGTAGGGAGGATATAAAAACTTCTTAATGAAAGTATCTATATAAATAACACTGTTTTAGCCACAAAATATTTACAGATCAGTATTTCCTTGGTCACTGTCTACTGTAATTAACTTATTGAGAATATTTTTTTGTCAACTACAGCTCATAAATAATTGTGGTTAGATTGGACTAATTACAGAATGTGAACAGACCTTTCGTAAATAAAATACCACCGATGTCTTCACACTAATTGTTCTGTAACTCTAGCCTCACATGTCCAGGAGTAGCTGTGTTAAAACACTGTAAATCAATTTAGCAGTTCCATTCACACATTGACAGACCCTGTGACAAACAGGATCACATTTCCTACCTAGACAGCCCCTGCTAAGCAGTCAGTTTGAAAAGAGTAATTTGAACAGGTTCACATTAAAAAATACATGATCCTACACAGAGGAAGCTCTCATGCTCTTACTTCTGCCCCCATCCCTACAACAATGTATTATTCTGTTACACAGCTAAATGTTCCTTTTGTGGCCTAATTCACTGTAAAACTTCAGCAAAACAAAAGGAAAACACTAGGCAATTAACAAAAATAAGGGCTGTATCATTCCTTGAAGCGGGCAGTTTAACAGCTGGCAGATCTCAGTGCAGCCCCCAGGTCTACAGAGGCAATCCCCATTCAGGAGCCTACTTGTGCTGTCATCAGAGCATCTCTGGGTGCATGTGGAGCACATTCCCCCATGCAAGACAGGCATGAGGTAGTGATGGGGTAGGAAGTGTCTGTTCTTACCCATGTACACCAGATTCTGACTTTTTCCTTCTTTAGCATCAGTGTCCTTTATCCACTGCTCAGTCTCCTGCTTCTTTCCAAGGGAAGAGCAGCCATCCAATATCCAAGTCACAGCTGTTATGCAGGATTCTTCCTAGTAAGTCAGCTTCAAGCTTCAAATGTCTAACATACCTGAGCAGCTCTTACTCAAGGCTTACTAATTTATTTATGGAGAAACTCTAAACATGTTAATTCCTTTCTGCAGCTAAATTTAATACACTTCAAAAGGGTCAATACAATTTATTCCCCACCCTGCAACTGTATCTGAATTTGAGGACTTTTTAGCAGAGGACTTTAAATGTAATTCAGTAAAAATGACATGAGGAAAAAAAGTTCAGACAGTGTCGGGCAACTCTGCAGGAGAGGGTGAAGACTGAAAACTGCTTCTGGCAGCAGCACTAATATTTGATCATTAAATGTTGCTTTCAGTGACATTTTGCAGATCATGAACTACAGGCACAGGGTTGCCACTCTCCCTTGCTTCCTCTCCTGTATTACCTGCCAAAGCAGCACAGGTCTGGTTCTCTCTAGAGGTTGGGGTTGGCTATGGACTGAAGCAAAGCTGGGTGGTACTCAGCCCTGCTGCATGCAGGTGTATAACACAGCAGCTCTACGCATTTGGGTGTAGTAGGAGATACTAGGGATAGGAAATGCGCATACAAGATATTCACTTGACTAAGGCATAAATGTTCAAGAGCAGCTGAACAGATGCAAAAAGATTTGACTGGTGGGTCTCTAAAATTTTCAGGGTCTTTCACTGCAGTTGAGAGGTAGGAACCCCTTCACCACTTCGAAAGAAACCGTAAGACTCACCATGAGTGGAAAGGCTTGATAGGGGTTGAGGAGAAGGTGTTCCTCACAGATGCCTACTGAGCACCCCACAGACCTTGCACAAAGCCATCCTGTCCCAGGACTATCCTTGCTTCCCTTGTTCCTTCACCATTTTAACTATTTTAACTAGGCAGCAAAGTACTGTGACTCCAGCAATTCTGCCCTCATTGCTAACCTTGCAGGGCTGGTTCCAAACATGCTCTATTTGTGGGTACCCCTGCATCATTATTGTTACTGAGAGACTGAGCCTTCAAATACTGCTTTTTTTGCTATATATATCCTTAATACTGAATTCAGGATGTGCAATTATTTGTCTGTGATGTCACACCTGCTAGCCATTTTACTGCAGATTCTTCTTAATCCAAACATCTTATTTTACCCATTCAAATATCTCCTCAGAGGGAAAATGCCACTGCCATACTTCCATTAACTACATTGAAACTGACTTTGAATTTATAATTCAATATTATGTGGAATATTACAGCACTTGCTGAAGGAAATATGTCCACTGTTAAAATACTGTGAACAGGTCACAGGCAGACTCTTACAGGATCACATGAATTTTTTTTTTTTTGGAAAGAAAAAAAATGCAGTCCAGAAAACAAGCTGTTTCTGATGTCTTTTCCCATACAATTGAAAAATTCAGCTCTTGTTCAGTATGCAGTCATTCAGGTAATTAAATTCCACAGTCAGAACTGGAAAAGGAGCAGGAGTTTATATTCAAGAGCTATCACCACAGAGCCACTGTGCATTCCCCCCAGATGAGCTCTGCGGCCATTTATCATGCAATTCCAACACAAGCAATTTGCTACCGCTATGAAAAATAGGCCTGGTAGAGTCCCAGGATTGTTTGTATATTGTACCTGTATCAACTATTGATAAAATGACCGATGGCAGCAACCAGCCTTATGTCTCCTTCCTCCTCAGTGTTGAACAACACACTCACACTCTTCCTTTTCTCTCTTTTTTGCCCAGTGCATTTTTATTTCTGTTTTGCACAGAGGTACGGCTTCAGCAGGTGGGCTATAAGGGCCAGTGGCTGCAACACAGGACCCCGTCATGGAGGATGTGGTGTTGAATCCCTTCAGGCAAAGGCAGGAACTGACCCTGAGAGTCCTGCTCCCTCCGTGACACAGCTTTCACCATCCTTCCTGCTGCTGGGCTTCTTTAGGAAATGCAGCCAGAGCTGCATTTTGGCTCAGTCCTGCTGGTTATGTTGGTCAAGGTTTGAGGATGCTGGCTGGACCAAACCCCACAGAGATGTCATGCGGGGGAAGCCAGAGCTCCCTATTCTCCTTCAGGCTTAGGACAAAGGAGGGATGGAGCAGCTCAGTATTGGCTGAATGGCAGCAGAAGTAGACCCGCAGTACCTCTGGAATTACCGTCAGTAAATGTCAGTAGGGAAGCAGAGACAGCAAGTTTCCCAAGTGGGGAAAAGCCAGCCAAGAGCTTATAACTCTCGAGGCATCAACCCTATTTTTCTACATTAAGGTATTAAGAGCAAATTGGTCTGAGGACCTGGTAGTGGCGGGCACATCGAAGAGAGGTGGCCCTTGCTCTGAGGACTTAGGGTCAAAACAGAGGAGATCTGGGGTGAGCCAAAACACAGAGAGGTGAAGTGATTTACCCATGCTTGCTTAGCACACCAAGCTGAGAACTCAGTGCATTTCAGTGCTCCTCATTGTGGGTTTCTGAGAGCTTGACATGAGCTGGCCTTTAATGCTGGAGGTAGAGAACAACTGCTATTGCCCAGGAGCTTTTTTGAAAACAGTCAATGCATTTGTGGTTTTGTTTCTAAACAATGACATGCTCGTGATTTTCTTTCTGATAGGTCTAGTCACGGCTTTTTTCTTTCATTTTTTCAATGGTTTTATCACTGAAGACTGTCTGGCTTACAGCTGGTTTCCTGCTGCTACCAGGTTAGACAGCACTCACTATATTTGTGTTCAGTGGTAGTGGATTACTCATTTGTACAATACAGACTAACCCCAATTGTAAAGGAAGCAAATTCAACTAAATATATATGGTTCAATCAGGGAGCTTGTGAATTTTTAGCAACTCTTGTAAAAATGGTAAGAATTTAAAAAATCATCTCACTTTCCCTTTTATCCCCATTTCCCCTCTTAGTTTCTACAATGAAAGCAATATGAGTGGAGATCTCACCCAGGGAGCTGAAGTGCCTTCACAGTTAAGGACAGCATGTAACACCTCCCTGCCTGCCTTCTTGAGGTCTGAGGAATTGCCTTCATCAAAGGCAATTTCTGTTCCTCCTGAGAGCTCAGTCCTACAAAGTGACAGGCTCAGTGCTCCTGTCCAGGAAAGCAGGAGTCACGGGTGGTCAGCACTGGGAGCAGCATAAGCCCAGACTGCGGTCTGGCTTGGGAAAACAGCAACAGTTTGAGTGTGCAGTGGTTTTCTGTCTTTAATGCCAGACACCACTAAGAGAAACTGTACATTTAGCTACATTTAGGACAAACCACAGCAACCTCCTGCCTGCATTAGGCAAAAATGAATATTGGGTTGACAATGATATTTCAGAGTGCTATATTAGCTATACCATCAATTTCCCTTTGTTTAAAAATGTTATAGAGTTGGATTTCCTTGACCGTTATAGTTCGTTCATTCAGTTCATATAGTTCAGGTGAACTTCCCCAGGAAGCTGATCTACTCAACATGAAGATAGGATATGTGGTGAAAGAAAAATATGCCTTTTCAAGTGGGGCTTTAAGATAGCTACCTTATAATTTTGAGAAGTGTTGTATCTGTATAGAATACCAATTATTTTTTGTAGGTCTTTCCCTCTCTGTTCTCCTAGGGAAAGAAAAGTAGGCAGCACGTTGTACTTTGAACACTACACTTTACCTGCTTCTGCTTCCTACTTATCTGGTAACTGGTAGGGTAAGCAGCAATCTTTCACCAAAGAAGATTCAGATATTTTTACTCCTAATTGCTTATTGCAATGCATTTCAGGAGTAGATAAAGCATTTCTGAGGGTGCTTGGTGATTTTATTCCAGCAGACTGCAAACAAAAGCACAATGAGAAGTAATTTACCTTCACAAGTGCACTGCATCTTGCAATTATCTCCTGGTAATGAAGAGATACTTAAGGCTATGTTAGACCCAGTCCCACCCTAATGTAAGAAACAAGATCTTTTACACTGACTTCAGTATGGTAAATCAGACACATAGTGCACATTAACATCCTCTTTCTGGATGATCTTAAAGGTCTTTTTCAACCTAAATGATTCTATGATTCTTAATGGTTACAAGGCTGTGCTGTGAAGACACTCTGCACTACGTATGACACTCAGATCAAAGATTTAATCGCACAAGGTGCTGAGTGCTCGGGCCATGAACTAGTGCCTGAGCAGCTACACTGAGAACGATCCATAAACCAGCAGTCTGCACATACTGAAACACTCTGCTGACAGCGAGAGGAGGATGAGCGTGAGAACGTACCTCAGGACAGCTCCAGAAACGTCCAAACCAGGGGATGGTCATCAAACAGACCAGCCATGGTCAAAGGCAGGGGGTAAGGAGAAGCACTTCAAAACTGGGGGTGATGTATGCCTATGCAGCACCAGCGAGCACCAGAAGAGACTGCATTAGCACGCGCTGGGGATCAGCCTTGTACTCACAGACATGTATGAGCAGGAGAGCAGACACCAAACCGTAATTTTCCTTCTTCCTTTCCTCCCACAACTGCTAAGCAAAACGATGGTTTGTACTGATTCTGGGCTGCAATGTCTGTGCCAGTTAGTTACCTCACGTGTGTTAGCTACCAGAGTGCTTCAGTGAGAATGGAAGGACTAACCCTAATATGGTGTTGCCATAAATCCTCACCACGGGAGCCCTGAATTCGGAAACCAAGCTGGCTGTAACTACATTTTGTTAACGTGAGTAGGAAATAATTTTTTACTGAGTCTCACTTTATAGCCATGATACACACAATTTGCCAAGGTGTCTTTTTTTTTCCTCTCTCTCTTTATGGCTTATAAAACACTTCAGTGATGGAGAAGTGTAAAAATGTATTCTTAAGTACTTACTGAAAAACTGTCCTTATTCCCAGAGAACCATCAGAGTCCCAGTTCACAGTCACACTGCCCCAGAGGTAGTCATTCAATTCAGTGTCAAGTATATGCCAAAGTACTGTTACCAGTAGTTATTTGCTTTATGCAATATGTGAGGTCTCCAGGTATGGATGAGGACCTCACTGCGCTGGGACATATATGTCTATGGAGAATATAGCCTGGAACTTGTTCTGCTTATTTTAGACTCCCTTTGTGCTCAGGTAAGATATTTAGCACAAAACTTAGGGAATTCAAGGAACCTCTTATCTACCTAAGACCTTTGCTTAATTTATTTGGTTTTGCTGCTAATAGCTTTTCTTGATTTTGATATGGAAATTTTCAGAACAATTGGCTTAGCTCAGCCATAGTTGCAGGATGACAGAAGTGTTATTAATTTTAAAAATATCTTTAAAATAGCTTGCAACTAGTATACTAACTAGAATAAAGCTTTTTATCAGCTTAATTCCTTAGCATTAAAGGGAATATGAGTTAGCTGGAGAGGTGTATTTTGACCACCGGAGGGCTCCTACATTTTTTTCCATTACTAAATAAAAACACTAAGCAGTGGCTGGCCTCATTCAAAGTTACTGTAAGAACAGTCTGCAGCTAGCAATGTATTTGATGAATTTCACCTGTATTTCTACTTGGATCACTGTAAACAGACCGTGAAAGTATTGAACTTATAAATTATTCAAATCTAGTCACAAATGCTTTCACCAAATATTTTCAGATTTGCAAATTGTTCAAATGTTGACATTCCAGTTGAATATCTGGTTTGGAATTTGCATGATCACTTCAGCTATTAGTGCACCAAAGCCAATCTAAACTTTTAATTGTGTGTTCATTTGTATGAATCATTTCATTTGTATATCATTTGCCAAACAGTACAAATGGCCAGATAAAAGACCACTGAAGTCATAGGGAAAATCCTGCTGATTTGTGTCACTTCTGGATGAGGCCAAACATGCATATTGCTCGTTCCTTCTGCAATTCCATCACTGAGAAACAGAAAAAACATCACTACACCGTACTTAACTAGAAAAAGCAGCCAGGATTTGCAACTTTTATATCCCAACACAAAATTGAAATGATGTTTTTGTTTGAAAGTTTGAGCTCTCAAAACTCATTTGCAGGCCTGTATTGGGACAGAAAGGCAGGATCCTCTCAGATCTTTGTGGAAAACAAACAAGTAGTTATTTTCAGGGTCCAGATCAAACGTGTCGTTCCCATGTCACTGACCCTTGCCTGATAATGCACATCACACTCAGACTAAATCACAAACTCTCCTCAGTCTGCTTAACGATAGCAGGTCACTTGACACATTTGATAGAGCTCTGCTGATTTAGGGGATCTGGCCCTATTTACAGTTTAACCCAGTTTCTTCTTGTTCCAGACCTCCATTGTCTTCCAGCCCAATGGGGCCTGGCTGACAGTCCCTGAAACCTCTCACAGGTTTTTTTTCAGGCTACACTTGGACTTTCACACAGAAGTTACTGTAGCCCTAAATCCCACTACTTTCCATTTCCAGTGGATAAAGGTTGTCAGTCCTTTGGGATCTGTCTAGTCATACATATTCCTCCTGTCTTAGCTGGATTGGTGCTGCTCACGCTACCAGCAGAGATTTGCTGGGATCTCAAGAGATCTCTTTTTTTTTTCCTTTTTTTTTCCTTTTTTCCTTTTTTCCTCTTTACTTTGCAAATGTAACTTCTTTTATAAGACCATTTTGGCTTTGCCCAATACTTGCAAGCTCCACTCACAAAACAGACCTTTGGTAGGCATTTTCCAACTGAATGCTGTATGGTTGGCATCATTTATATGACAGAGCCAAATTAAACCTGTCAGGTGGACAAAAATTTCATACTACCAGTTAACAAACTACTTTATACACTCCTGATGACAGATAAATGTTTCATACATGTTAAAATGACAGGTTGCTGGGAGCCTGAGGAACTAAACCCCTCAAGTTCTCTGGTTTCTGATAAAAGACTGGATCAGTAAATATTTATCAGAATTACAGGTCCAGCTCATAAAGTAACAGAAACAACAGAATATCTTCTCCAGAAGAGCAGTAGCACAGGCACAAACTAATTATCATACATATTTTTAAAAATTTATTATGGATCTTCAACATTTTTAAAAATCCTGAAGAAACACAGCATGAGGCTTTCATTCTCCTTAGGCTTTAATGCTGGGGCAGGGGGCACTTTCTAAAAACAATGCACAATATAGCCATGAATTCTCTGCATTCTTCCATTTTCATTCAAAATCTGTAATATTTATCAAAACTTTCACATTGATTTGGAATTACTCAAGGAAGAACACTTACCTTAAGCCCATTTACCACTTGTGAGTGGACACATCTGTGGTTCTAGCAACATGACACAGCTTATCTGCTTTGAAGCTTTGCCCCACTGCCCACCGATGCAACAAAACCAGAGCATCTGCAGGATAAAACTGATTGGCAATAGTCAAGTCCTTAGCAAATTTTGAGGAGCCTGTGGCTCTTTTCCTTTTTGGAGTACAGGAAGTTCTCATCCCCATCTGTGTTAGTTTGGTTCAGATCTAAGCGTAGAGGACAAGACTGGTTGCTGTCACGGTGAGAAGCTTTTGCAGTGGGAATGGGCAGCCATAACTTCCCAGTGGTAGTTTGACTACCTGGTACTCATGCTCTGGGTTTGCCTTTTCTCCTCTGGAAAATTATCTCCAGGTTGCTTCCCCTCCTCTGGCCATGCTTTCTTGCCTCACTGCCCACAGATTGTTGTAATCTCCTCTGTGGGGTACAACTGTCTTTGAAGCACAGGTTGGATGGCAGTGAGTTAAACCAGGGTGAGTTTTCCTCACAGAAAAATTGGGTGTAAAAAGTTGTATTTTATGTTAAAAAAAAAAAATCATCCCAATAGAAAGATCCTACCTGGCTAATCTTTTGCAGTCGTTTCTTTCTCCTCAGATAAATACAATAATTCCCACCCAAAATTACCAAAATCATTGAAGGTTACCTTTTCCAGTTTTAGCTAAAATTTGGCCAAACCCCCCCCAAAACCATAGTTTCCTAAGTGCTAATCGCTGGGCACTATTTCAGTCTTTCATATCTAGTGCATTGCACAGATTGTATCTGCTTACATACCATACAGACCCACAGGTCCTGTGTAACTTCACTGGAAAACAGGAGTGCCCCAAGGAATACAAGACTGTTTTCAGCATCATCAAACTCTTTCCAAAGGCTCTCACATTGGTGACACTCATGTGTATGAGCTGAACACAACACAAACATCTGCGGTGACAGCAGGCAGAGGACACTGTCTTTTACACTCAGAAAGTGCACACAGTTACAGCTCAGGTGTCAGGATAATTGTTGGAAGAACTGAGCCTATAACCCATCCACAGGCTGTTCTGATCCCATCTCATCCCATCTTCTCAGTGTTAGCAATCCCGTTGTATGTAAAACACGCTCCTGTTTCACTCTTTTTAATTATGGCAGGAAAGGTTTACCACTGAATTAAATGTAGTTAAGAAAGCTTCCCACCATCATGAAAAAGAACCCCTTCATGTTTTGTATCTTTAATACGGTTAATTTGCAGGGTCCTTTAAGAGCAGCTGCTAGTTTTGTGTGTCAAACACTGCCACACAAAAGAGAGCGTGGCAGTGAGCTGTGGGTTTTGCTGACACAGCACATTGTTTCAATTGAAAACAAGAAATAGAAGAAGCAGTTTGAGAAACCTGACACTAGCTGTTACCTTTAGAAATCAAAACTTAACAAAATAAAGGCAAGTGTACATATTACATTTTTCTTTTTTAAATGAAATCTTGCTAAATGCTGTTGGAGACACAGGTGATCGGCAAGTCCTTCTGAAGAAACATCTGTTACAAAGGGGAAGAGAACGAGATGGAGAAGGTGCCACTTTTCTATCACTATAGTAAACACCTAATGCACCGTAAACAGAGCAAGTCATGCGGTAAAACATGAAGAAGCTCTTTTTTAATCATCTGAATAGAAATTTAATATCTTTGCATTTGCTAAGTAAGGCAACTTGCCGGAGCAACCAGATACACAAAGCCTTATGCCTTTATTCTGCCTTTGTTGCTACTGAACAAAGCTTCTAAGTCACAAGCATTAAGGCTGGTATTTACTAAGCAGTTGCACACGAGGGCTCATTAGGAAAATTAGGGTATCCAAACATGTAAGGAAACCTGAGAAATCAAATAGCCACATATACAGTATGACAAAAAAAAAAAAAAAAAGAAGAGTATTTCCAGCAGTTTTGCTCTTCTAAATTATGAGGTCCAACAGCTAGGACCAATTCCCCAGGCCACCCCCAGTTGTATGGTGCTGAGCAACAGCAGCAGGGACCTAGGTGAGACTATGAGTAGAGGACTCTGGCTTGTGTGGGGAAGGCATGCTGCAGAAAGGCTTTGCTACCAAACCTGCCCATCGCTACTGAGCTGCACCAGTGCTCCAGCAAGAACAAGGGAACATAAAAAAATTAAACCATTACCACCCAGGACACCTATGAACTTCGGAAGTGCTGTTTAAGTATTATATTGGTACTGTCTGTCAGCTTCCAGGAGTCCACAATACTCGGCCCTGGCTCTTTTTAAAGAATGGTTTCATAAGTTAAGAGCACTGCCACTGTGACTAGCATGCTTTAGTTTTCTCTCTCTTTTCTGCACTCCTGGCAGGAAGGGTGGCCTCCATCAAACATCAAGGTCACATGAATGTAGCAAAATTCATCTTCCCAGTCTGGGAAAATGAAAACCAATTTGCTAGTCAAAACTGAGTAGCAATAAAAAGACTCATATTTAATATACTGGCAAAGCTCTCATACTGCAAGAGCAAGACAGCCCTCCACCAGCCTTTTGGCACAGCTGTTTGCACCACTGCAAGCACTACAATGGGGGAAAGTCTTCCAAGAAGCCTGCCAAATATACAGGCACCTTCTCCTAACCCTGGGGATAAATGCAGAACCAGATCTGCAGGTCTTCAGGAGGTAGCAAATATTTTTAATGCTCAGCAAACCAGGACAAATTAGAAACCTTTTTGTGTGACAGCTATAGAATTAGTTTTGCAGAAAAGTAGCAAAACTTCCCTTTGCATGGGTAGAAAATAAAACAGGACCTCAGCTGAAGACCAGACTATGGATAAAGGCAAATTCCTAATCAGAATATCAATACGAAGAATCTTTCAGAGGAGACAGAGACCAGATTTAGCCTCTGGATCAAACACCTCTTGCAGATGGTATTTCAGTAGGCAAATGTAACATTCTGAGCTAAAATCTTTCACAACATGAACTTTAAATAAACAGTTTGCCTTAAAATACTTCGTTGTCATGATGATAGTCCTTCCCTATAGCCACATTTAAAAGTCTTATGCATAACTGCAACAGCTCTGACAAGAAGGAGGGAGATGAGCCGTTCCCCAACCCCAGGGCATTTGCCTGGCACAGGGATTCCTGGGTTCAAGTTCCTGCTTTGAGGGTGGTGCCTGGAAGAAGCATTTTGTCTTTTAATGATTTAGGGAGCTCTGCACGGTACCTCTTCACTATGCAAGGTACATCTACGCAGTACCTCTTCCCCTGCACTCCTCCATGCAGTTATGACTTTTTTCCCCATCAGAATCATGTGTCTGTCTCCTTCTGGCAAATTTATGGCAAAGAGAGAATTCTCTGAGGTCAGATTTTTTATCTCTTTTCCTTCTTAGCATTTATATGAAGATATTTGAGAAGCTCAGAACGTCTATCTATGCACGACGTGCCTACATGTGCTCATACTCTTGTCACTTTTCTCTTAATTGCTCCATTCTCGCTGAGTGTTTCTAACCCTTCTTTGTTTTTCTTGTTAGATTGAGAGCTCTCAAGCAAGAATTATCCTTAGTTACAGCCCCTAACACAGTGGGTTGTTGATATGGATTCTTAATAGTCATAGATAATACAGTATTCCTCAGTGGAATGTAAATTGGCTTTATCAATCACCATGCCACCATATGCAGCTGTATTGTTCTAATATTTTAAATGCTTTGGGTCAAATACAAGAAGCTGACTGGTGCCTGCATATGTCTCTGATAACTACACATACTGACAATGCATAGGGAAGGACTATGATTAACCATTTTACAGATGGGAAGTGAGGCTCAGAGAAGCTGGAAGCCAGTCCCAAGGGATCAGTGGCACTGCAGAAAACTAGTTTCTACACCTCAGGCTAATTAATGCTTTAATCAAAGGACCCACCTCCCATGCCAGCAGGAACATGACATTCTGCTTCCTAGCAGTTATGCATCTTGCTTCCAGCGAGGCTTGTAAAATGCAGATTCCTGGTAAACCACATGACCTTTCCTTTCATATTTGTGAATAAGATTTTACATGGCTTTTTTATGAATAGTTCCTACCATGCTCTTCACATCCTGACTCATAGATATAGCCTTTCTTTGATTTCTTCTTTATTTGTGCATTAAGGCTACAATCTGTTCTTCAGAAAGTTTATATATATACACGCACACACATATATACGGGTGTGAAAACGTATATAAATATACACACTCACACATACACGTAACAGATGTATGCATCATATGGAACAAATGCAAATGAACACAGTTTTGACTCTTCTTCCACTTTGTTTGCCTATAGGGAATTACTAAGACATAGTAGCTTCATGACTTTAAAGATGGGACCATGATACTGCTATTTCTACACTTCCAAGGAGAGTGCAGGTGTTTATGAAATTGCTTGATTGACTCATATAGAAATCTATTGACAATAAGTTGAACCTTTGCAGCTAGGCTGTAAAAGATTTGATTATAGTAACAATACTAACCGTCATGAATGTCATAAATCTTAAGAGAAAGGACACATATGTCACATATAATGCATGAAAAAGTTGTCCTTTTATCATGGATAACTTACCATTGTGTAGATACTCTGCTGATCAGCTATTGCATTATTTGAATAAGTATCTGATGTCTTGTTTTCTTTCAAGGAGGCAGGTGCAGGATGAAGCAGGAAGCCTGCCAAGAAAGATGATAAATTGCCACTCGGTGCTGGGGACTAGTGCTTAACATTAATGCAATGCTGCCAGGAATTAAAGCAGTAGACTAATAAGGAACTAGGAAGAAAATAACTTCTCATTCCCCCATTAAACAGATTGGCTCTATTTTCTTTATCCATTATAATTTCTAGTACATCTAAACCAAAACATTGTCATTGTCTCATTACAAGCAAAGTAAAATAGGTTTGGAAAACATTCTATGACTTACGAGCCATGGAACTATGCAATAATAGCAGTTGCTTTTCTGGTAGGGGAGTAATCTTGAAGCTAACAAGTTCAAACAAAAATACACAGAAAAATAATTGCAAAGATGTATGGCCTAGATTTTTAAATCCTTACCCACTTTGGCAAGTGCTATGCCCTGGGTGAACTGGCTTATTCAGTAACAAGATCACGGTGTAGTTGGAAGTGACAGAGGGCCCAGAATGTCCCAAGTTTCCTTGTCTACTGTTTATCCCTTACTGCACTGAATTTGGACCAATATGAGCTAACTTGGAAAAGAATTCCATGTGATTGATGTTAGTTTATGTGAGGAACAAAGATAAGCCTTGTAGCAAATTTGCAGTTGGGTGCCTACATGTGAGTTAAATACTGCACAAAATGCCGATTGAGTGAGAAGCTTGTTATTCATGTTGACCAAAAATAAAGAAAATGTTTCATGAAAAACGGGTTCTTAATAGTTTGACATTAGAAATGAGATCATCTAGCCATCACTTCAATATCAGTCTAAAGCCAAGTTATACACAAACACACACACACATTCCACTTTCATAAGCCAGCAAATAAAAGCAAAACAAATACATATTTTATTTCCCCTTTGTGGGTACAATAGAATACGTGGGGAAAACGTAAGTTTGCAAACTCTCCAGATCTTAAAAACTTTGGCTTCTGAGGCAGCTAAGGCCAAGCTATAGCCAAAGAGACAGGCAGTGATGTTCTGCTGGCATTTTGCTTCCCAGGAACAAAACTATCAGGAACAAGGATGCTCCTTGCAGGCTGAAGCAGACCTCTTTTGGTCTGTTCTATCCTAGGTGGCCAGGTCATAGGTATTCTGGAAGACTTGGCCTTGGAATGATCTCTGGTTTATTTGGTCTGGGCAGTGGTGGAGGATCAGGTCTATATGTATAACCAGCGACCCTCTTCTGATAGTGAAACAGGCTTCGATATGCTGTAAACATGCTATGCTACATTGTCCCCTGCCATTCGGGAACAAAACTAGTCCCACTCATACAGAGCCAGTTCAAGAAGCAGCTCTGTTCAAACCACCTGTTTTAAAAATATTCAGGGTTTTGCCAACTATGGAAAATACAGATCTGTGATTCCCTTCCTCCCCTCCATATAATTAAAATATAAATAGCGTTATCACTCTGGGGCATCCAACCCTGATCTTATCCAAATCAGTAGGTACTAGGGAAACCCGTATCAGCATTTTACTGGGATGCTGACACATGCAAAAATCAACTAGGGCTGTTTTCAACATTCATCCATCAGTAAAATTAAAACTAAATTGGACAACTGATGATCAATGTCATTCCTCTTCTTGCACCACAATAACTTACAGTAATATTTATGTTTTGAAATTGGGCCATAAGTCAAACACTTCATCTTCTGCAATCTTCATCTTGATATAGGAAAGCTACCTTAAAGCTATCAAGATGAAAAGCATTTAAGAAACATTTTTTAAAGCTTGCACAAGATCTATATTCTCATCTGTATTATGTCCAGAAAAGTGTGTGACGTTCAGAATGAAATCTGAAAAGCTTTGTGCTATTTACTCTCATCTGCAATTCCTCCAGAACTATGCATCATACCACCAAGACAAAGCAATGCTGGGACAGAGAAAGGTAGCTCACCATTTAGGTGCTGATTTGTGAAGTTGTACATCCCTCTGAAACAAGTCATTAGCAAATGCAGATGATGTCCTAGATTTACTTGATACACATGCACTGTGTCTGTCCATGTCTCAGTTTATCTTACTAAAGGCAAATTTCCTCTTTGCAGATGTGACTATGTCATGATTAGTTTGGTTTCTCACATAGTGTAGATAATAGGAAACCAAAGACAGCAAAAACTCTCAAAATACATATCAAGCCAGTATGACACATTTTAGAGAAGGTACCCTAAGGGAGAGAGTAAGGCTGTGGCAAAGTCTGAGGAAAAATATGACTGTGCCTGAAGTTAATGTTATGAGCTGATGCCTGGGAACTGAATGTGATGGTACCATAAGGGAGGTAACTCATCAGCATGGGAGAAGCACAAGTGCAGTTAATAATCAAATTCCCTTCTCAGTTACACTCAAACATCTTCATGATGCCATTAGCATATACATAACCAAGGAAAGCAGTGGGCCTTGAGAACCTGAATTATGGGTTTGCATTTCAGAATTTCTGAGGGTATGAGGAGTTCCCAGGCTCAGAATTTCCCATTTATGAGCCCCATCAGTAACATCTCATGATAGCTGGAATAAAAACAAATATGTATTCCTAAATAGCATTAATCATTTTGCACCCTCAACCTCAACCTCAACAACTGAGGTGTTATCCTTGACCACAGGGACCATACATGGGAATAACAAGATGGCCTTCAGGACTGGCCTCATAACAGCTGCACTAAAAGGAAGAGACATCTGAGCTCAGTGAAAAATTCCTTGGTCTCTGTAGATTGGTACGGCTGACACACACATGCTCAGAGGGAAGGGCTTGGGTTCCACTATCCTGCCAATGTGCCCTCTCATCAACAAGACTGCCTTGCCAGTTGTTTGGACTTAGCATATTTGCAGACAAATATATTAATTGCTGTCCATGTGAAGATCAGGGTCACTCTGAACTAAAACCCCATTGATGTAACTGTCTTCCTACCGTTCATGTTGGCGGCAGTAGTTCCAACAATATTTTGCCTCTTATATCCTAAAACATCTGAAACTTTGCTTTGTTCTCAAATAATTCTAATTATACTTTTTGTGATGCATCTTTTTCTATTTCTGGTGCTCCAGCAAAGAATGTTTGATACCAGCCACTCATTCCTTGTTGCAAAGCTCAGTTCAAACAGGGGAAAAATGCTATTAATTACACTGAAATTTTCTGAAAGGATAAAAATGTATTTGCAATGGTTTGCTGATTTTGCTGTGAATAATTAAGAAAATTCCTAAGAAATATCACTTCTGTCCTGGTTTATTAAGAAAGAAGGAAGGAGAATATGCCACAAAACTAAATTCCAGTAAACCAGGGATTAAAGAATGAGTATCCAGATTCTCCAGTGCCTTTCTGCATGTGTAGTCATGTAGTCTATGCAAAGGAAGTACATTGGTTGTGCTTGACTTCCCGAGTTGCTACTCAAGGTAGGTAACAAGGAAGAGACAGTGTCCAAGAGTTGTTTACATTTCACTGTACGTTTCACAGGTGGGTTTTTGATATAAGGAGAAAGAAAAAGGGATCTTCAGACAACTTAATCTTAATTTTTTAAGACAATAATTGTCCTGCAATGTAGTACTAAGATTCCTTTTGTCATCCTTTTCTGTACAGTCAACATCAACAAATGTATTTCAACCAAAGTTATGTTCCATGATCAGGTGATCTGGACTAGCATTCATTTAAATGAATGATATTACCAATATAAGTCTCAGTTAAATAATAAGGACTTAATTCCTTCAATTTACCTATCAGTTACCCTACTAATGTTAGTGGTCACCCTCAAGACTGTAAACAGGAAGATTAAACTCTAGCCAAGCGATTGATTTCAATTCTCAGTCAAGTAAAAAGACCAAGAAATCCTGAAACAGCAACCTATACATAAACTAAACTCAGTGAAACAAAGAGAAAAAAACAATTTCTCATTTATTGATTTTCTATATCATGTTCAAGTCTGAGAAACCTGAAAAGAAAAACATACAGGAAAAGTGATGAGCAGCATCTAGTATACTTCTAACCTAAGATGTGTTATGTTGATATTTCCCATGAAATAAGAATTACAAAATTTAGTTGCAGAGATCCATACAATGATGGATTTTGTTTTGATGATATCAAATGTTTCACAGTGATACTTCATCCTTCAAATTTTTTTCCTATCTTGTATCATAACATAAATTTAAAACAATGATGAATGAGAAAAGCTGGAACAAAATAATTTCAGCTTGTAAGAAAAAAACACATGGAAATTTTTGGTTAAAATAATAATAAAATCAATATAATTCTGGGGAACAGAAAAAAATCAACATTTTTTAAAAAGAAAATACATGAAAACAGGAAATTTTCAATTAGCCCATATAAAGAGTGCGAAGTCATTCAGACATATTTCAGAAATCATCTAACTCCTACATAAAATATTTCAGTAGGACTCAAAGTAATGAGGGAACTTTGCTTGGCCTCTGTGCATCATTTCTTTCAGTTCATCCTTAAGTTTGTCAATGAGGAAAACCATCCATAAATGAAAACCCTTAATGATTGAACATCATCCTTATGATGTAGATAAGAGACTAGAGGCAATTAATTCTCGGCATTTTCTTCACTGCATAGGCAATATAGGTCAGTGCATAGATAAACTTTTTTATAGCTATGGAACATAAGATTGCAGTTATTTATTGTAGCTATTAATTTACACATTTAATTTGATTAAATATTCCAAATACAACAAATAAAACATTGCAGTGCACAACATCTGAAATGAACCTTACCTAGAAAAAGGGCTTAACTTTTGACTAGCATGTTTGGATACAAGGCTAGAAGGACATCTTAACAGTTTTACCATCTCTCAGGAGCATCAAATCAGTACTGAACTGAGGTGATTGATAACAGAATTTTATGTTGACCTACATAATAATGAAGACAAAAAATTATGGGTCCATCATTTTGTTTTAGTCTAGTCACATAGAAGTGTACTCTGCTGGCAAGAAGCTCTACTAAATATAGTGGATTTGGATTCATAACTTTTTATGCCTTTTAATGGGAATTTCATTATCACCATTAATTTTGTATCATGCTAACATGCTTTGAAACACAACAGAAACTTGAATAAGTAAATGTGGACTTAGAAACTTAATTGATTTTAAACCTTGTTGAAAAAGGCACTCATAAAGTGCTATAGTCTCTGGTTGTGGGTAGGAATCAGCAGGAAAACATACCTAAGAGGTATGACTCTGTCTTGTCAGATTAGTCATTTTGTGTTGGGACAAAGAGGAGCCTGTGCATGGATAAAGTTCTCCAAGTTCATTAAAGGCCTCTTGTGACCCACTGAATTTGGATGTTCAAGGTGCCATCTCACTCATGGGATCTAAGAATGCAAAAATATATAAAACAGTCACATTAGGTTGAAGTTTCTGTTCAAACAAAAATACATTCAGGTGATGATATTCAAAGTTTCATAAAGCAAAAAATGTCAAAGGTTTTGGAGAGAAAGCGGTTGTCAGTGTTAACACTGATACTGTTGCCTCTTGCTTAACTCAGTGCTCTAGAGCTGGTCTGACAAATTACTCCTATCCATGGGAAGACTCAGTAGTAGTCCCTTTCCTGCCCTATGGGCCTGGGATGGTTCTTGAATGCCAACCAAGGAAAAAAGTGGGGTTTCTCATGTTCTGTCACTCTAAGAAAGCCTGCATCAATCTGGTGTCATTCTGCCAGGCAGGTGAAATTATTTCAATGGGAAAAAATGTGCCCAGCATGGCTTTCTGGCTAATGGTGTGATCCAGATTTTGCCAAACTGGAGGAAAGATTCCCAGTTGATTTTTATTGGCTTTTCATTGGTTGATTCTTTACAGATTGTTCCACACTCAACACTTCTAAAACAATGGGAAATGCTATCAGGTGGCAGGTGCACCTTTCAGTGAGCACTCAGGAATCAGAATGATTACCTGGAGAGCAGGCACAGCTCTTCTCAACAGCAGGAACACACAGCTTGGCCTCAACCAGACTTGGGGTGACTGTCTCGTTCACACTGCATTCGCTTACAGGATTAACAAGGGAATTAGCAGTCAGCTCCCATATGAGCAGCATTATGTTATCCAATTTGCATAGTCTCCCCATGCTCACAACACGATACCAATCCTGACAGTAGGAGCCTATGCTTTTGCAACAGAAGGTACAGCGCTCTATCTCCAATGACAACCATGAAGTCTATATGGCAAGGGCAAGCAGAATACTTGACAACCATGAAGTTTGTATAGCCTGTGAATTGTTACAGTGGGCATATTTTGAGACATCAGCAGCCTGTGAGAACTCTGCATATTTTCCTACTAGGCCTGATCAAAAGAGCAACCACCTTCATTTTGTTGATGAGAACCCTATAGAAATTTCAGATACTGATCAAGTAATAAATAACCATCTCACTGATGACCATAACAAGGACTCTGCCATGCTTACACTGGACTCCTGTGAAAAAGGCGTGGGTTCCCCTTCAACTTATTCAGCTATGCAACATCCTCAAACAGTGAAAGGGAAACCATAAAACCGAATGTGATGCACATCATCCCAAGAAATTCATGCCTTGTGAGTCCTTTGGCAAAATTCTCTCAGCTTCAGAAATACTCTACTCTGCAAAAGAGCCTGAAGCAATTTAACATTGGTTCCATTTGGTTCTTCCCTGAACAATGTCAGATCTCTTGAGAACTTTCCATGACACATACCAATTAGAGATGGTGTCAGTAAATAGGCCTGTTGTTTAGACGATTCAACAATCTTTGTAAGAACCTGTTCTCAGCTGCCTACAACACATAACTACAAAAATCTGTTTTGAGATTTCCAGTGTTGCAAATATATTTTCCACTGGTGTGACACAAGAAGTTTCAACCGGTTATCAGTCAATACATGAAAAAATCTGCAACCAGGCACTAGTGGTAACAGATGAGCATAGAACGGATGGCAAAAATACTGTGTTTTCAGCTCAGAAGAATAGCTACTAAAATGGAGAGATTTTGTATCTTGTTTGCATGACTGACTGACAAAAGCAAGAGTTACAATCTAAACAGGAATTACTTGAAAAAAGTAACTGAAGAGACAGAAAATTTCAGTGATTCCAAAGAAGCACTTCTACAATCAAGTATAACAATTATTAGGACCCTTCTATGGCAGCAGACAGCATTTCAGACAATGGTTTAGCCATGTATTTCAGACCCATTGATCTCACATGCTTAAGCACTGCTGTAGAACACTGTAGCACTGAGGCATCTACTAGTAAAGAAACAAATATAGCCATTCACTGTTTGAGGTATCATAAGCACCAGTCAAAAGCTTCCCATAGATTTTATCATTTTAGAAGACGCAATTATATTTTTTTAATGCAAGATTACCCACTATATACCATAATAACACATACATTTTTTAAATTGCCCTGTAGGCTAAAACACTAGAGTAAGATACTCTAAAGCATTCCTAAGAGCCAAGCAGATGTCTCTGGAAACCATGTAAGTCGATGGGTTCTTGCCATTTTTGGAGATCAGGCCACCAGATCACCCAACCCTGGTTTACAGAGATTTAGTTGCTAGTCCCTGATTTTTAAAAATCTTGGTACAAATATTTTAAACATGTATGCCATGAACTATTAAATCTAGTTCTCAGATGTTCTGGAAGGTTTCATAAAGCAAAGCTTTCCAAGACAGCTTTCCTTGTTACAGTAAATTATGTTGTCCATTCCTCTATTTGATTGGCAGCCTTTAAATCTCTCTTCCCCATTGAGTTTATGCCATGTGAAACAACTGCAAAAGAAGATCTTGTTTTCAATTTTTCAGGGTCAGGTTGTCTTTCAGTAACACGGATGTCATTCATGACACAATGAATGAGACTCATACCCAGGCAACCAAAAGAAGAGATGTTAACTCTGAAAATAAAAAGAAAACATCAAAGATAATAGTAGGAAAGTCTGTTTAAGCCCAAAACAGGCAGACAGGCAGAAGCAGGGACTGATATAGAAAGATACTATCATGCACAACTCCCGACATCTTCTCTGCATGACCAGTTTAACAGTGCTGCTATTTACAATACAACAATTCATAGCAGGACTAAAAACCCACAGAGCTGACAACGCAAAAACGTTGACCACAAATGTAAAACACACGCTCTACATGCTCAAAAAAAATGAAGCTACCTGACTCAGAAATACTCTCTGTGGTAAGTTTAAGAGAATTAAGAAAGAAATAAAACATCCTTACTCGAGTAAGATAAAACATTTTTTAAGTTTTAAAACTTTAGCTTGGAGTTCTTTTCTCCTCAAACCAGTTTTGATTATGTGATGGAACTGCAGTTTGTTTTCACCTAGGCCAATCCGTAGATGAGCAAAGCTAAATCCTTCCTGCTCTGAAGTAACAGCAGTGAAATCTTTTTTATATGAGCATAGTTCATTGCAGCTAGAGATGAGATTATAACACGATTTTATTTGAGGTCATGCTTTTGTGTGTCTTTGCCAGCTCTTCCTCTATTGCTATTATAATTTCCTGAGTTATAACTGTCAGTTATCACGATCAAAAGGTTGGAGAGAGAGGTTTAAGTCATGGTCACTCCGCCTTCCCATCTGGGTTAGCTACATATATGCAAAGGGCCATTAAAGAAGTGAGAGAGGGAGAGAGAAAAGGAGGATGGAAGGCTTCACCACACTAAATGAAAAGCAAACAATATGCATATCAGCATCCTAAGGAGACGTACTACTCTGCTGGGAAAAACCAAGACAAAAGAATTATCTGACACAACAGTTCAAAGCATATTGCACCTGTCAAAACGTCTGTCATCTTCTATAGAAATGCACCATTCTAAAAGAAAAAAGGGAAACTCTAGCAAAGTCACTCAGAAACAACAGACCACTTTGTCTCCTTCCTTCCAGCCAACTCCTCCATCTGAAAGCCATTTAACTCAATGCTAAAGATTGCCTGGAAGGACCAGACAATAGGAAGGTCTCTTTCATTGTCAAGGACAGTTACACTTTGAAGATGATGCTCAAAAGGGGTTAAAATGGGTCAACAAGCAATTGTTGGGTCTATCCAAGGAAATGTGAACAGAACATTGTTAAAGTCACACACAAAAAAATCTAAAAGAGCACGTCTTTAAGCTGGGGAAGTATTGGGGGGGGGGAGCACACAAAATACTGATGTAAACTTATAGTGAAATGGAGATAAAAACCCAAGCAGTACAAGTGGACAAACCATGAATTTCCATCTAGATATGGTAGCTCTTAGCAACATGCATCCAAAGCACAGAAAAGGCAAGAGAGATATAGGTTGACTAACAAAGGGAGAAACAACAGCAACCCTGAGAGAAATAGATGTAATTTTCCCATGACTTTCATTTGTCTGCTTCCAACGCACAACATTCCCTGGGAATCACTGTGTATTGCACAGCTAGATGGAATGGGTGCATCTTAGGTGCTGAAATGGACTTACTCATTTGTCAATACCAACTGTTTTAAAGGAAAAAAAATTTAAAACTGCAAAAATATTTTTCCTTACATGCAGATTACCTAAATCAATACTTACAAGCCTACTGAAACCTCTTTGTGTGTGCATGTTCTCTTCATGCTTACATGAAAGATAGACGTTACCATTTTAAAAAAGCTTTTTTTAAGCTTCTAGACTTAATGTACACAAATTTAATTCCTAAGATAAATCTTCTGTGAAATAAAAGATTTATCTAAAGCCATTTATTTACCTAAACCCAATTCCTATTTTTATTATTAGAAGTCCGACTTCTCTATTAATCAAGTTTTGGCTTGGTTTTGATTCTTAAATGCAGCATTGCATAGGAATATAGGCACCAAGCCTGAAAAAGCCTCAGTTCAGCAGAACT
Source organism: Pelecanus crispus (assembly GCF_030463565.1). Lineage (NCBI taxonomy): Eukaryota > Metazoa > Chordata > Aves > Pelecaniformes > Pelecanidae > Pelecanus > Pelecanus crispus. The sequence goes on along the minus strand of NC_134643.1, from coordinate 63,526,816 downwards.
AGTCATGAAGTGTATTAATTTGCATCTGCATTTGCAGCAAAGTGACATTCCATTATGAGCAACTTCAGACAGGAAAAATGCCTGAAATTTCCACTCTGCTGAAGTCAGTGGCAAAACTTCCAGTAACATCGCTGGGGGCAAGAAGTCAGCTCGGTTTTCACACACTTGTACTTCTGAACTAGGTCAGTGATGGTCTTGCATATGGTGTTTATTAGCCAACCTATCCCTTTTTGCTCTTTCAAACCTTCAGGCAAGACAACAATGAGAATAGAAAATCATCTTTGAAACTGCATAACCAAACTGAATGGGTCCTCAAATTTTGGAAAATCCTTGAGTCTAGGGCTGGACTTTCTTACATCTCCTTATATTTGCTAAGATGCAGAACTAGCCTCTGATGTGGTATAACTTTTTATCTCCCCAAAATCAACAGGCCAATGTTCAGCTGTTGAGAGTGTGGTCTAGGTTGTTCTCTTTTAGTCACCAATGGTGTTGGACACTAAATGCATGAAGGCCATGAAAAATGAAATTGTAAGAGACTTGAGGAAGTTCAAATTCACATCTAATTTCAAAATCAAGATTTGCAATGGGAGCCCATTTCTACAAGAATAAGAAATCATGAATGTAACAGACACTATTTACCATTATCTTCCTTCCTGTTAAAAAAGCAACTACAATCACCTAAAACTTCTATAAAATTTCTTTTTTTCCCCTTGTATTTTCTTTAAATCAAAGCCAGCTATTCCTAAAATGCTAATCAGAAATCAACATTTTCAAGAGTTTGCAAAGTCATTTTTCAGGTGATAAATATTTTTCAGCCATCTTTTTGACAAATGATTTAATCTGAGATAGGACTGGAAATATCTTGTAGCAAGCCCTGGTCAGTTTTTATAGATATGACAAAATTCTTATTTCATCTGCTCAGTTTCTATACTTCACACTCATACACTGGATTCCAACAAAAAACCTATATACTCAAAAATGTTGATGTCTCAGTGTTCATCTGGCACCAAACATTTCTATGAATGTAAGTTAAGTTGAAAGCCCCATAGACTAATCTTTGCTATTGCATGTCCTTTGCGTCTGAATTCAGAGCTAGTTTTTTCATGAACTTTATATGGCCTTACGTGAATGATTACCTGGTACTAAAAAGTAATGGGAGTCACAGTAGAATTATCAGTGCCTCTTTCAGAATTAACTATTTTCAACAGTATTTGTGATTTTTAGGCTTGCTGCAAAAGCAGTCTCAAACTAGACCATGCAAAACAGTGATGAAAATGATCATTACACAATTGCTGGCCTCCTGTGCAACTGAGACCTATGTGACTAACTCAGCTTCACAAGAAATGCCTTGGCAGGGGTTAAAGTACAAAACTCCCCACACCGGCAGTGGATGCCACCCCCCACCAGTGAGGCAACCAAGGCTATGTCATTATTCTGGTTTTCCTCCTCCATCCTCCGTTCCTTCTCGCAATCTTCCTCCATCTCCCACAACACTGTGTTCCCCACCCTCTGCATTTCCTTCAGGCAACTTCTGCCCCTCCGTGGCTCATGAGTCTCAGCAAACTGGGGTCCAGAGAATAAGGCAACCATTGTCCCCTTTTTGGGTTCTGATATTGAGGATGAGAGCAGGCTGCCACAGCCATAGCAAAAAGAGGAGGAAAGCTACATTCAGCCTTGGAGATCATGTAACGGGGATGCTACACACACAGTTGTCGTCTCAGGATTTGTGAAACCTGTGCATGCTCAGGGCTGGTGACATCTCAGGAGAACTGAGATTAGCACAGCTACAGTGCATGTGCAAATTCTTGTTTTCAGCATCTAAGAATGAATCTAAATTCACATTGTGTATACGATGCCACATCTTCCTCCTCACTATATTCCAGCTACAAAGTACAGACACATTTTTCCCTTTTTCTACTTACTACCATAGTCATGTAAATTTTTTTCACTGTAGGAAAAACAATATCCCACCTACATCTATTTCTATTGTCAGACATTGACAAATAATACCTGCTGAAATTTTCCAAAAAGTTTTATCCTAGCATTGACACCTGGCAGAAAATTTTCAGCTTTAATATTTGCTTGGCTAAGCGACACACATGAAAAAACATTTTGTGATGATAAATGTGTATAGATATCACGAACAGCGCCATAAATTGAATAAACTGAAAATGCAGTATCAACTACAAAGACTTTTCATGACAAATGTGGGTTTGATTTTGGCACTTTCTGATTGAAATATCACCTTCAGATAGCTGTTTCCAGTGCTTTCATAAGATATCAGGGGCTTTCCTCTCTAAAAAAGCCTGTTTCCTCTAATCTCAGGATTGTACACCTGACTGACACAACACAATTCACTTCTGTCATTAGGAGAACAAATATAGCTTTGTCCTCTTTCATGTGTCACCATTAAATTGATTAGTTACATTCATATTTCAGGATATTTTAGGAAAAGTGAAGTTCTAACAGCAAGAAGACTGTGCCTTGATTTTCAGATTTCCATCAAACATGGTACTGGTGGTGATTAGGAAAACTTTTTTTTTTTTTTAATATTTAAACTGTGCTGTGAGGGCCCTAGACAAGACAGAGCTCTTGTAACTTTTCACGAGTAAGCTTTGTGCTTTGCAAGGTTGCCTACAAGAGATAGGGGTCCAAGCAAACTGGATTTGGAGGGTCGCAAATTCTGACTCATCTTGGCCCCTACCATAAAAGCTGTGGTTGAGGCTGCTTTGAGATATTTACTTAAACATGAAACAGCTGAGTGGATGACACCATTTCAAGGAGCAGAAGAAAACTCCTACTCCAGTTTAAGGCTCCAAGAAGCTCGGAAACATCTGATATTTGACCTGAAGCTGGATTCTTTCTTGGACAAGCCTGGTGGCGGACAGAAGGAGGCTCCAGGTGGAAAGGCTCTATGGATAAAATGTATCCTTTTGAGGAATCCCAGTTATTTCATTCAATCCTCTATCAAACCCTTCGAGCCCTTCGATTTGCTAGGGAATTTCCCCCACTGTCCTCATGAGAAATTTGCTTCTGTCCACTAATGAGAACAAGGAATCACATACAGTCTCCTCCTTGTCTTTCCAAATAATTCCCTTCACGAGCGAGGTCCAAAAGGCAGCAAGGCCAGGTGCACACTGCAAAGTTTTGCCAGCAGCAGCAGGGGTATGAAAAGCACACAGCCGAGAGCTGAGGCGTAACACCAGCCAGACTCCTGGCTGGGTTTCATGCAGCTCCCGTCCTGCTGTCAGAGGGGAGCTCTGGCCACCTGCCCAGCTGCAGGAGCCCCGACAGCATCGGCTGCGCCTCCTCAGGGCTCTGCCGGCAAGCACTGCTCATAGCCATTGCAGCAAGGCGAGGGCTGTCGAAACCAGAACAACTGAAGAGGTCACTGGTAAGACAGCGTGAGCAGGGGAGAGAGCAGCTGTGAACAACAGATGACAGTCATGTTGCTTGATGCAACATTCAAAGGTATTCATTCTACAGGCATGAAGGAAGAGGCGAGGCGAGGTGAGGCAAGAAGAGCTAAATTCTTTATTTCTTCTGAGAAGTTCCACAGTCTCCAGGAAAAGAGAAAATACAAAGTACAGGAATAGGCACAGCAAAGGAAACGGCACATATCAATCACCAAGAACTACCGTCTCCAAAAATCTTTATCTTTAGATTCTCTCTCGCAGTCAATTTAATATTAAGGTTTTCATCTTCTTGCCATCATCAGCAGTTGCAATTTTTTTTTAAATTTAATTTATTTTCTCTGGGTTTTATGCACTAATGAAACATAATCTGAAAGAAAAAATATCTCACCAGAACCAATGAATATTCCCCACAGGAATTATATTTCATATAAAGGAAAACTGCTGTGAATTGTATGGTCTTGCCGTTGGAAATATAATATCATGTTTGCATCTGAAAGGCAGTTGAGTCTCTGTTCAAATCAAATTTGTATAGTTTCAAACTGTGCACACAGAGAGACGTATCAGTAGTCACAGCTGGATTTTTGGCATACGATGTTCAGGGCACCTACAGCTCTGTCACTAGCTCAGCAATGCTCACGGCTACTGCTTAGCACACCTGATGCTGCCAAACTCACCATGCTGCAAGTTTATCAGGTTGCTCAGATCTGTTTCTCTTTTCCACTTGTTGCCAAAGCCTGACAGCAATGAACAGGTTTTTTTTTCCCTGCCCTCTGTGTGTCCTCCCACTTTTCCAGCCCACCAGGTAACCTTCATGTTTTTAATTACTGAGCTAAACCCCACTTGTAGTCCAATCTGGGCCTTGCCCACTGCAGAAGGACTGTTTTGCGTCTATCTGTGTTACAGGGGCTTTTCTTTGAGCATGAACAGTAAGGCTAGGCATGTTGTTTGCTGTATAGAGCACTAGAAATCTACAGACCTCTCAAGTCAAAGGAAAGATGATTCATGGGTAAGATAAGTACTTCGGGTTTCTTCCAGCAATATTACAATTCCATCAATCATCTGTGAAAGGGGAAAAAAAAAAAAGCTCCTATCTATGCTAATTGACTAGGATGTCCAAGAGATCACTCTATTTTTTTGGACCATCCAAGTCAAACTATACATTGTAACTTATATGCACAGCTGTCCTGTGTATTAAAGTACTAGAGATGCATCAGAAAATCCACACTATGAAGGTCTTTGGATCCTTCCTAGGGTTCTGAGATTAATTTCTCAGAAGACCACACATCTTTTATTACAGTCTTAGTACAGACCATATCACCCTTCTTTTTTATTTCCATCTATTCTAAAAAATCAAATGAAATCTTGTCAAAAATCCCATACTGTGGAAAAAAAGACTGAGATTTTCTAAGAAAAAAAAAATCATTCAAACTCTGACCTTCTTGGCTACCTCTTACAGTAACTAAACGTGAACTTGGAAAACAACAGCTGTTACCAATGTAACTGAGCAAGCAGGCAGCAGAGACTTAAGATACCTTGGGGATTAATGACTGTGCATATAGACACATGCATACAGACATACTCATGTTAGAGTCAAACTAGCCACCTCACGTACCAATGAAACACCATCTTCAGCATAGGCTACCTGCCCAAAACACGTTTACTGGGGCCCGTTTTGTGTCAGTGACAGTACATTTCTAACTACATTAAACCAAGCTCATACCTACTGTCCGTTTTGCCCCTGGGTGAGTTATGGTTAAATGTCTTCCTCTCCCTGAGAGCAGAGAGCTCAGCAGGCTGCAGCTCCTGCATGCTGTGCGGGGAAGGCAGTGTCGCTGCGTCACGTCAGTTTGACGTCAGAAGGTTGGGGATCACCCGTTTCTCCTCGCCCAAGGCACTGGCAAGAACAATGGCCAGAAAGTGTCTCAGCCTTGCATGGCGACAGGTAGACTGTCTGAGGAAAAAAAGGACAATGCCATTAGATGATTATTATGGTTATTATTCAATTTTTCAGTAACTGGAGCACCCTCTGGCACTATCTAGGATGAGACCCCCATTGCCTTAGTACTATTGAAATGATAGGAATTAGTCTACCCCAGAGCACTAGCCACCAGGATGCAGGAGGAAGGGGAAGACCTCCCAAAGCCTTTCTGAAGACCATCACACAGGTCCATGCCAGCCTGCTCCTTGGGGACACAGCCAGTCATCCCCATGCCCAGCCAGCAATTCACCCACTGCAACACAGCCTCTGCCTGGCACCCACTTTTGGTGACAGAGAAGCCATCACATGTCACAGCCCCCAAAGCCCCCCTCTGCCACCAGCCCCCAAAGCCTCTAAAATAGCTACTTCCCCATGACCGTCCTACCTAATGACAGGGACAAGTTCCTGAGAAGAAAAGTCCTTGAGAAAAAAAAGGCAAGATGAGCAGCAAACTTCACCCTCAGAAGACAGAAGTCTCCTGCATTTTAAAACAGTGGCTTTGTACTCTGGTACAGTGGTCAATAATTGGTGTATATTAAGATGACTGCTATTCCACTATTTTTGTGTTATTATTTTGATAGGTCTATCTGCCTGTAGAAGTATATGGCAGTGTTGAGAACGGTGCTGTTCACAGCCTCTTTTATTTGGCTCTAATATTTTTTCCCACTCATTTATAACAAAATTATTTTTCCACTTTATTACAGTAAACCAATGGCAGCATTCCTGTGGTGGTTCTGGGGACTTGGTTGGCCATGCCTTGCAGCAGTGTTTCAGTGTTGTTCAACCTAACATACAATGAAAACTTCAAGGTATTAGAATTATTGTTTTAGTGAAACACAAAACAATTCTAAGCCAACCCCAACCTCACTCTAAAACTCATTTGGATCCACCTAAGTTTACACAAAAAGTAGAATATCTCTCAGAAAGAGACATTTCTGCTATTTAAAATTACATCGAGTTTTCAAATATTAGGAAGAAGTTCAACATAGTTTTTTTCATATGTTGTAACATAAAAGAAAAACACAACTATACTCAAAAACTATTATTCTACCTATCCTATCCAATAGATCTGTTTTATCCAGTATTCCTCTTCATAATTTCAATAGCAAAACTAAATTCTTAATACTTCTTTTTAAACTTTCACACAGCTTATAAAGTGTGATTTTTTTCTTTTCTTTTCTGGCAGACACTTTGATAATACTGTTATTTAAATTCTGTCAGCAAACCTTTATTACTGGCTAAAACCTTCTCCAGGGAGATCTTTTATTTTTATTTGAGATTACAAGTTAAATTTGGAAGATGGCAGTTTAAAAAAAAATCTACAAAAATTCTATTACCAAATTTTCTGCTAAAATTGATTACTCCCTGCCTAGGTAACATGCATCTCTGTTTTCAGAGGGGCTTCTCCAGGTGTTTTTTCCACACCCCAAAGTCATCCCCTTTTCCTACATCAACAGATGAAATGAAGATATTCCACGATTTATCAGCACTTAAAAAATGCACTGATAACACTCATTTTTCTCCCACTCCGAAGGGATATCATGTGCTATCCTGCACCCGGTGTTCCATCCGCTGGGGCCAGCAGCATCCCCTGTTCCCCGGGAAGGCATGATAGCCAGCGGTCCCCACTCCTGCCTCCCACTGCTGCACCATTGCCATAGCTCGGGGGCCAAGAACGCTGCATCCCTGTGCAAGGACATTTCTCTTTTTTTTTTAAGCATCAACTGTAAAAGAAAACAAACACAGACCTAAGTCCTATCATCAGGAGTATTAGACCTGAACTATCATCAGGACTATTAGAAGCTTGATTTATCAAGCCCCAAATGGAGTTTCATTCTCCTCTACAACTGTAGTGAGCTGAAATTTGTTTTAGACTCTCCCACGTAACACCACAAGTAAGCAGTTCCTACTGTAGGCCTTCTAATATTTATTTCTACTGTAGCCAGAAAACAAGCTAAAATGTCTCTTTCAGCACTAAGCTGACATTAAAAAAAACCCCACAGTATAAACAGTTGTTTAATACAGATAGCATCCAACAGCTTTGGTGCCATGGAGAATATGAAAGCACAGAAATACGATGTTTGACATTCTTCCCCAGAGCCCAATTAAAATAAGCAAAGTAAAATGCACAGAAATAAAATATATCTGGAAAATGTGTTTCATCCTAGCTTGATTTGCCTCACACTATTGCACCGCAGAAATGGGAATATTCTCCACAAATTAAACTGCAGATTAAGAACAGCTTAAGTTTATTGTTAATAGGTACTATATAAGATATAATGAACTGCAGTGAGTCTCCAATTAGAGTTTTTCCAGAATAAATAGTCATTAAGGTCTAGATTAATAGATATTATAGCCAGAGGGGCTACTGCGGTCATATTTGACCGTTGTTATCATTGTTTTTCAGTGCATAAAGCAATTCTTAAAACCTTGCTTTAGACTTAATTTAATTATGAGTTATGCAACAAAACACAAAGGAGGTTCACTGAAATAGCATATAATTAAGTTCAGCGATTTGTTTTCCTTCCCTTCATTCCATCATTATTAAGATTCGATCCCCCTGTAGTTTGTGAAGTTTAGTAGCATTTACAGCACTGAAGTTCCAAGTGATATGGTTATTCAAGAAAAAATAACATTTATGTAAAGAAATGGGAATGCCTGCCCAGAAAAGAATGGTTCACATCTCAAAATAAATAAATAATTTTTTTAAAATGGCAAAGCGGCACGCGATATACCAGATTCCTATTGTGAGGCACAAATTCTTCACAACACTGGGAGACATCGCAGAACAAAAATACTATTAGAACTGTTTCAAAAGGAACATTTTTGGCTAGGATAGAGACTTTTGACATTATTTATTAGGTTCAAAAATGCTTAACAAAGGCCTAACAATAGTCCTGTGGAAACCACTACATCTGAGGCACTTTCTGTTGTTATGTGCAGGCATTGATTTGAAGATGGCCAGCATTAGTAGAACAATTCCCTCACAGCAGTCAATGCAAGTGAGCATTCATACACACACAAGCAAAAGCCTGTGAACAAACCATATGGAAACAGGAAAAAAAGTAAACATTTATTAACCTCTTTGTGGGGAGATGGGTGGAAGAACAGGCCAGCGGTGAAGGAGACGGTCATGCCAAATTTCTGCGAAAGAAGGTGTTTGCCCCGAGCATTTTTTTCGTGGAATATGAGGAAGCCTGGAGAATGTCTCCAGTGCCATGGTAACTGGGGCTGCTGGGGCTGCCAGTGCTGCCGCCACCCTCCGCCACACAGACACAGCCTTTATCCGGTGCAGGTTGGCAGGTTTGGATGCTGCTCCTGCCCCCTTCGATGCCTACAGCCAAGGAGACCCTGGCAGACGCAGAAAAAGCTGAGCAGGTATCTGGAAAAAAAACATAAGTGACGATTTTGCTCAGCAACGGAGCTGACATATATATGACATACACACAGAAAGACCCAGAAAGACTTATATATTATTCTCCCTGTGTGCATACAGAGATACATAAAACCTGTGTAACTGGTGCAGGTAGAAGGTTTGCGAATGATGGAGGAGGATGAAGCGGTGGCTGCAGACCACGCAGGCTGACTATCTTCCTGCCATAGCGGGACCAGAAAGTCACCTCCATCCTCATCTGAGGTTGGATATACTGAGACCAAAACATCATTTGATTCATGAGGTCATCAGGGACCCGAACATGTTACATCATTGAACAGCCAGAGTAACGTCTCACAATTAGGCCATTTAGGTTTACAGCTCAGTTCCTCTTCTTTTGAACTAACATTGACATAAGCTTCCTTATGATAGAAATTACCATTTTCCAGTGTAATCAGTATTTAAATCGGTCTTGGAGGAAAGGGAGAGGAGCTCCAACCTATGGAAAATACGCCCTAAAGATAGGTTTTTCATTTGCGTTTAGAACAAGATGAATGGTGTAACTGGTTTCTGAAATATGCCACAGAATACTAGCTGATATAAAGAAATCTCAGACGGGCTTGGTTTGGTGCTGCTGAAGATGAGACTGAAAGTAAAACAGAGCAAGTGAGTCCATACAGGGACGGAGGAGGTAGAACGGAGGTAACACCTACCTGGTCCAGCAGCCGCTCTCTCGCAGCTGAGCGCTGCCTGATTAACCCAGGCATTGCCCCTCTGCAGCCCCAGGGAGCACCTCACCTCTGCTCTCACCAACGAGCCACAGCCCCCTGAAGCTTTGCTAGCACGTCTAACACGGCAGCATCTTTATCCGACGCCTGTGTTGGCCCGCAGGATCTGAGGAGGTTCGTGTCCTTTCTTGCCCTCAGCCTGGTAGGGAACCCCCCCTGCGTGGGGTTGACTTGGAAACGCCGTGATGGCACAACCCGTTTGTTCTTCTCCTCTAAAATGGACTGAAACAGGTGGAGAAAAAAGTTAAAACTCTATACAGTGGAGCACTAACCACCAAGCTAAAGTTATTAACCCGCCACCTCTCCCTCTTACATGAAAATACTGCCTGTCCAGTCTTTGTAGAGTAAAAACAAAGATCCTGAGTTTCTAAATGCCAAGTGAAGAGGTGGTTCAGTTCATGATTTCCGAGTGCTGGGAGACAGAAATGCTGTCTGCTTAGATCTAGCAGCTCAGCATCTTTAACATTAGCCTATAGATCCACACAGCTACCCTTACTGTGTGCACAAACCCTGAAGATCCACATACCTTGGACAGCCTTTAATTTTACATGAGATCAATGTTTCTAGCCTGATCAAAGCAGCATTTTGTATGGCTTATTTCTATTCATTTCTCCAAATGGGAAGATTTTTAGCACTGGACACTCCTGTTTCCTGTGCAATAGACCTTGACAAGCAACGGCTGAACATTTTCCCACACAACCTCAAGCCTGATTGGGAGGGACATGCTTTTATATGGACTGTTTATTATATTAAATATGCATACTTGAGGTTACTGGGGGGGGTAGGCTAAAAACAGTGCTTTAAAAAGAGAGAGTAACAAACATGCAATTCATATTAATTAGTAGGTGCACTTAGAACTGCAAAGAAGTTCCTGGGTGCGTTCAACAGTTCCATACTTTATGGGCATATCTCACTGCATTGCCTTCAAATACAATGAAGCATGTGCTTAAGGATGCCCATTCCTACAGTAAGCAAGCTCTCAACTGGGAAAGTGTTGCCTCTGAGGGTAGTTCACACACATGCTTTTAACCCTGACTGTTCATTTAAAGTCAAGTCCAAGATCAGGAGTGATTTAAAATATACTTTCTTCTGAATGATAGCTTACTTTAGCAGACCACTTGAACATATTAGTGTGACTGTTTAATACATATAAAAATAATAATTAGTATTAAATTGGTATAAATCATTGGAATTAAACTATTAAAATGATGTTTCAGTGGTTTTAATTATAACAAGAGACAATATTTTATGGCTCTTGCTGTACATTATAGCTTGAGGTGAATTTTAAAGTTTTTAACATTTTCATAAATTGTTTACTGCCTGTAAAAATTAGTTTCAAACCTTACTAAACATGATGATAGCTTTTAAAAGTAATTAAAAATGTCCAGTTATTTACTTTCAGTAGTCCAGAAGGCTTTGGCCGCAAGGTGTATGTCAAAAATTTCAAAACCAGTAAACATTTATTGTAATAACAGTAACTTAAATGTGGAGATACCAGGATTTGGAAATCAGTAGGATCATAGATTCAAAGAATCTAAGTTTTGGAAAGAGATTGAAGTCCTCACTTTATGTCCAATTCAAGAGGAATTCATGGCATGAGCATTTCCCAAGAGCTTCTACAGATAAGATTGTAGTAGAAGCAGTAGGGAAAAAAAATAGTAATAACAGATCTTATACTGAACGTCTTATCTGCACATCTCTTGAGAGGTACATATACAATTGATTTGATGTTAAAATTATGCCATTAGCTGCTCCATCACTCATTAAGTTCGTGTCAGGTTTAAAATACTGTTCTGGAGGAGATGTCAAATTTCTTCCTAGCAATGCTTAAATATAAAAAGAACTAAACCAAAATAAAATGAAGTGTCATAGCCCAAGACATGCACAAACAGAAAAATGGAAACACACAGGAAGTTTTGAAGCACATTAAGGGTTAGGAGAAGGCCAGGAGCTCTCTTAAGGCTGTTATTTGAGGATTGCTGTGGAAATGTATGTTCAAACCCTGGTTTTGCCAGCAAGCACCTGGGAAGTGGTCAGCAAAATAAATGTGACAGCCCTATTCTTGTCCCAAAATGATGCAGTATGTAAAGAGTGAAAATAACCATCTATGCTTGATTAATTAGGTTTGTAAGTATTGTTCAAGAACTAAACAATATTTCTAAAGATTTCAATAGTTCAAAGATTGCCCTATGGCCGTCTGGCCAATACATCTTCCAGCACACACAGTTTACAAGCATTTTTCTTCCCAATATGTTGTCTTCGTTTGGTGCGACATTGTTTGAGCACAGGTCTATTTGGGTCAGCGTGGTTTTCTTCCCATCACAGCAGTGGTGCTGAGGACAGCACTCGGACCATACATCTTCCATGTCATTTCAGTCAAAGGCACATGATGCTTCCCGGTGCCCAATCAGGAAGGGTCCGGCGCTGAAACAGGGGGGCATATTGGCAACCTCAGCTTTCTTAATGACAGCCATTGTTCCAGACAAACAAAAGCACGGTTCTGAATATTAGCATGCGGCCTTGTGTAAAGGTCATCTGTATGGCACATTCATCATCGCCCCAAAACAGGCAGGCAAAACGCTTTAAAAATTCTGACAGAACCTGTTATTGTCATAATATGTCTGAAAGTTGGCAACCGATGCAAACACAGCGACCACTTTGAACAGTCCTCCTCCTCCTTAGTGGCAATTCTGCAAGGGGCTGAATGCACAGCAGCAGTGGAGAAAGAGAACACAAGATAATAGATATATTCTTCCTAACTGCTAGTAGGGGGGCTACTTTAATTAGGCTACTCAATTAAAAAATTAATCTAATAATCTGTAATAATTAGGCTGAACAGCCGTTCTTCCTATAAGGTAGAGCTCCCACAATAGCTCTCATATTGGCTAACTAGTAATGGGTAGTCAGCAATGATGCTCTGGTTTTGAGGCTCAATAATACACTGTTCACTTGTAAAAACATTTGAAAATCGAAATAAAAAGGATATAGTGCAGCAGGCTAAAATCTCTGACAGATCCTTCAGTAGTTATGAAAATAATGCCAGTGAGGTTACACCAATTAAATGCCAGTTGTATTACTTATATCAGCAACAGTTTCTCAGTATATGACATTCACAGTCTGGCCCTTAGATGGCATGGAAGGGACAAAACCGTTACAATCGTTTTAGAGGTCTCTTCAGTAAAATTAATAGATGACAGGAAAATTCCATTATCAGTGTTCATTCATTTAGTTAAATTAAATAGTTCGACTCATTGTTCACTGAACAAATACTGGCTTCCCAATCATTTTCTGCCCTACTAAACAGTTAGAAGCCAGAAAGATAATATTATTTATTGGTCACTTTGGTTCTAACAGCTGTTCAAGGTACAGCAGAATTGTACAGACACACCTTTAAAATGAAAATCTGAATATGACACATTTCTGTAAAATCTTCTTTTTTTTTCTGTTTTAAATTTGGGAAGACCATTTACTTAAGAGCTCAGCAATGAAGAGGAAGGAGAAAACTCTGCTTCCAGATCAGTTTTACAGCCTTACACCAAGCAGCCCAGGAGGGATTCCTGGGCAGACACCAAGAATGACACGGACGGGTTTCCACCAACCTCAGACCCAACAAAGCACACAGCTGTGCCGCTCGCTGCTCGATGGAGAGGCTGAGGGCTGGATGAAAACTGCTTCTCCCCTCACCACGGAGAAGATTCAGCCTGAGCTTGTGGCTTCCCTGGCACCAGAGGACACGCACTTTCGATCAAGGCTCCTTCCAAGCGGCTCCCCTCTGCTCTAATAAATACTTCGGTACACGCTCTGAGGGAAGGGTGCTCCCAAAAAAGGCAAATTGCAGCCCTAAGCAAAACGTGATAAACATGAGATTCAAATTCAGCAGGAGCCAAACTGAATTAATCCTTGTGTTCAGAGATCAATAGTTTATTAAGGCTGTGATAGCTCTGGCCTAACTATACCATAACTTATGCAGCTTATTCAGAAAGAATCCGTACTAAGAAAAGTTTGACTTTTAAATACTTTCAGTTCAGAGTCTGAAATACAACTTAATCAGAATTCAAAGTCTGTGGTTCAGTAAAAGCAATACCAAACTCAGCCACAAGCCCCTATGCTCTTGATAAATGTGTTCCAAGATTTTCGGTTAATTTTTTTTTTCAGCAAATGTTAGTGAATTTTGTAATGGAATACAGACAGCACCCCAAGCACAAGATTATTTGAAAGATAACTTTTTTCCATACCTGTAATGTGGAGGTAAGGAAAGCATGGGAAGGCAAAATTGAATGGTGACGGCCACAGCAGCACAAAATGGGAAATAATTTCCTGAGATATTCTCAAGAAATAGCTCCAATAGCAAATTCCACAATGTGAATTAGCTCCACAATGAGCATGGCTCGGCGGGACTCAGCTGCTGACTCTCAAGGTCCATTCCCCAAAACACAAGGAGCTCTCTGACTTCAGCTTTTCAGAACATTTTCTGTGCCTGTTGCTACATGCTCTGGCCCTGCAGACAGTCCAGCTCAGTCCCACTGTGTCCTCAGCCTTGGACTTGGGCACAAAAAGCTGCAACTATATTCCTATAGCCTCCACCCTGTATGTGTAAGGCCTAGGGCTGGCTCCAGCATAACATCAGGTACAGGTAATGCACATTAACTGCATCTAGACCTTAAATCTAATTCATCCAGTATGTTTCAGCTAAGTGTCAGAAAGTATTTCTCCTGTCTGACTGTTCAGTGAAATTCAATTTTGCATCTCAGCACTAAATAGTAAGATATCCGATCCAATCTTCATCACCCTTTAAAAAGAAACAAACAAAAATTAGTCAGTTCAAACACTTAAAAGTTCTGCTGATGATGAGTGTTTTGCACAGACAACTTTGGGACAAAACCAGGAATCTCCAGAAGTGTGAGTTCAAAGCAAAGCAAGAGGCGAGGTTAGCAGACACCTGTTTGCTCTCCAGGCAGGTCCTGCTCCTGACCTCACCAGGATTTTGTGAGAACGCGGCTGAACCTGGCTCGCGCCCTGAGCCCCTCCAGCAAGAGGGCTGCTGCAGGGCACGTGGGCACAGCCAGCACACCCCTCCTGGAGGCTCCCCTCAGCAGCACTGGCGTGGCACAGCTTTAGCACAGCCATGCTGCGCAGAAGTCCCTACCACCTTAGTCAAAATGCCTGGATGCAAGGCTGAGCTCCCGGAGCCCAGAAATGCTTCCCAAGGCCTTTTCTTATGGCTCCTTGCTCCCAAAAGCTCCCTTGCAAACCTAAAACCTTGCAGAAGATATGTTGTTTGTGATCATTGCTCTTCTTATCCCCCCTGGGTGCCTGCCAGGAGCAAAGGACAGGTTTGGTCGCTGACTTCTCTGTTCACCATCGGCGACAGCTCGTCCCATGCTCCAAGGCTGCAAGCGGAGGTCAGCAGGCACCAGCACTGTCCCACTGGAGGGGCCCAGAGGGAGGGCTGGTGGGTGGGAAGCAACCCCCCCTGCCACGGCTGTGCCAGTATGTGTCACTCATACTGCCGTGGAGTGGGAAGGGACCCTTGCTGCCAACCTCCCATTAACCCGCAAGCACTTCAGCACTGAAGACCGACGTCATCTTACAAGCAGGCGGCCCCCGAGAGCTCCCTGCTCTGGAGGTGCATCCTCACACCCAGGGGACATCAGGTGGGGACGACCTGCCAGCGAGCAGTCGGTCCCTGCCGCCCCTAGCAAGGCTGCACATACATCCCACCTGCATTTCAGGTGGGCATCCGACTGCCAGTCAAATTACACCCACACAGCCATACGTGAGGATTTGGCTTTCACTCAGGTCATATTAGTGAAAACACAGATGCAAACCCAAACTTTCCACACAACAAATATTTTCATTATTATTAGAATGACGGTGTCAGCTTCTGCATTGACTGCAAAACTGCACTTGTTCAAAGATGGAGGGAGCAGCCAAATAGACAGATGTGCATGGAAATCACATTTAGGCATACGGCACTTTCCTATTTGAACCACAGAACCAATTGCATGTTCACAGCTGGAATTTGCTTTGGCAGTGGGTCCTTATTTGCTGAATTAGTGAGTGACTGAGTTTGTGTAATGTTCTCAGAACAAAAATTAGATAGCTACAGAAAAGAGCCACTACATCAACATATCCCAGCTGTCAACACACTTATCTCCTTTTTATAATTTTTTCAGAGAGATCAATTTCTTCCCCTCCCAACAAATCCTGTCTTCTGGGGGTAGGAGTAGGGCAGGAAAATCAATCAAAAATATGGGCTTCGTAAAGTTTTCATTATTAGGACAGGGTAAAAGTATTTCCTCCCTCCAAAACCATAATTTGTCTTTAAGCTTCTGCTTTTTTTTTCCACAATACAGTTCATGAGGATTTCCTTAGCAGATGGTAGGTGCCAGAAACAACTTTTGGGTTATGGAAAGCTGTCATCTGCACTACGCAACCAGAGAAAATAAGATTCCTGTCTTGCAGCTACAGCCATATCGCACAGCTATATCAATAAGCTCAGAGTTTATTGAGTTTAATAGCGTCTATATGCTTGCTTGTGTCCATTCATGTATGTTTACAAGACTGTTATAAATTCGCACAAGACCAAAGCTACACGGAAGAAAAAAATATGCTTCTTGGCTAAACTGTGAGAAGCCAAAACTGAGTCTTTTTATATGCAAAATCTGCAGACCACAAATACTTATATTCTCATTCTGCTGTGCCATAAGGGTACTCCTATCGCTTAAGCCACTAGGAAATTGTCACCCCTTCATACATCCCTGGTTTTGTCATTGCAATCACTTTTGTCATTTTTGTCAATCCCAATGACCACCAGGTCATGTGTTTCGCAAGTTTACCAACACAATAAATAAAATCAACCTACCACGAACATTTATTCTATTTAAGTATGTGGATATGTATAGATTTAGACTCCTGCAATATGTACAAGTGCCTGGCATCTTTTCTGACATCTCTTATCATAAAGCAATCTGCTCACCAGTCACTTTGCTTGTGTTTTTGCCAACTTTCAGCAACACTGAAGCGCATCGCCAAAAAGAGTCATACAGTGTAAGTTGGTCTCATATCCATAGATAATTCATTGTACAGTCTTTGTAAAATGCAGAGAACATTATCGTAAATGGAATGACATTACACACTCTCTGGCAAATAGAAAAAAACCACAAGACCTGTTTACCATCAATCTTTTTTAGGTACACTTGACAGGCAACACAAAAAGCTGAGGCTCACACAGGCATCAAATGATATCTGTGTAAAGGTGGCCAGATCAAATAACAAGCAAGGCATTTTGTGGCATTAGGATGAGCACAGGTTTATGAGGCCACAGAAGTATTGACAGCATGGTAATGGGATTAGCCTTACTTGTGCCAAAAGAACCATCCCTACATGCCAGGCCATTTGCAGCTAATCTGAAGCAACCTCCTTTAAACTTCGACTGCCAGACGCAACCCAAAAGGTAAATTGCTTTTGAGTGCAATGGCAAACCTATGAAACCTAGTCCCATGCAAAAAGAGTATGTGCAACTGGGTTACGTTGCCTGAGGGGGTTGCAGAGATCCCACCTCTGGAGGCCTTCACAAGCCTGTGAGACAAATTAGTCAGGAGCAGCACAACTATAGCTGATCTTTGCTTCGCTGGGGACTTCCAGACACCCTGAGGTCCCCTCCAACCATCAAGTTCAGTGGTTAGTGTTAGTTTTACCATAAATTTTCTTCTGTGAAGAATTATATCTAACAGCAGGGAGGTCTGCTTTCCACCCTAATATAACTAAAATCAAATTCAGATTGAATTGCTTCCTGGGAAATGGACACTAGACTTTTGGCTGAGATTCCCAAAAAAAAGGAGTTGTACAGTCCATGCTTAATCTCCCATTTAAACCATCCGCTTGAGCTCAACTGCTGGAGGATGAAAACATATAGTATAAATAAAACACAGGAAAATACAGAAAAAAAAAAAATCTGGTCTCTCCTCCTTTTTTTTCTCTTTTCATTGTTTATGGCTCTGAAACTGTTAATGTGTGACAGGAGAATGACAGTAGAGTATTTCCCAAACTATATTGAGTTAATGCCCTGCTTCAGGATGGTGGAGATGGTAGCAAAGCCAAAACATCCAGTAAACACTTGTGATAATTCAGCAAATAAGGCTGACAAAGCTGAAACAAAGCTAATTCAAGAAGTATTTAAGATATTCTTCTTGGAAATATCCCTATATGCTGATTGGGGATTTTTTATTAGTCTCTATGTGAATGGACTTAGAAAAAATATACACACCAAAGTTTTAAATTCCCAACCTAACACTTAGAGGCACATAGAATCACCACACATCCCTCACTTAATCTCCCATTTAAACCAATTTGGTGCATATCATCTACATAAGATATGTATTAAACAAGGATGGGAGCAACACAATTCAGCTGTTCTTAAAGTAAGAGGCATTTTATCCTAGCAACAGAATAAACAGCATATCCTATCCAAATGGGTGAGTCCATCCAAAGGACTGTGCTGTGATTTAGGAGGACTGGATCAAGTAGCAAACTCGGGGCTCTGGGCTTAACCAGAAATGGCTGCATTACTCTGTACCCATAATTTATGGAAATTTATAGAGAATTTTTGCCAGGCAAGCATTCACCAGTTCCCTAGATGTAGGTCATGGCAGATCTTGTGCCTTGACACAAAAAGAAAACTTTTTGTTATATCTGGGCTTCAAAGCTCTTCTCTTGCTGGTTGCATAAGAGGGGGTTAAACAAAAACTAAACTTAAACTTAAACTTCAATGTCTGAATGTCTGGTATTTAGTTCAATTACAAAAAAAAAAAAAAAAAAAACCAAACCCAAACCCAAAACTTTTTCCTATAATATATCTTCATGCATAAAACAAAACATTATGCTCATCTATCATCTGTTTTAAAAACCCGAACACTTTGATAAGGTCCTTGTGAAGCAAACTTTAAACACAAAAGTGTTCAGCAAGCAGCAGAAGTACCAAAGCACAGCAACAGATGACTTTTCACAAAAGGAATCATTGTACAGCACATCCCCATCTCCAGTTCATGTAGGAACCTGAGCAAGCAACTGCAAATTCTGATTTGAGAAACATTTCTGCCAAATTTCAGTCTTCCAGAGCTCTTCAAGCAAAACAATCAACATATGAAAACCTGTTTCCCACCATGGGTGGTATTCCAGCTGATTACAAAAGAAAAACTGTATCATTTGAAGTCTCATTAGCTATTAACAGAGAGATGAATTAATTTATGTCTTCTGTAACTGGAACATAATCTGGGATATTGACCCCAACACGGATACTTGGGCTGTTCACCTCATTCATACCAAACCATTTTTTAGATTTGAAAGTCTAAAGATTGCCCTGTATGTTTACTGTATCTCATAAGCAGGGTAGGAACACAGATTACACTTCCCTAATTGCACCATAAAAATAAGAACACACATACTTTTAGTAAAATACTCAGATAATAGTCTAACAACAGAAAAAGAGATGAGCAGTTGCATATGGTGAAATCACTACAAAATCTTCTTCTGAATTAGAAGCACTTTATGAAGAAACTGGTTTACAATGTTTCTCCATCACTGTCTTAGGGCAACATCTGGCATTCTAAAAAGGACTGCTTTTACGTTTACGTTCTTTGACTTATTCTTTGTGACCCTGTATTGTTAATATGCACCTTTCATTTTTAAAAGAAATTATTTTGCTTTTAAACATATGCTTGTATACATCTATGTGCATGTCTGGAAAAAGGCGTTGAAGTGTGTATGTATGTATATTGTATGTTTATGTGTAAATGTGTATTTGGACACACTTTCATGCCATCTTGTCCTCTCTTCAAATCTGCAAAATGCCTTTACACCCTACCTGAAGCCTTAGGAATTGTGTTGAATTTTCCTAATAAATATTTATCCTCTTCTGGATTTTTCTCATGGGAAAAGAGACTATTAGCCATCACATTTGGCAGGCATTCAAATTTATAAATTGCAACCATAAAAATTCCTTGCAAATTTCTATGCAAAATCTGAGGGACTTTTTCCAGCCAGGTTAGCAGAGCACTCTACAAGTTCAGGTGAGTGGGGGGAGCATATATGGAGGAACATCTGATTAGGTGCTGGGGGTTTGGAGTTACCTCCAAAAGCTAAAGTGAAGCAGTGATGTGAACATCCAGCTCTCTAGCAGTATAACCCTAGCAGTGCACTGAGACACAGAAATTTTCTCCAGCAACTGCTAGAGGATAATGGTCCTAATCTTCTGCTGGACCCTCTTCTTGCTACAAAAAGGAATATCCCTCTCTAACGCAGATAGGGAAACCACTGAGGGAAGGTGGGGTAAGCACTGGCTGAGCAAAAGAGCCATCATGAACCAAGGAGATCACAAAAGCCCAGAAACACAGGTGATAGACAACAGGGCTAAGGGGAATGCAGCGTATCCCCACATTGTGCTTGCACATTTCCCCACTCCCCCGCTATGGCAGGGAAAAAAAAAAGCTGATGAGGAAGCTCATCAAATAAAACACATTGGTTTACTCCTTCTCCAGAAGAAACACTCAGTGCCAGCAGTACTGTGGGCTAGTAAGCTTCCTTCTCATAGAGGAGATAGAGCTGGTAAAATGTGTTCCCCTGATCACCTATGGGAAAGTACCATGCCCTAATGTAAACCAGCGCTGTTTACTCCTGGCCTATGGTAAATAGTGACAGGAGAATCAAAGATAAAAACACAAGGAGAATCGAAGATAAAAACACGTTACTTTATTTTCCCTCACTCTCTCCTGTGCACTTGCACTGACACAGTGAACATCAGCCTGCGAAGAGGCTCCCCCTGAGCACCACCGCAAGAGCAGCAGATCCTGCTTCCAAAACCAACAAGCCTGGCTTTGATATAGAAGAATGGAAAATGGTGTTCACCTGAGGGATGATGTGAGGACACTGAAAGCCACATGGCGTTCACCCTATGCCCTGCTCAGTGTCACCATGCCGCCTCCGGGGCACACAGCTACAAAAATCAGTGTTGCTTGTGAACAGCCAACAGCGTGACACCACAACAACAAGCCACACATGCCCCTTTGCTCATAAAGACAAATCTCCAAAACAGTGAATTGTGAAATTTTGCTTGAAGTTTGCTATGTAAGAGACATACATTTCCTTCTGCTTTTTTTTGAGGGGGGAGCAGGTCCTGTATATGTTTAGATAAAATATGACGGTAAGAAATGTTTACAGAATGAGAATACTCAATCAAGACCTCACATATCACATTTCACCTAAGAAACTTTGTGTTTTGTTCCTGACAAAACAGACCCAAATCCCACATGATTGTGATTGAATCACCTGCAAACTTTCCCTCATGGAAGGCAACTTCACACATAGTCCTGCTTTCACTTCATCTTTCCTTTCCCATCCTACGTCCACTGCCACCAGTCTGACCAGCACCCATCTGGGAAGGCTGTGCAGCTTCAGAAGGGATCTGGCAATACCTTCATCACCTGTCAACTTTTCCTCCCAACTCCTGTGAAAGGAGACATGAGAAAATTCTCAACTGCCACAATTTGCTATAATCATTAAAATTTAATTTGCAGATAGTTCAAGCCTACCCAATTTAATTTTGAATGACACTACAGCTCAGCAAATCTCTGCCTGGAAACTTTCAGTGCCTTCCCCATTCAGGCACTGTTGGGACGATATGAAATCCAGAAAGCATACAAGTTGCAAAGGCAGCATGCTCAAATTAATCTTACCCTCCCTTACTAAGCTCCTCTGGAAAAAACACTAACTCATTTCAGGTTTGAGTATTCTGAATCTAAAACAGCTCTTATCTTAACTTGCCTATGTGAGATTTACAAATGAGAAAAGAACAAATAAGGAGTAATTTAAATTTTAATTTAAAACCCCTCCATTTTCTTATCCCTTATCAAACTGCCAGCATTTTTCCTGCTAACAATGAGCCGAGTGTCATGGGCACAGCACAGCCCCCTACCACAAACCAAGTAATCTCTTTCATCTAAAACCCTGATCCCTTTAATAAACAAAATACGAAAAGGCAGTCAAAATTACGCTCTGGCTTTATGAAAGAAGCAGGGAAATCCTCAGAGCACAATCCCCTACTTGTTATTTTCACAGCCCACGTGACCCAAAGTCATTCTGAAGGATAAAAAGACAGAGGCTGCCACCAGACCTCTGCCATGATTTTTCCACAGTTCCCAGCCTTAGCCCATCTGTTATGCAGCGGCCACATGAATGGCATGTGTCAAGAGAGTCATCACTGTGCAAACTGCCCAAAGAAATCAACCAGCCAACTTCCTTTTGCTTCCATGGCTTCAGCAATTGTTGCTGAGCCGGCCACCATATGGTGAATAATTAGTTTTTCGACCCCACTCTAGAAAAATGTTCGCTCCATTGCCAGGCATTAGCAATATGTGTGTTAATGAACAGCAGATGATGAATGCCTATACATTAACAAAAGTTGAGATTTTCTGGCAGCAAGCTGCGCTCACCACAAGAACACGATGACTCTTAAGGCACCAAGTGATGGACAGCGGCAAGTCATGGCTGAAATGTACAATTCAACCAAATTTCTCCATTTCTCAAACACTAAAGCAACTTTGCAATAAACCATCCTGCTCCTGTCATCTTGCCGCTCTCTTTCTTCAAATGATGAATTCGACCCATGTAAAGGATTGGCAATGTAGAGCTCTCAAACAGGCATCTTCTGTTCTCGGGCAATTGAGGTGCATTGTGTAAATAGCTGGGACACAGGTTCCTCCACACTTCTCTTTGTCTGAGTGCTTGATGCATATGAATTTATACTGAATACCTGCAGTGTGCAAGCCCCTTGAAGAGTCAGTCCCAGACCTCTAAGCAAACACTCACCTCCAAGGTCTGAGGCTGGTAAATATGTCTGATGGTTCCATCAAATGGACTAAAAAGCTCAGCTAAGACCTCTAAGCACATTTCACTCCCTGAAGTGATTTTTTTTTTCCAGCCCTCTAATTAAAAAGAGATCTTACCTACATTCCTCTATAGGATGAAATATCCCCGTATTGTGCAGACAACCTGAACTGATGATCATATTCAGGAAACCTGATGGTTCTGGCTATTGCTTGTCATTAATAAAGTCCCAAATGCACCCTAAAGCCATTTTAAAATAAAAGCAACTATTTACAAACAGACCTGTCAGTAATTAACTAGTGCTGTTGGGAACAACTACAACTCTGGCATATACATTGTGTGTAGTGCAAAAATGCATATTTTAATATGCATCAAAATTATAACATATTAGGCAAAAGCTACTCTTCAGAAGATAGGGGATAGTACAGGCAGCCGAGACACCTCAGTTTCCTTCATGTAGATTCAGTGGTGGAAGACACAGAGCAAACCCAGGTGCACAGCCTGATCCTGGTTCAGGTCCTGTCACTGTCACTGCCAAACCTCAGGCAAGTCACTCAGCCTCTCTGCATCACATGGCTCAGCTGGACCATGGTACCAGTGATGCCCACCTCCTTCCCCAAAGCATCTTCTTGGTCGTGTGAGTAACCCAGAAACAAGCAGAGGTCAATTGGACCACAAAGGCACAGGTCTGAACTCACGTTCCGGATCTGACTAGCAGGCAGGTCTTGAAATCTGTATCTGCACATGTTATTTTATCATGCATTAAGCCTGTCCATCAGGCAGGCAGGTTTTTTCCCAAGACTATCCCAAATTTTGGACACAGCTACCATGCATGGGCAGTGCCGATGGTTTTGTTTTTTCTTACATTTTTATGAACAGAAAGCAGTTGCAGATTTAGCTCCTTTTGGTGCAGTCCCAGACACTGATTGTTCCATTTAATTTGTGTGAGAGTATCAAATAAAGAAATTATCATCTGACAGATGAATGCTCCACTAAATCTTGTTGATAACAGTTGTTAGCACAAGCAAGAGTTCATCCTGTTTAGTGGCATTGCCTATGGAAAAGTGGATTTCATCTGCACCTGTTCCTTTTCTATTATTCTTTTTATTCTCTTTTCTTCACTACCTGCAGGAGTTTAAATTTTGCAGGAGAGCAGGACCGCAGAATTATAAAGGTGATTTAACTGATGGCATAAGTTCCTTGGTAGCACCTCACTATATCAAACACTCACATATGTTGGATATGGCCAGCTTCTTTCAGTGGACCTTTCTGAGTGGTTTGGACCTTCTGGGGACAGCATTTTAATTTTGATTAACAGGTAGCAATGACATGCAAAGAACACAGAGTAGAATTATCTCCACACAGCAAGAGGTGGAGTGACAGTTCTCAGGTATGAATTTCTGGTCCAAGTTTCCAGTCCAAGCTTGAGATCAAGGTTGGTAACTCCAAGACACAGTTTCGTGCCTCACAAACTTGCAGGCAAAGCTGGTTTAAGATATTCCTGTCCTCTGTGCTTACCTGCGCTACTGCCTTCAAACTGCTTCCACCACACTGTCAGCTGTGCATGATCAGGGAAATGTTCTGTGTTAAAAAAATAACTTTAAAAAACCAAAATACCTTGGAATTCCACCCCAGTCAGTAATTAGCTGGGGTACGAGTTGTGTTATGGAAATTACCAGCATTCAAAATAAAGGTGAGCTGTTCCAATAGGCATGCCTAATAATGACATATTTGGCCAAAGCATTAGGCAGTTATTCAACTCTTTACATCAGTAGGATTTTTACGTACACAAAATACATTGAGAAAATACATCAATAGTTGTATTTCAGTACTCCAGGGTCTGAGAACTTTTGTATTCTATTTAAATGAAATTCTGATTCTTTGTGATCAAATTGATACCATTTGTACCCAAGCCACTACCTAATTCCCTGTAAAATTACTTGCCTGGTAAACAAAAATCCATTTTAAAATACAGATTATGATTAAAAGAACGTGAAACTTCAAGAAGTTTATGATCCACCAGCTTTCACTGTGTTTGAGATAGTATTTCAAATCAAATTCTTCCCTTCTTCAGGCAAAAGTATGCTTCCCAGAGTTACAAGATTTTAAATAACACAAGGAAAGCTTTTAGCCTTTTTTTAAATCGTTCAAGGAGAGACGTCCATCACTTTGTGGATGTCACATCCGCTGGCTGTGACTGGTCACAATGGATATATCAGTATCCCTAACAAGCTGGTATGTTTACCTCTTCACTTTGTGACACAGCCAATCTTCCAGCACAAGTAAAACAGTAGACTATACTATCTGCCCACAGTCTGACCACCTAGAGCATCCAGCCAGGAGATGAGCTGCAGCAGCTACAAAAGCTAGCCATACTTTACTGAACAATAAACCATGTTTTCTTGTATTACTCTCAAATTTTCAATCCATTCCTGAGGAATGACTATCTATATAATTTTTTTATCGTCCTGGAAAATCACAAGGCAGACCAGGTGCCTTCACCCCTCTGTGCAGAGAGGGGTCTCCATGGCTGACCAGGTACTGTGTGAAATTACAGAGGCCCAGAGAAGACCACAGAAAAGCTCTTAAATAGAAACTGAAATGATTGGCACGGTTTATCTTAGAGAGGAGATAACAGCAGATATAAGTGCATACAAAAATAGCCTAAAAATTGGGAGCTTTTATGAATGCTGGCTCAATAACTACAGGAACAAGGGGACAGTCCGTTCGTTGCAAAGTGCCTCCAGTTACTGTAGTGCAAATATAGTGACACTTTTCTAAATACCAGTCTTGGAAAACACTTTAGATGCTACAAGCAGCCTGGGATCTTATCATCTTGCATGTCAACAGTAATAGGAAAGAGAAAAGTCAGTCATTTCAATGACAAGTAGTGTCTTGAGATGGTGGTTCTGGTAACACCTATGGAACTCCATTGTGCTTTAGAGGGTTTGTAGACAAGAGGATATCAGGTAAAAGCAACATGTTTGCACAAATGGAACCACAGCTCCAATTTTCTCCTGCAGGATTTTTACTTCTGTTGATGACAATCCATACAGGATGAACACATCTTGATTCTAAGAGGCCAAGAAACTATATGGCAGAAATACCTAGAAAAGATAAATCTTATTTGCTACCTAATTAAATTCAAAATCAGTGTAACACTTTCATGTTATTTTATTGTCACTGTTCAGGTAGAACTAGAATTTAAATAATGGGTGCCTGGGAAATCTATGAATGTGATCCTTGTGAAGACTAGAAGGAAGAATTAAGTACCTTTATTATCTTTACAGAAAAACAAAATTAAATCTGACTTTTAAAAAGAATAGCATATCCCCAGAATAAAACAAAAACCAGCTAGAGTATTTATAATAATGTAAAAGTTTAAAATATTCTCAGAATAATTGTATGAACCACAAAACCCCCAAATCACTGTGCAATCAAAAAAGTTTAACTGTTTTCCAAAAATCAGAGAGGTGGAATTAAGATATGTTTAAAACCTGCATTGAAAATCTGTGGAGTATCTTTTTTAGCTAGGCTGTGAAAAAAAGTCCTTCAATTTCATAAAGAATATCTTTAAAAGTCATTATGTAGTTGAATGATCTTAAAAGGCCACATAGAGGCAGCCAAGGAAAATTCCTGACATGCATTTTAATGGCACTGGTGCAGTGGCATTTATAGTAATGTTCAAGATAAGCAGCAAGAATGTATACCATAATTTTAATTATTTTTGGTTTATTTATCTATCTGTAGGACTATTCTAGTAGTTAAAGAATGCATCTGTCCAAAAGATACAAATTTTACTAAGTATTTGTCTTTAAAATACTGAAATATTTGCCTAAATAAAGGCCTTTGAAGCAAAAGGGCTAATACCTTTGCCCAGATGAATCCAGATTTTGCCAAAGAGGTCTATGCTGGCGACCTGCCAGGAGCTTTAAGGCTGAAGCAAATTTGCATGGAATGGAGGAAATTGCAGCTGCCCTCAGAATTAATATGGAGACACAGACAGCCTCAATTGAGACAGAGCATTGCACAACGGGATTTGTGAATACAAACATGCCACACTTCCTTACTTAAGATGAAAGTAGCTATAGGCAACAAAGTCTCCATGAAAGCTACTTAGATACCTTTATCCCCACCTTTCAGGTCCAATGACCTCATTTCAAATCCAGGTGGGGGCTGTCACTAGGCCACAAATGGAAATGAAAGTTGATTCCAGAAGACAACCACTTTCAGAAAAAGTGCTTGAGCATAGGATTAAATCTCATTCAAATACCCTCCCAGAAAAGAATACAACTCAACACGTCCTTAAAAGCACTTAAAAATTCCTTAATCAGGGCCTCAGAAAACTCGTCCTAGTCATTCCTTGTCGTCACCATCAACATGTGGTGATATGGCTCAGAACCACATGAATCACCAAAGCTGGATACAGGATGCTTGCACATCTGCTCTGAACAACTCTTGAAAAATTGCATCAGGTTATTATTATTTTCATCGTATTGACAGTACTTCATGCTTTTCTTATAAAATAATCTCTTAATGTTATTTGCAAGTTTTCTACAAGATGTCTAACTGCTGCGTTTGCTTAATTTCTCAATTTAATAACTTAAGTATTACTGTTATTACTTACCATGGAGGAAAGCCATATGGTATTAGGTTTTCATGATACTCCTCATCCTAGACAATGTTGGGTTGACTCCCAGAAATACAAAACCCTGCTTACTGACCAATGCATGCAGGCAAGTACATCACAAGAAGTTAAATGCACAAAGACAGTCTCAAATGCTGAGGACGACACCGGCTGCAATTCTCAGTAACCAGAACTGGCATGATCAGCCAGTTCTATTTATTGCCAGTTTGATCTTGCTACCTCGCTTCAAGAGGATGGGTTGGTTCCTTACTCCTGTAACACACATTGTCTCAGAACAAAGTTCCAGCAAAATAGCACTCTTCCCTTTCTTTCCTGGCTCTAGCAATTAGCTTCTCCAGTACTCGCTATTGCACTGAATACAATCGCTGCTCCGGTAAGAGAGGCCATTTACAGTACGGTCAATTGTTCACTTTTTGTCATGTATTACAGAGGGTGTGAGGCCTCTCCTTTATTAAAGAAACACTCATCTTACCTGTGACTTAGATTAAGGCTCTTCACTCCCCTCTCCCTTCTTGTCTTTTTCCCCTATCCCAATCTGCAATAGCTTTAATCCAACCCTAACCAGATACCCAAATTTTGCTTTACATTGCAAGTGTCATTGCTACCTTTCTGTAATTTCAGGAATCCGTGTAGGGTCACTGGGCAGAGACAGGTACTCCTGCTTCTAAGGTAGATATCTAAAGCAGAGAGCAGGGATCACCTGAGAAAGTGCATATCTTCCTTCCCTATCTATAAAAAGATAGCTAAAGTCCATTGAGAAAAAATAGCATGTCAATCTAGAGAAATTAATGGAACAAGACAGAGGAACTACTGATTTCTGCTATCCTATTTTCTTGTGGGACTCCTCTTTCTCCCCAGGTCCACATACTTTTCCGACAAACCTGCACCCTTAGGTGACAAAGTAAGGAGGTCTACCATGTTTTTGCGCTCTGCAGAGTGTACAGGACTCCCATGTTCCCAGACAAAGAGGATACATCTGGGGAAGGGACACACGGTAGCACTTCTAGGAATAGGCCCATACCCACACAGGTGTCCTGCAGCTGTTGGATGTATCTCTACAGATATGCAGCTTCTTGGGTTTTTTTCCCCTTGCTGGACTGGTGTTTCTGGTGTCTCTTCTGCTGAGTGGAGCTGCATGGCAGGACTGCTGCAGCATACACAAGGACTCTCCCTCTGCTGACCCACCAAGTGCCCTGTGCTCTGGAGCAGCTCCCTCTCTGCCACAAAATGCTGCACAAATCCTCCACAGCCCCTCACTCTAAATGGATTTTTCTCTATCCTTTCCTTACTTACCTCTCCTGTCACTTTGGACTTCTTCATTCCACCACGAGGATCTCCTTAGGGGGATTTTACTGAAGCCCTTCTTTCATAACCAGGACACTTGGGATCTCTCCAGACCCACCACATGGTCAGTGGTCCACTTGTCACTCTGTTCTCTCCTTCCTATTTGTAGAATAGAGATTTGTGCTTCACCCCAAATCTTACCTGATTAGCTGAAGACATGGGACCCAGCAGTCCCTCCAAAAACTTCTGCTGGCAGGACCAAAATTACCATGTATCAGACATTTGGTTGAATGATGGGAACAGCCTTGTAAGGTGCATCTGCTCCTCTCTTCCTCCCACCCCAGCTCTTCCTCCTGAGCCCAGCTGGTTTGCAGTCTTTAAACCACAATTTTATTGATCCCATATACTAGAAATCATCTGTTATGCCCCCAGGATTCATGAGGAAGGCTAAAAGCAACTGGCATTAAATAAAGAGTCCAAAAGTTGGGGACTGGTTTCCTTTTTGAGCTTTCAATTTGCATTTGGACTGCATATTCAAGTTTTGTTCTGCTAGAAAATCACTTCCTAGCAGAAGTATTCTAAAGGTTAATTCTTTTTAAAACCTGCATTTATAGATGGAAAGCTCTGTTTCTCCTATCACTTGCTTCCAAATATATACCAGGAATTTGTCCATAGTTCTTTTAAACACAGTGAAAAATATATATTATTTTATCCTTTCATTTGCAAGCAATCAGGATAGCCAGAGCAAACCTTGATTCTAATCATTATTCACAAAATCTGCACACTGTACTTCATACGTACACTAAAAATGCACAAATAACCCTCAGGTTAACTGTCCTGGACCAGCAGACAAAAGCACTGCAATACACAAAAAAACAAATCTAAAATTCAGAAGGTACTATGTCTGAGACCAAGGAAATAATTTAGAAGTCTGTGGAACCAGCTTAAACTGACTGTCCTTTCAATTCTGGGAGATGGGACTGACCTAATGCTGGCTTATGTTATTCCTTCTGTGCTTGAGCACATTAACATTTAACTTCAGGCAACAAGAACAAAGAAAAACACTGCAGGACTGCACTGGGGCAATGATTTTGCTATTGTCCCTTTCAGCTACACTGACGCATCAAATCAGTATTAAAAAATTCAAAAAAATTTATCTCACCACTCCCCTGCCAGCCTACCCAGAAACATCTTTGATATATTAGAGTAAAACCTTTATGGCTTCTTTATATGAACTAACTAACTGGTAAACACCCAGCAGTTGTGAAACATGTCTCTAGTCAGATGATGAAATATGGATTTAGAACCTAACCCAAGGCAGTTAGTTAAGAAAATAACTTTATTTAGACCCCAGGTCTTAAAAGAAGCCATAGTTCTCAAAGACATTAAACCTTGGGTTTATGAGGCTTTGCCTGATGAGAAGCAGAATGCCTACTCCGTTACTGGTGAGAAATGTGATGACAGTATGGAGAGAAACACTTCTAAATGTATCTGTACAGGATCACAGGAGGTCAGAGGTCATTTATTCCATCCCCTGCTCCAAGGCAGGATCAGCTTTACCTATCCTAGTCCTGACAGATTTCTGTCAAAGCTGTTCTGAGAAATGATGAGCACTCAAAGTATATATCAAAGTATATATCCTTTGCCACTAAAAAAAAAAAAAGTGTTCAAACTAAATTCTGAGGCTGTAGTTTAAAAGTACTATGTCTTGCCCTATCAGTCATGGACAGGGAGAAAAAAATTACTCCCTTCTTCTTTGCAACAGCCTTTCATATTCTTGAAGACTCTTCTCTGATTTGCCAAGACTCTTATCATCCCTTCTGCTCCAAAGTGGGTACCACACCTTTCCTGCAGTCTGCTATGCAAGTCGACAAAGCACTCCAGTGATCAGGGCTGAGTAGAACAACCAGGCTCTGCCCTGTGTCTGCCAGGGTATGCCACATTTCTGAAGTCATTCTCTCAGCCACTACAAACTGTAGCTGTTCACCTGGCTGAATAGCTATGTAGTCAGTTTTGCACCCTGTCTATTCTAGAGTAACCTAGAGTATAATTCTCTAGATGCCTAGGAGAGTACCATGTCAGGTGCTGTCTAAAGCCTTAGTAAGCTCAAAACATATGAAGTCTAACACTTCTCATCTAGCAATAGAAAGGAATATACATATTTGGTTTCTCACGTAAAAACTTGGGGAAAGGAAGTGTTTTCTTTGGTCTTGGTGGATGAGAAACACCTTTGGACAAGAAAATATTACAGGACAATGGACAGGTGTTTGCAGTGCCTAGCAGTCATTGCTTCCACTTTAGGCAACAATAACTCTACGGTTGTTGCTCATGTTGGCAGTAGTAATACATTCAGGACATGGTTTAGTCTAGTCTACCCTTGATTGGTTTAGAGTAGACTTGGTAGTGTAGGTTAATGGTTGGACTGGATGATCTTAAAGGTCTTTTCCAACCTAAACGATTCTATGATTCTATGATTCTATATTCAGACATCATCTTGATTCCCTTGCAACATATCACACATGTCAGTAGCCTTACCATATTATCAGGGACATTGCTTCTCCTTTTACCACAGGACTTTGGTCAGCACCTAAGAGATGAAAGGAAGATGTAAGAATCTTTATAGTGGATACTTATATGACACCAGTCCATACAGGAAAATGTTTCTACATTCATCATTAATGAATGGCTCTTACCACAGAGTGAAAGAGCTTATAACCCATATGTTTAAAATTCTGTTTATCAGGCAATTCTTCCCATGTAGTTACTCTTTTTGCTTTCAGAATTTCTATGGAAAATTATGCTGCACAACCCAGGAATCACTTATCACCAATAGATAATAATCCCAAATGATATATTAACAATATTGGCTACAAAATACAATAATAGAAGAAGGTGCTCAGCACAATAGAACAGCAGAACAAGTGCCACAATTTCTGCAATACATGGTAGAAAAATGAATAATATGTAGTAAGAATCAATTGTACAACATAATTCATAGGAGAATTTCTAAAACTCAAAGAATAAAGCAGGCTATAAAAAAGAGAATCCTAGGCAGAGCAGATATACTATGAAAGTAAAGGAGGAGTTCACTGCAGGACATCCTGGTGCTTGAAATTGGCCTTATCAGCCTAAAAGACATCCATTTTCAGAGCAGCATTTGAAAAGAGAAAGAAAAGTCAGGCCACTGGTGATGTAATGCTACTGTCAATTGAGTATCAGTCTCTGGCAGAGAGGAGGTAAGTTGGTCTTAGTAGAAGTAAATGGAGGCACAGAGAGAAAAGGAGTATGAAGAGCTGTATCCCATGTACCCCATGTCAGGGGCCCCTGCATGACCGAAATCAGTGGGGATGGACCCTGGAGCACTGTGTAAGCGGTGGGTGCAATATGACAGTCATCCAGCACTGTAGCAATGCGTGCCTAAATGGAACACTGCAGTAGCATGCCAGGACAGAGGCATGGGTAGGAAGGTAAAAGAAATTAGGAGGTCTGCAAAACATGAGGAATATAACATGGTCATGTGAGAAAATGTCCATCTCCATAAGGATACAGAAACCCGCTCTTTGAGAAAACTACTATGCTGGACTGATTTGTTATGGTACCTACATCCTTTATAACAGATCTTCATCCATAGAGTAGATAAGAGCGTCCAGAAGGCCCAGGATAGAGGATATCTATTAATATGCATGTGAAATTAGTATAACAGACCATGATACTGTAATCTGGAAGGTAACCCAGGTGTCCTGAAAGATGGAACTGCTGTGAGACTGAACTAACAGATAAAGGCCAGAATGTCTAATTACAGTGGACAAATAACAAACACAGGAATACATATAGGGTTTCCTTGTATGCTTATAAAATCCGGGTATGCAAAGTCATGAGCAGAATATTTTAGAAAGCCTTCAAGTTACTTTTTATTAGGAATCTTTTTTTATTACTGTACACCCAACCCTATGAGTGATAAAAATAAACATAAGCGCATCAAAAAAACTTCAAATACATTCTACTCATGAAGAAGTGATTTTTCATCTTTGAAATTAACTCCATTAGGGTCATCCAGTGACCCCAACATGTCCTGTTTGCAAGGTTTAAAGCTCCAATTTTAGCTCTGCTAAATCCTGAGATTTCACACCTTTAACCTATCTGTAACATAACATTGATTACTATGCATGCTACATCCTGGACCGATGAAAAGAAGCGGGACTCTAGAGCAGAGGAAGGGGACAGCCTCACATTTATGAGGCAAAAAGGATGCTTTTTG
Source organism: Pelecanus crispus (assembly GCF_030463565.1). NCBI lineage: Eukaryota > Metazoa > Chordata > Aves > Pelecaniformes > Pelecanidae > Pelecanus > Pelecanus crispus. The sequence continues at coordinate 63,494,189 of NC_134643.1, read as the reverse complement.
GAAAGCAGATGTTGTAAAAATTACAGAGAGCTCGAATCAGTGAACAGAGAGGGAGTTGAACACTCAGGTGCCGGACACTGGCACCTTATCACATGGCTTCACAAAGGCTAACATTAGCATATATTTTCATGTGTGAGTATATATTAATGAAAAGTGCAAGTCTGTATGTCCTGAGTCACTCCTGCGTATGAAAGTTGTTAGACTTAAGGGTTTATCTGAAGTTGGCCCCTGCCTACCAGCTCCACTCTCCAGCCAGTGACTGAAATGATAGACAAAAGTGTTTGCTCCACAAAAGCAGCTAGATGAGAGTGTTCCATATGCACTGCCTGCCGCACTCATTGCAGAACTAAATAGAAACACAGCAAAAGAAAAAAGCATGGGTTTTAAACTCGATGTATTTCAGGCAGATAGGAACACTAGCACAGGGCTCGGTATATGCTGACAAATCTGCAGTGCATGATCCATGGGGAAAAAATTCAAGAAGCATACCTTATAGAGGGAGAGGTTTATAGAATTCTCAGTGCCTATGGTACTCTTATAAATGCTCCGTCTTTTGTTCCTGCAGGGCTCCAAAGAATAATAAAAGAAAATACAAAGCGGAGGAGGCACCACTGAGCGAGTGCAACAGTGTTTTATTAATCCATGTGATTAATCCAGCATGCTGAGGAAGATTCTTTACAGAATCAAAATGTTCGTGGTTTTGATCCACATGGATTAAGGGAACACTGTGGCATTCGCTCAGTGGTGCCGCCTCTGCTTTGTGTTTTGGTTTTATTCTTTGGAGTCCAGCAGCAACAAAAGAGGGAGCATTTATATGAGTACAGCAGCATGGGGACTTGGATAACCTCCCCTGCCTTCCTGAAGGGTGCTGCGTGAATGTTTCTGAGGGCTACGTCTCTTGTTTGTGTCTACAGCCTGCCTTCCAGAAACCAAACCACTACCAAATAATAGAAGGCTGTTTCCGCCAAATCGTGAATGACAGTCGTGCTGCTGAGTGAGCTTTCTATAAATCAGACACATACCTGTGTAACGTAACCAGACAATAATTAGAAACACTGGCCACTTTCAAAATTTATGTTGGAGGGGAGGAAAAAAACCCAATGTAATTCAGCAGATTTCTTTTTGGCAAAGCAAAGGACTCAGACATCATATATGGGACCTGACAAAATACTTAAGTATATGCTTAGAGTTAAAGCCAAACCCAGACTGAACTGCTTTGCATTTAACTTTTTATGTGCTCAAATGCTTTGCTGTACAGAACCTGAATTTTCACTTGTTTGAACGGAGAGTGACTTACAACTAAACTGGATTTAAAAGCCAGAGGACAACCTTTCAGCCTGACAAAAAATTCAGGATCTGATTTCGCTCACATGTGCAGAGCACCACTTATTTGCCAAGCTTCTAAGCAGAAGCATGCAAGAGTTTATAAGCTTTATCCAGTACTGTGATGGATGATTTTCTATGCCAGTGTCTAAATTCTGCCTTGCCATACTCAAAAGCCATCAGTAGTCTCTACCTCTATTTCTGAATTTTACATACAGGCTTCCTTATAACCTCTTCTTTCTCTTGTGATTTGCCTCTTTCCCACCTCTTGGGTCTAGCTTCTCCCTACTACTCACTAATCTTGCTGCTTTTTATCAAGGTGAACATTTTCTTGGGAAATTAGATGACTTTCATTCTTCCTATGCTCGGAACAAGAAAAGAAACACATGCTATCAAAGGCTAACTTCACCAGCCCAAACCAGGAGGAGCAATTCTGTTAATTCAGCTCTAAATAATAATGCATAAGTGTCAGGCACACACGATCACAAGAGATGCTGTGCCTTTGGGTGATTTGTGGTGAAAGGGAGGAAGGCAGCTCCAATGGGGAGTGACCAGGTCTCAGCTGCTGGAGAGGACCAGCAACTGATCTGAAGCTCTGTAACTTCCTACGTTGCCTCTGCGGTTGTGCAGCATCTTCAGCCTCCTCTGAGCTTCATAGCTGCAATAAGAGAGTACCTGAACGTGCACCAGTCCCGGGGCTGCCAGCCCCACACCACCGCAGCTCTGCCCAGGCAGGCAGCCCTGGGGAGGGAGGCTCGGAGGGATGCAAGGGCACACCACAGGCAGTGGGAAAGGATGGAGCTGTCAGGGTCTGTGGACTTTTCCAAGAGTGTAGCTGCCTAATCATTCCCTAAGCACAGACTTTTTTTTTTCCCTCTCTCTTTTTTTTTTTTTTTTTAAATTATACACTTGGCAAAGTTCAGGGTTCTGGCAAAAGGCAAATCCTGGATAGAGGCATAAATCCTGCTCGAGATCTAGTCCCTGCTCCCAGGGAGCACCGCCATTTCTCAAGGGAACAGTCTAAATCTTTCCACATTAGCAAACTCAAGTTGTTTTCCTTGACACTGTTCTCAGAAGCTGCATGACTCTTGCAGCTGAAACTGTTAAAAAGAGAAGACTCTGCCTGAGGCTGACAGTGAATATGGAAAAATTGAACCTGAATAGTTAAAATTTGGTGATGTGTCCTTGTGGCCTTCAATCACTGATATTAGCATGCAACTTTAAGAATAGGATGTCCATACTCTATAATAATGAATAAAGATTAAAAATTGCAGCAGCAATATCCGAAAATCAATATATCAATAAAATATTCTCCCTCTTAGTCTAGGATGTACAACTTATTTACACAGTCACATAGGGTGAAGTTAGTTCATGTAAAAATTTGAAAAACACTCAGAATGCTCCAACTTGTATATTTTCACAATATTCTTTTTGATGCTCACAAATTAACTATTTTTCGCATCTGTTTATAACAGTCTTCTCTTTATGTCAGACATTCAACTTGCAATCTGTATACAGATGCAGGCTGAGAACACTTAAATATATTATGAATTAATGCCAAACAATCTTGCAAGCTAACACAAAGAACATATTTTGATTTTGCCCCACATACTGCTGGAAATTATATGCCTAGGTCACACTTGCTTGTCACTTTCAAAATACATTTCAGAAAATTCTCACATCTCTAAGTCTAGAAGACATAAAAATCCAGAGAAATCCCACCTCTATTCTCAGCATATCTTTCCAAACACCTGTTGCAAAGGATTTGAGGCAGTTCCTAAATTTGAGCTTCTTATCAAGACTCCCTGTGATGAATCTCTGCCCTCCCTTAGCAATAATTTGAGATAAACTGTAGCCCTTAGTCTATTGGGAGAAATCTCCAAAGCACTTGGCATTTGGCCTCACACCAATTCTCCTTTGAAGCTGGAGACTATACAGAAAATGTCTTGCTCCCTACTGAGCAAACATTTGACCCTAGACTACTGGGAAGGAACAAACTGGACCTTCTGCTTTTCAGGGTAAGCTAAAAGGTTACAGAGTCCCTCCTGCTGGGTCCTAACAACTCAAGGCAATATTCCTAAGTAGGTTTTGCATGCCGAGGTGTCGTCATGGCTCTTTCCAAGACACAGAATAAGGTATTCATGGAAATCAGTATGACATGTTTCTGGTGCACTTCCAGCCCATCTTGAAAAAAGTGGAATTTTGTGTCAGACTCATGCAGAAACACAGAAAAAAGCTTGAAAGCTCTCTCACCTACGGACTGCAACATGGCAGGAAAGAAAGGCCAAAATTCCTACCTGCAAAAAATTATCTTGAAGATGACTATCTTGAAGAGATCAATAAATGCACAATATTATCCAAAAGTGGGAAGGTGGATGTAGAAAAGTATAAGGCGCTGAGGATGATGTAGCTATTGGGACAGTTAGCCTGGGGGAAATACAGCAGCCTCCTCATTATTGAGAACTCTTTAAACAAACATTGGACTGCTCTGCTCCAATGCTACTGCCATCCACCAGGTTACCTGTTCTGGCCTATGAGGAGATTAAGCCAGATAATTGAAATAGTTCTTCTTAGCATGAAAAAAGGTACTGGTATAATTGTATTGTACCAGTGTAGTTATAGCAAATAACTCTTCTCCACTTTGAGTCCTATTAGACACTAAACACTGAAAGTTTTTGCATACAATATGTATTTGTGCACCCACACTACCAGCACATATCTGAACTTCTCCTTGATATTCCATTTTCTTCTTAGAAACAGTCAAACAGCAAAGTTCCACAATTATAATACTGACAACTCCAACATCCTACACCTCCCTTGACTGAAAACACAAATTTATTACCTGGATTTTCACACATATTCTTCTGAGAAGGATGACACCCCCCAGGTTTGACTCCCCTGTTTAGCCGGAAGGCCCTGGAGGTTGGTGCTGAGCCCAGGGCCACACAACATCCTGAAAAGTGCCGCAAGTCTGGGGCCAGGCAGTGAAGGCTCCTCCTCTGTGAGCAGTGTGTAAAGTGAAATACAAGTGAGATTCAACATATCTCTGTGCATGTTGCATGGGACACAGTAGCACTGAAGTGGAGGTGTAGAAATTATTTTCCAGCATAATCTGTGTTTCTTAAATTCCAGGCATATGAAGAAGAAGAGTTTATAAAGAGAAGAAACATATATTGCTTTGACACAGTTTGAAATTTAGACAGGTTTCTTCATTCATCTTCACTTCTTGTTTTCTCACATTCATTTTCAAACAAGTAACTTCATTCTCCTTTTTTAAGGTGGGCTTTTTAAGGCTGTGCAGCAGAAGCTGGGCAACATAAGGCCTGCAGGCTCCCAGGAGCTACACAGAGACCGATTAAACATCACAGCATGATGACTACTGGAGAATCTGTTTTGGTTTATGCAGAACTAATGTTTATCAGATGCACAGTAACTGTGCATTTAACTTGGCATGTCAGCCCTCCTGTGTCTGCCACAGCTCTCACTGAGTCCTTTGCCCGCAGCTTCGGGATGTGGATGGGAATTTGTGACCTCAGCCAGTCCCCCTTGCATGCCAGCCTGGCCCTCCACTTCCCCTCACGTCCCTCTGTGCCACTCAACCCACCGGCTGTCAACAGACATCGGTGACTGAAATAAACTTCCTGCCTATACAGCTGTAAAGTATTCACCCTGGGCACTTAACCCCAAAATCCTGGATAAGCCAGAGAACACCATGAAAAGCCAAGGGAGGAGCTTTTGGCAGCATCAGGGGGTGATGCTCATGGGGAGTTAGTAGGAGGAAGGAGCTCAGTGGGAGATGTCCCTCCACCAGTCCCCAGAGCCAAGCCCTGGTCTTTGAGCTGGGCGTAGGACTCAGGGTAACATAGCTCCCGAGCTCCTGGGAGATTGAACATGCTGCTTTAGCACCCTTCTCCGCAGGCTCTTGCTCTCTGCGCATAACACGTTCAAAAACATTTCCACCCTGTAGCTGCATACAGACTCCCTCTTCCCCTCTGGATTCCCAAATCCTGCAATCCTGGCAAAGATGACAAAAGAAAAGTGAGTGCAGTGAAAAGCAGCAAGAGGGTTGACTTAGGAACTCTTACTACTCTCTACCACTCCACTTTTTCATTAAATTATAAGCAGAGCTCATAGTTTCTGACACATTTGAGAGCCATCCACGGGATCAAGAGTTTTACACAGTAGAGGTTTATGCTCCTGCATAACTGAAACCCATAAACAGAAGTTAAAGTGTGGCATCATAAACAGCATCTGCCTAACAAACAATGGAAGAAGAGAGAGAAGAGCAAAGTTGAACAGTGAAATGAACGATTCCATGAGTAAGTACCTTTCTCTTTCACCAAATTGGCCCACAAACTTCATAGCTTCCCTACAGCCATCTCTAGCATCTGTTTTCCTTGTTTATACTCCCCCACTATGAATTAAAAAATTACAGATTAAAGGCTCAGTGCAGGAAAAGGTAGCATGAGAATTTATCACAATGGATTAAACTCTCTTTTCATAATGTAGAGTGAAGCGGGGGGGTGGGAAATCAATGCAAGTCAGAGATCTGAGTCTTTCCAGTAAAATGTAATCTCAAAAAGTAAACCATTACTACTGGGAAACTGTTTCTGAGATTTCTTAATTGTATTATTCATTACAAATGTTTCCTTGAGGGCAAAAGTTTATTTCCCCAAGTAGTGCATAGACGTGCATTTCAGCCCTTCTCCGTACCGTGGGTTTGATGCATCGTCCACTGGCCCTTGCTGCAACCCCCACCAGGAGAAATGCCCTCTTGCAAACCGTGACAAGGCAGCGGGCTGGGGGGCTCCGCTGGTGGCTGGGGACCCACCTTCCCCGCTAGTGAACAAGCACCATTTTTACCATTGTTATTAAGCATATTTATTATGTCGCGACAAATACTTTTAACGAAGAGAATGAATGCAAGCACCTCTCGGCTCTAACCATTCAGCTGATTTCAGTTTGATTTTTTTTTGCATAATAAATGAACAGACCAGGACTATAGGACATGGAGGGTTAAGTGTGACTCATTGTAGAGAACGTGCCCTTTTCAATAATACCCCTCTTTTGATTAACTAAAAGCAAGGCCTTATATATTATACACAATCCTCTTTTTAAACAAGGCAAACTCCCACACCACAAAGATACTAGAACAGTAAATATTGATTTTCTTGGCTGATGGTACACCTCATGCCACACAGCCCACTCAAGCATCTGCTTGTTACCACAAGCTATTTCCTTTGTCAAGGAAGAAAGAAAAGTGGCGTTATGTGCTATCGGTTGTGGATTGCAAATATTTAAAAGAAATAAATTTCTCAGAATGAAAGGTACCTTCTTTTGATTAAAAAAAAAACCAACGTAACTATTTACTTTAGGCCTATACCCACTCCTAGCACCTGTACTTTTCAATTGTTGGCTTGCCAAGAACACTGCGGTTTTCTTCCCGGCTTTTCTCTTAAATAACTATTTATTATGCACAAAATATCTATTCAAGATGTACAGTATTTTACTAGAAAAAGAAGATAGCTTGAAAACACTGCAGAAAACTCCAGGTATTGATATAAGGTTTGTACATATGCTGGTACGTTAATAAGTGCTACCCATACATATGCTATGACACAAAAAGCATGCACTAAAGAAATTATTTATATACTCTTACTCTTCTTGTTTTGTGATAGATTTAAAGTTACATTTTGAAAAAGTTACATTTTACCACAACAGTAACTATGGAAGCAGATTTGCAATTATATCAGAGTGGAGTAAGAGAGATCAGGTAGCATAAAATAACCTTTCTAGTCTTTTATAGAGAATAAAAGTTACCACTGCAAATTAAAAGATTGTATTTAGTGGTGAAAAAGGGCTTCCAATCCTCTAAACAAATAAAAAGAACCAAATACAATGATTTCCCCAGCTATATATATATGAAAAATAAAAAATAAAAAAGTTTTTACTGTGTCAAGTGTTCAGAAACAAGGAGCCAGTAAATACAAAGGATTAGGAAAAAAGACAAATCAAAATGTCAAATGTATGGAAAGACAGAAACAGACATTTGCCAAATGCATCTTAAAAAAAAGTCTTACATACAAAGAGCAAGGCTAGAGAACAATGTGTCATTGCTTGCCCTAAACTATGGTATAGGGCTTCCTATGGGTCTCCTTTTCTGCTTTATTAATTGGATAAAAGAATCATAATTCAATTACTTAACGATTTATTACAAAATACTTTGCCCACACAAGATTTTTCAGCATGTAAACACCATACTATTAGACTATCTACTATTACAGGCCTAGCATTTCAGATTTCATTAGTAAATAAAGCCAGGTTTATTTGTAATAAAGTTAAGCCCTTCCAACCACTGACCATGAAAACCAGATTTTGAAATAATTCAGATTTGTGTTTCTGTTCTTTCTAATTAAGGGTAATATCGGGAAGGACAGACAGTGGGTAGCATTGTTCAAGCACCATGGATTTAAGCAAGAAAATCTGATTATCAGCTCATGTCAGAAGCCAAGCGATAATGCAGCTTAGCATTCGTTTGGGCTTTTTCTTTAGCCAAAAGATAATTACTGTTCGTTAAGTCTTACGTAAGTGTATCTAATATCTATGGTCCTAAAAATTATGAATAGTAAAAGCACACAACAGGCAAAGAAGAGTTATTGTATTTATTATTTACTTGTGCTGTTCCATCATGATAATTTCATTAGCCAGGAAAGTTAAACTTAATGTCAAACTATAATTTCTTAAAGGCCAAGAAGTTAAACATCAACTCTCATGCAACTGACACCAGAAGCTACATTTTTTTATGAAGACACAAAAGCTGTATTAAAATGACATCGAGCCCATCGCTGCAAGATCTGCTCTTCGGGCTGAGTGTCCGCGGGGTGCCCAAAGGCCTCCGCTCCTGCTGAAGTCACCCCGGTTAACTTTTAAGTGTTGGAGCCCTCTGAAAAAAAAGGCAGTATTTCACCACAAAGGCTGGTGCTTTTCTGGGTATCGCATCACTGACATGATGTGTCAGACGAGCTCTGCGCCCTGCTAACTTCTCCTTGTACAGCGTAGTGAATGTCATCTGAAGGAAGGAGCTGAACTTATACCCACCGTCTTCAAGAGGCTGGAAGGTACTGGGGGTAAGGAAAAGCCCCTTGGCCAGGGGGGTCAGGCAGCGCGGCAGGCGCAGGCAGTGCCGGCACCGCAGGCAGCAGGGCACCCTAGGGAGGGAGCTGGAAGCCACGCTGTCGCTGCCGGGACCCCACAACGTGCATGTAGCAGGGGTCTGTCTGTGACAGAAAGCTCAGGAAATTAAGCAGCAGGGTGCATATTTAGCTTAATATTTAATGCTTAGTATTTAGCATATTGCCTAAATAAGGAGGCTCAGCTTCCTAAACTCCATATAATATAAACCGAGAGAGAGAGACATCTCTGGCAGAGGATTCAGAGCAGGGACCTGCCTTGCATGCTCAAAATTGCAGCAGCTGCTCCTCCAAAATGCCCCTCTGCTGAGCCCCTTTGGGGCACAAGCCCCAGGAGCTTCAGGGGTGATATCTGCGCCCGAGGAGCAGCAAGGCCCTACCTACCCCACTAGGAAATAACAGGCCAGCTATTAACACTGAGGTCTGTAGGAATATGCCCTTTCGGTCTTCAAATTGCTATGAAAAATAGAAGGCAATTCAGCAAAATGTTAGCACAGATCTGCCAAGCCCCACACACCAGCCACCTGGCAAGCCAGGAGGTAGGTCCCTTGGACAAAGTCAGGGCTGACCACCTGTATTTATCCCCAAACCCTTTCCTTAACTCAAATACAGCCTTTAAAGGAGTTGGCATTTACACAGCCACCTCTACATGCAAATTCTGTATAGTGCTTTATGGTAGCTGAAAGGCTTAGTTGGGCACAATGTACGCTAGAGATGAAAAGCACGCCAACCGCAAGTGGGGAGCAAAGAAGTTCCCCGATAAAAAACATTTGACACCCATGTTAAGAAGGAAAAGTCCTTCGCAGCTAGAGAACATTTATAAAACACAGATAGCCTACACTGTTACATTTACTTCCTCTTACTTCTCACAGAGGCAGACCCAGGGGAGATCCTATCCCAGAGAAAACTACAGCCTCATGGCCTCATCCTTAGGGGATTTGCACTGAACTCATCGAAAGTGGAAGGTACTGATTCCTGAGCAGAATAACACCTTGCTCAGGTTGTCTGTCATCCTAAATGGCAGGAGAGATGCATCTCCAAGACAAATGATATTTAAGAGCTGACACAGGGTCTCTGAACTGTCTCTGCCCAGGTCCTGATCCAGTATATACAGTCACATCTGCTCAAAGTTGCGATTCGGTTCACCGTAAGCATTACCCTTGAAACAATAAATAAATTTGCCTAATGAAAGCAAAGGACAAGCAAAATGGAAGATTTCTATACCTGTCAAGCATGCTGAGAACTAATTTGAACAAGGTGATCAATGAGAAATGAAAGAAAAAAGTCAGCTTATTTGGCCCAGCAGGTGCAACAATTCTAGCCTCCCTGTTAATGACATGTAACAGCAATTAGGAGACAAAGTAAATAGAGGAAAAGAAACTCTAAGGTCGCCCATAAAGTAAGTCACTTTAAAAAGACACCATTTTCATGAATAATAGAATACCGTGCAGGGAAAACAAAATTATCAGGCGAAGAGAAACACGGGTGTAATCATGAAACACCATCTTAAGTTTATTTTTTATGTGTGCATTTTATGGCTGACAGGGATCATTAGGATCACTTACAGTGACTTTCACCATAAGGCAGGGCATAGATTTGGCACCTTCAAAGCAAGTCACGATGGCAATAGCACAATTGCTAATGCAAAAATCCTTTTGCCTCTCAGAAGAGCAATCACTGGGCTTGTAACCACAGGTTTCTTTCATGCAGAGGATGGTTCTTCAGAAAGAGAGCAAGTGAAGCACCACAGAACCAGCTGAATATTAGTTGGAGAGTGATAAAAGAGAGCTATGAAGTCACCAGAGTAGCAACAGGGCTTGGAGACACGGCTGAAATGCCCTCTCTCTGGAGGTACCTACGTGTCTCCTCCATCAACAGGCAGGAAAGTCTCCCCTGGAAGAACTGTCAGGCTGCAGCATTACTACCATACTCACCCAGCCTGACTCAGACTGTTGAAACCGGTCTTCCGCAACAAAACAGGGCGAAACCTAAGTATAGGCGTCCTGAATCACCTCGTAAGACTTCATCAGCCTGTCTGCCACAGACAAAGAAGAAACAGCCAGGTGTGCTACACTGCTGTTCAAAGGAAGCTCAGCGCTGGCACTGCTGCATTACAGAACTGTTTCAAACAGCCTGCTCTGGCCACACGAGTGCCTGCTAGACCTCCATACAAAAACTGCTGCTTCAGAAGGCAAAATAGTTCATTTTGGCTTATTTCCGACACTAGAGAAAAGTCTGCTCAGAGGAAAAAAAAAAAGGCACATCTTTTTAACCCAAATAAAGATTATTTTTAAAGGCTCTATTAACATATATTAATTCAAATTTGGTAGCTAAATAATAATAATTATGAGAAGACAAATTGTGATGGCCAGGGAGACTACCACTACTGCTAAAGCTCAGCTCATAGCCACGGAGGTTTTTGAGCACCTCTTCCCAGAAAGCATTCCCTGGATGTAAATGGGAGTTTTCTCATTCAAGGGGACAGTTGGGCAGAAATTCACAGTACTGTTTGGTCCTGAAGATCCTAACTTCTGAGACATAAAGCTCTGAAGAGGTGACTCTTTCTCCACACTGTTCTCCAGCAGGGATGCTGACCCCCTTGGAGGTAATGGACACAGCTAAGCTCCGCCCGGGGCAGGGAGGGTGGGCATCACCCATGGGGCTGCACTGGCCCTCCTCGTGGCCCTGGTAGCCACCTCCTGGCAGCAGCACTGTCCAGTGTGTGGACTTCAAAAATCATACTCAGCTTGTCAGGACCACGCTGTACTTCCCATTACCCTGATACCCAGAAACATTTTAGGGGTCTACAGGCCACCTGAGGATATCAATTTCCTGCTATCTAAAATTGTAACACACTTCATTACCTTCACTAGCTTCATATAATGTTATGCTACCATTAAAAAGCTCACCTTTATTAATTAAAAAATACTTGCTTCAAAAATTGACTAAACATCTTTTTTTCTTTCTCTTGCAAACACTCATGAGTATATAGTGCCTCATTGTTTTCCCTCCTTGAATAGATGTCTTTTAAAAGCACAAATAAAGAGAATTAAATGCTGTGTCAAACTACTGGTACCACATGTTTAAACACCTGCTTCCCTTCATCAGTCCTTCATAACATTGTTAAACGATAATTATACATACTGATGAGTAACGAATCAAAATACTGTAATCTATCTTGAAAGGGGTTTTGCTAATATTACACATAAGGCATTAATGGGATATTTAGACTGTTCTTGTGAGAGAAAACATACCTTTGTATACAGAGAAAGAAAAACACCAGGAGAACTTACTGCATTTTTCTCTCTACAACTAGCATCAAACAAAACATGGTTTACTACTCCTTTAGGATTTTATACACAAAAAGGGGGACTTAGGGCTATTTTTGTGTCTTGGTCTGAATCATATACGTTAGTTAGTTTCACAATTTTTGGTACAGTAACTGTGGCATGATAAGCGCTGCCTCCCCCATGTCCTTGCCTCCTGGCACTGCCCGCCCATGCTTGGTCCTGCACCGTGAGCATCCTGAGGCAGTGGCTGTGGTCCAGCTCCAGCATCCCTCTGGAGCAGGATGGGGAGAGTGGGGCGATGTGCTGCCTGCAGGAGAGGGATGGTCCTGCATTTCCACCCATCCATTTAGCTCATGGCCATGATTGCTCTGTCCAAGGACACAGGGATTCTGGGCAAACAACATAGATGCTCCAGTAAAACCTGAATTGCCCTTCCTCTTCTACTCGCCATTTCATTTTGTAACGGTTTAAAAAAAAAAAAAATTAAAACTTAACGCAGATTAATTTCTTCATACTTTGTCTGAGCTTGACAAGTTATATAGTTTTAGGGGAAAAATTAGTCCCTTTCAAGATGGTAAATAGGCAAATGTTTTATTGCAATTTGTCAATGTCCTTTGATTTCAAGAATTTGGGGGTTGTTCTATAGTTCTTAATAAAAACAGCACAAAACCAAACTCCAGAAATCTGTGGTAAAAACTTGTGAGCAGCTAGCAGGAAGGCACCTTGCAGGCTGGCTGCCTTTCAGATCACAGCCAAAATAATTACCTCCAGAACACAAACCGTGAATGGGAGTGCCTCAGAGGACCTGCCCTGGTAGGTGAATTTAAGTTGCTTATACCTGGAGGGAAGATTATGCAGTTCTGCTGCTGCGCCTCTTGTTCCCCGCCATCTATCCCCTTCACACTATATAATATATAATAGCCTCACACAATCCTAAACTGCAATTTCATATCATTTTATCTTTAGAGGTGTGATTTTCCCTTGAAGGGAAGCTTTCCACAGAGAGTAAACAAGCCATCCACGAGCTCCTGGGCCGCTCCAGCAATGTGCCATTGTCTCATTCAGCAGCGTGTCTTAATCAATACGTCTTAAACTGACATAGCTACTTCGCTGTTCAGAAAGTAACCTTGGCTCCTGGTTTTATGTTGCATTTACACAAATTCAAGATGCCGCACCTAGTGTGCCAATGCACTTATGCATAATTAATCACGTTGGCTTCAGCAATCACACAGCACTGACGGGATTCTCCAAACTTCCACTTAATTTCAAAGGAAGCGGCATTAAGCCAACACTAAGCATTTGCTTTAAATGCCACCCTATCTGATCTTGACTAAGACCCTAGAAGCAATTTAAAAAGCTGAGCCCATAGGAATCTAAGCAGGCAATACAACAGGCCTAATCAAGCTTGTCATTTACAGGGGTGTAAATCTAGAGTCACTCCTCAGAAGTCAGCAAAAGTATACCAGGTCCCAGCTGAATGCTGGGTACTTTCACCTTGGAAAGCAAACTTCTAAACAACCAAACTATCTTAGGTGTGGACAACCAGGTCGTACTTTATATCCTTCCCAGTTGTGTGCAAAACAAAATGATACAAGCAGAAGTAAAGGTTGGTCTTTGCATCCAAAAACCATCCAAAATCTAAAGTCATGGAAACTTTTCTCACTTAACTGGGTAATCAAATCAAAAGGCTAATTACAGTATAAACATTGATATGTTAAGTATTGATACTAAAGGATCAGCATTGCTCTTTTCCTATTATTTTTGATTCTCCAGTACCTACAGCAGTTGATTTTTATTTTTTAAAAAATAACGCAGTCGCTGGGATATTTTATGTTAAAATGCTTCCCTATCTGCAACACTGATAAGTCTTGTAAAATTATATCAAAATTATCTCTACTGTATTATTAAATAAACAATTACTCACATAGCTTTTGTGAGAAAAGGTAACTTGTAAAATTGCTCAAGAAGCAAAACAGCATAGATCTCCAACATATTTTCTTCCTCCAACATAATATATTCCAATTTGAAGTAATATCCTTTACTTAAGTGATAAATTATTTAAAGCAGAGACTAGAGATTTTTTGGTTCATGTATATTGGCCCTTTCCTGAAGCTCCTCAACGACACTGATACTACCTCATAACAAGAGAGAGTTATCACAGAAGAGCAACATGTCTTAGTTCTATTCCCACTAAAATTGATATGGTTTATTACAGAAGTAGAAGATATGCCAGACTAATAGTTACTGAAAAATATCCAACCATCCCAGTATAACTTTGCTATAAATCTTGACAAAATACCATGCAACTTTCCACATGCAAATAACTTAGAGAAAAAAAGAAAGTTTTTCTGTTGTTCACTTATTTACTTATTTATTCAGCTGAATTCCCGTATTTCTCTTTCTATTTCACCAGCAGAAGTTTCAGTGTTCCCATGGAGTTTGCAGAGAAGCGGAGGAGTAATAGCAGTGAGAAACAGCACACAACAAATTCTCACCTCTGCTACCTGCAGCCATCAGGAAAACACAAGTAAAAAAAAAAAAGTGCTAACAGCCTCTCTATTGTGTAGTTATGCAAGTCAGAGTGTAAATTACTTAATTAGAAACACAATGCTTGAGCCCCATGTAAATGTATAACACTAAGAATGATGTAGCAAAAGATTGGTCTACACTATGCAGCTCTACCTGCCTACTAACAGTGGCTGGGACCCTCAGAAATAATGACATTCTCTAACCAGCGCAAATGTACTAGCAAAATATCTCCTATACACAAACCTACAGCAGCCATACAGTTATTTGATAAAGCTGTCCTGAAGCTGCTCAAGTTGGCGTTAAAATTTGCTGGCAACCCCCCTCCTTTTGCCGGCAGACCCCGTGTCTCCACTAGGGGGTATTACCAGTATAGCTATATTGCCACAGGCACGCCCGCACCGCCCGCCTCCCCTCTTCCCTTTCCAGGGTCAGAATTTGCACCAAAACCTGCAGGTCTTGCCCATCAGGGACCAGCAGCCTTCCTGCAGCTCTGCAGTCGGTCAGAGTGACATTCCTGAGCTGCTGCATTACAGAGAAATACACGGAGAACCTGCAAGCTCCTGCATACCTTGGCCAGCGAGAAATTATTTTGTTCTTTGTGCTGTTAGACACACAGGACTTAAATTATCAGGGTAGCCCCTGTAGACCTCTGCACACATCCACTGCTGATTCTAGCGGCATTTTGCACACCTCAAGGCTGTAAGACTGTGGACTTTACTTTTGCATGCCCTGACGGCTTGAAGAGAAGAGGAAAACAATGTGTCTTGCTTTAGGAGACGTCTATAGCACAAGAAAATGCAATGTGAAGAAGCTGCCACAAACACTTGGATTGTCTGTACTGCAGAGGAAAGAGACGTACAGTGACAGAAAGGCAGATGGGGAATCTTCCATAAGTTGACCAAATAAAAGCGTGAGCCCACTGGAAAGGTGATTTGGATTGATATAGGCAAATGTTGACTAGGTAATTCCTTAGGCTAGAGTTCACCAGTCCATCGCCTTTCCTCTCCCTCCCAGACAGATTGTCATCTTTGTGACTACAATTTTTACATCCATACAGCTCGAGGGACAAGAAGAATGAAGATTACCATGTACAACACTGCACGGAAAACAAGTGACAGATCTTGCCCCAAAACCCTCACAGCCTAAACAGCCAGTACAGGCAGGGAGAAAGGCCTGTGGCCAAGCTGAAGGAACACCAAAGCCAAGAGGCCGGGAACAACTACTGCCTCAGCACCATCACAAGTAACTTTAACAGTGATGCTTGCAAAAGATAGCAGAATAGCATCTTATGTGATGTTCATCAGCTGCTCCACCAGCTTTATTTCCTGAACGACTCTGCCCTAAAAACCTCATGGTTGAGGAAATGCAGAAGGTGACTACAGTTTGGGACTGTCATGAGAAAAGAGGAAGAAAATGGTGTAACTGTAAGCCCTAATCCTGCCTCTTTCTTCGACAGCCTTGGGACGCTTCATTGGACCGCTTTCTGTGGCCAACCTGAGTCTTTTGGGTTACATGCAATCTTAAAAAGGTTAGATGCTGTCACTGAGTGAGCTGCATCTTTCAGCTAAAGAAAAGAAAGGAGAAAGAGATTGGGGCCCACTTTCCCATTCACACAGACTTAATAATAAAAGCCAGCCAACAAATTGCCTTTTATTATAAGCACTGTTATTAATTGTATCATTACGCACAGTCAGTTGATAATAATTATCAACCTTATCTTGGCACCATTACTAAATATTGCTTCGAAGTGTAACAACCTTAAACATCTCCAGCCACAGCAAAGTCACAATACTCATCCTCAGGGTAAAATATTGCTCTCAAATTTAGAAACAAACTGGATTAATCTACATTAAAGCAAATACACACACTTGATGAGTCAAAAAGGATTTTAAAGTAACAGTAAACTGGATGTACATCACTCGAAGTCACCTTAAATTTTCTTCATTTAGTAGCGTAAAAAGGACTTCAGCTGCAATGAAAACAAGGTCTAGCAGTTCGTCTGATATGCAGTAATTCTCTATTCACACAGGAGAGGGTCTGTAGAAAGAGATGGGAAGCACTTCTGCACAGGTATAGCTGACATGGACACAGAGAGGAAATATGCAGAGATAGCACAGGTCCTCTGGTGGAAGTGGAGTTCAGACCAGCAGCAACGTACCAAAAATCTGATTCTTCAGACCCTTGCAGAATTTCACACATTTCCCATCTTTCACTGTGGACCCCATGGGAAGGCCACGCTGGGGGACACTTTCAGACACAGACATTTTGTTACGGTCCGTACAAGGCCAGATGCCCACTGGCATTTCGTCACCATGACCGTCCCCCACAGTGGCACAACAGCAGCGGCTGCAGCACAGGCTGGTAGCCCCTGCTGTGCTCTGAGCAGGTCGCTGGCCTTCACACACAGCAACCTGAGCTCAACATAAACCTGGTCTCAATACAAACAGCAATGGAAAATATTAAAGGGTGTATTTCTCTATTTAAAACACTCTGGTGAATTCAAGCAAGTGCCACAGCTGACCAAATCAGATAGCATGGTGGAATCAAGCACTGTTTTCTAAAACTAACGCTCAAAGCGCTGTCAGTTCTCACACAATATTTTATGGGTGATGAGTATGCATGTAACTAAGGTACAGCATGTTGTCTCCCACAGGCAGACCGAGTCAGGATAAATCCTTTCCATGCCAGAATAGCTCAGGGAAAAAAACACGGACAGAGTGTGCAGGCTGAGTTTGAAGAGTCTAGTGGTCACCACTGAAGGCTTACTCGCCTAACCATTCATTGTAAATAGGAAGGAAATTAGGACAATTAGAACAGTTAAAATGTAAATGACAGAAATAGCCGACAACCTTTTTTTTTTCCCCCAGTTCCTACTTGTTTAAACAAAGCCCTAACAAGCTACAATCAGACGGGTCTGCAATGGATCCATGGCAACGAAAAGCCCTGGCCTATGGCTACCATCTTCCCCAGCACACTGACATTAATTTACCAGATATACATGTACACATTGCAGGAAAAATCACCAGGCTCAAGCTTCATTCACTGAAAAAGGGGATCATTAGCAAATGAAAGAAAAAATGTAACAGGTCAGCAATTTCCTTGATGAACTCATCTATTTATTTTTATTTGAAAGAGAAAGATGAAATTATTCTTGTAATTTTTGTGCTTTGTACCTCTAGTGAAGAGAAAATTGCACCTATAAAGCTGATTTTGATTCTTACACAGCAGATGAATAATAAAATCAATGCTTCAACATCTATGTATTCCTAAAATATTCTTCACAGAGTCATTTGAATAGCACACTAAATGCAAAAGGTGATAGTACTATTTCTAGTACTAAAGATTATACCAAGAGAGGTTTTATTTGTTGTTGTTTTGTATCGCTTTATAATCCTTGTGTGTGGAAAAGGGGTTATTTAATCAGTCAGAAGATCAAGAGCTATCCAACAGCATGAGAATACTAGCTCCAAGCCTGATCAAAACAGAAATTCCTAAAAACTACATGAGACGTGAAGTATATACAAAAAATAAGCAAAAACATCTCCCATGGTTACGACGGGAATTTTGGATATGCCGTATGCTACTGATGTGGGAACAGCACTTATTAAAAAGAGTTTAAAAATGGTTAACTTTGTGGGTCGGAAAGGGAGGTCTAGGACAGTGTTTCCTGTTGGATGTTTGCTTGCTGTCAGCTTGTAGGTCTGGCTCGTGTGGCAGAGATGAGCTGTGCTATGCCATGAGTTCCCCATGCTGCGTACCAAGCTCTGTCCCTCAGCACAGGACTTCTAGATGTCCTGGTATCTCACCCTTACGTGCCCCCACCAACCCTTCCCCAGCTGCCAGCAATGATACTGAGTTACCGAGCACGTCTGATGTCCACAGTCTCCAGGTTACACTTTCTGCTGCTGGGGGTGTCTCTCCTCCTTGCAGCAGAATGGCAGGGTCAAAAATACAGGCCATTCCTACTCATGTGCAGGATGGTTGTCAATGAAGAGCACTGAAGAGCCAACCAACCCCCTGTGAACAGAGGACTGGTGCCACTAGAGCAGAGCACGCAAAGCCACACTGAATGCAACGCAGCGGTTGTGAGACGGTACGTACAGCGCAGCAGTAAAGGTCTCCAACCCCTGATACTCCACTTACATGGGCTGTGTAATAAGGGACAGCCTGCAATGTATTTAAAAAGCAGCTCAGTTTATTTTTATTCTGGTTTTGCAGGCTGAGCACATCACTTCTAGAGATTTCAAAAAGGGATTTCAAAGGTATAACAGATCTAAGGAGACTCTCAGGTGGCACAACAGAAATTTTAGCTCATATTTTAGTCTTGCCTCATGCAGGTTTGCAGTATGGCAGGGTGATCTGTCATAATCAGATTTCCCCGGTCGGCTTCTCAGCTCTGTACATGTCACACTAGTAAACAGTTTCTGAAATCAAATACTCAACTGACAATTTACTAAAAAAATTAAATCATCTAGGGCTAGACACCATTTAAAACCAGACTGCCTAAACTCCAATTTCCACTCCCCAAGTCCAACGGAAAGACAAAGCATGAGATTTCTCCACCATATATTGGCCGACATATTTGACCTGCTCAAAATAATCATAAGTAAGTAAAATCAGATACCTGGAACTTCACTCACTATTATTCTCATAGTAGGTTAAAGCCCTATATCAGTATTAATTGATCACGTTTCCCTTTCCAGGCCAAACTCAGGAACCCATCATACATGTGTTCTAAAGCCACCCACAAAAGACTTGCCTGGAGGTAGCACAATGCTCTTCCATATTGCATCTAGCAGCCATTTTCAGCTGTCTTTGCGTAATGAGCAACCCCAGCACATACCTACATTTTGGCACTTTCATTAAAGTTCAGTTGCGCAAGTGCTGAGCAGACAGAGAGGGGGCAGATGAAATCTGGGATGTCAGTAGAAATGATTCAGAAAAATCCCACAGCACATATTTGACTTTCACCATATGAGATATACTGTTGGGAATCATTCTGACCATAAGCACTGTACAGAGCTACTGCCGGAGATCAAACAACATACATAACACACACCTAGCTGTTATGCTGATATAGGACCCTAACCCTGACCATAGTTACTACCAAATTACCAACACTAACTGGGAGGAGATAACGTTCTCTGATGCAGCACTGCCACTAAAATACTTTCATTAAGTAATAAATACAATTTACTGTCTTTCATTGCATAAATTCTCTCATCCTATTTCACATTGTAATTTGCTTGACAGGAACATTATAAAAAGTCAATTACATTTTAACTGTATTGTGTTTCTTTTTTTTTTTTTTTACATTATCTGCAATGTCTGTCTGCACAGTCACTCTGGGGACTCTTTTTCACACCATTTATAATTAGGGCAAATGTGTTCTTTCAAGGTTTAGTTACCAATAAGGAGTAATTTCTCTACAACTGTAAAGAGCCATTGTGCTTGGGGTGTCCAGCAGGACCATGTTCATCACCATTATTGTTCAATATGTTTGTGAAGTCCCTTAAAGGTCTAATAAGGTAAAACAGGAAGGCTGTTGATGGATATCAATGCAAACAATACAAGATATTTTGTTTCCTGAGCCCTCAGAAGAGCTATAGCTCCAGCTCAAATGTTCCTAGGATCTCCAGGCCTTCATGTTACCATGGCAGAAGCGATAGCAAACAAAGATGAGCCAACGCTTTATAAAACAAAATATGAAATATAGCCTAATTATTATGGTCATATTAATTCAAATAGCCAAATCTTTTTGGCAGGCAGGGCCTTATAAAGCAGGACAAGAAATATTATTCAATGTTACTTATCTCTAAATATCTGCAGAAAGACACTACACATGCATGCACATACACACGTTTGCATTTGGATAATCTAGCATGATCAGGATTACTGAACCCCTGTAAGTCGAAATACAACATTTCAAAACATTTCACTATAGCCAATATCTAAATATTGCTTCACCCATCAAAATGCAGCCATTTCTGGGGGAGGAGATACCAACCATGCTCATGAATTAACATAATGTACAACAGTTTTGGAGACCAGAAGCTAAAATGTGCTACCTCTGGTAGAAACAAAATAATGTTGTTAGCTAGAAAGCAATTTGGTCAGGGCAGAGTCTCATGTTTGCTATAGGATAAATTCAGTGAAATTTGATCTACAGAAAATGTCAAGGCCCAGTTTTACCTCCGATTCAAAGGTCTCTCCCAAAGCATATTTCCTGGAAGTCTCAGGTCCTCAGATCTCTTATAACTATATAATCTCTTATAAGAAAGGCATCTAGGAACGATCTTTGTCACCTTGACTAGACTAAAATGGTTTTAAGAACATGAGTAGTCCTCTAAGTAGATTAATCACAAACTGAGGATAAACTAGCAGTTACAGGTTGTCTGTCTTTGTCAAATATCTTTAGCATTCCACCTAAAGAGAAAGCACCTGCAATATGGGAATGGTTGTGGGCTTTTGCAAAGGTTTGACCTCATCATGTTTCAGTTGGCCTAACACACAGGTATGATTTCTTTGTAGATTAAAGAAGTATTGTAATCAACAAGGAAAAAAAAACATACTTGAAAGTAAAAAGTAGCTCAGATATTCATTACTAGCCATTAACCTGATTTTCTAATGAATACGACATTAGGCATTCATTAACAATCATTTGTGTTTATGTGGAACAGTGGCTGTATAATGAAGGTTGATAAATGAATAGAAATGAAACGAGGGAATTTTGGACACTTGTAAAGCAATTAACTTGTTTGGCATTAATTACATATTGAAAAGCTAAATCAAGTACATTTGGAAAGCCACTAGGACAGAGAGACAGACCAAGGGTAGATATAAAGACTAGATATAAAAGAAAAGCTTTATTTCTTTTAAATAAAGAAATACAGCCAGAAGTATGGTATTAATGACAAACAAAGTCCATTTCTAGCAAAAAGAAATCAGATTGCAGCCTGCATGTTAATAAAGAAAAAAGTTAATGAAAAGTGAAACAATGAAGCAAATAAAATAACCCCTCATAGTTGACAATGAAGTGCAAACAGGTGGTGTACTAGAGGGTTAATGTTTTTGTTTCTTAAAGAAAGAGCCATACAAGTGCCCACACACTTGAATGTATGCTAATAAACGAAACCACCTAGCAAATTAGATGCTAGAAATGAGGGAATATGGAAGCTCATTTTACAGTTACCAGGACACATTCCCTCTAATGAGCTGGTAACCTGATCTTTCCAGGCAGTTTTGACCGCATAATTTCTGTTCAGTTTGGCCCCAGTGCGGAAAACAGATGCTTTCCGTGCCCTTTGCCTGCACAGAGACACATTAACTCCAAGGAAGGCGACACAGCCTCAGCAAACATCATCCACATGTCCCTTTTGCAAGATTAAGACATACAGCAGCAAAGATCAGGGGCAAAAGGGGGAAAGAGAAGACTGAAGAGCAAATAATGGGAAAATTTCTGCTTAGCGGGGATTTCCTAAGGCGGGTCTCTCTTTAGCAAAGGAGAAGGGGTCTCCTGTGGCACATTGTATTCCTTTCCCCAGTCTCTTCCCACGCCCCATCCCACTGCTCTCAACGAAGCAGTGCCACTTCACCTCCCACAGCAACACCCGGGACAACCCACAGGTGCAGGAGCTTCTCCCCGTCTCCTGTCTGCCCGGGGAGCTCACAGGGAGCTCCCGGCCCAATGCGAAAGGACTGCCAGCAGCGCAGGACCTCAGCTGCCAGAAAGCCCATACGGTTTGACCCGGGAAATGAAGTCAGACATTGCAAACTGAGAGGCCCTTGGCCCTTGTGCTACGGCAGCAGGTAGCAGCCGATGAGAGCTGCCCCTCTGTCAGGGCATCACTTCTCCTGTCAGAGAGCTGAACCTTCTTCCCTGCCCAAACCAGTGGCCTTGGTGCTGCCAACTCGCAGCCCATGCTACTGACAAAAGGAAAGGTCTTCCCTCTGCCTGTTGCTAGTGGCAGTAAAGCTAAAATTTTAAGTTTGCCTCCATCCAAGACTCATACAGATGCTCACACATCCTGAGTGAGACAGAGAGACCTGTCAGTAATGTTCCCTGTTTCAAAGAGATTCAGCAATCACCAAATACAGAACCCAGCTCCATTTCCAAAAGTCATTAACAGCCTTTCTGTCTAGTCAGATGTTCTGCCACTGATTCCACTTACAAAATGCCAATATGATCAAATTAAAAAAAGCATACAGAAGATGCCTTATATCCAGATATTTCTGCAATTAAAAGAGCTTTACACGCTTCACCTGGCAGGTGCTGTCTAAATTCAGTGTTCTGGATTTATATCCTATACCATAAAAACTGCTTATTCTCTCCTGTGTTGCAAGCACATTTCCACAACAGAAGAACTAAATAAATCTCATCTTGCTCCAACTTATCTTGCTTGGGCTCACAGTCAAGCTTTGGTGGATACATGCTCCATACTGCATGGTTCATATCAAAGTCACAGACTCCCACAGATACATCACCAGCTCTATAGGGAGAATATAATTTTATTTCCCTTGGACCAAACTACATATCACCCTCAATAAGCAGGAGTAGGCTCATTTAAAATGTGTTTTAAACTTGCTCGGTGTGCTTTTCCTCCACTGCTGTGGTGCTTCGGTGCTAGCTGAGAACCCTGGTGAATCTTCAGAAAGACCCAGCACCACTATAGGAAACCACAAATCCTTAACTAACATATGCTAACTTTTCTCCTCGGAACAAAAGCAGCATCTCTGTTGTCCCCTCAGCAGAAAACACCAATCAAAGATGACTCTTTTCAGGAACAAATGTTAGTCGGGAACTTCAGTTGTGTTTAATTAAGTTCTTCCGAAAGAAACTGCATGCTGTGGCACTGAAAAGGTTATCAGAGGTCAGCTGCCTGCCATGACTTTGTGACCCCCAAAAGGCAAAATAAAAGATAGTGGTATCCCTGCTGGTAAGATTGGCTTCCGCATTTGTTTCCCTCCCTTTCTGCTTTAATTTAATAGCAATCAGCACAATATGGCTGCTTTTCTTCGAACAATAGGATGGGCAGAAGTTAGATTTACAGCACTGCAAGGGGGAAAGCAGGAGAGAGGGGAAGCACACTATGGCTCTTGATCTACAATAGGAACATCACTTTGATACCCATAAATAACTTGCAAACCTACTTAAGATTCATTGCTGTCAAGAGCTGACAGATGTGCACTTTTTTAAAATTTAGTATTACCTTATAGAGTCTCTCAAACACACCACTGTTAAGTCAAACAACTGCCTTTAAAACTGGAAGATAATTCAGGGTACAAATCCATGTTGAATATATAATATATTCTCAATATTTCTCTGAACCATTATAGAAGACCTATCATCATAGATATACAAATCCACATCTGAAGCACCGACACAGCAAGCAAAACTACTGAGGAGGTTGAGACAACACTGTCAGGATCCTCCTTTGGGTTACTTTGGTCACAGCAAATGTGCGCTACAGTCCCTGTGATTATCAAAGTGCACAGAATAGACAGGATTTGACCTGAAGTGTCCAAGGGAAAAGTCTATGTAATTCCAAAGATTTCAGAACATCTATTATTACACAGCCACCCTCATAATATGTTTAAAGCACTCCCATCAATATTAATGAGATTGCCTCCCAAATTTAGTTATCCTTTCAGTGATGAGAAAGTAAAATGGAGTTGTTCAACCTTCAGATTTTGTTTAATCATTTTACAGTGCAAGAACTTTAGACATTAGGAGCCAATGTTTCTGTTATTGTCTGAGAAGACGCAAGTTGAGTGGTGGGTTGGTTTTTTATTTTTAAACTATTTCCAACCTCTTCAGCTGTGGTCCCTCATGACTTTGAGCATTTCTCTGTCTCATTCCTTCCCAGCAAACTGCCCTCTGTTGAACATTTCTGTCATAGAAAACTTGTCAGCAGCTTCCTTCAGATCCAGCATGGGATGGCATCCATGGCCTTGCTGATAGATCCCCCCATCACGAAAAATCCTGACCCTATCTGAGTCCATGGCAAAACTCTCACTGACTTCGGTGGAGTCAGGACTGCTCCCAGCTCTTTGCTCAAAATAAGCTCATTCTCTCTCCTTCTCCAATTCCACCAGTCTGCTTTCTAAAGTGTGAAAGACTCAAGTCTGCTCCCAAAGCCAGGGCAGAGGTGGAGAGGCTTGGAGCAGGGGCAGTCTCAGCCCAGAGAGGGAGCCTGAGACCACAGTCACCACAAACACCATCTTAGCTGCTAAATCCTGTGTGTTCTTAGCAGTTAAGACATTCACCAAAATGAAGAGAGATGATTCTACCCGCTTTTAGGTCACATTCATTCTGGTTTGAAGAGTGGTCAGGTGACGGGAGGATAAACTGCAAAATCTCCCACTGAAATCAGTACGATTCTAGGTATATTAGAAATACATTGGTATTTGTACTGTGAATATTACCTTCATTTCTATCCTCATTAAACACAGAAAATACCTTTTATATTTTCTAAATGTCTATAGTATTGAATCTCAGGTCATTATCATGTTAAACAGCACAGAACAGAAAGTTAGATATGTTATGGCAGCACCCTGGCTTTTTTTCTCAGTAATCCCTTTAGTGGCAAAGCATTGGAGCTTTAGTTTGCCAGGTGAATTACTCTCTAGAAAATGCAGTTGGTCTTCCAAGAGGGCATATCTCTGTACTAAACTGATGTGCAAAATTGTTATCAATAACTGTATCAATTTGCAGCTCAGAAGCATATATTTTGAAGTGAATCACAATTAGAAAACCAGTTCCAAGATTAAAGTTATCAGAGATAAAAAGACACAAACTACTGTTAGTTTTCTGTAGCAGCAATCAATCCTGTTCTTCCCTCTGCTCGAATTTTCTCCTCTGTTGAAACACTGTAGTCATGAGGCTTTAATCAATACGCAAAGCAATTACTTTCTAAAGTAAAAAAATCTTGGGTCAACTAAAGATAATGGAAATCACACAGGCAGTTATTCATGTCTAAATGCCAAGCTTCTGGTTTCACTTCCAGACAAATCCAAATGACAAGGAGTACAATATTTGTTTTCCCTAGTAACGCACTGGGATACCACAGCATATACTTTAACTGAGTACGGTCTCCTGTGTTTGTCCTCAGCTTGTTCCACATAATTCAGTAAAATACACAGACGAGTGCCACATCTGGATTTGTTGCCTAGGCAGCAAATAAACTTCGTCTGAAACCTCATAGCAAAACATGCAGTTTGAAATTTTAACTGGTGTGGCAAGTGCCTCATTTATCAAACCCGCAAGGAGAAAAACAAAATACAAGTGATCAACAGCATCTCAGTTAAAATGAAGTTGCATTGGGGATTTTCAACTTTAATTACTTTAATTTTCTAGCTCTTACTTTTATAAAACAATTGAATATTGAAGGGACCATTGGTATTTATAACACACGAACGTGACAGTCTCCTGGCCCTATTCAGAGAACAAAATAAAACTATCCTCAGAAGAGCAATTATATTGCATTAACAGTGCAAAATGCAAATGGAAGTACTTGTAGTTCAACCTATTGTATCAGGGTTTTTTTTTTATAAAAAACACATTTTGGAAAAAAATAAGTGAACAAGCATAGATTATATAAGTCAGAAAAAAATACTTAAGAGAAAGACTGATCAGTCCTCTACAACTCTGTACAGTTCAGTGTAGAGGTTAGGAAAATGCTTTTCATGTTTTCATGACACCGGATTCAAGGCTATTTTAAAGAGGTTTAAAAACATCTTGTCCTTCAGGAGACTTTGAGCCAGTAAGTGAGTAAGATCTTCAAGCTCACGCTCACCTTGTTTAAAGTAGAGTTCTTTAATATGAATTGCTTCACAATATTTTTCCGAAATGAGCAACCAAGTCTGCCACATTGAGCCGCTGGTCAGCTTAAGATTTTTCTTATCCCTCTGAAAATAACACATCTTTCATCTTCACTGTAATAGGAAGCCATTTATACCTTGCATAGCAGATTACTTGGACTGATTTCTTTGAGCAAGCAAAACAAGTGTCTTTGCTGGCACTTCAAAGGGTTTCATAAGTGTATCAACCTTCTGTGCTGCAGTTCAAGACATAATGTTCAAAATCTTCAGGGAGAGGCATGGTACAGTGGGAAAAAATAAATGCTTACCTGAATATTATCCACATAGGGACAATGGCAGCCAAGTTCTTTTTCTCAGGTATTTTCAGCAAGGATATGAGCGCACCTTGTAAATGATAAACTAAAGGAGGAATGCACACTCTTGAGGCCTGACAAAAGCCAATAAATGTGATTACAGGCATAATGGCTGGTTGTTTAAAGGATAAATAACAATAAGAAGAAACTAGCATTTCGTAGAAGAACAGATCAAAATTGTCCAGTATATGAAAGTTCAAGATACCATTACTGCTTGTGGTTAATAAAGAGGAACACTTGAAAAATAGACTGTGTACCGGCATTAGTCAGAGGTACTGGCAGTAAATTGTAATTTCTTACCACTCTCAGGCCTTTACACTATCTTTCCAAGAAGAGTAAAGCAACCAGATGTCATTGCTGAGATTATCTAGGATGAACTCAGTCATCTCTGGAGGAGAATTCAAGAGGGTATGGGGGGAAAGGGAGGGTTATGTCTTATTAATAAAGCAGTTTACATCATCTCGGGTTGTTTTGCCAAGTGGCAAATTCAACTGTGTAAAGAAGAGATGCAATTACAGATCCATCGGATTTGGTTTTGAACCTGCAAAGGATATGTGCACCCCCATCTGTAACAAGAGTAGTCCCGCTGTCCAACCGAGTCCAGGCTAAGCCCATGGATGAAACCTGAGGATATGTGGGACCCTGACCGTTGCAGCCAGGTTCACTGCAAAAATGAATACTGATGAGGGCACCAGCTGTATTGATATATTGGAAGCACACAGCCAGAGGAATCTTCCTTCCTTTCACACCTCAGCCACATCTTCCCTTTCCTGTTTTTACCTCAACGTCTTCCCTGCAGACACAAAGCCAAATCTGGAGCCCTCCATAAGGGCGTGGGTGAGACAGACCAATACCACAGAGGTCACAAAATGCCAGTTCCCCATGTGGAAGGAGGAGGCAGAAGAACCAGTGTCTCCCTTTGAAGAGCTGACAGGTTTGTGATGCTGCCCTCTGCCAGGTAAGCTGGGTGTGAGGGAGAGATCAGGAACTCAAACATCCAAATTCTTCGATTCCATAAGTCACCAAAACTATGCAAGTCCAGAAGCAACATCACACCTATCGGTTACACTGCCTGTCACCTGCGACAGCTGCATTCACAAGCTAGCACCCACCAAGTTATTTTTCCACTAAGTTTTACCCAAATGACAACCTCTTTTTTCAAACTCTGTTGCTTTACTATGTTTGACCCTGAAAATCCTGCCTCAGCAGAACTCCTCCCCATCCAACAAGCGCAGGGCTAAAGAAAACTGACTACATTCCCTACAACGGCATTTAAAATTCAAGTGCACTGGAGCTATATATTTCAGAATAAAACCTTTGAAAAAGTACCTAAATAGTATAAAAATAACTCAAAAGTCTCTCAGTATGTCACAAAAAGCAGATGACAAGATCCCACAAAGTATTTATTTCTTACAATTACAATATAGTGATACTTCATGTTCAGTACCTAATAAACAAATAGGCAACTTTTTGAATGTCAAACCTTGGAACATATACTTTGAAGTCCTAGGATGCAAGACCATTGTTACCTACAGAAGAAGAAACAATAATGACTGATTTAAATCAGTGCATCTCTATCAACCTCATTAGGGCCATGCTTCTGTGAGAATGTGGTAGAAAATTTTGGTTTGAATATTAACACAAGTGAATCTTGGGGAGGAAGCAGCCCCTGGGCTGTTCCAACAATACCATACAATTTGCTGGCTGTGGTCTACACTGTGGTCTTCAAATCCCTCCTCCATCAAAGAGGAGCTTGAACTGCACTGCCCCAGTTTCCTGCCTGAGAAAGTCTCTTCTCCTTGAGGGAAGAAAAGTGAATTTTGTACACTTTTTACTTACTGTATTTCATGATGTAATCATGTTTAATCATATTAATCATGTGTAATCACATTAAATAATGTGAAGTTAAAGTATTGTCTAGTAAAACAAACCTTATAAATACCATACATCTACCTTCTTCTCCAGCATGTGCATATTGCATTTTTCATTCAAACTAGGGCTTTCTTTTTTCATCTTTTGTCAACAGTTTTTAGATGAGAAATAACTAAAATTGTGACATTGCTATTCTTACATTAAATAAAAATGCACAAAGTTTGTTCAGGATGACTTACGCAGAACAAAACAAAATACAAGCATCATCTGAGCAAGATGGCATGGAAACTACAAGTGGATACTTACAACAGCTTGGCTACACTTGCAGTAGTTAATCACAGGCCATTGCAGGTGGGGTTTTCTGAAATGCTCTGCTTTGGCCCAGTTCCCAGTAGGCCAGCACAGGGTGCTCTGTAAGACATGATCAGAGGTTATTAATGATTACGGAAAGCATTGCCATCACTGGCTGATCCTTTCTCCTGACCATAAGAGAAGCAAGAATTGACCGGATGAGTGCAGCAAGATCAAGCCACATACCTTCAACTTCACTTATGGGAGCATGACAAGAGGACTCTAACCCAAAAAGATAGGTGAGAACTGCACACTGTGCGTAGAGGCCCTGGAATGATGGTCATGCTTTGCTCTCCCCGGCAGGACCGCAGTGTGTCTATGAGAACAAGAAGCCTCACTGCAGAAGCACGTGTTTCACTGAAACCTAGAGCCACAAGGCTTAGCAAGTCCCAGGTGATATCTGTGCTAAAAAACAAAAGAGCCTAAAGCTAAAATAGGTTTTAAGCCTGAAGCTAAAATATACCTCATTGTGAGAGCAATAGCCGAGTATAAATCACATTCAAATTCTAGCTCTGAAGCCAACTGAACAGGATTCAACCTTTTATTACACAGATTACAACATGGCTATCCTAATTAGCGGCACCCACTCTTCTGGGGTTGTTCTCATTTTTTTTTTTTTTTTAACTTCTGAATTTCATCCTGATAAGTAATAAAATATTGTCATTTTTGACAGCATCAGTTGTTCGTTCACCCTTTTTGTTTTTCTTTTCCAAATAGTTTTATATAGCAGCCATTCCTGGGCAGTATTTGTGCAGCTTTTATTCACTGCCTGAAAGTGGAGACGATGCTTTGAGCTTCTGGTTTTGCTCATAATTTCACATTGGCAAAGTTTGTTCAAATCCCTTTAAAACCTCTAAACCTATCTGCAAGCCAAAAAGGTACAGCTTCAGAAAGCAAAAGAAATAAATCTCTTTGAAATGCTAATGGAGTGGAACATTTTCTGCTATTTCAAGAAATAATCTAGCCTTTTGGAAAATTTGTAAAGCGTTTGTTCTAATGAAGATATTTTAATTTATGACATGCAATTATAGTTCAGTGAAAACAACATTGCGCTGTCACAGCCTTGTTCCTTGTGCTGTGAAAATAGAAACGCCATTATGAGGGAGAAACTGCCGCTTTTAGGAACACACAATGTTTCACTAGCTTTGTTGAAGACAAACAAAGCACTGAGCTCTGTGTAGATATCTGAAAGGTACAGTCTTCTTTTTACAGTGACACTTCAGTTACTTTTCTTGAAGCATTTTTAAAGGGGAAAAAAAGTGTCTAGCATGAGTCTGTCAGGAGCCTTGAGGAACTGGAATAAAAATACATACAGAGAGTACAACGCTTGGTATTGTACCAGCCACCACGCATGTAATTAAAAGCCTACCTAGGGCACCAGGCTAGGTCCGGTAACAGAAAAAAGATGCTATGCCCAAATATTGCTCATCGAACTAAATTATGGATCTGGGAACATGAAAAAAGGGGGAAAAAAAGTCTTCAAAAGGAAAATAAAACAATGCTCCTAAAATAGGCCTGATTATGTGGGTCACTAAGTACTGTGTATTTCCCCTGTAGCATTTCATAGTCGTTACTGTTGCCAGGGGAAGCTTGATCCTCTCATTATGTATGTTTGTCTTTCACATCAGAGCTCCTCTCTTTCTTTCCATGCCCCAGCACTGTAACAGAAATAAAAATAAGGAATGAACCCCCATTATTACCCAAATACCTACAAAGCAGAGGGAGTGACCCTGGCGGGTCGGCAGGTCAGCCCCCTCATCATTGATGCACTTGCTCCAGCAGACCCCTGCCTTTTGTCGCGGGGTCAAAGCCAAGACCTCTGCTGAGTGTCCTCAGTGAAGAATTAACAAGTGTGACAATTTGCGGTCCCTCCCCCCCCGGCCCCCGGTCCTGCCTGTGTGAATGCTGTAAATAGAGACATCTGGATGGAGGCCTTTCACTGCAGTAATTGAAAATGAACATGGATCAAGTTCTGGCCTGTTGTATTCATAAATCTTCAGGCTTAATTACATTAAAGGGAAATCTAGGGCCCGGCTCTATGGAAACGGCAGATCCTATCGGGCTCTCAGATCATGAATCTTTAAGATAAGTGTTTTTCCTCTCTTTGGGACAGTCGGATGAGAAATTTCGATCGTCTCTTTCCAACGTCAGAAACCCAGCAAAGGTCTATAATTGTTCTTTGTGTTTTCCTTTTGCTTCGTACGTGACGCGTTTCCACCAGCGGGGAGCTGGAGGACTTGGACGTGTGAGGCATCAGGCTGCCATCGTACCAGGCATTTACGCGATTTATCCCAGAGGGCCACGCACACCCTCTGTGTGGAAATTTAGGAAAGGGAAAATGTGTAGCTAGCTCAGTGTCACGGTTTTCACAGGCACAGAGTCCTTGGTCCCCCTTCCCAGCAAAAGCTAGGGCATGATAAGCAAATGAGGTCTGCAATTCTGCTTTCTCATTTCAAAAAGAAAATGGATTTTGAGTTCAGTGGAGACTCTCTTCAAGTCTGTCTTTTAAAAACTTAGCTTTTCGTGAAGAAACAAACTGATATTCTGAAAAATCAATAAACAAACAAACCAGTGGCAGAAGGGTAAAAATTTTGGATTTTGAATGAAACTGTCTAGTTGTTAAGAGCTGGTTGTCTCACAAAAAAGTCAACACTTTTGGCAGCATTTTCTGTCTCTGTAACGAGCTCTCATCACAGTTACAGACTCCACAGTGAGCTTATACGCAATGCAGGCTTTAAATGCAGCAGAAGCTTTGGTAAAAAGAACACCCCAAATGGAATAAAGGTACACAAGAGCCAAGATAGCTTTATGCGAGGTAAGGGTTTTCCTAGACCCTACCCAGAAAAAGTGCTGGTGTAGACAGACCCCTTTAATTAAATTCTGCAGGAACTAATTTGATAGCATGTAAGTTGACTGCTGTGTCTACAGCCACCAGACAATGCCAGTGAACCACAATATGGCCAAGTAAAAGTGAACCCTCCTGTTCATTGCAAGACCATTGGAAGAATATGGTACAGCAAATAACAAAATCTTGAATCTTGACCGTTATATACATTCCGAATTGTGCCATGTGGGGGGTTTTATCATTTTATTTGTGAGCATTTTAAAGCTAAAGAA
Organism: Pelecanus crispus; assembly: GCF_030463565.1. NCBI lineage: Eukaryota > Metazoa > Chordata > Aves > Pelecaniformes > Pelecanidae > Pelecanus > Pelecanus crispus. The sequence continues at coordinate 63,462,344 of NC_134643.1, read as the reverse complement.
ATATTAAAATCCACCACAAAAAAAATACTTTGTAAAAAAAGAAAGGAAAAATAAACCACAACAAACTACTTCCCAAATACAATTTTGCTTCCGTGAAATTTCAGCCTGAATGAACTTCCATATCATGGCTACAACTTTTCAATTAATAATAGCAGGGTGAGTTCAATGAAGAACCTAAAATTAGGTCCTCAGGCCCCATGGCTACAGGTTCCCCCCCAACCACAAAGGTTTCTCCACTCCGTTTCTCGCAGAGCAGGGAAGCTCTGCAGCAGTAAGTGGCAGTAACTAGCAAGCAGGTCCTCCAAAACAAGAGCCTGTCCTGCCTCTCAGACTAGGGGCATATTGCAAGAAATAAAAGCTCCTAAAAAACACCTCCTGAACTGGAAATGAGAGTAACCGCCCCCCGCCCCCCCCCCCCCCCTTTAACAAATCTTGATTTTGTTCCAGGACTTGTACAAACTGCTGTGGCAGGAAACTATCAATAACGTTTGCTCTGCAGGAGAAGAGCAGGGTTACTTTTAGCCTTCAAAGAACCAGTGGTCCAGTAACAAGTGGCTTTGCTGTCAGCACTTACCATCGTATTGACAGAAAGGGCTGGGTAATGACTTGAGGATTATTTATATGAAACCCGGAGCCCGTGGCACTGTAAGTTATGGAAAGAGGACAACCTCACAAAGCAGCGGCCGTGTGTCTGAACGAGAAGGGACACGCTTTCTGTCAGCAGGGCTCGGGGGCTGCGATGGAGATCCAAAACTACAAGCTTGCACCTGAGCTCATACATACATTTCCCAGCAAGGCGGAAGGGTGACAACAGTGCCAAATAATTCATGTTACAGTGAGGCCAGTCCTCGTCTCTGCAAGGCCTAATTATCTCACAGGTTTACTCCCGTACCTTTTGTTATTCTCCAGCTATTCTGCTCCGAGATTCTACATTTCATCTTTATCTCAATTGTAGATTTAAGTGGTGAACCACCTAGGTGCAGTCCATTTTATAGAGGTCTTTCTGTCACACATTTGAAGGGAACTCCAGATCCTGGGCCCCCTTGCTGCTGCTTTTACTACCACCAAAGAGGGACTACTCTGGCAGTAAAATCAGCAAAGGCAACAGAACCCGGTCCTGGGGTGTTTAACCACCCACACTGTTAATAGCATTTGAGAGATGCCAAAGTTGGTATGTCTTTCCCAATTCTGAAACTTTCAAACTGTGCCGGTGATTGGGGCTAATTCCTATTACACGGGCTTATTCCTATTTCTATTCCCCTCCTTCCTCTCTCCCACCAGTACCCAGACTCGTACCCCCTCCTGTACTCACTGAGCGGGTCAGAATTCAGCCCCTGCACTGCACAGTGACTCCTCTGATACAGGTTCAGGCAAGCCTGGACAGTGGTACTGAAACACAGTGGGATGCCCTGCTCCTGCAAATGCTGTGAAAGGGAAGTAAAGCAGCAATTTTACATTCCTCTTCTTCCTGGCAAGGAGAATGCAAAAATAGCAATTTACTAAAAAAATAAATAAGTTCATTAAACTAACATTATGGATTTAGTCCTGCTCATAACTCATCAGGGTCTGCCTGGAGTTTTTTGGAGCTAGTCGGCCTCTATTAGGTATTTTATTGGCCTTAAATTATTAAATGACAATAGAAAGCAGCCATTGTGTGTGTGTACTGCAGCATGTTGTACTCTTCCTTGCTGCCTGCCTCGATGCTGGCTGTGAGTTCATTAAAGAAGGAAAATTGATATCTGGTTTTTTTTTTTTTTTTTATATTGTACTGTGTGGCAATATACTTATATGAACCAGGACTTTCTGCACAATTTTATTTAAATTTTGTGGGGACTGAGTGCCTAAATCCCAGGGGTATCTTTGACAGTATCTCTTTGTGTTACCTGCAAACACAAAAACAATGCCTCAAAAAGGTAAAATCAAGTGGATTCTCCAGAAATAACTAATAGCAATATTTTATAAAGTCCATTAAAACCAGTAAACTTTACAACAGGCTGTAAAGAAAATCCAATCATAACAGTAAAATTTGATACAACTTTTGTTTACTTCTATTCTTTACCAATCCTAAATGTACAGCTGTTGATGAATCCCCCCATGACTAATTCAGGTGAAGATCCATCATGAATATGATGGATACTAATGAAAAGCATCTGTTCAATCATGTTGTACAGATCCAGCCAGCCAAAAGTCACCTCAGGAAGTGAGGATATGATCTCTCTAATGAGCCCAATTTCCCTACACTCTCAGACCTTCTGTATATTTGCTCACATCCCAGTTGCTACATATATCTAGTCTCTTCCTATACACAAACATGTATAACATGGGCCCTTCTACCCACATAGGCAACTACTTTGAAAGAGGCAATTGTTAAGGCTCTAAGGTCATAGCAGTAACTCCTTTGCTCAAGCTTAAACCAATGCTTTATGCAGCCAAATGCACCAGAGCAGTTTCTGGACAGCTATTTCATGCAGGAACTGTATCATTTGAGACTCTAAAATATTCTGGATGAAAATGCCACCCCTCGTGCAGCGGGCCAGCACCAGGCCCTACTAGCCAAAGTCTTCTTAGGGAACACGAAACTACACCCTAATTTCATGGGGAGCCTCTGTAAAGACCTCTATGAATACTTATGCATAAAGATAAAGCCATATAGCATAAAATATAGTTACTGGGGCATTTTCCTTTCCCAAGGTAAGACGCATACCTGAGCTAGGTACTTCAGCAATACCTGAAGCCATACATGTCCTGCATTGACCCAGAAGTCACTGCCATTCCTGGGATGCCTGAGCCTGCCCCGTGGGAGGGAAAAAAGTATTGCAATAGCTGCTGAGAGACAGGCGAGGGGGTCTATACTTTGAACAAAGGAAAATAAAAAAGCCTCCAAACACCATAAAATTTACACAGACTTTCCAGTACTTTGCCAGCTGTATGAGTTAGGAATTGATTACAGGCATCTTCATCTTTGACACTTTTTTTCTTTTTGACACTTATTTGTGTTTCTTCTCCTTTTGACTCTACAGACTTCACAGTCTGGCATACCAGGCATAAAGGTATAATTCCTTATGATGCGGTTGTGTTGTGCCATTACCATCAAACAAGTTGAATACATCTGTTGGAAGCCCAGAAACCTTGGAAGACAAACTTTAGGGTAGCAACACATTTACTTTCCCCATGACTGCATTGCTTGAATTTTTATATACATGTAAATGGAGTGTATATATATACATAGTCCAAGTAAACTTCAAGTTTCAGTAAAACTTACTATGGCCAAAAACACAAGTGCTTTTCCATCATATGGAGGCATCGCAGTGCCTCTGCATATGCTGAAAAGATCCAGTGACAGCTGGCGAGGTCATTGTAAATGAGGGAAAAAGAGAGTCTTGTCTCCATTACCAAATGGCAGCAACTAATCACTGTCACATCATGATGTGGTTCTGGACTGTCCACAGGTTTATTGTGGCCATTAACCTATTCAAATATTCTACTTGAGGAGAAAAAAAAGTCTGGGGCCCAGTCTGGATCCGTAGGTCTTCGGCAGTCATTTCAACAGCTACAAAATCGCTGTGAAACATCACCAAATCAGTTCACATCTATACAAAACAAATGCAGTGAGGCAAATTAGAGCTGGAATATATAGCATATTACTGTCTACAGCCCTCAGGCATGGTCTTTTACTCTGCAAGCAATGCAAAGGAGCTTTTGCAGCTTGCACTAAAAGTTGGGCCCTCTGGTATTTACTGCATGGGCAGGGGAACTCACCAGGGAATGCTGAGGCTTTGCAAGCTCACACACCACTTCACCCCACAGCAACCTGTTCATGCCACCATGCTTTCAGGCTGATAGTACTTTATGACCGCCTCGCTATAGTGCAAATAATTACTCTGGAGCAGAGAAAGGGTAAACCAGAATGCAGGAAGGAGAGACAGAAATTGTCTTTTTCCTCCTATTTTGGAGCTAATGCTGTCTGTCAGGTATTTACATTATCTTAACAATAGGGAGTTGATTCCCACACTGATTCTCTTATGTGCTGTCAACATTGTTGAGAATTATACATAAGCAATGAATAGTTTCTCTAGCCACCACAGATTGTTTTAAGTGAGTCTCAGGAATTCAAAAAAGTGTTAATTTAGAGTCATCCACTCTTTTGGTTGGTTGTTTTTGTTTTTTTTTTTGCCTCAAGGAAATGAACCGCATGAATGTGAGACAAAACAATATTATATTGGGCATATGCCTACACTGCATGAGGCTGACGCTCTTCATGCACTGCATACAGCCACTACTGTACCTAGAATAAAATCATATCTAGTAACCATATAGACAGCAGGACATCCCATGAGTGAACATTACACAAACCTTTACATATAGAAAAGTTCCTAACACTGAGTAATCAATACTCTATGATGGTCAGACACAGTGGGAAGTCCCTGCATGTTTGCAGTTCATGGCAAAACCCAGGTTATCCTCAAAGACAACTCAAGAAAGGAGGGAGGTTAAGACACAAGACTGAGTTTCAGAAAATGTAGCTTAAAACTGCCATGGGCAGGGCACTCTGTGTTACCTTTGGAGATGACATCAGGTTTGCCTGATAACACGGCGGTACTCTGTGTGGATGCACCCCCAAGGCAGCACCAACCACCATGCTCAGGTACTCCAAGGGGGGCAGGAAGGGCAGCCTGGAAATCAACACATGGTAACCTCCTAAGTGTTTTTTTTCAGTCTCCCCAGCACTCTGTACTGCCACAACAACACCACTAGCAGTACCTACACTACCTAATGTACATCCAGGTGATTTATGTCCACATGATCGTCACAAGGAATTTCACCTTTTGGAGAGGCACCAAGACCATCTACCCAAGGAACCTAACCTGAGTGCCTCAGTTTGCCCTCCCAGCATCTCCACAGCTGAAGAAGCCATGCTCCTGACTCTAGACCTCAGACCTGTATCTGACCTGTCTAAAACTGGCTTTGTGATACACCTCCCACTGGAAACCAGGGAAAAAAAATACTACTTTAGGTGCCTGTCTAGTTTATAACCACCTTAGAAGCTCAGTGTCACTGTGTGTTTTTATGGTATCTAATTCTGTAAAAATGTGGTCTCAGATGAGCTTCCTAGGTGATGCTCTAGCAATTGTTAAAATAATGATCTTTTGTAATAACCAAAGTAGTTATTTCATCGACAAATGCAGCCCCTTGCGCTCTTCTTAAATTGATGTCATAGAAAAGTATTCATCATAGAAGAAATTGCCAGGAAAGTATCAATGAAAATCTGAGCAATACTCTTTTTCTTCTAAACTGAGCAAGTCAAAGAAATAGGTGAAAATAATTTATCGGTGTATGAACCCAAACTCTTATGCGTGATATGCAGTGTACTGCGGACACTTAATGCATCTGCCACTCTATAGCTGCATTTTATTTAGCACTCTGGAAGTACAAATGCTTCCCCACTAGTGGAACCACATAGTTTCCAAAAGCTGTCTTCCATTGAGAGGACAATTGTTTTCTATAGAGATGAGAAACAAATACCCATGACCCACGTCACCTTGCCCCAGCAGGCTTTTGCTGCGGCTTCCTCTGTGCAAATACAACAAAGTCTGGCAGCAGTCAATCCTGCCAGCCCACACTGAGCCACCACAGAGTGCGTAGCTATTTACCCTTCCTATTAATCTGTCAGTGTTCTAGTCAAACACATAAAACAATATGGTGTGTGCATATCTTGACTGGTCATTGCTAAGTTACTGAGGAGCAACATGAATGAGTGGAAAACCATGCAGCAAACTATAACACTAGATTTTTAAGGTATGGAATATTGGAGTTTTCAATTGTCAGCGCAAAGGAAGCAGCCATGGTGTTCGTAGCATGGTGACAATAATGCGAAAGCCAGAAACTACAGCCAGTCTGCCTCTTTCAGTGTACAATAAATGGGTCCTGTTTGTTTTGCTCAGATGCAGATTTAATCCCAACTCTTTCATAGGCTCCCTGCTCTGTGCAGTCAGGAAACAATTAGGAAATTTGGGATCCTGTCCCTCAGTTTACTGCACACAACCAGACTGCTGCTACAGTGCAGAAACCAATGACTGCAGTTACCAGGGAAGTGGCAGGGCTATATTTTGAAGCATTTGGAGGTTGAAATACTGTTTACCTAAAACCCTGTTAGAGAAACCCAGTTGAATCCTAAAGTCATGTAGTGGATAATTCCGTACTGTCCACTCCAGCACTCCTTACTCAGATATACTCAGCTTAGTGGTAGCAATTCTTGCCCAGGAGAGCACCTTTAAGAACAACTCAGGACGTGCCGTGAGGCTGCTGAGACAAGCACACTGCTTGCCCTTCTCAAAGCAATAATCTTATTTGATGATGCTTCAAGGCTCTGTCAGAGCTGAAAATTCACAATGCCTACTATCTCTTTAATCCGTTTCCTTGCCATGAACAAAAGGAAGAGTGTACGTATGAGAAAGCAGAAATAGAGGATATAGGTCAAAGGGTATATTCTGAGTGTCAGGAAGACTTTATCTCAATCAGAATAGTCTTTCCGCAGTCAGCAAACTCCCCAGAGCCAACAAGAAGTGCAAAAAAAGCATGACTATAGACATTACAAAACTAAATGACAAAGTACAAATAATAGTATTTAGCCATTTTCAAAAAGCTTGACTCATTCTTTGGTTTATGGTCAAGAAAGTTCTACTTTGGCACTGCTGGAAGAGAAGATAAATTTTGCTTATGTGCATAAGCATGTATATAAATATACATGTCTGAAGGTACATAGACACCAAATTATGCCCAGCAACTTACACTGAACAAAGGCAACTTAGGGATTTGCTGCTGCAATCACTTCCATGCCTAGCTTTATACTTCTAACTAGTCCTATCAACTTTAGTAATACTATTTATATATGAAAGTATACAGATGGATAATCCTGGAAGGTTTTGGCCTCGAGATCTCACACTTGATTGGTATTAACAGAACTACACAAGGTTCTAAAGAATTCCTGGATCAGACTGCAAACTAGTGATTTACAAAGTGATAAATTGCAATAATTAATTATGTTGTAATTGTCCTAGCCAATACCCATTTGAATATGAGGTTCATTGTCTGATCTACTTCAAGTTGACCAAAATAGGCCATAGTATACATCTCTTTGGACTTCTGAAAGATGAATGGTCCAGGGATGTCCAAAAAAGTGTCTGGAACAGATCCAAAGGCAAAGAAAATATCTTAATCTCAGTCCATGCTCAAGCAACAACTAGCGAAGCATACAGAAAGCAGATCTACCCCACACAATCAAGCTATCCGTCTCAAGTACTTACAGGCAAAATATCAACCTTTTAGTAAATCACTGCTGGTCATGCTGAACTTATTTAACCTTATTATCACAAAGGACAGGTAAGCACACCAGCATTTCAAGAGGAATTGGAGAATCACAGGCTCACCGGTAACATAATTAAAATGCTAAAATCCCTGACTGCACATGGCATTGCTATTTCTTTAAACTTGCAAGGAAATGCCATTTATTCACAACCCTGTTCTGGTAAAGCCCACACAGACTGGGAACATAAATACCTCCCCTGCCGCATTTCATGCTGTGTGCTACGGTGTAGGAGTGACGGTGTTATCACCAGTACACCCAGTCAGAATCAGGTTTTCACAAAATATTCCAAGGCTTGTCCCAAACAAAAAATGTTGGTTATGCTTTAGCCAAAGATAACAGATTGCTGTTTAACTCAGAGTAATTAATGCAGTTGCCAATTCTAAGATAAGCATATCTGACTCATAATGGGAAAGGAACACACGCATATACATTTCATTTGAAACTCCTAGACGTGATACACTTCCTGTGGCGATTAGACTTGCCGAAAGGGATAAAAACTCATAGAATCAGAGTAGCATGTCCCTGCTCAGCAATTTCACTGAAGTTTTAAGCAAGCCAAAGCCTGCCAAGGTCAACAGAAAGATGCATTGTACTTCGTTTCAACTCTATAGTTAAGGTCTCTCTAAGAAGTAAAAAAAACCCATTTATTCCAGTCATCTTAATACAAGAGATAACTACTAGAAAAGCAAGAATTTTGCACTGGGAACCAATGTTTTAAACTACAGTATTTTGAACTGTAGGTTTAATAGGACAAGCCAGACCCCTACAAGGGTAAATTGCAGCAGTAGAGTTTTCATAGTAAATTCTTCTTGTGCAAGTATCTTCAGACTTCTTAGATACAACTGAAAAGCTCCAATCAATCTTAAAAAAAAAAACAGACAGACAAGAGCTCCCTTTTTAATAAAACGTATTCAAATTGTTTGGGGAACAGAGAATATGATTTCATTTATTAAGAACAAAGTAGATCATATTGTTCGGTTCTCCTTTATTATAGTGGCTCCCAACTCATTCCAGTTTGCAGGAAAGTTGTACAGAGGAGCTGCAGATTTCAGAGTAGCTATCTTAAACTACCGAGCATTAGTTTACTTTTGTGGACCCCTCAGAAATGCAACTCTCTTTCAAGCAATCCAAAAGCCTCCTTGCTTTATTTATTTGTGTACCAGTTTAAAAAGTCATGCTTGAGTCCAGGGGCTCCCAAATGAATCAAGACACGATAGTTCCAAGCACTGAGGAAAGTCATACGAAACATGGGTGACCACGCTCTGATTTCCCCACCTTCGTTTAATGCCCCAGCCACAATACCAGATCACTTCCCAAGTGAAACATGGAGCAGTCTTCTCTGTTTCAAATATACCATATTCAAATAAATCAACAAAGTTGCAAGCATAATTATATTGATAATTGAAAAGAGGTAGGAAGAGGTAGGATGAAGTTTGAGGGCAATTGCGGAGTCGTCTTTTTTTTCTAAACAAAGATCGTAGCAACAGAACTAATCAAGACAAGGAATGTTGGGTTTTATTTTTTTACCAAAGTAAAACAGTTTTGGGCAAGTTTAAGACTCTGGATTAAAAAAAAAAAAAAAAACATACAGAAAGAGATGTGGAACCTTAAGGAATTACATCCAAAAGGAAAAATGAAAACTGGAAACAGAAAGGGAAATGGCCCCAGGATCTAGAGAATCACAGTAAGTGATATTATTTTTTTTCATATGGCAAGAAAGTCTGCTTCATACAACATTTTAATTTTATAAAATAATGAACAACTTTGGCTGTTCTGGGGGGAGAAGAGGTTTCTCCCTGGGCAGAGCTCTCCTGGGTGCTAATAAGCACCTTTGTTACAGGTTTTGCAAGAAAATAGCTGCCCATTCTGAAATGAAGAGCAGTGCTTACCCCAAGAAGTTTTTGGGATCTGACTCACAATGCACTCAGTGGAATGAGAAATCCTGGGGTGCAGACACATCTACTTCACCAACCTGTAGTCGGTAAAGCCGAGGAGCATTTTTATAGGTTCTTTTAATCATATTTCGTTACTTTATTCCAACATGAAAGAGGAGGAGGAGTGGGTTTGTTACCAATCTAATCACACTGAACTAGTTTCTAGTACCTGGGCAAGACAGTCTAGGCTGTAACACTGGGCCCCCTTGGGCTGGGTGGTGTATGTAAGGGTGCTCCTCAGACTTCAGCACAGGCCCTTGCTTCACAGCGCGTGGGGATTAGGTGGCCATTTCAGAGACACACTTCAGAAGGAAAAGTAAGAGTCTTAGCTCCTGCCACATCGTCACAGAGCAGCACTGATACCCTGCCATATTACTAGGCTGATCTTTCCATCTCTCTTTTCATCTAATTTCTCTGTCTCTCAAGCTCAGCATCCTCTAAATGCTGGCATTTGTATTCAGCAATATTTCTGAGGCTTTTCTAAACTCCATAGTCTCAGATGAGTTAAAAAACCCACCATTGTGCACAATTGTGACATGCAGTGTAACTTGAAAACAATGTCTCGCCCCTCTATTTATATATATTTTTTGTGTGTGTCCTTTACAGATCCCTCTTTGCAAACCACAGGTGTTTGCAGGCATAATGCTCCCGATGCTGTAGAAAAGAGTTTATTGTGAGGAGCCTTTTCTTTGCCACTTGTCCTAAACCTGTTCGCAAAGTGCTACATGCATTCTACCGATCACCATAAAAATCAAGGAACAAGAAGTCCTCTGTAAGCCTGCCCAGCAGCACCGCTATGACATTGGTTGCGACAGCTTTGTGACCCTGCATTGTTTTCCATTCATTCACAAGCTTTTTTCTTTGCTTTGCTTTTTTTTTCTCTACTCCCTCAGGAAAAAAAAAACGGGAGGGGTGAAGCCTTTATAGGCATTTTTATCTACTGTAAAAAAAAAAAAAAAGTGTGTGCGTGCTGGGGTAATAGATTTTCAAAAAAACACCAGATTGTGACAGCTACTTTAGAGAACACTGCACGGAGTACAGTAGTTACAGTTTCAAAAACCACCTGCAAACAAGTGCCGATACCATAGCGAACTGCCTTAGGATTTCTTTTTTCTTTTTCCTTACATGGTCCTTCTTTTTCTTTTTTTTAAGGTCCCCCTTGCCATTCTAAGCCTGAAGTCGGTAATGAATTTATGTGACAGCTATGAAGCGAGTATTAAAATTGTGAATAGTGGCTAAGAGTGCTCACGCCCCCAGCGTTAGCATCTTCGCACAGCGGTGAATGCAGGGCTGAGACTGGTGAATGGGACAGGAGGGGGACAGGCAGGCTGACAGCCTGGGTTTTCTCTCTTATTTATCTGTACACAAGCGTCTGAGGGGCAGACAGGGTGGGGGGACACATGACGGAAAGAGCAAAATGCAAACACCAGGGCTCCTGCTTGTGCTTCTGCCAGTGCCTGCTTAGGGAGAAGGGGTCAGAAACAAGCACAGGGAGAGGTTGGGGACATTTTGGCCGCTTGTCTGGTGGAGAAGGGAGTGTACTCAGGAGGGGGAGTAACAGGAACAGGGAGTGAAAGGCATCAGGTTCGGTTTGCGCTTAAACGTGTTTGAGCAGACTGAAGGAGTTGTGGCCACAGGCAGGTATAGGAGAGGACAGACAGGATGGCAAATGGAGAGGGGGTCCCTGAAGCTCTCCACCCAGGGCAGGTGGGAGCAAATTTGTCATCCCCCTCAGTCTATTTTCTACACACATGCACACAGACAAGGTTAAGGGGGCAGGACGAAGAGGAAGCGAGGTGCACAAGGAGGCAGCGAAGGGTGCCGTGCCTCGGCGGCTCGGGCGGGGGGCAGAAGGGGCCTCGACATCTCCTCACCCCCATGCTGAATGGGAAAGGGGGCGGCGGGGGGGGGGCAGGGTTAAAGGGTCTTGGGGGGCAGGGGGAGGCGGCTGCAGCTAGAGAAGGGAAAGCATGGGCACCCTTTGATTTCCCCTGCTCCCAGAGGGCTTTTTGGCAGGGGAGGAAATAGAGCTGGAGCTGGGTGGGCAGGGTGAGGGCTCGGACTCCTCTCCCCCAAGAAGTGCTGACAGGCTGTGATGACAGGGGGGTGAGCCGGGGCGGGCAGAGCGGGGGGCGACGTTATTAGCGGCGAAACCTCAAGACCGAAGTTGAAGCCGAAGAAGAGAAAAGGAGCAATATGATCAATATGGTTTCATTGTTGAGCCCCGCTTACCTCGGCGGGAGACCATCTGCTCCCTGTCAATGCATCACCTGCTTGTCTGGCCTGTTGGCTGGGCAACGCGCGGGCGGGGGGATTAAGGGGACAAGGGGGGCCCGGGGGGCCCGGCCGGGGGCTGTCCCCCCACCGCCGGGACAGGGGCAGGGGGAGGCTCGCCCGGGCTAGGTGGGAAGCCGGGTGGGCTCCTAGGGGCTCGGCTATTTCCAGCGGAGGACATAAAACAAATGCGGTGTTTCTAGCCAGTGGGGTGGTTTCAGGAAGGCCCTTCCTGCCCCTGGAAGTCGGCGGTTTGCTGCACGCGCTGAATTTAGGGATGCATGAATGAGCCTGCCACAATGGACACCCGGGGAAGAAAGGGCAGCAGAGGGGTCCCCGTAAAGCCAGGCGCTTCGCCGCCGGAGTCACCAAAGGAAAACAAGGCACAGTGCTCTCACATCCCCCCCAGAAAGAAAATTTAGTGTGGAAGAATACATTGAAATGGTGCGAGAATATTGCTAAGTCATTTTAATGCCACCACAAAATCACTGCATTTCCATAGGCTGAATGCAAGGAAAAAAAAGCAGAAAACCTTAGACGATGCATAGCAATGAATGCAAATAAGGTGCCGAGTCTGTGCATGTCATCCAAAATTATTTGAGTTTTGGATAATTTTGAATACATTTGATATTAAATACCACCCACTTAATAAGCAGATAAATTACAGCTCCCTGGATCCCATACTGGGCAGTACCAAAGCGCTTAACCAATCCCTCAGAAACTGTCAGAGGAGACAAAATGTTGCCATTGTGGAGTACCTTCGTTTTTGGCACGTGCATGAGGACGGGGCTACCTCCTGCTCCTCTCTGCCGCTGGGTGCACCCGTGTTCCGGCCACAGGAGCACCCCTGCACCAGCTGCATGAGCACGCTGTTCTGTGCAATACACGACTTCACTGATTTGTGGGGGGAGGTTATACATCCATACATAGAGTTTTATATATGTACATATATATATGTGCATGTTTGCACATACACACTGCCACACACATCATCCTCTCAAAGACCTTGCATCTGCCTTATCCCACATCACCGTAACTGAAGCAGGGCCTGCCATTCTCTGTGTGTTACAGCTGCAGTACAGCCAGCCTGAACGCTCACAGAAATCATGTTTGGGTATTTGGTTACAAACATCACCTGTGAAGCAGATTTTCCCAAAAGCAGGCTGAGGTTCTTCACCCTTTGGCGTCAATCAGAGTCCATATGGAGTTACACCTCTAAGTCAATAACACCAGAATCTTTAGACAATGTCACACCTTCCTGCCTAATAAAGAAATGAGCAAAACCCCTTGGCAAATCTTTCTGGTCTGCTGAGTTTCTCATTAGCAAATTTTTTTAACTTTTCTAACCCCAAATAGAGGTTCCAGGCAAGGACGAGAGCTAGATAAACAGGAGTGCATGAGAAGCCAAGTTAAACTCTCACCCTTGCAGTGTTCCCCTTTACATATCACTCATCACGGAGCAGATTCCTCAGATGAAAACCTATCAGCAACGTTCATTACAAGCAACTGCATTTGGATACTGTTATGCATTGCAAAGCTATAACTGAGCAGAGCCAAGCAGCTATTTCCAGTTTTAGAAATATCTCCTGTTACACGAAGCTAGAGCAGTCCAGTGGCGTACGCACAGAAAGGCTGTGAGTTAACAGATCATAGAATCATAGAATCATAGAATCATAGAATGCTTTGGGTTGGAAGGGACCTTGAGAGATCATCGAGCCCAACCCCCCTGCAGTGACGTGGCCTTCAGCAAATCTTGTGTTACCACTGTTCCAGAATCACCGTTAGTCAAACAGGGTAGTTCTTAACTCATCCTTCCAAGGTGAAATAATGGCTACTAACCTAATGCCTGTAAAGTTCTAAAGCTATGAGGTGTTTTCATTAAATAATCTGTGTGAAAATGGCAATTTACTGTACCCACAAATGGAGCTTGTTAAAGTGCCACAGAATTTTTTTCCAAGCAGTTAAATCAAAACATCCAGCACATACGATCCTTCAAGATGAAGAAAGGTGCTTTCTTGTTAGTTTGTAATCACTGTTGAAGCACTTTTTCACATGATGCCACACTCGCATCTCAGAAACGTTAATGGAGTTTTCTATTGACATGCTGAACACAAGTAGTACATGCTTTTAGGTGTCACAGCTAATAGTCCTCACTGCTTGCATGAATCAATAAGAAGAAACCAGACTCTTAAAGATGGATATTTTTTGCCCAGAATATTATTATTCTTTTACCTACTATATAGCTCAGAGCAATCCACACAGAAGGAATATGGAATATTTGAGTTCTGGACTTACCTTGCATTTTTAAAGAGTATATTTCTAAGCCAGCAAAAGGTTACTGAATCAATTATAAAGTAAATGTGGAAGAAATAGCAGGAATCACTTCTAGGAAAACTAAAATCAATAGGTGGATAAATAATACTGAGAAACAAAGGTAAAGCACACATCTCATGACAATGTGTAAAGTACAATTTCTGCGATCTCCTTTACCAACTTGTTGAGGAAGTGGTTTGTATCTCCAGTGCTAGCTTGTTTTCCTGTTTTTTCCAGGAAGAATATTTCAATGAATTCATTGCTTACAATTCAAGATGCAAAGCATAACGACACGAAAGCTAAAGAAACATCCGTGTTTATACAAACAAAGGGCTTCTGTTATTTCTTCACCCCCTTATGCACAGATTCACAAAGGCATTTAGAAGACTCCATCCACTAGGACATGATACCCTGAATGCCTTTTCTAGTCTGAACCTTGGAATTCTAAACATCGAGACCTACCCTGCACAAGGGGAGCAAAATGAACATTTCTGTGCACTTGAGAAAATAAGCCATTCAGGTCGATGAATATCGCTACAGGATATGTTGTTAGCTTGAGTTCCTTACACTTTTATACAGGCTGTGTTGATACAGTGCATTTGAATTTATATAAGGCATCTAACTTAGCAAACCACTGCACCTTGAGGAAAACCAGCATTGTATGGAATGAATATGACATGCATTAGATAACATAAACACTGATTTGTGGGCTCATTTCTCAAACCAGAGTTAGTGATGAGATGCTTTGTCAAAACAATGAGAGACTTCCTGAGGGAACTGTGCAATTTGGATGTTTGGACCAATCATGAAAGAATGGTGTGCAGGAGACAGGATTGGGAATTTTCTTACACCCACCTTCCAGTCAGAGGCTGCATACAAGTGCTGAGCTTTCTTGCATGGATAAAGCCTGGGATGAGCAATATATTTCGACCAACACAAGCACTCTATCCATTTGAGAATTTCTGTATAGTAATGATTTTCTTTACTCATTCAGCCACCTCTTGTCTGGGCTGTTATTTCCATTTGGAAACAAAGGGGAACACTACCAGCATCTAGCCAGCTTAGCCCTGCAAGACCTGCAGAAATCCACTAGCAAAATTGTGTCATTATTCCTATTTAAGTAAACCTATCTAAGGAAAATAACATTAGCATGACTGACCATGCTTCAATATTTATGTGAATTAACTACAAAGTGGAAAACTACAGAAAAACTAACAGAACCGGGGCAATGGATACAGAAGAATGTTCTTGGAAATCATGTTTTCTATGACAGTAGTGAAGATTAAAGATCTGCTCAGGTCTGTATTGTGCATTAAAACATTCAAGGCTGGGGAATGGGGAGGGCTGCAGAATGGCTCTGCAGACTCCAGTCTCCTGGGTGCAGCATGGAGAGACTGAACTCAAAAGGGCAAGTAGGAGAGAGCACCTAAATCAAGCTCTGCCAGAGTGTGATATGAAATAAGAGCATATCTTTTCACATTACCTGGAGCAGCAGCCTAAGGACACTAATCTCCAGTACTAACAGTAAGAATTTAAGTATACCCAGAGTATTTTAAGAAGTCCATGACAATATTGTTGACCTGACATTATGGCTCCCAGGTAGCTATATACAGCAGCAAATACACTGAATAAGGCTCATACTGATACTGACAAGTGACTAGTATTGAAAAAGAAACTTTCAATGCATTAGACAAGGAACTCTGATACTACGTTCAAATATTTTTGATACAGCATGCCATGATCTTTAAGCCATCCTGCTTAATGCATATGTCTTGTACTTAAAGGTCTTATTTTCCTCTCAGTACTAACCATGTTTCTGGCAGCAACAGTAATTTCTAGGCTTTCTGGACCGAACTGGAAATGCAGGCAGCTTTCTGCAAGTCATGCAAGGCTCTCGCCATGTCAAAGTCCATCTGAAGCGCCGGTACCACTTTTACCCTAAGAATGATGCATGCAAATGTAATTGAAGTTTTGACTGCATTTTGAAGCAAGAATGAGACTTGCTCCATGATTGAGTGGCTAGAAAAGAACAACAGTGATATTTAAAATAAAAGTCTAGCAACACAGTCGGATGTCAAAAAGGCGATCAGACTTGTGGTTTCAAAACAGCAAACCTGCTTCCCTGTGCAGCTGAGATGTTAATGACAACCAACAGGTACTGCAATAATGGGAACAGATGCTTACATTTAGCCAAGAGGTTAATTCTGGAGAAGAGGAAAAATCAGGGGGGGGAGGGGGGGGAGGTTTAATGCAAAGCTGCAGCTCTCTCCCTGGTAAACCACACTATTTCTCCTAAGCTTTGAACACAAGAGGAAGTCCGGATCCAGCCAGAGGAGCCAGGCACGCCCCCAGGAACTCCCAGAGCTGCCTGGTAGGGGATGGGTGCTCCCAAAGAGACAGGGCTGTATGTGCAGGCTGAAATAGTATCTCCTTTATGGCACTGCACCCGGGGCCCACGGAGTGGTACTTTCCTTACATACTTAAAATTTAGCATGGACATTAGCTCCAAAAATCCAGAGGCCATTTTTTTGATTAAACAATTCAAAGTGAAGTAATCCCTTTAAATTTTCTTGTCACAACATTGAACAATTTTAATAAATGCAAAATTTTTGCACAGGATAACTTTGATTTTGTAGAACCTGAATATTTGCTTGGGAAACCGTCTTGTCAGAAAGTTCCCCGTTGGTCTCATAATCAGTTTGCTAATTTGACTGCTTCAACCATAAGGCATCACAGAATTCCTGAATCAAAGCTGGAAGGGACCTTTTGAGACTACCTGGTCCAACCCCCTGCTTGAACAGGGTCCACAGGAGCAGGTTTCCCAGGACCATGTCCAGTCAGGTTTTGGGTATCTCCACAGATGGAGACTCCACGGCCTCTCTGGGCAGCCCCCACAACAACAAAAAAAAAAAGTACTTTGAAGTTCAGATGGAATTTTATGTGTTTCGGTTTGCACCCATTGCCTCTTGTCCTGTCACCAGGATCAGCAGGACATCCTGCTGATAGCACCAGCTATCAAACAGGAATCATCCCATATTTCCTTCCAGAAGTGTATAGACTTGCTCACATTTATCAGGAGTTTTATTCTTTATACTAAATTAGTACTCAAGGCCCCATTTAACACCAAGTGTCCCTTGGGTACTATTATTAGACAATTTCTGAAAAGCAGGACAACTTCTGGTCCAAACAAGTTTGTATTACTTAAGCCAGAATACCTTAAAAAAGAACAAATACCAACAGGATAAACAGAAACAGATGCAGGTAACATCAGTAAGATTTCTCAGTTGCACGAGCCAGCTGTATGCAGGCTGTCATGCATATGAATTATTTTAATGATCATTTGCTCTCAGCTAGCATTTCAGCAAAGAAAAGGTGAGGGCAGACCTGGAAAAAGAAGCAGCAGCAGAAAAAGTGTCGTTAGGGACAGACAAACCATTTGTAACAAACAGCAGCACTGAATAAAATGAAGGGGACATAGGGTTTTTTTTAAAAGGAGCCTAGATACAGGAAATAGGGATGCTGCAGAGAACAAAGTGAAAATAAGAAGAAAAATCAGGATATTGAAATATGGGGAAAGATGCAGAAATTACTCCAAGGTGATGGCGATATTCTCTGCGCAATGCAAAAGAAAGACCTGGGCAGGTACACTAGATGAGGCAGACAGTGGGGAATCTACAGAAGTGAAGTTGATCTGCAGGTGAGGGCCTCGATGAAAGTTTCCACAGTGTGGACTGGAAAAGAGCAGCCTATCTTCACGAGACATAACAGAGGAGCACAAGATGGATTTAGATATAGCACCAAGGTGAAGGATAAATGAAAGACAAGTTAAAGCCTGAAGAAAGGTTTTGGCAGGATGTTTTGTTAAACCACTCATCATGGTGAAAAAAAACCTGGCTGGGTAGCCGAGCCCAGATAGTTTTGGTGAATGGAGTTAAGTCCAGTTGGCAAGCGGTCACAAGCGGTGTTCCCCAGGGCTCTGTTTTGGGGCCAGTCTTGTTTAACATCTTTATCAATGATATGGATGAAGGGATTGAGTGCACCCTCAGTAAGTTTGCAGATGACACCAAACTGGGTGGGAGTGTCAATCTGCTGGAGGGTAGGATGGCCCTGCAGAGGGACCTGGACACACTGGACCGATGGGCCAAGGCCAGCTGGATGAGGTTTAACAAGGCCAAGTGCCGGGTCCTGCACTTCAGTCACAACAACCCCGTGCAACGCTACGGGCTTGGGGAAGAGTGGCTGGAAAGCTGCCTGGCCGAAAAGGACCTGGGGGTGTTAGTTGACAGCCAGCTGAACATGAGCCAGCAGTGTGCCCAGGTGGCCAAGAGGGCCAACAGCATCCTGGCTTGTGTCAGGAATAGTGTGGCCAGCAGAGGCAGGGAGGTGATTGTCCCCCTGTACTCAGCACTGGTGAGGCCACACGTGGAATACTGTGTCCAGTTTTGGGCCCCTCACTACAAGAAAGACATTGAGGTGCTGGAGCGTGTTCAGAGAAGGGCAACGAAGCTGGTGAAGGGTCTGGAGCACAGGCCTTATGAGGAGCGGCTGAGGGAACTGGGGTTGTTTAGCCTGGAGAAGAGGAGGCTGAGGGGAGACCTTATCGCTCTCTACAACTACCTGAAAGGAGGTTGTAGTGAGGTGGGTGTTGGTCTCTTCTCCCACATAGTTAGCGATAGGACAAGAGGAAATGGCCTCAAGTTGTGTCAGGGGAGGTTTAGATTGGATATTAGGAAAAATTTCTTCAAGGAAAAAGTAGTCAAGCATTGGAACAGGCTGCCCAGAGAGGTGGTGGAGTCACCATCCCTGGAAGTGTTCAGAAAATGGGTAGATGTGGCACTTTGGGACATGGTTTAGTAGGCATGGTGATTTTGGGTTAATGGTTGGACTGGATGATCTTAAAGGTCTTTTCCAACCTAAATGATTCTATGATTCTATAATTCTAGTAAGACTCTTCCTCATAAGAAGACATGCTTAGCTCCGGGTCTAAGCAGATGCAATCTGGCTGTGATAAAGCAGTGTGTAGGGTAGAGAGTTTGCCTTGAATTTTGTTTTACTTTTCACCAGAGGAAGAAAAAGCCTTTCTTATTTTGGTCATGGCAGTTACATGGGTTTGCAGGAAGCTCTTCCAGTTGGGATTCACTGACCTATAAATATCACCATTTTTTATACTATCTTCATTTTTTTTTCTGGTGACCCACCATCATCCAAAAGCCATATTCTGTGCATGCAATGCAAGGTGGAAAATTTTATTGAGGTCTCTAGAGATAATCAGGGAGTAGTAAGAGTACATCCTTCATTCCTTTATTAATTGGAGCCTGGATGAGCAGAGACTTCAACAAATACATTTTAGAATACATTAGGATCAAAAAATACTTTGTATTATGTTGTAGTGACCAGTCTCCAGATAGGAGAAACTTTCTCCTATCCATCTTCAATCCTTTCCAGTCTTCTGCTACCCAAGATGGTATTTAGAGTCCCCAAGCAAACCCACTAAAGACCACATTTCAGGGATGTATTTGGCCATTTTACATTTTCACCTGTTTCCCAAACAATATCCGTGATGTGTAGGTTACATACTTATTTGTTCTACTGCTGAATTGACCCAAATGGGTCCACTGTGTTCACATGTAGGTGAAAATCAAGCAACATTCAAAAGCCAAAATATGCCAGCACTATACTGTCAGCAGTTCTGAAACTACAGGTCACAATAATAAATGAGGGGGTTTTTTTAATCCCAGGGATCACAGGTATAGTCCTGTGAAACTCTGTATGGAATAGGCTATCCTTATTCTCAAAACTGTTTCTATCCCCTCCACTATTATTTCTTGGAAGTTTATTGTTTGTAAGTTCCATACAAATATCTATAAAATCATTAGTAACTCCATGAAATGCAACAAAATTTCATTTTACCCAACTACCACAACACGCAAACACTGTGTTATAGTCTCATTTGCACTCAAAGGATCCATCTGTAAGTAATAGATAAAGTACATAGTACCAAAGGCCTTCTTTTAACAGTTTAATTTCTAAAAATTAAGCACTGGAAAGATAATAACTTCTCCATTTAGAAGCTAACCTACAGTTCCGTGTGACACATCTGTGCTGTTGCCCTCTTACCAACTTTACTCTGTGGCCTAGGATTCACTAGAATTATTTTTAGGGGAAAAAATATTATTAATGTTATGCATGTGACAGTTCAAATTGCACTAGGATATGGAGAGGGGAGCCTAGAACTTACTCCCCTTTTTGCAAGATTACCTATGTCTGGCAATCAGAAAGCAGAGCTCCCTGGCATCTCCGAATAAAGCACATCTAACACATCGATGCAGCATCTGCTCAGACTGGAGCCACGAGTGTGCAAAGATGGAATGACATGAAACTCTTTCAAATATAAAAGTCTGTCAGCACAGGTAAATAAAAATATTTGGACTGAGTTTAGTGATGAGGAAAAATGACTTTGAACGATGTTGAGCCAGATAATTAGGTGGTAATGAATGTGGAGCTGCACTTAGTATTCCACTCCAGCACACTGGGGGCGAGTGCGGGCGGGATGTGGAGCTGGGTCTCCGCCGCTCCTGCCATGCATCACTGAGGCCATGTGCAGCATGGCCTGAAGTTGATTATTGCTGCTTTCCAAAAGGTTGTCAAAACATGTAAACTGCCAGCAGGAGACACACTTTTAATAAAACTGCCTAGTCTCCAGTGATATTTTTCAGTTATGAAAACAACATCCTTTCATATAACATGTGCATGTGAGCAAGAGAGCATGTAAAACACTGCAGTAGCATTCCCAGAGAACAGTATTTTCATTACAAGTAGGCAAATTGGATGTCTATGTAGACTAACATTCTCCATGCTGTCTGTTATATGACAATGAGATGATTTATTGTGAACTGACAAATGCACTGTATCTGCAATGTGAGTAACATGAAGTTTCATACTGTCAGTCAGTCCCTCAATTTTTTCAGTTCCTATGTCTTAACTTTTACTCTGTTGGGTGAGAGCAGGCAAGCCCAATTCAGTATTGCTTGTTTGTGTGTGTGTGTCCATGCATGTGTGTGTGAGAATGGATGAGGACTGCAACACTAATGTTTTAGATGCATCAAAACACCCTTAGCACTCAGTAGGTCCCAGAACTCTGTGGCTTCCTTTGATAGTGTCTCCTGTCCTTCTTTAAGAGAAGAGAAGTGGAGATGGAGCCCAGCTAGTCCATAATGCCTGCAAAAGTAATCTCTGGAGATGTAGGGGTAGAGTTGACACAAGCATGTCTTTTATGTCCTGTGTCCCATTTCAAAAACAAAAAAAACATTTAACAAATGCCAGTTTCAGTAATTTCTCTGAGATTTAGGATCCTACATTTCTAAGCTGCTTTAAAAATCTTACCCACTGAGCAGGGGAGGGGAACAAGAATTAAAGAGATGCTATGGATGCAATGGACATGAGAGGAGGGTGAGGGCTGCCTCCTTCTAAGCAAACATCAAGCACCACCTGCGCTCCATTTACAGAGAAGGAATATAAATGCAGGTGAGTGCGTAGGTGAAATTACAATTAGAGGTCTAAATTTTGACACAAGTTCCAAAGGGCTGGCTGGGCATGGCTGTGGAGGAAGCCAGGAGCTCTTTTTCAAAGCCCCTTGAGTCACAGCGCTTCAGTTCAAGAGCTTGGCAGGGGGAGCGAGGGTTGTAGTGACGTAGTGCATACAATCATTTCATCATAGGGGAAGAGCAAAACCAGGATAGCAAACATAGCAAACGCTGACTTTCACCAATAAACAGCTTTTTTCCCCTTTATGATACATTTTGTTAGAAGTGTCTTCTAGACAGCTAAATACATAGGTGTTACCTTGTTGCTGCAGTCTATTAGCATGGCTTTTTTTTTTTGATGTTCTCCTACCTCCCACAGTCACAGACTCAATAACAGTGCCAATGCTTCATTAACTAATCTTCTTTTTTTTTAATTCTCTAATAAATGATCTTATTTGAAAATAGGATTTTCATTGCATTGATCAATACTAGTGGGAAAAATAACAGCAGCTTTTTCAAGAAAGACAAAGTAAAAATGGAAAACAGGACTCCACATACCGCATCTTTCACAAATACAAGTCAATTAATACATTTGCATTTGCAGAATTTGTCTTTTGGCCCAGTTTATCTTGGATTTAATTTCAGACAGAGTCTTTGCCTTTTCCACAATTTGTTTTTCCTACCACTTTACTCTTCCTTTGTACATCATTCTTCTTTGAAGTTTCTTCCACCTCCCCTTTTTCTGCTCATTGTATGGGCTTTTTTTCTTCCTTGCATTGTTACAAATGCCATAGAACTAGCAAAAGCCCATTTAATTTTTCTTTGCTATAGGAGAAATTTAAAATCATGTAGAAAAATAAGCTGACAGCAAGGGAACCCTTTATTTAAAGGGGAAGGCTTCCCCTGCAGTAGCACTGCCAAAAAGGAAGACAAAAAAGAAATGGTCATAATTTTCCATGCCTCCTCTTTTGTTCTTAGTACCAGAAATAAACTTTCTCAATCTCCGTTGCCAAACAGGGCAAAGATTACCTTCTCTTTGCATCTCAGAATCAAAGATCAAAACAAAGCTGGCAATAGGTGTACCTACACTGGTATTTGTCTTCATAAACAGTTGCTTTTTATTTAAACTCATAATTTTCTAAGCATTGTAGCTTTCTTTTGCTTTTTTTTCTGCCAGCAACAATGTCTTGAAGCAACTTTCTGTCAGGGTGCTCCATGATTAATAATCCATCACAAGCAGACTAAGGTAAGTAGTGTGCTTGATTCCTCTGCTGATGGAAATGTTTGTAAACATGGAAGAGAAAAAAAAAAAAATCACATTATGTTGTTAGGAGTAGTTAGAGAGCAGGAAAGTCGAATGCAGAAACACCCAGAAGCCAGGCAAGCACTCATAGCAATGGTTTCCTCTCTTTGCTCAGCCAGTCGACAGCATGAAAAAAAGACTCAAGCTATTCTTCAGTGCTTTCCTTCATGGAGAAATATGAATGCTAATCAGGAGGCTGACAGACAAATCAATAGACAATGTCTATCAGAGCCCTAATTAGCATACATAACCCAGTAATTCTCTCTTCATAAGAGACTCTGCTTACCACATTGTTTTGGGAATCATGCAGCAAGGAGACTCGATAGTTATTTTCAATCTTCTTTCAATCAGAAGGAGCTCCGATTTAACCTCTACCTTTTCTAATGGCTTTAGTTTTATCAGCCAGCATCTTGCCTCTGGCAACACACTGGTTTTGCATCGATGTCCTCCTGCTCACCGGTGAGCAGCACGGTACCCACTGGGACAGCACCTACAGGAGCGGTGGCAGTGGGCATCCGCACTGCCCTCACCTCCCCTGGCTGCAGGGTTCTGCTTCTCACAGGCTGACCCCATCTGCTCCAACTTTTGTACCTTTCCACCCATGTTGGACCTTGTCCTGCTTTACACTTCCTTTGACAACTGTGCAGGTTTTATCCTTGTTGGGCTCTGACACTGAGATCTCTCTTTCTGTCTCAGACTTTCTTTTTTTCTTGATGTCCTGACTGCAAATCCAACACATCCATGTTTCGGGAAAGTGCTGACCTTTTAATACAACTTCATTCTGGAGAGGATAATTTCTGTGGATTTACAAAGCCTGGCTGTGCTGTTTGGGATTATTCCTGAACTGCTTGACAATGTGAGGTGTTCAACACCAAAATACGGAGCTAACTACTGCCTACAGAGTTAATGAGACTTTTTCTACAGTCTTCTTTTACAGGTACACACTGATTGCAAGCACAAAATGGTGCACTGTTTAAGGCTTCCCATATTTCTTGAGAATTTCACCACTGACAGAGCATTTAATTGCTGTTTTCTTAATCGTTTTTACTCCTGGCACACTGTGGTATTTGGGGAAGTCACTGTGCCTGCAGGAACTCTGTTTTAGTCAGTCTGCCTCCTAACATCCACACACACAATCTTTGTAACACCTACTATTTTTCAAAAAAAATGCATTCCTAAAGGACTCCAAAATACCAGAATGTCCATATGCTGTCCTCTCTTACCATAGCGGGCACTCTGAGCTAGAGACCATCCTTCCCTACATACAATTCTTAAACCAGAGAGGGGATCATCTCTACGAAACCTCTTTATCAAAATCAAATTCAAGCTCAGTGATTGACAGTGAGATTGTCTCTACTCTGCAGGAAACAGTTGCAGGTCACCATGGAATTTGCTGCTAACTTGCTACCTCAGGCCCTAAAACCACCTGGGCCTTGGCAGCACAAAACGCAACGCAAGCTCCAAAGGTCACACAGAAGCTGGATAAATGATCATTTCTTCTGTCATGCTGAGACTACACTGCTACAGCTAGGTGCTTACTATAGCTACACGGCAGTAGTAACCCCTGCAGTTAGCTGAGAGGTAGCTCAGCTGTGTGTCCAGAGGAGCATTCATACCATTTCATCACATTAAACACATACATCTACACTAAACATCATGTAAGCAAGGCTTCTAGTCCACCTATTTATTAAATCTATATTTCTAGTCTTCTAGGGGGAAAAAAAAAAATCTTTAAAGGGTTTTTAAAAAGCTTTTTTAAATGCCCTGTTCAGTTTTCAGTGAATGTTCTTCAATTACAAGATGTATGATAATGCATATACTGCAGGAGACTGCTGAAGGTGATTCAGTTTCAGTGTTTGTTGACTCTTACACTTCTTTTTCACAATGTTAATGTTCTCAGCATAATGTGATGTGTCATTTTAAAACCGCTTACACAAAATTAGGAACAGAAGTATAAATCCCAGAGGCAGAGGTGCAATTATCTGAGGAGCCATATCTTTTAGACAGTATCATGTACAATTTCTCCAATAAAATTTTATGGGCAAAATGCTGAATGTGAGATAGCACGAAGCAGAAAACTTCCTTTCATCACTGTCTCACGTTAGTCTGAGAGCAGGACTCCACAAAGCTTTGTTCACAGGGACCACATCATGAGTTGGACATCACAAAATCTAGCCTCAAGCCAATATATAGAATCATAGAATCATTTAGGTTGGAAAAGACCTTTAAGATCATCAAGTCCAACCGCAGACCTAACACTGCCAAGTCCACCACTAAACTATGTCCCTAAGTGCCACATCTACATGTGTTTTAAATATCTCAAGGGATGGTGACTCAACCACTTCCCTGGGCAGCCTGCTCCAAAGGGATAACCCTTTCAGTGAAGAAATTTTTCCTAATATCCAATCTAAACCTTCTCTTGTGCAACTTGAGGCCGTCTCCTCTCGTCCTATCGCTTGTTCTTTGGAAAGTTCGTCTTCCGCATTTCCCTCCTCTGCTCCCTCCAGTCCTTCCACCTTCCCCAACTGGTCTCCTGCCCTGTCTCTTCTCACCTCTCTGTGTCCCTGGGACTGAGGACAGCACCTTTGGAAGAGACCTTGCAGAAATGCCACCCAGCAGGAGATGGGGAGTCAGCAAGAACATGAAGGAGGCAACTTCTGGTCTAGAAGCTCTCAGCCCCACTAACTAAAGTTAGTCAGGGTTAAACCAGAGGATATCAGTGGCTACCACATCAGGCTCCAGCAAGTTCAATTAACAGAAATAATTCCATGATATGGAAAGATATTCATCTACCCCGTTTACCCTTTTAAACAGGATTCTTCTCTGCCGACTTGATGCCAGTCTTCGTGTTCCAACACGTTATTGACATGCTACCATGCTACGTTGGGCTCTTCATGTTAGCCATTGCCACATACATCTAGGTGTTCTCAGTTCCCTGTTGCTGGTACACCTAGTTTCATGAGCTCAGGTTATGAATACAAATGTGATATATATTATTCATATTGCTTTCTAATTTTAAGCCATATTAGACTTCATAGTAAGGGCCATATTCTACACTCAGCAGGCTCTACCCAGTCAGTCTCCATAGGGTGGTACGCAAGTGAGAACAGAAGTGAGAACACAACTTTTCCCTAACTACATTAAAACTCAAAAAATCAGCCAAGCTAAGCCAGCCTTATTTTACATTCAGCTTGCAAGCAATAAATTATTCCTTTTTCAAAAAGATGCTTTTCACAAGAATAAGCATAGTCAGGTGGGCTTTAGTAACAGTGCAATGGTCTGGTAAGTTAGGTACACATGAAAAGGCATATAGCACTTTTTTAATCATTTTTTAGTGAATTGGGTCCAACTTATCAAAAGTATAATCACAGGGTTTGCAGCCAATAAGATTTGTAGTTCACTTAAAAAAATCATCTTTTCATGTATGCTAATTACTAAAATACTGAGAATAGAAATATGTCTAACAATGCTTTGCTAATGATCTAGACCTATGTTTTTTTCTTTAACGTTTCAATCTCTAATTCTAAATTCTGCATGAAATGGGCATGCAGATGGTTCTATACACTTTTAAAAAAAAATATCTGAAATAACCGAGTTCTAGCCAACTTCTCTGGATGAGAGTATGGAAAACAAACATGTCTCTTCTAAACAATGGACTACCACACTTATATCTAATCCCACTCTTGTCTGTGCTAACATAAATCAGGACAATAACTAAAGCCAATAGGATGACATGGGGTCAAACCAGTTTGAAATCTGAATGAAGACCACACACTTTTCATCCTTTAGAAACACTCATACCATTTTGCTGTTGCTTCTCCTAACTAGTCTTCACTTTCTGGTTTTTAAATACCAGCATACGACTAACACACAGACATTCATGGATTTAAATTGAAATTAAAAAAAATAAATCCAATTAAATGCTTCTCTCCAAGGGTAAGGCAGACAAGTTATAAGCTTTCCAATGACTTTTCCTTTAATTACAGGATTATTAAAACAGTAGTTTTGATGTAGTTTTCAAATTGAAAATTGCTATTATAAAAATTCCTGATCTGGTTATTTTTCACTGCATGGTGAGCCTAGAGAGCTTTCTCAGCTTGACCAAGGCATCAGGGGAACAGTTCCTTCAGTCTCTGACAGCAAAACAAGATAGTCATTGACTCAATAGAAAGGACACCATCCAAAAGCTCACTGAACTCAAGGAACCAATGGTGGTTTGGACCTGAGGCAGGTGAAAAAGGAAAACAGATATTCCAGCAATAGTTTGTCATCCAGAAAGGCAACAGACTCACAAGGCAGGGAAAGCAGCTCTCTATTCTGCACTCATTGACATCTAAGAATCACTGGATAATACTGTATTTTGAGGTCACAAGGCAATGCACGAAAAACTACATAATTAAATGTATTTCACATGTTTTAGCATATGTTTTGCTGCAGTGGCATTATCTTTTCTTTTTTTTTTTTTTCTGTTTTCTTTTCCCTTTGATGTTTAAATTCAGGTGAAAAATGCTAATGAAAAACATTCAGTCATGGTGCAATGTTTTTCCCTGTTTCATTCAAACTGCTATGGAGAACTTTATTTACATGCTTTCCTTGTTACATTTTCTGAGGTTTTTCTAATTAGCTTTATGTTTTGTTTCAAATTCTTTTCCCTTTTGTTTTAAATGTTGGAACTCATATCTCACTCTGTTTGTGGCACACAGATTCCTTCTGCAGCCTCAGATGGGAGTTTATGCTCTTCAACTGCACATGGTTCATTTTAAACAGTAGCTTTGTCCTCTTCAGTTTGAGATAAAAATCCTTAAAATCAAAGGCTACTAGTTAGAAGAGCCTACATTTGAAGCGCCTTGAAGTCTTTGGTTTTCCTTTCATTTCTGTGGGCCTCGGATCAGCCTGTACGGTCATCTTTGTTCATTTATAACCACAAAGAGGAGATTCGCTTTCATTTATCAGAACCGTAGCCACTTGGATAAAAAAGAAATTTTTTTATAAGTGATGTTACGGAGTTACAGCTATTTAATGATCTTATAAGCTAAAGGCTCATTACGTGTCTCCTTTTAGACCCCTGCTAAGGATCTGAGCAGGACTAGCCTACGCACAGAGACCGGGCTGGTCTAACTAAGCTGAACCTGTGTCTGCAGAAGACCCAGACTCATTAGAGCGTGTCGTCAGAGCAAAGCCAAGCACGAGCCCGAGGTGGCTTGCCAAAGCTGGTGGGGTAAATCTAGAGCCGGACTTGGCCCCACGCGCCTGTGCTGGAATCTGAGCTGTCACCACCACATGGAGCCAGGATTGACTTATTAAGAGTTTGATGAGAGGCACTTGGTATTCTGCGAGGAAGGCGGCCTTTGCGTGTGCATTGGGAATGAAGGAGTTATGGCGTTTCTATGGGTCCTGTGAGCCTTTTATTTCATTCAGCTCTCCGCTGCTGCACAGCATGAACTGACTGAGCCCCAGAAGAGGTTAACGAGCACAACAGCCATCATTTGTGAGGAGTGGGAAAGAGCCATGTGCTGCACCAGCTTCTTTTCAAGGCTCCTGATTTTTTTTTGTCTTCACACTGGCACAAGGGCAAGCACCCAGCGTAGCTCGTCTTGAGGAGCTTGGCAGCGCTCTCCTCTCCTGGCAAACCTGATGAAGCCAAATAAAGTAATCTGTGCATTGTCTATTCCTTCGCTTGGGTGACTTTTAAGTTCAGAAAAAAAGGAGCAGGGGGGGATAAGACTTTTGGATTTGGGGCCCTGTTACCATTCATACCATAAGCACCTTGCTTAGGACAAACTAAGTGAAATTGTCTATTGAAATCCCACCTATTAAGTAGAAATTATTTTTTGAGACAGCTCCCTCTCCCCCCATCCTCCTCCCCTCTTTTCTGAAGCCATCATTGCATAGATTTATTCTATTCAGCCCTCACATTAGCAGATGTGAATGAGGGAATCTGACTGAGCCTGTCAAGGCAAAGAAAGCCATGAAAGAAGAGAGAGAAGAAACATTACACAACTATAATGGCAGCCACAATGGAAATATGCTGGCGTGAAAACAATTAATGCAATCGGTGCTCTAAGTTCACGGCTTACCCTGAAACCAAGCAGCCCCTGGAAGCACGAAGCTTGTCGCAATGTAGGGACAAACCCCAAGCCACCAAGAAAAGCGTAAGTAAAAAAGCATTGCTGTGCATACAAAGCTGGTCCAGGAAGGGGCTTTAGCAAGTGTCTTCTTTGCCGTAAACTTCTGCGGCAGCTGTCACATTCCGGAGCCTTGCTCAGGGACCACAAGGTGGCCAAGGTAACGTACCCCAAGCCTTTGCCTCGCTGATGTGCACAAACCCTTGCAACCATACCACTGGGTGTGAGAGGTGGTCTAAGCAGCCTTCCTCTCCTCTGCCTGTCCGAGGATCCAAAATCTTTCCCTTCCCAATGGAACAAAAAGCCAAAATCCTGAAAATGTTTGCAAATCAATAGCCCAGGGGACAGAAGGAAGGGGAAGGTCAGCTGAAATGTTTTCTTTTGATAATCTCAAGTGCTCCAAACCAGAAAAATGAAAATTTTCATCTAGAAAATGTTGAAATAGGCAGTTTCAAGAATTTGTCCTTTCCTGAAAACAGGCTTTGTTGTAACTGAATACCATCTCACAGGAAAAAAGAAAGAACATTTCTGGAGGTATCTAACCAGCTCCATGACAAGTACACCCATCTACAAATGACTTCAGATGTCCCTCACAGCACTATGAGTCACGCAGGACTAGTAGTGCAGTACAACATTTGCACAACAGAAGTGTCAGTTTCCCAAAGCTCATGCCACTAATGACCCATGGTAACAGAAGAAATAATTGGACCAAAAAAGCGAAGTATTACAGAGCATGCAACTCCTTACCAGCCTGCATGGCAGCAGGTCTAAAACAGGATTAAAATTTATATCCTAATCTGGATATTTTTGCCTTCCAGGATTACTATAAACAAGACAGAGGAAGACAAGGGAGAAAAGTGGAAGTTTTCCCCTCTGAGGTGTTATGATGTAGGAAGACATACAAAGAGAGACCGTCTGCTGATGTCACTGATCAGATGCATGACCGTCTAAGTCACTAACCACCTCCTGGTCCTCAAGCGCAGGGATCAGGCATGTTAAGGAAGGAGTTGCTAAGGCTCCCTCTGAGCACCACCAAAGATTCTGCCCACCCATCTCCTCCACTTGCAGGAGCACCCTGAGGGGGCAATGAATTTTACCCATTGAGGCAACATGATACAGTGTCTTCTCCACAGCCTCTAATTTAGGGGTTTTCTTTGACCTGCTGCACAGTTACAGCAGCACTTTGACACAACTGTTACTAGATCTCCCATCTGGTAGGTACACATGTATAATTGCTCAAGAGGGCATCCAACAAACCTAGCTAGTCCCTCTTATAGCATACTGTGCACGTCCTGCTCATGTCAGGATTTACTTTTAAAGTACCTTAGCAATCTGAATTACAGACTGCATAGTTTAAATATATATTTTTTAAAAAATATTTTTTTGTTATTTACAAAAGAACTCTTTTTCTTTTCTAAAATTATATTTGCATATATTATGCAACAGATTTCTAGCTGTCTCCTCACATTGTACCATTTCATTTACATCATGTTTCCTTTTAATGCAGCAATAAAAGAATGGTATACATATTGTAGTTCTATTTATAACCTATCTCCTTGTATAAATAGAAATGATCCCTCAAAACGCAAAGGAGATTCATCAGGGTCTTTTTCCTTTCTTTCTTTCTTTTTTAAACCACTTCGTTCCTTTGTAGTTATAAATAAGGCTTCTTTTCTTCCCGTTTGTGAAGTTTAGGGTAGCTATCAGTCACTGCTGTAGGTCACAAACTTGTTACACACTGTGGTGATAAATCACTGTCAGGAGGTAGCTACTGTATGGTTAAACAGGGCTCTGTCCCACATTAATGCAGCAACACATACAAGTGGACCTGCAGTATCCCACTTCACATGAAAATCCTAAAACACAGTTATTTTCCAGAAGTCAGGGTCCCAGCAAGTCTTTTCTCCTTTACATTTTCCAGGGGAGATGCACATTTCCACTGAGCTCTGTAGCAGCCCAGGTGCCCCAGGGCAGACACTGTCAGAGCGCTGAGTTCGGAGATCTTGGGGGACTTTGCTGCTTTGCCATTCCAGGTCTGGCCCAGGAAACAATCAGTGAACCAGAGGGAAAGGGAGGGAGGGAGGGAATAAGGGGGAGACGGTAGGTGACACAGAAAATCTGGCCCTAAAGAAGAAGGGCTGAACAATAGTTTTACTGTTACAGAAAATAAATGAGTTTAGAATCAGTGCAAACATACAGCGCTATCGAAAATCGCAGCTTGTTAAGAGAAGGTTTGCTGAATGCCGAAAAATAAACCAGGTATTGAGTGTCGTACATCAACGTTTAAAGTAAACTCTGAGCCTCAGTCTTCGTGTGCTATGGAATTAGTTCATGTCTCAAATTTTCATTTCAAAATGACAAACTGCATATGCATCACCCAGTTACCTTATTGTTCCGCAGTCCCTAAGGCAGTACTTAAGCTATCCAAAGGAGCATATTTTCTCCACTCCTTTTTGTTCAAAATAGAGTAGACAACATAAACAAGATGTTATAAGCCCTCTATGCTAATCAGATTATTATTAGAACACGCAACATCTAACTATTTCACAAAAAAGCAGAGAAAATGAGGAGAGCAGCAGCAAGCAGCAGTGTTTGCCAGCTCCCTATTATGACAGGGTGTAAATAGAGGTTAGGCTCATGCCTCCGTCTGCGAGGAGGTCACATCAAACCGCTTTCACCCCACAGGCAAGGTGAAAACAAGACCACACAGACAAAGAGGAATTGAGCTTCAGCTGGCATGACTGGAACCAATGCCAGTCAAAGAGTTCATTGAACAGTTCAATCATTTATCTTGACAGGATATGATTCTTTTCAGGCTCCTTCTAGCACTCAGGCACAGCCAGCTCCTTAAATACTGACACAGTATTTAATAGCTCTAATGATCCAAATGAATATTTAGTCTAGAAAATTAACTTTTGATAACAGTGGCTGATATACCCTCTTATGGCATACTGTGTTTATCAAATGTTACGGTAATTTATCACTGGGGAAAACAGAATGTTAGCTTTTATGGACAGACTCCAGTACTCCTTTTTTAAATGAAAGTTTAGAGAGGCATTTACAGTGGTCCGTACCACACAGGTTGCCAGAGTATGAATTTGATGTCCTTAATGCCAAAACACATACCTCTGTCACTTTAGAGGAAGCGATAGTGCTGCTGGACCTCCCATTCAGCAGGGTTTAAATCGTGCTTTACACATTCAACCTGCTTAGTCTGACTTAAACCTGTAATTACAGAAATTTCACTTTCTCATGAATTACATTATTGTCGTGTTTTAATATCTCTACACAGGGAAAACAGAATTCTAATAAAGGTTTAGCCAAGGCTGAAATTAGACCGTAGCTGGTCCCAGTTTTCTTGTAGCTTTGGTGCAGCTGAGGACTTCCCAGGTTTCACACGAGTCTTGCTGCAAGAGGGGCCATATGGGGATAAAAGCACGTAAGTTTGCAATAAGATTCCTTCCCAGATCCATACCATGCTGCACCACAGCACTGTGCGGCTTCCTGTGTTTTACCATTGATTTTAAGGGGAATGGATCCAACCCTAATTATTTTTGTGGTCCCACCTGTGACATCTCTAGACCAACTGGACTCAAAGCCAACAGCCTATTCTCCCTTTTTAACCAACTTTGGACAAATCTCTCGCTTTCTTACAACTAACTGCCTCTTCTTCTAGCTGCTCTTGAATGGATTTTGGAAATACCTCCTGAAGTCACAAATCACAGGTCTTTTCCCCTTGTTCTGAAAACATTTCAATTACATTCAGGGCAATTTCACTACTCTCTGCTGCCACGAAACCACTTTTGGGGCTGCAACAAATACAGTACTCAACCTACCTGATAAATTCAGCTTTGGCGTCACTAACATCTCTTTTGTAACAACCCAAAATCAGATTATTTAAGTGAAATGTGCCATCTTGTCCAGTCATACTTCAAACATGCACCTAAGCCCAAATTTGCAACAGGGCTAAAGGCCCAAATTGCAACTTGGGCAGAAGTTAAGGACCAGTCCTCACAATCCACCCTAAACCCTCCAGCACAGCACTAAGTCCCACTCATAACTACGACTACTGTCGCTACAGCATCTGCTTTTAAAAGATACCTGAAATCTTCATTCAGTGCTTGGAGAATCCAGCTCACACCAATAGGTTGTTATCTGGACTAATTGCCCCAGCTATAAAAAATATGCATTACTTTTCTCTTCTGAAATTGTCTAGCTATGCTTTCCTCCTACATTACTGCCTTTGTTATAGAGGTACTAGCTAGCATTTTTGGCATTAGTTACCTCTTGGCTTTGTGTAATTAAACAGACTTAGCCTCATTAATATCTTACAGAAAACCAGATTTTCCAAGAGCTTCATTTTAATAATAATACATTGATATTTGTGCATTGCGGCAATTAATTTTTAATATCAATAAGAGTTAAACTTATGTTATTGTCTGTGTGTTCATGTCAGAATTCATAATTGCCAGTGTTCATAATAGAAGCAGGCAAAATACGTGAACTGATATTTTTGGACCAACGGCATCAATATGAAAGTTTCAATGAAAAACCTTAATTCTGCTTCATATTCCTAAAAGGAAAAAATATTTCATTAAAAATGTTCTGTTTCCCATAA
Organism: Pelecanus crispus; assembly: GCF_030463565.1. Lineage (NCBI taxonomy): Eukaryota > Metazoa > Chordata > Aves > Pelecaniformes > Pelecanidae > Pelecanus > Pelecanus crispus. Next base: position 63,428,888 of record NC_134643.1, on the reverse strand, counting down.
ATTTTACATGGCATTTAGAAAAAAAAGTGCTTTCCACCAAACAATTACAGAGATACCCTTTTAGGAACACCGTTTTTCAGCACGGCAGCATGCCCTGTCCCAGGGCCGGTGACATATTTTGCAGCGAAGAGACGATCGAAAAATAACCAAAGAGATCAAATCCCCTGTTTCCTGAATGCCTGCTCTAACAGCTAGGCTGTTCATGAGAAGACAAGTGGCAAGTGGCACCAGCAATGCCCTTGGCACCTACAAATGAACATATATATATATAGCATCTACGAACCACGTACATCCTGAATTTGGCGCAGACCACACTGCCCACGCTACTTTGCACGACAGGTGGGGAAGAGCTGTTGTAATCTTTGGTGGCAAGCATGGAGTACAATATCATTAGCAGCACAAATTAATAACACAACACATACACTAATACAGGCCTGGCAACTATTTAGGAAGGACAAGAGAGAGAGATCTGCTCACCTCTCCATCAGGTTACTCAAGCCAGTTAGGTGCAACAGGCTTTGCTCCGCTCCTGCCAGGCTGGCAGTGTTTCCAGGCACCCACAAACTGAGAGAGCGAGGGGATCCCCAGGCATGTCCCTTTGGGACAAAAGGTGGGTGCACACAGGAATGGAGGTGCCCAGGTGTGTGTGGTACTTCTGGAGCTCTCGTCATTTCTACTGCTCAAAGAAGGCAGGGCGAAGCGGCACCCAAATGCTTTGTGATCCCAGGCATATGTGTCTTCAGCTGCACTCAGTTGAGTTTTTAATTGATATGGCCATACATCCAAGCACTTCCTAAGTATTAACACAGTAAAGAGAACAAAATCCAAACCCCTTCTGAAGTCAGCAATAACCAGAATGAGAGAGATTTCCAAATACTTCTGTAAAGGACTCTGTGTGACCAAGTCTAAGAGATAAAAGATCTTTGTGCATCTATCACATGGAAGGCAATTACAGAAAAGCAATCTGTAGCACTTGCTGAACAAATAATAATTTAGGAAATAGAGAATAAAATACACCCTACCTGGAATCATAAACTCTAGTTTCACCAAGGGATTTTCATGGTGTTATTAAGTTTGAGAGACAAGCTCAAGTGGTTTAAATAATAGAAAGAAGAAAATACAACTTCCACAACATTATGTCTCAAAGCACACTTCCTTGTATGTAATATATAGGGCAGCCTCACTCCAAATACATTTGAGATTTTCTATTTCATGTTCTGCAGATGATGTTTGCAGCTCTGTGCAGGTATCTAATATCCAACCAATCTAAGACATTACACCGGGGGCAGCATGAGGTTAGAGCAGCAAGCCAGTCAAAAAACAAATTATTTAAAGACTGCTCAAAATAATACTGTACGTCTATCTATTGTGCAACCTTTGCTTTCAAAGGATAGAGCAATATGCTGTTCACTGGACAGATTTTTCCTAAAAACTAACATAAAATAGTTTAGATATTCTTACCCAACTTTAAGCAAAAATAATCAATATTTCACTTTACATTATCACTGCCATACTAATCTTAGTTCTGCATGAGTCCCAAATGACCAAACGCTTTATTTTCTCTGCCTCAAAGGGTAAAAATAAGTGGGAGTATAAGTCTGCACCAACACCTTGCCTTTGGGTAAAGAAATGACAGATGAAATACAACATTTTTACAGCAAGATGATGACGCATCTGAGCACCTTGGCCAAGAAACTGAGACAACAGATTTTCTTATGCAGCATTTACAAGAATAGGAATAGATGATTAAAGATTTGTGAATTCTTTAAGACAGTCTACTCTTCCAAGGAGTGTAGATCCCCAACTCCATCAGAGCTATACCCACTTATATGACCCAGCTACTTAGGCTCCAGAGTGTAATAGCCCTTTACAAAAGCCTCTGAAAGAAACCAAGTGATTATGGAATAAAGTTCCTCCAGTGGATTATTAACTGACTGAAACACAGAAAATAAAAGAAAGGAATAGATTGCCAGTTTTTCATGTTAGAGAGAAAATATTGGCCAGGAATTGAGACACATGACTATGCTGAAAGCATAGGTGAAAATGGAGTCAATAATGAGGCAACAAAGCATATCATGTTACAAAAATATTTGCAGAGGTCAACTGTAAGGCCAATTGAGTGAAGAGCTGCAAAAGGATTTCACAGCAAGTCGGGGGAACAAACAGGAAATGAAATCTTGCATTAATCCACACAACATGGAAAAAATAACCATGACCCAGGGATGGTCTTTAGATTGGTATTTGCACTCCGTAAAAAGATGTGGGAGCCTTGTGGCTCCCTCTCTGAAACATCATCTCAATGTTCAAGAGTAAGGCAGAAAAGCATATACAATGCTAAGGATTTTAAGGGGAATCGAGAACAGAAAAAATACTGTTATATAGCCATATAAATATATAAATGCTGTAGGCAGCTTGTCTCATCCCATTTCCAAAGCAACAAAGGTGAACCAGAAAAGGTTTTAGCTCAGAGAAGGGCAAAACTCAGGTCAGAGGTCCAGACAGACTCTCATATGAGGGGAAACTGGATAAACTATAACCCTTGTACATGGAAAAGAAATAACGGAGGCAGAGGGTGGAGGGATACGATACAATTCCACAAAGTCCCAAAGAGATTAGCAGCTATTTCTCACACCCCAGCAAGTAGGGACATGCAACCACAGTATCTGACAGGAGGTTTGAAATAAAAGAGATTTTTTTTCACACAGTGTGCAACTACGTTGTGGAAGTCACTGCTACAAGATGCTATGGAGGCAAAAGTAAGAACTTAAAACAGCTAAAAATAGGTTATAAGTGGAATCCTGGAGAAGTACTTTAAAACCATTATTCTACGTTTGGCCTGTTTCTTATACTCTTTTGCTAGACATCCAGTACCGGGCACTGTCAGGAAGAGGATACCAGACTAAATGGGCCTTTGATTTTACATGGTGTTGTTGCTATGCTCTTGCATTTTCAAATACATTAAGGGTTAAATTCAGAATAATGTCTTCACTCAGGAGTTTTGCCAAGAATACAAATTTGGGCATTTTGCCTCTTAAGCACTGTGACAGGAATTAGTTAAATCCAACTTTGTAAAAGATGCAGTGCTTAAAACCTTCACTGCTGTTGTCCTTGGGTGCAAGACTGTCATCAACACAGTCTCTTTTCCGCTTAGTCTTTGGTCTGAGGTATAACACTAACTGAAGAATTCACCCTCACTCTTCTACCATGTCTCCTCTTATTACTTATCAGCAAATCTGGAAATTTTGCTCAATAATGGCATTCAAGTTTTAACATGATAGGACCATCAGTGGAAAAAGACTGCATTGTATTGATCCTAAACTAACAACAGTACACCCAAGTGCAACCTCTAGCTGTTCCACTATTCTATTTTTGTGGAAATTGTATTTAAAACAGCTCAAATGCTGAGAACATATAAAGGCAAATCACATACAGGGAACATGAAAATTTAAGGATGATAATATACATCACTTTGTGGTAAGAATGTCCAGAAAGAGTCAGCTTTTACAACCAGACTCAGATGCTATTTACTCACCTAAACAATTATTAGGAGGTTTTCAAAGGAGCTCAGCACTCAGTGTGCTGAAATCTTTTGAAAACCTGGTCATAATAGTCACAATGGGAACTGAGCTCTTTTGAAAAACTAGTCACAGCTGAGAGTGCCAAGCCAGCGAGAGCTGGATCTCAGACAGAAAACTTGCATCATAACGTCTCTTGAAATACTCAGCGGTGGTTGATGGGAACAGATGAGTATCTACTCTACCCTCTGATTGCAGCCTGCATCAGATGAACAACCAGTTGTGATTTTTCCATTATATTGATTTCCCAACAGGAAACCTGGGTTCCAAAAAACCTTTTCTGAGAGAAGATATTGATTTTGAGGCATGTTTGATTTTCCCTCAGAACACCACTTCCACGCTCTGCAGCTCCCAGGACCTCCAGGCAGCCTGTGCTTCTCGACTTGTGGATCCACAGAAGCCAAACTAGTGAGCAAGAAGGAAATCTATGTCTTTAAAATTGTAATTCTATAGAATTTCACCTAATGGGACCTTGGAAAGGAAACATCTGTGGCTGTCTTAGGCCCAGCCCTCAGCAGTCCCATAAACACTGCAGCTCTTCATGCTTTCAGGTTTCTACTTCCCTGGAGTCCTTATGCCCACAGGGTGTGTTTTAGTTGCCTAGGACTGTTTCAGATGTCTCATGGTATCCCACATGACTGCCAGGTGCTACTCCAGAAGGCCACAGCACTCACAGTCCTGAACATCCAAAGGCATCTAAAGAGGCACTAGATGCCTGTGTTTAGGCACCTGAATTGCTCCAAGCCTTTCTGCTCCTTGGCAGAATTTGAGAAAAGCTACTACCTCTCTGAGGAGTCCAGTGTGCCAGGCAGATGGTTTACCCAGCAGGCAAGGTAGAAAAAGGTGAACATTTTCATTTTTTTCTGCATTAAAATGTCTTCAACTCAACCTGTGAATACTTACATTCAGAGTGGAACAAAACAAAGTTATTAAAAATCAAAGTATTTTCTACAAGAAAGAAGAGTTTGCTTCTTACAGAGTCTAGCTAAATGCTGCATAGGAAGTCTGTGAAACAGAGTTTTCTGCCTGGTTCCTCTCAATCACAAACTTCTAAGAGATATGAAGACTTACCTACCTACAATTAGACAATAAGAAAATAAGAAGTTGCACTAGCAGAAAGGACTGAAAGTTTTTTAACCTCTAATTTACAAAGAAATAACTTACTTTTGTCGTTTTTAAAGGTAATTCTTTCAAACATTCTCTTATTGCAGAATTACAATAAAAGAAAAGGTAAGAATTTCCCATTTACCCTCTCTACACACTTCATAATACCTCTATTCATTTTATCTCTATTTAGTCTTCTGTCTACACTACACAGGCATTTATCACTTCCTATTTTTCTAATCTTTGCCATTTTCATTCTCCAGATCCTTCCAGCCCTTCTATATCCTTCACAGGATGGGATGAATGGAACTGGACACCACAGTCAGAAGAAGGCTGAAGAGAATTTCTGTCATTAAATTATTCAGGCCACGTGTTTAATTATCTATTTGGTCTTCTCCTAGGAAGCAGAGGTCTTTCCCCCCAGGAGGTCAAACCAGAAGCTAACATTTAGTTCACCTTAGCATATTAATGCTATTGAACAAGGTGAGGTTCATTTGGTTATGCCACGTTTTTCTGCGATAATGTCATTTCCCCAACTAATACCTGAAGCTTTTACGTAATTTCACATCTGCAGGTCAAAATTTAAAAACAAACAAAAAAAGCTGAAGTTTGAATTGCATTGTCCTACAGTGCTGTTCCTTATCCCTAAATAGCTACACACAGCCAGCCAGCATTTGTCATGTATGTACACTCACGTGGTACAACTTATTGCGTCCAACACATGGTAAAACTCCAGGGACTTTTTGATTCTGGCTGGTCTAATGTCATTGATCATGCACAAGAAGAGGATGCTAAAGAGGGTGTGAATGTGGAATAGTCTGTCTTTACACTGCTAGAACGTTGCTTATGCTAATGATGTTAAAATACATTCTGCAATCACAGAGACATAGCACTGGGTGAAAGTCTTGGAAGACTATCTGACAGGGCCAGGCAAAGATACACCTGCAAAGACAGGTGATATCACTGGAGCCAAAGAGTTAACATTGTTCCTGCTTAGAGTTTCACACCATCAGACCTTGTTTCTGTTGCTTATAACCTCAGTGGACTTGAAATAACTACATTAATAGATCCATTTACAGGTTGTTTTGGTTTTTTTTTTTTTTTTGATGTAAGTTAGTTGATTACATCTCCAAAAGTTTTAAAAAAAAAAAAATCCATTTTTAAAATTTGAAAACAAGTCAAGCACTCGGAAACTAGAAAGTTTCTAACTCATAACTCCTCCATAACCTAGTTTTTCCTCTCTTCAGGTGAATACTTTGTGTTTCTGTCTCTAATTGCTAAACTGAATAATTCTCTTGGGATTTTTATTTAATTCCAGACTCTTCATACTTCTAAATACTAGACTTCTCCAACAAAACTTTCAAAACTGTAGTGCTTCTTTTTATATTTGACATATCCAAAACTTATCTATGTACGTAGATGAGGACTTTGCATGGTTCTTCACAAGTGCCTTTCTGTACAGAGCCTTGCTACACATATGTGAGCCCTTGAAGAGGTTTTTCTGTATATACCTGCTGAGCCTAGTCTCATTGCTAGTTACACTGACTTTACATTTTTACGCTTATTTAGACCTTCTGGTGTGTTTAACACAAAGTATAGTCTTTTTACCATACCTTTTGTACAATCGGAAAGGATGCTTGTATGTTTATTTCACCACAGTAAGAAAACAGTAAGCTTTCTACGAAGTTTAGTCTTCAACATACAAGGTACAAGGATTCTTTTAGATGGAACTTCAGTAGATGCTCCTATGCGTTTGAAATCACTCAATTTTTTTATTCGTAGTGTATATACAACTCAGTAGGAGTCAGGGGAAGGGGAACAGTTTCCCGGGTGCTCAGTTTTTGAGATGTAGCGTATGTTTGTGCAGGTATCTATATGTATCCTTTCCCCTCTACCTCGTGTCCTATGTAGTCTCTGCAACTAGATGAATGTTTCCAAACTTCTCCATCATACAAAACCCACACATCATTTTATTATTGCCATAATCGCATTTTTATATATTTATTTTATAGAGAATCATAGAATCATAGAATGTTTTGGGTTGGAAGGGACCTTTAGAGATCATCTGGCCCAATGACTCTGCAGTGAGCAGGGACAGCTTTAACCAGATCAGGTTGCTCAGAGCCCCGTCCAACCTGACCTTGAATGTTTCTAGGGATGGGGCCTCCACTGCCTCTCTGGGCAACCTGTTCCAGTGCTTCACCACCCTCACTGTAAAAAATTTCTTCCTTATATCCAGTCTAAATCTATTCTTCTTCAGTTTAAAACCATTATTCCTTGTCCTGTCACAACAGGCCTTGCTGAAAAGATTGCCCCCATCTTTCCTGTAGGCCCCCTTTAAGTACTGAAATGCTGCAATAAGGTCTCCCCGCAGCCTTCTCTCCTCCAGGCTGAACAACCCCAACTCTCTCAGCCTGTCCTCGTAGGAGAGGTGCTCCAGCCCTCGGATCATTTTTGTGTCCCTCTTCTGGACCCGCTCCAACAGGTCTGTGCCCTTCTTGTGCTGAGGTTACATTATTTTTATGATTATTTATGAGGTTACATGATTTTTATTTTAGGTTACATGATTTTATTTCATGAGGTTTACATGATTGTACCTCAATCATGTAAACGTGTTCACACTTTCACACCCCTGTGCATCTTCTGGGTTGCAAGTGGGGTTACCCACGCAGGGAGCCGCCTCTCCCCCGGCTCTCGCAGGGGGTCGTGGGGACCGAAGAGCACCTTCTTGGTGCTGCTGCCTGCGGGTTGGGGCAGGGGGGGGGTTGAAGCCGTGGCTTGGACTCTGCTGCCCTCCGGCGGTCCCGTCGGGAGGGTCCGGGGCTCGGAGGCGGGGGGGGACGGGTGGGTGTCCCGGGAGAGAGCGTACGCCCGTCCCCCGCCGCCTCCGAGCCCGCTGCAAAACCGCCCCAGAACAGAGCAAGCCGGACCCCGGAGATGCCAATTAGTAAGCCCACCCTTGTCTCTCCCCTCCCTAGCAGGCTGCGGCAGGAAAGATTTAAGAAAAAAATGCCCCAACTGAAGAGGGATGGAGGATGCAGGTGGAGAAACTGCGTGTTATTCTTCTACTGGAGCCATCCCCGCCCCAGGTGTCACTTTTGGAGGCACTGACACACCATCGTGTGCCCATCCTGGAAGGCAGGCAAACTATAGAAAGGCAGAAAGGAGAGCAGATGTAGCCAAGGCAGAAGAGAGAGCGGCTTGTCCGCATGTTTAAGCAATGGAGCCAAAAACGCAGCCTGAGCTTCCTTATCCCAAGCCCAGCTCTATTTCTTAGGGCAGTGGTTTGCAACCTTTGCTGGCCTGCACCCAGCTAACACACGCCCGGCAGCACCACACTTGGCTCTTCCCACCAATATCAGACATCCCCATGGACAACTTGTTGCCCTTGGGTCATGGCTTAGGGATTACCGTGCTGCATACCCACACTGCGTTACCCATCTAGCGCAGCACGTAACAGATCCCTGTAGCCTGATGCAAGCCACAGCAAGTTTATTTATCATAAGGATGAAGACAATGAAAGATAACATTGTGTTATTCTATTTGTGGAAATCATGCCAGCTTGTCTTCTGCGTGATTTTCTTTCTCAAACAAATTTTGAGATGTTTTTTCCTAGACAAGATAATTGGCTGAAATCAATTCAGTATAGCCATAAACACGCACGTTTGGATAATGTTATAAGGGCTGCATTTAAAAGAAATAAAAAAAAAAAAAAAACCTGAGCAAAGGTTGATTGCTCAACATCATTATCTGCAATTTAGTTCTATTACTAGTAAATTATTAACTATATTAAGCTAACTTTGTTTAAGTCTGACTCGTCAAAACAAAAGCATTACTATGAAAGCATACAAGCTCTATGTAGGCCAAAATTACAGCAAACTCTGCATTGTCTAGAGCAAGGGGGGAAGTCACCAGGTAATAACACCGCAGTAGTAACACAGCCTCTTCTGCTTCCCCCAGCTCCACAAGCTCCCTTACCTTACGGTGCCTGGGGTTTCCAGGTCCCCAGTTCTACCACGGCAAACTGCTAAGATCTGAAACATTGTGTGCCACTCTCTGTCCTGCTTCTCTACCATGGAGTTGGAGAAACCAATGTAACATTTACAGCACCAGAAATCCATGCTCCACACCCCTCTGTCCCACCCAAATACTGGAATCTCAGGATTTTCCTGGTATTTTGGCCTTACATTCTGCAATCTTAGCAGAATTGCAGAAGTACAAGACACACATACAAACAACCCCAGTCTCCTTCCTGCCTGGATGTTTATAAACTGCAAAATTGGTTTGCTTGAGAATTGCCATCAGGATCCATTTCAGCCACCTTCTCATCTTGTGTAAGCCCATTATTTGTTCCTGGTTTCCAATATCCTTTGATTGCATCTTAAAGCTGAAGCTTTTTACATGTTGACATTACACAAACAGACAGATGTTTCAAACTACAAGTTCAAACTACAAGTACAAACTAAAAACATGTTCAGACTACAAGTTTATTTTGGTGTATTTATCTAGCAGCTGATAACTGTGATTAATTTTATTCCAAATCTGTGCAAGAAATGTGTGTATTTATACTCCATTAAATATGAGATTTAATGATTCTGAAGAGTGTTATACTGCCAAGAAGAGCCACAATGTTCAACAAAGTCAAGATTTTGTACCAGGGCACTACCTTCTGCATTTACCATGCTGCTAGCTGGCAGCAACATGGGACCAGAGTCTATGCATGGTCTATCAAGAACTGCAATGCAGGAGATGCAGACAAACATGGCTTTAATATTCCTCTATGCCACCAGCACTTCCAGGTCCAAGTTATTAAGCCCTTCCCTTCACCCCCATGGTATTGCTACCCAGCAACCCTGTAGCTTCATCCCCCTGTACATCTTGGCCTGAATGTCACACAGCTGAACATGGGGAATGCTTCCCACAAGTCAGGGACTTATAAGTCCCATATCCTGCTGGACCTACAGGGCATGGGGCCTTACCTATGGCTAGAGCATGACTTTCATTTTTTTAAGCAACATGTTATTAGAGCATGAAAGGGTAGCAGAAGTACCCGTGAGCAGACCCTGGTTTTGTGGTTGTTCCCTTTAGAGCATGGTGCTGATTATAAGCTCAGCCTTACAGCTCACCCATCTAACACCCCCTTAAAATTCGTAGTAAATAACATTGTCCAAGTTAGTGCCGCGTACGCTACTCTCCTCATGTCTCCCTAGCAAAGCCCTCTCCGCCACAGCCTTAGCTAGAATGCCTTTTGTTTACAATTTCACCAGCTGAAAGACTCTTTTGAGAACAAAAAAAAAAAAAAGAGAGGAAAGAAAGAAAGCTGAAGAGGCCACTATGAGGATCTAATCTATGGCTAAGACCACCCCTTGACTGGCAGTCTGCATTGCCATCAGCTGTATGCATCATGAACGCATTTGGGTTTAGATCAGCTGTCTGTGCCTTCTCCCTCATTAACATTGATAAAAGCGATGGCCTCTGCCGGGCGCACGGCATTCCTCAGCATACCAGCTGCAGCTCTATCTTAATGCATCCTATGGGCTTGGAGAATTAATTAGTTCTGATAGTCACCGTGTTTCAAAATGATGGCTGTCATAACCCCACAGATAAAATTACACACCCCTAAAATTTTCCACATTGCCCATTCAGACTCTCCATGGGCCACCGTTGGCTTCCTCAGATGTATGGCACTGGCAAGATTTAACTTGCCAAACCTTTTTTTTTCATCTCTTTGTTACGTTCCAATTAAGTCTGTGTTAATCAAAGGCAGTATTTCCCAAATATTCCCCCCCACCCCTTCCCCCAAGCCTCCTCCTAGGCAACTTGATGGTTTGTGCTCCCCTTCCTCCCATCTACAATTAGCATTCAGACGTTTCTCTTGGCAGAGCCAAAGCCTCCCTCCCCCTAGGAAGCTTTCTTCTTCTGAGCACATTTTATCTTTTCCTACCCCTCTGCAAGGTGCTTTAGCCAGTGTCCAAACAAAGAGCAAAGTGACTTTCCTCAGACATGTGGAGCCCCAAACCGTATTCAAACACCCCTGGAACAGTTTCCCTGCTGTGACCGGCTCTAAAACAGAACCCACATACAGTAAAAAACAGTAATTCATTTATTTTCTGCTGCTTACTTTCAAATTACTAAGCAAGAATATTAAATTTAGCTCAAGATTGCCCTCACCCTTGACACTCCCTAAGATCTCACTAACAAGGCTGCTCCCCTGGGAGAGGAGCTGAGCTGCAAGTAGGGTGGGATGTACCAAAAAAGCAGTACCAGCTTTTATTACACAGAGCTCATGAATGTTCAGGCTGCAATGAGTGCTCTACTTCAAAATGGTCATATTTCTTTTTTATTTCTTCCTCTAAAATGGTGCTTTTGTCATATGATTGTTTGTGAAATGGCTGATCTTTGTATCAGTCTCTGAGAGCTCATCATATGCTGTTCAGCCACCTCTGGTTGAGAGTGCTTCACATTCAGAAAGCTCAAGGGAACGATATACAATGCGAGTCATGTAGTCAATAATAAATTAAAAATTTTTAAAAATGCAAGAACTTATGTGGTTTTCAAAACTGTGTAGAGGAAGGTGAGTGCTGCAACCATCGTGTCTGGTTTTTATTCACTTTTAAACTGACCTCATGCACCAGATGCCTGGCTCTGAGAAAGAACTGCTAGCTCATTGTAACACTGAAATAAGTTGTAGCACAAAACATTGTTTTCAAAAACACCTACATAAATGAACCGTCGTGTTTTCTCTGGTTGGTTGACATTTTCAGCACAGAAATGGAAGAGGCAACTTGGAAGAGAGTCAGTAGGTGGATGAAGAAAGTAAAAAGGCAACCAGCTCACATCTACTTAAAGTAGGAGCATCCAGTCCAGGAATGCAATAGCAAAGCGGAGGAAGGCTGTGACACACGCGAGTGGATGCCACAGCACATGGTATTTACAGTATTACAGCACACACAATGACTCTTACTAATCTTATTCACCAGGCTGCTTGCAACATGAAAGTTTTTAGAGGTACAAGGGTGACTAGCAGCTGAGACAGGGAGCATCTGAGTGGTCGGGATATTCCCAGGGAGGCTTGGCTGGGCTCCTCCATGTCAAATTGATCCCAGCTTTCAGGTGCATCCGTGCCCACAGTCACTGTCACTCCCGCGTTCCTAGCTCTCAGTTCCCTCACCTGTATCAACATTATTTAAAAAAAAATCCAAGGGGACCAACTCCACAGGTACATTTGTAGTTTGACATTTGTCATCTAAGGCTTCCAAAATTTTCACCTTCTTGTAGGAACCAAAGAGATCCAAGACCTCTCCACTCCAGCTGGACACAGCAAGAGGCATAGCACAAAGATAAAATAACATATCCTGCTAAAGCCAGGAAAAAGTAAGAGTAGGAAATGCCTACTCTTTTTTAAGAGTTGCTTAAAAAAGAGCATGAAGGCCTCAGCTGCACTGTATGAGTGGCAAGATAACGAGAATACGGTAGCTTGCCACCACGACCCTGGCGGAGGACAGCCCCAGATATACGCGGGCTGGACAGCCAGGACAGGATACAAACACATCAAGGGCAGGAGCTGGAGGAGAGCCAAGACAAAAGTCCGCGCAGATGCGGCGATGTGCAGGGTAACACGCCGACGGGTGAAATCCCCACCAGGGATCCCAGAGGTGTGCGGACCCCTCGGCAGTCTGTGGCCCTGGCACCAGCAGGGGAAGGGGAGGACGGATGTGGGTTCCAGACCACAGAGACCACCACCATCACATTTCTAAAAGCAAAGGGTGAAACCCAGCAGGCAGGGCTTCCTGCCCACGCTGACGGCATGCCAGCACCCAACACCAGCACAGACAGCAGCGCCGGAGCCGGCAGCTGCCCGGTACCTCGGGCACTGGCCAGGCTCCCGAGGCAGCCTCCTCCCGAGCAAGGCAGCACGTCAGCTCCCTGGCCAGCTGGCAGGTACACTGCCATCAGCAGCGGTGCCACACTGCACAGGCTGTTTTGAGTGCTGGAGTGCCACCTTCCCACCCCCTGAACCCCCAGGGAGCCCCATCCTGTGCGCCAGGTGATGTTTTAGCCTGTATTTCTGCTCAAAGCAGGGCAGAAGCTGGCCAGGCGGAGTTACAGTCGGAGCCTGGCACAGTCTGTATTTAACGCCTGAGAACAAGGATAATCCCTGTCACCGACACAAGGAGGGGGTGGTCTGTCCCTCTGGAGCACGGAAAGCGGTCATCGTGGGGGTTGGTGGGGAGACCGCGCTCCAACATGAAGGGAGAGGAAGGAAAGGGAAAAACAGTTTACTTCACAGAAATGCCTATACGGGAGGTAAGAGCAGATAACAAGAGAGCTGATGTGTGTTGCTTTTTATCTCAATCTACAGGACAGGAAAGGGACGTGCTTGATTTACAGCTCCTTTCACCACTGTGCTGTCTGAAGTGGCAACAGGCAAGAAACCCTGCTGACCTCAAGCTGCTGCGGATGCTGTCAGCTTCTGCCACGACGCATGCAGGGACCAGGCAAACGTGTTTTGCCCAGGTAGCGCAGACCCTTCCCAGAGAGCCACCCTGCCCACGCTCCAACAAGGCACAGCTGCAGAAGAGGGAGGATAAAGTTTTACTCCCAAACATCCCACGGAGGATGGCATGTGGCTGTGGGCTATCATCAAAGGGGAGAGAAGATCCTCCAGGATTCTGCTCTTTTGGAGAAAAACCTGAGACATTCCTTCCACCAGGCCAGGCTGTACATTGTATGCAAACCAAAGTAACACAAAAGGCCTTGACCTCAGAAAAGAGAAATGGCACTTCTCAGGGCCATACGTACCGTCAGCATGTACGTCGTGACCCCTGGCTGCTATGTTGTCTGCATAAACAAGAAATTATTTACTTTCCTCATTGTATAGCAGAAAGGAACAGGATCTGATGACCGCGCAGGAAACATCTTGCCCTGCCATCTTCTACCAGCAATTTTCAGTATTCAGTTAGAGCATATAACAACAGTAGATTAATTTGTGTATTATATATGTATTACCACTGAGTTCTTTAGGAAAATGGAGTTCAAGATAATAGGTTACAACTGCATCAAGCACTACATTTGTGGTCTAAAGGTGAATGCAGCACCTAGCCATGACTACCAATAGAAATTTGGGAGAAAGCACTACGTCTACAGCACTGTACTTCTGTGGATTCTTCAGTCAAAAACATAACATAGTTTTAAAATGCAACTTTGTATTAAGGCATGCTTATGCATTGCCTTCAAATGACTGAAAAATTATAATGCCAGGGGCACAAAGCAAAGCTGGCAAACCAGAGGAAGCCAAATTATTAGCTATTTAAGAAATGGGAGAGGCTGTCTGTACAAGACTGACCAGAGCAGCAGCAAAGAGCAGCACTAGAAAAGAGCTGAAGAACTCCGAGAGGAAAGAGGAACAATTTTGATTTGGGCAACTCAAAATGTCTGTCTGTCTACTCATCCCTCCTACCAATATGCAAGTAACATAGCCGAGTTCCAGGAAACCAGTGAAAATGATTTAACCAAAAAAAGCAACAAGAAAAAAAAAATCCTCTTTTTTTATCCAGCTCACCAAAGCTGCAAGATGTTCTTTTGGCCTCCTGAGATAAAGTCGGTAGTATTTCTCCCAGAACCACATTCAGGGGACCCACCCTTACGTTATTAGGGCTGATAAGCCAACTTCCAGAGATCCTTTCTCTGCCTTAGATCAGTTGAACAAATGTAATGATAACAGGCACAGCAATTACTCCAGTTCCCTGTCCATGCCCACCTAGAAGAAGAAAACATCTTCTGTCCTAACATTTCAGTGTCCTTGGTTTTGTTCTGTCAACAGCTTCAGAGAGAGGGATAAATGAACAGAGCCCCGTCAGGATTTCCTGTCATTCAGTTAGGAAGGGTTTATTCAGCTTTGCAGTGAAAACTTTCAGCAAATACCCTGCGTTTTTGAATTTTTCCTGCCTGCAGGCAAGCTTCGCATGCTGTATCCTTCACTCATATTCCTTCGGGAAGACAAGAGTCCTGTTAAACTATTTGCCTAAGAATGCAGAAGAAATAGCACCTCCAATGAATGATCACTTTACGTCAGAATTTTAGTTCTCGTATCTGGAGGGCTCTGAAGGAAAAACCCCAAATTCTTCACAATGGAAAAAAATCCAGTTGTTTTACTCTTTTTGGCTTTTTTGGCTGCAGTGAAACTGTGTTTGACATCACAAGTCCCAGATGAGGTAAGAAGCAGCTTTTTATTTAAGTAATGAATTATTATGTGTCTGTATTACATTATAGGGGTGGGGGTTGTTTCACTGTTATGGAGAGAATGGTTATCAGATACTGTGTCTTATAGAAGAAAAACCCACTTTATGCATCAGTCACTGATGCATATGACACTGAATTATAAACTAAGGTCTGTAATTCAGTCCTCTGAAATAACAGAAATGCATCTGTTTATTCCACATGAGAATTTGGTTCAAAGGATATGTCATGAGTACACTGGAAAAGTCTCTAAAAAGTGTCAAACATGGCAAAAGACTGTAGCTGGCACATTCATCAAAAACAACAAAAGAAAACGGTTAGAATTTCTGATAAGTCAGAAGATGATTTTTCCATAGTGAAAATTATCCACTCTACCAACCACGAGGAGGAAAAGCTATTTCAGACAAGTGGGGAAAAAATTCTAAGGAATTGAGCTACTGGAAGTAATTGTAGGAAGTTATAAATTTACATAAAAGATTTGTAGAGTTTTGGGGAAGTGGTGCATTTGGCATTACAAATCCTATGGATTTGTGGAACTTCACAAAATCTGTTTTCACCGCCCTCATAGAGAGGCAGAAAGTGTTTGGTTACAAATCTGAACCAGGAGTTCAACAGCAAGACATTCACTCAGTTAAACTACCTCTCAACATGAGGCTTTAAATTACAGTGTTCTGGAGAAAAAACACTTGTAGAAGAGGAAACAAAAGGACAGGGAGAAATGGGGGGGGGGGGGGGGGGCGGGAAAGGGCAGCCACTCAGGTTGGTTTTTTTGTTGTTTGTTAGGTTGAGTTTTTTAAATGGAAAAATAATTTGAAAAGTACAAACAGGTACTGGGTAATGGGTTAATCTTATTCTGTCTCTAAAAAAAGAGCCACTGACAAATCACCTTTCTTCCATTATTCCATAATAGCAAAAGGGAAAATGAGGAAATGGGAGAAAGTGGAAATAACTCCACCATTCCAAAATAAAGAGTTTTTTATAGCTGATAGTAGGGAAAGGGTACAACCTATTTTTATTTAGATTTTACCTTTTCAAGATCTCTTTGAATTTTCTTGTTCCAAATATGAAATTTTGTAAGGTGCTTTTTTGATGACCACTTCTGCAGTGAGATCATTTCAGCTACTCCTACCAACAGTTTTTTCAGTTCTGAACCTTCATATCCTACAAGCTCAGCAGTTTATCCAGACTCTTAATGGCTCACCCCAAGCACCTGTGAGGAGCAGGGCTTAAGTAGCATACTTGGTTAAAGACTCAAAAATCAGCCAATGCTCTGAGTTTATGATTCTTCAACATTAACAGTACTGATTTGACTCAGTGGAAATGCTCATAGGAGTTAAGGTGCCCAGACTGCGCGTTTGTGCTGTGTTGGTTCTTGCTGTGGTGCACGCAGAGTCTCTTGTTAAGGGTGGGCCGTTACGGTGCCTGCACTGGTGCTGAGCACCAGGGTTTTGAAAGGCTTGAAGCATTCAAGCTCCCTCATGTTGGTGCCTCATGAGGTGGTTTTGGATGGGAAGCAAGGTGCAGAGATGCTCTGGTTTGAGTTTGTGGGAGCCACCTTAGACCTGAAGCCCAAAGAGATGGGTCAGTCCAGTGCCCCACCAGCACCAGGCTCTGCCAAGAGGGCAGGGAAGCTCCTCAGTCCTCCTAGCATGGCATTGCTCACCACTGCTTTGCCAAGTGTCTGATCGAGCTGTAACCACATTATACCCACATCTGGAAAAAGGTCTCATTTTTATTTCACACACCTGAAATGCATCTACGCAACAGTAAGAGGTTTCACTACCCAAACGCTTGAATGTTACCCAAATCAGATGTCAACAGTACATTTATAAAGACTAAAATGTCACAGCTAAAATAGATGTTGAAATGTACTTATGACTGGGTGATGACTAGCAAGTGGATTCCCTCAGAGCTCATAAAACTTAATCTCCTTATCAGTGTCTGTGATACATCCTTACAATCTTCACTACTGAAATGCGTTGCTATCGCAAACCTTGAAAGAAGGATAACTAACAAGGGGAGAAACCACTGGGGTCAGGGCTTCATCCAGAACTACCAGGCTGTGGCACATGTAGAAATCCTTCCCAAGGTGCCAGTGTACCTTCCCAGGCCAACCGTGAGCTTCTGCAAAGAGGCTGCAGCATCCCACATGTGCCCAGAAGGTCCAGTACTGCCTGGACAGCACAGGGTTGCATGTGCACATACATTGTTTGGGAATACCTGGACAGAAATACTAGAGGATATCTCCATTGAGCAACACGTAACAGCACTGCGATGGGCTCCATCCTTGGAAGTGGTGGCTTTGAATATACCCTGCATAGGAAATAACCTGAAGCTCCTGCTGTGATGCTGCTGCACAAAGGGTTAACAGTCAATTTGCCAAGGCAGGGGATGGAGAAGACCTTGCAGGGGGAGTGTGCAGGTCCCATTCATGTGCACAGGAATTGCCCAGACAGGGTGGGTCTGACGTTCCCCATCCAGCAGGGCTATTGGCAAACCGGGCAGGCTCCAGAGGAGAGCTGGGGGGTGACTCAAGAATTCGGAAACCAGAGTCATAGCAGGGAATTCAAGAAATGCTATTTATTTAGGTGCACAAAGAAAATATACTTTGATCTCAGACTCTAAGTATTCATAGGACAGGAGCAGTAAACTGTGTACCAGAACAGATTCCTACCTGTCGTGCAAGCTACAGAAAAGCAATGGCTGGAGACTGAAGCAAAACCATCACAGACAAATTATGACAGAAGCAACATACCACAGTTTGTTTCTCCACAACTGGCCATTTCCAAATCAAATGAATGCTTTCTAAAAGATCTTCTTGTTCAAACCAAATTTCATGCAAGAAGCTCCATTTTCCTGCATTATGCTCCTCTGGTATAATTGTCCTTCTGGCTTTCTCATCTGGGAAACTACTTAAAACATCCACAGACAACTATTAACATATGTAAATATTTTCAAATGGATGATGCTGGTAGAACTGGCCCCTACATACATACACACACACATGCATGCACGCACGCACACACACAGTGGGCAGGTGCAGTTTTTCAAGATAAACATTAAGCATTTCCTCACATTGGCTGGCAATGATTCAGATGCTGTCTTAATTGACTACTCGACTGCTTAATTGAAATCCCATTCAGAGAGCTCATTTCAATTCTATTGTGTCAGATAGGAAGTCTCTCTTGGTCAATATCGCTTGAGTGAGTTAAGACCACCTAAACGGTTCCATACTTAGAGAACAGTGGATAAATGGTTATCTTGGAACAGAAAATGGAGCACTTCACAGTACTTCCTCTCCAAGAATGATGATTTCATTTGTTACTTTTTGTTGGTTTTAAAAAATAATATTTTGCATTAGATCATTTCTCACCATTTGTGAATTACAAACTTCTACAAACACTCACCAGGAAGAAAGAAGATGAAGCCAACATTAGATAGAGTTCAGCAAAGACTTTTTGCTTTAAAATAGGTTGACTATTTTAGTAGTAGGAAACAGACCCTATTTTGGTATACAGACATTTACAAACCTATGACTTCTACAACCACAAAATACAATGCCACCACTGTGACAATACCCTAAGCCTTTTCTACTTTTTGCCACCTTCTCAAGTCATTTGTCAGATTTGCATTCTCGAAACTGGGACCTCCACAGCAAGGGGCATGAGCCCTTGGCATTGGAGCTAGAGGACTACGGCCAGGTTTCCCAAGTTGGGCTGGTTCCTTCTGTGGCTTTCTCTAGGTAAAAAAAGAGGAGGCTCCTCTTCTCAGTGTGCTCTGGTGGAGTCAGGCACGTAACCTCTACCAGATTTGAATGCAAAGCTAGACGTCATTCTTTTACACCAATTTGAAAACACTAGCCATAGTCCCTTAGTTCTACATGGTGGTGCTGATAATATGAAACCCGCTTTTGAGAGGAACAAAGGCTTGTGCTGTGCTCTGTGCACACAGAGCCATGAGCAACTTCCTCCACACCTTATGTTTAGCTTTTCCATTGAATGGAGAAGGTACTTGCCGGCACTTGTCTTTCTCCATCCTGCTTTGGGTTTGTGAGGCAACTTCAGAACTAACGCTCCATAGGCTGATGCCGTCTCAGTAACCTGGCTTTTAAGTCTGCTAAACTTAGCATTTGTTGATAAAGCATCCTTAGGAGAAATATGACACTTGGAAGGGTTTATCCTGCAGTGGTTGGACATGACATATTTTGGGCAGACAAGACTACTGCAAAGCCCTAATATGTGGTCTATTACATAGTTTATCTCCAGAGCAGGGAGCTCCTGCTGAACAGGACAGAGCTTGTGTCTGTGCATGAGAGCAAAGCTGAGTTAAATTTGTCATTTTTCAGCAATGCCAATGGGGGCAGAGTTAAACCAATTCAGAGAACTTTTTCCTTCTTTTTAATTAATCTTCTCCTATTACAGATGAAGAAGCAATGTGATCAAAAGCTGCTCATTCGAATGAAAACTGAATGTGTACCTTGCTCTTTAAACCTCAAAACCCAGTGCCCTGCTGGTTACACCAAAATTACCAATGGGACTGGGATACCAGATTGCAGGTATATCTTCTGTCAGAGCTTTTCACTGTGAATACTGTCCTCCATGAATTAGGAAATGTTAATTGATATTACAAATGCTCTGTTCTATGCAATTTCTACGCTTCACCAACTCCAGAACTCAAGCTTCTCTCAAAGTACTTTAAGCCTAAAGTTAACCAGCAAATGATATAAAAGGAAAATCAACATTGCTATTGATGGCCTATCAGATTTTCTTTTGAGTGATATCATAAAATCACTTCCTTGGTTATTCTGCATACTTGATATGAATGATATGTAAATATCATATGATCTACATTATCATGTAAGTGATATTTATATATCATTCATATCATATATTATCATATAAATAACAGATTTTTCAAAACTGCCAGATCGGGGAGGTTGGGGGGGGTGAAGGGCAGGAAGAAATATCTCAAAACAAATTTGAAATCTTGCCTTTCAGATTAGAAAAAAAGAAAAGCACTATTTTAGGGAAAATGTAACTATTTTGAACTTACTTAGCATTTAAAGAACCTTGATACTAAATAATTTTTAAAATACTATTTCAAGCCAAGACTTAGAGAAAATTTGTGTGTTTAGGTTGCAGAAATGAAAAAAAAAAAAAAAAGATAAATATACTATGCAAAAGAAACAGCTCCAAGCATCTTTCTAGACCTAGATATGCAATGTGTGCTTTAATGAAGAAAAAAAGACAGATCAATACCACTAAGCTTAAAGTGCTCTTGTCTGACACTGAAAGGAGAAGAGGAGGTTAAGAATTTCATTTTTCCCCACAGGAGGCTTTTAAGTACTTTAAAGCAGGTCCAACTTCTTTTCCTCAGGTACTATCTAGAAATTAAAACACACACACTTTCTTTTCCGGGATGTCGGCATCATTGTATGAAGGAATTTGAACAACCTGAGTGTTGCCAGGGACACTGGGGCCCAGACTGCATGGGTAAGCTCTTTTTTTTTATTATAGAATTTGAGTAGAAGTAAAACAGTGATTTTTCTTCTTTTCAGAAACTATTCCCATGAGAAGATTGCTCCTCAGAGCTTATTATAGGAGTAGAAATAAATAGCAGTTTTCAGCCAAAACTTAAGAGGATTTGGAGAAAAACACATATTCAAAGCTTCACTTAAAAAGAAAAATTCATAGAAAAATGCAAAAAACTCAGAGAACCCCCTTGGTTTTGAGATTTTCAAAACAAGTTATTTCAGTCAATGCTTGCAAAGTGACTTTTCATCTGGGAGGATCTCCACAACAGATTTTAAAAATTAAAATTTTCAAACTGCAAGTTTAAATGTTTCATTTTAGGTCAAAAATACCCTCATCTGAGTCTGAAATATTTCCAAGTCTCTTTAATTCTTTACTTTTTGATGCAAGGAGGGTCTTTCCTTTCAGCTCAACTTGAAACAGGTTTTCCCTCCAAGGTTTTTGAACCTCCCACGAATGCTAAAGGCCATTACTGAAGCAGGGGTAATCAGGAGTGCCTCTCTTCCCGGTGCCCCTTCCTCAGGAAAAGCCTTTCAGCATCTCCACAAGTGCATCAAACCTCAGGCTACTGAGGTGGGCATCAAGGCCCGCAGAGGAAGTTTCCCTGCCCAGAGTATTTCCTCCTTTAGTTAATGGTTTAGATAACAAAGTAAAGGTCTGGTTCAACATCTGTGAAGTCCTTTTGTCCACAAAATAGATAATTTTTTAATTATTATTATTTATTTTTTTTAGGTTGGAAAAGACCATTAAGATCAAGTCCAACCATTAACCTAACAAAACCAACTCCACTACTAAACCAATTAAGGGTGGAGTAATAATTTCATGTTTCCTGGCTTGGTGGCTGGATTATTTTTCAATGAGTAAAACTAGGAATCACTAAGGTTGGAAAGGACCTCTAAGATCACCAGTTTTTAGCATGGCCCAAGCTATGATTTAAATACCAGTCATTTATCTACTAAAGCAAAATAGTCAAACCCCAACTTACAGCTACTTCTAGAGAAAAGATAGGCAAATAGCTGAGTACGTAGTGTGTGGTCCTGTCTTCTTCTGAAGATAACCACTTTCGTGGTGATTTACCATTTTTCCACCAAATGCAGCCTAAGGGCCTGGTAGGAGGAAGGCAATGCTACATGTGATTGTCATCCCATACTTCTGGGCGTTCTGGGAGGCCATGCAAGGGTCATGGGCGTTTCTAGAGAGGGGCAGAGCTCGCTGCCCCCGAGCCAGAGTCCTGCCTGCACTGCTGTGGGCAGGAGGCTGCAGAGGCGAGGAAGCCCTCTTTTCCTTTGGACAAACTTCCTGGCCCCAAAAAGCAAAGAATCAAGGTCTCAGCATTGTTTCTGCGCTCATCTGGAGGAAGAAAATAGCTCTTTACATTATCGTAATCTCTCTAAGAGCATATGGCATGCCTTGAGATGTTTGGAGGAAAGTCGGTCCTTCCTGAGGCCAGAGAAAAATCCCTGATTAGGGGTTTACTTCACAATTAGTATCTGACGGCAATGACAAAATTAGGTCTTAAATAGCACTCTGACTTCCTTAAATGATAGGACATGCTGAAATACACAGTGTGAATGAAAGATGTTTTGTCCCCTTCCCTCCCCACAAAGCGCCCCAAGACAACAAGCCGCACACCCATCCCTCTGTAAAAAGGCATCAAGGAATAAAGGGAAAAGTACGGGCACTGGGGAAAGGTCCAGGGAAAAAGAGCACAGCCTTTTAACACTGCCAGTGTCATCCAACCACAGATGCCAAAACTGGTGGAGCTCAGATGCCCCACATATGCAACTGATGGGCTTCAGCAGGAGCTACTCCCTACCCCAGCTCAGGTTGCCACTCTGGGCAAATATTTGCATGGCTCCAAAGAAAAGCCTGGGTACCAACTGAAAGGTGCCCGGTATGAGCAACTGAGTAGAAAACACTACAAGAAGAAAGAAAAAAATGTGAAAAAGAAATAAAAAGGCCAAGAGAAAAGATAATAAACCTAATTCTATCAAATTATACGTCTAAAATACATCTTCTTTACAAGTTCTACCCACTGCTTCAGCCTGCAGGGGTAATCCAAGAAGAGGCTGCATTTGAAAACACATGGGAAGTGCTGAATTAAACTCTATGAGGTAAAAAAGCTGGCAGATTTAAGCTCGTTTGGCCTAGGTATAAAGATTAGGCCTTCGTCCTCTGATAGCAGTAAGAGTTAAACAGAAACATCTCTTTTTTACTACTTTTCAAAAAACATCCTCAACAGAAGTGACGGTCTTGCTCCTCTCTGGTACCAGAGTGGCAGCAGGTGACTGTGCCAGCGTCACTCCAGTGTCCCAGCACTGCCTCCTATGGCCCCGCCAGCCTGACCAAACTCATACAACAATATCGTAATTTGCTAAACTTCTGATAAAGCTGTCTCTTGGTGCTGGTATCAAAACAAGAGACCAGAGGTAGTGAAGACAAGGGGAAGCGTAAAGAGTATCAACTGCAAAAAGAAAGTTTTGTCAGCAATTTTAAAGTATGCTTTCCTAGAATTTATACCATAAACTGAGTATTCTTGTGATTTCTCTATCTTTGCACATTCAATAAAAGCATCAGTGCAGTTAAAATTGTTTCCATTCAGAGCAAATATTCAACAGTTTGTGCCTGTGTCAGTCCTAAAGATGAGATTTAGCTATCACACGGTAGCCAGAAAACAAGACTCACTAAAAGCCACTTTAAAGATTAAAGTATATGTATTTACTATTTTACCTCATTTCTGGTTACGTCATCTCAACTCTTAATAAATCTTTTTATTTCAGCAAGTATGAAATAAACTGCACTAAAATTTTCATCTTTGAATTTCTTGGTCTTTTCACAAGAAGCTGACTCAGATCCAACAGACCTCACAGTCTCATCATTAAGGAATAAATTGAGAAATATTGACAAATTGATATAAAGCCAAAGCCTTCACTAAAATTAGATGTATACATATACACATCCACTTATTTGCTCATCACTCTGTCCAAATCAAATTAATTTTCATGAAAACTTCCGTATCACTTAAACACTCTAAAAGAGGATTAGGTTACTCAGTGGGAGCATAAATCCAGTGCTGCTCATCTCAACCCACACAGAACAAACTGAGACTCTTTATAAGCAATAAATCTACCAGTAAGGTACAGCAGAGAACCTAAGAGGGCAGTTCAAGTTTGCTACATTTAAATACCACCTGCATCAGGATTATGGTTCTTAATGGGAATTCCGATTATGGGAAGAAAGAGCTTATGGAAAGGAGTTAAATTATTTCCATGGAGAGGTTGCACAACTATAAAAAAAAAAGATATCCCTACAGGGGGAAAAAATGATGGAACAATCTGACTAAAAATATGTATTTCCTACAGGCAACCTTTCAGTAAAAATTCAAATATTGAAAAATATCAGGCAAAAGTTAAACTATTTTGATTTAAATATGCAGTTATTGTTTCTTAGTCTCTCCTGCTGGCTGGGGCTTTTGGTCAGACTCTGTCTCACCTCCTATACCACTGCCTGTAATCATGGTTTTAGCGCCAGAGGATCTGAAGAACACAGAACATCATTGGCACACAAGTTTTACTAGTAACTACAGCCCATTGGACAGAAGTGGGTAATGAGATACCCAAATTTCAATTTCCAAGATAATTTGAATCAAATATCAGAGTCTTATGGGAGGCAGCAGGAAGAATGGAAAACTTTCCACATAAAGCAAATGCCATTTGTGGGGAAAAGAAAAAGGCTTAGTTAAACTCTAATTTAGCATCAAATATAATTCTGACAGCACATTTTCAATCAGTCAGAGTTGTATTAACAAACAGAAGTGGTCAGGCAAACTCCACTTGTATCGAAAAAGTTAACGGTTTAGAGTGGCTGCAGATAGAGGTGGATCAGCAGGAATAAAATCAATATAGTACTCTAGAATAAGAAAACCTTTTTTTTGTACAATCTATTGATTATAGTCACTAGCTTAAGTTCCCATACTAGAGAGGGTGACAATCTCTACTGAAGCCGAGATTCTAGTGAAGAGATTCGGGCAGCTGCAAAATAGCAGCAGTCACTCGAGGTCCCTGTCTGGCCCCAAACCATGCAGCCTCTGAGGTCATCACCCTTAATGTGCAAGGGAGGCATAAGGGCCAGAGCAAGTTGACTGATGGCTTTAACGCTGTCATTTCTAGCCTGTCCGGGAGGAGCTGCATCACCATGCAACAGGAGAGGACGCTGCTCCCAGGGTATAAATGGGGATGGAACGTGCACTTGTCAGGTACGCCCCTTCTTTTAAATGAAAAAATACAGTAGCATATAAGCTCTGCTAAGAAATAATGCATATTATGTGGTACAAATACATTAAAGGAAAGTATTTCAGAAATAGCAGAGATGATCTGTTCATTTTTTGCTTAGTTTGCACTAATCTTCACACTATTATTTCTACAGATGAGCAAGTTTGGGTGATATTATTAAAGAGCTGTTCCATCTTGTCTTCCTGAAAACAGGTGGTTTGGGTTCCTCTGGTTTTAAGACTCTGCTATTACTTATGACTTTTTGCCCTAATTAGAAAGGACTTATACTTGGGACTAATACTCTCAATATAACGTTCCTTTGCTGAGAGTGCAATGTGCAGTGCTTAATAACTTCAGCCAAAAAGATTTTTTAAAAAAACAACTCGAATCTTTTCCACTTCCCCCTCTACTGGTTAATCTTTCCATTACATCAAAAGCACATCTTCTGGGGATGTGTAAAAAGAGACAGAGTGAGTAGTCAGAAAATACAACCTAACAATTGTAAGAATGATTTGGGCATTAGGCTTGATTACTGTTCTTTATTGTTAACTTGATATTCATAACATCTGATTTGATTTGAAGTGTAAGACCTAAAAATTTAAAATAAAAAAAAGACACAGAGAGGAAAAAAAAACATTCAAAAGACAATGTTTTCTAGATTGCGGTAGTCATCTCTGATTTTCTGACTGAACCTTTCATGTTATTTTCTTTTGGCAGCTAAAGATGCTGTTTTCAGGCTGCTAAGTAAGCATATATCTATATATAGAGATAGATGAGAAACTTCAGTTTCAATTTCCATTCTGTAATTCACAGAAAGGCTTTGGCGGGACAGCCTGTGAAAAATGTGCTGAAGATTATTTATTTGGTCCTCACTGCACATCAGGTAAGTTTGAGCTTTCTTTACTGAAGTGGGGAAAAAACCTCAAGATGTACATAAAGTTACTTCTGAAGAGAGACACGAATGGCCTCCCTTTAAACGGTCCGTGTTGGCCTTTCTACACTAATCCAGCACCACTGCTGACTCAAAGGCCCTTTTTCCACCAGCTGTCCACTGGATGCCAGTGTTGATACACAGAAATGTAACTGAGCCAACATTTTCATGAAAATAGGGTACCTGAATGAATGCAAGATTGTAAATGTAATTATTTTCCAAGAAGCTACCAGAGGACTCAACTGCATATTAATTTAAGCAATATTTTACACTTCAGCTTTCAGATATTTGAGCTCCTCCAAGTTTTCTAAGCACCTATATGTACTGTGCGTTTGTGACTAACTGCTTTTCAGCAATGCCTTAGACAGCCCTGTTTTTTAGATTAGGACTGCTAACATAGATAGAATGTTACTAATTAATTAATGTAGGTGATTCGCATGAACACAGGATATGTTTGTAAAGGGAAGAGGATACGCTACATCACTGCAGCTTAAACATGAAGTCACCAATACAACTCTGTACATCTTAGAGGCATTTCCAAGTGTAACTGTAAAGGACCTTTTTAAAAAGCATCATTATCATAATTGAAACAGTTACAACTAAAAAGCTTTTTAAGTATACTTAAGTCTTCAAAACCCACTTATAAAAGGGTCTCATAGTTGCCTGGACTCTGAATACAGCACTTGTGTGCATATTTGTCACAAGGTTTATAACCAGAAATAACAGAATGTAGCAACAGGACCAGAAAAAAACCCTGAGGCCTACACAGTGATTAATTACCCTTTTAACTAAATAAATTGTTCGGGGGGGGAAAAAGTCACAAAACTCATCTTTTCTGGAGGTGTTTGAGAGAGGCAAACAGAACTGAAGCAAAAATGAGCAATTTGTTAACAGTCATAAAAACAGTCTCTGTTACACGTTATATTCAATTTTGGCTCAGGGCTGTATGTCAAATTTCACAAGTTTTATGGTATTAGCAACTAGTCAGTTTGGTGTTTATAGCACATGTCCTGAAGATTTTCAGGCCCCAGGCTATTAACAGCCTGCAAAAATCAGTGTGTTATTTACTGATGTATGCAACTGTCAGTATTGATCTTCTCATTAATGGAAGCCTATCAATTCAGGAACTCAGGTCAAAGCTTGGTTTGGCCAAAGTTGTTGGCCAGGACACTGTTTGCTATGGGTAACCACTAACGATGTCTTTCCAAACACCATTATTATTCAGTAAAACCAATCCATCTCTCCATATAGTTTGCAACTGTGTTCATGGAGTATGCAACAGTGGAATTACAGGGGATGGAAGATGCATTTGCCTGTCTGGATACAAAGGGCTCAGCTGTGATCAGCGTAAGTAGATTGTTTTCTAGATAAGATATATCCAACAGCTCTGATACAGTTAGAATTGGCAAGGACGAATGTAAAATTAGTCTCAGGTTAGTCACTCTAGAGCAACCAAACATACACTGAACCTCAAACCCTGTGTGTGAACTCCCATAACCATCATCAGCACTTCAATTGCCAGAAAAATTATGGCAGCAATGGGATCGATGGTTCCTAGACTGGGCGTACTTTGAACTACTATACTGCAGAACACAATGCCTCCTGGCACAGTGTGCAGACACAGCTTAACCTGTCACACTCTGTCC
This sequence comes from Pelecanus crispus, assembly GCF_030463565.1. Classification (NCBI taxonomy): domain Eukaryota; kingdom Metazoa; phylum Chordata; class Aves; order Pelecaniformes; family Pelecanidae; genus Pelecanus; species Pelecanus crispus. The sequence continues at coordinate 63,401,591 of NC_134643.1, read as the reverse complement.
CTCAGCGATAGCCGAATGCAAGGCCTTGCGGTGCCCTGCAAACTCCAGATGCGCTGCCTCAGGCGAGGATGGAAGACAACTACAATGCACGTGTCTGCCCAACTACCATGGGGATGGTACACAATGTGAACGTGAGTGATTTGCATGTCCACCGAGTTCTTTGCATACAACATCATTGGTATTATAGTTCTGATATTGAGTGTGCTTTTGAACCAAATCTCACCATCTAATTGTTCTTGGGTTCATGTCCCAAAGCAGTCTCATGTGCACAAACTAGATTCCTTCAGTATGAAACTAAACCCTAAAATGTGCTTCAGAAGCACATCAGTCCAATTGCTAACAAGTTTCAGTCCATGCAACCAGACTAAAGCTAGTAAACCCCCTTGCAATACGTAGTGTGGATACTGGGTCATCACTGCTTACAAATCCATTCCTATCACGTCCCTCTACTTGCTAAAGTTCAACCTCATAGTTTGCTTCCATAAAAATCAACAACAGCAACCAACAGCTTATATTTATTGAATATCCATCATGTGGCAGCTCAGCTTCATCACTAAGCATAAACTCTACAGTCAAGTAAAGCTCATTTTAGCTTTCCTATTTTTCATGAAACAAAGCTAATAGTATCTCAGCTAGAGGTAAAAGTCTACCTTAAGGTTGTCTTTATAGACACCTCAATTTGCCTCTGAATGCTTAAATTAACAATATTACAAGAGTCCAGATTTTCTTTCCTCTACTTATATTATGTCTTACAGCACCAGTTCTTCCTTCTAGACCAATTGCAATGAAGAAAATGGTTGTATCTGATACTGGAAGCACTATTTCGTAAATGTTGGCTTGGATCAGGCCACAAATACAATACATTCTTCTATGGACATTCTTCTAGTGGGCAACATAGACAAGCGAGAGACAAAGAAATTGCAGCAAACAGCAGAGAAGGAGGATGCTAGTATCCCTACCTCTCTTGGGTTTTGTATTGATGCAGTCTGTGTGGATGTTGCTCCTCTGTCCCAGTGCCTTTAGATACCGGGGTCATCTGTGGCTTAAGCCAGTGTCTTTTACATTTGACTGGCTGGGAAGCAGAGGGCCAGCAACTGCAGCACAGCTAAGTACGTAAGTGAGGATAGCAGCAGCTGCCCCAGACTCTGCTTGAAGGTGGCGTTGCTTATGGTCAATTTGAGCATGTGTCTATGTGTATACGTGCGTGATTTCACACCGGAACAGAAGAAAAGCTTGAAAGAGTGAAGCTGAGCATTGCCAGCTCTCTCATTCCCAGCTGAGGGGGGAAGAAAGGGAGGAGGAGAGGGGAAGACAGTTAGCAGCACCAGCTTTTAGATGAGCCCAGGGCCTGCCACCTTCCAGCTACAAGGTGTGCTTGACCATACCCTAAACTGGACACAAAGGTGTAAGAAGATGTTCTCCAAGCACTGCTGGACTATAAACAAGGACAAACAATGCCATTGCCTTGAAAAAAAGGGCTCATGGAAATAACTAGTAAGCTTCCAGTCCAGTCCTGAAACTACAGCAGTGTGGAAGACTCAACTAAAGCACTTGCTGGCCAGTTTTCCACACAGCTGAACAGGTGACATTATATTGTTTAATTACCGGAAAGAAAACAGCAAAGGCCTATTGTATTGAGAAATATTTTCCAACTGATCTAACATGTGCTTAAAGCTTGTACAGACCTCATATCACCTATCTGACCTTCTCTGGTTAAAATCCACCAGAGAACAGGGAAATAGTTGTGATATTTTAATGAGCACATTACATGTTTTAATCTGTTTATAACACAATTTGCCAAGTTAAGAGATCATTTTCTGTTCAAAAGCAAACAGTTGGTTGCTATGTTAGTATAAACACATTCCTCCCTTCTGTCTTCATGCCGCCACTATACTTCAGACTTGGCTGTTATGCAAAGTTTAGTCTACCCAGGCTTTGTTTGGCATGGAGGTGCTCTGGCAAATCCTCATCTTCAATTTCAGAACTGTGGGCAATAATTCATTTACTTTACTTCTTTTTTCACAAGCTATCAACCCATGCTCCAAAAAGGTCTGCGATCCTAATGCCGACTGTATTTACCTTGGACCAAATCAGCACAAATGTACCTGTCAAGAAGGTTACAGAGGGGACGGTCAAGTCTGCTTACCCATAGACCCCTGCCAAGCAACATACGGGAATTGCCCTGCACAGTCTACCATTTGCATATATGATGGTCCAGGAAAGGTTAGTGTTGAACGGGTGCCCCAGACATTTCCTATGTCAACCGCCTAGGAAGGAATAATGCTTTCTGTCCGAAAAGAAGCCATGAGGGTACAGGAACAGGCCTCAGGGAGGCCCAGCTCTGCTCCTAGCTTTGTCATGAGCCCTGCTGGTGACCAGGAGTGAGCCCCTTTACCTCCCTATGTATCTATGTGGTGCTTTCCCCTCTGAAAATGGGAATGGCAATAGTGTTCTTTTTCCTGGAATATTTAGGTTCAGATTTGCCTCCCCAAAATGAAGGCACTGAAATGAAGCTTCTCCAAGTTAAATTTTCTCTCTTTGACCACAGGGGGCTTGTAGGACCAGTAGAGTCCTTACGCAGGCATCACAGATAAATGCCTACAGTGAATGTATTTAGGAAAGAAGTAATCTGGGTCTTTGAGGACTACCAATGAAAGACACCATATAAAGGCTGCTGTCGGGAACTGGCTCGGGTTTCCATGTGTAAAACTCCTGCCACCGAGAAAGCGAGACCAGAAAACCATGCCTGTTTTGCCTGGACATCCTGAAGAGCCGAAAAGGGAGTCAGTCATCCAGGGTCATCCTGCAGTTCACGTTCATATAAGTGCTGATACACCTCACTCGTTAACGTTAATAATATGCATTGGCACTCATTTTGGGAGGCAGAGGGCTGTGGGAACAGAGGTAAAAAATCTGACCTACCCACACTGACTTTAAATGTTCTCTGGTCAAGGAAGTGAATCTAAAGGGCTTTATCTGATGGAAATTTTTCTGAGTCAGTAGTTTTCTGGAGTGGATAAAACCTAGAAGGGAGCTGTATAAATATGGATAAGCTTTATACTTGCATCTGAACTCACCATGTGATTAACTAAGGCTTTGGAAGCTCACTGTCTTTAGGCCCTAGTTCCAGAAAGTATGCTGAAATCCACAATTTGTGCATGTCTCATTTTTCTCTCCCCTCTCCCATCTTTCTGATCTAGTCCCACTGTGAATGCAAGGAGCATTACACAAACTTTGTACCTGGGAAAGGATGCAGCATGACGGACCTGTGTGAAACAAACAACACCTGCCACAAAACAGCTAAATGCTCAATGGTTGCACCAGGACAGATTATGTGAGTCTTTTTGCTTATTAAAGCTTTCACCCAGTTTCCCCCTCCTTCCCTAGTAAACAGGCTGCAAAAACAAATCCAGTGGATGAACACTTCCTGAAGTTATCATTAATGGCTCCTTTATCAAGGACAAATTACAAGATTTAATGGGGTTAGGATCAACCAATTAGTGTAATGTTTGATTTCATCAGTCCAATTGCTAAAACCTACCAAGTTTTATTTTTATAACACTCAGAGGTCATTTCTACAGTATTAAATAAAAAGGACCAAGACCTCTTTTCTGTTCCACAGGGCAAGCAGCATGGTCGTGCTCACAGCTAAAGTCTCTTCTTCCAAAACAGAGTCACTGCCTCTTGGCAGAAGTCCCTGGCACACACTATCCCTTCAGCTGTGCCTGGGCACTGCCTGGGAAAATGCTACTTGGTGTGGGCCAGAAACATGCCAGGCAGCATGCTAAAAATTAATCAGCATTAATTATCATGAGACAGCGCTGGAGCCCTGGCTCTTTTTAGTATACTAATACTAGGGAACCTGACTCCCATGCTGTGAAAGCAACACCAACCTCAGCAGATGCGTCCAAGCCTCAAGATAAGCACGTGGGAAACCGCAAAACCTCTGGCAGAGTTTGTTTTCCTGTACAGAAATGTGCTACACAGGTGTTAGGAGGTGTTAAACTTAACAAAGCTATCTCAAACCTAACAATTTGGATGACATGTTTCTATAGCCCAGTGATGGCTAGTACTGGGTTTAAAGAGGTGTCCCTGAAATGTTAGTTTTCAGGAGCTGAGAGTTTGAATGTGAAAGACAAGACAGGCCATTAGTTGTAAGTTGGGAACAAATTATTTGTCATATAGTTCTATATAGACAAAAAGAGTTCACTCGGGAGAATATTCTTGTTGCCAGTTATTGCTTCATCATGCAGCTTTCTCTTACAGTGTAATATCAACATCACTTTTGTGTAAGCTATTGTGTGTTTCAAACAAGTTTAGAATATCCCCTAGTTCATTTCTAGAGCATACTATACTACTCAAACTGCATTTAGTATATACTTATACTATACTTAGTATAGTATACTACTATACTACACAACATGAGTTGAAAATTAAAATAAAATTCCCCATCACATAAATCAGGACCTTTCTTTCCTAATTTGACACTACTTCACTGTTGCAATTCAATTTTCAATGGCTCAGGAAGTTTTGAGAATTTGGGAATGGGAAAATTAAAAATTTGTGACTGGGGAAGAAACAAGCAATCCAGACGCTTTGACATCATTCATTCAGTGACCTTTAATGGCAAAAACAAATATGCAAGAAAGGAGTGGGATTCAAATGAAACTAAAACTATCTATTTGGCAAAAAATTGAAATGATAGTTTCCAACTAGGGAAAATCCATTTATGAAAGAGGAACTTCGCAAAGAAAAACATTGACTGGTAAATGTGGGCACAGTAAATTGTTTCTGATAAGTGACAGACACTGTATTTTGGCTGTATCCCAAATTTTAAATGTATTTGGGAGGGCTTGTTTTGGTTTTTTTTTTTACTTCTTTTAAAACACAAAGCTGTAACAGAGGCCACAAACCTGGATTGCTTCCTTTCTTTTGTTTTCGGTTTTGTTTTTATTAAAGATGCAGTTGTGCTGTTAGCTTTCCCCATATAGAGTCACTTCTACTTTCTCCAGAATCAAATTATTTGTACAGGAATAAATCTCTTGCACAGACAAAGATGTAGAAAAGACAAATATTTAGTTTGTGAACATAACAACCTCCTGGAAAATCAAGATTGTCACTGTTTTCTGTTCCCATATAGATCTTTCCTGAGTGAGTGCTGACACTTTCTATGGCATTGCTTCAGCACAGTAATTATGTTCAGCCTTGCCCAGAAGCTACAAAGCTTCAACTGGTGCAGAATTACACTGCATATTAGACCATAACCTCTCTGGTTTCTGAGCAGAACTAGCTTTCTGTCAACTAAACTCAATTATTTTCTTTTTTAATCTCACCCTTATTTTTACTCTATGTCTTCAACATAGGAATTAGTAGCTTCATAAACCAACTCTAGTATGCAAGTTTCAGGTAAAATGGAGACAGAAAGCCAAGCTCCCCTTTTCTAGAGAGATACAATTCTCTTCCTCCTCTTGCGTAAGCTGAAGTAGTGACAATTCCCATCTTTTACAGTCCTGCCTATACTGTCTATGCAGCATATATGAAAACATCAAACAACTAAGTTTAAATAGTCCAGCATGGTTTGTTGTAAAGTTTTTCCTCTTCAGAGGCACCCAGCCCATACAGTATACAGTGCATTCAAAGCAAAACCTATAAAGCCATATGCCGTACAAGTTGCAAACCAGATACTCCAGACAGCTAAGGCAAAACTAATCTAGCCAGTCACCCAGCTGGTCCTTCCCGAGCCCAGCCACACAGAGTAAATTACTCCATCAGAAGGGGTGAGGGGACAGACAGGTTGAAGGGTTCAATCCCATGTAATAGGCTAAATGCTAATTGCTAAATGCTTTCCTTTGGCAGTCAAATCCAAACGTATTACTGGATGCCCATTCAGTTATAAGCAATAGTGTCCTCAGAAAAGAAATTTCAAACTATGTAGGTATTTCTGCAGTTCACTGTGCCCCCTGGAAATGATAGCCAAAAAAATTACTATGCTTAACCACCTGTTTCTTTATGATCATTTGCTGAAAAAGAGAGGTTTACTTTGAAACCCTGATCTGATTTCTGCAATATTTCAAGGCTAGTTTCTTTTTTCTACTAAACTATTCCTTGGCTCCTTTGAAGCCTCAGGTTTTTTCTTCTCTGCTCAGAAGTGAAGGGGCCTATGTACATCAATACAGCAATATTTACCCCTTCAGAAGAAAGGGGTCAGCTCCCAAGGAGAAGCTGCTCCTCTCTCCCAGCCCTAAACCCTCCATCCGGGCTCCACAGTCATACCCTCTGCCCAAGAGATCCCCTTAAAAAGAAGAGGGCTCACCATCAGAATTGCATCCTAAAAATTTAAGATGCTTTTAGACTGTTATTTTTAGCCAGGACGAGAAGGAGTCAAAGCTTGAGCCTCTTGGCCAAAATCCCAGCACCCCTCTGAGTCTATACGCAGCCCCCAGATTGCAGGGACTGTGGGGATTTTCAAATATTGATATCACCAGAGAAACAGCTACAGTAGAGACCTTACATGGGGAAACAGGAGATGATTTGACACCAGGTGGATACTACTGTGGGGTGCGAGTGACAGATGTGTGTTTGTAACAAACAGCACATGCAAATGATTCGGCCATTATCTATATAAAGAACAGCTTTTGCTTGTGTGGAGTAATGTTCCTTCTCTAATGATGCCTTTAGAAAAAATATCCAGAGAGATGAATCATTAGGGATAGGGCTTATACGAATACTGAACGTGCCGGAGACTTAATTAGGAAAGGCACTATTAAAAGCCGATGTCTGGCAACACATACCATATAGTTGTGTAGCCTCCTAAATATAGTTAGGGTTTCTTTCTGTGCATGCTACATGTTGAGAATACCTGCTTTAATTTTAGCACTGAAGATGAGTAAACAACTGAGCTGACACCACCAGCCAGTCTCCCAGGAGCAGCCAAGCAGGGGCTGATTTTCTGAAGACTGCAACAGAAAGAGCTGAGATCAGCAAAACCAGCAGGCGTCTATGGCCCCTCACATTGAGGCAGGTTTAAAGAGTCCAGATTTTTTAGAAAGTACTAACCACCTCTCCCAGTGAATAGTCAGGCTGACACAAGGTCAAGGCACATGCAAGTGCTAGTTGCTCTCTGAAACTCACAACCATTTGTACCCGTCAGCACCTAATAGTAAGCATGTGTCAATCACACTGACAAGCAACAATTTCTTCCCCACCTGCCTTGCAATGCTGAGGTCTTTGATGGCCATAAGATTCAGTTTTCATGAGACATGTTCCCTCCTTTATAGGACAGAAAATGTCAGACTGACACTTGGGGTTGTTCTTCCATAAATTTCCTTTAGATTTTGCCTTGGCTGCAATACACTACTTCAAATGCAGCCCATCCCAAGGCAGTGAGGACATTGAGCCCATCTTGACGCCTGCTTTGCACATACTTAGGACTGGGTCAACTGTACATCACTGACACCTTTCACAGGCTGGAGTCTCCAGGGGACAGCCGGGGTGTTACAGATGAGACGCTATTTCCAGTGCAGAGACAGCAGCAGCATAAAGCATACATCTGAACAAGCGTGAGATCTCATGCTTCAGCAGCTTCAGAAAAAAAGATAATGTTAAAGTACAAATACCATTGCCCAAAACGGTGGTGTTACTTAAGGGGCAGGGTAACAAAAAAACACTTTGCTTTGTTGAAAGGACTGACACCCCTTCCTGCCTTTTCCTACCAGCCCCAAATAGCTATCACAAGGATTGACGAGCTGCCATCACCCCCTTCATACGTAGCTACATCGATCCTGCCGAGTCCCACGTGGTAAGCGGGGGCTTCACGCAACCGTCTCCCTGCCACAAGGGTGGCACCCCGCACATTTATGCCAAAGCCCCTCCGTGCCCACAGGCAGGCAGGCTCAATGGCTTTCTGGGCTCCAGCAATCACAGCATTTGGGGACGAGAGGCTGCACCGCAGCTAGGGGCATCATGTAGCCCCTGTTCAAAGAGGCCCTGCAAGACAGACACCTCTGCCTCTTGGCCCAGCTGACAGAAGGACATCACGTCAGGCAAGCAGCCACCAGGCTGCCCTACATACTGACATACTTTTACAGCATGCAGAAGCAAAGGTTAAACTAAAATGCATTGGTGCTTCCTGAAAATGCCTTCAGAGAAGCAATTAAGTAACCCCTGGAGCAGGTTTAGCTAGAGCCTCGCTGACACCACAAGGCATCAGCCCACAGCTAAAATGATGATCCCCTCACAGGTGTACATGCCAGCAGGGCTCCGTGGGGAATGGGTTTGTGTGCTATGGAAACATCATGGAGCGCCTCCAGGATCTGAACACCGAAGTGGGAGGACGGTGGCAAGGCAAGCTGACATCTGCCTTATCGCTCATGGGTAAGTGACCCCACGCAAGCAGAGTCAGGTCCTGCTGGGTGGATTGATCTTGCCCTGTCTTCCCCCAACGCTCCCCGCTGCAGGAAGGTCCCGCTAATGGCATGACACAGCATGCACGCTACTCACCGCAGACTCCCTCTGACCACCTAAAGCTGCCTTTGCTCACCATGCCATGCAATCTGCAAGAATTTCCAAGCAGAAGTGCTAAACACATTCCCACAACCCTTCACACATCATTTGGTATCACCAGTGGGTTTTGCCTCATGGTAGGATAAGTGCAATCATCCCACTTTCTCTCCCTCCCATTGATTTGGATAATTGAGATTTGATCTAGAATGATGCACAGAAGTCTACCAAAAACATCAGATTCCCAGCTGGGTCCCTCTTCCCCAGTCCCCAGCCATCAGCAGTGGCATTGCTTTCACCAGGAAAGAGGAGAGAGGCAAGGGGAAGAGACTGATCCCATCGATGGTCTCCATCACCCTCAGGACCCCCCACCAGAGCACCTCGGCCACAGCTGGGGGGGTCTCCAGGTTTCCAAATTGTCTACAGAGGTGAGGTGGAGACCCTGTCAGGGCTTGCAGCTTCCAGCCTTTCACAGTTATTGCAGCCACCTCATGAAGAGAACAGCGTAACTGTCCTCATCATCTTCTGTTACATGGCCACAAGTGTGAGCTGTGAACAAACACTGCCAGAATCGAGCTGGATCTTCAAGTTAAATTTGTAAATATGAAAAATTTCCTCCTGTTTAATATAATTTGCACAGTCCTTTTCACTGAGCCCAGCAATTACAATAAAGATCCTGAATTCCTGACCAGAATGGAATAAGTCTCCCATAGCTGGCCAAGGACAAAGCCTGGCAGTGACCTTCACATTCAGCACTGAAGACCAAAGTCCATTGCCTCAGCACTGAGAGCTCAGTTGCAGTTTCTCTGTGTGTTTCTCCTTATGTGTCTGAAAAGTGCCTGGATGCCACCATTTGTTAACAACAATCCAGATTTTATGTTCTTTGGTTAAGTTTTGGACATAAATGTGCCATTTGATTTACTAGCCAGAAGCTACAAAGACACATTAACCGCACAGGTTATTTTGCAATACCTTCGCTCCACATTAATGTCTTTCAAAAACTAAGAACATACAGCAGAACAGTCCACATTGTTTTGCAAGACAGCATATTAATTTTGAGGTATATTCTCTGGTACAACATATCTATAACAACTGTAAAGATGGTTTTAGTTCTGATTTTAAACCTCTGGAAAAAGAGCTGAATATTAGAAGTATTTAATGCCTTCAGCTACAGAATCTGTGGTCTCATACGGCTGTCTTGGAAAGAGAAATACCATCTAGGTAGCAAATGAACTTTCAGTGCATCAGCTTTTATTACCAGCTATGTATTTGCTGATATTTGCACTACCAGCAGGTTATCAGGAACATATCCCTCACCCCATGAAGACTGAATTGACTTAAAGCAGGAGGCCATCTTCCTGTAAAGACATATCTCCAACGAAACACTGTTTTCATGTCTTTCACCCTGGTTTGCATGCCTCAGAATCTGGGGTGCCAGAAGCGTTCTGAATGTTTTGCCTCATCCTGTGTCAGATATGCAGCAGCGCCTGTATTTCACATCCCATCTGCCTCTCATCTTTCAAAGACTTGGATTTCAGAATCTTAAATTAACATTTAATAATCACAGATAGTGTTCTTTCTTATTCTGCACTTGCATACCTGGCACAGATTACACAGTCCCTTCCTCCATTTAAACTTCTTTTTCTCCCCCCTCTCTCCTTATAAGAAAATGTCTATGAATGGGCGCTGAGTACTCTGGGACCGTTTACCGTGCTCGTACCGACAAACAAGGGGCTCAAAGGTACAAATGTAAGTAGACAACAGAGAGGGTTTTTAATTGGGGGTGATTTAGCTCGTTCAGAAATCTCGTCTGTGTTAAAAGTGTTTTGGTGCAACAGACTAAGAAGAACTTTTTGGTCTAGTACACTTCTGGATACATTTAAATCTAGGGGCCAGAGACTGTCTTTTTCCTACTTGAAAGACAAACAAAATAATTTGGTGCGTTAGAGTAGAATGCAGTAATGCTTTAAGTAAGTTTTGAATTGTCTTACATGGCTAAGCTCAAGTTTTTTCACTTAGTTGAGACAGGGTCTGAATTAAGATCTCAATTTTCACCAGGGAGGCCTACAGGTCACCTTTTATGTAAGGGTGATAAAAAAAAATAATGTTTTTAGTTAAAAAAACCAAACCAAACCAAAAGTGGCCTGATAAGCAAGTGGTCAGCATCCAGTACCTTCCCCTGAAGTCAGGGCCACTCTGGAGGCACTTGCTGCTCATGCAGGGACATAAGGGTGTCATCTGACCTGAACTGAAACCAAAAAAAGGCCTCCATTTGGTTCTGACCCTATCACCTCACTTGAGAAGAAAACATATAATTTTCAGAATGTAACAGCTGGAGGGAAAAAAGCATTCACCATGAGATTATTTTTAGATGAAGCCTCTATTGAAATAACATCTGTTCTTCTGCTCTTCTAGGTAAAGGATCTTCTGAACAATAAACAGAAAGCACAGTATTTCGTGAAACTCCATGTAATTGCTGGTCAGCTGAATACCAGTAGCTTGAATAATACTAATGTAGTATATACTTTGACCGGCAAGTCAGGAGAGATATCAAAGGGAGAAAAGGTAAGTGGCCTGCCAGCCTACCTCAGCAAGAATACTACTCTCTGTTCACTCAACAAGGAGTATGGCAGGTCTTTCTGCAGCGAGACATCAGGTTGCGGATAGCTGCTGGATTATGAAAAACCACAGCTGTGGCCATGCATTACAAGGAGTTCAAGTGAAACTTGAAACCTCACTGGCATCAAAGTTCACACTGAAATCAGTGAAAACAAAAATTATCTTTAGAGATGCATCACCGCTGAGTGACATAGCAGTCTAACACAGACTGCTCTAAAAATGTTTCCTAAAATTAAGTCATCTTAAATCTGCAGGGATGACCAACAGAGCTAGGGGGGACATTAAGAAAGCCTTGGTGAAGTAAGAGGGGGTGTGGGGAGGGAAAAGCCCAGAGCTTATGCTGGAAACCTGTGCCTGCTGCTGACACAAAGCAAGCACCAGCTGCAATGCAGATCCCACCTCCCACTGAGCATCAGCCTGGGCATCCTTTGAGTGACGCAGCACACAGAAGTCTTCAACATAAATAAAATGCACATGGCAATTTATCATGAAAAACATGGAGTAAAGTTCATCGCTAGCCCAGCTTATTTGATGTCAGAAAACATCAGGGCAGTCTGATCCCACAGTTTAAAAGAATTGTTCTCTACAGCTGACAGACTAGATTTTATAATACAGAATTATTGTTCTTGGTCCGTTAAATTTCTATTAATGACTTGAGCCTATGTGAAGGCTGAAATCAAGTACTTCTCACCTTTTTTAGCAGATCAGTGGCATCTGAGAAGAGCGATCGATTTCATTTCTTTAACCATTAGGCACTCCATTTGTAACAGGAAAATATCATTGCTGTCTGAGGCCTGTTAGTTTCCTGCAGGCTTCAGTACAGTGCAGAATCAGCAACATTTTGTTGTTTTGAATATACATATAATATAAGGAAATGGATTGTAGTCCCGTAAGGTTACACGAATTGACCCTTTCAGTACAACCACATTTTAAATCATTTCCTGGCAGACCTTTATTACTAGGAGTCCCTCTTAGGTACACTGCTCTCCCCACAGGGCCTGTCCCTGCTTCTCTTCTGAACTTTGCTGTCCTGGAACAAAAAAACCACGGTCCTGATCCAAAGTCAAAGGAATTTTTTCCATTTCCTTTGGAAGCAACCTTTAGCCTCCCCAGATTTAAACAGCCCAGGTGTTGGCAATGGATGGGGGTGTTAGACTTTATTCAACAGTCATACTCTTTCTGTTGTCATTCCATAATAAAGAGCTCACTATCCATTGCCTGGCTTCTTTCAGGATAATCAATTAAGAATTAGACTCCAAGAAGGAAGGAGAAAAGGAAAACTTTTGCAGGGAAATATTATTGCTTCCAATGGGATTTTGCACATTATTGACAAAGCCATGGACAACCTGGAGCCGACATTTGAAAGCAGCAAAGAGGTGAGCAGTAAGCTATATACAAGTGATGTCAGACTTTCTTTTAAAATAGTTTCACATTAATTGAAAGCAAAGGAGCATGACTGACAACAGCTAGACAAACTCCACTGAGCCATTGTGTGTCAACTCAGAGAAGCAACATTCAAAGTGAAAGGTAATGATGCAGTTTACACAGCGAACAGACATTCACTCTTCTGCCAAGCTGGTCCATGGAGGATTTGGTTGTACTCACTGCATTGGAGTGGTTCCTTGGGAAATTGGCAGTCACAGTCAGTGCCTTTCACTGAATTCCAAAACAACATACTAAAAGGAGGGACACCTGGACAGATATCAGGCAAGACTTGTATTCAAAGCAGCAATCCCTCCCCCCGAAAAGGCTATTATAAAAACTGATAGTTTTGGATGCTTTGGGGTTTTTGGTGCCCTGCTTAGCAAAATTCCTTGAGAATTCACTCCTTTATGTGGTGTTTTTGCAAGCATTTAATTTCTCTGCCCTTTCTCATTGGGAATGAAGAGGTAATAATGCTTTCCCCATACACATACTGTTTGTATGTTCTGTGACTACATTGTATTTCAGGACCAGGACAAGAGTGCTACCATCTCAGCCATTTCCAGACACCACCAGCCACCCAAACAATAAGGAAACCCAAATGTATTCTATCTGTAATAACTGAGACTCATACAGTAATTCAAAAAGTGTCTTATAAGAATGGGTATTTATTCCATGTTCCCAACCAAAATAAATCTTACTTTTATCTTATTTTAGGAAACCATAATGTCAGTACTTCAAGATAATGGAAGATACAGCCAATTTACATCTTTGATAGAGGTAAGGATCCAGAAAAGCAATTCCGTAAAGCTATTTTCAGATGTTCTTCAATATTAATATGTAATTTCACTTTTATTTTTAAACCAAAACAGAAAACTGGCCTAGGAATGGATTTACAGCAGGACAACAGACCTTACACAGTCTTTGTTCCAAGTAATGAGGCTCTGAGTAATATGAAAGCTGAGGCTTTGGACTACCTCCTTTCTGCAGAGGTATAGTCTTTCTTAGATAGTAGATACATATGTAGATATATAGTAGATGCATACATACATAATTTCCCCATGTTCACCTAGTTTAGTGTTCATCTAAACTAAGCTCTTATGATCAAGGCTTAATCCATCTCTAACAATTAAAGATTGAGGTAACACCTAGAGAGGAATGGGATTTGGGATCTCCCATCCTATGAAGTGACACCAATCCCCCACACCAGGTCCTCGTTCTCCTGCTCTTGCCCTGCCAGCACAGCCTGGACAGCCACATGGCAAAGCTCTGAACCCTCTCTTGGGAGGTGTCACCCTTGGCAGGGACAGACAGAGGGAGCAGACGCCACAGGGCAGGTTGCGTGCCATGAGCTGAGCACCACCACTGACCCAGAGGCTTCTGGTGCACCAGCCAGTGATGCCGTTCTCATCCCCATGTCCTCTCACAGGACAGGCTGGGTTTGTGTGACTCATTTTGGGCTAAACCAGCCTCTTTTCTGCTTTGGCAGGGTTCGTGGAAGCTGCTGGAGCTGGTCCGATACCACATTGTCTCCGACACTGAGGTGAGTGTGGCTGCTTTACTGACCCAGAGTGCAAGAGCATTTTCAAACCCTTTGCCACTCTGAAGGCAGAGATTTTCCAAGAACAGCCTCCACTCCGTGTTGCACAGCAAGGCTGCAAAGGACAGCTATGCTTCTGCCTAAAGGTAGGGTAGTCACATAAAGGTCTCTAACAGAGAACACAAACCTTTCACCTCAGTGTGACTATTCAAAATAAAACCCTGCTAGGAGGCATGGGGTAGTCCTTGAATCATGGCAAATTAAAACTGTGTTGTGTCACACTACTGTGTTACATGCAAGTAACTATTTCCACTTTAAAACATACCTTTTGGTGATGGGGACTTAGCCCAAGTGTGGGGGGGGGGGGAAATATAGTCATCCTGAACCTGAGACCCGCTACCTTAGCCTGCTGTGGAGCAAGAACCACTGTCAATGGGTACTGTCAGCTTGGCAGGACTGCAGGAAGGAGTAGCAGGAGAAGTATCTGTTGCTATCAAAATCAAGCTCTCTATAAGCCAGTTCTGATAAGATCAGTCTTCTGTTTATCAGAAACAGGTGGGTTTGTCATTTTCTAAGTAAGCCCCCCATTTCCCCCCCCTTTTTCTACTGGAAACAAAGAGCAGAACCCAGCAACACCCCCAGCAGCTAAGGCTTGAGGAGACTGAGGTTCATCCGCACACCAGCTATTGCTGTGGAGAAGGAAGGATGTGCTCGTATCCTTAGCAAAAGGCCCTGCTTGGAGCGTCCAAAGCGCAGGTCACTCCCAGCACAAAGCGGGATCACAGGGAGCAGAGGCATGAGATCCACGTGTCCCTTCAGGGGATGTAAGCACTGCCATTTCCACAATGGTCTAAGGATGCAAACAGGGCTATTTTTAGGGAGTGGTGATTATTTAGACTGGTTGCTATAATTAGGAGAAAAATTAATATTCTTTTGGGCAACAAGCTCTTCACATGCAGCAGCCAGCAAGCTCAGTCAAAATTTAATCACTCTAACTTTGTTACACAAGCAACTCAATGCGAGGCTGCCCACATAACTAGAGAAAAACTGGTAGGGTCATTCACTCACCCTGAAGAGAAAGGTGGTCTTTCTTGTGAAATCCATCTGGATTTGAAAAGAATAATGATATTACATTTCTTTCAATCAATTTATATTCATTTCAGCTAGAGGTTGCCAGCCTTGTCTCAATAGAGCACATCAGAAGCATGGCGAAGCAGTTCATTTACTTTAACAGGACCAGCACTGTAAGTCAAAGGCAGCTTTCACCTGTGAACAGCTCTGATCGAGGCAACTGTTTGCATATGGGGGAATAAAAAGGGGAGGAGAGGGGACATTAACAGAGGAATTTCTTGCTATAATGAGGCAGAAATTTTCAACTTGCCATTCCTACCTACTGTTAGAAATTAGTATTATAAAGGACTGGTATATAAGGACAGCCTGCAGTTTCTTTTTTCTTATGATTAGCCCCAGTCCAGGAATGATCCTCATTTATGCTCTGCCTAGTTTTAAAGAAAAAAAAAAAAACACTATTTAAAATATTTTAAATCATTCTCTTACATATTTTGGTTATTTTAAACACTTCTCAGTGCACACATAGATATTCTTTTATACTTTTTAATATCGTAGTCTCTGATCCTGATAAACCTAGTGAACACATTTTTAAAGGTGTTAATTTGTCAGTACTTTTGTGAAACCAAACTCATCTGTTACGTTAACTCCCTTCTGTTCTTTGCATATTTTAGCCAAATATGAACATTCTGGAGGAGAGATGCACCTATAAAAATTCTAGTAAAGGCAGAGCAGTTGCATGAGTAAATGCAGAAAGAATACTTTTTCTTTTTTTTCCTCCTGTGAATTTGGATAGATCCCAGATTCTCTCTCACTTTTTCCCCCCTTTGTCAAAGCAAGGACCAAAGCATGCTTATGCCCACTGAAATCACTGCCTGAAGTCATCAGTAATCTTCTCATTTTGGCCAGTCTTTTAGTCACCATTTCCACAGGCTAACAGTGCAGATTAAGAGGAAAACTTTAGCTACCATTGTCATAGACCAATATTCAAGAAAATGCGCAACATACGTGTGCTTCTTGCATAAAACAAGTGTAATAAAAAATGGATAGCCAATTAAAAAGAAGTATGACTAGAAATACTTGAAATTAGATTATCAGAAATTGAGACGCTATGAAAAATTTAGTATTAATAAGAATAATTTATTGTTTCATAGGGACAAGTCTTGGTGAGTGGAGAAGAAATGGAAGAAACAGATATTGTTGCAAAAAATGGTCGCATTTATACCCTTGCAGGAGTCCTTATCCCACCCACAATTGTTCCAATTCTACCTCATCGGTGTGATGAGACAAGAAGTCAAGTTGCAATGGTAAGAGAATCACAGCAAATCAATAGCTCTTCACTGCTCCATATAATGCGCTCCAGCTTCCTCTTTACTGCTTTCTCTGATATTGTCCATAAAAAGGCGGGAATTTTTTGAAATTAATATATCAATGACATAGAGCCAGCTGGCTAGAAGTACTGCACAAATACAAATAATCTGTAAATAGGGAACTCATATAAGCACATCCTATATCACTTTAACTCATCTAGTTCTTGCAGTAACCCTTTTAAATATGTTGTCTCTCTGGTCAAACTCTTTCCTCCAGTTCCTAAATCCCACCTGTGCATACAAGTAGATGGTAAGTAGTGTCAAGTTCGCAGGAAAATTACTTTGGACCAGTGTTTTGATTTCTACTAAATATGCAGCGAAAGGAGCCAGTGAGTTAAAATATTAACATAATAATTAATTTTATATTAATATATTAGAAACAAGTTGTTTTCAGAAGCCACAATTTCCCCTAGCCCTGCTTGCTTCCAGTTTTCTTCAAATTAGGAATTACAAAACTGTTTCATATTTCAAAGGGTGGATTTTGACACAGCTTGTCCAGTTTGATAACACAGTACAGGCCTTTACACTTGGTAACACTCAGATACTATTTCTAGTAAGAAGGCTGAGTATCAGACTGAGCTTTTCATTTGCAGTAAGCGTGGCTCCAGTAAGCTGTTACTGGACCATGTTCAAGCACGTATCGAGGCCAGTAACAGTTCCGGTACAGTAATGCAAAACATTTACTATCTTAACTTACAACAGTCCAGAAACACAGCTATGAAAGAGCTTCCCAGCAGAGCTGGACAGCATCAAAATTTAATGAAGAAAACACAAGAGCTGACACTAAAGAACTATTACCTCTGGCAGTGACTACAAAGTGCCATATGTACAATATAATCATAAACCAGGCAGAGCACTGAGCTGCAAATCTCCAATACAAAAAGCAATCAACACCTTACAAATTCAAATTACACTCCAGTAATTCAAATTTCCTACCAGGAATCTATCTACAAACTATGTCTGACATCAACCAATCCTAAAGCAACACTATGAAAAATTATTTAAAGACAAAACAAATAGCATCTGTCACAAAAATTATTCCCCAAACTCAAGTCAGGAACTTTTGTCAGTTTTGAAAGCTTCACGCATAGTTTGACATATAGTTTAATATCCAAGGCTTTAAGCAGAGCACTGCTACCAAGGAGAATACCAGAAGGAGCAGTGGCTTTGCTGTTCTTACCTGCCATCGTGCATCTTCATCACTTTTGGAAAACAAGGGCAATGCCACCTTGTAAATACTACTTGTGGTACCAGTGAAAAGTGACAAACCTTGTAGGAACTGGCAGCTGTACTCACCTACAAGAACTGCACATCCCTAAAGATGAAGCCGTTTGCGAAAACATACATATCCGTGTAACTGTACCGGAATGCTGGTGAT
The DNA here is from genome assembly GCF_030463565.1 of Pelecanus crispus. NCBI lineage: Eukaryota > Metazoa > Chordata > Aves > Pelecaniformes > Pelecanidae > Pelecanus > Pelecanus crispus. Next base: position 63,383,695 of record NC_134643.1, on the reverse strand, counting down.
AACCACAGGACTCAATATCTTGCTCCACCTCCTCCCAGATGTCATCACTCCCACAGCAGGCTTGGAGCAGGAAGGAGGGAGCAGGTGCATGTCAATGGCTGACACCATCCCAGGTGGAGAAAGGGAGCAAATAGAATCATAGAATCATAGAATGCTTTGGGTTGGAAGGGACCTTGAGAGATCATCGAGCCCAACCCCCCTGCAGTAAGCAGGTGACACTGAGGGGCACCGAGCAGCAGGAAGAGCAACACCAACAGTGGGAAACACTTTCCACAGCAATCAGCCTGATTTTTAAGTTCTGAAGGAGCAAAGAAGCACTTTCAGGGATTTTCAGAAAGGCAAAGAAAGCTAAGAGCCTAAGTCAACTTCAGCCATGACTACACAGCTTATCAAAGAGCTTTTATAACACCCATATATGTTTGCCAAAATACATCTGATCCACAGACCTTTAAAGCATAGTAGTGGCATTGGTACTTCAACTATTTGATGCCCAAAGGCTTTTGGAAGTCCAGTCCTTTATTCCTTTAAGTGCTGTACAACATGAGCAACTACTAAATCCAAACCAGTACGTGATTCTTTCCCTGCAGCTCCAGTGATAAATCTGTGTGGAAAATGCCATAAGTCATTGTCCACTGATTATGAAACACACATCAGATGCCAGCTCTAGGATTTATTCTAACTGGGTTGAAATGCAAGACATTAGCAGTCACGAGCAACACAGCTTTGACAAACTCCATATCCACACACTGAAAGGCTCAACCTCTCTGAAGTTATTGCATGTTCAAACTGTCAGAGCACTCACCTTTAAAACTGCCACTGGAGTTTACAGCTCGTCAGTGCTGTAATTGCCAGTCTCTGTCACCACCACATGGTGAAAAATTAGCTAGTAGGGAAAGGCAGCCGAGAGGTGAAGACATAAAAATAGTTACACACCGCTGGATCGTAGTGGAGTACAGGATCTATGACATGGAAGCAAAGAATATTTTTCTCTCCACCGCCTATACACAAGACAAATTTCTGTTCACACTGTCTATATACGAGACTCAACTAATTTGTGGTCTTCCTAGGAAGAAATAAAAAAATTCTCTTAGAAGTTAAGTATACAGACTGCACCAGACCCTCAGATAATATTAGTTAATATATTATACTGGGTTAAGCAAACAACATCAGTGCATTCATGCCCATGCTTATCTTCTGGTTAGGAAGCTGCCAGTTCTTTAAAAGAACGGAGTGGGGGAAGGACAAATGAAGATAAAAAGGGGAAGGTGGAAATGAACAACCACTCAGCAAAAATCAGAGCCAGCAGATATAGCCCTGGCGCTGCTGTTGGGTTCCAGAACCATGCTATGACAGTTAAAAGTGATAGAACAGACGTACTTAAAATTTACAGGGTGTATCATCCATAAGTATGCATCTCAGTAGTTGGTACAATGCCTTTTCAACTGACTATCCTTATTGTTTCCATCCAGGGTGTCTGTGCAAGTTGTTTATCGCATGCATTGGCTCCCTGTCCGCAGGATTCAAACCCCATCGTAAGTGACATTTCCTGACAGATTCCTCAGTTATACAAATGCATAGAGGGAAGGGGTCCCCATATGTTGATTACTGCTCTCCCAATACAGTGAGCAAAAGAACCAGGCATGAATACAGGAGACTGCATAAAAATACAAATACAGACAGTACTTTAGTCTCTTTTTGGCAAAGATTGAAGCATCAAGTAATTTCTGCATTATTTTGTTTGCTGTTGCAAGATCCCTCATAGACTTCATAGGAGCTCTGACTCTTTTTCTCAGGTAAAGTACAATCTATTTAGGATAGGCTTTGGCAGAAGAGAGAGCTGAGGATGAGAATTGCTACAATTCTGCTTTGAGAGTTAGTAAACAAAAAACAGAGGAGGGACAACACATTTAAAATAGACCTCACATCTGTTAAAAATTTCCTTTTGATTAAGCAGCTTCCCAGAAGTAACTGTCTGCAGAAGTAGCTTCAGAAAGGATCAAAAATCTTCCACCCACTTTGCATCTAAGAGATGCAAATCTGGCTGCATGTTTCTCCACGTACAACACTCAAGTTTTGCTACCACAGGAATTTTATTCCCCGTGATATAAAAATTCACGGGTAGTTAGTCCTACGTGCCATATTCAATAATAGTCTGTATGCCATTATTCAGTAATAATGAAAAGAAAGCTCATATTATGAAAAAAATACATAATTTAATATTTTTTTAAATGCAACACTATACCAAGGTTCTTTCCGTAATAAGTGAAATTATGTTGTGATATTAAGACTGTATCACAGAACTGTACATTGCTTAGAAATACTAATGCTTCCTTTTTGTGCATGTTCCAGCCTTTCTCAAAACGGAGATGCATTATTGAAGGCCCAACCTTTCAAAAAACTGGCTGTGCTAGATCCTGCAATATAACAATAAAGGTACAGAGTTACAGTTTCTTAAGGTGAAATGTATATAAAAGTGTCCCAAAATATTGTCTTTTGTATTGTGAACTTTGCTTTTGGAGTTGAGATGTGTTTGGAGATGTCCATGTAGTTTCCATACCCTTCTACAGGGGGCTGAGATGAGCTACTGTAAAAAAGCAAAATACCAGGCAAATTCCAATGAGGTTTTTTTAGCTGCCATACAACAACGATCTCACACTCCGTAACTCAGGAGTTTTCACGTAAGACTCCAAGCCCAAATGTTGTCATTGCCAGCTTCACCCACAAAAAACAGGACAGCTTGTTCACCCCTGGTCCCAGCACCTCCTGTCCCAGGGCTTTACACGGTATTGGATAACAATGAAGGGGAAACACTCCCAAGAACCGCGCTCCACTTGCTCTGCTTGGCAAGCCTAGTCCTTTCAGAAGGCATTAGCCCCGGAGAGGTACTTACACCTTTCTGGCTCCTGGGGCTCCTAAACAGGCTTCTACATTTCATGACCGCCATTAAGTAACAAGCAGAGAAGTCGACAAATTCATAAGCTTTGAGAGCCTTTTGCTAATTCCTATTTCCCTTGAATCACACATGTAAACGAGGTTTTCTTCTAATACACTTCATGTGCTTTTGATGAATAAATGGATGAAGCAGCCAATTCACGATTAAAACAAAAGATGCAGCCGAGAAAAACATTTAGGGCTGTGAAGCGGCTAAATCCCATACTGGTGCAGAGGGGAAGGAGGAAGATCAAAGCAGCGTGTCTAGCTTTCACAGCATCTCCCTGGGGTAAAACATGCCTTCGAGTTCCTGATCTCAGATGCAAAGGAGACTGCCTGCCTCTGAATTGCGCTGCACTCCCACAGGCAGATAACGAGAGTGCACTCGATATGAACAGACAGGCACACACAGGCACATTTGTAACTGGTGACAGGACGGGTAGCGCAATGAGTCTGATAAGAGCAAGGGAAGGATCTGGGGGTCTGTGCCTCCCCTTCTTGGGCTGCCAACACCCCTCTGGTTTTAACAAGGCCATTGCAGAGGTGGTTCTTGTTCAACACAAGCCTTTGAAGAGCCAGCTACCCCTACAGGGCTTTGCCAGAGGGCCAAAACACGATGGAGTGTTGTCTTCTGCACTGCCTCTGCACTAAGGCACTGGAAAAGAGGATATTTGCTTTATTTCACAGGAACCAAAGTGTTGCAAAGGCTTCTTTGGCCCTGACTGCAGTCCGTGTCCAGGAGGTTTCTCCAAACCCTGCTCAGGAAACGGGCAGGTAAGCAGAGCATCCGGCAGCACCCTGCGCTCCCATGGCGGGAAGGGCAGGCTGTGTCCCAAAAGTCCGTGAAGCACTTCTGCACAACAGGAATGTTAGGCTCCACGAGAGCTGCACCCTCCATTTATGTCCAGTGATGGGCATGAATTTCAGGTTCAGTTATACTGAGAAGGGAAAATGAATCGGTCTCCTCTCAGTTGTCCAAATTGCAGGTTTCTGTGGTTCCAACACACAGCGCACAGGGAAGGCTGGGGCTGGGTGACCCACTCTGATACTCTGACTTTGCACAGCACAGGGTAATGACCCAGCTCACTATTCTCACTTTAAAACTACAAAGGAAGGTAGAATACACAGCAGCAAAGTACCAGCACAAGGAAAGCTTTTGCTTTGGGACACCTTTTTCATCAAAGCTGAGGTTCTTCCTGGTAGGCTGTCACAGTCATAATACGGACAGGCATATAGTCTCTTCTCTAGGGGAAGGATAAAGATTTATTTCAATTTGCACATAGAAATAGCCTCTCTTCCATATCACAGTGCATGGATGGCCTGAGTGGAAATGGGACCTGCATTTGTGCCAAGGCATTTCAAGGCTCGCGCTGTCAATTCTGTTCAGACCCTGGCAAATATGGACCTCAGTGTGACAAAGGTAAGTACAGGCATACTTCCTCAGCCCAAGAGCATGGTCTATTTCTTTTGGACACTAGTAAAATTAAGGTAGGAGTTAACTGCTCGCTAAACAGTATCTACAGAGGATGAGCAAGATCTCTCTGGGGTACTTTCATTTCTTATTTCAAAGCGATACATCATAAGCCCAGAGACAGTGAAAATCTTCTCACTGACTTAATTGGGCTTTCTGCAGGGGGCATAGCTTGCTTTATATTAATTTATCGTTCTTTTCATTTCTGTCTTCCTCATATAAGTAATTGAAAATAAAATCTTTGCTATTCCATTCCCATCTGGTATTGCCCACAACAGAACACCTGCCTGCAATGACAAACATATGTAATCTAAGAAAAACTAGTCTATAAACAGATTGTGTTTAGGGCTACTTCATAATCATCTTTACTGAATAATTTCTGATCTATTGAATAGCTTATAGTTCTAGCAGTCATCTTCTATATACTGACAGATTTAATCCTGCTATGTCAAACCATACTACATTTGAGAGTCTACAGAATATACAACATCAAACATAGATATATTTTCCCATTTACAAAATAATTTTTAGTCTTATTTGCTCTGAATCAGCCTGTCATTCATGAAGGACAGCTCACTCGAAGGTTCAGAGGTACATGGACAAAAACCAAGACAAATTCCATAAGAAAGGGTGGTATCACCTAAGCTCCAGTCCTGCCAAAGCAATACATGTTGGCTTAACTAGTCACCACTGGCACTTCTTGAGATTGCAGAAGGCTTACCTACTGTGTCCTTTGGGCACCTTGCTGTGCCTCCCAGCAGCACTAATCATAGCATCGTTTACGTTGGAGAAGACCTTTAATATCATCCAGTCCAACCATCAAGCTAACACTACCAAGTCCACCACTAAACCAATTAAGGGTAGAGTAATAAATAATTTCATGTTTCCTGGCTTGGTGGCTGGATTATTTTTTTAACAAAAGTAGAACTAGGAATTGTGAAGGTTGGAAAGCACCTCAGCCCAGCCCCAGCACAGTGCTGGTAGGTCTGTGCTGCTGCTCTGTGTACTAGCCCAGCACTGTGCAGTTTGTAGGATTGTGGACTCAGTATTAAAAGGCTTCCCGTATCACTGAAAGTACGCCAAAGTTGTGCAATGAAATAACCTTAGCCTTAGTAGCCCGGGACATAGTATTTTGTTCCTACTTCTCTGAAGTACTTTGACTTTCATTGATAGGTAAGCGCACTATAAAGACAAAATAGATTTTAAATAGTTATCGATAAAACACACCTGAAAACACATGGATATGATAAATAAAGAATAAGTCCCCCAACAAAGTGAGACTTTAAAAATACAGAGGTTTAGATTCTAGAAAAAAAGGAGGACCTGATTCATAAGAAATGCTATGTAAGGGTAGATGCCTTTTACCGCTATGGAATTGCACATTGTAATTTATCTCTGGTAGCGTGCCTCTGCATTTATGGGAAGTGCGATAACCGAATAGACAGCGACGGGATCTGTCTTCCTGGTTCATGCAGAAGTGGATACACGGGGAAACTCTGTGATAAGCAGATTGTTCCCTGCGAGTCGTCCCTACAGCTCTGCCACACACATGCAGACTGTCAGCTTAGCGATGGTGCAGTGAGGTAAGTCAGTAACTTGCATCTAATTACTATTAACTATGATGCAGCTCTTTCCTATTTGCTTGATCAAAACAGCGCCTTGTAGCAGTACACAAACATCAGCCACTGAAATACTGCTATGCGGCAAATAAGCATAAACATGCACCGCATCGACCTTGAGTTGCAAGACAGTGATTAAAAGTTCTCAATGCCCTATCCTGTACCTTGTATTTAACACTGATAAGATAGATGCATACGGATCTGACCCTTGCTCAGAAGGCTGCCTTCCTACCAACATCTACAAAGGCTCTTAGGAACCTCTTATTTCTAACCATCCCTTAGTGAATTAGGAGTTTGAGCCTTGTTGAAAAACAATGAAACTCTCAAGCAGTTTGGGGATAGGTAGCTCACTCCAGTCAGCTCAGGTAAGATTTGCATGCCACAACACCGCGGACTTCAGCACAGGTTCTCCAGTCCTCACAGGACTGGTCACAAAACTCCATTACTGCTACAGCTGCTTTGTGCTTGCCTTGTGCTCACCTTCACATGCATCAAGTTTGCCTCTTGCTGCAGTGTATTCATAATGAGTCACCACAGAAAGCAGAATGTGGGATACTGCATAACGTGAGTGCTTAAGAAATTCCCTCCAATATGGGTTAATCTTTGAGGGGACCCATGGAAACAGGGGGTCTCCTTGTCTTGCATGCATTTCAGGGAGAGCACTATCTTCTGTGTCACTGAAAGCAAAAGCAACCCCAGCTCATAAGTAATTTAGAGCTATTAGCTCACCTTTGCAAAGATCACATTAGTGCAGAATTAATTTCACTCCCCATCTCATACACAGAGAATGGATCCCTGATTTGACTTAATTAACCCAGTCGATATTTTGGAAAAAAACCATAATATATGCACTTAAGCTATTTGCATCATGAATCCAAGGTTACCGATTTTAAGCTGCCTATAAATAGCATGTTACAGTGGAAAACAATCGCTTCACTTTACAGCTGTCCTATCACATTTAATGCCTCCCTCCTCCTCTTGTCTCTATAGCTGTGTTTGCAAACCCGGCTACAAAGGAGATGGCATGAGCTGCAGCAAAGTTGATCCTTGTGCTGCTTTAAACCCAGGTGGCTGTAATATCAACGTAAGTATGTGCTTTTCCCACAGAGCCTGACACCACAGAAAAATAGGCAGTAAGGAAGGTTTGGCCAGAAACTTCTGCAGAAGGAAGAGTCACAATTTTCACTGCAGTTTCAAGTTCTTTCCCCCGATAGCGGCATCGCTATTGCTTAGACAAACCTTACACCTAAAGCCAGATGCCACCTAACTGTCCTCAATGGGTGCCTCTTTTCCCCTCCCAGGCCGAGTGCATTCAGATGGGCCCGGAAGAGCACACGTGCGTTTGCCAGGCAGGATGGACAGGCGACGGAAGGGACTGCTCAGCAATCAACAGCTGCCTGCTGCCCACTGCGGGAGGGTGCCACGAAAATGCCACCTGCGTATATGTTGGGCCGGGTCAGGTACATCCTCTCGCATTTATTGCCACCCTCGGCACTAGTTCTCACCCATTTTGCCCTACCGGTGCTTCCTAACCTTTTTTTCTTCTGCAAATTCTCTTCTCCCTCCCAGCCACAAGGCTATTTCCACACAGCACGCTCTACCCAAAACAGCCTCTTTCAGTTCCTGTCCCAGTGCTCCCTCCCTCCTACATGGTGGTGTTCTGGCAGCAAATACTTTTTAGTAAGTACATTAGTAGATGTCAGGTATAAGGTCTTCTGGAGAGATTAATCAGTGTCATTCCACTGAAGTCAATGGAGCTACGCAGAAACACAGACTAATTCACCACATCTAGAATATGCACACTATTTTAATCATTTTAATGAACTGCTGTGTTTTATTGACATGACAGAATGACTGCAAGTGTAAGGATGGATTTCGGGGGAATGGAATTGAATGCACACCCATAAACTCATGCCTGGAACAAAATGGAAAATGCCATCATCTGGTGAGTAATTAATCATTCCCTGAACAAAGCGTTCAGATACATATCACACCTCGCCTCCTGCGCACACCATGGAGTTTCCTTGCCATTTCAAGCCTGCAATTTCCATTTGAGTTGGATCAAAGCTTTCCAAGCAGTGCCAGAAGCACCAAAAATGCTATGTGAACCACGTCAGTATGGTACATGCACTAAGGGCAGACAACAAGGGCTGGTCCCAATTCTGCCTGTACAGAAAGGCCTGTCTCAAGCCTGGAGTAAATAAATGCTGCTTCTCTACCAGCAAGTACAATTTGGATGCAATAGTCTGTTGAGATGTTTAGTCGAGTCATGCATCTCTACACAGGCATCTATCAGCTTTATCAGTAGCTGCACGCGTTTACCAGTAGCTACATGACCTGCAGGCTCTGCCGTGCTCTGTAGTGCCTGCAAGAGCCGCACCAGCCTCAGGCGGGACACAGGGACAGAGCTAAAGAAAAGAGCACGGGGGAGCAGAGGACGGGTCTGCCGTAGCCGAGCGAAGGAACAGGGCTCAGTTTATGGAGCAAAGGTTTAGCCTCCTAGACTGAGTACATGGTGGGCAGGTTAGTGCCCTCAGCTGGTGAAGTTTGTCCTATAGGAGGGTGAAGATGTCCACAGGAGATGGTATGAAGATCCTTTGTTAAGGTTATGTCTGTATATGAATGTGTATAAGGAAGAGGGTTTACAGGCCATCCTTGCTCTTGAGTGGTCTTCTGAGTATTTGACAAGTTCTCTCTTTCCATTTCAAAGGCAACTTGTCAGTTCGAGTCTTCACGTGGCTGGGAGTGTGTGTGCCCAAAGGGCTATGAAGGAGACGGTAGAATATGCTATGGAAATGCTGCAGATGTAAGTAAGATGGTCATCTTCTCTAAGCACAGGACCTACTGCACAGTTCTCACACTGGATCTTAACCAGAGAGATAGCAAAGCCATGATAAACAGTTAGAAAAATATGATGCCCACCATTGCTATCTGCAGATGGTGTTCCTGCTGAAGACTCTTGCCCGATTACAAAAATGATCTGTTGTGTTTAAAAACACAGCTTAGAAAGGGGCCTAAGGGATCCGAGCATATTTCTTTAAGACAAATTGAAAAATGCCAGCCCCAGTGGCCTAACATGCAGAAGTGCTGTAAGCATTCACCTCCCAGCTGGGAGCAGCGAGCACCCAGATCTTCTGAAGTTCTGCCTTGAGGTGTCTCTCAGTGGAAACAGTCAATTTATCATGTTAAAACAAACCATGCTGACCGGCAGGCAAATAAAACCAAAAGTAGTAAATGGATGAAAAAAATATGCATTTAACAGCATGGGAAAAACAAAAGCGTCAGCTGTCACAGCCATTGGCAATAATCTTACATGGCTCCTGGCACTATCTGCCATCCCTGCTCACACCATCATCTATCTCTGTTTGAAGTACTGCAGCAGAATAAAGGCTTTCCACTTGCAGGATGATATGTAAGATGATGTACAAATACCAAGCAAAACAACATATCTTTTTTCAATTAATTTTGCATTGAAGAAAAGATTTAGGTTTACATTCCCAGAAAATTAATGCTTAGCCTGAGGCCAGTACATGTTACATACCAAGGTCAGGCACACCTAATACACCTAAGCAACAGATGGCCTGATTTTCAAAAGAGTTGGTAATTCACCATTCTCATTACCAGAAAGTATCAGTACTAGAAAATCATTAATGTCCTCCCTTTTCACACACACTGAAAACATTCTCCTCCATGACACATCAGGCCAGACACAACGGGTTACACCACAGGCTACAGCAAGAGTACTTTGGTACAGCTAATTATAGCTTGCATACTCATTGCTCTCTCTTTTTCATCAGGAGTTATCTACTCTGTCAGAAGCAGCTGCATTTAACCAATGGGTTAATGTAAGTACACTTCATGGTTGATTTTTTTTTTAGTATGTTCAACTTATAATACATGAGCCTTTTAGCCTTTACAAATGGGAACCTCACAGCAATATTCCCATCACGCAGCAGAGGCCCAAGCTCTGGAGAGGGATTGGAGTGTCGCTCCTTCCACTCATGGCGAGGCTGATCATCTGGTTCCCTATTCCTGCCTGAAAACCAAATTCTGATCCCAAATTCAGGCAAGTGAGGAAGCTCCACAAGCAGCAGAGCAAGTTACAAGCCCATTCTCTGAGGCAGTGGGCTACATAAGCCATGAGTCACTCGGTACATAAATACAGCGCAGTCCAGCTGACCAGCAGCAGGGTACAAGCAGAGCCTGAATATGCGCCCAAGTGGCTCCTTGCAACTTCCCCCATGCAATAAAACTACAAGTAAGTGGAGAAGGAAGGCAATGCCTTACCCTCCCTATTTTCACTGAGCCCCATGCCAGGAAAACGCAAGTGTATGGCTGGTCAGTGTGCTGCTGCCACAGCAAGCAAGAAGCAAAAAAACAGGGCTTGACTGAGATGCTGGAAATTAAGAGATTAACTTGTTTGGCTTCAGATCAGGGAAGAAACACCAATTTAGATAAAAAAAAAGGTTCTAGATAGATTGATTGTCACTGTCTACTTTTTATTTTCACATGCTATCATCTATTACTAGGACAGCAGTAACATTAGAGGTCCTACCCCACTGTGGCTGGCACTGTATGAATAAAGATCAAAACCAGTTTCTCCCACAAAGAGCTTAAAACCTAAACATAAGAAGGGTATAGCAAATACATGGCAAACAGAAAGGAACAGGGATATGTTAATGAATAGCATCAGAAGCAGAAGTCACAGCGTATTAGCGGCTTTCATGCTTCAAAGTTAGATGGCTTGGGGATCATTAAAGCACGCAATTGCAACAGGGACCTTAGGGAGCTGCTTAAAAGAGAGGCCAGCGTGGCTAATTTAAATCAGTTATCTGCCTGGCCCTGGGCTCAGGCTGCAGCACTGGACACTGTAAAGAGAAACTAATGAAGTTAAAGAAATGAGCACAATAGAAAGGCTGTTCACCTGCTAATGTGCTCTTTAGACAATGAAGCAGGAGGGGCTGGGGGTGGGGAGTGGAAATCAGGGAGCAGATTCTGTATAATCTATTGAAACAGGGATGTGGAAATTTCTGCTACACTTGAGAGAAATGGTATCCCTTAAATTAAATAACGGTAGCTACAACAAATATGAGTAAAATACGGAGGTATATCCACCTGTGGGGTTTTTAACTTCATACTTGAGCCGGAATGTGATGTTTACCACTTTTCATAACCAAGTATTTTTCTTGCTGGCAAGGAAGGATGAGAAAGGGAAGTCCGTTGCTATTTCTGTATTTAAATATTTGGAAAGTGACAGTGATGATGGCTAGAAAGAAAGATGATCTTAACAGAGACAAAATTCCCAGCTATTTAAGGGAGCCGATTCCCTTCTTGACTTAAAACCCAGTACAGGTATTGAAGGACCATCCAAAACAAGCCAGCTTCCAGGCAGCATACCAGCTGCAAAAAGGTAGAACCCAAGCTCATATTGCTGCCTTAAGTTTTGCAGTATCAAAAATGGCAAATTGTGGAGCCTGTGAAAAGTTTGGAGAGCCACATCTTCAGCAAGATCACATTCAAATCTTTAGCTCTCCTTTTTCTGCCCCACAAAAAAAATCCACGCAACTGGAAAAATCCTCTCAGTGGAGGCTCTCTCCATCCTTAAGGCAGATACAAACATATGGAAGATGAATCAGTCCATGCATACTACAGAGCCCACATCCCCTGTCTAAAATTAGAGCTGTCAGCAGCAAGCCCCACTGCAGTGCTAGTGGGCACAGATATCCCTTGGACATCTTGAAAAATCCCAGCCATCTTAAATAGCCTTGTTCCAAATGGGAACATTGTGTCATGTGGGTTTCTTATTTCATGGTTCATAAGCCTTCTACCTATTAAATAGCATGGGGTGCTCTGTAAGAGGTTACTTGAAGTTATCGGTAACCAGTAGTATTTATCACCATGATTTTTTTTTAACATTCAAGTCCATAAAATAGAATCCATGAGACAGACTAACTTTTGTGGGAGGCAACTTATGTGTTTCATAATAAAAAACAATTCTGACCTAAACGTTACTTCTGCCCTTTAAATGCTGGCAATCTATTCTGTAAAAAATAGGCACTCATTTACCATTTTTGTACAGCTCTAAGTACTCTTGTTCAAGTCATTGCTCAGTATAATAGTTTTTCCTCTCCAGGCCGGTCACAAAGCACGTCACATACTCCACCTTGCTAAAAAGTCACTAGCTGCTATTTATAGATAGTCCTCAAGAAGAATTATTTTATGCTCTTTACTTTCATGCAGGAGGCTGAGATAAATTCGGTGTTGTCCACCACCTCAAACCTAACTGTCCTCGTGCCTTCTCTTCAAGCAATTGAAAACATGGATGAAGATGAGAAAGCCTTTTGGATGTCAAAGAGTAACATCCCAACTCTACTGAAGTATGTTAATGGTTTGGGGTTTTTTTTTAATGAATTGCTTTCCATTCCAAACAAGACCTTGGTCTGAAGCCTCTAAAGCAAGACAGCTGTTACATTTTTTAAGGGAGGGACATAAGATTCTCCTTCTAGTTACAGTGGTATAAATCTCTGTAGCAACTCTGCTGAAAACAAAGATGTTATTTGTATTACATCAGAAATGTTTAAAGGCTAAGCTAAGATCAGAACATAGCTGAACTAGGTATTGTACAAACAATTCCTGCTTTAAACCACAGTTTTAGACACACTAAGCATATTTTTCTGAAAAAAAAAAAAAAAAAAAAAGAGAAAATACAAAACCTTCAAATCCAGTTAATTTCCTTTAGGTATCATGTATTGACAGGAGCTTACAGCTTTGCTGATTTCCAGAATTTATCGTCCTCTGACATGCTGCCAACATCTCTACAGAGCAACTTCCTACACTTGTCTAAAGAAAATGGGGTGAGATGACCTGCCAACCTCTGTGGTATCATACACCAAACCTTGACCATCACTGCCACTGGCTTCCTTGCATTACAAAACCACACAGACATTATGTACCCATATTTAAAAAAAGACCATCTCATAAAATTAAAGGAATAAATCAATTATATTGGGCCCTTTGGGAGAAACATTAACTTGATTTTCTCCACCACCTTACCTAGCTGAAATTTGTCCACAATATTATTTACTCCTAATGTCCCAGTAGCTGCTGCAAAGGCTGGACAGTCTCGTAGCCAAACGGAAGCACAGTCCCTGTCTGGAGCAGCCTGTGTGAACTAATTTAAGACAAAGAGTATCAAGGAAACCCAATAATTTATTTTAGGGAACTGAGAAGGTAGGAGGAAGCAGTGATACCGTGCACATGTCTACATGTGCAACTTGATAGTCCCAAACCACCCGACGGTATTTTTAATGGTAAATAACTACAACCGACAGCCCTTCCCCCTCAGCCTTTTTATTTAGTACTCCATGTTCTGAGGAGGATTTTCTGGGAATCTATATGGCACATTTAAGCACTTCATCGCCATTAAGGGAGGGAAAATTTCCCTTTGCCCCCCTTCCCCGAGGGAAGAATCATAAATGGGGACCTTCAAAGCTGCACAGACATGGGAGCGCGTGAATTGGTACAGGAGCTCATCCTGCCGTGGGGTGGGGGTGAGCACACCTACCCCCAGTAACCACCCCAGTGCGAGCAATCCCATGGCTTTGCCAGTCTGCATGCAGGGAGCAGCACCAAGTCCCAAAGTCACCTCTCCTGCCCACAGTTCCCCAAGGGCAGGTGCACGCTGGCATGAGCAGAGCTGTGGTGGAGCCCCAGGCAAGCGTTTGGGAAGGTGTGGAAATCCACAGCACGAACCACCAGGAAAATGCTGCCACTGTAGATGTAAAAGCAAGCCCTTTCTCCTTTCCCTCTTTCAGAACATCACCCTCCAGGGCGCTCACATCGTGGCTGGCGACATCGCATCCACAAACGGGATCATACATGTTATTGATAAGGTATACGGCCACATAGGGAGGATTTGTCTCTCTGCACCCCAAACAGTGGAAAATAATTAACAACTCTTGGAAAAAAGTATTTGCACAGATTTTCTCCTGTATCTGATCCTTGCAGCTGCTACCACAGCATGTGCACATGTGCTGACGTGGGATATCTGCTCCCTTTTCAGGTTCTGACCCCCCTCCGCAGCACCGTCATGCCGAGGCTGCTGGCCCGCCTAGAGCAAATGCCCGATTACTCCATTTTCAGGGGCTACATTATTGTAAGTTTTCACATCCTTTTAAGAACAGAAGCAGTTCTCTGCTTTATTTGCATTTGGACTGGTATCACACTATCAGTGGTCATTCTGATTGTTTTTTATGTGTTTCACAACAGCAATATAGCCTGGCAAGTGAAATAGAAGCTGCAAACACATACACAGTCTTTGCCCCAAATAATGAAGCCATAGAAAATTACCTAAGGGATAAAAAGTCTGCTACTCTGGTATGTATTACTCACAAGACTTGTCTTAACAACTCAGTATCCCACCTCAATTTCAAGTGGATGGATTGAGAGGACATAGAAATAGGAAGAGGGATTTGTTTTCCCGAAATCCAGTAAGTTTAGTTTTGTTTTTAACACCAGCAGAGGTGAGGAGGGATGGATCCACCTATATTTTCCTGGCTTGCTAGAAGAGCCTAGCTATTTGTTCTGGGTTTTGTCCTTCTCTAGATTAAAACCATGGTGATAATATCCAGGACATTTCATCAGTAGACTTTTTTTTTTTTTTTTTTTTTTTTTCTTCAAAGATCAGTGCAGGAATGACCAGGAATAACACTGAAATGAGTTTCCTAGGTGAACAAGTCCAGTCCCCTGTCATCACTGGCAACCCTGTCATTAATAATGCTACAAAATATTCTGACTCTTCCTTAAAACTATCCAGATGCTTGCCCTGTCACTTCTGTAGGAATGCTATTGCCCAGCCACTTTCCGCATAGTGTTTCTAATCCCAGTTCACAAGCACTGTTGGCCAGTCCCAGGGCTCAGAAAAATTTCTGAAATTTTCCTGGCTAGTAAAATTTCCTTGGGCAAACCCTGTTGCTGCTGCCCACTCCCAGGAGCCCCACACCAGGCTCATGGCTGACCTGGCCACCTGCTCCTCCCACCAGCATGGACATGTCCATCCCACCTCCTCTACCAACCTCAGTCCTCATGCCCAGAGCTAGTTTATATTATTTTGACAGCACACCTCTGGCCAGTTTATATCCCTTTATTCTTACGCCAGGAATATGCTTTAGCTAAAACAATCTTCTCTCTGGCATTTGTGTCCCTACGTATTTACAAGGCCAAAGAGCCTTCTCAATCCTGTTGGTCTCCTCCCAAGATAAGCTATCCATTTCCTGCGTCATCCCAGTGCCTTTCTTTGCATTTGCTCCAGTTTGAAACAGCTTTATCAAATGTGCGTATCGAGAGCCACACCTTGCAGAGGAAGCTTCATTTACAACTTGCTCAATGACATTAATACTTCCCTGCTTCTTCCATAAATGTTTACCCTGCTGCACTCTGTCCCTACTTCCATGGTCTCCATTTACAGCCAGGAAGCTGAAGAGCACAGGGTTCAAATGACTCATCCCAACACATTTACCACCAACCAGCACTCATGGCAAAAGTCCTGCTTGCTGCCTCACCGGAAGAATTCACATGTGATCAAGCTATGTAGCCAGCCGGGTTAGCTCAGTTGGTTAGAACATGGTGCTAATAATGCCAAGTTTGCAGGTTCAATCCCTGCTTACTGCAGGGGGGGGTTGGGCTCGATGATCTCTCAAGGTCCCTTCCAACCCAAAGCATTCTATGATTCTATGTCTGCTCAAATGACTTTTGAACACTATTCTAGTTAGTTTCATGACACGACATCATCATTTCCACATGACTGTAAGAAGCATTTATAACAAACTTTGAGAGACACATAGGACATTAATCCCATTGGATTCGGGTTACACATGCACAGAAATCCTTTTCATTGCCACAACTTACCAATATATTCTTCTGTTTTTCTTCCATCCTCCCAACCTTGCCTCATGTGGCAATCTGACAAAGAAAACCAGAAAGCAACCATGAGGTTAAGACTGCCTAAGCCTTATCCTCTTCATGAAACACCTTGGGAGAACTCTGCCGCAGAGGGAAGAGCTTGGCACAGGGAAGAGACCCCATTTCTTGTCCTCACTGGAAGCAAGGTTTTGTTCTCACTCTGATTAAAGACAGAAATGGAGATGCATGAGAGTTAACTTTTCCTCCAAAGCATCCAAGTCAGGAGGATTAAATAGGGTTGGACATTGATGGAGGCCTATGCCTTAGTAGATTAGGCCTATCTGAATTCTTGCCTTCTTGCCTGCAAATATTTCTTTGTCAGATCTGTGGAAAACAAAGCAGAGTGAGTCCCACCCTATGAGATGTAAAGAACACTACTTCACCCTGTGGGCAAAGCCAGACAACATCACAAATCTTGCAACCTGGGGGTTTTTCATGCTTTCACACACTTTTGAAGGAGCTGAAGATCGAGTTGTAGTATGAATGTTCAGAACAAGGGGACGGCAGGCAATGGATTTCCCACAAGCACCTTCTATTGCAAAGACATACTGCTGCAGCAGCACTATATTTGTTGGCTAGGTAGCTCCTAAACCCTCCAAATGCCTCAGCTTCTCTCACATCTACAAATCTCTCACAAACACATCTCCCTTCTGCTTCCTCCTCCAAGTCAGGGAGAGCTCTGGGAGTCCCCTGCTTCGGAACAAGATGCAGAAGCCTTGGGAAGCCCTCACAATATTTTGATGTACAGAGAATAATTTCACCACATCAATGAAAAATGAATACACTCTAGCAATAACACATAGAAAGCTTTCCAATTAACAGGTGTGGTTCTAGCACTTTGCTGACTGAAGATGACCTTGAAGATTAAAAAAAAAAAACCCAACCTATATATTGCTGTAAATGTTCATCTATAGGTTATTCAGGGATTCACAAAGTAAGAAGGAATGGGTATGGGGAAGATTATAAAAGCATTCATGAATATGCAACTTTTGATGTCAAATGAACTTATGAAGGTCAGAATCCTAAAAAATCATCTGACCAACTTTTACCTGAATCTGTCAGCCAGCCCTACACACAGAAAGAGACACTGCCAGGCACAAGCAAACCTTGGTCCTACCAGTTCAATAGCCTTCCATCCTCCATGGTCAATAAAGTTTCATTGTGACAGGAATGTAGATTCTCCATAGTACGAAATATGAAATAACCTGCCAGCTGGAGAAACTTCTCCTTAAATTCAGACAATCTGTGTTTGGCTTATACCCTGTGGGAAAAGCTATCCCAAAGAGCTTTCCACGCTTTGTTATGCAACTCTGAATTTAATCATGTGTTTGCAGGATGAAGGTCAAATCCGCTATCATGTTGTGCTGGATGACAAGCTCCTGAAGAACAACCTGCATAACGGCATGCACAGGGAGACCATGCTGGGGTTCTCCTACCAGGTTGGGTTCTTCCTCCACAACGGCCAGGTACTGCTGCCTGCATTTGCTCAGAGAAACAGGTTTCCTGCTTTTTAAAAATCCAGCTTCAACTTTAAACTAACATGCAGTCAAAAAGAGCTCTGCACCCCACATTAGCTTCTGGGACTTAATAGCACAAAAGATGTCACTCAAATGCAATGTCTCTCTCGGACCTGCTTAATTCAAAGTCACCCTTGAAGGGATCTTTGATTGAATTTGATTTCAGTTATGCTGTTCCCATTTAGCACTACATTTTAGAAGCTACCATGGTGGACGTGCATCTCAAGCAGCTACAAGCCTGCATAGCAAAGCAGTCATTAATCTGATGTCCAAGTGCTATTAGAAACCCGCCTTCAATTATAAAAAAATTAATTCTATTTCCTGTGGATTTACTCCACTTGCAATCCTAAGAGCTCGAAGCACTTGGCAACAAATATGAATTGCCTTTCAACACCACATATGGGAAATCAGCCACAGCAAGACTGAGCACCACACCCAATTCTGTGGCACAGCCAGGAAGAGAACTTGGTCCTCTTTCTTCTTCTCTGTCGCGGAACTCCCTCCAGGCATAGGCAAAGGGGGACAGAAAGCTTCTCACCAAAGCAGTTTCAGCCCTGTTGTTTGCTCTGCCCACAGCAGAGCCTTGGAAGAAACATCTGCTCGTGGGGCCGTTGCTGGTGAGGGCACAATGGGAGTGTGGGGTAGCAGAGAGATGATAAAAGTCTGCCTTGAAGAAGCAGCTGCTGGGAGGTCTTCCCTGAAGCCCATCATCCCCCACAGACAGCAAACCCACCTCTTGGCTTGCTTTAGGCTCCTTCTTCAAAACCTTTACACCCCACGGTGGAAAAAGCTGCTCTGCCAAACCCTATTGCTAAGAAACTTCAGCAGGCTGCATGTCAACTCATGCCCTCCAGTCTGGTAAAGCTCTTAGATGCAGCAAAACTAGGATGTGAGCAAGTGCTTGAAGTTAACAACGTTCTTAAGTTTTCCTGCAGTGAGGCTTGTACACATGGCTCCTTCTTTTACCCACTACTGCTACAGTTACCATAAAGCTACTAAACAGCTCTACTGCTTTCTAACTGATAGCATTTCTTTTGCAGCTCTTCATAAATGATGCACCTATAAGCTATACAAATGTTGCAACAGACAAAGGAATTATTCATGGTTTGGGAAAAGTCCTGGAAATCCAGAAGAACAGATGTGATATAAATGATACCGTGATCACCGTAAGTGGTTCTGTTCATCTCGATATTTAAAGGCCCATCAGAGAGATCTGTAGCCAAACACAGTTAAAATGTACAGGATACATGACACTGTATTTCCCAGTAAAGAATGCATGCATTTTCCACAAAGGATACTCCTGCCAGAGTTTTAGCATCTATTAAGACTGCTTTGATCCTGCAATCAGTGTACTGACAGCCTAGATAAAACATAATTAGAGTAGTACAGGAATAAGCAATTTCTGAGCTTTAATTTTAAGCAAATAATAGTAATGTGCTATTCTAATACATCTTCTTAGCCAGGCTACTTGTTTATAAAGTAAATAAGTGAAAAAAAACCTGGAAAATAAAATATTTTTAGTAAGGAAAAATGTTTCTTTTCATTCCAGGTGTAGATTACCGCTGCACATACACATGAATTCCTCATGCACTCTGAGTAAAGCATTCTCCCTCTTTTGTTCTTTTACATAAGAAATACAAATGGGTTTACGTTCCTTTAAAGAATAGGATGTGGTTTGCTTAAACTGGCAGAGAAAGGTTCTCTTTGTCATCTCTCCTAAGTGAGTCAAATAGGACAGCAAACGGGCAGATACCTCCCTTCTTTACGGAGCATGCAGTGAACTAGACAAGGAAGACAAAGGGAGACTTAGGCTTCACTTAAAGCAAATTTACCAGGCATGAACTTTTGCAGTTTAATTCTTTTCCTTGGGATACAGTCCCATATCTGCGTGTATTTCACTCAAGGCTTTCCCCCAGCTTTGCTCTGTCAGGCACTAACCAGATTTTGCACATCATCCTTTGTTTTCCCATGGAAAATTATTTTCCCTGCTGTGTTCAAATGCAGCAACATACTTAAACATTCATTTAAGACTTACTAAAACTAAGCACATATTTACCTAAACAGGAATAATATTAAACGTTGTATATTAGGTACAACATATACCTAAGCATTTTGCAGAAACTGACCTTACATGTGCAAATGAGGCACACGCACATACAGCATAAGACACATACACCCTACGAGTTTTCCATTTCCAAGCTCCTATTGCCCTTGTAGCACAGGCAAACTATGTCCAAGCTCAGGATTTGCCTCCTATTGTGCTTTTGATGGGGAGGCCTCTGGGAAGCATTGCTTTAGAAGAGCAAAGCAAAATATCCGGAAGAGCTTTCCTTCTCCTTCCCCTTGGGAGAAGGCTTCCTATGGGGTGTCCCTACAGACCCGCTGGTAGGAATGTTCTTCCTTGCTGAGCAGTCACTCACCACCTTTACCAAAGGGATTATCCTGACTATGCACCCTGAGGGCTAGGTTTAGAAATACAGCTATAGCTGGAAATTATGCATTTTCTATTAAACAACCTGTCTGCAGCCCTATACAGTCTGTTAACTACCTCCCATTTGTGTTGCTTAAGGAAAAGTGCAGAATTTGTTTGCAGCCATCAAGTTGTCCCCCAGGAACAAAAGAAATAGTAAGTATTTTATCATTAATGCTAATTTTTCCTTTTTTTTAATCTAAACTGAGCATAGATGCATTCAATCCTGGTTTTAATCTAATTGCCTCAGTTTCAACAGAAGTTATCGTAGTTTCTTCAGCCTGCTACATACATTGCTTACAGTCAATGGACACAATACACCCCGAGAGCAAGGTAGCAGAATCAAGGGCAGCTTAAAGATAGTTTTATCTTGAAAGACCAGTTTCTAGTATGCACTGGGGTAACTGAAGACTCCTCAAACTGCAAAGGTTACCTCTACCATGCAAAACTGAGGGAGTTGAACATGGTCTGGAGTATGCTTGCTACAGGAGGAATTACAGAAGCAGATTTAGCCCTTCAAATCAAAGATGTACAGAAGGGCAAACTCAACCTGTCCCCAGCAATATGCCATGAGTTATGGTCACAAGGAGACTTGGAGACTATAGAGACTTCAGGTACCCAGGTCCAGTGCATGAGAACTTCAGATATATAGCAGGTCCCTGTCAACCACGATAAGACCCAGAGTTTCTTGACATCTAAATTTCTCTGGGAAAGCCCCTCTGTTGGGACTATATAAGCATATTTTCCTATATATTTTTTTATTTTTTAATTAATTATGCCAGTAATAGGATTCCAAAGCAGGTCAAGTCCCGTCCACCCCTTCAAAGTAATTGGCTGAAGTGCTCATGAGTAAAACTCAAAAATGTTAACAATTTTTTGACAATGAGCCGGTGGATGGATGCTTATCTCAATCTTCTCACAAGTGTACAATGAGACTGGCAAGTCTTCTGCAAGCAATCTTTCCCAACTGTGTCCAGACCTGGAAGATAGAGTGTCAACAACTGTTTTTGCAGAACTTTGGCTCTCAGTTTTCCAAGAAGAATGAGGAAGAACAGGAAATGCATCAGGAAAAAAAATGAAATGTTTGTCAAACTTCAGAAAAAACTTCTGTTCAGTTCTGAGCAAAGGCAGTATTAGACACATCTTTAAAATGCCACAGGGCACTGAGTTAAATTGATATGTTCACTAGCAAAAATCATTTAGCTATTGCATTTTATTTCTAAAAGTATTTCCTTCATTTTCATTGTGAATGTGTAAGTGCACAGCATGCATAAAGTTAATGTCCCATTTTTTTAAATATTTGAAAGTAGCTGATTAATATTACTCAGAAGTGGAGCCATTTCTCCAATTTGTGTTCAGGCAGGGGAGAAGAAATACTGCGTCCTCTCGGAAAACAACATGAGACTGTACACCATCCAGATCGGGTGCCAGCCAAAGTGTGCTAAAACCATCATTGTGAGTATACCGTTTCTGTTGCAGTAAAAGCCAGGAACCCCCATCCCTGAAGTTCACCCTCCTCGTAATCCCCGCTAAATGCACGCAGCACATCAAGGCAGTCCCTGAAAACAGGCCTTTTATTCTGGATGCCGCAGAGATTGGAAGGCTAAACGCTGCTGATGACTGCAGCATAGGAAGGGCTGGGAGCTGATGTGGTACAGAGGGAGCACAGGTTTGGGAAGGGTAGCCCCATGCTTGTCCCTAGCAATCCTGTCCACCTTTCCCTGGGGTGGTGAAGGGCACCTGGGTCCCACCAAGGGATTGGGGGGGCAGTCTGAGGCCCAACACAGTAAGGAGCATGGCCAGAGACCAGCAGAGCTGAAGTGCTGCTAAAAATCATAGAATCGTTTAGGTTGGAAAAGACCTTTAAGATCATCCAGTCCAACCATTAACCTACACTACCAAATCCACACTAAACCAATCAAGGGTAGACTAGACTAAACCATGTCCCGAAGTGCCACATCTACCTGTTTTTTGAACACCTCCAGGGATGGTGACTCCACCACCTCTCTGGGCAGCCTCTTCCAATTCTTGACCACCCTTTCCGTGAAGAAATTTTTCCTAATTTCCAGCCTAAATCTCCCCTGGCGCAGCTTGAGCCCATTTCCTCCTAGAGCTAACTACGTGGGAGAAGAGCCCAACACCCACCTCACTACAACCTCCTTTCAGGTAGTTGTAGAGAGCGATAAGGTCTCCCCTCAGCCTCCTCTTCTCCAGGCTAAACAACCCCAGTTCCCTCAGCCGCTCCTCATAAGGCCTGTGCTCCAGACCCTTCACCAGCTTTGTTGCCCTTCTCTGGATACGCTCCAGCACCTCAATGTCTTTCTTGTAGTGAGGGGCCCAAAACTGGACACAGTATTCCAGGTGCGGCCTCACCAGTGCCGAGTACAGGGGGACAATCACCTCCCTGCTCCTGCTGGCCACACTATTCCTGACACAAGCCAGGATGCTGTTGGCCTTCTTGGCCACCTGGGCACACTGCTGGCTCATGTTCAGCCGGCTGTCTACCAACACCCCCAGGTCCTTTTCGGCCAGGCAGCTTTCCAGCCACTCTTCCCCAAGCCTGTAGCGTTGCACGGGGTTGTTGTGACCAAAGTGCAGGACCCGGCACTTGGCCTTGTTAAACCTCATACAGTTGGCCTCAGCCCATCGATCCAGCCTGTATCTAATCCAGATCCAGATCTATAGCTCACCTCCACCCAGCAGCAGTCCCAAGAGATGATATCCAGCAGCCACGTGCTTGCTGCCATGCTTGCTATCCTGATCCTGACCCTCAGCATGACATTTCTTGCTTTCCAGACCAGGGAGTGCTGTGCAGGTTTCTTTGGGCAGCAGTGCCAGCCCTGCCCGGGGAAAGCAGGGAACGCCTGCTTCGGAAACGGTGTCTGCCTGGATGGTATCAACGGCACAGGCGTCTGCGAGTGCGGAGAGGGGTTTATCGGCACAGCCTGCGAACGCTGCATTGAAGGCAAATACGGCCGCAACTGTGATCAAGGTACTGAGCATCCCCGAACCACACAGGCACCTTTGCTAGTCTTGTCAGATGCCAGAACCCTCCCCTTACATGTTCTAACCACGTCCATTCTAGATCCTGGAAAGGTTCATCACTTTCAGGGTAATAGGCCAGTCTCGAAAACATCACTAGCCCTTTTTCTTTCCCCATTATGGTATTTTCTCTCTGCTCCCTTGTTTGCAGACAGTGCCTCCTACTCTGGCACGCTACAGGCTTAGAACAGCATCTGGTGAGAATAAGCCTCTTTAGCACTGCTTTTTCACCAATGCTTTCCCATTAAAATACAGTTTCAGTCCCTTTATTCGGGAACAGAGGAAAGATAAGGATGTTCTGAATTTAGATTTATTCTGTAGGAAGAAGCTAATAGGCACAAGCCAAAGAATTTCTCGAAATAGCCTAGAGCAGAAGGTGTCATCAGCAGAAGATACCTGGGCCATCCTCCTGCCCTTCCTTCCCCCCGCTGCCTTGCTGCACACTGCTGCCCTGCCCAGGGACAGTGGTTTCCTCCCATCTCTCCCCGCAGCATGCACTTGTGTCCATGGGAAATGCAGCAGTGGGATCGACGGGGACGGCTCCTGTGAATGCAGCGTTGGCTGGAGAGGGGTGACGTGTGAGACTGGTGAGTGTCCCCCCTCCTTTTTTTCTGGGGAGAGAAGTCAGCATTTCAGGAAATGCCAGAACTACAGCCGTGATCAGATCCCAGTGCAGGAGGTCCAAGTGCACTGCCAGATACCCAGCAGCTTCCCACATGCAGTGAAATACAGGTGACGTTTGTGTGCTATGGCAATTAATTACCATATTAATAGAGAGCCAGCTGAGATACTGCTCCTAAGACTTAAATGCCTTACTTAGCTAATTCTTCAACTGTATCACCCTGTATCTGTCACAAAAGAATATCGCATTTGTTAAGGCTATGTATTTTGCAGAGTTACCTAGCACATTTTGATCCTCTGATCAAAAGCCTCTCAAGTGCTTCAGTAAGTCAATTTAGCTATACAACACTGGGCATTAAATTAAGTTCTTGCTAATAAAATAAAATTAATTAGCAACTAAATCATTTTGTGTTGGTTTACTACAGCTCCTATAACTAATAAAATTATATTTGTTAGACATAATTAAAATGTATTAAATAACTATTTCAGAACTCTATATATAATAGTATAAAATCAAAAATGTATAAGCACAGTAATAATAGCATTCAATATCTGTTTTAAACTTGTTTAGAGAAAAACTAGTAATGAAATTAACTTTATAGTCAAAGAGTTGCTATATCTGAGCAAATTTCAGTTCCTTTGGAAAACCTACACTTATATAATTAAACTAAT
This sequence comes from Pelecanus crispus, assembly GCF_030463565.1. NCBI lineage: Eukaryota > Metazoa > Chordata > Aves > Pelecaniformes > Pelecanidae > Pelecanus > Pelecanus crispus. The sequence continues at coordinate 63,359,392 of NC_134643.1, read as the reverse complement.
AATGTGCAAAACTCACCAGAGTAAATACAGATAAATGACAACAGGTGAAATGTTTTCCTGGCAATGTGTTGCCATGCCTCTTCCTCACAACTGAATTTAAGTGGTACCCACTGATCTATACAGATGGGGTCTCTATACAGACTGAGAGAGCAGCTGTCTGGTGCAGAACTCGTAACAGACTCCAGCTCTATACAGTGGGAGCAAAGGCCTGGGAAATGAGAAGGACATTGAGCCAAAACGTTCTGATCCCTGTTTCTTTTTTTTCCTCTTGCAGAAATCAAAGATGATGCATGTAACGCCTCATGCCATACCAGTGCTAAGTATGTATGAAATCCACTTATTTGGAGGAGGGGGGAGAAAAAGGGGATCTCTTGCAAGCAAAAAGCATAGTCCATCTTGCTCTCTATGAAGACTTCTCAGCAGCACAGATAACACTCATGTTTTCCACCACAGAGATAAGGGGTGATGTTAATGTAACATATTCAGTGATTAGGCCAAAAAGTTCAAAACGTGCATGTTAAAAGGGAAAGAAATGAGATTGGGGGGGGGGGGGGGGGGTGTGTCCCACACCCGTGAGACATCCTACCATGCAGTATACAAAGAAATGGAGCCTGCAGCACTAAAGAGAACAAGAAGGCAGGGCAAGGCTGACCACAAAGCTGGGTTTCTGAGGTGGGCTTTATCTGTTCCTCCTATTTCCCTCATCCGTCACCACACATAGAACTAAGAAATGTCACTGGCACTAGGGACTTCACTAGAGAGCTGCATTTGAGAAGACACAGCTCTCCTCTTCACATCAAAACATTAAAAAAAAATGCTCTTGGTCCAGCACCAGTATTGGGACACTAACTAGTTTTCAAAGGAGCAAGTCACCCCCATTGAGCCATTTACTGACATGCACCCACCCCCCACCTGACAGCAAGATTTACATTACCCAAGACATTTAAAGAACAAGGAAAGGTGGCTGGGAAGACTCCTCACTTTCAGCCACAGCTCTTCTGTAGGAGCGGTGAAACTAGAGGGGCAAAACCCCTTTTTCCCAGATGTAGATAACTCTCTCCCCAGTGTGTTTGTGAACTGCAGTTCACAGCACTGATATTTTACCAGGCTTTTTTGGTAAAACGCCACTCTCAAATTTGCTCAGGGGGATCCCACACATACTGGCATCAAGACTGTGTTTCTGACAGGAGCAGCAGACTCTTCTTCTCTTGAGCCTTATTCATCCACTGCCGTACCCCTGTAGGTACGAGGATAGGAGCAGTCATGGCAGGAGCTGGGGGGAAGGACGGGATTGTGCTGGCTGTGTTGTGACGTTGTCCCTGGGTAACACCAGGGAGCAGTCCCTGTATTATACAGGGCTCATGGGGCAGTAAACCCAAGCTTGCATACAGAAGGCCAAACTGTCCAAAAAAACCCAAACTTGAACCCAGGGGACTCAGACACCTGGCTCCCACCCCTGCACATCAGTTCTGCTGCATCCCTCAATAAATTGTTTGCACACAAACAAAAATTTGTGCACATTTTTTGGGTGAGCAGGCAAGCAACTTCTGGAGTTCTGCCTGAGAAAATAGGACACTTGATGACCAAAGCGTGCATTTTTAATACTTAAAATAATACATCCAAAATGCATTTGGAAAACTTTGTCCAACCAGGTTCATTTTTATGGTTGTAACTACATCATACCGTATGGTTAAATGCCTTGTTATTTCTGTGCAACACTACCTTCAGAACAATGCACAAAAACAAGGGCTGTACAGAAGAACTGACTACAATTTTTTTTTTTAATGCCGTCTCCCTCCTTTTACTTCTTTAGCTGCCTTCTATCAAACGGCACTGCCTATTGCAAGTGTGCAGCTGGGTTCGAGGGGAACGGGACGTTCTGCACAGGCAAGCGGACTTTGTTTCTTCCCTTTTGAAAAAAACATGCTTGAAGCAGTCTGTGGTCACGGTGGAGCTGATGAGAGACAAGCACTTCCCTGTGCACTAGTGAAAAAAACAGGAATAGCTGCCAGTTTGCTCAAAATGAGTAAGAGCCCAACAGGTGCAGATTCAGAGGAAACAAAGGGCTCAAAATCTCCCAGTTGCGAGGCATTGTGCTAAGGGAGACCAGCGAAAAGGGAACATGCCCTGCACAACCCAGGCCCCATTGTTTGCAGAGTAAAGAAACCTGGATTATGACTTTTACTCCTTTTCCCAACGAAGCCCAGCAGAGAGAGGCCAATTCAGGGTACAACAGCACTTCCCGCTGTTGGAAGCTGTATAGCCCTACCATTTCCTCAGCTTTCTGAACTTGCAGAGAGTTCTGGGGTGGTAAAATCAACTTCTTTAGACCAGAGAGATCTGAGAGACCCTTAGAAAGGGACAACAGCAGTTTATCCTAGGTGTCCCTCCGAGAGTCTGGGATATCCAGACTTACAAAATAGACTGCTTCCAGCTACAGTACTTTTAATTAATTTTACAGTTGTTTTACTTAATCTTTATCTGATTAAAATACTAATTCTCTTGGGAACAGAAGCATATTTGTCTACTTACAATGTCTGGCAGGGTCCTAATCCAAGATTTTAGCACTCTTACTCTGTCTGCTTTCATTTTCTCTTCTGGCACAAATCAACCAAATCCATTTTAATCTGCTGGTAGGAAATGCCCAATGTGCAGGAAGAGCTGGGTGACACAGGTCACCCGTAGCAGCTCTGCATTCACCCTTACTCCCCTATACAGGATTCCCAGGCAAAACCATTTACAGCTCAAGTCAGCTCCCCAGCCTGGCTGTTACAGCTGCTGAAACAGCAATTTGGGGTCATTTGAGGCAAAAACTAAAGCAATGTTTGCTGATTTGATTTACACTGAGGATCAGAAAAGAATCCCTCCCTGCTCTCAGGGTAACCCAAGCAAGCTCAATTTGCCAGCCTCTGACTCATCCAGAGTTACAGAAATGGCATGAGTAGCCATCTGAATAATAGCCGGGACTTTTTGTCACAGGAGGGGGCTGGGTGGCATTACAGGTATTACCTCCTGCAAGAGAAGGCCATTTGATCTGTGTGCAGAAAGAGGCAAGCTAAGGGAAAGCTTATGGCCTCTAGACTAAATGGCCATTTAGTCTAGAGAAGAACGTGAAGTTCCCTTTTTTGGTGCTTGGTTGGAATGGGCAGAATCAGAAGATGGGAAGTTACTGAAAGTCAGTCCTGGATGAATTCTTATCTTCCAGACTAGAAGAATCTTCTCAGCTTTCCCTCTTGTAATCAATAAGATGTATTAAATATCTGTCACTAATGAAGCCTATGGCCTCTTAAATCAGAAAGGTTCTGTGTTCAGAAAATGTTAGCAAAACCCTTTAAAATATAGAGACAGCTTAACCTGAAAAGCAAAAAGCCATTTAAGCACATTGTTTTAATCTGGGTTGTTGTCACTGTTCAGCTGTTGATGCTTGCAAGACCAGCAACGGCGGCTGTTCTGCCAAAGCAGAGTGCAGAAGAACAACGCCTGGCAATAGAGTGTGCGTCTGCAATACTGGGTACACTGGAGATGGAATAGTCTGCATCGGTAATTGCTTGCAATGTCTTATATATCGCAAGGAAGAAAATTACAGGAGTGAGTTTTCCTGTAGATGGAATATCCTTAAGTGCAGTTTCCTGATACTATAAACCCTAATGCCAAAGGCATGTCTACGTGCCACATGGTTGATACTACTTGGCAAACCATGCCACTACAGCAGTGTGGTGTGACACCAAAACTTATTAAAAAAGATATACCTCTCAACAAGGATAGCCCCATCTTCAGCAGCTTGATACAGTCATGCTCCTCTGACCATCGCAAACTTAAAGACTTTTAGATGCTGTTGTACCGTACCTCCCCAGGTATGGTTTCAGAAATGCTGACGGGAAGGTTTTAGCCTTCACCAAGACAACTGCAAGACCTAGACCGAGGTATTAAGCAGCTAAGGGAATGAGTTTCATTGATTCACAGTTGTCATAAATCTGCATTCCTAGTATGCTTTACTTAAAATTCTCCCTTCTTGGGTTTTCAGAAGTCACTCTTCTTTTTATTATTATTATTGTATTGTTTCTGTTTTATAAAGAAATCAACCCTTGTCTGGAGAACAACGGCGGATGCGATCGAAATGCAGAATGCACACAGACTGGACCCAATCAAGTGAGTACTTTGTCAGTGCAGAAAAATAAGACTGGCCAACTGTTTACATTTGGGTAAAGAAAGATTTCCCCATCTCAACTTTGGTTTTAAATGGGAAAGTGGATTTCATAACAAAAATTCTGAAAAGTATATGCTTCCCTTAAAAAGGTATTTGAGGGGGAGTGTGGACAAACGTCACAAAATTAATTTCAGTAAAAGAAATCCAAAACTGCAGAGGAAAGCAGTGTTTTGCTATTTCAAGCAGTTGTTTTTCTCCTTTGGGAGGTTTTGATGTGAAAACCTGTCAGTTTGAAAGTATTGCCAGATAATGTTTCTTCTATTGTTACAGAAACTGCCCATGGAAAAAATCCATTTCAGGCTAGCCCTTCTCCCAGCATAGCTCAAACGTATTCACAAGGAAAAAAGGGCTGAATCCTAGTTCTCCTGTAGGGGTTACAGCATACCAGCATCCACTCGCTCCTCTGCTGTTCTGCATCTCCCATACGGAAGTACCACATAGTCCCCAAAGAAAATGAAGTATAAAAGGACAAGGGGGGAAAGGAGAAACAAATTGGCCCAGGCAATCAAGTGACACAGATTAGTGTTTCTATTTTTATAACAGCTTCAGAAGAAGCTGAACACCCCGACTGCAGCACTTCTTATCATGCCCCTGTAATTTCATATTGGCTATTGGCAGGACTGTAAGCCTCCAGCGAGCACTGCAGAAAATGGTGACCAGGAGTCAGAGGCCACCTCCTGCCTTCCAGTTGTCCAGGAACAGGAGGGGCCATAACCCCATCAGCCCTTTTTGCCAGTACCAATCAATTAACTCTTTGCCTTGGCTGTCATTTGCAAGTCAGTACATCTCTAGTAGGAGCACAGAGCCACTTAACTCCTTCTAGACAAGGCAGGTGATGGCTATTTTCTTCTATCCCCAGCGAGGGTGTACGGAAGTAGTAGCTACAACATTATTATTTATACTTCCTTACCCATGGGAATACGGTTAACGTCAAAGCAATAATAACCTCCGCTACAAAATCCCACTGCAGCAGAGCCAAACTTACAGGACAGAGATGAGTCTGCTTTCTGTAGGGCTTTCAGTCATACAGATACGTAAAACACTGCTATTACACTGCCTACCAGTTTTATTTCTGCTGCAGAAATCTCCTTGAATTTTCAATCTCCTATATATTAAATGTGAATTCTAAATTGAGAACCACTAAGCACTGAATTCGCGAGGAAGACAAGTCATTTCTTTGCAGCCCTGCTAATTTTTCATCTTTGTGATAACTGCAAGTGCAAAACAGTAATCGCGACATAAGTGTCAAATGCATTACTGCTCCATGGGAAGCTGTCAGTAACATCAGGACAAAATTGCAAGTGTGTTTTGAAGATATGTTTCATCACTTAAAAAAAACAGGGGAAGGGGAGAGAAGAGAGGGGAAAACCAACCTATGCGAATAAAATGAAGGGTACAAATTAGGGGTTTAGCCTGTTTTGCCAGCAAGATGACTGTGTGCAGGTGTCAGAGGGATCATTTCAAATGACCAGGACAGCAGAGGAGAGACAAGAGATGGATATGCAGAGAAAGGGCAGATAGAGCCTCTTGGAAGTTGTTATTCCTCAGTCTCAGCCTATGGTTGCTCCTGCTGGCTAAGAAACTGCCGCAGGAGACATGATACACACCATATAACTTTGAAATAATCTGGCAAAAAAGTAAATTAAATACAAGTGTGCTGAAAAAAGTCAAACATCTTTCCATGTATGCATGTTTTCTGGTTTTGTTTTGTAGGCAGTATGTAATTGCTTGAAGCGATACTCTGGAGATGGTAAAAGATGCACATACATCAATCTGTGTTCACAGGTAAGTATCCATTTAAAGAGGGTATTTAAGGTCTTGTTATAATCATTGCACTTTTGGGTTTTGTATGCATTCAAAACTAAGTCAGATGGGTAGAGCTGTGACCTTCTATGCCCAGAATCCACTTACGTTAACTAAACCAATTTTTAAACGTGCTTAGTTCAGTACACACTTCAGTGCTGTCACTGTTTTAGAAACTACACATGTAATAAGGGCTTTTTCTGGACCACAGCTTGGACATAATACAAGTGAGGGCGCAGACTTGTCACTGAGTCTTAAAAAAACCCACTTCAGATCTAGAGAAACAGACCCTGGTCTGTAGTGGTAACGTGCAAGTCACGTCTTCTCAGTGGATTTTTTTGTCATTGGTAGAAATCATATAAAAAGCCACCATCTATGTTTGTGTAGGCTTGCCAATATTTCAGTTACTATGGGGAAAAAAAATGCAGCTTCTAGGCAAGACAATTAAAGAGCTTGGTTCGAATGATAAAAGGGAGAAGTGTGATCTATTTCATGTTACCTGTAATGTTAAAAAAAAAAAAAAAATAAAAATCAAAGGTTCAGGTTGTTGATGCTCCGGGGCCAGTTCTAGCTGTTCAAGGAGCCAGGTGATTGGGAACTAAAGAAAATAGCCTATGGTAGATCAAAACCCCTATTTATTTTTAATATTTTCCTGTCATTAAGTCTTCTGGTGTGATTTGGGACTGTATCTGTGCAGCCTGAACAAGAGAAACGAGCGAGTGTCAGCATACACATCCCTTTCTCAGTCTGAAATTTTTATAGCCAAATCAGAGTATCAAGTCCTCACACTGCTGGGTCATTAGCAGTGAAATCCATGTTGGGGCAATGGAGACTCAGGAGCCTCAGCATTCCTGGGCTCCCTGGAGTAGACGTTTCCAGCAGAGGCCCCAGCCTGCAGGCTCACCTAGGGCAGAGCTCCCATGGAGCAGCCAAAGAACAGAGCCCCACAGCCTCTACAGCCACACGTAGGCTGCATCCCAAATGCATCCCTGTGGATGCATCATACAGGATAGCAACACTGCAAGCTGCAGCAGGGGCGGGTTAGTGAATAGTGAAACAGGAGATGGGGTGGGAGGATGGAAACCTCTCTTGATGGGGAGGTTGAAAGAAAAAAAAGAAAACCAAAGAGTGTGGGGAAAAAAAGCATTCTCCGCAGAACCCCTTTCCCTCCACAACACGCAACAGCAGGGCTTCCCGTGGCATTCCTCATTCTGTCCCTTATCACTTCAGGCTGAGAATTAGCCACATTAGTTTCGCACGAGCTAGCTCGCACACTGCGAGCCACGTATTTGCGAGCAACGTGGTGCTCTGCACCAGCCGCATTGCTCTGCTTCTTGGCAAGCTGCAGCAGGGACATAGCCACTCTCCTGTGCACATTAATCCCTTGTACTCCAAGCGCAGTGACAGTAATTCTCACCCTCCCAGCCTGGCCTGTCAGCAGAGTTTCTCTAACCTTGAAAGGTTGCAGAAATGAAAGAGCAAGGGCAAAAACAGAAGCTGGAGAAAGGGAAGCTCAAAGTTATGAGCCGCTGCTTCCTATGATTTTGTATGCTTTTGCTTTTTCCTATGCCTTGTTCCAGCAACTCTGCTTCCACTTGACTAATTATGCCAAGCTAATTATATATAGAAAAAAAGATAGTCTTGAGAAGTGTCAATGTTAGACCAGGAGCTCATCTGGCTTCACCACGGCCAAACCTCTGTGCAGCAAAGCTTCACAGGAAGCTATGACACACCCAAGATTGCCAACATTCACCTAAAGCTAGCCAAATAAATAGCAAGTGCACCCAAACCCACTACTTACAGCCTGTCAAGTCAGGCCCCGCTGGTGGCTCCCAAAGGAGCTTCTGCTCCCACTCATGGCCTGTGGGAAAGGATCCCTGAGATGACCAGCAGTGGAAAGGACACCATGAAACAAGGGCAAGGAAAGAAAAATATGACGGCTTCTCAATTTTTCCTGATTTGCTCTCAAGTCCAGGATAGAAACGTATTTGCAAACTGAGGTGCTAACTGGGGAGCACCTACTTGTAACTGGGGAGAGTTCTGAACCCCAGCGTGGTGCTTCTGGATGAGGAACATCTCCCCTTAGCACAGAGAGCTTCCTGGAGCAGGTGGCCAGGTGAGGTGCATCTGCTGCTCCAAGCCTTAGGTTGCACTGGTGGTGCACCCATGGGCAGACAGGATATGTTTTAGAGGAGACACATTGCGGCACGTCCCCGTTCAGCTGGCCTGGGCCATCAGACAAAGAACAGACAGTCCTATACTAATGCTCCTCTAGAAATCCAGGCTCCTGGCGCTATAAAAGTGATTTACGGCTGTAAATAGTTCCCTTCAGTGTACGTCAATGCTGCCTCGGCAGAGCAGCTAAGACTCATCCCCAAGGTCCAGAATGAAACCTGCCCAGAAATCTTTTGGATCCCTATAGCACCATGAACTGAAGATATAAGGAGAATCAAAACTACATCCTCTGCATAAAAGGAGAGTTATTTCTTATGAACCTTAAATGCTCTTTATTGTTTGCAAGAAAGTATATACCATCAGAAGTTCCCCTAAGATCTGGTTTCAAAAAGCTGTTGGGATTAAGTCTCTCTAAGCTATGTACAAGGGAAAAAAAGTGATGAACTAGGATTGTTTTGTACACCTGAAGGAATTAAATATTTTAAATTTTGATCTTACAAGAATAATGGAGGCTGCAGTGAATTTGCCATCTGTAATGACACTGAGCTGACAGAAAGGACCTGCACCTGCAAACCTAACTACATTGGGGATGGATTTAAGTGCAGAGGCAGTATCTTCCAGGTAAAGTGCTGCACATGTTTGTTGTCCCTTATTTTTCTTCTGATAGTTATTAATACAGTGGTTGTCTCTTGAAACATGCCAATTTTTCTCTTGGACAAATTGGTAAACCTACCCTAGAACTGGAAATAATCCCAGTCCAAGAAACCAGGAACAAGATGCTGCAAGATAACCTTACCTGCCTTAAAAAAAAAAACAAAAACAAACACAAACAAACAAACAAAAACCACCAAACAAAAAAAACCACAAACCCTGATGGACAATCATTATGACTGCAGTACTAGGGAGTTAATATTGGTATTTTTAGCTTTCAAAGAAGCCTGTTCTTTGATAGAGCAAGGTAAGAACAGAACAGGAGCAATGCAGATGGGCAGCATTTATTCCAAAGCAGAAGTTCCCTTTCTTGTCTGAGTGTTGCATTTGTTTGCACTCCATAGATGTTGCCTCACATTTGCAGCACTGTTACAAAGTCTTGTTCTTGATTGCAGGAACTTCTCAGGGACTCCAACACATCTAGGTTTTACTTCCAGTTAGAGGTAAGAAAAGGTTGAGTGGTGGGGTTTGGGGTTTTTTTTTTTTGGAGGGGGCAGGGTCCCCTCTGTTTTTTTCACCTCAGGGGTGTAGGGAGGCGGGGAGCAGGCAAGAATCTGGCACGTACCAACATCCTTTAACTTAATTGGGACTGGATTTGGATCACCAGTCACTAATATTAGAGATGCTCTGATTTAAATATTAACTGCCATTAAAACCTCTAGAGAATTAATGATCAAGACCAAGGTCCCAGGGAAACGTAGGGCCTCCAGACCAGGCATAAAACTGAAGCTTTCACCCATTCACAGTCTGAGATCTTCCAGCTCACCTCTCATGAAGTCTGATGTGAGCAAATACCACTCTTCTACTACCCCTACCGCATTTTCAAACCGTGATGCTGTTTTCAGTTGCCCTTCTGAAACATCTCAGGATGCTGCTGTGTGTTGCTAGACAGCCAATGTGCACCACCAGTTCTCACTGCTTTTTGGAGACTGGCAGTAGTAATTCCCCATTTACCCCAAGCCTCAGGGCAGCACAAATCTGCATACTGGCCTGCTAGTCCAAAGACTCATATTCTAGCTTCAGTTCTGCTACCATGGTAGACAGATGGCTTCCTCTCACTTTAGCAGAGCTCTCTTCTTATTTTCATCTGTCAGTGGTCATTGCAGAGTGCCTTCAATACCCCAGGTCCATTTATCCCTCTAAGAGTAATTAATCTACTCCCAGGTATGAGCAACAACGTATCAGCTAAATGCATGTGCAAACACATGCATATATCCACTCTTGACTATCTCAAGATGAAAGGGTTTATTCATCCTCCCTTGCCCAGGAGGGAATAGCCCTCTCCACCCTCCCTACACTTAGTGTTTTTTGCAATCTTTTCCTCTTCTCCTGTTTGTATACTGCAGAGGAAACGGAGACTTGGCTATAAGCTGAAAACACACAGAGAAAAATCTTCCATTTTATACCAGAGGTGACCAACAGGGCTGGGAAGGAAAGTCCGCACCATACAAGAGAGTCTCTCTCATTGCAGGGAAGGGAACGCAACACGCAGCAGCAACAGGGCCATGGAGCCCACCTCCCACTCAGCAGGGCTGTCCCCGTTGCTGCATGATGTTATGAACATTAATGACTCATTACTGCTTTGTCCTCTTAAATTTGGCAGGCCTTGTCTATCAGAGATATTGCAGGCCCTGGCCCTTTCACTCTGTTTGTACCTCGCACAGACATACTAAACAGCGACCCACGAGTAAGTAAGAAGGCCAGAAGTTTTTGGTGAGCTGGCCATGAGTTTTTGGATTCAGATGCCTTGCTCAACTGCTTCTCAACTCCTCCACTTTCTGCTGCAGGTCAAGGACTGGATTGCCAAAGGAGTGATGGCTCAAGTCCTCCGGTACCACATGGTGGGTTGTGCCAGTCTGCTGTACAATGACCTGACAACAATCACCAACATCACCTCTCTCCACGGGGACCCAATACACATCAGCTACGCTCAGGTAACAAAGCATGATGAGGCAGGGGACAGAATAATAAAACAGTCTGCTCTCATTCAGCTTTTCTTTTAAAAACCTGAATGGTTCCATTTCCTCCTCTGATGCACAAAAATAAATGAACAGCATTAAAAGAAGATTGCCCGTTCAGCTGAAGCGTTCGGCACTTATCTGCTATGTAAAGAGTGGAGTTGTACAACCCTTGCTTTGACACAACTTATTTCATCCTCGGACTCTCGCTTTATGAGCATAATGAGAATTTGAAAAACCAAAGGGAAATTTATTAAAACTGAAGCTACTGTTTGCTGCAAAGAAAGGATGATCTGGGCTCACCATATCAAAGAAATTTGGCATAAGCCTCACCCTCCCGCAAGGTTCCACAGAAAACATGTTTTTGTTGCCTTTCCAGAACTCGCTGGTTTTGAACAACAAAGCTGAAATTATACTCAGAGATATTGTTGGCACAAATGGCGTGATCCATGTCATAAACCAAATTCTGGTCCCATCACATATGCAGGATTTCCCCCTTAAGAAGGTATGTGCAGGTCTGCTGTTCTCAATGCAGGGGCTTTTCTACAGTTACTGTTAGATATATAAATCATGTGAGTCACAAAAAAAACCAGTGATACTAAAAAGACCTTACACAAACATTATTTGACACTGCTGAATAAGTTACATGTTGTATTTAAAATTAGTTCAGGAATTACAGTTATACTGAGAACAGTATAAGAGGACTCTGCGCAGGGCTTTTACAGTGGCATTGATTTCATTACAAAAAGTGACTCACAGTGGAAAACAAGCTAATATCTGCTTTTTAAATACCCATATAATGTATTTATTACATAAATTACTGAAATTCCTTTCTTTGTAGGAAAGCCTTAAAATGGTTGCAGCCAAACATGGATACGTCCTATTCAGCAGTTTGCTAGAGGTAAGGACACAAGAGACAGGAGCCATTGAGTGAAGGTTTTAAACACTTTTTTTAAAGGCCAAAAGCACAGACATGGCACATTGCACTACTGGCAGGATGGTGTTCAGTGGAGCCAAAGGGCTCACAACACAGTACACGACAACCCTGGTCAGCACAGACAACCCACAGAGGTGGGAGGATGTCAAGCAGACCCATACCCACCTTTCCCCTCCCCGCTCAGCTCTGTCCTACTGTCAAATTACATGGCCAAGGTATGACCCAAGTATGACTTTTTGAGCCCAAAGTTGGGCCGTCAGCCTGGTTTTCAGTGGGCAACCCTGGGTGATGAAGCACTTCTGAAAATTCAGCCATGTAACTCAACTTGAACAGCTTAACTCAGGCATCTGATTTTTAAAGTCACGGTGTTTGCAGGCTGGTGACCAGGCAGCCCACAGACCACTGCATCCCAGTTATACCAGACATTCACTCCTTCAGGTCAATATCATTTTAGATGGAGCAGTAATACTCTGCCCCAATTTTTGGTATGTTGCAGAAAAACAACCTGCTTGGGCTGATCAACGATCCTATTCACAAACCCGTCACGCTCTTCTGGCCCACAGACGCAGCTATCCGTGGGCTGCCGCAGGAGCAGCAGGACTTCCTCTTCAAGAAGTCCAACACCGACAAACTGGTGCAATACCTCAAATTCCACATTGTCCGTGACGCTGCGGTAAGCCCTTGCTTTTTAGGAGCATTGCCAAGACCAAGACGTGCAAGCCCAGACACGTGCATTTCTCCTGTTCTCTTCCCAGGTGTTGGCCTACCAGCTCCCTGTCTCCACCTCACTGAAGACCCTGCAGGGCTCCAACCTCAGCGTTAGCTGTGGGAATAACAGGGAGATTGTAAGTGTTCACTCTGCTGGCACACTTACCCCTTGCCCCTGCTGCAGGATCCACTCATGCAGAGCCCACTGTGCCTGGGCATAGCCCCGAGAAAGGGTCAGCGGCACCAAAACTCAGTTGGTCCTCACCAGTCCATGCCAACAGCCACAAAACCAGGGCAGCCACCCCAACAGATTCAGCAAACTACATCATTGGCAAGACTCTTTGGATCTGTCATTTTCTCTCTTGTAAGGTGCTATTTGTTCAAAACAGCTCACAGTTACCTCAAAATTGAAATACCAGCACATGATTTTAACTTCTCCTGCAATGAAATACACAATCAAAAACTATTTAGGTGAATCTGGCTTTGGCAGAAACCTCATGAATGCAGCACCTGCATGCAAACTCTGGTCTGTAAGCACTTACAAGCTAAGATTGCAAGCATGCGTGCAGCCTGTTAAGCCAGAACAATGGCACATTTTTCTTTGTAAATGTATCAAATCATCCCTGGCAAGCATCTGCCTCTGAAAACGTGACTAAGCCTAAATGTTCACAAGGTAAACCTGTGGACATAGGGCTGGAATACTCTGTCCCCTTCAGGAAAGGCAAAAGATCTCCCCATCTGTGATGTTATAGCATTCAGCTATAGGTCCCCCAATTGGTTTAGAGCAGAGGATTATCCCTAACACCCATGTAGGACCTGGATTCAGCCTGGCCCCAAGGAAGACTGCCTCATGACTTGTCACATCTCCCCATCCCGTCTCTCAGGGCGCCCTTTTCCTGAACAACAGACAGTGCAAGATAGTGCAGCGGCAGCTGGAGTTTGACGGGGGCATCGCCTACGGCATCGACTGCCTGCTGACGGACCCCAGCCTGGGCGGACGCTGCGACAGCTTCTTCACTGTGGATTTCATGGTCAGTCCCCTTTTTTGGTCCCCCACCCTGGCAAAGACAAAGCCCAAATGCCAAACCCTGTCCTCACAGAGACCGGGGCAACACTCGCAGCAGCTTCGGCGCTACTGAGATTAAGTCCCACCGCTTCAGGCTGTTTTCATCTGCCACACTGGTTAGCGCTAAGGTTAAGAAGCACAGCACAAGGCCTGAAGGATACACAACAGAAATCCTGCATCCACACTAAGCAACACACAGGACAAGTGGTTTCAGTTAAGACCAGCTTAGCGAGCCCTGCCCTGTTTTCCATAAGAAGAGTACCTTACAAATGCAAGCATGAATTTGAGCAAGGGCAGATCTTTCTATCATGTTTTTAAATTAATACAAGTTCACACTATGCATTTGGTCATACAGATTGCCCTTACCAAGTTGCTGTCCCAGCTGCACAGGGTATTAAGGACACAAGATAGAGAACTGCCTAGTCTGTTAGCCAGGCTCTCGGTCTCTCACATTTCTTGCTTTCACAGAAATATCCTTTAACACACCTGAACAGGCACTGTTAGCGTGGAGGAAGTTTCCTCCGTGAACTTTGACGGGTCCCACAAACAGGAAGTTTTGAAACGCGTTTTGAAATGGTTTCAAGACCAAATTTACTTCAGTTTAATTCAAATGTATGAAAAGATAACCTAGAAGTAAAAAAAAATTTCATGTAGTCAGTCTTAAAAAAGCTTATTGGAATTTGTACTTCAGTTATAAAACCAACACTTGTGTGTATCACATCTGCTCAAGTTCTCTTTTGTGTCATGATTTTGTTAAATAAAATAGATATAATCCCCTCATCTCTGGTCAGAGGTTCCCAAGAAGTAATCATTTACCTCTACTCCAAATTAGACATCCAGATCTGATGCAGCCCATGTCAATATTTGTTTGAAGAATATCCACTATCTTTTCCCTACTTGTCTAAATGCAGAGCAAAGTTCTTGTTGCAGAACTTATATTCTGGTATCAGAACTAATTTCTTGCATTTCATGGCACTAAATCAATGCAGCTATTTTGTTGTCATTCTCCTCTCTTCTTTCTCCAGAGTTCTTATAATCTGTTTCAAGCATAATAAGCCTACACTCTTCTCAGCTCATATTTGCTGCTTTCATAAAACAGACTTTTTGTCCATTTCAAACAGCCTTTTGTTGCCATTATTTTAACATACTTTTTTTTTCTTTTCCATTTTGTACAACAGGGGCATTGTGTTAGCTGTTTCAGTAATTCTAAATGCCCTCCAGGGACAAAACCAAAGGTAATACATTAAAATCTTGCATTTAAGCAGTCTAACCTGCTCTTCTGTGTACTTCACACAAGCAAACTAGTTGCTTTGAAAAAATAAAAGAACCCTCAGCAGTGAAACCACATTGTTAAGTGATGCCATAAAGCCTCTGGGACAAAGCTGTCCCTGGGCAAACACCCAGACACTGGTGGTGGGGGATGCTTGTCGGTCTTACGCAGCATCCACTGTAGCGAGCGCTTCGGTTGACTTTGGAGCAGCACCTCCATCCTCATTAACGGTGCTTAGCAAGTCAGGAATCAAAGAGGAGGCGGGGGCCTCACACCTGCACTCTTCACACATCACGTTTTGATTCAATGTACATCAGAAACTGTGATTTAAAGAGGGGAAAAAACCAAACCCCCACAAAGCACTCATCTTCCTGTGTTTTTCTCCCTCTCTGCGCCGGCATGTGCGATGGCCAGGAAGGGATCCACTGGTGCACGTATGAGTCCTATGGGCTGCGGAGGGACGGCTGCCGTAGGAACTGCTCCATGGTCATCCACGTGGCCAAGTGCTGCAAGGGCTACTTCGGGCCAGACTGCCAAGGTAGGACCCCTGACTGCCCCCCCACCGGCCCGTGGCCTCCCGGAGCACAGCTGCGTAGCGCCCAGCAGGCTGAACCGTGAGAGCTGGGATGGGGGCATGAGGAGAGACCAGCCGCAAGTGGGGGAACTCCATTGCAAGAGCTGAAGTAAACAGAAAGTATTACTGCTTTTCCACTCCAGATAATGTCTTTTTCACATTTACAGCAAGCTTTAAACTCCATGCTAGTAGCAAACTAGGTGAATGCTATAGAGAGTAAAGACTGCTTTGCTGTAACCAAACCTAGCGAGTCTTAGCCACCAGCTGAAAGCCCTTTCAACACAAAAGCAGACATCAAGTTCACAGCAGTGATACCAGGACACATCAGAGACACGGTGTACAATTCCTCAGCCACCTGCAAGCATGCACACCACTGGTGTAAGCTCAGAAATTGTAGCTTTAACCAGGTGTGAGACAGTTTGGGCAGCTTTATCTCCAGCTGGTTGTTAGCAGACACTGATAAACTGTGTGCTCCTTCACCTGCCAGCCCCACGGGGGAACAGTACCGAGGCTCTTACCAGGGCACGTAGGGTCAGGATCCAGGTTAGGATCTCTGCTGGCAGACAGGCCCAGGGACACATAGCCCTGCCAACTCACTCTGTCCAGATTTCACAAACAGACACATGGGAGTCCCGAGCAATTTTGGGCAGCCCAACCTGAGCTGCTCTTTGTGCTTACCAGCACATGGAGGTGCACAAGCAAAGCTGGATTTGGGCAGGGGCTGGGCAGTGCCATTCACTGATGGGTCTCAATGAGCAAGCACCCAGGTAACAGCACCCAGACCCAGGGCTGGAAGAGTCCACACCTTTCTGACAAGAGCTGTAAAAGTATGTCAAGGAATTTGGAGCAGGAGGCTTGCAGTCGCAAGTGTCATAGCTGCTTTTACATGCCCCAAAGAGATGCATTTACAGGCATTTCCTTGTTCAAGGTTTTTTACACAACAATAAATTACAAACAGTGACAATGAATAAACATGCACTTGAGCTAAACAGCCACTTTTTTTTTTTTTTTTTTTAAAAACCTTTCAGCTTGCCCAGGGGGCCCAGAGACCCCATGCAATAACCACGGCTCCTGCGACGATGGGTACACTGGGACAGGAGAGTGCCACTGCAACAGCGGCTTCAATGGGACTTCGTGTGAGCTGTGTTTGCCAGGCAGATACGGCTCCAACTGCAGGCGTATGTTTAAGTTACCTTTCCATATCACGGCCCGTGTCAAGCCTAAACTATTTTGTCAGCAATGAGTTTTTAAGTAAACCAAGGAACGCTTCCTGCTTTCAACACCAACATTTTTCCCCAAGTGCCTCCTCACACGGAGGGGTGGCACAAGGTCTCAGAAGGAAGGAGAAGGCGGGAGCACAGAGGCTTATGTAGCTTTCTCTGCAGGGCTCCTCCTATTCTCATAGGGTACATAAGTAACAGGGAATTGAGACAGAACCTCCATCAACAAGTGTTCTCAACTACAGCACAGCCTTCTCCCCCATCCCCATAAAAGGCAAGACAGCATTTTAGCAATGTGGTTCCTCAAGGATTGCAGGAGGCCAAGGCTGTGCACTGCTTTTACAGAAGAGAAAAAAAAAAGGATGAAGATGAAGGCACTTTGTGAAGACGGACAGCAGCCAAGAAACTGCTCATATAATGTACTTCACTGTGGTTTTAAGTGTAAAGTGGGTGGAACCAGGATCAATAATCACCTTTTAAACTTAAATGCTTTCCCAACATAAAGCCTTCAGGTAGGAAGCTACAATAGTAATGCCTCCATCCTAACCATGTACACCTGTAGTGCTCATTAGGCACAGATGATGGAGGGTTATAGGTTAGACACCCTTGCAGCATAGGCAAGACATCAGGCTTGGACACCAGTGCTCAGGATTATGCTTATCTACAGTTTATCCATTTTATAGGACACCATAGCATAAACTGCATGAGCTGTAAGTCTGAAACCCAGATTGTGGTGTCTAACAGAAAAGTTTTATTGCCCCTTCTTTTTAATGCGTATGTGTATCAGCCAAAAATTATGTAACCAGGCTAAATGAAATAAAGCCAGAGGATGAAACACCTTTTCAGCAGGACCAGGTTTTCAGAGAATCCGTTCCCCCACTCCCACATCATTTTCCTCTTTAAACAAAAATATTTCAGGAAGAGGGATAAGAAGCAAGAAAGGATGCTATTTCATTACATTATAAAACAGAGAGCCATCAATAATTCCTTAAGAAGGACTTAACATGTATAGCTTGAATACTGTGTTCAGTTTTGGGCCCCTCAGTACAGGAAAGACATTGAGGTGCTGGAGCGTGTCCAGAGAAGGGCAACAAGGCTGGTGAAGGGTCTGGAGCACAGGCCTTATGAGGAGCGGCTGAGGGAACTGGGGTTGTTTAGCCTGGAGAAGAGGAGGCTGAGGGGAGACCTTATTGCTCACTACAACTACCTGAAAGGAGGTTGTAGTGAGGTGGGTGTTGGTCTCCTCTCCCAAGTAACAAGCAACAGGAAAAGAGCAAATGGCCTTAAGCTGCATCAGGGGAGGTTTAGATTGGATATTAGGAAAAATTTCTTCACTGAAAGGGTTGTCAAGCACTGGAACAGGCTGCCCAGGGAAGCAGTGGAGTCCCCATCCCTGGAGGTATTTAAAAGACATGTAGATATGGTGCTTAGGGACACGGTTTAGTGGCGGACTTGGCAGTGTTAGGTTAACAGCTGGACTTGATGATCTTAAAGGTCTTTTCCAACCAAAACAATTCTATGATTCTACATAAGTTTTTTCACAACCCAAAGAGTAGTGAAAAAACATCACCTATAGATTAAATCTACCCCTCATGCTTCAGTTTGCAGGGCACAAAGGGTAACACCCCACATACAAAAGGAATCCAGAAGCTTTTAGTCATAAAACCATCTAAAACCTAAAAAACACATTACAGGTAACTGGCCCACATTTTACAGCAAAACTCACTAACCTCATATTTGGCTTCCTTACTTACACAGACCTTCTCCCAGACAGCAACCAAACACACTCCCTCTGTACACCTTACTTCTTTCTGGCTAAAAGGCTTCCCCACAGCTCACAGCTGCTGCATATTAGGATAGGATCAGGCTGGGTCTTCAACTCAGCCATTAACTCCTTCCTGCCACAGTCCTTTGTGAAATTTGCTACTCTACCATAAGGCAGATTGATACCCATTTTCATTTCCAGAGGCACATTGAAATAATGCCAGTTATAAAACCATAGGACCACAGGATAATTCGGGTTGGACGGGGCCTCAGGAGGTCTCTAGTCCAACCCCTGCTCAAAGCAGGGTCAGCCCCGAGCTCAAGCCAGGTTGTTCAGGATTTATCCTGTTGAGGCTTGCAAACCTCCCAGGATGGAGACTGCCCCACCACTGTGGGAAGTCTGGTCCACTGTTTGACTGGCCTCATGGTGAAAAACCATGAGGTTAGATTTATCTGAATAATTGCTAAATAATACTGTATCTAAACTGACAGTATAGGTGATGTTTCTGTAGGGAAAGATTTTCGCCTTTCCCAATGGCAGCTCTGTAAGCGATCCCTCTGTGTTCCTTTTGCAGCCTGCGAATGCAAGACCAACGGGCAGTGTGATGAAGGATATTCAGGAACGGGACGATGTTTCTGTGAAACAGGATGGACTGGCCGGCTGTGTGAAACCAAGCTAGGTCTCTGCCTTCTCTCACTAGACTCCGTCACGTGGAGCCACAGGTTGAAAGCACTTGCAATTCAACAGAGAGTTTGCATGGAGAAGAGAGAGAAAGGGTTAATAACATTAGAAGCCCTCAGAGGAGACTAAGGGACTCTGCTCTGGACTGAGGACAAGTCCCTTCACCCGCCTGTGCCCTCCTTTGTGAAATGGCAATATGAGTGCCTACCTCCCCTGTGGAGAGGCTTTGGGCTACATGAGGGAAGGTATCACCTGAGAGTTAAGCAGTCAAAAAAATATTCTTACAGGTTTTCCAGTTAGCAAGACTGGGATGAGGGCTTTTCCTTCTGCATGAAACAAGGGCACTGCAAGATAAATAGCACTTTCATCCCAGCTCTTCTGCCTTCCCCACAGCTCTGACACCAGTGTGTTCCCCAAGCTGCTCCGCCAATGCCGTCTGCACGGAGAACAACACGTGTCAGTGCAAGCCGTTTTACGATGGGGATGGGTTGACATGCACAGGTGAGCTCCCTCTCCTATTTACAGCCTGCTATGTCCCCTCTTGCATGTGCACGTGCATGCAGTTACTGTCTCATATGAAATGTTGGCTGTCAAACCTAACAGCTTCCACAGTGCAGCAAGTGACACAAATTTAGAACATATACAGAGCAGTTTTTTTCTGAAGCAAGTGGCTGGCTTCACCAGGTTTTACCGAGCAGGAGTATGAGCAAGAAGTGTGCTTCAGTCAGGTTTTGGAGACAGCAGGGTTTTCAGCAGTGTTTCACTTACAGGATTTTCTTTGATGAACTGCAAGGCAGTTCCCCTGTAACTGCAGAAACAGTCATTCTTCCTGAGCCAGGTGTCTTGCGTCCTTCAAAGTCACCCTGGCCAGAGCAGCGTCCCCAAAAAAGCAGCTCTCTTGGGCCGCCAAAAGGCGAAGCAGAATTTCTGGGGGGTGGTGCCATGTCTTTTAAACTGAGGACATCCTGACAAGGGCTTCAGACCCCTAAAGGATAGCGTTCGCACAAGTTCAGGAATGCCTCAGGAAACTGAAACGGGTTTTTTCCCCCAAACGAGTGTTCTAGTATTTTTAGTGTGCCTTAAAAATCTGGAGGTGGTTTGTCTTTGTGAAGAACATCCTCTTTAAAAGCAGACTTTACTCACCTGTTTTCTTTTCCCCCGTGCAGCTGCAGACCTTTGCAAACAAAACAACGGTGGGTGCCACAAGGCAGCCGACTGCACACAACTCGGGGTGAAAGTCTTCTGTAGCTGCCAGAAAGGATACAAAGGCGATGGCTTTACCTGCCTTCCAATAAATCCTTGCGCCGATGGGTTCAACGGAGGCTGCCATGAGCATGCCATTTGCACTGTCATAGGACCCGTAAGTTGAACGATTTCAGTCACCACCAGGGAAGTCCGAGGCATTTCTTCCTGGTGCTAGCAGAAGTCTTTTCTCTGGCTGGATCACCCTCCGTACCTCTCAAAGTCCCCGTTTTCCAAAACAGCCTTTACATAGCTCCAGCCTACTTTCCACACCAGTTTGGTATCCTTTCAGCTGAGGGGTGAGAAACAGTTTGACATCTTTGCTCTAGGGAAAGGGGTACTACAGCAGATGGGATATTTTGCACGTGTCATTTTTCTGTCCCCTTCTTAGCTCTCCCTAACTGGATATCCCTATTTGCAATAGAGGTTTGTTGGATTGAAACTGAATATATTTTGGTAGCTAAATGTAGAGACAGCTGGGGGAATAGTGTCACTTGTTGATTGGGCAGACTCAGCTTAAAAAGTTCTGCAGCCACATGATACAAATTCCTTGGCCTGCATGGCCAATTCATTGAGGAAAATTTGTGCTAGTGACCTGATCCAGCATTTGTCCTGGTGCTTTCAGGATCACCTGTCCGTTCCATTTTGGTGGCTCGCCTGATGTGTCTTCCAGGAGCTATCTAGAAACGCCTTGCCACTAATCTGTTCCAGCTGCCAACCATCACAATCCCTGGATGTCACCAGCTCCTGCTTGGTTTATAGTTCTGAATTTATTACTATCAGTGGACTGCTAAATTCCTTTCATGCTCCCATGCCCAGTCATTTAAATATAATTTTGATTGGTTTGCCATCCATTTTTGTTAATTATGTGTCATATAATTCTCCAATGCATGTTATTAGCTTTGTGGATGGAATTATGCCTTGGTATTAATTCAGCAAAGCGCCCAAGCACATGTGTAAATGTTTTGCTTAGAAGAATAAATGCCAGCATCAGAGTTTGTGGTCTGTTGAATCACAGTTGTTAGTAGCAACTTTCCTGTTTGTCCATTCCTGGCTATATTAAGTGAATTTTTTCCAACAGTTCAGAATGTTGCTTGAAATACCACTTTTATGTCAGCTAAGTACTTGGCTTGGCCTTTTTTATTCTCTCTCTGACCAGGACAAACGCAAGTGCAAATGTAAAAATAACTATATTGGTGATGGGCTGAACTGCTCGGTGATGCAGCTTCCTCTCGACCGCTGCTTGCAAGACAACGGGCAGTGCCACCCTGACGCTGACTGTGCCGATCTCCACTTCCAAGGTGAGGATGGCATGCCATGCACGCCATGGGATGGGGACATCTTCATCCCTGTGCCACTGCAGTGAAGCCAGTGGCCAGCTTCCTCTACCTATATCCCCTTGAAACAATGAGATTTGAGCATGATTAAAGTTAGAATATGTGCTTAAATACTTTGCAATACCGGATTTGTGAAGCAACAGATGAGGGCATTCCAGGTAGGAATATTACCCGTAAGGGATCAGTCTGTCCTAACTACATTTCACAAAATTCACAGGTATTTATATAGCACACTTGACTCTGCATCCAGACATGGAAACCCCTTCAAGAAGAGCTGGTTCTTCTCTCTCTTTGCAGATACCACGGTTGGGGTTTTCCATTTACGGTCCCCACAAGGGCAGTACAAAATGACTTACGAGAAGGCAAAGGAGGCCTGTGCCAATGAGTCAGCCACCATCGCTACGTACAACCAGCTGCTGTATGCGCAGAAGGTGAGGCAGCCTCGCTGCGGGAGCGAATCCCCGGGGCAGACCTAGCCGCAGCGTAAATGGGGAGGGAAGAGCAAGGGGGCTGCTCTGTGCTAAGAAGCTTCATTCTCCCTCCTTTCCTTCCCCTGTGCCCCAGGGAGCAGTTTTCAGACTGTTTATTGGTTTCATGCTTGCTCATACAGCACTGAAACCAGTTGCCGAGTTCTTATTTCCAGTGATCTTGGAGTGTGATGGCAAAGTCGCTTACAGAGTGTTTTCATGGGGGGTTAATTATTAACACTTCTTAAAGAAATGTATACTTCAGAATTATGCTTAGATTAATTTTTTTTTAATGTAAGGCTCCAGGAATCTTTTCCCCAAAGGCTGTTAACTTAGCAGAGCCATTTCCATATTCTTTTCCTTGAGTGTGTTACAGACAACACATGGCTGACATCAATGGGATAAGCATCACATCTTGGCTTTGCAAAACTTGATTTAGAAGAGTGGGTCAGACTGACTGTGCCTTTCTGGCTCCTTCCCCTCTGAGGAAGGAAGGAAGATGCTCACTGTTTAGAGACACCTTTAGCAAAATGTGAGGCTGGACCACAGCCAGCATGTAAACCTCCTTCTGCTGCCTGAGGATATTCAGATTGCAGCTGGAGCTGTGTGTCCCCTGCACCTCGTAGTCTAAATATTTCCCTTGAAGCAGCAAATTCGGCAGTGGGGCTGGCTCCAGTGCTCCTGGGCATTTATTTTCTGTATTGAGCTGGCTTATCAGCCCTTCCCATGCTGACAAAAGGTGGGCTGGCACATGATGGGATAGCACGTCCCCCTTTGGTTTTCACACCCACCTCTGATCCTGCCCGGCTTTGGGCTCAGGGAAGCTCTTCCCCAATGTTTTTTCCTTATGGCCATGCCGGCTGTAGGCAAGGTACCACCTGTGCGCTGCCGGTTGGCTAGATGGTGAAAGAGTGGGCTACCCAACTGCCTTCTCCTCCCCAAACTGCGGCTCCGGGTACGTCGGCATCGTGGACTA
Organism: Pelecanus crispus; assembly: GCF_030463565.1. NCBI lineage: Eukaryota > Metazoa > Chordata > Aves > Pelecaniformes > Pelecanidae > Pelecanus > Pelecanus crispus. The sequence goes on along the minus strand of NC_134643.1, from coordinate 63,336,295 downwards.
CGGGAGAAGAGTCAACCTGAGTGAAACCTGGGATGTCTTCTGCTACAGGGAGAAAGGTAAGAGGGTCCTTTGCTGCATCCCTCTGTGCAAAGGGGAGCAGCAGCCCAGATTTCAGTTACTTAGTCATCCCAAGGCTGCTAGATAACACTGCAAGAGATTCTGCCTTTTTAACTTAAAAAAACCCCAAACCTGTTGCCTGCAAGTTGTTCTTCAGACACAGGACAGCCTAAAGCCTTCTAGCAAAGGGCGTTTCCCCATGCAGCTATCTGTGTTTTTACCTTCCAGAGGTGAACTGCACCTGCAAGGCAGGCTACGTGGGTGACGGCTTCTCCTGCAGCGGGAACTTGCTGCAAGTGCTGACGTCCTTCCCAACGCTGACAAACTTCTTGTCGGTACGGCCCACAGCTGGCGCGCTGCTCGGTCGGGTGAGCGGAGCGAAGCAGGCTCCGCCACCAGGTTGTATCTCAGTGTTTGCTCTACTAGCAGGTAACAACACCACACCAGCAAAGCAAGGTGGAGTGGTCTGCACCATCAAAATCAGAACTTAGTCGCTATTTTTTTAATTACTTGCTCCAAAAGAGGTTTTGGGGTTTTTAAAACTCATTTGAAAATGAAATGTGACTGCAGCTTTAGCTTAAAGAAGGTTCTGTGCACAACTGCTCCTGGCTTTCTAAGCATCACAAGGAGCGCGGTGCTTTTTTATCATTTTATTGAATTGCTGCTGGGGAAAAAGGCAAAGCATTAAAAGGGTCCCTTTCTTGCCACTACTCAGAAAGGCATTATATGTGTAAGGAGCCTCACAGACAACAAGGGCTCAGCTCCTGCAAGTCACTTTAAGATGTGCTCGCCAAATCAGCAGCTAAAACTGGGTTTTGAATACAAACTTCTTCCATAATGTCGCTCCAGAGTTTCTTTGTGGCTATTAATAGAAAGCTTCTTTATTTATACAGTCTCATCGTTTCAGCTCCCCACACAGAAGCGCACAATTGCTCTTCAGTAAAGCTGGATTCTGTTTGTGCCTAGGACATCATGGCTTACTCCAACAGCTCTAGGAAGGGGAGAGAGTTCCTGCGGTACCTCACGGACCTGTCAGTGCATGCCACTCTCTTTGCTCCAAATGATAGCGGGCTAAGGGAAAATGAGGTCAGGTTTTTTTTCTTTTTTTCCTTCCTCATTTTAATAACACTTTTTAAACAGCCATTATGGGTTTCTGTATCCCAGTGAAATTTAAGTTTAAAAAAAAAAAAGAAATCTTAGTATGACATGACTTCTGTGAAACCCCACATAGTTTGAACTGTGCTTCTGAAAGAGGTGAGTTCATCGTTTCCATTTCTTTTCCATAGTAAGGAGTGTAGGGTTATCGAGTGTTCAAGTCACTACAAAGACTTTTCCATCAGGGATTTTAGTTACCCAGTTATAAAGGAGTCTGCCTGAGATGAAGCCTTCTCTGGCTTATTAACATCAAGCACAGTTATTTGAAGAAAGCAGTGCACAGCTTTGGCATTTCCCACAAATACATTAAAGGCATCTGCTCCTAGCTTCATTTCTGTGCTTATCCCTTTTTTCCTTCCTTCCTTCAATCAAACAAATTGTCTCAAACAATTTATATGGGTTTATGCCCTGGCTTGCACCTTCAAGCTGTTTGGAATATCTCTGAGGCTCATCACTTCAGGTCATCATACAAAGGAGTAAAATCCTTTGTCCCACCAGAATCAAGGTAGTGCCTGCTGCAGGCAGCCGTCGGAGGCCAGCAGGGACAGAAGGTTCACATCCAGATTTCCCAATAGCCTCTACCCCATATTGCACCTGCTGCAGCATTAAGAGCAAAGAGCGGAAAAGGTTACAGGCACTTAGCCTACTGCTAAATCCAGAGAGTTAATGAGCTCAGTTAACGTTCCTTGTGTTTTGCTCTCATTTGCAGACGCTTTCTGGGCGAGACATCGAGTATCATTTATCTAATGCCAGCATAATGTTTTATGAGGACTTGACCAATGGAACCACTCTTCTAACTCGTCTAGGGGAAAAACTCCTCATTACAAACACCAGGGGCCAGGAACATCAAGCCCCCACTGCTGAACAGGTACCTTTTTAATAAATCTCCCACCTTCGTGCTTTTTCCCCTTCATGCTATACCCTGTAATTGGGTGGCACGCTGACCCAGAGAGCAATTTGGTAAGGTTATAGAGGACAGCAATGAGAGAGGCTGATTTCAGAAGGCTCTTTCCTGCCCAGAGACTGCAGGATAGCAGCTGGCAAACTGCAAATTTAGAAGTTTGTAAATGGCCAAGGTCTGACCCACAGAATTCAAAGCAAGCTGTTCAGGTGGCCTGCAGGAATCACAGGATGGGGATACAGGCTTGATTCAACCCTTCTCTCAGCCTGGCAGGATTATGGGAGATGGCAGTGCAATAGGAGGAGAGATGAGAGCAGCAGCTTACCATTAAAGAAAGGTGTTGGCATTTGTAAAGTTTCTTGGTAACTTTCCGGGAGAGGCAGGACACGCCAGCACAGCCTTGCTCAGAGCAAAAGCAGACAAAACAGCGGTTTGCATTTTTTATTACCATTTCCGCGTTTTTTAAATGCAAAAATTGATATCCTTTTTATCCAAATGGAAAGTATCCTTTGACATTTTAGGGGAACACATCCTTTGAAAACACACCCAACTTCTTACTTCTTATTAAGAAAATACTCACTGCCCAAGCATTTCAAATTACCTCTGTGACAGCAACCCCTTGAGACTGAGGTTGGGACTCTGCTGCGGGTGATGCAGTATAGCCAAATATGAAAATAAGAAATCCTGCATCTGTGGGCTTGCAGTTAAAATGTGCTCTAGAGAATAGCACTGGGCCCAAGGAAAGTTGAGTGCCCAACATGCCAGCTGGGGGGGGGGGGGATTTTCACAAGCACCATCAAGAAGGAAATAGGCACTGCAGGAAGAGGTGCACAAATGACTCATTTGTGGCAGCCTTTGTTCTCTTCCTCCTTCCCCTTTCAGGAGAAACTACTTTGGAATGAGAATTACCATTTATATTTTTAAAACCACCCTATACTGCAAACCCAGTAATCGCATTAATAAAGTATACCCTTGTGAGAGATGGGGTATACCAGCACAAGGCTTATCTGTATCACTCGTTAGCATGCCAGGAGCTCTTTTGGATCACTTTGATCTGATATTTGAGTTAGAAGAGATTCTCCTTAAAAAAATCCTCCTTTCTTCAAAAGATGTCAAGGGGAGGCTCTGAGCGCATTAACACAAATCTTGCTCCTGCCCTTCAAAGCTGGTTGGAAATTTGTAGCTTTTTTGTAGCTGGAGGACCTGAGCAAGCCCCTGGTTCCCCCGGCTGCAGTAAAGCTTGGTGGGGTGCCAAGGTGGGAAGGAGAGGTGTCAGCCGCTTTCCACGCATACTCCAGGCAGCCAAGCACCCACCTGTCCCAGCACACCAGGTCAGGGCCCACAGGCTTTCCCCAGGACCCCGGCAGGGCAGCGGGAGGAGGACATGGTGCTCCAGCAGCAGAGTACCACCTCGTGCCAGGGGCAAGAGCAGGCAGCAGCTCCCGGTTCTGCTCACCAAGGAGAAACCATTTTGCTAGGGTGCAAGTTAAAGCAGAGTTTGCAATAGCACAGACACCCATGAGCCCATCCTCCCAAAATGCTGGAGAGACTCAGGATCGGCTCGAAGCAGTCAAGGACTCCCATTATCAGCAGAGTCTACAGAAGTGTTGGGGTGGGTGGCAATGACTGATCCCATCCCTCTCCCTTCTCATACCCTGATGAGCTGCCAAATGGGACCACCTTCCAGCTCACTGATACTAGGCCACCAAATAATCTGCAGGCAGCAGGCCCCCATCAGTGCAGACCCAGTTATCTCAAGCCAGCAAACCTGGTGTGAGTAGCATCCCCACCATAGAAAGCAGCTGTAACAGCACTCCTGGGAAGAGCTTAGCAATTGTACAAACATCATAAAAACCTTTATTTAAAAAAAAAAAAAAAAAGAAAAAGAAAAAAAAGACAAAGATACGCAAGTAATGATGATGGCCACTTCATGGACAGGAGAGCCATGAGCAGCCTGGGGCCATCCCAGGCTGACGTACAGGGAGGCAGCAGTGTAAGCCCCCATGTGATTTTTCTCTGTGTGTCAGTAACTGAGGTAGGGAAATAGTCTCAAGGTTTATTTCAGTCCCAAAGGGAGAAGGGTCAAAGCTCAGCTCTCATCGCTCTTTCTCCTGGCAGAGCGAGATCAGATACGTGGATAGAAGTGCTATTGTTGAATGGGATATAATTGCTTCCAATGGGATAATCCATGTCATTTCAGAGCCTTTAAAGGCTCCACCAGCACCTGTAAGTACACACATTTTTTTTTTTGGGGGGGGGGGGGGGGGGCAGGTGGCTTATATCATCCCAAACTCATTGCTAACATTCATATATTCCCAGTTTCCCTCCCATATATGCAGTTTTGGTTTAAAAGGTTACTTTGAAAGAAAATTAGAAGTTGAAAACAAGGGGCCAGTGAAGCTTGTTTGAAATTTTTCTGTCTGAACAAGTTCTTCTCACAATAATTTCATATAAATAAAAGTTCCATTTTATAGTGGAGCTTATTTTTGTAATGCAGGTTTCATAAGGCTCCATTTCAGTTCTTCCAAAAAGATCTTTCAAGCTTCTAAGGAAAATTTTTTACTCTTGGCTTTGCATTCATTCCTATCCAAACAAGGTGTTTTGAAAATAAGTATTTGTTGTCTGCATGAATCCCTGCAATGGTCCCAGTTGGCCAATTATCTCTCCCATTAGAAAGGCCAAAGCAAACAGTGCATGGTAGAACAGTATATTTTGTATGAAAGGAAGGAAAAACATTTCTTCCCCTGCAGTGCAACTGGGATGTTCCACAAAAGTGATCCCTGCTGCCCCTGGGAGAGGTGCACACCGAGCACCTTTTTTTCCAGTACAAAATATTTTCCTTAACAAAGTAAGTGTTCACATGTGCAGTGTTAGCGCTCCCCAGCTCTGTACCACGCAGGATACTCTGTGACAGCCCAACACAGGCTCAAGCTGACCTTGCAAGAGCCACCACTTATTTATCTGAAGAACTTCCCTTCAGTTGGGGTAATTCATTCTGATCCCTCTCCATGCGCTGGAGGGGCCTCGCATTTACAACCCATCCATCCCAGCTCTGATTTCGGAAGTGGCTAACCAGCTGCCTCCTTGGTCCACAAGATTACTCCTATCAATACCCTATTTCTCACCTTCATTTTGTTCTGAGCAACCCTCTCTCCTTTACAAACCAGGCGCCTTTTTTTGTAGAAGCCCAGTAACATGCCTGCACAATCTTGGTTTGCAAAAATCCCTTGCAGCCGGCAATCCTCACAAGTAGGAAATAACACACGTGGGTAAAAGCGTAAATTACTGCCTGAAAATAATTCAAAATAATAGGCAATTTCTGTCAGTCTACAGCAGCATGATATTACAGTCTTTATAATACCTTTCACATGCTAGAGGGCAACTAAATGTTTTCTAATATTTAGCTGTCCAGCTGCACCATGTAAATTACTGTGTTTTCTAAAAAATAAATGAAGAGAGCATATCTATTAAGACAACAATGTGATTATTTTTGCCAGGGTAACTTTAATAATTAGTTTTCTAGGCAGGAGGTCACAGAGCTAGGGCATCACATGGAAAAGCAAGAGTAAAAGCATATGAATCTCTTACCCATTTCCAGACCCCTCCTCACCTCTCGGATTGCCAGCAAAGAGCACAGTGCTTTGAGGAGATTGCAGCCTGAGTGGCTGCATGCCCTGGGATCCCTCAAACTTATCACCACCCCAAAACTGCCGGTCACCTTCACGACATCAGTCTATCAGGCCACAGAGCTGCAGAAAGCAAACCAAAGTCAGAGTCTGGAGGCATTTCTCCCCTTTAGATTAAATCCAGATCACATGTGAACTTCTTTCAGTCCTTCACCTATGCATTTATTAAAATATTTATAAATTATATACGGTTACTTGGGTTGGCACTGTATCTGCTTGACTGAAGCATGATTTCGGGTTAAAGGCATTGCATGTTTTGGGAGAAAATGACCTAAAGAAGGCAGGTGTTGGGCCGCTGGTGGAGCCCACCCTCTGCACAGGCTGGCAGTCCCTGTCCCCAGCGATGAGATGGGCCTCATCTCAGACACGGTTTGCTTTGCGCCCTGGTGAGCAGGGCTCAGAGGGTGGTACGGCTGCCAGTAGTGGCAATAACCAACACCTCCCCAGTGCACAAAGCAGTAGGGAATAAGCTGGAACCCATGCAGAGCCCTCTAGGGTTTGTAGCACAGGTTTCCAAAGTTGCTTAAGGGAATTTGGTACCCGCTTCTCCTCCTCAGGCCAGTGGGGTTTCAGCCTCATGGTAGCCTCTATTGCTACTTTGAAAAACCTGACCAGAAAAGATCACTTTGGCATGCTCTGTAACTTCCAAAACATAAACAAGATGAAGCTGTACTATGCCCAGTGTCCAGTCCCCTGAAAAAAATTTGTAATTACTATCAAAAGGCCATATTTAACTGTCTCTAGGGATCACGTATCAGGAAACTCAAGCACAAAAGCAGTTCAGGACTAGGGTATATCTCAAAGGGACACTGCATGTGCTCAGGTGCTGGACGGTGACCAGTGCTCACCCCATAGCTCACTCACCCTCTCTCTTGCTTCCAGGCTCCTCTCCATGCCAGTACTGGGACAGGAATATTCTTTGGCATCTGTCTGGTTACTGGAATTGTGGCTTTTATTGGATATTTTTACCTCAGGTTCAAGAAGAGAAACACAAGCTTCCAGCACTTCAAGGTAGGCGGCAGACAGGAACACAAAGCAGGGGGACAGCACTACCCAGACCCACTGCACCTCCCAAACTCACAGCCTTCAATTCCTCCTTGCATTTTATTAAGCTAGAAACATTCCTAATCACTTCCCACTTGAACCATTCAGACTAAGACATGGAAGTGGGGAAGGCTCACACACTTATCTTCGGCACAAGCTTACATCTGCCTACTGCTCCCCGAGACCTATCCCTCCAGGGTGCCCAATGGGCTCTCACAGACACTTCCAACACCAAGGATTAGCCAAAAGCTTATTTAACTGCACAGCACCAGTGCAGAAACCTTTGCCTCACCAGAAAGCTCACCCTTAGGGAAGCAGGTCATTACAACCACTGAAAGGGCACTTGTTCTCTTCCCCCTCCTCCATGGCATTACTAATAATTTTTGCTGTTCTGGAGGTTGAAACATGTGATAGGAAAAAGGCCAGATGCAAAAGACAAGCAAACTGAAATGATTGTCAGGATTGAAAAGTGCAAATTTTTATAGTGATGTGCTCTCACGCTTGCTTTCTCTTAACTAACTTTGCTAGCCTCACATAGCATCATGATGATGCAAAACCAGCGAGCAACAGCCAAGCTACTCGGAGATGAGGGATGACAAAAAAAAAAAAAAAACAAACAAGTGTTACAAAATGCACAAAAAAAATCAATGCAAAAAAAAGTCTGCCTGGAAGTAACCAGAAATCCCTTCCTACTCCAGCCCTTGCATAATGTGAATTGTCTTCTAGAAACAAAAACAGGAGCCATCAGCCAGGGGAAACACTTGTATTTTTATATAGTTGCAATAAGAGTGCCCAGGACCAACCAGGTGTCTTTTTATCTCAGGCACAATGCCAGGGCAACATTTCCTCTCCCATTCTTTGCTGAGGCTTTAAAATAATAAGGGAGAGAAAAAAGGTACCTGTGTTAAGTGACCTGAGATAATACAATAACCTCAGACACAGTTCACGGCCAGAGACACTCATTTAGATGATAAAGCCAGTTCAGTCACAACACTGCACCAGTCGGTAGTGAAGCGTAAGTGCCCCACTTAATGCACTGTTAGGGGGAGGCTGGATTTTAAGCAGGTTTCTGTGATTTTCATGTAGTCAAAAGATGACACTGACGTAACATCACTGGACAAGTCACAGCCTTCAAATATCACCAACCCCTCATATGAAAGGTCTTCTGCACTGACTCCACCAGAACCTACTTATGATCTTTTCTCAGTAAGTGTTCATTTTGACTTGAGACACAACTAAAATCATGGTAAGAGGGAATGACTTTATGAAAGGAATATGTCTAGTTGGAAAAAAAGAAAAAAATAATTCAGGAAAACACCATTCAAGTTCCTGGCTTTCCTGTCTCACCACTGCTAAAAATTGGGTCTGTGGTCTACAGCTCTATCTCAAGTCTACCTTCAAAGAGAGTTGAATTAAATTGGACTTCAAATGCTACTGGATGCCAGTGACATGTCTATACAAACTTAAAAAGCCTTCCAAAAAAAAAAAAAAAAAAAGTCTTCCCTTCTCTTTGCTGCAAACACAGCCGAGTGCCATGCCAGCACTCTGCAAAGAATCTGAAATGCAGCGGGGAGGGGGCTGGGAAACAAGGGAAGGAAAGATTGAGTAAAGCTAGAATATCTGAATAGCCTCGATGGTCCAATTTAGCAAGACCCTCATGTACATGCAGTCTCTAAAATCACAATAAACCTTTTTGCATCCAGTAAAAAGACTTGTTTGGTGCAAAAATGTCAGGTGCAAAACTCTGCCATCTATATGGACAAATTTGCCAAAAAGTGACTTTCATTTCTTAACGCAATGTTCAAGTCTGATTTTCTTTTCTTCTATTTTATAGGATTTGGATGACCAGCAGCTTGTGATGAGTGGTCCTCATGACCAGAATTGAAGACTGAATTTGGCATTAGTCAATTATAAAACACATTTCTATTTACATTTACTGTGAAAAACAGCACCTACATGTTTGAGGGAATAAAATCTTGTTACAAATTAAAAACCAAAAGAGCACGGCTTTGTTTAAGATGCAGTCTGTAGAGTTCACAGAGTTACCAACCTCAGAAGCAGTGGCTGTATCTGAGCAATATCAGCTAAGAGTGCCAAATGCAAAACTGAGTCTCGACTAACCTACCCAGAAGCAAACAGACACTTCTCAGTGAAAAGACTTTCTCGACTAACCTACCCAGAAGCAAACAGACACTTCTCAGTGAAAAGACTTTCACTAGCCTGCTACTATTTAACCGCTTTTATTCCTCTTCACAGACTTTAGCGTGGCCTCAAATACACTGCTAACTTGGCAAATATCCTAAATTTGCTAGTACTCCAGCTCTACGCTTTTATTTTGGCTCAGTTACAACTACAACCGGCAAGTGTGAAACAGAACATGTGTTAAACCTGTATTTTTAAACTGAGGAGGTTTTTTTGCTAGTATACTTTCTTGTAAGAATTCCAGCAGCAGGAAACACCAACCATCCTGTCTGCCCTGCTTGCCCACTCTAGCTTTTCTGTCTTTCTTCCAACTTGACTGTGTTTTGTTTACATCTCACCTCACTGTACAAAGGGAAATAGTAATTGTAGCAGCTTTAGCAAGAAATATAGGTGCTACGAGGGTACTCAAATAGCAATCAATTTTTACTTGAGCTATTTTTGTGAAAAGTGGACAATGAAGATGATGTACTTGCCACCCCACATCCACATTCAGATTTTTGGGTCTGTGAGGACCAGAAGTTACCTGCTTATTCACGTACTGTAATTTTACTAAGCATGTTAACATTGCCTTTCAATCAATGTACAGCAGTAACAGCTCCAATTTTCACCATACTATTAGATGTGAATCGAACTTGAGTTTGATTCGCTGTCGTTTCCTTCCCTCAAAACATTAATATCATAGCAAATTGTGAGAACACTATAGAAACCACAAAACAGCAAGAAAAGGAAGATTTTCTTGCTGGCAGCAGTAACGTTCCCCTACGATACGCTTCCTGGTGTCTACCACACGTTGGGGGCAGGAGGGAAGGTGTCCCTGCAGGAAAGCATTAGTTACCTCTGAGAGCCACCCCAGGATGCCTCCCATCAGAACAAGGTATGCAGGCAAATCCAGGGTTGTTGATGCAGCTATCAGGCACTACCAAGGAAATCTAATGTGTAAATATGCCTGGATGAAAGAGCCACAGACTGAAGTAATTTCCCTAACTCCTTCCCTTGCCCCCCTACATGCCTGCTTGTTTTTACCTGTAAGATATTAAAAAATTTAGAACACACACACACACACACTTAAACACACACATATTTCAGGGAGTTTGCCCCACAGGGTGTTGCAATTAATCCAACTCATGTTCCTTCCTTCTCCCCAGTCACCCAAAATATTAAGGCTCGTAGGGACCAGAAGATAAAGTCCAAGCATTTATTTTTGTAATAATCATTAAATATTTATTATCACAAAAGAAGTTTCCACAGTTCATTAAACGCTTCTTTTACTGACAGACTATTCTCTTCAGAGTTTTTGATAGAACAGAAAGAAAATTTCTTCTTCCTTTGCTGTTCAAATAAACTATACTCCCAAAATGAATCTAAGAGACACTGCCCTTTAAACATGCTCAGAAATCTCAAAGTCAGTAAGATAACAAGCTTAAAATAAATAATGCGGAGCGCGCTGAGGTGTATAGCTCAAGTTCTCTGAAATTATTACAAAAATGTCTTGCATTTTTGTAAAAGTTAAAGAGCAGCATTCTAGTGCTGAAAAATGAGTAATACACTGTAAAATTCTCACTTAATTTCATATTATATACAGCTGGGTTGTTTTAAAGGAACATAACCCTCCCATAATGATTTTTTTTCATGCAATGTTGTTTATTTGAAGAAGTCATGCAATACAAACAAAATTTTACTTCAGCTGGCTTTTGTAACATAGCTTTGTACAGAAGTTTGATTTGTAAGTTAAGAGAAAGGAAGGGTGAGAGGAGGAAATTATCTTGAAACAAAATGTGTTATGTGGATAACATCAACCAACCCAATTAAACTGTTCCTGCTTAACGCAGGAAAATTAGGCAAACTGACTCCTAGCCAGCTTTAAAAGGAGAAACATCACAGAGCTGTAACCAACAAAACATTATCAAATTCAATAATGCAGAACTGAATAACACAATACTGTTACTTGCTGGTAGTAAGATGAAGAATGTGCAGTGGTTTGGTTTTTGGGTTGGTTTTTGGTTTGGTTTTTTTCTTTGTAAACAGTGCATTGAAGTCTGGAGCACGAGAGGTGCTACACACATGTAACACCAAATTCGGTTCTAGCTGAGCATTAGGATAAAGAACTGAACGCAAATCAGGCATAGTTCCATCCCCACATTTCATTATCAAGTTATGCTAAATATTTCTCGCACAGCCCCACCACCAAGTCTCCTGATAAAGCCAAACTAAATTCCTGCAAAACTTTATCTTTTTCTTCCAGCAAAACAGCAGGACTGTCAGATGAACTTACTAATTTCAAGTATATTCATCTGTTTAAGTAACACACACACACTCTCTTCAGGAGTGTCGCATGTCAAGTTTGAAACAGGAGCACAAGCAAATCACAAACATAAAATCTATAACCACCTCTGAGGACTTCAGACTGATTTCAAGCATACAGGAAAACTGCTTATGAAATTGTGCAGGCTAGATTAGGATACATTCTTTACTTTGCAAACATGCTTTTAAAAATATGAAAGATACTGCATATGAAATGCAATATAGGTACTTGCACATAATACAGACAGTTTTGGGTTTTTTTAAAAAAAAAAAAAACAAACAACAAACAAGAAAACTTTTGGTCACCAAAAGTCTGTTCACCTGACAATCATGGTAGGAAGCAAGTGCTATCCCAAAATTAAGTGAAGAATACCAACTGCTATATATTTTGTTAATTATATGCTTTTAAAAACAGAGCGTTTAATAACTAAAATTTGAAAAGTATTAATCATATTATGCCTTCTAAAATGGCTGGGGTGGGAAGCACCAGTTAAAAAAAACATTTCCTTTGGATGCAGAGAAAGGAAAGCATCCTTATTTAAAACCAACTACAGAGCAGTTCTATAAAGTGCCTGTTTGAGGAAACACATCAACAGATGTTTTCCTTGTGCAAAATAGACATTTTTCAGCTCAAATCTTTGGAACATATATGCTACCCAGAGTTTGTGTTCATGCATTACCTGTAATTTCAGTAATTTTAATAAAACTTCTAATCTGCACCACCAGAATTATTTTCATTGATGCAAACTGTCCACTACCCCCAATTCAGCTTTGAGGACTTGAGCTAAAAAAATGTCATCAGAAAACTCTGGGTTTTGTTTTCTCATTTCTTAATTTTTCTTTCAACTCATTTGCCCATTGTGCGTGTTTACCTTTGACCGTAAAAGTTCATTAATGAAGGCTATATGAAATACATTCTCTCCTAGGGAACAGCAAAACCACGTTGCATACCACAGTAAGACACTTAAAATTTTAAAAAGCAGCATTTAGGATCAATCTAAAGCCTGACAGAGATCTGTCTCCACTTTGAAATGCAAAACGCAAGACCTCTGGAAACGGCTTTATTATCAGAGAGTGGATATTTGAAGTGTTTTGAAACTTAAAAAGAAAGGTGCCTAAAAGTTAACGAAAAGGAAGCTGAAGCAGCCCAATTTACTGCCACTTTCAGTTTTAGGCTCAGGTCCACCTATAGCCAAGCACAGACATTACAAGAACAGAAACTGCAGAAAGAAGAAAAAGCCCTCAACAGCCTGAGCCCGCCTGTGCTGCAATCACTGCAATGCAGCAGAGCCACACCAACACTACACAGCAGTTAGTTCAGTTACAGGTAAGGCTCTAGCTATGGCAGCAAGGAAAGTTAAAATGCGTACACCATCCCTCTCAGTCTCACTGTAAACTGGCTACTAAACTGTGTATCATTGCCTTACTAATACTGGATTTAAGCTTTTCAGTGCCAAGATCCATTGGCTCCAGCTGGAGTTCTGATCAGGGCCACAACAGAGAGTACAGGTATCTCTTTATAAATCAAGGCTGCAGGTCAAAATTTCCAATGAACAAAGAAACAAAAACAACCACTCCAGAACACCACCAGTCCTTCCCCTCAAATTTGCCCTCCCTCCCAGCCCACTACTATTTTGGCAGTCCATCATCTCTTCTGTGCATAAGAGGAGTTTTCACATCTCCAAGCAGGAGTGGAGAAAATTAGTACAATGCTTACGAGAACAAGTATGAATTATATCTAAATCAAGATAACAGATTTTAAGTGACTTAAATAAAATACATATACATTAAAAAAAATAATTGCCCATTTCAGAGAGAACAAGCCAAGTGCTTATTTGATCTGAACTGCATCTTGTAGGAAAGGTATTCTGAATGTACCAGTGCACAGCTGGCCTGACCAGCCAGGAAGTTCATGCTGCAAAGGAGTCCTTCTTGGATAAAACGTGTAATCAGGCTCATAGTTCAAGAGACAACTCAATGATGCCATGTAGATATCTGCAAATCTAGACAGACGTCTTAGGAAATAAGTTGGATTCTCATCAGTTCTGAATAAGCTTCCAAACTGCGCATTGAAGAAATTCCTGTTCATCTCCCTGTTCCCCCAAAAAAAGAAAACAAAGAGAATGAAGTGAACATACCTGCACACACCTTTCTACCAGCTAGCATCCTGAACCTGAAGCAAGCAGTTCATATAATCTGTTCTATGCATTATTCTCTTGCCATTGCACTTCAAACCACTTAAATGCACCACGTAAGAAATTTTTGCACCTCTTGCACACATGTAGCCCAGATCTAGCAATCACAGTAGCGAACAGAAGAGCTTCACACTTCTCCCACTAAAACGAGTGATAAGTTGCTTCTGACTTCAGAAACACAACATCTCAAGCTTTATTTTCTAGACATTGTGAAAGATGACTTTTGCCTTCATCTAAATCCTAATGAGATCCACTTGACCCAAAGATAAAAGACTCTCTAAAAAAATGCTAAGATTTGGCTTAATGTACACAAAAAGTATAAACACATCTTGGAATTAACTTCTGTTATTAGTCACTGCAAAGTACCATTTCCATTTCATTTACTTCCACATTTCTGGGGAAGGCTGCTGGTGGTACAGCTGCTGACCTTGCCAACTGTGCACTCCAGACACCCTGCATTCAGGGATTGCTCCTTCATGACAGTAGAGTTTGAGGAGTTTTAGCCCTATTACCTATCTCTGTGAGGAGTCCACTGCTAAATCCAGTCTAGCACAGAGCCCAGTTTCTGCATATTCTAAGATGTATTGTAAGCAACCTGAAGCAATCATCTGAAAAAAACTGAAGTGACCTAAGTCTTGATACAGAAACACATTTTTAAATCATGCAGAAGTTAAGCTGTGTAATCAATAGCAATGGTGACAGCTGAACACAGAGGGACAGGAGACCTAAGACAAAAAGTAAAAGTATTTGATCTGATGTTACCCTTTCATGCAGAAAACTAATATCTGTTCCAAAGAAGGGAAACAGGGAAAAGGGGTTCATATGCACCAAGTGTCAGAGGAAAGAAGAGCTGCACAGGTAGAATATTACTTTATGCAGATAATTTTAGAAGGTCTGTAAGTACCAGAGAATATAAATCAGGGATGGACAGAAATTCTGAAGAAACCTGTGGAAGAAATCACGTAGAACGCTTGGCTATCATGAAGCATATTGCAAATTCTTCGTCCCCCATGTCTTACCTCATTTCCTTTCTCTCCTTCTTCCATTCTTCTAAAATCATTTGTGAATCAGGATCACGGTGAACCTGGAATGTAAAGTATGGATGACAGGTAACTAAGGATGCCCTTGTAAACGAACCTTTCCATTAATCAACCCTTACCAGCTAACAGTACAAGAGCAATGCTTCAGAGATCAGTATACAGAAGTTACCCACATGCACTTTAAGCAACTGAAAGCAGGAATCAATCCAGGCTGACAAGTGGAGGAAGGGAACAAGATTTTGGTAAAACTCTTATTAACTAGCCAAACAAATAATTGCATTTATTTATCTACAGTCAAAGTGGTGAACTTTAATGAGACAGAAAGCACTTGCAACGTCAACATCCAGCATTTAGAAACTTGGCTGGATCCCTTCTGCTATACAGAGATGATTACACACACACAGAACAAACCTGCATGTGTTCCAGTAATCCTGTCAAGGTTTGCAGCCAGGTCATGGTTTGAATGTACTTCTCTGTGTTCATGATTTTAATCTCTGATCGTAACTCTGGAATAATTGCACCAGTGCGCCAGCCATGCTTCAGGGTCAAATCCTATTTACCAAGAAGAATTACAAAATACAAGTATTAGTCTTAAAAAGAACTACTTAAAAGAACTGAAGAATTTGACCATTGTTTATCCCAAAGGGGCACTAATTTAATTGCTTGTTATGTGTAAGAAGAAATATTAAACAGTGGGACTTAACTGTGCCAATAGGCAACAGATTTTAATTTCAGAGTAAGCTTCAAATCCCACATTTTTAAAGAGACAGAAACAAAGAACACACAAGCATTTGCAAATAAGCACTAATTCATTAAGTTTAAAACAAACACTAGGAAATTACTCTTGTGGATGAGAAGTATCTGGAGGAAACTGCATGTTAGGTTCGTGGTATTTACCCATACGCTCAGCTGACAGAAGGGTCCTATTGGGACCCCCAGCTATTCAAGCTCCTGGCAAGTACAGGATGAAGCAGCTGCCACCTGTGCTCTTTCCTCCACTGTGCCAGAAAAGAACGGAGCTGCGTCCTCCTTCCTTTGGCCCTCAGCCTTCTGGAGCACCCAAACTACTCTTCTTTTTAAAAGCAGATAGGGGCAAAAATGTTAATATCTGCTGCTGCTGAAACATGTTACCACAGCTTCGCAGTGGAAAGTCATATCCAGGCATTCATATGCAATCACTTACAAAAGACTTAAGCGGTGGTCACTTACTCTAAAATAACAGTTAACTGTACATTGGTTCGTAAGGTAGTAAGAAAACACCTAGATAGTGGGGCTACAAACCGTAGCAAGATCTTGGGAAGAAAGATAGTTTACCATTAGTGACAGGAAGATTGCCTCCTGCATTCAAAACAGAAGTTCATTCAGCTCTTACTATATTTGGCAGTAAATTCATCCATATCAGCCACATCCTGTAGGTGTGGATATCTGTGTTTACTCTCTGTTACATCTGACACAACCAGTATCTGGATCAGGAATACCAACTCACACAACTTAAACAAGCTAAATGCTACACGTCAGGTGGAAAGTATGGGCAGCCTTTTACAGCACCAATTTTCTTCACTGCAAGACAAGCAATATGGCTTAATTACCAACTCAAATTTTGTTGTATTTAGAAATCTCAAATGAAAGCGTGTTATATTGAATCACTAGGGAGGAAGAAGAGGAAAACAATAAGCCTCATCTTTTATCCTGTTTCGTGAAAGTAAACTACTTACAGCCAAGTCACTGTAAATGTGATCGCCAAAGTAGAGAACCTTAGAGCCCCTCCAGCCAGTCAGCTTCAGAAATTCGTACAAGTTACCCTGCGGAAACAATGACATATTCATCGTAGCAGCATGCAACTTGCACCTTTAAAAGCCTGAAAAAGGAATTCAGTACACCCCTAAAAATATTTTCAAATCAAGAATCTTGTCCTCAGTTTATATATTAAAAATCCCAAATTTTACAGGCAATCTCAGTAATACTATCACTTCAAGAGGCAAGTAAACTGCAGACGTACAATGAATTTGTATCACTTCAATCACTAAAGTACTCTTAAAAAACATACCTAGTTTTTAGAAACCTTTATGATGTCTAAAGAAGCTTGGGATTCTAGAAAATAGGTATTAAATTCGAACTGAAAGAGTTTATTGAAAGCGTACCTGTTTGTAAATCTGACCTTTCTGCAGCTTGTGAATTTTGTCCCAAAGCAACACTCCCCTTTCATTCACCTTCCGAAACGGTCTAGAATAGAATTATATACAATCGTTACATTGCTGTGGAAATTCTGTCACTTTTTAGGAGGAGATTAGAATTTTGATATTAAAAATACTCGTCCTTCAAAAGGAAAACATGCTCTCTAGCATCTGAACATTTTGTAATAGAAAAAGCAAAGCTCCAAATCTTCAGCTTTAGCCAGTGAAATGCAATGTATCTATCCAGTATACTTATGGTGTTTACAACAGAGTTTGAGAACAACTGTTGAGACCTAAGGCAGGGATCCCAGACAGAGGGGAAGAAACAGAGTGAACTGTCTGCCATTAAGGAGAAAAGACAACACGGAAGAAGTGAAGATGTGTAAAAATCTTGCCCAGTACCTCATTTTGTACAACTGAACAACTGAAGAAGAAGGGGGCAGAGGACTGGGGGCCAGACGTAAAGTTCTTTTTAAAAGTAAATGAAAAAAAGGGAAAAAAAAATCCCACCTCCCTCTATCTCACTTTCAAATCATAAGTACACATAAAGGAATAGGCCTTTTTCAAGTGTAAGAGTAGTGCATACACATTACAAATGTGTTTAATTGAACACCTAGTCCAAATACTCCAGTCTGTCAGCCAGTCTGCCCTTTAAATATCATGTATGACTAAACAAAACCAGAAGCAATGAAAGACATTTCCAGATAAGGGGCTGGTTCTGAAAGGCACCAAAATTTCTCAGGTTTATTAGGAAAGGAACACACTTCAATTTACAAGCTAAGATGTTAAAAACAGCTTCTGTGACCCTCAGTCCAGTAGACCTGTAATAGCTACTGGAACTTTCTTAGGTAAGAAATAGTAAATATTTGAACTTCAGAATTGGGTGTTGCTGCATTCTGTAATGACCTTAAACAGCATTTCATCAAATACGATTTCATTTTTCATTGCATCCAAATGAAAATATTTCATAACATGCTCTATAGTCTTAGATGGAATATGCTGCTAGAATCATTCTTTACTGACTAAATACCCACCTTCGCTTATCATTGAAAAAGTTTGGCTTATCAGCCTGTACAATGACCACATCAAAGAGATCCCTCCAGTCCTTGCCAACTATGAATTTCATGCCTTTGTCCCTAAAAAGAACAGAGGCATATTAACAGTGAAGCATAATAGAAATGCAGTTACCTGTGCAATACAATGAATTACATTCAAGAACCTCATCCTCCCCATCCTCTAAAAATGTATAGTTGAACAGCAAACAACTATTCCCTTACACGAAGCTGCTGGGACTGTTTGTGATGAGAAACATCTTCTTGCCATGATCAGCCAGCTTTGCTAACACCGCACGAGTTTGTTCAGCATAGCAGATGTATTTCTCTGTGAGGATTAGGGAAAATACAATATTAACTGGAAAAGATTTTCATGAGAATTTTCTCTTCATTCAACCAAGGGTTCAGAACATAAGGTTATACCTAACAAAGGCACCTTAGAAAAGTGGCAATAACTCTTTCAAACTTTAAAATTTAGAATTTGTAATCCTAAATAAGGAAGCCAGAATCCTAAATAAGGAAGCCAGAAAGATCATTATACTATTGGTGAAAAAAGCTTTGACAGATGATCTCATTAGTACTTACCAATATCTGCTTCAATTGCTCTGTACATTATTCCTTTGATGTGGACATCCCTGATTGAATCCTGTCAGGAAAGCAACAGAGCACTAAAGAACCGAAAAATCTTTTCAAGTATAAAAACCGTGCTCACTGCATAGCAGTAGTAATTTGTTTTTAAAACAATTCCTTTCTCTGAATTACACTTTCAGCTTTACAGAAATGCCATGTGATGTTCATGATACGTATGTCACCCCTAGACAAAGAGTAAGCCTGTCCTCCAAGAAACTAACTTCATACTTTTGGGAGTACAAACTGTATAGTGCAGGGGTTGTTCTACGTAACAACTGTGAAAGGGCGCTCAGAAGGGTGAAGTGGGATGAAAGCCCTCTGCAGAAGCAGTCATCACAGATTTCCAATGACCTTTGGAGCAGAGCACATTCCTTTCCTCTTGGGGGAAAAAAAAAAAACCACCAAAACCAAACAACCCAAAACCAAAAAGTTAAGCCAGACAGATTTTAGATTATGATCACTCACAAATGCCCCGGTTATTTAAAAAAGTAATTTATTAACAGATGAAAGAAGCTAAATGCTTAAGTAAGTACCCATAAGGCCCTCTGAAGGCATTTGGCAGCTCTCCTGAGCCAGCTCTACACTAGACTGCTTTGTTTAGGACAGCGGTGCTGCCATTTTGGTACTTACATGGAGTATGTCCTCAAATCTCAAAAAAATGCCAGTATAGGGCTTCCAAAATGTTGGTAATGCTGAGCAGTAGTACAGAAGTTTCTACAAAAACTTCAGCAGAAACCACAGGAACTAGCCTTCTGACTCTATGTAACCATAGGCAGAAGGGAAAATTACTCTGGAGGTCAAAAGTTTCTTAAAGCCCATCTGATGTACTCGGGAAAGTGAGAAACTCAACATTTGGGTGCATCACATATGCTGAACAACTACACAAGTTTAATACATGTCAACAAGGGACCAGGAGAAGGTTTTGGATGGAAAGCTTGTACAGACAAATACCATCAACTTGGGCATGACCTCTTCTGTTCTTAAATAACCATGACATAAAATTATCTCATCTGCAGGACACATCCTGAGGAATCAAAACGGTCAAATTACTCTAGTCATGACTAGATTTTCTTTAGAGGAGGAAAACAGGCAAAAATACATATGCCAAAAGCAAGAGACAGCAAATGATCGTATACTAGCGAAGATACAGAGGCAGTACAACTGAAAGCTCCAAACTAGAATTCCCTCTTACAATTCCTGCTAGTGAGAAAAGTATACCTTTAACAACAATCAAGAGAAGTCTTATTGACATACAAGTGCTTCTTCGTTTTCCCCCATCCGCCTCTCAAACCTACAAAAAGAGCAACAACCCTAGAACGTAAGATTTAAAACAATTTTCAAATTATTCTATGTTTATTTTCCAAGGTCTACCTTCATTTTACTTATGTTTTTATGGTTGTATAGTAATAATTACCCTACACAAAACCTAAAGTTGAGGTATTTCACTGGAGCTGATGCAACAGGTTGAAACTTCCTGAAGTGCTCACAGAGAAGACGCACAAACATAGAGGTTTACCTAAATCTTCAAAGCTAGTACCTTGACATCTTTGTACAGATGAACAGGCTCATAGTCTATGTTGTTTTTCAGAAAATATTCATTCACACAAGAAAGAAGTGTCATTTCTGGCAAGGAAAATATATCCATGAATTGCTTCATTGTATTTCCGTGTGAGCTCTACAGGGGTGGAAAGAAAAAAAAAATAAAAAAAGGTCAGGCATTTCTCAGATTAGAACACTTTCATTCATCCAGTATAAACACTTCAGCTTAGTTGCAGATACACTTTTGCCATCGCTGTTCACACTGCTTTAGATTCTTTTTGAACTAACACACTTTCAATAAAATAACTCCAACAAAAGTGTTGGCTTTATTTTAAGAATTAATCATGACTCATTACTCTTAAGAGCAGTATTTTAATTCATAAGCACACAAAAGACAGTGCTCAGCTAAAAATCAAGAGGACTTAGAAGCTTCACTGGAAGTCCACACTTCTATAAATAAGAGGCAATGGGTACTACGACAGGGGGGTGGTTTTGTTGTCTTTTTTCTTTTTTAAATAAGCGGAATACTGATTAGGACTGCAAAACAATTTACCTCCTTGAAAAGAAATAATAAAAAGTTGTAAGAACCTACAGTAACTACGCAGTAACAGAGGAAAAGATTTCTAGTCTACAAAAGCTGTAATTATAGTTAAGTTTCACAAAAGTAGAGAATCTCATTATATAAGAGCAAATACAAAGCAAATACTTCTCAAGAAAAGAGGTAAAGCAACGAGCTCAAGACAGCACACTGGTCAAGATCACAGAAACACAAACGACTGAGGTTGCAAGGGACCTCTGGAGGTCATTTGTCCAACCCCCTTGCTCAAGGATGGCCACCTAGAGCCAGTTGCCCAGAACCGCCAAGGATGGAGACTCTACAGCCTTCCTGGGCAACCAACTCATGCAAGTGCTCAGTACAGAAAATGTTTCCTGGTGTTCAGAGGGAACCTCCTGTGTTTCAGTTTGTGCCCACGGCCTCTTGTCCTGTCACTGTCTGTTCCAAGATCAAAGAAAGCATAGACCTGCACAGACCAAGGCATCCCACAAGGAATGCCAGGGCGATATTCAGAGCTGCTGCAGAGACCAGATTTGGGAATTCTAAGTTCAGCTCCTTAAAATAAGAACAAGTGCAAGAACAACAAAATGCTCCACAGCACAAAGAAGGATCTTTTATGTCAACATGGAATTAACATCCGGAAGTAAAAGGGGTAAAATAAACTTGTTTTTTACTAAAAAGACAGCACTGTTCTTCATTTGGGAAAGAGGAAGGAACCTACCAGCAAGATCAACTTCCCCCCACAAAGTCAAATCCTAAACTTAAAAGCTTTGTCTTTTATCATTCATCTTTTACCAAATCCTCTTACTGTCACTCTGCCAGCTGGTATGCAAGAGATGCCTCCATACATTTACTTGCTGCTACATCAGCTAAGCCATTAGACCACCAGGAAGAAGTACATAGCCAAGCTAAGGCACAAGATATGGTTCGTTTCCCAGCTTTTATCAGATTTGCTGTGCAACACTGAGCAAGCCACTTGATTTTTCTATGTTCTGCTTCTCTGTCTGTATGACTAGGCAAAGGAACAGTGAAAGAAGAAACTAGTGAGTGGGAGAAAGAAAAGATATTTGTCGCTTTACAGAGCAAACTTCACATCTAGCACTGTAAGTCAGTCATGTATTGAGAAAATATAACTGCTAGTAAGAACAAGAACTAAATGCAAACACTACTACCCCCACCCCAAAAAAAAAAAAAAAACACCCCCAAAACATTTTTAAGAGCAGTTCGTGGTTTTACCTTTCCATAAAAGTCACTCATTTGTTCTAAAGGGACATGGGAACCATCATACATTGCAATAACTTCTTCATCTGGGACAACACTGAGGCCTCTGGAAAACAACATTAGCTTTAGTTCCAAAGACAGATTAAAATTTTCAAGTATTTACCAAATGAAAGTCTGACAGACTAACACTTAGATCCGGAGCTTATTAAAATACTAATAATGTCATAGGAACACTTTAGTCTGTAAGTTAAAACAACATCTTTCCTTACAGAACAAGTAACATTTTAACAGGCTGACGCACACGGAACACATTCCAATTTTAAGTCCTTTTTACTTTCTTACGGGGAAAAAAGCTAATTAGTCTCCATTGAAACTATGCCTCAAGGGTTTGTAAGAAGTAGTTAGAGCTTCCAGTTTCTTAACACAAAGTAATTCCGCACTCTGCCTTTGTTTCATACAGCACTGATGATGCGATAGTGTTTAAACCAGATTATTCTGCAGCATGACCTTGAAGAATCAAGGGAAAGCAAGCCATACACAACCTTTAACTAAGTAAGAATTTCTTTTAAACTGTATCAACAGTTCAATTTCTCAAAATTTAAGATTACTTGAAGGATTGTTGACAAGTAATTAAAATATAAAAATATAACAACAAATGGTGAAGGAGGAGACATCCTCTCTCCCCAGAGCTTCTTTATCAACTATGAAGAGATTAAAGGCTTCGGTTTGGTTTGGTTCTGAATGTTTACAGTATCAAGCATCTTGCACTAAAGCTTCTAAAACACTGCAGGCACACAAACATCCTCACCAGAGGACACAGAGGTGTTGAGGTTTTGCTTAAGATTAAAGAACCCAAATGAAAACCAGATCATCTCGTCCCTTTTTTCCAAGCTTACTTACGGTGTTTTGCAGCCTTGTAAGACAGGCAGTTACTTCAGTGCCTCCCCTCCAGTGTCTTACCCTGATGTGTTGTGAGGCATTAAAAAATAAATTACTTAATAAGCCTAGTACCTTCAGTGTTTAGTGTCCATACCAGCTTTGCAGTGGAAAGGCACGATACATGAACTTCCTCAGGGCTGCTATGGTAGCAGAGTCCCACGTTAACTAGTTCCTTTACCGCACTTCTCAATACTCAACTTGCACATAGCTCTGTGCTAGTGCTGGTAGGACTCCAGCATTCAAGTTAGTATTGCGCACCAACACGGCAGATAGTATTGGTTTTGTAACGTACAGAGCTCAGCATCACCCACTCCACAGCAGGAAACACAAATAAATGCAACCAAAATGTTAAACACATACCAAGTAATACAGTCAGAATTAAGAAGGACTGACTCATCTTCTAGTCTGCAGACAGCTATGCCAAGTAGTATCTGAATACTGCTACAGAAAACACTTGTAGATCAGGAACTACTTAAGCACAAATCAAGAGAGGACAATAGACATATGTGAAATCCAGAGAGGAGACACGGCTGTGTAAGCAAAGCTGTACATTAGTTTTGCCAGAAGACCCATAGTCTTGACACAGTTCACAGTCCAGCTGTATAACTACTAAGTTTATTTTATTCCACCCACAGCATGGACAGACTGCTCTAAAAGCATCACAGTTCACCGACAGCAGTGCTCCCATTGCTGCTCTTGGAGATGTGCATTGTTAGAGGGATACCAAAACTGCTTACACCTCTCAGTGCAAGTGAGGCTGTACACTTGGGCAAGTCCTGCTACTTTCCGCAGTATAATTGTCCTACACATGTACAGAACACACAGAAGGCTAAAACTAAGAACTACAGATACACAACAACTGACAGCAAAGCTCAGTGTTGGAATAGAAGAGAAAAGGTAACGTTATTTGAAACAAAATTAAGAGACAGTATTGAGTGAAATGGCAGCTTTCACTCTCTCTCCCTCACACACACTCACAAGTACCAAGACGTGTGGCCTAGCAGCCTGTCCAGAATTACTTTGGGTGACGCAGAGAACAAGGGATGCCAGCTCTTCAACAAATCTCAACAACTCTCTGGAGTTTTCTTGATCAGTCATCACATGCTGGCTTCAGGTGTGCCTTTTGTACTAGAGGTTGACAGCACCTGTGTTCTTCTGCCCCTTCATTCTGTCCCACTCTGAGTCATAAGGCAACACGGCTGATGGACTCACCACCCATTCTTCTTCTCGTCAAGGTCACCATACAGTTCCAGTCATACCACTGTTCTTCCTGACATCTTCTCTCAAAGCCTCCAGCCTCTTTTTTGCTCCCCCTGCCCCCATACAGGTGTTTGGAGAAACAGCATGCAGATGTGATGGTATCTTGATGACCAGCTGATCCAGGTACCACCACGTGCCATCCTTTTGTCCCTTCTACCAACATTTCTTCTGGTGTTCTCACACATACATGTTTCCATTCATACCTCATTCATACCAATCTTCGTATTTCTACTACATACCTCTACAGATAAATGTATCTTTAATTACTTCACCTAGCCTTTAATCTAGCAAACTAGCATTTTTTAACAGTGAAAAATGTAAAAATGTGACAGCCTTTTAAAATGAATCTTACAACTAGTGACCTTCACTGAGTTCTCCGTTTCCCTCCTAACCCTGCAAAAATGATTCCTTCAAAAACCACAGGAACAGGTTTTGTCAGTTGAAATATACAAGAATTATTCTATATCAGCATGTATAAAACACAAATAAGTGATATGATGTTTCACGTGGACTCTGATGATGTATACAGAACACACATTGTTTTGGCAGCTTTAGACAGACACTGTGTTGACAGTATGAGCCTAATGCTGGACCCATGCCATCTTGTTTCCTCTTTCACTTTCCTTCCTTTCCTCTCCCCTCTCCCAAAGGAGATCTCAGACCAAGTCATAAAAGAACAGATCAATGACTAAGGCTGAATCATCTACCTATTTGCCTACCTGGCAAACAAAAAGTAACGAGTGCATTATCATCACTTCATGCTACCATACACAGTTCCATGCTAGCCCCCATAGTAAATTAGCTCAAGGTGGCATTATCTCTTGGCCCCAAAAGAAAATTTTTTGTCCAATGACATTAAGAAAGGTGCTCAGCCTTGTTTAATTTAAAATATGGTACCAAGTGTGGTGTTCATGTCAGTCAAATGCGTACTGCTTCATTACAGCAAACTGAGCCATACTAAAAACTCTCCTGTCAAAGATCACATACAGTAAATCTATACCATGTAACAAAGCACACACCAATTTTACATCAATTCAGTCAACTGAAAAAGTGTCAGGCTGTGCAGACACAAAGCAGCTGTGCTCCAACCACATCATACTTGCAGAATGATATATCTAAACTTAAAAGGTCTGTGCAAATACAGTAAGACCTCTCAAGTGTCTCTGCAACCACACTAAAATCATGCTAACAGGCACTACGTGACAAATTATTTACATAGAAAGCAACAGTGGAGAAGTCATCAGCGTATTTTTAGATGTCTTTCGGCACAATTTAACAGCCGGAAACAAAGTGAGTCAGCACTATGTGACCAACCAGCTTGCCAACTTCCCCGCTCTGAACTGGGGGATCAGCTGTGCTGTATCAGTCAGTAGGTGTGTGCGCATGTCTGTTGTGTACACAGAGGTGCAAAGAAACCCCCTCCAGTAAGACTGCAATATTCATTCACGTCCGTGCTTTTCAGTGCACTGTTCCTGATACGAACTTAAAATGTACGCTAATAAATGCCATTAAGAGATTCAAAAACAAGAGTATACATTTTATTATAAATAGGAAATAATTTTATCTACCTGTAAACTGTTCCCAGCTGAATATAATGAAAAGCATCAATCTTCATTAATAATGCCTTGCAGGGGAAAGAGGAAAAAAAAATATCAGTTTTTAATCACATCAACTATTTGACATGAAATTATAGAAATCAAGGCAACTTTATCTATAATCTTTCCATCTCGAGAACACCTGAGCACCTTCACTTCAACTTCCTTCATAGCTTCCAAAATACTTTATCAATGGCTTTTACCTAGGGCTTGCCAAATCACCAAGGAAACTTTGTCCAGTGACCTGAGCTAGGTCATGAAGAAATATCTTTTCCTATTAGCAGATGCCTGCTTAGTTTTATTTTGTTGCACTCCAAGTTGACTTTCTCCCTCCCCCTGCCCACCATGAGAACAAAACACCCAAAACGCTTTATACTTAAGAGCTATTTAAAAAAAAAAAAAATTAAAAAAAAAAAATCAAGCTTGCCATGAAAGAGAAAAAAACCATGAAATAAAATCCTTACACATTAACGCAGAGTGAAAAGTTAGTAGACTTAAAAGCCCTATTTATTTTCTTTGGCTAGGTTCTCAGCACTGCATAACTCAGCACAAAGTTATTTATACATACCCGGTGCACATCATAATGAAGTCCTCTGATTGCAAAATTGGGATCATAATCGTATTTTCTTATTTCTGCAGGATACTAAGAAAAGATGGCAATGATTTGATTTTAAATCCATAACAAAAACAAACAAAAAACGTTTCTGCAGAATTTTAAAAGCTTAAGTTTTCTATGCTTCTGATATTCACTATTCATTAAGAAAGGCTTTTTAATAGGTTGGTGAGATTTGCAGGAATGTATGTACAGTGCAAGACAAGTCAAACATTTTTCCGAAATCCAAGGTCAACGTTTTAAATCTAAGTCAAGCACAGTACCTGAAGTTGGACATCATATACTCTGTAGTGACCACCTTTGAACATTAGCCTCTTGTTCAAAAAGTTATTTTAATTTATGCACCTTTGAAAACAAACTATATTTTATTAACTTCCTAAAATTTAATAGCTGAGTTACCTTGCATTATGAAGTGTCATCAAGAAAAAGACTATACAAACACAGCTTCCAGCTCAACCTTCTAGCTAGAAACCCGAGAACGTGGCCTGATTTACAGAGATACCCAAACTTTACTGCTCATTTCTACTGAAAGAAAAATCAATACAATATCATCAATATTAACAGGAGAAAAAAAAAATCTCTGGCATTTTCAAGAAAAAAGCAGAGCTATCTGTTTTGACTCCCTAAGTGTGGATCATACTCCTGATCTTAGATTGTTGTGTTTGAAACATTGACCCCAGAGGTGTTTAAAGATACGATGCACTGTAAATAAACACCGATGGGAAGGAAGGAAGGAAGGAAGAAGAATTTACAGCAGCTAACGTTACCTGAAGAAGCCAGGCTCCCCCAGAAGGGACTTTCCCCAAGAACAGTGCATTACAAAGATCAGATTCTGAAAGAAGTCTGGCATTAATCACAGCGAGTCACTTCAGGAGAACACTGCAGTGACCCAAGTGTATTTACCCTGGACAGCATTTGTAACACCTTGCTGTTTAGAGGTGCACATGAACTGAATGTCTGTGTCATGTACTCTTTCCTTAGGTTGTTTATAGATAGCATAACCTATCGCACCACCTATTAGGGAGTTTTCTAACATTTTTCGGTACAAACCCATTTTCAGTCGATTGTAATTTTGTCCTGCTTTAAGCATAGGTTAGCCATGAAAAAAATGTTAGGTGTGTGCCTTGGGCTAAGGGTTTTGTTCATTTGTTTTTAAAAGGTAAAGTGCTTCAGTCATTTCTGGCAAGGCCTGAGAAAACTATCACTTCTTTGATTAACCAGCTGAAAGGTGATCCTTCATTTTCCTCCCACAGGCTACAGCACTCTTAGAATTTGACAAATGCATCTCAGGCACACTCTTCACCTTCTCAACACCAGTCTCCATACATATATGGCTAATTTACAGGCCTTCAAGGAAAAGTAGTAGATTATACAGCTTCAACAGAGGCTCGAACTACTCTTACCAAAAAAAAAAAAAAAAAAAAAAAAAAAAAAGGCAATTTCTCCACAAAGTTTTTATCTATGTTGAAGAGGACTTGCTCTGCAACTGCTGTAGATTGTGCTGGTATTGAGGACAGGCATCTACAGTTAAAAGAAAATAGTCCTTTCTCCTAACTTCTGAACTATCATCCCTACCATCGCTTCCAGAAAACGTGGGGGAGGCTACTGATCTGAACAAAGAACAGCATCAACAGCCTACAAATGCACTGGGAAGATGTCTAGATTTGGCCAGGGAACAGGAATCAGAAAAGGAGACAAGAGAAAACATCAGGGGATGATACAGAATGTGATTAATTAAAAACTACAGTGTACTGCACATGCCTCAAAGCAGCCACATCAAGCATGAACAAGGAAATTCAAGCATGAACAAAGAAATTTATTTCTGACTTTTTCAAATTTCTGCATGCTTGACTTTCCTACTTTATTCTACTAGAAGGCTGTCTTTTTGCACGCATGCCAGTACACATGAGAAAAAGATTGAGCCTATCTTGGCACACAAATCAAAGCTTCCTCACAAGCCAAACAAAATAGTGATAAAAATTGCACTGTTTGCTTACCCCACTCTTGGTAGGGATAGATATATCTGGACTGAAACAGCAGTCCAGATAAGGTGGCACAATGCCTGTACATTAGGAAAGAAATAAACCTAAGAGCAAGAGTTTACATTCAACACCTGCTGCCACCTCCAAGATTAGCACTAAATTGATGTTTATTCTCTTGGACACACTTCAAAATTCCTTGATTCCTTCACTGTATTTTGCAATTTCTGACAAATTACCTTACGCTGCCATGACCAAAATTGGCCATCTTTTAGGTTGACTATGACAGTCACAATGGGCAATACTATCTAGAAGCTTTTTCTAACATTAAAGGCAAGATAAACATTAACAGTATAAGCAGCTACAAAGATAGCATTAATAAAAACTGTTGTCCCCAATAAATTCCAACAGGAGAGGTTCTATTTCAATAAGTGGTCTCAAAAAGTAATTACAGCTTCATTTACTAGAACTCAAGATATTTTAATTGAGACAAACTGGAAAGTTATTACTGCCTGAATTCATTCAAATAGCAAAGACAGAGCACCATTTTAATTATTGTCGACAAGAATTAATTTTGACTCCTATGGTAATATTGATTTTTTCAAGAACCAGGTAGCTTTATTAAAGCGTATTTACACATTCTACAGAAATTGCTACCAAGACATGCCAAAATCTTAAGGGGATCAAGTTGTGTATGCTTGTAGTGCCCATGAAGTTTTGTTTGTTCTTCCAGGGATATTTATAGGTGTTTATATATAGCTCCTAACCTTTAGGTTCAAATACGGACATAGAATAACACCACTCATTCAGATTTAGGCTGTATAAAATACACAAGCATTTTTATTAATAAAAGTTACTCTGTGGACTTTTTGTCTTTTATTTTCCTGCAAGTCCTACAGTTCAATAAACTTTGACTCTTTCAGACCACGTTTTCTTCAATCTTTTTCCCTGCAACACCTTCAGTTTCCCAAGTCACCCATCTCCCCCCCGCTTTCTGACACACAGTAACTTCTCCCAGCCCCAACCTACACAACCAACCAGCTCCAAGCTGCTTGGATGTCAGCTGGTCACAGATGCAAACACACTGCTTGGCGAGGCAACAGGGCAGTGCTCCCTCTTAGGGCACTACTGAGCTGAACACTTACGTGGGTTTCTCTTGTATCCAGCCTCTGATTACAGCGTCACTGCACACACTGCCCCTTCAGCTAACTCAGCTGAAACACCGGGCACATACAGAGCAGCACCTTGCAAGCACACAGTGCACTCAAAGATCTCATAAGAAGTCAGGCTAAAAATATTTCATACAAAAATTAATCACTGCACTCACAGCAATGCATAAAACAGAGTAACGGTAACTTTTAAGCTCCTTATTTATTAGGGTGACTCCAATAATTGACAATCAGGAAAAAAACAAAAAACCATACCACCACGTTAAAAAATAAACCCAGTAAAACTCTATTCCATAACAGTTGTCAGATTGTGCTCTGCTCAAAACTGCAGCTGAGAATAAACCAGGACTTCTGTGGTTCATATATAGCTGTTGTACAAAGTGTGTTGTAAGGGAGCCAAGCTAGGACTAAGGCATGAAAAGATGAGTTATGCCCCTCTCAGTTAGTAATTATTTATTACACTCTTTATTCATAAGTTTATTATATTAATTTTACTTACCCGATGCTCATTAATAAGAAGATCTCGAGCAGCATTGAAGATCAGCGTGTGCAGATGTTTAGAATAAAAGACCAGTGTGTAGTCGTAATCAAAACCATAAATTTCAATGTCTGACAGGCTCATTTCATTGTTTGAAAAAATAGCATCCGGATTCAGCATGTTACTCATAATTGAAGGAACCAACTCTGGGAACAGGGGAGAGGAAAAAAAAAAGTTACACCAGCCTTGTAGTTTTATTTAAACAAATATGTAGAAATCCATTAGCAATTTCTAAATATATATAACTAATGATGGAAACTATCAAACTAATTCACACTAACGAGCAAATCCTTAACAATAAGACGCTATTGAAAATGCTGTCCCTAACTTGTCTTGGTGACACATAGTTTTTATTTGAAGCAAACTTTTCTCTGTCCAGTTCAAGTAGGAGAGAAGGAGAGAAGATACATTTCAGCATCTCATTCAGAGAACCCCAGACTTAATATATACAATTCTTCGCTAACTCCATTAACACATTTCTTACTGCTTTTGAAAATGAACTTTGGAGAAGGTAATTATTATTACAGTAGCCTTGTCTTCTCCTGCCATTATTTTATCCAGCTTCTGCCCCAGAAGCAGAACTGAGATTGTTTTTGCTTTAGCATTGCTTTATTTTCTTTTACTTCACCATTTCAAGGTTACCCCATCACTCAATTTCAACTCAAATAAGTAAACTTGAAGTGATTGCCATACTTTCCAAACAACAGTTACACACACATTGCTATCCTTATTAACCTTCTAGCAAGTCAGGAAGCCAAAAATATTATAGTTATTCTCAACACACATGTACCTAGTGTGTGTAAATCACTTCCATTTTTAAGGGTGTGTTTCTCCTGATATTTGTTTGAAAAGTATACTGTGAAGTTAAGACCACTTACATAATGCCATGTTAACATTAAGTAACTTTAGAACCAACACCAGTATTAAGGATGTTTGTATTTTGTGTTCAGAAAACTTGGAAGAGCAACATTAGCAGGCTAAATGCTACCCCTCCTGGAAGCATAAAACATGGGCATGTTTTCCTTTCTTTCCTTCCCATATACTATCTTTATAATCCAGCCTTCCTTACTAGTGGAAAAAAGAAGGGGAGCTTTCATCTTAAATCTGTGCTTGGAAGGGTGAGTCTAAAGGGAATAGGCTTTGTTTGGTTACTCTCTACACATAAGACTAGAAGAACTTGGTCAAGCTCATCTCAACACCTTCAGCTCTGAGGACTGATAACGCTACGTGCTCCACCATGGAAGGAAACCATCTCAACAAGGCAGGTAGGCAGGGGGACTCCAGATCTGTTACAAAGATAGTGCTCCATTTTGAAAACTCTGGCCAACTTGTAGAAAAGGAAATAACATTTCTTTTGTAAAAGCAATGCCTTCAACTGCTGCACAGTTGACAGGCAGATACAATAAGAAACTTATACAGATGCCAAATAACAGATGGTAATCTGAAACCATTCAGTTTTATCAGATGCAGATACGCAAGTCTTTTAATTTTTGAGAGAGACAAAACAGCAATTTCACAGAGTTTAATTCCAAGTTTCAAATAAGGTCCAGCATCTCTTTCACCAAAAAAGATCTCAGGAGTTCCCCACGCTTAAGCTGACATGAAGAACTGTCTCTATCATTTCAGAGGATTTAATAAAATAAGCCTCAACCAAAACATTAGCTCCTACTATCTCCAGTCACTGCTTATAGTAGTACAGGAGATAAATGTTATGGTCAGTTGAGGTAACAAAATAATGAAATGCAATTTGACATGCTACTATTAAGGCAAATACTTTTATTCTATAAAAAACCAGCCATGAATCATCTAATTAACCGGAAGTCATAACCATAGTTGTGAGTGAACTTCCAAAATCATGTTACAACACCCATTTCTGTATTAAAGTATTTTTTCAAATGTGCACCCTGAAGAGTCAACATTTGTTTTATAAATAAAGATATTTAAGTATATATATATAGATATAAAGATACTTCAGATTAAAAAAAAGCTTGACTAGCACCTGCCTGAAAACAGACAGTATGAACAATTTGTTGCTATTAGACATTCTGGCTGGCAGACAGCATCCCAAGCACTATAAACCTTGGGTCAAAATCAGGACAGCTTTGTCATGTTAACGCTATAACCAAGTGAAACATCACGTACTTGAAGCCATCGGGTGACTTAGGCTGTAATAAAATATTCTGAATTATTCTAGAAGCACTTGCCTCGTCTTTTGCCAACCCACACCCACTTATTTTCTCTTAACACTACCCTGCTCTCTAACCTCAGCTCTCAAGTGTGGGTGTGGTTTTCAAGAAGTTCATTCCAAAAACAGGAAAAGAAAAAAAGATTCAAAATAAAAGGCATTTACTCTCTTCTTCCTATCCCTTATCCCACCCTCTAAAGTTCATAGTACTCTTCCGAGATCTCTAACACAGCTTCTTATCTCACGTGCGAAATGCCACCACTATCTTACGTTTGCAAATGCTATGTTTGCACTCGGCACACTGAAGCCCCAGGTCACGCTCAATACTCTTAAGCGTAGAATAAGACCATACGTATGTTTTTGGTTGGTTTTTTTGTTTTGTTTTTTTTTTTAAAGGGCAAAACATGCAAGACTAAAGCATTATCCATTGCCGCTACAGGATAAGTTTTCCCACTCGATGGTGTGGAACACATGCTGCCTCTTTTGGCTCTCTAAAAAGATCGCATATTCAAGCACCTTGGTAATACTCTTCTCACCAAAGCAAGGGCAGAAGCAAGCAAGCTTCAATATCTGGCCCTTAATTTTTTTCCTAGCCGGGCTGACAAAGAGGGCTTCCCAGTCACGCAGGTATCATTAGCATTCTACCCTGGCTTCACTGCATCACAGCATTATAACGCAAACATAGGCAAAACTAAAAAAAAGTCAGCTAAACCTTGCCAGCATTTTAACTTTTTGGAAGAGCGGCCTGTTGCAGAAAGCCCCTCAAACAGACGACCAACTTCCTGACCTTCTTTTTACCTTTGCCTTTCTCCACCACACAGCACACCCCCAACGCCGGGCGCCTTGCCCGGCCCAGCCCGCGCCCCACGGCAGGCTCCTTCCCCGAGGCACTGCCCCACAGCCGCCGGCCCGGGGGGCTCGGAGCGCTGCGGGCCCAGCGGGCGCCCGGCCCTGGGGACCCCCCGAGGCGGCGGTCTCATCACTCGGGGAGAGCACGGGAGCCCGCCAGAACGGAGAGCGCCCCGACGCCGGGAGCAGAGGAGGGCGGCTTCGGCGGGCGCTGCGGGGCGGCCCCACCGCCGCCCACCGGGGGAAAGCCCCCGGGTGGAGGCGCGCAGCGGCCCGCAACCCCCGCTAAGCGGGCCTCGCCCCCCGAACCCTTCACGCTGCCGCAGGGGCTCCCACTCGCCGCTCCTCCTCTCCCAGCCGCCGGCACGCCATGTATTTTGCTTTAGGAGCGGCGGCACTCCGACCTGCAGCAGCGGGAGGGCGGGCAGGGCGGGGGAGCCGCGCCGCTGCCGCCCGCGGGCCCCGCTCACCCTTGGTGACTCTCTTGGCCTCCTTGTAGCGCGACCACAGGTAGCTCCTCATGTCGGCCGGCGGCTGCTGCTGCTGCTGCGGGGCCACCGTGCAGTAGGGAGCGGCCCCCGCGGCGGGCAGGGCCCGGCACCGCCGCCCGCCCGCCCGCGCCCGCCCCGCCGCCAGCAGGGACCGCGCCGCCGCCGCCGCTGCCATGCTGCCCCGCTCCGCTCCGCTCCGCCCGGCCCGGCCGCTCAGCCCCGCCGCGCCGCGCCGCTCCGCCGCCGGCTGAAGTCACTTCCTCGGGCCCCGCCCCGGGGCCGCGCCGAGGCGGGAGGCGGGGCCCTGCCCGCCGGCGCAGGTAGAGCCGTCCCGCCGCTCCCCCGGGCCCCGCCTGCGGGCTGAGCGCCGCGACCGGCCCGGCCCGGCCCGGCGGGGAGCGCTGGCCGTCCGGACACCCCCGCCGCTCCCCTGCCTCGCCTCCGCAAGGCCGGGCTGCGGGGCCGCAGCGGGGCTGGCGGGGGCCGCAGCGGCTTTCTCAAGGGCGGACCCCGGCCAGCGCGCCCCCGGGGAGCTAGCCCGGGGGGGCTGGGGCCCGGGCCCTCAGCTCTGCCGCCCCGACGGGGGAAGGCAGCTTCCCCCCCGCCTGTAATCCCAGCAGCATTTATCAGCAAGTGCTGAAGGTTCATCCCTGGGTTCAAGGTCAAGCGGAGCTGCGTGGGGAAGGTACCCCGACTTCACGCCTCCGCTGCTCCCCGCGTCTCCCGCTCTGCTAGGAGCCGCCTGGGATTCTTTCACAACAAAGACCACCACAACAGCAAATACTTACTTTTCCAGCCCACCTGCACTTGAGAAGTGCCATATGCACCTGCTTACATCCGTGAACAAAATAAGCTCAAAACATAAGCTGGATATAAAATGTGTAATACAAAGGGATCTCATGAAATCCACAGAAGTCCTAGTGCTGTTTTGAGGCCCCCATCTCCTCGTGAAACACTTGCCACTCATAGCTGTAGACCACGGCAGTCTGAGAACTTACACCATGTCTGTTAATACTTGTTAAAAAAAAAAAAAAGAAAAAAATTAGGTGATGCATGGATGAAGAACAACAAAGACCTTTCCGCTGTGGAAATGGTCAGGTTACAGCTCCACATGCAGAATTCCTGATGTGCTCAGAAACTTTCTTTACAACAAAAGGAACATTTTCTTTTTCCAATACAGTAAACATTGAACATAGCTTGTTCTTATACCAAGGAGATCCACATAACCCACTGTCACTTATGTCTGGAAGTTACTCAGCCATTCCTCCCCATATATCTCTAAAGCAGCAATCCTGTACAAATCCGAAGGAATTCAGACTAAATACTACTCTGAACATTCTTTTACAAAGAATGAGACCTGCCTTATTTTTACAGGCAAACCCACAACAAACTGAAAGAAAAACAATCAGCCTTGGATTTCAAAGTGTCTGTCAGTGGGTAGCTGCGTGCTCTATCCTTCCAAGGCCGAGTTCTTGATTGACATCACAATTGTGATTACCAAAAGTCCGATACCCTGCAGACTTCCCAGACTTGGTTACTTGTGGAGATCACATACAGCTTTCATCAAGGTTCCTACACTATCATTTATGTTAGTGTCAATTTGTTATTGCAGTATGTGATTCTGGTATACATTACTACAAATCCATCATGATAAATTCTGGGAACAAAGGGAGAACAAGATGGTCGATATTTAGAAAACAGACAAGGCAAAAGGAAAGACAACTTCATAGAGAATTTCTAATCTGGTACTTGCTTTCTCTGATCTTTCTAGTCAGAGAAGATTTTTACAGAACTCTTTCACTGCAACACCCTGGGGCAGAGAAAACGAAAACTCCCATTTACCTTTCAGCATCAGACTTCCCATGTTCCACTAAGAAAAAAAAATATTAACACATCTATGAAAGTAGAAGACTGTGAAAGTCATTCTGAATTCATGGCACAGTTTAGGGTATTGCAGGTTTTCTTGTCACCCCAACTCCTAATTAATCAATCACCTTCAACAAAGCAAAAATGCATTAGAACTGCACAGCTTTTTCACTCCAGCCTATGGGCTAATTAATCCCATGTGCAATTCAATTGCAATTAATAGAAAAAGGCACATCATTCTTCTCTTGAACACAGCCTAGCCTGGTCTCCAAGTCCCAAGACTATAAATATTGTGAACAATAACCACATTGGTAGGTGAGGCATTCCCAAGGAAGAATTACAAGAACTGCTCTGAATAATACAAGAAGGAGCAGTAACAGAGAAGCCATTTCCAGCAGTCAATGGAGGTGTTGCTGTTCTGGCACAGGCAGTTAAGAGAATATTGCAGAACCAGGGATTTCTGTTCTTTTAATGTGACACCAGCATTAAGGTTCGAAAACTTCTCTTTAACAGAAGTCTGGAAAAAGATAATACAGCACTCTATAGCACTGTCACCCACCCCTTGAAACCTGAAGGCTTTCAACTTTCACATTATTTTTTTTTTTAATATTCTCTCAAACTAGAATGATAGTATTTCTATTTCTTCTGCAAGCATGTGCAAGACAGGGTCTTGAATGTGAAAACCACTATTGTGGGTAGAAAGCCCTATTTTTTCCTGCAGACAGTCTGTGGTTAGCTCCCCAGATAGCCAGGACTAACCAAAAAAAAAAAAAAAAGGTGTGTGTTTGAGGGTCTGGTCCCAGTGCTTTCAGAGATCATTCTCCCTGCATTTCAGACAACATGCTTTTGTAATGTTAACACATTCTTGATGTATGCGATACAAATAAAAAGAAAAGTTGTTTCCTTTATGTAATTCCATTAGCTAGAGCAACATTCATGGGGTGTTTGCTTCTGTATGAAGACCTGTTCAGCCAGTGGGTTATTCACACAAATTAAAGTAATCCCTAAGTGTTAGCAGTGAGACTAGAGACAGAACTAAAACATGAGGTAGTGGTGTTTAAAAATAAGTTAAACAACTTCAGGCAACTCTGTCCTTTCCCTTGTCTGCTAGTCTAATGACTCAAATAGTGGAAAATATGTGGTAATGTAAACTGGCATGAAGAACCACACATGGAAATTATTTGGGGTCCATAGAAGATAGATGAAGATACATTCCTTCTTCCAAAAGTTGTATCAGTTTTTATTTAAACAGAATGACATATATAGAAGTAGAGGAAGTCAACCTACAATATTTTTTCTGAAATTGTACTTAACATGAAATACAATCCTACAAGCTAATGTAACTTCAAATGTCCCTTCTTAATCACACCAGTCCAAGTGATCCTAGCTGCAAGATGACTAAAAAACATGTATCCAGTACTTTATACAATGCACAAAAGAACCCAGACTTTCCCTCATGTTATTGTCAGAATTGACAACATCTATGACCCTTATCTGGTACAAACTGAAACGTGTTTAGGTATGGTTGGCAGTTTAAAAAAAAAAGAAAAGAAAAAACTCACAGCCAACATGAAGAGCTTCACAGAATTTTCCTTCAGAGGGCTGTCTTACTGCATGGATACAGCAAGAGATAGCATGGACCTAAAGCCAAAAAAGCATGCAGTTGCGTTAAGTACATACCACATACCCCGATTTGTACCTGGCATCCTACTACTATTCAGGGCCCTGTGGGATTAACTAGGGTCTGAGTGGGGATAATATACACAATTCCTTTCAAGATAAACAGAACACTTATGAACTGTTTGATTCTTGGCTGAATGTTGTGACCAGGAGTAATTACAAGAGAGGCTACATACTATCCTCAGTTCACAAACACCAGCTCTATTAATACTGTTGAAGGCTCAGGACATAAATGCATACATAAACCACCTTTGAGAACCTGTTAAGTGTTTTACATATAGTATGTATGACAAATTAGACCTATAATTACACCACTATCTAATTTCTTTGCTTTTCACAGTTTTGTTCACACACGGGAAACATGCAAATCTCCCTGCAGCCTGCTCAGCCCTGTCAGCTCCTTCTCACATCTGATTACTGAGAGCACTCAACACCTCAGAAACCACTTGGCTAATAAAGACACTCCTGCACTTAAGTGACTGCTGGATGGATTGCTAGTCAGCTAGTACAGCCTTCAAGTAAAGCCTAAGATTGGGCTAACAGATACTACGATTCGTTAAAGTCCCATTGAATGAAATTAAAATGCAATGCTAGGAAAGCTGACAATGTCTTACTGCAGCTTCTGCGGTACAATGTTCCAAATGGAACAGCTTTGTGAGCAATAAAACCATTTGACAGATTGTATCAGACAGTTGTTTATTAGAGGTGAATGACCTCGGACTGACAGAGAATAGGCAAAAGCAACACAGAAACAGTCTCTTGTGAAAGAATCAGAAGCCTTTCTTGCCGCCTTAAAAGATTCTGAGGAATGTTATTTTCTTCATCTTTAATATATTGCCTGCTTACATAAATCCTCCTAAATATGTTTGTAAAAATTATTTTGCTTTAAAGGCCACAGAACTGTCAGATGCTGGTAACAGTTTTCAGCCATTATTGACCCAAGTCCTCTTTGAAACCGTACCCTGTTACAGTCCCTTTAGCCAGCCAGTCCCTTTCCCACCAACAAATGTTTCCATATGGAAAATTCTTTCATACATTAAATTCTTATGCATTTTTCATTTTGGTATTTAAAAATAAGTGGAACCATGTTTATGTGCAACTATTTGGGAAAAGCATCTTTAACTATTTGGAGAAAAATCTTTTCTCTGAGCTACTTGCTTGCTTCCTTCACTTCTGTTGCAGTAATACTAACACCACTTGAAATGAGTTTGCCACATCCAATGTGGAAAAGCAAGAATATAAGCACACAGTACCTATGCATATTAATATATGGTTAAAATGAGAGTAAAAAGAAAGAAAAAAGAAAGCAATTGAAATCAGAAACATTACCCTCTGTACTCTTCCTCACAAACTCCAATGTAAACCAGAGCTGAATACTTTAAATGTTACACTTCCACAGTGGAGCCGGGTAGAGAAGATTCTGACTATTTAGTTCTCCTGGTGAGCATTTGTCAGCTATCCCTCCTCCCAGAAGAAAATGTTTAATCCAAACAAGTTATGAGATTCCCTGGTAACCCAAATGGCACAATTTTACCATCCTGGCACCTTGCCACATGAATTCTGGTACATTATTCCAGCCATTAAATCAGACATCCTGAAAACTTGCCAAAACTCTAAACATGTTCGAATACAATTTGAAATGGCACAGGGAATTTGTGCTTATGGGTACAGCCTTAAAAAAAAAAAAAAAAAAAAAGACAGATCCAGTAATATCAAGCAAACCTAAATAGGGATGCAAGTTTTGTAACTGCTTTAGTGCTTTTGCCCAACTTCCTAGCTTTGCAGCCTAATCTTGTATTGAGGAGAAGATTAAACAGCCATAAAAAAAAAAAAAAAAAAAAAAGAACCTTGCTTTTTACATGAAATACATTTTGAACTATATATCCACTTAGGAGCAAACTTACCAGAGGAGTTAGAAGCCCATCACTCTTCTCTGTTAATGCCATCCAGTGTAGTACATGCTATCTGTTGTGTGACAGGTAAGCATTTAACCAGCATCCGGTCCAAAGGGAAGTCTGAGTCTGCAAGGTAAAAAATAAGCAACCTTGAATTATTTTATACCAGATCTCAAAATAATAATGCTGGCAAAGCAGACACAGCGAAGTGTGTCTCTACCTAAATTCACAGTGGACAGGAAATGCAAAGAAACGCAGTACAGAGACAGCCAAACTGTCTGGAAGGAAGATGGGTCACATCCTAGACATCTCTGCCTGGCACTGCGCTCAACCACTCCCATTAACTTTTGCACAAGCTTGTTTAACCCTCATAAAAAATATCCAGAACTAAGACAAGTCCACCAGGCTCTGTTCTACCCCATAAAAATACATCCAATTCAATTTTGCATTGTAAACATACCATAAACACCTGGCCAAAGAAGCGTCGATATACCCCTGATTTGGCCAGGACAGTCCCAAAATGCAAGTATCACTCCTGTAAGAGTCAAGACACTACTTCATTGTGCCTTACACTAGGACAAAGGATTTTCTATTCCCACTTTCAGTAAGCGCCTGACAATTTATTCCCAACATGGCAGAAGGAAAAAAAACACCTGTCGAATTCAGCACTTGCACCAGTTCATAACTTGATGCGGGCACTTTTCCCCTTCAGCAGGAGTTGCTGAAGGGACATCTTTCTGGCTCTGTCACATAATGCCAGGGAGCAAGGTCTGGTCAAATGACATTCCACAAGAAGCAGGGCCCACATATATCTAGAAAAAAAATTGGTTGCCCTGGTCTCTAGTGCACGGGGTGCTTCCAAGTCATCTGAAAACTAATCCAGCTGCAGCAGCCCAGAGTTCCCATGAGCTAATTTATTCTGCTCCTAGCTAATAATTCAAAATATCTGCCTCTGGGCAGAGCAAATTAGCCTATACAGAACCTGGTGCTGTCACACCAAACTGCTTCTGGTCTTGGCAGAAATACCGGAAAGGTAGCTCAGGCATCTCTATATTATACCAATCTGAATTAGAATAGCTCAAAGAGCAAAGAGTATTTCTGGACTGCACAGACAAGCAGGCATGGGCCAGAGTGTCCTCCAAGTTACGCCAGTTGACGCTGCCCTTTCACTCTCAAAAAGTGACCACCACGGAGTTCCAAGCGCAGGAGCTAGGAAATTCATTCCCCAAGGCATGCCTCACCTTAGGGCTGTAGAAAGAGAAGATGTCATAGCGTTTGCTGTCTTGGCTCTTTGTCACTGGAACCCCCTCTCTACACGACTGACTGGATTACCAGCATAACATGTCACATCATGTCATGAGACTAAGCAGGACTGGGTTGGTTTCTGCCCCCCCCCACCACCACCAAATCAGAGCTCATTAAACACTCACCCTATGATCTTATTTTCAATGAGTTTACGAGCAGGCAAGAAACAAGAGGCTGTAAGACATCAGCTGGCAGGATTCCCCCTGTACCTGGGGAATTGGGCTGTTTTCACTCACCCAGCTAAGCAGAGATAACACTGACAATAAATTTGAAGAGCTTTGGTAAAATGGTGAACAGGTGTCAATCTTTAGAGAGACTAATGAAACTTTATTAAAGTTCTAATCCTTAACATATCATAAAACATTATTTCCTTTACAGACAAATTTAGGTGAAGTGATTATATAATTATGTCACTTATTGCTCAGCACTTTATATATAGCCCTGACTTTTTACTATTCTTGAGATGACTTGAAAACTCTGCCAGCTGTCCTTGACCTCCAATTAAAAGATTAATCTTGCCATGCAAAGTGTAACTTGCATAGAAGCAAAAAGGGAAATACCCTTCACCCCCAAAATCTCAAGCCAAAAATCCTAGTAATAAAAAAAGAAAAAACACCACACCACAAGAACTGAATTACTAAAACCATTTTTTTCCTGAACACAAGCAAGCAAAAGGAAATTTTGGCTCTAAAAAAAGGATTATTTTTAATGGCCATTTTGTTTGCCTGAATAAACTTAACTGATCAAATAAAGTTACACCGAAACATGACACGAGTACAAGCTTTGTATGAATGTCATACCATAGCCCACTGGGCTTGCTGTGGCTTTGCACAGGAACGCGCTCAGGGAGGTTTAGCCAAGTCCCTGTTAAGCACATGCAAACTGCAGTTCTGCAGAGACTTAAAACTTAGCCACAGTCAAGCAGATTTTCAAAGGGACATTCGTAGCACATAGGACACAGCCTCCCATTTCCAGACCCTGTTCTAAACCAGAACAGTTTAATTAACAATTTATACTTTTTGTTAGACAATCTTAACTTGAAATTTCAAAACAAATTAAAAAAAGCCTGTTGTAGCAACCTTCAAGTCCACATACTGAAACTTTGCCAAAGTCAAAACCAACTGAAAACAGTCTTATTAAGATTGTGTGACATTTCCTGTTACTAGAGGCAGGGCCTATAATTCAAAAAAGCCTTTAAAAAGAGGTGGGTTAACCTTCTTTTAAACAACATCAACATCTCAAAGCCAAGAGACAACATAAGGGTGTACAGTATTGCTTCAAACTGAATATATTGCACATATACTGTAAAGATGCAACTTCTCTTCATAGAAGTTTCCTTGAAAACAGATACTTTATTCAGAGAAAATAAATAGTAAAATTTACTCTCTAATGCCAGACCTATTGGACTTCTCTCCAATCATGCAGTCCTATTACTTTGGTCTTGTGCATCTCCAAAGTTTTGATTCACATCAGAAAAGACAGGTCAATGTTTCTATTTCCATTGCCCTTTCAAGAATGGAAGAAAGAAAGCAAAACAAACAGGCCTAAGCACCTTTTAACATGTTTTACCACAAATGAAGTTGGAAGCCTCAGTCCTGCAACTAGACCAAATGTTGAATCCTTCTTTCCCCTCAAAGCATCGCTAACGCAAGTTGTGCTTTATGCTGGTAAAGGAGTCTGTTCACTGAGCACGAGTCTGTGGCAGACCCAGACACCCACGCCATCATTTAACTGTTGGGTTTGCAGCAGAAAAAAGTACTCCTGACCCATATCCATCTCCGGGTTAACACACACTCCTTCTCAGTAAAACTAATGAGTTCAGCAGGAGCACACAGATAGGTGTATGTCTGTTTTGAGGATATACGTACTAAAAGAGAAATAGATATGATACTTATCAAATGTATAGAAATATTTTCTTCTTGCTTCTGGAGGCTTTGGGAAACTGTGATATAGATCGGTAACATTTTTTTTTTTTCCCCCTCCAGTTCCTGGCAGCCTCCTCCAACATCCATTGCTCTTGCTTTGGAAAATCCGTAAGTTATCATCTGGTTACACAACCATTTGCCTGAAAAGCATGACTACTGTCACATTGTCACGCTAAGTAGTCATGAAGGAAAGTATGTTCTAATGTTATTAGCATAAACAAGATGTAAATAATAAAAAATAAAGAGGAAAATTTCTGCAAGGAAAACCAATGACGCCTTATACCACTGGATTAGAATAAATGGGCTTTAAAGCAAGCATAAATTGTACTTTAGACATTTCAACTTACACCCTATTAGAGAAATGTACAGGTGATCTCAGGCCTCATTTACTTAGAAAAATTGTACTGGTTTAACCTCATCCAGTTTTCAGATGCTGTAATTAAAGCCATATAAATTTATTATGTTGGTTTAAGAATGTTTTATTGCAATTTACCCTATATCAAGAGGATACCTTTTCTGTCCTAAAGCAAAACATAAACTCATATCAAAATAAGTGTCCAAGCTGCTTAGTTACACTTGCACAACCTTTTCATAGCCTTAGCACAAATGCAAATGACAATGCACTCATCATACTGCTGACTCTTCTCTGATCCTTGTAACACACACCTCATTTGATTACAGTAACTAGATTTTCTTCTATCCAAATCAAATTAACTGTTTGTAGTATCTTCTGCATAGAAAACTTTATTCTAATTTGACTGTGTCTGAAACAAATAACCTTCCACACAGTTAGTGAAAACAGGCATTTTATAGTATCTTCTGCATAGAAAACTTTATTCTAATTTGACTGTGTCTGAAACAAATAACCTTCCACACAGTTAGTGAAAACAGGCATTTTAAAAACAACAACAAAATAAAACAGCTCAGTGCTTCCATACTTGATAGTGTGGTACGGCTGCATTCTTTTTATAGTTGCTTTAAGTTTGATCTAGTAGCATGACAGTAAGGTGGTTTGTTTTTTTTTTTAAAACCTGGTCTACTACTTTTGCCCAAAATCAAATCATTAACAAATAATGACAGTTGTATCAACACATATTACTTTAAAAATATGGCCTAAGATAGAACTCTCCATTTTAATTGAATTAGTTTAAAAACCCATGCATTTTGGCATAAAAATTTTCTGTTGCTACAAATGAAAAATATGTCTGTACCAATTTTGGGGGGGGGGGGGGGGGGGGGGGGGGGAGAGGAAAACACCCAAACAAAACCTCTTCCTCAATACCTAGAAGGTTGTATTAGAACTATGACCCCACCACTAAAATATGCAAGTCTTGGGATACATCTTCAGCTCTGCAGATATTATTTTAGCTGCAAGTATGATGCACACTCACTGAAGACAACAGAAGAGCAGCCACGTCTGTTCTGCACTCTGAAGATCTTTGAAGAACTGAATCAAACAGATCACCCTCCACATCTTAGCTACACAAGACTAGCTCCTAAGAGTTAGCCAATCAATTAATCATATTTTTTCTGAAATGTAGCACATAAATCTTATCTAGCCTATATTTTCCAGGGAGCAGTAGAGTATATGTGAATATTTTAATTTATCTTCCTCCTAAAAAATCAGAATCACCTCCCTTCAGCGCACTCTTTTCTTTCTGGAGATTCTACCCATTTCCTGTAGTCTTTCAAGGATTCCCTCCTCAACATTTTACAGCACTAAGACTTGGCAAAAACAGGGTGCTAGTATTCACTGGTTGAAAGACATTTTTTTT
Organism: Pelecanus crispus; assembly: GCF_030463565.1. Lineage (NCBI taxonomy): Eukaryota > Metazoa > Chordata > Aves > Pelecaniformes > Pelecanidae > Pelecanus > Pelecanus crispus. The sequence continues at coordinate 63,292,478 of NC_134643.1, read as the reverse complement.
CCCCCCTCTTTTTGGCCTAGATTTGAGAGAATGTGCATGGCATTAAACTTTTTAGTTGATTTCTAGTATAATTTTCTGTTGATAAACAGACACTTGATAATGTTACCACCTACAATCATAAGAATATGAGAGCGCAAATATTGAGTGAGGTGAAGATATATACAACATATCCTTAATGTTTCTTAAATGTAATTACTATCTGTCACCTGTCCCGCTGCATGGCATTCTCTTTTACAGGGCAAGCCTGTGCATCCTCTCCACAAAATCCATTACACTACATTGCACCGCAGTTACACTGTGCTTGTAACTAACCACAGCATAACTACACTGTGTCTGGAACCCGCAAAGATTTATGGATGCACTTGACTTAGCAGTCTCCTTGAAGCTTTAATTACTCCTTGCACAAAGTTATTCACTTAGGTAAGTCTTCACAGGCACAAGTTCAAGGAACACAGGATGCAGGAACCGTGCCTTGCCAGGGCATAATGCTAAAATAATGATATGCAAGTAGTGAATGCCATTCAAACAGAGAAGTCAGTGAAAGTATGTATATGTTAAAAAGTATGACTCCTTCCTCATAATTTTGTCCATAACGTTACTAAGCAACATGAATTTGCAGGCACTCTATTGCTGCAATTACAGTGATCTCTCGGATAAAATTGGTACAGCTTCAATCTGCAATCTAAGTCATTTCTGAACCCTATAATCAGTTTTATTGGAAGAAGGGCTCTGACTATTTAATTTCACAAAGAGCAAATAGACAGTTCATTTATAGTGTTTTTCATATTTTCTGCATTTTCTAATATGAAATTAAATGTGTTTGCCTTTGTCCTCTGTTTTCTGATATATTAAGGAGCAGATGCCCAGCCAAGAAATCTCAATTTCCTAAAGAGCTGAACCAGTTTACTAAATACTTCAGCTTAGTCCACATATTTTATTCTCCTTTCTCATCTGATCCAAGCAGTGATGAAGCCTCTGCCAAGTGTTATACTCCTGTTCAAGGAGATGATCTGTTAAGCTCATTGTCATACTGATGATGTTATAGAATAGGCTATTTCAGTTGGAAGGGACCTACAACGATCATCAGGTCTGACTGCCTGACCAATTCATATTTTGAACCATATTTTGTAGAACTTACTGCACAATTGCTGTGTTAATGACATCAGTCTCACAGAAGCACAGTAGAAATACCATCAGTGATGGCAACCACTGGCAGGTCATTCTGTAGTCAGGGAGGATGTGGACTTGGCAAACAGTATGATGTCCAAATACATCCGCTGACCAAACATAGCAAGGTGAGTTACATACTGTAATCAGCATACAGCAAGAGCACCATAAAGCCAATCAGCCTGTTTATTCTGGGAACTTCTTACCGATAAGAATTATACACAGAAGAAATATGACATTACAACCATCCGGTGTGTCACCGTGCCATCTGGCAAGCTCATGCTGTATATCTTGCACTGAATTAAAGACTAAAAACTTCTTTTTGACCAGCCTGCCAGGGAACACCATCACTCTTTAAATCAATGATCATTCACCTCCCCTGAAGGACCTTACTTTCTAGTCTACCCCTAGTTTCTAGCACGTACAATTCAAGAATTTCTCATGGGAATCCCTTTTTGGCAAATAACTGAAGGTATCTTCATGTCTTCTCTAGATCAACCTTACAAAAATTGGAAGAGATACAAAACTTCTTGTGCATTTCAGAGTTCAGGAAAATCCAGTATCAACATGATAACACTTACAGAATAGCATATTAAACTATGGCAGATCTCTCATTGCAGTGTAACGTAAGTCTTTGAGTGACAAAATTATGAAATAAGACCTTGGAGGCTTGATCATGCACATCTGAAATGAACAGGAGTTTTGCCTCTATTTCAGTGGGAAGGAGCCACAAGTTAACTACTACAGGCAATGTTTCCAGAACTGTTAAATGCTTAGCAGCTCACTTAATAACAACAATAATAAGAAATTGCTGGGTGCAGATTGAATTTGAAGTCTGGCTTAATATTTGCTTCTCATGTCCTATTAAGCACTGATGTCTTTTGAAAGTCTGGATGCCTATTGATAGATCTAAATTCAGATAATGGATCCCTTTGAAATTCTGCTCCAAGATGTACACTAAAGTCTATGACTATTAACACACCATTCTTAAAGCACAAGTGACTCAGAAAAATCTAAAGCCATAGACAGCCACATTTGCTCTTAAAAAAAAAAATCTACTGCCAATCATTTTAAAGAGTTCATTAGTTTCGTAAGATTGATAATTTCAGCACATCATCCACTGCATTCTGCTGTTTCTTTAAAACAATGGTATATTGCTATTAATAAAAACACAGCAAGAAGCATTCACTTCTTTAAAAGTGTCTAGGTCTTGTAGCTGGAGAACTTCCAAGTCATTTGGTACAAAACTATTACAATGGATTTCAGCAGGTCTCTTTTGACTGTTCCTGTCTTTTGGGAGAATGCAGAAGATTCACTCCTCCACACCTCCTCCCCCCGCCAGTAGCTTTAATGAGCCTAACTCAGGCATAACAGCATTTTTATCTTACACAGCATCTTGTCAGATCTAAAGTCTATTTTTCTATACTAAATTTTATTACTGTCTGCTTTTGTTACATAATCATTCCTCCAGGTATTTTCACAACCTGTTACCTGTTGGATATCAGTAGAATGAATGGGGGGAAAAAATTCATGATTATATAAAATTCTCAAAACTACTTCTTTATATTCAACCCTCCAAATTCATATCATAGATCTAGATAAATAACATAGAGGTATAATAGCTTTATTGTAGCATCCATCAGTATTGGGTTGCTGACAATTACCTGCAACTCAGAGAAAACCTGCACAGTTTTTCTATCTGTCATAGTAGTTCTCATACACTCTAAAAATCATTTTGCTTTCAGCAGTACTGAGAGTTACAACCACATGCTGACTTGCTACCTTTCAGACAGAACTGAATAAAAGATAGCTTACCAAAAAAAAAAAAAAAACCCTCATAAACCTTTTTTACAACTTTTATTCATCACATAGCTATAGTCTAAGCAGCATTGTATCCTACAGCTAGGTTTGCGCAGCCAACTCATCACCTAGCTAGGATACTCTCATCCTACCAACACCATTTATCTTAGGAGCTGCACCCTTTCACCTATTAAATGTCCCATCCTACTTCACACAGAACATTCAAGAGGAGACAATCCTGGATTAGATCTGCAGAAGGACTCATATGCTGGCAAGGAAACAATTTTCAACAGCCTTGCCACCAAATGAAACACTTGCTTTTCACAAAGGCTGAAAAAAGCTCCTAATACATAAGGATAGCAAGGCAGCTATGGATGAAACACTCGTACACCAAGAGATGGAACAGAAACCCAAATGCGTTAGCACTTAGAATGATTCAGAAATGCCAGGCTAAAAGCACATCAGAAAAGTAGGTGGGCATGCAATCCTGAGTATTCAAACAGTAGATATTCTCACTCATCCCTGTTAAAGCTATTCCACTTTGCATGCAATAATTAAATCATTTGGCCCAGAATAAAAAGGATGGTCTAACATCATAGAAAAGATCTGAGAAGAAGTTTTGTGGCTAGTGTGCTCCAGAACCAAGAAACCAAGTCCAGCATAGAAGAGTAACACACCCTAGAGAAAAAGAGCTTTGTCCTGATCAATACTTCATTTCTTTTTCATTACACTACCCTGTAGCTCACTTACCAAGCTGCTCATGCTACCTGGCACTTTTACAGCGATGCAAGTACAAGGGGTCACTGGAGTTTCCTGAATTCACACCGTAGTAACAGTAAAAAGAGAGGGATTTCATACTTGTCTGCATAGCTAGAACATCTAAAAGCCAGGGTGTCTCACTACGCCTCTAACTCAAAGGTGGAAATACCATCTCAGAGCCAAAACCCTAGGCACACAAAGAGGCTCTACCTACCTTGAGCAGCCTGCAACCTTTCTTCTCTACAAAATCTTTGTTATCGTAGTCATCTATCCACCCCCCAGACTTCAGCTGCCAGTATTGAAGCATGCTCTGATATAGCACAGCTGTGTAACTTGGCCCAGGGTCCTGTGAGAACAGCTGTGAGAAGCCTTATCTGTGCCTCCACCCATGCACCTCGCACCCTTTGGCTCCCAAGCTGCATTTAAGCTCAGGCCTGTTCTCTAGGTATGCCTGGCTTGGCCAAGGTGACTGCCTGGTTAGACGCAGATCCACCTGGCCAACACAGACTATCATCATTCAACGTCTAGTAAGGAAAAAAATTGTGATCTCATCCCTAAAATATGTTTCACAGTCCCAATATAAGGGACTCCCTTCTTTTTAAATATATTTGGGCATACAATCAGTACACAGCTTTTACATTGATATTAACCTGGATTTCACAAAATTAATTACAAAATAAAATATTTTGCCTTATCCTGAGAAAACTCAAAGATTTTTTTCTCATTAATATTCTTTTACTATCTATTTTCCAGGTACATTAGGTTCGACCTAACATATAAGAAACAAAAGGCAGAAATAACAAATAAATTATAATTCCAGCTATTCACTGAGATCCTGGCATGCATTTCTGTACAGTCACCGAGTTTGGAGTTCACAGGCTACTGCAGTTCACTTATGGTATCTCTGACTGAGGGAAATAAGGACTGTTTCTCCTGACACAAACAAATGTTGCTGAAAGGTTGTCTGTTAACCTTCTCTGGCAGCACTGCAAAGAGCCTCTTTCTGGGACACCAGAAGAGAGAAGTCATGACACATTTGCAAGGGGTGGCAATTTGCATAACCACAAAAAAAAAATATTTTCCCTATTAAAAAGTTAGAGAAATACAGCCGGCTGAACATGAGCCAGCAGTGTGCCCAGGTGGCCAAGAAGGCCAACAGCATCCTGGCTTGTATCAGGAATAGTGTGGCCAGCAGGAGCAGGGAGGTGATTGTCCCCCTGTACTCGGCGCTGGTGAGGCCGCACCTGGAATAGTGTGTCCAGTTTTGGGCCCCTCACTACAAGAAAGACATTGAGGTGCTGGAGCGTGTCCAGAGAAGGGCAACAAAGCTGGTGAAGGGTCTGGAGCACAGGCCTTATGAGGAGCGGCTGAGGGAACTGGGGTTGTTTAGTCTGGAGAAGAGGAGGCTGAGGGGAGACCTTGTCGCTCTCTACAACTACCTGAAAGGAGGTTGTAGTGAGGTGGGTGTTGGGCTCTTCTCCCATGTAGTTAGTGATAGGACCAGAGGAAATGGGCTCAAGCTGCACCAGGGGAGGTTTAGATTGGATATTAGGAAAAATTTCTTCACGGAAAGGGTGGTCAAGCATTGGAACAGGCTGCCCAGAGAGGTGGTGGAGTCACCATCCCTGGAGGTGTTAAAAAAACAGGTAGACGTGGCACTTTGGGACATGGTTTAGTGGGCATGGTGGTGTTGGGTTGATGGTTGGACTGATGATCTTAGAGATCTTTTCCAAACTTGATGATTCCTCATTTTTACTTTCATTAAAAATTAGTGCAGCCACCAAGCCAGGAAACATGAAATTATGACTCCACCCTTAACTGGTTTAGTGGTGGACTTGGTAGTGTTAGGTTAATGGTTGGACTGGATGATCTTAAAGGTCTTTTCCGACCTAAACGATTCTATTATTCCACTTATGTTAAATACATGCATACACACATACATATGTGCAAAGAATAGTTGAAATATTTGAGAAACGGCTCTTTCCAGCCTTAATGTCTCTTTATGGGGATGAACGTGTAAAGGCAATGCAAAAAGGAGAATACGATGATAAAATATTTCTTAAAAGTAGCGGGAACAACCCACGTCGCCCAGCCGTCGGCACGCCCAGCCCTGGCAGGGGTGCGCTCCCGAGAGGCCACGCTCCCGCCGGGCCGCCAGGGGGAGCTCTCGCCCAGCAAAGCCAGCCCCAGCCCCGCCACTTCGGGCCCTTCCCTCCTCCCTGCCTTCAGGCAGGCAGGGGGAAAAAAACAAAAAAAAACCCCAAAAAACAAACACGTTATTTAAAGATGAATGCTTTCTCTTCAAAGCTTTTTGTTCCTGCCTCGGTTCTTGAGCAAAACATGAGCGCCAGTGCGCAGAAATGGTGTTTCCCAAGCATATGTGCAGAGCTAGACGGTCAACTTGGCGGACACAGGCTCTCTTCCGAAAACTTTTAACATCCACTTGAGCGGTAAGAAAGCCGGCTAAGCTGGCAGGAACAAGCTGGAAGCTCTGCCGACACGTCTGGGTGACGCTATGCAAATACTCTACGCTGCTGCAGCTGCTGTCGGCTCCCCGAGTCCAGCTCAGCCCCGGTGAGCTGCACCAGCCGAAGCTCTTGACACCTCCTTACCAACACCGCTGCTGCTGACGGGGGTCCCCAGCCGCCATCCCCGGCGCGGGGAAGCAGAAGTGATACTCTTCACACCACAGGTTTGCTGCGCCCATTTTGCTGCAGGTGTCCACAAGCTCCTTCTCAGCTAACAGAGACGTGCCCTCTTCCACAAATAGAGTATTTGGGCTTTTTAGCTTTTCTCTCCTTCCCTATACTAACGCTTCAGCCCAGCATAGCATGGGAACACGTGCTTACTTTTCGAAGCTGTGAATGGTTTCCTTGATTTTTCATTGAAACGTGTGCTCTGCCGGAGTTGACCCCCTAAATCCAATCATGCACCACAAGGCAGAAACCGCTGTGAAACCAAAGGCAGCTCGCAGCGGATGCCACCGTTCGTGCACGCGGCGTGGCCGGCCATTTCAAGCTAAGACTTTCTTCGGCCATGGAGAATAGTAATTACAGATCAGAACAAGGCTTAACTATTTTGAGAAGAGTGATATTCCCTGTGATATGGTTTTTATTCTTAGCCACAGAAATATGTTGCTGCAGGTGCAGATTTCCAGTCATACTGAAACTTACAGAGGTTTTAGTATTTGAAGATTCATGGGAGGTTTTTATAATGATCAAAACATGGTTAGTTTATCTGTACAAAGATTCTTCCAGTTACAATTCTTCACCTTAACAGATTTTGCCCTTTATGCTAGGGTCCTTAAAACCCATTCCCTTCTGTCAATTCCTCTACTATGAGAATACAGAACATTAAACTTCAAGGGACACCTTGCAGACTTCAGAAATACTTGATGGGGGGAAACCCCACAGGTTACTGATTTTTCTCTAATGGTGCCAGCTGCAGTGCAATCATCAGTCTCAGGAGGAATGGGATAAAGCCAAGTAAAGGCCAAATAATACCTGAAGAACAAACACTTTCTTCCAAACTTAGAGCAGAGCAGAAATAAAAATTAAAAATAGTGGAGGTATGAAGCTCATGTTTAAATCAGTATTTAACATATTTTTAAAAGGTTATTATAAATACAAAGTGGCAAAAGATAACAGATGAAGGGTTTTTCCTAATGTGGTTTTGATGGTGGTGTGAACAACAGACTTAAGGTTGAAACAAATCTTTATACCAAAAGTGCTTGTTGAAGGAACAACTTAGGCCCCAGTCCTTTAGATGTTTAAACACCAGCCCTGACCATCTGTGTAGCATGCCTAACACCAGTGAATCTTCCATCAGACTTCTAGGAGTTGCATATCAGTATGAGTCTGCTGAAAGTGTAGTGTCTGAAAAGTTAGGCATTTCAGACCAAGTTCCTACAAGATGCTTTGGACCTCCTGGGAATTCCTGAACCTTAAATTCACAGAAAGTTATAACTTACCTCTAGTTCCCTCTTCAGACATATGGGTCCAAAATTGCTGTCTCCAAAATGCTTCTCCAGCAGTTATCTAGCCTTGAAACCACCTAAGCTCTGTCAGCATCTCAGTTTTCATTCTGAAGTTTCCCAAGCACTGAAAGTCTCTTTTCTGGTACCGCAAATGCTTATTGTGTCAAGAAGTGATGAACCTAGCTGATTCCTGACCTTCACAAAACAAACTTCCCTCCATCTTTCATGCCAGAGTATTTTTGGTCCAGAAAGGAAGCCCAGAGCATACTTAGATCAAGTTTCAAAAAAAGGTGGAGACTGCTGCCTTCCTTCAAAAGCCAGCTGGTATTCATAGCACTTCTATCCGGTGACTCAGTGATTAAAATATTAATCCAAGTTGAGAGAAACTTCCATTCAATTCATTCTCTACTTCAGGGTATTCACCCTCATATCCTTCACCTCCCTGAATGGCAATACAAAAATGGTGGGGAAAAGGAAGAAAAGGTTGAAAACATATGGGCAACATGTTTCACTGCAGCTGTTCCACTTTTTGTGGTGAATGATGAAGGATTGATTTGACTGAACATTATAGTGCCCAAGGCTCCCTGTGGATCTGGTTCTGGCTGTGTTCTACACGCACTGCATTTAGGCCCCTAGCCATTCCAATTATTCAAGCTGATGAAGCTTGTGTAAAAGATATGTAGTTCCTAGGAATGGCCATCTCATATCAGCCCAGTATCTTGTCTCCAGCAGTAGCCAACTGTGGATGCCCTGGCAAGAACAGAGGACAAGAAGAGAACAAATCAATAAAAGTCCAGACCTTTCCTGCTTTATGTTACTTAGCTCAGTATTCATCTACTGACTTAACTGGCTTTTTCGTAAGTAAACAAAGAGGATTTGTCTCAATATTAATATTGAGACTAAATTTTTTTAAAAAAAATTAAAATAAACCAAAGGGTTTCTCAAGTCTTTAAATAAAACGAATGATGCTGTGTCATACTAGAACTCCTAAGGATCTGGTCTGTGGGGGTACCAGTGCTGTTTCATATGCTTTGTTATTTTTTCTCCTTATTGTTTCTCATGAAACTAGAAGTAAAATAGGTGAAGTGAGAGCACTGATATTACTGTAACAATTAAAAAGGAACATTCCAACTTAGTGTCATCATTAAGAGTGATCTGTGCATTGATAAGCAAGTTTTGGTAGTTGCAGAATACTTTGTCATGCTCAGAGGTTACCAAAGCATGGTGTGTGTGTACATATATATAATATGCATGACACCTAATAACATGTCACATTACAGACAGTGTATCATAATTGTTACAGTTGCACCAAACAAAGCACGCTGCTTCTGCCTAAATTTTTTCACCCAGCTACTGATCAGACATGAATTCCCACTACCATAATCTCCAGATACTAACAGGAATAAACTTGCCTGTTGCTCCAATCTTTAATCTAAAAATGAATGCAATAAGGAATCCATCTCAGCAGGAAGCACCTGTTTCTGTGCAAGTGGGTATTTTCTTAGTCCCTCTTATCTTGTAGTCAGTCCTGTTGTACCTTGTAAAATCATTCCCTCTGCTGCACATCTGACTATGGCATCTTCAAAGGCATCTGACATATCCATTGCCTATTTTAGTTGAGGTCAAAAAGTCCAGGAAGGATTTAGAGGAGGGGGAGCTGGAAAGTAGGCTCATGCCTAACCTGATCCAGGACTCCTATGGCCTGCTGCAGCCGGGCAAACAGCTCTTTAGACAGCAGCCCACCATCATCGTCCGTTGTCAGAGTTCAAGGAAGATGCTGCTTCTCTCAAAACTGTTCTTGTTGCCTACGATGGGGTCACATATACATACAGTAATAGCTTCACAGGGTAAGGAAGGTGCTCACTACAGCTCATGGTCTGTGGGCCCACGACCAAAATATGTTTCGTACTGCTCTCTGATGCATATTACTCTCTGGAAAGAGGGTTTACACATTTGCTGACATCATCACATCAAAAAATGATATATCAGACCCTGGCCATCTAGCATCGTCCATATTACTGCTGCACTGTGGGAAGAGTCAGATTCACAGCCCCATAGTAAGATTAGCTCTATGGATCCTTGGCAGCTTTCCAGTGAAATTCACAGATACTCAGCTGCACAAACCGCCGAATTTCAGAAACCCAGGAAAACAGGAGCAAAAGCAGGAGGTGGAACTACTGTTGTTAACAGAAATCTACTAAACAGCTGTATCAGGCAAGCTGATGGGCCTACATTTATTGCAAAAAAAAGGTGAAGAAGTTGTCTTCTATCTGAAGACACAAACACTCTGGGCTTACTGTTTTCTTTCACACATGCATAATTCAAAGTACCTCAAGTCTTAAATTCTACTTTGGCTAACTTTCTCATACAGCACTCTGCTGAGTCCTGGAAACACTGAATGTACCTCTACCTAGTAAGTTATATTAATTGTAACTGGGAAGAAAACAATTTTTCATTAAACAATCCATATTATAGTTTCTTTGCAAAGAATAAAAGATTCAAAGAAACAGGTCTAAAGATGTTTGTACATGAAGCCATAGCATATTTGGCTGCGTAGCCTTTGACAGTACAGGAATGAAAAAGTTAAGCTTTTCTCTAGGGTTCTCAGAAGTAGAGTACAGCTGGAATCCCTCTTTGGTGGAGATTAATAGTTCTGAGACTAAGTAAGTAGGTGCAGGATATATTTCTCCTAACCGGAAAAAGGTTGAAGTCAAAACATGGTATTTTGGTCAACAAAAGTTCTTGATAAAAGGAGAGCAGGTAAGAATAATTCATAGCATGGGAATTTAGTAAAGTTGTCACTGTCTACAAACAATAGTACTTTAATCTTGCTTGTATGTAGTTACTGTTAAAATTCTCTGATTTTCATAATCAGCTTGAAAGGCTAGAATGGTGGCATATTTTTTTTTGTTTCATATTCACACTCAGTCCAAATATTGTAGAGTGTCAAGTAAGTGGGTATGTCTTCAGTTCGTGCTGTGCGTACAATATTTAGTCCCTGAAGCAGACATTGCAGAGGAAGGGAATATGAACTCTCAATGTATTGTTTTATAAAGACACAAATGAAGCTCAAATTACAGAGAATGCAGATAAGTAGTTCTTCGTATTTCCAATCCATTATCATGTAAGAAAGACGGGACTCAGCTTGGTGGTACAAACTTCAGACTGCATTAATTATTCTCAAATAAAATCACTTACACTTCTTTATCAAAAACAGTATGACAGTAAATGGCTAGTTATCAGTGACACAAATTACAGTATTTTTATTATCCATGAACAAAAATGGAACTTGCATTAGTTACAGATTTCAATTTAACTGTGTGTTAAAAGAGGTGATATTCTGACAATGCAAACTCATTGCTTAGTTTTATGGCTTCCTTACATTTCCACCTATGTACAATGTCTTTGTCCTATGTAATTTACATCCTACGCTCAGCCCACCACCATCAAAACCAGGATATCACCTTCCCCTAGCCATAAACTGCTGCTCTTTACTGATACCGAAAATGACTACTTATGGAAACTCTCTGAGACTCATTTTGGAGCTTTAGAAAGCAGGCATTCTTTATTTACGGCACCAGATGCATGGGTGATGCTTCCACCTAACATGCATGCTGCACAACCAAAGACATACAATTTATGTAGGACAGAAATATACATATTCATCATATTTCTTGGAAAAGGTGGTCTTAGGATAATGAATCCCTGGAACTTATTTACATATTCTCTCCCCAGGTGCGCATGCTTGGTGATTTGGGTCAGTGGTCCTTGGGGGTCCCTCGAGGTCTTTGTAGAGGAGTCTTTCAGTGTCCTTTCTATGAACTCCGGATCCTCTTCCCATATATAGTCTTGAGTTGGCTCACTGAGCAGCTTGTCATAGCTTGCTACAATATGCGCTAGTTTTAACTGGTTTCTCTGCACTTATCTTGGGTGATGATGCTCCTAGTTCTTCTGACCTTGGTGTATGCCGGTTTCAGGCTGTGATTTAAAGAACTCGTTCAAGGTTTGTTAATCTTGCAGTACAGAGATACCATTTCAAAGAATCTCTAAACAAGTCTGCAGTTTCTGTCCACTGAGATTTAAAGTCACAGGCCGAACTTCTGATGCAAAAGTGTAGATCTTACATTCTGTATCATTACCATGTTCTACTCTGGTGCATCCTGGACCTGATATAAGCTGATTTAACTATAGAGTATTTTGCTGGGCTAGCGAATTAAATCAGCTCAGGAAAGAGCCTGACATACACCAAAGCTAGTACAGTGAAAGCAGGACTGTCTCTCCTAGGCTCTCTCTCTAGATGGAGCCTGGGCAGATTAGCTGGCTAATTTAGCTGGTTAAGTCAAATACCCACAGTCGGGTCATATGAACTCCTCTCAGTTACAGCTATTTCTGGCAAGGTAGTACTTCTTGCTAGTTACAACTTACATTTGGAATCATGTGGCATGCTTCAGTGAGCTGACTTCCCGACAGACAGGTGGATGAGCTGATAAAGTTGCATTCAGAGGACTGGAGAGGGGCTTGCTCTATTGTTTGCATGGAAGAAGATGCTACCTGTTTTCTGTTTCTCTTATCACAACATGCCCCTGAACTTTTAGTTAACAGAGCAAATACAGCACTTTAAATAGACTATTTCAATCATTATGCACGCAATCATCAAAGTATATCTAATTGCTTTACAGAACTCTTTAATGTAGCTAAGTTGCTGAGGAACTATTACCTCTTAACAGGTGCACCTTTCCTTTGGTATTAAATCCTGAAAGGTGATACTCAGACTTCTTTTGAATGCAGTAGTAGTCAGTGCAACTAAGATCTTAAAAACTCCTTTAAGTTTTTTTAAGCAGAAGTTAAGCTGAAATTAATAATTTTTCAGTGGAAATTCTACTCACATTTGCTTAAAACATTGGCAGCAGTATTTGACAATATGTTGATAGTTTTAAAATTATAAAAGAAGGTATTTTTAGAAGTTTAATATTCAAAGGAGATGTTTTCTTCAATTGCCAACCTCCTTGTAAAGAGATCAGACTTTATTTGTGAGACCGTAAGTATTCAGCTGCCTCTTTCTTGCCTATCAGTTTTGTCCTGGGTAATCCAACTGGGCTTTCATGAAAGCAAACAGTATAATCTATATGAAGCAAGCAATGCTGCTAACCACATTACACTTCTTACTAGTCTGACCTCTAAATTCAAAGCACAAAACACAGGTTTATCAGGTTTCATATCTCCTTCAAAAGTAACATTCTACTTTGTATAATCATAAGAGCAAAGTAACAAATAAAATTTGGATTCCACCAAACTTAATCTAAAATCTCTCCTGGTTTAGCATAGTCAGTAACAATTGGTTTGCATTCCTACTACTCCAGTTGCCAAAGTTCAAGAAGATTGTCATGAAGCATTATATTTTCCCGCTGTCAGCAAAATGACTGCTAAAACAGAACTGCCATAAAAACCTATTAATGCACGAATTCTACAAGGTGGAGATAAATTTACTCCGTGAATCCCTATGTCCCTGAAATGTCTGTTCACAGTCATAGAGCAACATAGGTCTGTATGATTCCCAGAGTGAGATAATTAGGAAATCGAATCCTGAAACCACTTGTAGGTAAGTTTTAGAAAAATACAAACTTTCTCTGCTTAGACTCCTGAATAACTAAATTGTATTTTCAATTAAGTAAGACTGCTCTTCGGAAAATAATTCTCTGAGTTCACACAGGTCTCCACAAAAACCTGACAGATCGTTTTTTACTTACAGCCCTGACTCTGGCCTCTCATACTTATTTTTCACAGTCATTCTCGCATAAATTTTGGGAAAGTAACTTTCCTTCTTACTTCTCTTATAATTTGTGATCAGTGAAGCAGCAACTTCTGAAGAACAGCTACTGAAACTGCAAATCATACAGGAAAGAGTCATGATTATTTTTAAATAGGTCACGATCAAATCTTGGCTTCATTAAGAAGAACCCAAAGAGAGCAATTATTTGCTGTAATACAGAGGCTCCTTTCCAATTCTATAAAATTTAATTATCAGTAGGACAAAAAGGTACAACGAGTTTTGAGGCAAAAAAAGAAAAAAAAAAATCTATCTGGCCTATTGTATAACTAAAGACGATGACGTTCTTTTTGCCAAGACTTTTAGCTGATAGACTAACTTCAGTGTTTGTTAAGTCATAAACACACTGAGGGTTTTTTTCATTTTTTCTGTTGAACATCTCAGATCAGTAGCTTTCAAATACATTCTTCTCCAAGTACAGAGATCATTAAATCATTGCTTGCCAGGTTGGGTTTTTTTTCCCCCCCAATCTAATGTTGAACATGTGTAAGACAAAACAGGTGACTGGCACATGAAAGCCAGGGCAGACTTCTTTGGGAAAGCGAGGTGGGAGGGGGCATGAAATATTTCAATTAGCTTATTAACATACAAAGTAAGTGTATTATATTTAATCACTTGTCAGCTTTCACAACTTAAGAACCTGAAGCTCTTAACAGTGATGCACTGTAGAATTTACACACAGTGTGTTTCATTCTATAAAGCACAATCCCTGAAAGGGACACTGAAAAATTGTGGGAGCATCCTATCTCCTGAGCATCGGGCCTACCTGTTACTGTTCCACCAACACTAGTTCCTTTTCACAGTGACCTTCCCTGACAGGGGCAATGGAGAAGCCATTTGCGTGGGTGCTCCCTGGTTCCCTCACACCGGCAGCACATGGAAGCAGCTGAGGCTTTTCTCCCACGGGGGAAAGGAAGGACGGCTAATGGATAAACAACGTCCCCAAAGGTAGGCTAAGGAGTGCTAATAAGCTCACCGGAGGATGGCCGCCCTGATGAGCACTGGAAAGCAGGGAAACATGGAGACCTGCTAAGCACCCAGCTTGCCTTATCCTCCATCAACACGGACAGTCCCCACAGAGGAGGCCGCGGGGAGGCTCGGCTGAAGCCAGCCAGTCTCTCTCACGGCCGTGTAAGGCACTGGACACGCTAGAGGGGAGCGGAGAGCCGAGGCCTGGGCCACAGGAACGACGGAGGGGCCACCTCGGGCCCCGAACACCTGGCAGGGGGGAGGTCTCTGTCATGGCGCCCCCCTCGCCCCCCGCAGCGGCGGCAAGGGGCGCCCTGTGCCCCGCCCGTGCGGACTACAGCTCCCAGCATGCAACGCGGCGCAACGGCGCATGCGCCCGCCGCCGGCCTCGCACGCCTGCCTGCCGTAGGGGGCGAGATCCCCATCCGGCGGGGCTGCCGAGAGAGGCCCCCTCAGCGCCGCCCCTCCTCTGCCGGCGGCTGCGGCGGCCCCAGCCCGGCCCTGCTTCCGCCGCTCGGGCGCACTGTTTGTGGTCGTAACTTTTCGCTCCTCTTTGGTAGCCGGGGGTGTGTCGGGCCGCCACGACCGGAAGCGCCCGTTGCCATAGCAACCGCCTCCCCGGTAAACATCCCGGGTGTCCCCGGAAGCGGTCGGAGCTGGCCTCCCATGTGGAGATTGTCCTTATCGCTCCCGGACGCGGCCGCAGCAGCTGCGGCCCACGTGGCCTCGGCGGTAAACATTAATGGCTTATTCATTAAAACATATCGAGAGGGCATGCTGGTAACACCCCTCCGCGCAAACGATTGGCCAAGCGCCCCTCCGCCCGGCCAATCGGTGCCGGCCACGCTCCGTCCGCAGGAAACCGCACATGGAAAGCCACGATTGGCGGCGATAGCTGCAGGCCCCTCCCTCCCAGGCTTCCCATTGGCTGTGTGTTTGGCGTGGTACGCTCCAATTGGCCAGTCGCTGAGCGGCTCCCCCCCACCCTCCAGCGGCCCGGGTTGATAAGGCGGAGGGGGAGGGCCGCGGCCGCTCCAGCGGGCTCAGCGGCGGCGCGGTGTGGGGCGGGGGCTGTGGCCGGCGGCGGGCTCGGGAGCGCGGGGCAGGGGTGCCTGGGACCGTTCTCTTCTGCGACCGGAGCCCACGTCGCCATGAAGCCGGTGTGGGGGCTTGCTCTGGCGTGCACGCTGCTTCTGGCCGGTGAGTGCTCGCCGGCTTCTAGAAGCTTCTGGCGGGGGGTGGTTCGTCGGGGCCTCGGCCAACAGCCCCTCCACCCCTCCTTCGTCCCCTTTTTGCTAGGGTAGGGGGGACGGAGGCCGACGAGAAGCGAGGTGGGGTCTTTTGGGGGCTGGGGGGGGGGGGGGGTCGCTTTCCCGTGCCCCCGCTTTTCTCCTTGCGGGCGTATACCGAGGGGAGGGGGAAAGTGGCGCCCGGCCTCCTGCCTGGCTCTCCCCGGGCTGCGGCCGGCGCCGCTCTCCAGGGAGCGGGGCGGGCGCGGGGGGGGCACGACGGTACGTCTAACGCGGCTCATGCGCCATCACGGGTGGGGGCGGAGGGTGGGCGGGGGGTCCGTCCCCTTCCCCCACCTCTCATGTCTCCGGTTGGGCTGGAGCTCCCTCGGGGAGAGGCGGGTGGAGGGACAGAACTGAGCTTAAAACTGTGGGGAGGGGCAAGCGGAGAACTTCGGTAGTGTCTAGTTGGGGAATCAGGCTCAGATCGTTGGGTTCCCTGTTTTCCCAGTGTCGGTTAGAGCTGATGAGGTGGATGTGGACGGGACCGTGGAAGATGACTTGGGTAAAAGCAGAGAAGGGTCTCGAACGGATGATGAAGTTGTTCAGAGGTTAGTACCTGGGATTCTGAGTAAGTTACTTCTGAAATGTTAAGGCTTTCTCTTGCTTTTGAACGGTCAGAGCATCAGTAATGGTTAAAGCCTCTGGAATATGGGGGGAGGTGCCATTCAAAAGAGAGATCTAGTCAGCTGGGAGAAATAAAATACTTCTGAAAAAGGCTGTTTCCTTCTAAATAGAAGTGAGCCTGAAACCTTGGATTCAGAAGTATTCAACTTGTTTGTTATCTAATATTGATAGTTGTATAAACCCCAGTAGATGAACAGGGGCTTACTCTTGCATGTAACTGTATGTGGTAAATGGTGTCAGCTGAGTGCCTTCTGATGAAACAGCTCTATGCCCATGCACTGCATCACCTGTAAGGTATACCACATGCTGAGGATTACAGTGGTTTTAATGTACCTGTATTCTTCCCTGAATTTCTTTTGAGGAAAAAAAAGCCTTACTTGCAAGCATGGATTTTCACGCAAGTTTTAGAATAAGGTTATGCAGTTGAGGATAGTTACTCTTGCACATATCTCATTTGCTCATGTAACTTTGGGGCTGTGTCAGTGCTTAAGGATCTTACTGTTGTTCTAACTAGACTATTACTGCTTTTGCTAGATGATAAAATTAGCGATACTGTATGTGGACAAGACTACTTGACAGATTTTCATTGTCCTAACAGAGAGGAAGAAGCTATCCAGCTAGATGGCCTGAATGCATCCCAGATCAAAGAAATCAGAGAAAAATCTGAGAAGTTCGCATTTCAAGCAGAAGTGAACAGAATGATGAAACTTATTATCAACTCTTTATATAAAAATAAAGAGGTTAGTGCCTTTATCAGTAGAACATGTTAGAACTGTTTGTGTGTGGTTTGGAATTCCTGACTACTGGTTTCTATTTCAGATTTTCTTGAGGGAACTTATTTCAAATGCTTCGGATGCTCTAGATAAGATACGGTTAATATCCTTAACTGATGAAAATGCTCTTGCTGGTAACGAGGAACTTACAGTCAAAATCAAGGTAAGAAGCATTAGGTACAATCAGCTCTTACAGAGGAAGGGTGGGAGGAATGTTAAAAAAGAACCTCATTAAATCTAAATTTTTGGCTTAATACTGATGCAAATATGAACTAGGACCACATCAGAAGCCTTGCAATTAACTTTATCAAAGATTACTTTTAATGGTGAAAATACATTTCTGATTCTATAAAACGTATTGAAATAGTTTGAAGGTAGGTCTTCCTCACTTCTGTAGTTACTGCAAATCCAATTTATTGTAGCCAGGCATATTTGAATAGCTGCTACTCCGTTCGCTACTTCTCTGTGGCAGTCTATTATGTATTAAGATTCAAAGTGAAGTCAAACTGCATCTTTTTTTTTTTTCCAGTGTGATAAAGAGAAGAACATGCTTCATGTTACAGACACGGGTATTGGCATGACAAAAGAGGAGTTAGTTAAAAACCTGGGTACCATTGCAAAGTCTGGTACAAGTGAATTCTTAAACAAGATGACTGAACTGCAGGATGATAGCCAGTCAACATCTGAGTTAATTGGCCAGTTTGGTGTTGGCTTTTATTCTGCTTTCTTAGTAGCAGACAGAGTTATTGTCACATCAAAACACAACAATGATACTCAACACATTTGGGAGTCAGATTCAAATGAATTCTCTGTGATTGATGACCCAAGAGGAAACACTTTAGGACGTGGCACAACCATAACGTAAGTATTAAATTTCTTTAGGCTTAAAAGAAAAAAAGTTGTGTGGGTACACTTTGCTCATTGGAATATGTGGATGACTTTTGCATTGTGACTCGTATTGTTTGATTCTTGTAATACAACTTTTTCCAGTTTAATAGAAACATGCAAACTATTAACTGCATCCAAAGTAAGTGTGGAGTGATAATGTAGTTCACTTCACATTCCATTAGATGAACTAAGAAAACCACGAGCATCTTGACAACTAACTGTGGGCAAGTAATTCCAGACAGTTCAGCTGCCTGCAAACTCATTCGGATCCTCAACACAATTGTGGCCTATCAAAACCTATACAGGGGTTCTAGAGCTTCCTCTTGGAAACTGGCTGCTTTTTATATACCAGTGAGACTAGTCTGATGCAAATCTCAAACTAGAGGTAGTTTGACAGTCCTATTTTCATTGCTTTCATGAGCAGATACATTTATTTGATCTGGGTTTAGAGAACTTTTTCCTGAAGAAGGCACTTGATATGAAAAGTTTCTTCTCATCTCAGTGCTCTAGTTCCAAGTAAAGGCCAGTGTGAGAGTGCATCAAGGTCCTGATCAGTATCAATATGGGATGAGGTTTGCATTTAGACTTTGGATAGTGTGTTCTGCCCCAGCTATTAAAAACAAGTATGTGTTTCTTCTCATTGGAGCAGTTCAGTAGGGATTGTAATTTTTAGGAGCTATTTGCACCTGA
Organism: Pelecanus crispus; assembly: GCF_030463565.1. NCBI lineage: Eukaryota > Metazoa > Chordata > Aves > Pelecaniformes > Pelecanidae > Pelecanus > Pelecanus crispus. The sequence continues at coordinate 63,273,713 of NC_134643.1, read as the reverse complement.
ACTGATAAAAGCTCACTTGCCTAAATTTGAATTGCTATAGCTGCATCAGTAGAAGAATACAGCTCCTCCTGTAAAACTGTTCTACAATATTTGTTGAGCACTTTGATTGAAGCTTTTTTTATTTCTTTAGCCTTGTCTTGAAGGAGGAAGCATCTGATTATCTTGAGCTGGATACTGTTAAAAATCTAGTAAAGAAATACTCGCAGTTCATAAACTTCCCCATATATGTGTGGAGCAGCAAGGTAGGTATATTTGACTGAGCATTGCACAGTATGAGCTTTGGTTGTGAAAACTGTCTGGCCAGATATTTCAGGATGAGGGCATACTATAAAACTTGTCTAATTTATAAAATTCTGCCATTCATGATTCTTCTGGCTAGTGTTTTACTAGTTACTTGCTCTCCAAAACTTAATGTGGTGCTAAAATCAGAAACTTTCTAGGAACTTGATTTTTATTCCAACTCGGAGAACGTTACCAAGGGAGCAAGACTGCAACTAATTATGAAGAAAGATTTTTTTTTTCACTGGCTTTGTTTAGTAGCTGGAAGCTTTGGTAGGCTCTCAAGCAGGGCCATGGTTAGGTGTCCTTCTGAAAACAGGGCAGCGTCCTAACTTTTAGGCGTGTTCTTTTGATGCTTTCTTAGTGTAGCACTAACTTAAAATCACCCAAAGCTCTGATTAGCATTATGTGTAAAGCTATGGGAAAACTTAAATGTAAGTGGAGTGACTTCCCAGTGTATTGAAAGAAAGCGTGTATGAATGAAAAACGCAACTAAAAAACCTACAGCTACCTATAGAGAAATTCTTGCGATAGGCAAATAACACAAGTTAAACTAGTGCTCTGAGAGATTAGGCTGTTTGGGAGAATATTAGAAGATACCTGGTAGGAAGCCTAGCAGTCCAAGTCCCCACTTTCAGTTGTCTTTTTAGACAGAGACTGTTGAAGAACCCATTGAAGAGGAGGAAGCAAAGGAGAAAGAAGAAACAGATGATGATGAAGCTGCAGTTGAAGAAGAGGAGGAAGAAAAGAAACCAAAAACTAAGAAGGTAAGCTTTGTCAGACTTGGGGTTTTGTAATTCATGTCAGATAGTTCAGCAGTTTTCGTAGGTAGTCTTCCTGAGGTGCACTTCAGTAGTGTGTGTGTGTGCTTTCAAATAGCAATCCTGTTCAAGTGCAGTTAGACATCTTGTCAGGAAAGAAGATGGTAAACAAAACAGACTTGGTTGAAATCAGGCAAATGACTGACAAATGCCTTGTGAAGTAGTGGTCCCAGAACTAGTAAATATTTGAGTGAACTGTTGAAAATGGTGGGTGGACTTCAGTAATCTGACATTGAGTAGTTTAAATTGAGTGTACTCTGCTGGAAGGTTTTTTTCAGAAGGCAATAGAACAGAAATACTGATACTCAGTGAATGTGCTAAACGTACGTAGGACACACCATAGTGTAGACTTAAGTTTTGTTCCCATGTGTTACACTGATTTGTATACTTGAATGAGAATATCCAGGCCATTGCATAATTTGTTTTGTAAATTAGAAAGAGCATGTATTTTTGATGTGCTATTTTATGACTTCACCTCAGTGGAGTGTCTTCAGCTGACTTAACCTGAAGTAAAGAATGGGTCTTTATTATACTATGGTGTTTACATGCCTAGGTTGAAAAGACTGTCTGGGACTGGGAGCTCATGAATGACATAAAACCAATCTGGCAGAGACCATCTAAAGAAGTTGAAGAAGATGAATACAAAGCCTTTTACAAAACCTTTTCCAAGGTAAGCTCTGAGCCTCAAGATTGTTCCAAAGCAAGAGGCTTGCTGTAGTATGTCTTGCTGTGTAAACAAAAGTGAGTGCTTATAGGATAGGCTGTTTCTAGGATAGACTGTTTCTGAAGAATTGATTAATTGCTGTCAATTGATAGACTGAATTCCAGAGAGCCTAGGAGGTATAGCATCTTGGTCAGGAGTTAATCTTTTTTTTCCCAGAGAGAAGAAGGTACTGCCATGTAAGTGTTGAGTGGCCTAGGTTTGAGAAGTAATATGCTCAGGTCATGTGGAGCTTACTGATAGTTTAAATGTTGACAGGGAGATTTTTTTAGTCTGAAAGTGGTGGTGCTGATGTTGTACATAGTGGAAGAAAGAGGAAGATACAGCTTTCTAGAAGCAATGTTGTCTTTATGTGTAAATACAACATAATGTGTTATTTTTGAGTCTTTTAACTGTGCTGTGATGATACTGTATTGGTTACTGTACTATTGGTTACTTCTGGGAGGTTGGCTTGTTAACAAAAAAAACTAGTAGGTCTCAAGGAATGTTACTTCTATGTGACTTGGCTGAATCTGGAAATTTTGTCTCTATAATAGATTCTAGCAAAGCATGGTTAGATAGTTTAATTGTAAAATAATTGCACTTTATTTGGCAAATTCATGTTACTTCTGGAAATGTATTAACTCACCAGTATTTTCCCCATGTCAATTAAAAGAATCCTCTCTTCACAGGACCATGATGACCCAATGGCTTACATCCACTTCACTGCTGAAGGGGAAGTAACTTTCAAATCCATCTTGTTTGTTCCTAATTCTGCTCCACGTGGCCTGTTTGATGAATATGGATCCAAAAAAAGTGACTTCATTAAGGTAGGGCAAGCAAGTGTGTGGGTATGGTGTCATGTCTTAAAAAAAAAAAAACCCAAACCCACAACAACCCAAACATAACCTGGCTGCTGTTTCTTCTTGTAATTCAGTTGTATGTTCGAAGAGTGTTCATCACTGATGACTTCCATGACATGATGCCCAAATATCTTAACTTCGTTAAGGGTGTTGTAAGTATAAGTCTTGCTTGCATTTGATTTTTTTTTTAAATCTTCAAATACTGCTAGCTATACTTAAGAAAGTTTCTTCCTCAATTAGGTGGATTCTGATGATCTTCCTTTGAATGTATCTCGTGAAACACTTCAGCAGCATAAATTGTTAAAGGTAAGCTAATTAATCTTAAATTTCTTCATTGTAAGCACATGACAGTAGCAAGATTTAGAAGAGTATTAGCTTGATTAATTTTACTTTACATAAGGAGTGTGACATTAAAGTGTAGGAAACCCATGCATTGCTGTTTTCAGACTCTGTTCACTTCAGATCAGGGACATGAAGTGTCTTGAATCCATCTTTTGCAGTGGGGTTGAATTGAGGGTTCTCCCAAGTGCTTATTGTTATAACTTGGTATTGCTGCTTTTTTAGGTGATCAGAAAGAAACTTGTTCGCAAAACTCTTGATATGATCAAGAAAATTGCAGAAGAAAAATACAATGACACATTCTGGAAAGAGTTTGGTACTAACGTAAAGCTTGGAGTTATTGAGGATCACTCCAATCGTACACGGCTGGCTAAACTTCTTCGCTTCCAGTCTTCTCATCATGAAAGTAACCTTACAAGCCTTGACCAGTATGTGGAAAGAATGAAAGAGAAGCAAGACAAAATTTATTTCATGGCAGGTGCTAGCAGAAAGGAGGTATGTGAGTGTGGAAGAGAGAAGGGGGAAAAACGCTGTGTCTCCTAGTTACAGTAGTAACATAAACATTATGAACTGTGTATCTGTTGTAAATGTGGAGGTTCTATGCTTATGTTACTACTGCAGTTCAGTTTTCCTTGTACCAACACCTGTCAAATAGTTGTACAGGTTTTGTAGCTGTTGGTACCAACACAATTAAACTGGCATCTGATGTGTTTTGTCATCTTAGGCTGAGTCCTCACCATTTGTCGAACGTCTTCTGAAAAAGGGCTATGAAGTGATATATCTGACTGAACCTGTAGATGAATACTGTATTCAGGCTCTGCCAGAGTTTGATGGCAAGAGGTTTCAGAATGTAGCAAAAGAAGGAGTTAAGTTTGAAGAAAGTGAAAAGTCTAAGGAGAGTCGGGAAGCCTTGGAAAAGGAATATGAACCACTCTTAAACTGGATGAAAGACAAAGCTCTAAAAGACAAGGTAAAATGTTATGCTATATGTAATGCTTGTTTGTAAATGCTTTTGTACTTGCTGCAACACACCTTGCAGATCTTTGAGCATAGACTTGACAGTATATTGAAGTGACAGGAAATTTCAGAATTATTTACTGTATAAGCTATTAGCTCTGTGAACTAACATTAAGGCTTTTTTTTTTTTTTACAGATTGAAAAAGCTGTGCTATCTCAACGTTTAACCCAGTCTCCATGTGCTCTTGTGGCTAGCCAGTATGGATGGTCTGGTAACATGGAAAGAATCATGAAGGCTCAAGCTTACCAAACTGGGAAGGATATATCTACAAAGTAAGCTTTTGCTTACATAGCTGCAGACATGAAACATAGTTGATAGCCTCCCTTGCTTGGTGTGAGCACACCAAGCTTCCATCTGGTTCAGATGATCCTTCATATTTTTAAGGTCACTTATAACCAAGTTGCAGTCTCCATCATAGTCTTACATTGTTATTTCAAAGCCCAGTATGTAAAACTGCCTGGTGAGCAAGACTCGTCAGTGGCATTTGCTATCTGTCATTTGGTGACAAGAGAGACACCTAAGACAGTTGTCTTAGTAACTTGAATGCCTTTTATAGAGTTAAGCTAGTAGTAAAGTGGGGCTGGGGGAAGGAATACATTTGTTACTGGGGCTGTAATCAGTAATAATGGGTTTAAAAATGTAGCTGGGTCTTGTACTTCAACATTTAGTGATGCAACTTCTATTCTTTCAGTTACTATGCTAGCCAAAAGAAGACATTTGAAATTAACCCCAGGCATCCATTGATCAAGGACATGCTGAGGCGAGTCAAGGTAAACAAATAACAGTAGTGAAATATTGACTACTTGGCTGTATACAACCTAGTTAACAGTTCTGGGTTTTTTTTTTTTAATGCTCTTCCACATTAGGAAAATGAAGATGACAAAACAGTTTCAGATCTTGCAGTGGTATTGTTTGAAACTGCAACTTTGAGATCAGGATATATGCTACCAGACACTAAAGAATATGGAGACAGAATAGAAAGGATGCTTCGTTTAAGTTTAAACATTGACCTGGATGCAAAGGTTAGTGTGCCTTCAACTTGGGACTGATAATTGACTCATTGCTGCTACATCTTAAAAAGCAGATACTTGATAGACTTGCATAAAATGAAACCTATCCAGCTTCCTACACTTAGGTGGGCCAGCAGGAGCCCAGTTCCAGTACCCAGGTGGGAAGCTGATGACTCTGTACATCATGCTCATGTCCTCCCTTCCACTTTTCTTTCCAGTTGCTTGGGATTCTGCACTCTCATTATGCTTCTTAAGTATTGTCCTGTCCTTTACTAAGTGGTGGTTCTATGGGAGTAAATTAGGGGCCAAAGGCACATGTGCCCATCTCATTAATGGAGAAATTTATAAGTGGGTATAAGTAGTACGGGTTCTCATAATGCTGTGCAAGAACTTATGCTGGATATCTTGCTGGAGGAGGCATGATAGTGTGTCAATGCTAAATGGAACTTGCTTTCTCCTTCAAGTAGCTTGGGACAAATGTTAGGAAGTGGTAGTGAGTACTTCCATAATAGCCTGTATTTAGCTAGTCCACAACTAGTAAACATCCTAAGCAAATTGCTTGTGACCTTCCTACAGGTGGAAGAGGAACCTGAAGAGCCTGAAGATGCAGCTGAGGAGGCAGAGCAAGATGAAGAGGAGGTGGATGCTGATGCTGAAGACAGTGAAACACAGAAGGTAAGGTCTCAAGTTTTGTTTCTTTTCTTACCAGTATTTACATGCAGTTTTGTCTGTGGTGCTTCTTGGCCACAAACTTGTTCACTTTGCCGTTCATGATGCTAGTTTTTAGTGTGAGGTTTTCCAAGCTTTTCTTGGAGGGGGAAAAAACCTGCAGCACAAATGACATTTCATTCCTATCAAACTATATTACAAGAAGAAAACACTTAGGTATGTTCAAAGTTGGAGGTAAATTAAGCTTAAGAGTGCCCTATGGCAAGAAAACAGCAGCAAATCCTCTATGGTTGTCTTAATGGTATCTGTTGGATTTCCACAGCTTGTGGGTAATAACATCAACAGATTGGCAAGAGTATGGTTTCAAATGCTTGCAAAACAGACTTGCAGCAACACTACCTCTAAATAGTTCAACTGTTGTGTGAAGCCAGCCTTCACTTAACTAATGTCTGCAGTTTTAATGATGTCTTGATGGATATGCTGAACTCTCCCAATACCACAGTTTCTTGATAACATTTAACTTCTAAAGTTATTGTGATGTCCCAATTGGACCTGCTGTCTCGAGTTGCTTTTGGAAGAGGCCTGCAAGATGATGTCTTGTGACTAGCACAAATACACAGCTTTTAGAGATGCACTTGCCTACTGTTAAATGTCAGATTACCTAAGAATAAATTTGAGGAATGATGCTTGTTGTACTATAGCTACTTAATTTTGATGCCATTACTATTGTGTTTACACAGCAGTATAATGTGCAATGCCAGTAATATAACAGAGCAAAGTTATGTTGTATTTGTTGGATTAGTGCACTTGCAGATTAAGGTTTCTGACTACTGCCTGGCAAGTGATGTGCTTCCTAGCTCTGCAGTCAAGTAGAACAGGGCTACTATGAACAGCACTAATACTGTGCCTGAAAGTTAGCTTAGGAAGTATTAAAGACTAAATGTTATGCTAGATCTACTGCTGACATACAAGCAGACTGAAAAAAATACTTTTTTTTTTTTTACTCTTCATAGCAAAGGCTTAACATGCCATCATTTGAACAGAAGTTTGACTTTAAGGAGGTATTTAAAAGTTGTATTACTTCTGTTAGTCCTTTTGGAAAGCATCAACAGTACTTGGCGGTCCCAGAAGAACTGAACCTGTGGTGACCTTCTCCACTTTTCAAAAAACAAGATTCTGATTCTCTCTTTGGTTTTTCTCTACAGGAATCCACAGATGTGAAAGATGAACTGTAAGCTGCACTCAACTACCATCCTGCGTTGGGGGGTTAAGAGGGAATGTGAATTAGATTGTTTTGTTTTTTTCCACTGTAAAATGTTGAAGGATGGTATGGGGTTTAAGGGTAAAGGAGGATTTCTTTTTTTTTTAAGTTCACTTTTCTAAAAACATTCCTCATGAATGTAAATTTGTATTATTTAACTGACTTGGTGTAAAATCTTGTCATGTACAAAATAAAATGTTCCCAAACACCACTAACTCTAAATTTTACATAGTAAGCTCAACTTGTGTGCTAGCACAAAGAAACAAAGGGATTGTCTGGAGCATTCAGGTCCTTTGTACAGCAGGCAGTTTGCAGTCCTTGTGCCTTTCCACACTGGCAGGCCACACTTAACTGTGTAGTGTATGCCTGTGGTTGGGTTTTGTGTTAGCAAACCTGCTGTGCTGTTTAGTCAAAATATACCTGGTATCTGAGAGCTGTGCTGAACTTGCTAGTTAAGTATTCAAGAAGTTATGTAGCTATGGAACTTGAGGCCTTCTTGTCTTGACAAACTTCTTGTCCTGTTTTGAAACATCTTCATGGGGCATCAAGCTGTGTCAGGGGAGGCTTAGATTGGATATTAGGAAAGGTTTCTTTACTGAAAGAGTGGTCAAGCATTGGAACAGGCTGCGCAGAGAGGTGGTGGAGTCACCATCCCTGGAGGTGTTCAAAAATACGTAGACATGGCACTTGGGGACATGGTTTAGTGGGCATGGTGGTGCTGGGTTGATGGTTGGACTGATGATCTTGGAGATCCTTTCCAACCTTAATGATTCTATTCTAGTTTTACCTTCATTAAAAAATAGTCTAGCCACTAAGCTGGGAACCATGAAATTAATTGTTATTCCACCCTTAATTGGTTTAGTGGTGGACTTGGTAGTGTTAGGTTAATGGTTGGACTTGATGATCTTAAAGGTCTCTTCCAACCTAAATGATTCTGTGATTCTACTGACATCTTAAGAAAGATGAGATGGGATATTTAAAAATAGCATTGGAACTGAAGTTCTGCCAGCTTGCACTGGACTATATGCGACTTGACTCCTTTGTACAGAGTAGACAGTGGTAGCTTTTACAGCTGAGATGGTGGGGGGGGAGCCCACAAACTTCACACTGAGCTTGTGAACAACCAGAAGTGGCTTACTGCCTGTGAGCTTATACCACCCTCCATGATATTTGGCAACCATACCTTTAACTTGTGTAGCTACAGCAACAGCCCTCTTTTCTACAGTTTTTTAAAGGTGAAAGCTCTTGTATGTTAGAGTTATTCCTTAATGATGTTGTTCCTCTTACTCTATGTCTCTTTAGTATGGCAAAGCACTGTAAATACTTACTCTAACTCAAGCTGTATCTGTTGACAGCAAATTGTACTGTAGACAGGTTGAACTGGAGGCACTACTTGCTCTTGTATCAGTTTTAGATGTGGTTGGATGAAACACTACATTTTTTCTGAAACGCCTTCACAGGGCTCGTAGAAAGTGTTTACACTGAAGGGGGGTGTTCTCCCCACCTCTAGTAGTAGTACATGGGAGTAGTACTTCTATGTAGTGACTCTACTTAACCACACTTCTGTTTTGTTAACAGAACTTTTGTGGAGTTTTGCAATCTGAAGCAAAATAAACTTTGTAGTTAGGTGAGGGCACTAAACACTGACCTGAAGAACTTGCTTTCCATTTACTTTTACTAGGCTTCCATATTGCCCAAATACTGTTTCCATGCAATAAATGTATTGGTGTGGTTGCTGAGTTAGGGTTTATACAGAGGTGTTGGCTTTATGGAAGTATGCTGTTTGAGACTTCAAGGAATGGAAGCTTAGTTTTGGTTTTTTGAGGGAGTTTGGGGTTGGTTTGGGTTTTGCTCACTGCAGTAGTATCTTAGACACAGCATAAGAGTCTTTTGTTATTAAAACATGCTGAGTGGTCTAACCTAGAGTGTAGTTCAGCAGCTAGTGATGCCAGCTTTAATAGCAGTCCTTTGTTACAAGTTACTGAATAGGGCAAGTGCACCATTTCTTCTTAAGGCGTGGTCCTCTTACTATGGCAGCACAACTTTTGTGCTCTGTAGCGATCAACTGCTGCTGAGGTTTTGATTCAATACTTCCTAAAATACCACTTCTAGCAATACACCTCTGAGTATATCATCAATATGCACCCCTCTATATCTCTGAGTAGCAAATGTGGCTCAGGCCTACTGTATGGTTGAGAGCACTTTTGCAGCTAACAAACTTAAGAGGAGTATTGGAAGCATAGGGTTGTTTGCTACAGTATTCTTAATCTGTTAATGCCTTGCAGAATTAAGCAACCTTTGCTCTGTTACACAGCTGAAGTTCTCAATGCCTTGGCTGGTTTTAGGATGAGAGATCAGATTCAATTTCAGAAATAATAAAGAGCACACTTGAGAGTCCTGCTTTGTGCTGCTTCATCTTCCTCAGCTGAGGATATCATGTGCAACATAGCTGTCTACCCTGGAGTGACAAGTGTTTGCTATTAATAAGCACAAAATGCAGTTGTAGGCTTGCCTTTTGGTTTTTTTTTTGGTCAGCTCTCTGAAATAAAATAGTGTCAATGCTGGAAGAAGTGCCTCCCAGTCATACTGAGGCTATTTCTTTCAGTGTCACAGCCACACTGATTCTGGGGGTGTCACCTTGGCTGTTAAAACCTGGTGTACAGTCAGCTTTGCTGTTCCTAGATGGGCACTAACGAGAATGGTTTCCTCAGTGCTAGAAAAGGCTGGGGTAGAACAGATGCTCCCTGTTGCTCAGCTTCTATTAGTAGCAAGATAACATTCAGACATCCAATCCAAATTAGCAGTAACTTCCCTCTGCAGCCTTTAGATCTGAAGCGCCTTTAGAAAATAGGGAGAAATGCATCTTTTGTGTCAGAAATCAACAACAGAATGACAGGTGATACTCTGATTAAGTGTAACGGGGTAAGGGTTGGTGCATTCTGGCTCTAAAGGGATAGCTGAAAAACTGCTATTCCTGCCCTGGTTAGAACAGGAACAAAATACTGCTGAACTGCCCCACCTTGTCTCTTCAATAACCTTTATCTTATGCTAAGGTGGAAGGTTGTCAATCTTGGCTTTGTTTAGGTACAGTGAAGGAAAATGTAGTTTCACCAGAACTGACCCTAGTAAGATGTTCTCTTTGACTTCATTTGGGATTAACAGCTGAGATTTACTTGAGACCTTTACTATCAATGAGTGCTGTCATCTAGTAATACTAAGTACAGGCTGCAGCTTGAACATCCACACGGTCACATAAGAGCAGGAGAGGATCCCATCCCACTTCAGCTCCTTTTCTAGATCAGCCCATAGCTGCAAAACTCTGTGAGAGCAGAGCAGAGGCACATACACATGCAGAGGAACTATAAACCTTTCTTCCAAGGAAAACCACTCCAACTTAGGCAAACGTAAATCAAGTAACAGCTTCACAGCTGGAACAGATCTAAGAGTAGCACTTTCAGTGATCATTTCTGGATCTCTCTGCTATTGCAAGAGCTCCACGTACTTTGCCAGTAGGAATTAGGGAGCTTTGTTGTTTCCTTAATGGAATGTTGTTTCCTTAATCTGTCAGATTGTGGGTTTCTTTCCCGAGTTAAACCTGAGTGAGAACTGAGGATGAAGCCTCTGCCTTGTCTTGGTACCTTTCTCAAGGGGAAAGCAATCCCCAACCTTCACCACCTCTCCTGCGTACTATTCAAAAATGGGCTGTTGTACCATCTTTGCAGAATGTCAACTTTGTGCATCTTCTCGAGTTCCTGGTGCGAAAGCTTTGTGGCAGTTCTATTTCAGGACTGAAAGTTAAACCTGCACTAGTTATTTCAGAGTTTTGTGTATGTATAGCTATCAAAATCAGCCATAAACAGAAGAAGATGCCCAAATGGATAATTTCATACATAATTTCAGTGTAATATGTATTTGCCCCATTTTAATTAACATAAACAAGTTGCAAGATCCTCCCCAGCCTTAGAGTGGACCAAAGTAGATTTTCTGTCAGTAATACAGACAGAAAGCCAACGTAACTGCTGTTGCAGCAGTTAGCCAGCATTAGGAGTCCAGTGCAAGAAGTGCCACAATAAAGAATCTTTCCTATTTGTGTCATCACTTACTGTATCACGTTCTGGGTTACAGCCAGTAATACCGAGTTAAAGTTTAAAAAGGGGAGAAATGCCAACGGGTAAGTGGGGTTCTCCTCCAGATGAACAGGTAAGCTTATTAAGGCTAACAAGTGGCTGTAAAAGCTTGACTTTTCAATATGCTAAACTTCCTATACTTGTTAATCAGCTTAGAAGTTTCAAATTCCATCAGACTTGCCAATGTGCGTTTACACCTTTTATTCTGAAGGATACTTACGCTGCAATCAAGATTAAGAAGTCATAAGCATTTTGGCACACAACCGATTGGCCTTTTAACAACAGTATCCATTGTACTTTTATTTTTAATGCTGCCTGTAACTCTGCTTAAAGGAAACAAAAAGTATTGAAGGAGTACAGCACTTCACATGTGGATATCTGCAGTTGAAAGAGTGGAACAAATATTTTGTCAGTCCTAGTTTTCACAATGAACATAAATTCTGGTCACTGTTGTGAAGTTTGAACTTTGCTTGATCTTGCTTTTACACCCAACAGTTCTGTTTTCAGCTCTCCAGGCTTAGGAGGTATTTCAGGTATACTCTGTTAAAAATGGAGAAAGACATCAGGGTTGTGGCAGAAGAAAAATTAAATTCACAAAACAGTAAATTAGCATACTTTCAGGAGTCAGCATTATAGCTAAATTGTGCTTATACCACCCTCTTTTTGAGCACAGTATAATTCTTACATGCAAAACATTTTAAAAATTAAGCTATTACCTTTTTGTAATTTGACCTTTATTTAAAAGTAGCAAAATATGATTTGAAAAAAAGAAGGAAAAAGGAAGAATAGGCAAATTTCTTCTAAAGGAACAAAGCTTCTTTTGGCCATTTAGGAAAATAAGTTTGATTGAGATGTCTAGTACAGTTGACGTTTCCACACATATTCTTTCTCTTGGTGACAGAAGAAAAAGTTTCACTGCTTCTACCTTTCTGTTTTAGAAATTAAGCACTGAAACTGGAGATGAAATTTAAAAACCGAAAAGATACCAGATGACAGGGAATGTCAAGAACCACACCTCCTTAAGATTCGTGCTAGTTTAAAGAGGTGTAGATCATTAGATCATTCTGAATATGGCTATTTGCCTGTAATGAAGGCTACAGTAGACACTATTAAAATACATACATTCTTATGCATCTATCAGTGTTTTAAGCCTCATCACTTAAATTTTGACATGACAGCTCAAGCACGGCAATTTTTTAAACTTATTTCTGATTTGAAAATAGCACTGTGTTTTTTAAAAAAACCAAAAAGTATGCAGAAGCAGGAAGATGAGATAAGCCTTACAAGTTAGAAGGCCTCCAAGAGTCCTAATCAGCCATTAATATCCCCGGTGGATGGTCTCATTCGGAGCTTAGTTCTCTGTGACTGTAATTCTGATAGCCTTGATTCTCAGTCTGTCATTGTTTCTAATGTAAACTTTTGGTCACCCTCATTTCCATCACGGGGTGGGGGGGGGGGGGGGGGGAGTTTATTTAAACCTAACACAGCGCCTTCTCGCCACTTTTGCACGCTCTTTTCAGAAACCCACTTCTGAATCCCCTTCTGCATTAGTCTGCATAGCTTTTTTGTTTTCGGTACCACGCCGCCAGTTTGAAGGCGGCTCCCAGGAGACGACCCGGCTCCCCAGCCGCCGCTTCTCCCGACGCCGCTCATTTTTTGCAGTCGGGCCAGAGGCCTTTCCGACACCGAACCTCCACGGCAGACCCTCCGTCCCGCAGACGCGCTACCAGCCTCCGTAACGCAACCAGCGACCGGACCCGCCCGAGCACTTACAAGGTCAGGCCTGTAGTACCTGTGCACGACCTCGGCGCCGGCGAACATGGCCAGCATGCTGGCCGCCAGCGTCTTCAGGTAAGCGGGCCAGGGCACGCCGGCGGGCATGGCCGCGGCGGGGGGCGGGAAGGGGGCGGCTGCTCACGGAGGGGCTCGCACAAGGGAGCCCAGAGGCGGGAGAAGCGCGCAGGGGCCGCGGGCCCAGCGCCACCCGCCCGCTGGCGGCGGTTTAACCCCCCCCCCAGACACACGTAGCGCGCCGGACGTGCGTCATCCCCCCCCGCCTACCAGGGCGGCCGCAGCATGGCGGCGGGGTGCCGGGGGCGGGGGGGGTGCCGAGGCCCGCCCCTCGCGGAGGAGTACCCTGCTGCGGGTGACGCGGCGCAAGTCGTGACGTAGGCCCCGAAACCCTCCAGACGGCGGGAGGCGGCCCTGCGACCCGCCGGGCGCAGCTGAGCCGCCCGGCCCGCGCCCCGAGCGGCTGCTGCCGGCCCGGGGCCGCGGGGCAGCCGCCTCCGCCCGCCTCCCCACCGGCACCGGCGCCGGCGCCGGCCCCTCCCGCAGCGGGGCGGGCCGGCCGGCTGCGCGCTCCCATTGGCCGGCGCCGCTCACGTGACGCGGGGCTGCCCGGCAGGTCGGTTGGGGCGCTGAGGCGCGGGGGGAGGGGGCGGCGGGGGCGGCCGGTGACAATAGCCCCGGCGGGGACAGCGGCGGCGGCAGGCTCCGCGCCCGGGCATGGAGGCCGAAGAGTTGGGCAGGTACCGGCGCAGGCCTCGGAGCCGCGCTCGGGCCTCGCGTTGGGGATCGCCGTTCTCCTCCTTCCCCGCCCCGCGGCCGGGGGGAGCCGGGGCCGGGCTGTGGCGGCCCCCCGCCCCCCTTCCCCGAGCCCGCCCTGGGCACGGAGGGCGAAGGGAGGGGAGGGGAGGGGGGCCGCCCCCGGGGGGGTGGGGGTGAGAGGTGGCGCGGCGAGATGGGCCCGGGGCCGTGGGGCGGCCCTCTGGGCCTGTCTGGGAGCGGCGTGGGGGTGGACGGGGGCGTTGGGCTGTGGGGAGCGTGGGGCCCGATGCCGCCGTTTGTGTGTCCCGGGTGGGCGCCGGGGGAGGTGCCCGGAGGGGGAGCTCTGCGTGGGAGGGTGCGTGGGGTTGGTGGCCGTACGAGGGGGACCTGGCGGGCGCTGATGTGGGTGAAGGGGGACCGGCGCGGGGCGGGGACCCACGGGCAGGGGGTGCGTGGGGCTGCCTGTGTTTAGTAGGGGGGAGGAAGAAGGAGGAAAGTTGGTGCGTGCTGGCGGCCGGGGGCGGCGGGGCTTGGGGCAGGAGGGGCAGCGCCGCCCGTTTGGTGCCGGGGGGGGCGTGGAAGGGGCGGGCGGGCAGCCCTGCTGTGAAGGGGCCTCTGGCTCGGTTGGGGCTGCAGTGGGGACGGGGCTTGCTGCGTGTTACGGAACACACGCGTGTGCGTGCATGCGGGGGAGGCCCGTGTGTGTAGAGGGGGGGTTGTAAATGATTTAATATTTGGTTTTGTTCTGGCGGACATACCTTTTTTTTCTCTTCTCTCTCTTCTTTTTCCTTCATTTTGAGCATGAACTGAAGAGGGGGTTAAATCGCTACCTTTTTCCTCATGGAACTGAAAATATTTATTTAAATGTTCCATAAGATACACGTTAATAACAAAATACTCTGTTTCTGAACCCATGCGAGAAAAATGATCTAAAAAAATTGCATATGATGGTTAGAGGTGGGGGTAAAAGCTCTCTTTCATCTCATTACCGTGTGGTTAGAGGACTTGTCCATGATATGGTGCAAATTTTCCTCTGTTTAAAGGGAATTTTATTCCCTTGATAAGAAGGAGACTATATACGCATAAAATAAGAAGATATGTATTATAACAAGACTTGTTAGAGACTCTTCTTGGGTTAGCTGCTCTCACATCTTTCTTGCTTTCTTCTGCTCTGTATAATTAAGCATTTATTACATTATGAACTGGATTCTACCTGTCTCAGCTGTGGTTCCTAATACAAATCTGAGGATCAGTTTTGTTCTGTGTAGTAACTGCACAAGTATTTCCTATAAAATGGAACTCTTCCAGCAGGGGGGGTTGAGGTATTTACTGTACTCTGAAAATCCTCTGTGACTTTGTAAGGCAACTTCCCCAGGAATCTGACAGACCTACATTCAGATTTGTTCTCCTTGATTCAGGACAGGTATTTGGATCAATATCAGTGTCCTGATCACAAGACTGTTCTGGCTGTAGACTGTTCTGGCATAAATCTGATTTACAGTGGGATTCTTAAATATTCTTAAATACCCATTGCGTAATAGAGAATAGTCCGTTCTTTTGACATACTTATATGTATATAAAAATTATTTGGTGTTTTTATGAATAGCTCTGACGTGATAAAATTATTTCCTGAAAGCTTACTGTTCACAAAGTCTTTTTGATGTATTTGTGTGGCCGTAGAATCTATGGGCAAGAAGGCGGCTGCACAGGTAGAAGGGAATGACAGTATGAAGCAGAAGTTTGTGTTGGGGTGTGAGGGCTGTATGTGACTAATAAATGCGTGGAGTGAAAGAGCTGTATATGGAAAAGTATCTTTGTGCATGGAAGGAGACTGCATCTCTGTGCGTGTGAACACTTCCATGTAGAATAAGTGCAATATCTGTGTTGGGATTCAGCGTACGATAACCAGACAACATCTGCCACACGATTTGTTAAAGCTTTTAATAATCTGCATAGTAACTAATGCTGTGTGTATTCATAATGCTTCATAGCCCAGAAAGATTTATCCATTCTGTATCGTATCAGACAAAGTAACTGATGTTAACATTAAGAAAATCTAAAACTTGGGAAACTTGAAGTCCAAAGAGTTTAACTCGCTTGTGTTGTAAATTGTCGATATGTTTAAATAGACAGTTTGCCTTGGTAACGTGTGCTAGAGTGTTTTTTCAGGAAAAAAAGGGAAAAGCTCCATGCTTCACTTACAAATGTTGTCATTTGTCCACATTATAGTAATCACAAGAGAACTGTACTGTTAATGTTGGGTTTAATATCCCCTGATACTAGCTAAGCAGTCAGACTGCTTAGTGGATTTGGATAATTTACTGCCTTGTTATTAGAGTCATTGGAGAATATAAGTGCAGTGCATGCCAGCCTTGACAGATGTTTACAGTCTGTTTGGTACATCACTAAACTTCTAAACTGTTGGTAAATTATGTCCCTCTTTTTCTCCCTTTCTAAGATACTACGCGTATCTTCAGCAAGCTCAAGCTTTTTACGCATTTCCGTTCCATCAAATGATGACTGCAGCGCCTAACATGGAAACCATGACTGAGCAGCCGACTCTAGAGGGCATTCCAGAGCCAAACATTGCTCAGGAGCCTCCAAAAGGTAGTTTGACTGGGCTGGGCTAAGTGAGCTAAAACGTTAGTAACTGATTGGGGGAAAAAATTACTGATCTTAAACTGCTTCTTTGGACCTATTGGTTTTCTTGATGCTCTCTGAAGAAGTATTGATTAACTGTATTCTTTTAAGTAACATTTGTTACCAGACAATTAAAAAGATAAGAAGTAAACCCAGGTGGTAGTATTCACATTGTTCAGTCTCACAAAATTATCTTGTTGCAGGAAAAGTATATACTTGTTTCAATAGATAAACGTATCATTTTTAGCTGATTTCGTGGGTTTTAATATTACGCTAGAGAAGTTTTCTTTTTTCAGTCTAATTTTTTTTTAATTTCTGCAAGAAAAGTGCAGTATAATAGTGTTTATTTGAAATATTTTTGTTTAAATGGTGTTTTAGTGTGTTGTAGTAATCACAAATAGTTAATTGCTGATCTACACTAAGGAGTGTTTGGTTTTAGTGAGGCTTATTTAAAGAAATACAAACAATGCTGGAAAGCATCCTGTATGTGACACAAGTTTTGTACTTTATGCACTTGTACGTTGCCTTTCTTTTCCCCCACTAGGATTTTGTACACTTAGGCTTTACACTGACCATGCCAAGAAAAGATCCCTTGTTATGTTACTCTTATGCTTGCTCTTTACCACATAAAAAGGTAGTGACCTCTACCATTCTGATTCTGTAGCAAATATTCACACACTGAGTTTCATTTTGCTTTTAATATATAGATATAGGTCAGAGCTCTCTGTACCAAGGCAATTGATCAGCCAGTTCATGCAATGACATTGCTTGTTTCAGTGCATCCTTTTATAAGCTTCAGTTTTTCTTTTTTAGTTGTAATGCTTGGCCAGATGAAGTCATAAGAAGAAAACCTCCAGTTTAAAACAGTTGCAGCTGCTCTATTCATTCACTGTATTATTCACTACAGTTAGGATGCATCTTAATTGCCATATAGTTAGGCTTCTTTTGCAGCTTTGGTATCGGAGAGCATGATGTCACCATGAGCACGCTGTTTGACTGCACTTTCAAGTATTTTTAGACAACCGTAATCTTCTTTTATGAAGCTGTTTCCTAATATTTTTGCAAGAAATGAAAGCTGAATAAGGCCTTCAAAGGCAGGGCTTGCAGATTTACCAAATATGTATGAAATTTGCCGGAGCATATATGAAAGGCAAAGATTTGGAGTCCAGCTACCTGCTGTGATGAAAAAAGTAAAATTTTTAGGATTACTGTCTGAAAGGCTGCCCTGGCATTGTTCATCTTTCATGACAGCATCTGGTTCGTAGGTACCTGATCAGCATGAGAGTTAGGAGGATGTTATCCTGCTTCATTTGAAATACATCCAACTCAGAGCAGTCAGAGTATCTGTGGCATTTTGCTGTCACATGAAAAACTTCCTATTTTTTCGAGGGGTAGGAGAGAAAAGCTGCTTATGTGCCTCACCAAGTCTGTGCCTTTCTAGTCTCTTCTTCATTGTAACTAGATTATAGCTTGAGTACTGTTATTTACAGCTTTCCTAAGCTCTAGTGATGTGGTGGGAATTTCACATGACTTTTTGTCCTTGTAAGAAAGCTGAGTGCAAACCAAAACAGCCCCAAAAAAGTTTGCAGACTTAGGGCAGTGCCCTTGTATCCACCATGTTTATTTCTTACCTGAGGGAGAGTTTCATCTAGAAATTTTGAAAGTAAGATGAAGTCTCAATTTTAAAGTAATA
Source organism: Pelecanus crispus (assembly GCF_030463565.1). Taxonomy (NCBI): domain Eukaryota; kingdom Metazoa; phylum Chordata; class Aves; order Pelecaniformes; family Pelecanidae; genus Pelecanus; species Pelecanus crispus. The sequence continues at coordinate 63,255,743 of NC_134643.1, read as the reverse complement.
GATTACCTTGGCTCTTTGCTGATTGCTGCTAAATATGCTTTCATACTTTTGAAGCTATGTTCTGCAACTCAACGTTATTAATGAGCAAGGATAGAGAGCAATCTCTGGGTGGTCATGTCACGACCAGTACCTGTGCTGATCGAATCTCTAAGCTTTAGGGGCCAGAAGATGAGGAAGTTTCAAATGAGTGAACAGTGACTACTTTATGTTTGCATTTTTAAAATAAAAATTCACATTTGGTGTCACTCATTCAAATTGAAGCTCTCATACACTACCTTGCTGTACGATGCACTGGATGGTATCTATTCTGTACACAATAAATAATAGCTTATTTAAAAATTTTAAAAAAATTGTTAAAAAAAAAATAGCTTATGCAGCGTTCAGCCTATGTGTTTGTGTTCCTGACAAGGAACCTACACTGTAGGTAATCTTTGAGACCTTTGGCTTTTGACGTGCTGTTCAGTTTCTTCAATATGTTATGTAATCTGTAACAATCAACTTTCATATTTAGAAGCTCAAGTGTGAATGGTAGAGTAGAACTTACTATCGCATTCCTTGGGACCTAAGCTTTGATTTCTGGCATAACCTCCAAAAGAAATTAAACTGTTTCCAAAGGATTGTTGCACACAGCATGTAGACAACATAACCTAGTCATGAGGTTATTCTTGCTTTGTATCCTAAGTCAACATGGTTGCCTGTGAGTAGTGTGTGTGTCTGTGGTACAGAGACACCCAAGCCTGCTCTCTGTTGAGCCTGCAAAACCGAGATTCATCTGATAGTTGTTTACATTAATTAATTTTGAAGGTAAATTTATCTGTCTGGTTTCTTTTTGTGTCCATACATTTAGCTTGGTCTTTTTGAATATCCACACTGCAACATTAGAAATGTACAAAAAGAATATTTGCTGTGTATTTCAGAAGTTAAAAAAGGAGGAAGGAAAAGAAAAGCCAAAGCAACTGAGCCAAAGCAACCCAAAAAGCCTGCTGCTAAAAAAGAAAAATCAGCCAAGTCAAAAGGCAAACAAGAAAAGATCACAGATACTTTTAAAGTCAAAAGAAAAGTGGACCGTTTTAATGGTGTATCTGAAGCTGAACTTCTGACCAAGACTTTACCTGATATTTTAACCTTTGATCTGGACATTGTAATAGTAAGTTACTCACAGTTACAAGATTAGGTAGAAAAGTGAATAGTCTGTACTCGCTGGTTATGGTTTACATTGCTTCTGCTTACTTATCTATATTGCTTATATGGCAAGATCTTGCAAGATAAAGTATATAAACTGTTTCCTGTGTGTAGAGCTGCTTTGCATTTTCTGTTAAAAATCATAGTAACATAGTTCTAACTTCTGAGAAGTCTAAGGCTTACATATAATAATAATACATAGTCATGAGAGACCGTTACTTGACACTTTATTTACTGGAAGTGCTACACCAGTGGCTGTAAAACACACTGTGAGCTGCTCTTTTGACATTGCACATCTAAATTAGACACTGCTATAAAATTGTAAGGTTTTTTAAATAATGATGGAAGGTACCATTAACACAGTTTTCTTTATTGACAGTAACTTAAAGAGAATTGAGTAAGTACGCTCACTGTTACTTGATTAAATTCCTGACTAGCGAGCCATGTTCTCATCATTAAAATGGACTGGTATCTTTGTAGATTGGCATAAACCCTGGCTTGATGGCAGCTTACAAAGGACATCATTACCCTGGACCTGGAAACCATTTTTGTATGTTTTTGTTTTCCTTTCCTCTTACAGAATTTGCAGAACTTTGTTAGAACTTGTGGCATTTTAATTAAACTGGTCTGGGTTTTGGTTTTTGCCCTTTTTTTTTTTTTCTTTGGATGCAGAGAGCGATTTTGCTTTTAAACATGCAAGAGTGATTTAAATCCCATAATTACTTCTGTCAAATACTGTACATAAAAAGGAATAAGAGAGGAATAATCAGTGACATTCAGTGCAGCTTTAGAATTGTCATGTAAACACAGTTTACCAGATTGTATTACCAAATAACTTTCTGCCCTGTTAATGTGCAACATAAGGAATAAAAATAAATCTCTAATACTTGAGTTATCAAGGGTAAGTCAATAGGCATTCATCTCTGCTAAACAAGCTTTCTAACTGATGAAAAAGCAAAAACCATTGCCCTTTCCCAGCAAACATATGCATCTAGCATACCTGATTCTCCAGATAGGTATTTTTTTCCTAGGTATTTTTCCATGTAAATAACATTTTCTGCAGCATGTTCTCATAAAGAAAGTTCATATCTGAGCTCTGTTGGGAGCTCCACGTGGGCTAATTTGCAGCCCTGTGACACTCCAGCCAAAATTCTTCTAGTGCTGAGCAGACTTATAAATGGGGCTTGGGTATTTCTCTGGTGTTCTGCAGACTAGCTAGACTAATAGCCTCCTTTACTGAGAAGCAGACCAGATATGCATGCTCTGACAAATCCAGGTGTTTGCAAGATTCCCGATCGTTAGTAGGTAGCTGTGGTTAATTTGTGCTTAAGAGATTGGCAGTGCACATCACCCAGACTATACTTTTATACGTTAAATATGAATGTAAGATGTCAACGGGTTCTGTCAGAGAGGCCCAGTGCAAGGAGAAGTGATGGCAAGGTTGTAAAAGAAAACTGGCACTTGTATTTGCTACATGCTTGCCCACAAAAAGCCATGTTGATTACATTCGCTCCCTGCTTAAGTGAATCACAAAATCTAAAGCTCTTTCTGAACTTTTAGAATAAAAGTCTGGTTTCCATACACAGGATCATGGTGAGAAATTCCTGTTGTTCACTAGGGGTTTTCTATCCTCTTGCAGTAGATAAAGTAATTTTGGCTATTTTAAACTTTTCTGATAGGGCAGTAGTCTTCCCAAATTAACTCATGCTCTGTTAACATAGATTCTTCCTTTAGCATTCCAGTACTCTGACAGTTGAGGGGTTTTTTTTGGTTTTGTTTTCTTTTCCTTGGAAAAAGGCAAATGCATGTCTTTCTACCTCACAGGGAAGTGTCTGTTCATGTCTGGTCTAAGTAATGAACAGCTGAACCATATGGATGACCACACCTTGCCACATAAATATGGGATTGGATTTACAAACATGGTTGAAAGGACAACACCTGGAAGCAAAGACCTCTCCAGGTAGGATAACAAGGGGGAATATCATGCTTGTTAATGAATTAATAGTTGTGATTATAACTTTGAGTACTCTCTCTTTTAGCAAAGAGTTTCGGGAAGGAGGGCGAATTCTGATGCAGAAGTTACAAAAGTATAAACCTCGTATAGCAGCTTTCAATGGAAAATGTGAGAACCTTGATTTTAAATAAATTTGTTCTGTCAGTAGCTTTTTTTTCCTTTGGTCCACTTATCCTATCTTCTTTTCATCTTAGGTATTTATGAAATTTTTAGTAAAGAAGTTTTTGGAATAAAAGTTAAGAACTTGGAGTTTGGACTGCAGCCACACAAGGTGCCAGATACAGAAACTGTAAGTATTGATACTGAGAAACAAAACCAGGGCACTCCATTTTGGTTATTTCAAAACTAATGAAGTCTCAGGACTTGCACACATTTGCAATAATGTCCACATTTGTCCAAAGTACAAGGGATGGGAAAAACACTTACTTAAATAGAGAAAGGGGGATAGTGCAATTTTCAGACACATCTTTAATGCAGCTTCTTCGGACTTGCAGACTTTTATTTGGGAAATGGTGTACTATAGTTAGCAGGTTACAGCATTCTCTGAGGACTGTCTAAAATATGAAAAAAATATACATGCTTTTATGATAACTATCATGTACTTTCATCTGATTCTCTGTGTCCATTTCCCAGTACGTTTGTATCACTGAATTTTGATATCAAACATGACCATGGTGCTAGTAGTGTCACAGTGGGGGAGAAAGAATAGCAAGTCCGTCGTTGTGCTGTTACACGCTACAGCTACAGCATTACTGGATCTGGGCACGCCCAAGCACTTCCATCAGACTCAGTCTTCTTAAGCGGATTTGCAGCTTGAAATTAAATTGGACACTTAAGATAAAATAAAGTGTGATGAAGAGTGCATTAGTCATAGACATCTAGTCCTGGAAGGTGCCTCAAGAGACCAGCTATGTATCGTCACAAATAGGTTTGTTTAACGTGTTCTTATAAACAGGTTAAGGCAAAGGCAGTTACACTACCTGCCCAGGTAGCTTATTCCAAAGCGTCATTACCTTGTCAGTTCAAAAGTTTGGGTTGTTTTTATTTCTACCCCAAATTACTAGTGCTGCAAGTTTAAGCTCAGTTTAAGCTGTCCTTCTCTAAAGGTGAAGTGTTGACATCGGAGCCTGAAGAACTGTTGGTGATAAAGTGCTTGCTTCTTAAGTAGCCCTTAAAGACTTCCGCAGTAAATGTATTTGTGAGAAAGATAAATAATCCTCTGTACTAGTATTTGTTCATAAATACTGCATGGTAATAAAAGTACTGGATTCAGTTCCTTTTTCCTGAACTAACTTTATGCCTTTAGTTAGGGCTGTTGGCAGAGATAGAGACGCTTCAGTTGGTTTCAACCATGCTAACTCCAGAGTTTCAAACCCTGGCAAGTGTGATGCAGACGCTCTTGGCCAAGAAGCCAGGGTAATTAACCTGTGATGCCACCTTCAGTAGTTTGGGGTGTTTGCATGCTATCACGTACTCCTCTGGGGACTTTCTGGCTCAGAGCTCTGCTTGCTCAGGGAGTTCTGGAGTGTGCTCTGCTCTCTGGCATACACTTGTAAATTGTACTACTTGTAACGCATGCTGGTACTGCTTCTTCTGCAGCACATAAACAACTGGTGAAAATTGCTCTCTCTTCAGCAGCTGATAATCAGCCCCTCTCTTTAGGGCAAGACATCTAGCTGGCCAAGAAAAACGAAAGGCTCCTTTTATCCTCTCCCACGACCACCCATGGCATTAGGTGGAGTTTGTACAAAGGGTTAAAACAGTGACCTTAACTGTTAAGTTATTCTCGATGCACCAAATACTACCTCATAGTTCAGGGACCAGTAATGCTATTTTTCTTGTTCTTTGTCTCAAGCTCTGCTATGTTATGCCATCATCCAGTGCAAGATGCGCTCAGTTTCCTCGTGCACAAGATAAAGTTCATTATTACATAAAGCTGAAAGACTTAAGGGATCAACTGAAAGGCATTGCACCAAACACAGAGGTGCAGGAGGTGCAGTACACGTTTGACTTACAACTTGCACAAGGTATAGTGGTTATTCTGTTAGTATTTTATTAAAATGTGGTGTAATGTACAAAACAACTAGCAGTTTCTCAAGCAAAAAGAAACAAAGAATTTAGGGGGAGGGAAGAGATATGCCATCTTTTCTAAATCATGGGGCGTAGAATTACACATTCCACTCTCTTTTTAGTACAATCTTAATTACCTAAGGGGAGCAGGAATTATCTTGTAAAATGTGTGGCTCGCTTTTTTTCAAGTGTTCTCTGATAAAAACACTCTTTGGTCATTTTTGTTCTGAATATTAATAATGAGGTCTTCTCTTTTGGCAGAGGATGCTAAAAAGATGGCTGTCAAAGAAGAAAAATACGATCCAGGTTACGAAGCAGCGTATGGAGGAGCTTACTGTGATCGTGCACCGTATGAAAGTGAACAGTGCAATTTCTCTTCAAATGGAACTGGTAAAGTGTGGTGCTTGGGGCATTCAGTCTGTAAACCATTACTTACAAACAAACTTGCACAATTCATACAATATATTTGAAGTATAGCAGCAGTTAAACTCTAACGTAATTGAGGGAATGTATAGTTTTTGTGAGAGGGAAATAAAAGTAATTTACTTTATTTAAAATTGATTGTTTGCAACTTCAAACTGTTTTCCCAAACTCTGACTGGCTCCCAAGATCTGACAAGCAGACACAACCAGGGACTTACACAGTAAAGCTCTTCACCTACAGTGACTTGTATAACTGCATCATGCTTTTCAGAGCAAAAGAGAGGGTTGGTACTTCTTTTTTTTTTTTTTTTTCATTCCCAAGGAAAGCAAAACCAAAGAATGGTGGAACAGATAAAATAATAGCGCAGTTGAGGTCGTTCCATTGCTGGTGGGCCAGATGTAGGAGCAGTATTGGAAGGATGAGTCTGGTCATCTAGTTGTAATTAAGAAGCTGGGAATTTTACTTCCCAAAATACCACCAACTGTAATTAAAAAAAAAAAAAAAAAAGAAAACAACAGCAGAAGCAGTAACCTTGGAGTACCCACCTTCCTCTGAAGTCTTGAATTTTCAGTCCTAATCTCACTTACGTTGTGAATTGAAATTTGCATTCTGTCTACCCTACTTTGTCAAAGAGAATGTCCTTTTGAGATGAAAAAATTCATTTATAGTAAGCACTGCAAAGTGAGGTATTCTTTTAAACATTTAGACTTTTAATTTATAAATATGCAGTCACCCTTCAAAGAAAGAAGATTTGAAGAAATTCTAATTTGAGGAAATGATTTGGATCTACAAAAGTAGATGCTCAGAAGAAACATGTGAACTGCAGCCTGAGTAGGTGGTTGAAAAATAGCGAGGAAAGATGGAAACTGCAAATACTTTTTTTTTATGATTACTTTTTAGGGGTTGTTTTGGAGGCTTGGGGTTTGTTTTGTGGTTTTAGGGGTTTTTTGCTAGTGGCATCATATGTATTTTAACCATTTAGTTTTAGTTAGTGGTATCAGCTGCATTTTTAAAACTGTATTGTATTATTTTTGTTTGTTTTAGCAGCGAGCAATCCACAGTACTGTGAGGGGTCGTCCTTCGGTGAGGTTCCTAATGGACAGTGGATGACACAGTCCTTTGCAGACCAGATTCCAGAGTTCAGTGCTGGTATGACACAGGAAGAAGAGGGGAGCAGTGCGTAAGAGCTGTTCCTTCTCGGCTATGCATACATGCTGCAGTTTTAATGCAGTGATCAAGATTGGTACCTCGGTTCTCCAACTGAAGCATTTTAATAGTATTTTATCTCCCCTAGTTATTTTATTATAGTCCAAAGTAAGTGTGTGGTAGGCTCAAATCAATGAACTAGATAATTTTAAGGAACTGTCCAAACTTTTTTAAAAAAAGTTAGCCCTTTTTTTGTATATGAGTTTTATATTTAATGTATACCATTTCTTGCAGTTTTGGACAAATTGCTTTCTCATTTGTGAAGGTTTCTTTGGGGCGTTAATTTTATTCCGTAAGTCGTAATGTAGTAGTAACAGCAGCAGTATACTTTTTACTGATGCCTCCATATTTGGATATCTCATAACCCTTTTATATCCGGAGGGGAAAATGGGAAGTGTACTCTTATCTTACACGAAGTGGTGTTTTTAATCATGCACAGTTAAGAAAATTGTGCTTTTTAAGTCTGCCTTTTACCTTCTCAAAATGTGCAGAAAGTTGTGTTCCGCAGCTGTGAGTACCGAGTATTTTCTGGGTGGGAAGAGGGAGCTCTGCCTATGTAGTGATTGGACCATATTCACGATTAAGGGAGTGGAGACATCATCTCAAGTCACAGCACTGGGGAGGAAAATTTGTGTCACACAGGAGAGGGCCTAAATATTCTAGCTGAGCTGTCTTAGGGTAAGGTGTCCCTACGACTCCATCTCTTTCCCCCTTACATTCCAATGTAAGGAACTGGAATTCCTTAAAACAAAACACCAAACAAAAAAAATGCAACTATGGTGGTTCTTGAATTCTGTGGCATTTAAACTCCCTGTCATTTCTGTGTGATTAGTCTCTTCACCTGGCCTTTACCAGGAGCCAGCCCCTTAAACAGATGACATTGTAGGGAATTGAAAGACCGTATTCCCTGTAAAAACCATGTACAGCTACATTGTTTACATCAGGTGCAATTAGCACAGGGTGAAAGACGCTTGCTATTTAGCAGTTTTTGACATTCAGTTCTCTTCAATCTGTAAGACCATAGAGGGTGTTCTCCTTATTCCTCTTACAAGTGAAAAATACTAAGTTAAATAAGGGCAGCTGTAGAAACTACAACTCTTGTCTGAGGAACTTGCTGAAACAATACACATTTTTGGCCAATATTGGTGACTGAGAAAGAAGTGAGATTCCATGCTTGTGCCTAACCATCATCATCTTTCCCTCTTCTATCATGTGAGGAAGAGATGACGTAAAAGCAATAAGCTGATCAAAACATTAAAGTTTTGATGATCTTATGACAGTAGGTGCTTCACATACTTGAAAAATAGATACAAACAGTATCTCCGCAATCCGCACCGGTCAGAGATTCCTGTACCGGTCTGTTTTATCCTTTCCTCACAGCCAGGGACAGTTGTCACACACTGAGTGTAACTAGCTAGCGTAGACTCTAATCCTGCTGTAACAGCCCTCACTGAGATCACACACTGTCAACCTGTTGTGAGGCAGGCATGATGTTTACAGTCTTCTTCCCAAATTATGTGGCTTAATTCTGAGAGTCTTAAGTCAAGTAAGCGTGCATTATGATTCTGATCTGTGTTTATTAGCTTCAGCATAAAGCTGCTCGGTATATTGTCAAAAAGGTGTAGGATTTGTCTTGTCTGTTATTTAAAGTGTACTGTATCATGTATCGCTGTTTACATGGATGTTTTCCTGCAGGTGCTCAAAGTATCTTGCATCAGGGATTTGTTACAATTCAATTTTATTTTTCAACAAAACCAGACAAATTAGCACTGCTGAGTATGTAGCACAGTAGGATACAACTACTGTAAGGCTACCCTGTTTGATTGGAAGGGAAAGGTCTCTTTAACAGAGCCACCTACTAGGATATCTAGGTATAAAATACAGTTAAGTGTACAATGACCGTTTCGCTAAATATTGCAATTCTGTGTGTATTCCCTCAGAACTGGTGCTCTTTTCATTACCGTAATACAGAAGTTCTTAATCTGTCCTGAACTATCAATGTTTCACAATAAAATCAGGAATCCTATTGCAGTGTCTTAGAATGTGCTTTTGCATCTTGCTGGCAGGGGTCTGAATGCGCTACAGGACACACAATACACAGAAATACTGCAAAACAGGGTCACTGTGCAGCAGAACTCTAAAATGCCGCGTAAGTTTTCATTTCGGGCTGTTTTATGTGGGCTAGACAACTAAAGACACCTTGTCTGTAATACTGCAGGTATCTCCTGTGTAGATTTTTCTACCAGCAGATAGTGGAGTCTTGTTTATAAAGACCTTGCATTAAAACACACTGTCTGGCACTGCATTTCACCTCTGTAAACATTTAATGAAAATACTTCATTGGCAAGTAAACTTGTTTCCTTACCTCACATGAAAGTCAAGATAATCTGAACTGTGTAACTGTCATTCCAGCCTCCCTCTCCAGCCACAAGCACACAAAACTGATGGTCATTTATTCATATATTTAACAAATACTTTGTTTTCTAAAATCACTTAATTATACAACATGTTGCATCTCAAACTATTACATACTGCAAAACATAGTGTATGAATGCATGTAAGTGGTTTCAGTATCAGCTGTCGGGACGAGTTAATTTGAACTTCCCTGAAGGGTCAGGAATAAACCAGTTTTCCCAGAGATCAGTGTGAACACTGGGATAGTCCCAAGGTTTGTATCTCCCATTCCAATGAAGTAATTTAGCTTCTTGAAGAAAATGCTCCGAGTAACGGGTATCAGGGCTCCAACCTGCATGGGTACATTGGGGAAAAAAAAAAAAAAATCCAGTTTCTAATAATGGCAGACACTATGAAGTGAGGCAAATTCAATTAGTTTTTTTTAAAAAGTCTGGTTATGGTTTTACCTGTCAATAGACACCTAGTTGTATGATAGACTAGCTTTTTTTCAACTTCATGCCTCTCTGATGCAGAATTAGAAAAAAAATCTCAGCAAGCTTCCTCTCTCTTAACACTTTTAACATTTTGGCACAGCTGGGGTTTAAGCAAACAAACAAAAAAAAATCCTTTTACTATTCATTTTACTGTATGAGCTAAGCTATGATCTTTTTCCCAGGATAATTCACCATTCCCAGGTGAAAGGTAACTACATCCTCCCAAACGTTGATTATGCAAACACTGCCAGGCATCCCATCTTCTTCCACTGTGCCTACTAAAAGAATGTCTCATTTTTTACAGTCTCTCACTATATTCAGATCTTTCATACATTCTTTCCATAGTTTATGACAATATAGGTTAGCTCGTCTTCAAATGTGTCACTCTGTCCTTGGTATTTGGGTTTTTTCTTTTCTTTATCCCATTTAATGACTATTAGGGCTTGGGGTTTTTTTTGCAGGGGTGCAAGTATTTTGTTTTCTTGACCTGTTAAGATATTTGCCTAATGACACCTGTGGGGAGCCCCCCCATTCTGCCCTACCCTGAGGAAAGCGGGACTTGTGAGTGTTGGGGGAAGCAGGGCTTACGTACTGTGGATCCGAGGTAGAAAGTGATGTGTTGAGGTAAAGTAACATAAGGGTCTATATCGGTATCGGACTCTTACAAACCGCTCACTTTATTTAGTTCCAGCTGCCAACAGTGGGAAGTTAAACTTACCGAGATGCCTTATGTGCCACATAGGATTAATAGTGGAATACTTTCCATGAAATACAATCAGCATTGGAGAGGTTGCCACACCTCCCCCAAGGGTGCTGCTGTAGAGGTTTTCCCTGCAAAAGGAAAAAAAAAAAAAAAAGAAAACGCAGAAAATGTTCAAAACCTAATCAGAGAGTCTTCAGTACAAAAGCCAGAAGATTAAAAAAGTATTCTGGCACAGTTCAAAATCATTTTGCAACTTGTATTTGCAACTCCAGTCCCTGTTGAGTAAATCGTTGCTACGAAGCAAAATGGGAGTTAGATCCAACATGAAGCCAATTACTTCTACGCACTGCCTATAGTCTACAAGGCTGACAAAGTTTACAGTAGAAAAAAAAAGCTGTTAACATAAAGGAATCATACATAACTGAACCTGGTTTCTTAAGAAAGTTTACATGTTTCCATGTGTTCCATTCCCTTTTTCTCCACCCCTACCCCCCTCCTTTCCAACCCATAAATTAACTTCAAATCAGATTTGCCAAAGTCTAGTATAAACTAACATCTAAAGGATATCCGTTTCCTAAGAATTTTGTGATAAATCCAGGGCTAGATAAAGCCAGATCGCTGTAAGGAGAGACATTAGGAGGTAGCAGCCAGACGTCCGGCCGCAGTGTGCTGAAGGCCTGGCCGGCCAGTCGGCGCATGGGCCCAGCCACCCCGGCTGTGGGACACGGCGCCACCCGCCAGCCCAGCAAGGGGGCAACCTGGCAAGTACCCAGCGGTGCTTAGAGGCTACAGAACAAAAGAAGAAAAAAAAAAAAAAAAGAAAAGAAAAAAAATCAACCTCCCCTCAAAACCGGGTTTCGACTGCTAAGCAATTTATTTCACTGTCATTTCAAAACCCAGCAAAAAAGGAACATGAATGTCTTATTAAGGTGTAAAATCATCTTCATCGATGAAATTTGCAGTAATATTCATGGAGTTTTTTCAAACTCTTAGAAAGCACAGCAATAGCTTGTCAGGATATGTTACCTAAGCAGAATAAGAGAAAAAGATTTGGCTTCTCATTCCTTCACAGGCTTATCATTTGTATCTCTCCTCTGTTCATTTCTGAAACTACCAAGTAATGGACATAGTCCAATAGTACAAACTATTCAGTTTCAGTTTGGCCTTACTCAATTTAAAATTTACCCTTTGCAGAGAAAATAAGTGTCAAGTTTGCAAATACAGGTTAACAGTGAACTAGCATAAAAAAATGAACACTGATTGTTTCACTGTGTCACATCTTATTCATGGTCAATGCCAAAAAGGTCTCTTTCATGTCAAATTTCATTCATCTATAGAAAAAGAAGTGTTTTCTATTAGTATTTAAGAAACATGGTGTCCAATTACAGTCTGGCTGACACTACAATAGGAGAGACCACACAAACAAGGAAACATCCCTTCCTGAGGCTGGCTTAAAGGAGGAGGAAAGATCGTAAGTGGCTTGATCCCAAGTGAGGTTGGTCACCCGCCCAAAACAAGAAACACGTGTTCTCAGTGTCCCTCACGATTAAGTGTGATCAAACACAAGACTGAAATTCCAGGTGGCCATTTCCTGGTACATGATTGGTTAGATTTAAGCAGATGGAAATTCTGGAATGTGAATTACTTTGCTTGATGAAATCTCAGAGAAAGACTTTGGCATTAGAAACCTTCAAGAGCTTATAAACAGAAAATTAGACACTAGGGTGAGTATTAAAAGTAAAGTGCAAAGCTAGATTTCTACACATACTCAACATTTCTTTGCATCCACTTTTCCAACTGCTTTGTAATCCGTTGATGCTTCCATTCAGTCATGTTAGCAACAATTACTCCAGGATTAAAGGAACAGGTGCTGGGGCTGATGCCAAGATCTCTAATTGCTTGCTTTCTGTAGTCCAGGAATCCCATGTACGTGTTCTAAGAAATTTAAAAAAAAAAAAAAAAAAAAAGTAGGTTTATCCCCTATGAATCTCTGTAAAGATAAATGTAAATGCATCTCTCTGCCACTCACAGAGAGACTAAATAAATGCTCCCAAAGCTGAGTTTCTAGATGATGGTTACCTGTCTTGATTTCCATATGACACAAGGCTGAAAGGCAGGATACTTCCAGCTACTGAATTACTTTTTCCACAGTATTCTTCCATGGGAGTTTGATAAGGCTCTTCCCTCACCACATGTTTGTCTTTCTGTAGCTTACTCTACATGATGCAGCATCAGGCTTCTACAGCTGTAATGCTGGAGGGATTCACAATTCTGGGGAACTCAGCTCAGGAATTAGCCTTCAAACCTGTTTTCCTGAGTTTCATTCCAAATTTTACTAATACAAATATCATATATTCTGTCTTCATTAGGTGTTCCATAAGTCATAAGTGCTCATGATCTACTGATAGCAAAATACCAAACAGAATTTAGTAGAATCCAAAGAAGAATAGAGACTTCAGTTACTACAGGAAACAACTCCGCATAGCATTACAGAGTTACTACAAAAAGTAGTTCTTAATTACCTGTAAAACTATTACAAAACTATAAAAAAAAAAATCTTTCACTTTGGGGAAAATGTATAAAATCATCTTACATTTGTGGGTAAATACTTTCATTATTAGAATTCCAAAATGGCATCTTACCTGCATCCCTACACTTCTAACCATTTCATGTGTAGAAGGCAGATCACAATCATCTGAAAAAGCTGCAGCGTGTCCAGGAGCTAACTTAGTATCGTAGAGTTCCTGGATGTCACCTGATTACAGAAATGTCAAAAGCATAAGAAAAAACCTACTTCGCAGAGTTGATAGGGTAACTTCTGTTCTCATATACGTTACTTACAAACACACCAATTTTAGGGGATAGCCCAGATATTAACGAAGGCTATTAACGAATTTTGTAATATGGGACAATTTTCAAATTTGAGTCCCGTACGTGGATGTCTAAGGTCTATCTTTAGATATTATAATCAGCATTCAATACATCCATATTCTGGTCTGAACGTCCAATATCAGCTACAGCAGAAGCCAATTACACTCTTATGAAGCCTGGTTACAAAGCTATGCATTCATAGAGCTTCCCTTTGGAGGAGGAGAGCACAGGCAATTTTTCTGAGCCTCTTCAAGTCCCACAGAAGTGCCCCTTCAATCTCATGCACAGATCAGGTTTTTCCTGGTGTTACTGTGTTTATACCTCCTACTAAGATACCTGGATTCCCCGCACTGGCCCACTGAAACATGCCTGTCACACTTGACCATCCCTTCTGGCTTCACAGACCACCCAACTCCTTCGTGGTGGAGCAAAGTAACCTAAGGCACGGCATCTCACTCACCAGCTGACTAGCAGGTACCCACGATGTGCCAGAACAGTTTCAGGGCAGGTAGGAAGCACAGCACTGCCACGGCAATTAAGTGAGTGTGCATCCAAACCCCTACAGCTACCAGCTCTGCTGCTGGGCATGGGGTGGTCACAGGTTAAGATGAATTATCTTGCAAGGCCACATATGGCCCAGTAGCCTGAGGTGAGCTTATTACAAATCCAGTAACCGAAAACATTCCCCATACTGTAAACAGTGGAACTACTATTTCTGAAATAAGCAGAGATTATTTATTTGTTGCTGGTTGGAAAACTTGGGTTAGGACTCATGCCCCACCAAGAAACAGAACTTGGATTAATGGGACATTTAATTGTTGAAGATCAATATGCCTCACTAGGTATTTTTTCCTGATTCTAAATAGCTTCTACTTTTCAAGAGAAAAGAAGAAAAAGAAAAAGAAAAAAAAAAATCAAACAATTCTGGCTGGCACCTCAAAGTTCAGTATGTTTAATTCTTACTGCTTTTCAGAAAGCAACCACCGACAAACGATCCCAGAGTTAAACCCTGAAAACCCCATTTGCTCCTTGCCCTGTCAGAAGTCTCACTCACTCCCATTCCAGAGACCCCTGACAGAAAGCACAGTCCCACCTTACAGCTAAGGCACAGGGAGCTGCTGCCAGAGCAGGCTCCCTCCCTCCGCCTCACTCCCACATGTCCAGCTCCGTTCCCCTCTTCTGGGCCCTACGATTGCATGGCTCAAGGGTAAGAAAGTTCGGCTGACTGAAGCCAAGACAAAAAAGAAAAAAAGAAAAAAAGATTTGGGGGTTTTTTTTGCACTGCTAGCCTTCTGCCAGGTCAACCAGCTGAATCAGCTTATTCTGCAGCTGCACAACTGTAGATATGACACAAGTGACAGGAGCTGCCTGGGGACAGGAGAGGCCACTTCCGTCAGCAGCTGTAATGTGAAACTGCGCCTTTACCCGGCGCTCCAGAAACACAGCTGGCATGGGCTGACACCCTACCGAAAGAGAAAGCCCTACCTCCCCTCTTCTCCTAGCTACACTGCCTTGTCTCCTAGCAGGGAACTAATTCAGGCTGAAAGTAACCACATTTCTGGGGAACGCCTGCACAGGTGCAAGGAGGGATGGAGGGGAAGTGGTGGGTTCATGAAGCGGAGTGTAAATGAAGACTTTAAGAACCTTTGAGTTAAATATTGCTGTTGCCCATTCATGACGGACAGAATGACAAAACCAAAAAGCAGAGATAACCACTGGAAACACACATGTTGAAGAAACTGTGATATGGAGTCTATCGCAAATTAAAATGAGACAGGCAGAGCAGATTAATCGTATTTGATAAAGTAACTAACAGTGGCCCCTTTTAGTGCAGATGTTCTGAAATCTGCCACTGAAGAGACAAAACTATAGAAAGGTGCAGAGAAGCAGTGGAGAATAAAATTATACTTCTGTCGTGTAAATTCACTGATCTTAATGTTCGTACATCAAAGACTGATTTAGGCCAAAAAGTTTGTTGTAGTTATACTCAGTCCTTTCCAAAGAAAATTTTCATTGGAACATCCCTTTAATGTTGAACAAGGAGAGGTAAAATAGTTTTGTTGTCCCTGCGTACTGGGCCTGGCTAGGATGGAGTTCATTTTCGTCACAGCAGGTCATATGGTGCTGTGGTTTAGCTTTTTGACCAAAACGGTACTGATAGCACACTAATGTTCTGGCTTTTGCTAAATGGTGGTGGCACAGCATTGAGGCCGCCTCTTGTTTCTCACTCTGCCCCGCCCAGTGCACAGATCAGGGGGTGCACAGAGGGCTGGGAGGGGACTCAACTGGGCAGATGACCCAAACTGACCAAAGAGATATTCCATGCTATACAACGTCATGCTCAGCAATAATAGTGAAAAGAGGGAGGTCTCAGAGGCTGGCTACCGGCCAGCTTTTGCTCAGGAACTCACTTCTCTTCCACTTATCAATGATTTGTTTGTTTGTTTTATCTTGACCCTCAAGTTTTCTTGCTTTTAGTCTTTCCTCTTCCCCCATCCCACTTGGGATAGGGATGGCAGGGGAGTGAGTGAGCAGCTGTGTGGCGCTTAGCTGCCCAGCTGGGTTAAACCACAACAATCTGATAAAAAAAAAAGTGTTCTAAAAGAACAAGAAAACAATATGATAAAACAAGGGAGGACAACAACTCTACAGAGAAAGAAAAAATACTGAGAAACAGAAGAGAAAAAAACATAAATTAATCTCAAAAAAAAAAAAAATTGTTCCTCTAATTAGATTTCTTTGTATGAAAAAAGATTTTCCAGGATTTGAATGTCTTCTGACTGCTCCCATTTGTCTAGGAACTCCGAAATCTGTGATCATGGTTCTGCAAATCGCTATGGATTCTGAGCTGAAGATGCTTAGAAAAATCCCATTTTGAGTGTTTAGAATTTTATTATTTGAGTAAATTCCTCTTGCTCTCAAGAACAGCAATTCTGGATAAGGAACTGGTAGCATTTGTGGGAATTCAAATACTAGCAGGAAATGCATGTCACATACTTAACAGTAAATATTGCAGCATCTAAGTGAAATCCATGATACCTTTCAGCAATTGACCAGATTCAATTAAAATGAAACCCATACATACAATTTTGATCAAAATCAACTATTCAAAAGATATATGGAGAGAAGTTGTTCTTCAGACTTTCTTTTAAATAAACATATTATTTGTAGTTTTCCTGAGTGCAACACTCCTAGCAGCTGCCTCAGTTTCCACTCTCTCTCATATTTCCAAATGACTGTCAAAGCTGCAACAACTTTGATTTTAATTCTGCTAGAAACTGCTTTTTGGATGACAGCTTACCTTGAACAATGATGTCGTCATCCAAATATATTACTTTCTCATGTTTCTGGATAAGCAAAGGAAGATAAAATCGAACGAAGTTCAGCTATTAAACAGAAAAAAAGTTAAAGACTAAATGGTAAAGCTGTTTCATGTAGTAGTCTCACGCTTCTGTCTCTATTAACAATGAGTTTTAATTTCTCTCTTCACTGAGTGCTAGCCAACAATCATTTGCTTCCTTTCTCCCAGCTAGTATCTTTACTAGTATCTTGAACCCATTATTATTATTATTATTATCTATCCCTATTTTATTTACTATGGCCCTAACTACGCAGCCCAAAACAGTTGCTTCTTTACAGAATCACAGAATCATTTAGGTTGGAAGGGGCCTTTTGAGATCACCTTGCCCAACCCCTCTTCTCAAGCAGAGTCCACTCGAGCAGGCTGCCTGGGACTGTGCCCAGCTGGGTTTTGAGTATCTCCACAGATGGAGACTCAACAGCCTCTCCACCCAACTTGCTCCAGTGTTTAACCACCCTCACCATAAAAAAAAAAAAAAAAAAAAAAAAGCACGCTTTTTCTTGTATCCAGAGGGAATTTCATGTATTTTAATTTGTGTCCATTGCCTCTTGTCCTGTCAGTGGGCACCACTGAGAAAGGCCTGGCTCCCTTGTCTTTGTCCCTCCCGTCAGGTATTTATACACATTGGTAAAATCCTCCTGAGCTTTCTCTTCTCCAGGCTGAACAGACCCAACTCTCTCAACCTCTCCTCATACAGAAGATGCTCCAGTCCCTTAATCATCTTTGCAGCAAGTTGGGCTCGCCCCAGTAAGCCATGTCTCCCTTGTACTGGGGAGCTCAGAACTGGACACAGTACTCCAGAAGCAGCCTCACAAGTGCAAGTAAAGAGGAAGGATCACCTTCCTGGACTGCTAGCAATGCTCTTCCTAATACATTTTTACAGCATACATCACACAAAACACATCAAATTTAACAGTGTCATCATTCCATTCTATAGGAATGATTTGACTGGTGGCACAGACATGTGATAACTTCTACAACAGCAACAAAGAACAGAGCAGAGGGAAAGGGAACTGAGAACGTAAGAACAACCATAGTGATTGACACCATTTTACCCAGCCCCTGCCTGCACAGTGGTCCTAAGCAGATGCTCAGTGAAAAATAAGAATAGAGCAAGCATACAGAAGTTTCTCCAAGCATTCTCCTAGCTTTCAGCTATTTTCAGCTGCAGGGATTTCCTGAACCAGATGTGATCTGTCTAAATATAAACTCCAGTCCCCACTGAATCTCTGTAAATTTTTTACACTCACAAGACCTTTCAGCAAGGAATTCTAGAGATTCAGTACTCACTGCATGAAAAACGTGCAACTTTTCTTGTTTGTTCTGACAGTGACTCCTACTAATTTAATCTAATGGCCATGAGTACTTGCATTGGAAGAAACAGTGAGCAACCATCTCACATCCAGTCCTCCATGCCACTCAGTTCTGTAGACCTCACTATTTTCATGCTGAAAGTCACATTTCCAGGCTGAACAGTTTTAACCCACTGATGCCTTGCATGAAATCTTTTCCACGTATTAGAAATGTCAAAGGCTCAGAGGAGAATAAACGTTCTGAGCAGACCTGAACATTTTCCAGTAGTGCTCCATCTTTTTCAGGTAAGGGGATGAAGATTGCACATAGTACTTAGGGTGAGGGAAAACTATGGATTTGTATTGTGGCATAATGATATTCTCTATTTTGATCCTTACTCCTTTCCTAATAATTTCTAACATCTGATTTGCGTTTTCTGACAGCCAGCAATATTTAGATTAGTCATCAGCCTCTGAATTAACCCTGTACATGAACAGAATGCAGCCAACTCAGCATCATGGAGGCACAAAGAACACTACTGGATCTTCCCTCTAATAAACTGTGAATATATTCTTAAAGATGCAACACATTCAAATTACCAAGTCTATGCCACCAAATAATGAGGGTTCAGCAAGACAGACAAGTTGCAAGGAGCTTGTTAGAGTGCACTTTTTCTTCTTGAGTGAAGGCTTAGCATTTGGACCTGATGTGGCTTCTCTGGCTTAGACACCCCCCCTGTGTAACGGAACAGAGATCTAGGACATTTTAAAGCCCATAATAACCATTAAAAACACCAAAAATTTGTTATGCAGTGTTCATTTACTCACAGGCTGCAATAGCTCAGGACGCGATGCATCTTGTCTAATTTTTCCTTTTAGTACCATAGGGTTGAATTCCACAACCTTAAATTGTATTTCTTTCAGTTTAGAATTTTCAATCCACTTTCTGTGATAAAAGAAGTGATAAAAGAAACACTGTGTGCCAAGCACTTCCAGTATTACATTCACAGACTCATAAGGAGAATAAGACACCTTGAAAGCTCACTCGATCTATTCTATCCCAAGACAGAATCCCTTATGTCCACAGCTATTGCACACAGACATTTGTTTAACCTGTTCTTAAAAAAAAAAAAAAACAACAAAACAAAAAACACCACCCGAAAAAACCAACAATGCAAACACCCCACACCACTGTCAAAAACAGAGACTCCACATGTTGCCTGAACAACCCATCTTTCACCATCGCTAGCATTAAATGCTATTTTTCTAGGCTTTCTTGCTATAGTTAAAGACCTTTTCTTTAATCCTATCTACTGTGCTTTTAAAGCAGAGGTTATTTTCCTCCCCTTTACAGTTTTACATCCTTCAAGAAGACTGACACATCACCTCCTAACTATATTTCCTTTAGACTAAACTAGGTTTTTTTCACTATTTTGTTGGATTTCTTGACACCATTGCTTATTTTCTCCTCTGACCTCTCTTCTAAGTCCTTCCTGAAAGCACTTAAAACTGAACATCACACTTTCTCTGATGCGTTAATAATGTCTGCAAGATCAGAAAGTTTCCTCACGTCTCCTGTGTCATGTGTGTCAACATGTATATCCACTATGATGCAGGCTTTTTTTTTTTTCTTTTTTAAAATCAGCATGGTCAGTTATCAGTCATAATTCTGTAGTTTTCCAAATGAGTGCTACCGAACTCCTGCTTCACCCTGAGCCAATAAAATAATCTACTCCCACTTCTATTACCTTGTCATTACCTCTACTGAATTTCACCACATTTTAAAGTCAATTTTTCCAATTCATCATGATTAGTTTGTTTTCAGCTTGTCCTCAATATATCTGCTGTCCCTTTTCCAGTTTCATGCCAACTGCAGATTCATAAACAACATTCTTCACTCTGTTATCTAGGTTACTGATGAACCAGATGGGAAAAACTCCCTGTGGAACCCCACTCATTACATTTTTTCACTTTGACACAAATTGTGGGTTCACAAGCTACAGAAGTGCAGTAGCCAGAGGTGAGAACTGCTAAGAAATCTGCTTTAATTTTGATTCACATGTTCCTCCTCTTTTAGACAACGTTTGCAGATTTCAGCACCCAAATATGCTTCATTACAAGCTTCTCTGGGCCTCTATTTACAACCTTCACCACATTCTCTTAGCTGAAATTCGCTTTAAACAGCAAGTTTTTCTACTCTGAAGCTTAAGACACAGTGCCAGACGAGAGGTAAATGCAGTGCCACAAAGCGGGATTGTAACAAGTAAGCACGTATATACTCACTTTACTACAGATTCTTTTGCAACCAATCTACAAAAGGCAGAGAGGCACAGGTATGGGCATGGTCTGGCTATTTTACACCCTTTACACCAGTCAGTGCCTTGCATAGGGCAAAATGGTCCTTCTTCCTACATGTAGAGAATCCTGGGGATCGCCAGCAATAGCATTACTTAACTAAAAGGGAGAAACACTTCCCTGAAAAATCCTCCAAAGTCTATGCCCGTGCTAAGGAGAACAACAGTCTGGTGCTAACTACAGCATGAAACAAAATAAGGCTGGTACATACCGAATATGTGGGATAGTAGTCTTCAGCCCAACTATATAGAACAAAACATTAGCCTCTGTGTTGCTGTAGATGCTACTGATTGCTGCTATAGCTGCACCCATTCTGCCCGCAGCAGCGCAGATTACGACTGGGATTTCTTCTTCCGTTTCCTCAGGACTCTCCAAATCAACTACAAGAAAGAAAACTATGCATTATAATAGAAAATTAAGAATCTTTTTGTACCAGATCTGGCTCATTGGAATGAGTACACAGTTCCATAAGCAGTGGATTCATATCACAATCACCCCATTTCCTTACCACATCCTATACACATCCACATCTGGCAAGGCACACAGCATGAGCTGAGCTGTCACTAATCCAGAACTACATGCAGGTTGACTGGACTGTTGGATGCCTCCAAACAGAATATGTAACAGAGTTCTCAGCATCTTCTGTTCAGTAGGACCACCATTCAGCCTGTCCTCCATGTAGTTGCTTATTCACATGAAACCTGAAGAAGTTTGAATACCTTTGAGACTTCGACTTCTCAGTTATATTTAGTACAAATTGAATAACAGGTTCCAAAATTATCAAAGGAAAGAGGTAAGTCGAAGAGATGGTGCAACTGCATGAGCTTCACTTCTTTGGGAAGCAGGATAGAAAGGAATAGTTCAAAATTTTGTACCAGCAGGAAGTTGCTAACGATAAAAGGAGAAAAATCTAAACCTTACTGAATCAGTTCACATTACTGCTAAGGAATATTTTTATCCCTAGCACTGATTAACTTACAGAACATATATGGATATATTTATAATGGTTAAAACATAACCATTAAACTCGTAACAGCCCCAACAAAAATTTACTGAAAAAAAAAAAGGCTTATACCAAGACAGAGTTTTGTTTATCTTGGGAACAGTGAATAAGTTATTAGTAGAAACATTTAATACCAGTCCAACCATAACAACCCTAGCATATTTCTGTCACTGTAAACATTCCAGCAAAAACTTCTGCTGTAAATTATGTCAAGATTTGATGATCTACCTGAAATGAATAGGTAGGCCAAGAACATTCCCAGTGGGGCAGGTTGTGATCAAAGTTTATTATCACTTGAAAACTCCAATATTGTTCAACACAAATAAGGATATACTCCAGCTTCCATCCACATCAGTGACATCTGGATAAAAACTTGACTCAGAATGACAATTCTTAGTCATTACTATCAATCTCCTACTATTTTATTCAAGTAATTCAAAAGCAAAAAATTCCACATCCCAGACCATATACAACAGTGTGAGTATCTCATCTAATGCAGGGCAAACAGGATTCAGTAAGATAAAAAGCACTGTTCAAATGAAGAGATAAGAAATATAAAACAGGAACATAAATGAAGCAGAAGCACAAGTCATTTACCTGTTCCATTCTTTAATGCAGATGGCACTTGGTGAACTTTGTTATACAGAATGGCGCACACAGTTAAGACAAGAAGTAACAGCAAGATCTGGTTAACTGAAACAAAAGGGAGAATTTGTTAACAATCAGTATAATATCTAATTCCCAAGTACTTTTTTAAAAAAAAAAAAATCCAATTTGCAACCAGTACCTACCATAACCTGTATTTGCTGTGTTTACCAAATTCTCCTTTCTCTTGTTATTTGATCAAGCTAAAACTTTTATGTTAAAAACGTAATAGTGTCAGAGTCCCCTGTTACAATAATTTCCAGGTATCTGATTTTCATGGATAATTTGTTCACTAATTCATTAAGCTCCCAATATATAAGTGTTATCCATACTAGGAAATTCACATTTCTGAATTTTACCAAGAGCCTGGAACTTTCTTTTGTTGGCTAGTTTGTTGACTGTTTATCATCACAGGCCTTCATCAGTTAATTATTTTTACCTAGCCCTTTCCTTCTTGCACGCTTCCCTGATAAAACTTCAAACACGGGAGAAACTTTTTTTTTTTATGTCAATGTTCAGATCTTCAAGGTGTATTTGAGCAAAACTCTAGAAATACTAGAAAAACACACACAGCATGCTACTGAAACCAGGAATGTTCCAAAATATTTGAAATTATGTAAACATTGACATAGTCACTTTAATTAGTAAAATCAAAATAAAGCATGCAACAGCAAAGACCTTGCTGTATATTCTGATCTGCACTTCCTACCAGACTGTCTTGTACAAGTTTAAGTTACTCGACATAAACCAACCATGAGCAGGTACCAGGACAGTCCACCAAGTACAACAGGGAAGGAATACATTGCCATCATGAACAGTGACTTTGATGATGCGAGTTCTCTCTATTGGACTACTTTGTTACTTTTGCACCACCATAAAAGGTATTTAAGGTATACAAAAGAGCAAAGGGAACAAAGTTTTGAACTGATTTCAAACAAAAGGGCCAACTGCCCAGAATTGGGCATGAGAATAAATTGAAATTAGTAAACATACATCACTGAACCTGCACTAATTTAAACCATCTGAGGAAACAGCCCATTGACTTCAGAGAAATTTTGGGTGCGTAACTGAAGGCACACACCGGTCCATTTTCAGTCACTGACCCTGACAGCTGAGGAGAACCCCAAATTTCTTGGGGCCACACCTCAATTGCGAGTTTTAACAGCATTAATATGCAGAGTTCTGTAAAAAAGCCAGGTTCAGTGCTCTAGGCACAACCCACAGGAAACCAGCAGCTACCTGCACTCTTAGTGGGAAATTCCACACCTGCAGGCTCACACAGTAAAGCAGTGAGTAACTTTAAAGTAATGAGATTTATGGCTGTACTTATCTGACTTAGTTAATAGGAAAAGGCTTATTTGTATACTTAAAAGTTAAGCATAATTAGCAAAACTAGAACTATAAATTTGCATGCAACTGTGACAACAGTTGCATGAGAAATTGCATTTGACATTTCTGTCCTCTTTTAAAAATATATATTTCAAATGTTTTTAATCTCTCTTACTTTTCTTTAAAAGACCCATGTGTCCTGTTGGATGAGAACTGTGATCTGTGATAAAATAAAAATAAAAAAAATAATTAAAAAGAGAGAGAAAAATCATTAATACCAGCAGTGAACACTAGTTAGTTATTTCAAGGACAAGGTTTTGCATCATCAAATTTTGCTGTTGACCTGGTAAAGGAAAACTGAACTCTGTCTTTGTAAATAACTTTTTTTGGAACAAATAACTAATATTCTGGGCTAGAACTATTACATTTTTTAATTTAAGCTACTAATAGGTTGAAAAGAACAACATTTTAATAAATTCCATCCAATCACCTACATTAGTAATAACTAAGATTTTTTAACACATTTTAAAGTAATGTGCAAAGAAGTATTAAAACAGCCACTGATACAATTTATAAATACGTTTACATTTATCTCTGATTTCACCTAAAACATAATAATAATCACAAGTACTAATCTCTTGCTGGAGTATGTTCCCAAACATATGGGAATCTTATACTAGAGCAGCGTCTTTTCAGACTCTCAGAAAATTTCAGAGCAATACTGAAAATATTTTCTAACAGCAGTATCCTTCCACTAACAGTAAGGGGGGAGGCTATGCAATGTGGCTTGTATTTAAGCGCATTACTCGTGATGCTGAAGAAAATGAGGTAGCATTTCCTAAAACTGTACTTCTAAACCAGGCCCAAAAGTGGCCATTACTTTATGCCCGAGAGGACAGAACATAATTCCTAAAACACAGGATTATGGGAAACACAACATCCATTTGAATTCTGGACCCAAAACTACTGTTTGTGGGCTGGGACAACAAAAAAAAAAAAACACAACAGTAAAAAAACAGCACCAGAAGTTGGGGCGGGGTGGGTGTGTGTGTGTGTGGAATACAAGTATGTGATCTAACCTTTATGCTATGGCAGCTGTATACAGGACAAAAAACAATTTTTCCTGTTTCCATACACAGAGATATGGACACATTACAGCAAAGATAAGGATATATGACGGTTTCTATGCACACATAAAAATGAAGTTTACTCCGACTCCTTGAGAAGGCAGACGGAAAAGTAAGAATTCTTGAAACCTGAGTCACAAAACTGACCGCCTCTCGTTGGTTAATGCTCAAGTTCAGGCAGCATCCTAAATTAGTCTCTACTTGGACTAGCAAGTTAAATGACAATAAAAATATAAAAATAGCTAAGATGTGGCTTTGTTTACAAACCACTTATATTTGCTTCTATTTAGGTCCCAACAGATGACCAAATCACAGTGAGACAGGAGTCCTTCTGAGAGTCCTTTTCACATCTGCAGCACTTACCTACATTCCAGCAGCCCACTCTCTTCACGTGCCATTAATTTACACAGAGAGGAAATCAAGCTTATCCGTCAAAAAAACCCCACTGCTGAGAAAGCCCTTCTCTCACGCATTACGCACAAGTATTGCCTTCTTATCCATTAAAAAAGTTTGTTTAGATAAGCAGAGAGACAACAGAACCCCCTACACTCTTGGAGTAACTTTCTAACCCCACTTTAGCTAACAGCAATCTTCCACTGATTTCCATAGAGCCAACTACTATCTTTTAATTAAGATTTGTAATGATAGTCACAAGCAATACTGATCATCACTGCAAGATGAAAGTTGGATAGCCACAGCCTCACAGTATCTTCAGAAACGATTAAATCAACATAAACTGAACCATGTTTTAAACTTTAAAATCCAAACTCAGACAAACTCTCATACAAGTTTGAGTTCTAAAACTACAGCATTCCTAAGCCTCAGAAACTCAGACTGATTACCCACTGATTTTTAAGGAAAGAGAAGAATATTTGTTCCCCTATGAGTATTTACTCAATTTTTCCTGACTGCAGACATTAGTTCCTGGAACCTGGCAGTCCTTAACTCAGTTGCCAAATCCTGTAACAAAATGAGGGGCTGCAGAAGGGAAAGCTCAGAAACAGTGACATTACTGCTCAGATATTTCCTGCTTAATTAGTCTTTTTACCTCTTCAAAGCAGCACAGTATTCGGGACTCCTCTCTCCTGAAGAGCTGTAGAGCTATTTACTTGGATCCTAGATAGCCCACAGCTGTAAACACTCTTGCCAAATCTTCCTTGACCATCATCCTCCTTTGAAGTCCCCCACGCAAGGGCCTTACAGGGCACAGTAACAGTTTTAAGATTCAATTCCTTTTTCAAACTCTTCAAAGTTTACTTTGGAGTTGTGCTGGTTTTCTTTTCTTTCTCTGCTGCTGAGGAATTGCACAGAGTCCAGACGCCGCACTGGAGGAATGAGAGCCCATAAACCACTTCCAGATGTGCAGAATGATGATGCAGCCCCAGATCTGGCAAACTTGCCTCAGAGCTTCTGCTAGCAGATTGCAAATAAATCCCGTAAGACAAAAAGTCTTAAGGGGGTGGGGGAAAGAGAAGGAAACAAACCCCTCCAGAAGTTACTTCAATAGTCTAGTTGCAGGTTAGGTTTCTAGTCATTATTTACAGTAAATGTGAACAGATAACTAGTGTGCAAGAGCCAAACAACAACATGCCAAAGTCAAACTGAAAGCCAAAGTTTTTCCAATGTCTGTTTGGAGAGTTCTCGCAAGTCAAAAGCTAAGGGAAAATTGCAAAATTTAACTCTGAACATGCATTTTGACTTGAATCATCTCATTTCTAAATCTCTGAGCAGTTAAGAGAATCTGAATCCACAGGTTAGGTTTAGATGCAAAGGGACCTCAGGTCAAGGTAATCAGCACATGTTGATACTCTGCCTCCTAAGCTTTCCTGGAATGCTTTTGCAGCTTTATTTCCACATCACTTCTTTTATTCAAATTCTCTCCCTCCTCTAGGAGCCTCCCTTCTATATGATAAACCACTGTTTTGTCACAAGACTTTCATAAGTACCAAAAGTAGTAATAATCACCTTCAATTCTAAATTATTTTTCATATTTTTAGCATGAGGCAGCGCAAAACTTACGAGGAGCATTCAGCCAAGGATTTAAAAGTCTTAAGTGTTTTAAATGAAGATTGTTGTTCCATTTGCAGGAACTGAAAATGCGTGTTTTCAACTGTATGCCTCAAACATGCCAAAGCTGTATTAGCTGTGTCTGATTTTCTACAGAAATCCATCTTTTGCAGAGCTGCTTAAAGGAAAAATAAATGAAGAGCTATACATATAGTTACGTGCTTCATGTAGATGGCCACAACTATAAGTACTTTTTCTGTAGTAGTTTTTTTTTTTTAAGCTTTTTTTTTTAAGCTGTATTAAGCTCACATTCATCAAAATCCACCCAGGTTTTTTTCATCTCCCTTCCATTTCCACGTGCATCCTGAGATCTAAGCAGCACACGACTGTATGAGCCTGCAGCATTGGGACCATCTGCTTCACCTGGCAGCAACCCCTGGATTACTGGCAACCAATGTAGCACCTTCTCTGGATTTCCCTCAGCCTCACGTTTGTATTCTCACTTAACACCCCCCTCACACAGGAAAGAGAGCCACTTCTGTCCCGCAGAACGAGATCTTCGGGTTTACTCAGATCATCCGCCGTTAACCGTAGAACTGAAACCTTGGTTTCTAATCTCAACCTTCAGTGTTTAAAAGAGCAACTCATTTCTTAGATGCATGCCCCGCAGGCAGCGTACCTCGCCTACCACTAGCAAGTTACAAGAAAAAAAAAAAAAAAATTGCTACATTTCTGCGGGTTTGAACGCAGAGCTGGGTGCCCTAAGCTAAAGAGCACACACCGCACCCGTGCTGACCCCAGCACCCCGGGGCGGCAGGCCGCAGCCCCCCGCAGCCGGGCCGCGGTGCGGGCAGGCTTCCCTCCGCCAGGGCTGCCGCCGAAGCAAAGCCGGGGCCGGGGGCAGGCCCCTGAGGGGCGGAGGGAGCCGCAAAGAGAGGCCTGTGGCAGAAGCGGCCGTGGCACGGCCCTGGGGGTGCCAGAAGGCGGCCTCCGAGTCCCCGCCCTGGCCGGGGACAAGACGCGGCCCCCTCTCCGCGCCTCTCGGCCGGACCCGGTCACCGAGGGGGAGCGGGACAGCACCCGGCAGGCGGCCGAGGCCGCCGCCGCCTCCCCCTCAAGGGTAACGGAGGAGGCGGCGGCGCGCGGCGGGCCCGCCCCGCCGCCGTCACGTGACCCGCGGCGGCGCCCCGCCGCCAGAGCCGCCGCTGCCCCTTCCCCCGCCGGCCTGCCCCGGCCGCGCGGTGCATTGTGGGAGTGGCGGTAAGATGGCGGCGGCCGCCGCTGGACTGAGCTGGAGGCGGGTGTCTTCCTTCACGGGGCCGGTGCCGCGCTCCCGCCACGGGCACCGCGCGGTCGCCATCCGCGAGCTGGTCATCATCTTCGGGGGCGGCAACGAGGGCATCGCCGACGAGCTGCACGTCTACAACACGGGTGCGCGGGGCGGGGCGGCGGGCGCGGCCCGCCGCGGGCGGGGGGCAGGGAGCCCGCGGGGCGGGGCCGGGCTTGGGCGGGGCGGGGGCGCCCGGGGCTGTGAGGCGGCGGCGGGGGGGACGGCGGCGGCGGGGCTGCCATGTCTCCGGCTGCCGCTGGGCACCGGCCTCCTCACAGCGAGGGGGATCGCTCCCCCCCGCCCAAGCCTCCTGCCCTCCGCCGAGGCTGCCGGCGGCGGGCTCGGCTCAGGCGCTGTGGGGCCGGCGGGCGGGCGGGCTGTCCCCTGGCTGGAAAGCTGCCTGGAGCCGAAATGGAGGCGGGGGTGTGGGGTGTGGGGGAATACGCCTGGTCGAGGGGTCCTGCCGGGGTTCTGCTGCGCCCTGGCTGATGTGGCGGGGTTAATGCCCCTTTCCGGGAAAAAGGAACCTAGAAAATCTCGTTATGCCCCTCGCGTCCGTCCTGCTTCCCCAGCCCCCTCGTCCGGGGGTGCAGAGTCTCCCCTGGCAGGTCTCGGCTGAATGCCTGCAGGCTGGATTAGCCCCCTCGAGTGTCCAAATGCCCCTTCTTCCCTCTGGTGGCAGCTCAGGGGAGCTCAGCACGCTGGAATACAAAATCTTGGTTAGAAAAGTGAACGTGTTGGCATTGGGAGCCTTTCCAAACAGGAAGCTGCCCAAGACCGGTTTTATTCGTGAAAGATTAGATGCCTAAATAGTTACTGTACGGGATGCTGTATGAGGCTGGAAAACTTTCGTGTCATTTCAGAGCTTGGGCTGAGACGGGAGCGTGAGGTGACTGATCGGTGCTTCTCAGCCAGCCAGTGCTGGCTGCTTGTGCAGCATACCAAAAAAAAGAGCGTGGGGTTCACTAGTGTTTTAACTTGCCAACTTTTAAGAATAATTAAAAAATTATTTGTATCATGCCCCGCCCCCTCCCAAAAAAAAAGGTGGTGGTATTGTTGCTGAGTGTTTTTTACATAAAAAATCTGGGAGCACAAACATGTTTTGGAGGCTTTTGGAGTTTATTAAGAGGAAAATGCTTACTGTTAGAGTTCTTCCAAGCAGATTCTTCCATGGTAGCTTAAAGATCTGCTGTACTCAAATCACATTTTTGGGGGAGAAAAAAAAAACTTTAAACCTAAAACTTTAAAGCTTTTAACTTTTCTGTCTTGATAAGTAATCTAAAGAAAGCTTTCAGATAGCACAGTTATACTATCTTCCAGAACAGAGGTTCTGATGGGTGCCTTTTGAGTGAGTCTTAACATCTCTTCTTTATTTTTCTGCCCAGACTTTCTGCTAAAGATGTTTACCCTTTGTAGCAGTGACAAAAAGGATCACGACTCAGTTGTTCCAGTTCCCAGATGGGTGTTTGGCCCAGACTGACCTTTTTTTTTTTTTTTTTCCTGGGAGCTAAGATGCAGGGTTGTGACCTGGACTGCCTCAGTTTGGGTTGTCAACCATTGCTCTTGTTATGAGTGTGATGACTTCTGAGGAGCTGGCACACAGCGAGGGCATCTTAATCCCTTGCAGCAGCATTCACTGGAAACTTCTAATTTCACACTTTTCCTCTTCATGCTCATGAAAAAAGCTTAGGAAAAAGGAGACAATATCTCCTGTAATTCTTTCGTTCCAGAACAGTTTAAACACCAATATGCTGCTGCTGAATCAGGCAGTCTCAGTTGCTCATTCTTGCCTCTGCGTCTCTCCTCTCCCGTGTATCAGTGCAGTGCTCTCTAGATAGTAACATTGGTCCCAGAACAGCGTAATTAGTTTTCCAATAGGGCTATTAAGTCCAGGCACGCTGCCATGCTGCTGTAGCTCTAATAATTCTGTTTCTAGGGCTATCTCCCTCTGAGTTAGCGTAGTTATCTTTTTTTGTGTGTGGAACTACACTTAACGTCCCTCATTAGCCTCTTTTTTTGGCAACTCTGTTAAATTGCTGGGTGACACTTGGTAAGGGATTTAGTTACAATGACCTCATGTGCTCATTCATATATTGAGTAACATTGGTTTGATAGATGTGTTTGCTTTTCTTTTTATTAAAACAAAAAGTTTTAATTCAACTAGAACTTTGTGTTAAACAAATAGCCCATTCACAGTTATGTACAGGCAAAAGGTAATTCTTTAGAAGGAAGAAGTGTTTAAAAATACACTTTCCTTCTCAGTGTTTGAAATACCTTTTTTTTTGTTTTGTTTGTTTGTTTGTTCTCCCTATAGCTACAAATCAGTGGTTCCTTCCTGCTGTAAGGGGAGATATTCCTCCAGGCTGTGCAGCACATGGATTTGTTTGTGATGGTACCAGAATACTAGTTTTTGGAGGAATGGTTGAATATGGAAGATACAGTAATGATTTATATGAATTACAGGTAGGAAATGTATGAAGATCTTTCAGTTTTGAGGGCTACTTTTTCTATTTGTGAACAAACACGTTTTATATTACCAACTGCAGAGGAAAGTTAGATGAGCTTTGCTCTGCTCCAAGAAGAATAAACTCTTTAAATAGGTTCTGAAGATGGAGAAAATCTAAATAACTTTGAAAAAGAGTTCCATCTAGTCTAAATAAAGTATTTTAATGTTTTATGAAGGTTAGCTCTTATGTGTCCCTTTTAATGTATACCCTAAGAAAAGCCCAGCATTCCCTTAAAAATAATTCAGAAAATATACGAGTGAATTCTAT
The DNA here is from genome assembly GCF_030463565.1 of Pelecanus crispus. Classification (NCBI taxonomy): domain Eukaryota; kingdom Metazoa; phylum Chordata; class Aves; order Pelecaniformes; family Pelecanidae; genus Pelecanus; species Pelecanus crispus. Next base: position 63,225,163 of record NC_134643.1, on the reverse strand, counting down.
TGACTGTGTACAACTATAAGTGAAGATATTTCTGAATATGTATTTCTTGTCTTTAAGGCAAGTCGATGGCTCTGGAAGAAAGTAAAACCTCAAGCTCCTTCCACTGGATCACCACCTTGTCCTCGACTTGGCCACAGCTTTTCATTATATGGTAACAAGTGCTATTTGTTTGGTGGCCTGGCGAATGAAAGTGAAGATTCAAATAATAATGTTCCTAGGTATGCTGATGTCATTTGAATTCAATGTCTTTAAAAATAAATTATTAGATACAACAACTTTGGAGAGGAACATTCTAGGGAGGCTGTCCTGCATACCAAGTACTCGTATTCAGATTATTTGTGCAGTGGAGGGGCTACATGCTAAGAAGCTTAAATATTTCTTCTGCTAATCCCACAATATGTAACACCGACTGGCAGCTCTAACACTTTTGGAGGGAAACCTGAGTAGACTTTGGTATTTTTCCTAGTATTTTGGGTGATGTTTTTAAGAGTGGCTTGTTTGTTAGCATTATTTAAATCAGCAAAGTCTCATGAGTCATCAGGGAATTCACAATGGAAGTTTCCTCTATAATGCTGTGGAAAACAGTTATGAATTCATCTGGAATTTTTTTTAAAGTAACAGCTCAAGTTGCCTTTATTATCAGCAAACAGTGCTATAACGCTGAAGTTTTATATCCACATTCACCTGCAGTTCAGAGCACTTACACCTTCTGAGCTATAAACTGGCTGCAGACTTCAAGCTCAGTGAAGAAGAGGTATGTGGTGTGAATGCCAAGATTCAAAGACCATTATCTAAAAATAACTTGCCGATAGATTCAGCAACAAATGGCTAATTGTCTGCTGGCCAGCCTGAAGACATCAGAAAAGAAACAACTTCTTTTCACCTTTGTTGCCTTAGAGTTGCAGAAATTAATCTCCAGTGTCCCACGTCATTGTGTATTTCTCACAACTTTGCAGTTTATTCCAAGTTTGTCCATATGTAATAATTTCTGCTAAGAATGTTGTTTACCAATTTTCAATATTTCTTTCATGTAATATAGTGTATCAAATATGATATGAAAGCAAGTTTCCTTAGAGGCAATAAGTTATAACAGTTCATTTTTTGTTTTAAATCCACTTAGTTTTGGTACTGTCCACAATGCCATTAAACGTTTTGGGATTTTTAAATTCTACACTCTTCCAAGACAGAAGTCTGTTATACTTGCAAGTGGTCAGGGTTTAAAGTTCACTTGTAATCTGGCTTATAAGCAAATTTTTCATACTTTGTCAATAATACCCTAGATATTTAAATGATTTCTATGAACTGGAGCTGCAGCATGGTTCTGGAGTTGTTGGCTGGAGTATTCCTGTGACCAAAGGGATCTTGCCATCTCCCCGCGAATCTCACACAGCCATCGTATACTGCAGAAAAGATTTGGGAAGTCCAAAGATGTATATTTTTGGAGGGATGTGTGGCTGTCGGCTTAATGATCTCTGGGAACTTGACATAGGTGAGTTGATTTGCCAGTAGAAGTCAGTGCAGGGGCCTCACTGGCTAAGAGGAAAAATTATAGTATATAATGATTAATGGCATGATGTGGTGCAGATATTATTGGGACTCACACCATAGTGTTAAACCTTTTGTAATTTTTGGAATTAAATAGATACAGCATTGTTTGTATATATTATCCTCACTGATTTTGGTGACACTGTGAGATTGTTTCCTTAGAGTGCTTTAAAGACTGTCGCTATGATAACCAAGTTGAATAACCAGAATGAAACCGTAATACATTTTTTTGATAAACTGATAAATAATCAGCTTGCCAGTATTTCCTGACAAAATTTTAAAAGCAGCTTGAAGTGTTTGTTATTGTGCCTTCTTTCTTAAAGTGGCCATCTTAAAAAGGTGAAATTTTGTTTTGTTGAATGTTAGAGGTATGTTCCCTCCTAAAATCCAGGTAGTGAAATACACAGTAATAAGTTGCTTGAGGGTTTTTTGGTTTGGTTTTTTTTTTTTTTTTCTTTTAGAAACCATGACCTGGTCAAGACCAGAAACTAAAGGGACAGTACCACTTCCTCGCAGTCTCCATACGGCCAATGTAATAGGAAACAAGTATGTCTGTTGTTAAAAGCTCAACTCTAGAAAGGTACACCTAGTAGGAGAATGATGATGCTTATCCACTACTGCTCAGTATAAACCATCAGCCCCGTAGAGTACTTTTCTGCTTCTATTATCCTACCTCAGTGGAAATTAAAAAGTGCCATTGTTAATTTAAGGGTATCAAATTGTCAGTGTTTCCATCCAGCAGGACAATCTGCCCAACTCACAAGAAGCTTTCCAGGCTTAATGCACCTTTGTGCATTCTGGGGCGGTCTCAGGTGGAGCTGAGCTGGCTCTGTCAGGAGTGCCTCTGTGTCTGTGACGCGGTGAACTAGCTACGCAAAGAAACTGCCCGAAGAGTAGAACTAGTTCTAGGCAAAACCATTCCACATTTTTGTGGGCCAGTTTTTCTGTAGTCTGTTCCTCATTACTTTGCTTCTTGCCAGTGTGATTTGTTTTGGCAGATAGCATTGATAAAATGGCCTTTTAAACATGGGTTTCAGTCCATTTTATATCAGTTTACAAGCTGGCATAAGGAGAAAGAGGCAAGGGGGAAAAGACATGTGAAAGCTTTGTATCTTATGACCTAAGAGCTTAGCTTTTTATTATTTACATAAAATGTTACTAGTTTCTAGACTGCATTATGTTTTTAAATTTTGATATCTGACTTAGCTACCGGTCTTAGTTTTAGAATCATTTATTGAGAGATCTGCAGTAAAGGGTTGTAGAAATTCAATGTAAATGTGTGATTTTTGGAGAGTATTAGCAGTTTGGTGGTTTGTAAAAAGATAGAGTATTAACTTCTGTTTCTGGGAAGTTGTTCGGGGGAGGAGGGTGTTGTTTGTTTGGTTTTTTAAATCAGTTCATTTACTAAAAAATTTCAGAAGGTACACGTCTGCAACAATACTTTCTAAAGAGACTAGACATATATAAAATCTGCTGTAAACCAGAACTGTAAAGCACTGGAAATTTTCTGGTTTGTCCTGGTTTGAGAGAGCACATGCAGCAGACCTGGATGTTAATTGGCTTTTCTTTTCTTTTTCCCTCTTCCCTCTTTTCCTGTATTTCAGAATGTATGTTTTTGGTGGATGGGTTCCACAGTCAGCAGGAGGTGAAATTTCTGCTCATGATGGTGAATGGAAATGTACCGGTTCATTTTCTTATCTTAATTTGGGTCAGTGTTTCTGCCTTTGTGGGAGTGGGCATTTTGAATTAATACTTTCCTAACAGAGTAGAATACTTTTAAGATCCTGAGAAAAGCTGTAGGATACACAGTTGTAATCCTAGCTGACTAAAGAAGATGCCAGTTTTTTACATCTTTCTGAAGAAGTGATTTTTTTAAATTATTTTCTTTGAACATTCAGCAGCTTTGCTGATGCAAATCTTTCTTCATACAACTTTACTGCTAAGTAATATAGATACTCTTTCTTCATTTATAGTAGAACACAAGATACAGATCCTGAAATGAGTTTTTTCTAAATGTGATAGTACTATCCCTGAGTCTTGTATTTGCCTGAGACAGACAACCACAGGTCAGACAATTTATCCTGTATTAATTGATTGTATCTTGCAAACTAATTGGAAGGCAACCTTCTCTTTGTAATAATGCAAATTTAAATGCAATTGTCTATAAAACCAGAAGTTACTTATTTTCATTTTCTCTGAGCAGTTAAGTGTATTAACACCTGTATTGCTTGTTTTGGAAAACATCTAGAAACTAAATTTTTTGAGTTTCATTTACTAGATACCACAGAATGGATAGGTCTGATCTCAGATTGCCAGGAGGACAAAAGTAACTTGTTACCAGGGCCAAGAGCAGGACACTGTGCTGTAGCGGTTGGCACTCGTCTGTATATCTGGAGTGGTAGAGATGGTTACAGAAAAGCTTGGAACAATCAAGTTTGCTGCAAAGATCTTTGGTACCTTGATACTGGTGAGTCAGAAATAAATAAGAGACTTGTACTGTGTTCCATATTTTATTAATATACGGGAAGCTGGCATCATTGATGATCAGAACATCTATCTAGAGCTGTAGCAAACGCATAGATTGTTTAAATTTTAAAGCTTATTTAAATAAACCACGCTTCACTGTTGAGTGTTTGAAGGCTACAGCTATAATTTAGACTGAAAAAATTAGGAAGGCTTGTTTAAAGCCTCTGAAAGAATTTTGTGGCTAGATTCTGCATTGCATGCCATAGTCAGGAGATGCAAGGTGCTAAAGCGTGTTTTACCTAAACTCAGGGTTCCTGGCCTCTCTTCTTAGCAATCTCTTCTGCTGCTATTTACTCTTTTTTACCAAACCCCTCCTTCTCTTGGGATCATTGCTGCTGCTGCTTCCTCATCTCTTGGACTGCAAAAAGATACTGTCGAATCTGAGAAAGGACCAAATTGTTCCTGGGGTTGAAGGGAATTCTGAAGCACTAATCACTCATTAGTACCTGGCTTGATGGCAGAACACTGAGATGGTATTGGGGGAGAGGGAACTAGAATAGTACTTTTGGGAGGGAGTTGTTGCCCGCTCAAGTGGAAGCGTGAGAATGGTTACTAGAGATTGTGAAACATTTAGGAGATTGTGTTTTCTCCCCCCACCCCGGAGGGTCAGAAGACAGAAAAGAGGAGCAGGGGAGGGTTGTGCTTGAGAGTGCAGCCTAGTCAGGCATCAAGGCAATGAGAGGAGCAGGCCATTGGCACTGAATCATGCCTAGGCTTCAGCCTCTGCAGAAGAAGTGTGAGGGAAAGCTCACTTTAGCTACAGAGAGCAAGCAAAAAGGAAGCACAGTCTTCTGTGAATCCTTTCCAGGAATGCGTAAAGTTCTAGGAGCCAAAGAGCTGCATGCTTCTTTTAGGAAAGGAAGAGGCTCTCTTATGTCTGTAATCCCTATAACGATGTATATACAACCCAAAGACTTACCGGCAGCAGAAGAGCCATTAAAAAAACGAAGAAAGCATCAAAACTTCAGCATTTTTGAACACTCCAGAGTTACACTTTATAATTCTCTGACTTGACTTGCCACCTTTGATAACTGTTTCTTGTTGAATCTGGTATATATTGTACATCAGTGCAAAAGGAGCTATTGATTTTGCTTGCATTATATAAATATTTCTTAAACTGATCAAGGAGGGCAATTTCAAACATGCCATCTGTGTTTTATTGGTTTCTTGTAGAGAAACCTCCAGCACCATCACAGGTACAGCTGATTAGAGCTACAACCAACTCTTTTCAAGTGAAATGGGATGAAGTACCTACAGTTGAAGGATATCTTCTTCAATTACATGCTGACTCACCAGTGGCATCAGTGGCTGGAATACCTGGTACTGGGGTTCCTGAGACATCAGTGCTGAGTTCACAAGGTATTAGTCAGATCACATTATGCTAATGTTTATGCAGAGGTAGAGTAGAGGATTGCATAAGCAATTAATACCAGTTTTGGGTTGGTTTTTTTTTTTAAAATCATTTTGAGAGAGAGACCGTATTTCGTTGGTTATTCCCCAAATGTGTGCATCATAATTATGGAAAACTCAGTTTTAACTTGTCTCTGTCAATTTTGGCCAGCTGTCTGAATACGAAGATATTTGTACAGTGCTGGGCACGCTTTGAGAAAGGAAACAGTGAGGAAGGAATTTTATGTGACTGTTTGGCCATGGAGTTTCATTTCAGTCTTACAACCAAGTCTTCCTTCAGGCTACTGTGGGTCTCCTTCTTGCCTACTGGAATAGATTCCAACCAACATAATATTAAGTTTTATGTAACTGATTGGAATTTGCTTTTGTTTACCTAAAAGGTGGCTCTTCTCTACATGAAAGTCCACAATCATTGCCTAGTGTCCCTTATCCAGAAGTGAAGGTGGATCATCCCAGCCAAACAAATAATGTCATTCCTAATAACGTAAGTGTAAACTGAAAAATGCCTAAGTGGCAAAGTAGTGTGGGAAGTGAGAGAACTGCCAAAACACTTTCTCAGTTTTAAAAGTCCCTGCATACTTGTTAGGCCTTAGAAAAAAAAACAAAATCAAACAAAAAAAAAGACACCTGCTGAAGTAGTTGTTCTGTTTTCTTACATCCTTCTTACTTTCATGATTGACAGTCTTTAAAGTCCTCTTCCTAGTAATGCAGAAAGGAAACTGCAACTGTGTTGACTTCCAGAACACTAACTGGGAGCCTGCTACTAATAGAAATACTATTCATCCTCACAGCGTTGGTGAAATTAATGTGGGAGGCAAGAAGGATAAGGCACGTTCCTTCTTCGTTAGTGCTTTCATGCTAGTCTGCTTAGTTGTAGGTTCCTACTACAGTATAAACCCACTTATTGCCTATGCTGGTTGTGCAGTTGTACATGTTCCACTGTTTTGCCAATTTAAAAGAAAGAGGGAGGAAAAACTCTGGTTAAAGGATCACATTTCTAGAAATTTAGACCTTTTCTTAATTGTGTAAGGCCTCAGGTCTGTATGGGATCCATAATGTATTCTTGTAGAAAACACATGTAGAAGTACTATGAATTTCACTAACAGTAGAAGTATTGTAGGTATGTGCCAGGAAAGCAAGAGTTGAAAGCCTCTGTAATTGTGATTTTTCCCATCCCGTTAAGTCCCCACAATAGACTAAATGTATGCGTCAGTGAACTTCCGTGTAATAACATGAGAATCACTCTCAGATAAAATGTGATATGTGTCAGAGACATTTCCAAGTCAAATGAGAGTTTGAATCGTTGTTTTATAATGGCTAAGATAAGGTGGATTGTGAGGTTGGTTTCTTGTTTTAATTTAAAGTGCTAGGGGGATTTGTTGGAGGGTTTTTGTCTGTTGTTTTCAAGGAAGCATTTTCATGCCATGTTTGCAACTGAAATTGAAATTTCTGAACTTTTAAGTTAAACATTAACAAATGTATTGTTTTGGTTAGGTCCAACTTTCCCTTTCATCCAACTCATTATTAAAAGTAGAAGGAAAAGAAAAGGTTGCAGCACCTGAAAACAAGATTACACAGGAGACTATGAAAAACCATGCAGATGCTACAGGATTCAAAGAATCAAATGCCCCTTCTCTTTTGCCTGTTTGTACTTCAAGTAAGATGACTATAGAATAAAAATTAATTAAAAAGTGAGAGTTAAAGTTGGTCTCAAACACAAAATAAGATTATTTCTGTCTTGCAATTTAAAATTACTTTAGAGGCCTTTGTAGTTTAAAAACAACCAACTTGTGCTAGTTATTATTGTACACATTTTTAGAAGATACAAGGAAAAATGAACTCTTAAGTTGTTTGAAGTGTTGCAAAGGATGTGAAATTCTCAATATATTCATCATTTTGATGGCAAATGTGTCTCTAAACATAAATAGCCCTTTTTAACATCAAAGAACAGACTGACAGCACCAGATTCATTTTACAACATTAAGGTGATAGTAACTCCAGGCTCTCTTTGACACTACTTCTGTCTGTTAATAGTGAAAAGTTATTAGCCAATGTAAAATTTTAGGTGACGCAGAGAGGAGCATGATTCTCTCTGTAGAGAAAACAGAAGACAATCTGTTTCCTCTGACTGTAGAGAAAATAGAAGATGGCTAGGCACTGATTTAGGCATTTTGCTGAATTGCCTTAAGTTCAGTGTGGTGAATCCAGGCTAAATCACCTGATCTGTTTATATTTGACTTTCATGTAATTTATAGGTTGATGGGGTTTCATTTTCCTCACAGTGTAATTTAAGTATTGTGTGGAAATTTAGGATCTTAGTGCTAAGTGAGAAACAGACTAATCTTAAGTTGATTGTTACAATTCTGTGATACTGATTTGTGCAGATACTTTATGTCAGGATTTTTTTTCCAGATAAATCCTTTCGTAACCAAGCAGATGTAGAATAGCAAGCTTAAAACAAATGAAATCACCATTTTAATATAACTGTTTACATATATCTATTTATGACTATGCAGACAGACTCTTGTTAAGTTACCTACCTAAAGAAAACATTAGCAATTAATATAATCAGATCTATTCTAACCTAAATCGGAGCTAAAGTCTGGTTTTATATGAAACTAAAGCCATTAGATCAAGTTGAGATTTGTTAGACATTATCAATGTTGAATTCTGGTTAATATTTTCTTTTTTTAAGGTCCTCAGACTTCAGCAAATGTAGGTGAATTACATGACTTGGACAAACGAACTGTAAATCCTGATGCTTCTGTATCCAGTACTGTCTCCAGCACACAAACTATGGTAACCCAGCAGGCTGTTAAAACTGAATCATCAAGTACAAATGGGGCAGTTGTTAAAGATGAAACTTCACTAACAACATTCAATTCAAAATCTGAAGGTTTGAAATGTGTTTCACATACTGTATTTTGAGCCATATATATCTAAGGCCATCAGAGTTCGTCTAGTGTGGTGGGATTCCCATCTTGACTAGTACCTGGGATTGAGATAGGGCTTTGGGCATTGAGGACCTTGGGCAGCCTGGATGATCTCTGCTATGATTTAAACATCTTTTAAAATCAGGATATTCCTGTTATACATTTGTAAACCACTTTGTTTCCTGTAAGTGAAGAGTCCTTTAGATCTTCATTTATGCAGAAACCCATTTTCTAAATAGCAGTGGCAACCAGTTTTGGTGCCCATAGCGCGTTTGCTTTCATTCAGTGATTGTCTGTTTGTTTAGTCAGCAAAAGACTACAAATAGTAACCTTAGATGGTTTTGATTTTAAACAATTGACCTCCGTAACAAATATGGCCAGTTCCTGTGGCTAGCTCACCGCTAGTCAAATGTGGTGACCTCTCCACAGTCTGCTTGAAATAGCTGAAATAAGCAGCAATGCAGAACCCAAACATATTGGTAGTTTTTCAGGTTTTATTTTCCGTGAATATCAACAGGCTGTGCTTGCTATTGTTCTGAGTGTTAACTAAAGAACTGTATTCTCTTTGAGTAGTGTAATTTTTACCAAACAGTATTGTATTTTAAAAGCAAAACTCAGAAACACAAGTATGGAATACTAATATTACCTTATGTTGCTCATGTGCTTAGTGCTTATGTGCTTTAATTTATCTTTTTTTTTTTTAAGATTCCATTTTAAATTTAATAAATGTTCTTTTCCCATTTGTTAGGATTGTGTAAAGATTAACTGCTCATGTCCAGAATTCAGACTGTATTAATGTCAGAAACAATGCATTCAAATTAAGATTTCATGCTTAGACTATTCATATAATGTCATCACTATGTGCCTCAGTCTGGTATTTAGATTATTTGTTCACAAATATTTCATATCGATTTCATAGTTCTGTCACTTTAGAATTTTCTGAGTCCTGCCTTCTGTCTGTATTGTCTGTAGCAGCGTGCAATGCCAGGCTCTTACAATTGTTCTGGGAATATGACGCAAGCCAAAATTAGTTGTTCATGTTATAAATAGAATTGCATGCAAAAGAAGTCTGAGGCATACTTTTGCAACAGATACTTGTAAATGGCTATTGAGGTCAGCTTTCATGCTCTGTGGACTTTGTGTTAAATTTTTCATATCACTTAAGCTTTTTAAATATAACTTTTTTGTTTCTAGCTGCTGAAACTGCTTATATCATGCCTTCGACAAGGGTCAATACTGGACAGACAAATGATTCACACTCCTCTGTAAGTCTGGAAAAGTATAATCAAATTGCTGTATCTATTGTTCTGTTGATTAGTTGTGAGGGCTCTTCTGTTTTCCTTTAATTATATCTCTGAAAGAAAAGCAATGTATATTTAGGGCTTGAAGTGAATAATACAGGGGTAAACATTTCTGTTGTAAAGCTAATTGCATTGTGTGGGTTTGATGTGAGTCTAAGTAGCAGTTGTGTAGTTGGGAGGAGATCCAAGTATGTGTTTCAACTGTTGAATCATTTTTATCATCTGGCACAGTGGAATGGTCTCTCTGCTGCATGATGTGCAAATGTAAAATGTTTTTCTGTATGCACAGCTGAATTTAAAATGAAGTATGTATTAGATCAGACTAGTGTTAGCTGCTGATCTATAGGTGTGAAACATAACTAAACTGACATCTTGATGTTTTTCCCTAGAGGAGATGGGGACTGGCTATGCAAGCTGTAAATACTGCCTGAAAAAGTAAATGCTTCCTATTTCACCTGCTTACAACTTAATACACAAAACCAAGGTGCCACTGTTGCCACCAAAAGAGAGGAGCTAAGGATGGGAAGAAGCAGCTGCTACTAAAGGGTTGGGGTGCTTTTGCCAATAGCAGCTGCCACTCCTGCCCCTTTTCCATGCTAGCAGGATCATGGCCTGTCTGTGCTGGGCACGCTGACCATGCAGGCAGCCTCCCTGGTGCCTGGAGACAGGCAAGAAAGACGGTTTGTCTCCTGTGTCCTCCACCACCATCGCCCCATGCCACAGCAGAGGCCCTGTTCTCAGCTGCGAGCGAGGAGCGAGTTCAGCAGCAGCTTGAAAGAGAGTTATGTTGGGGGCTGAGGTAGAGCTGAATCCCAGGTAGAGGTGTTGGACTACGTTGTGAAACTTCTTGACCTCTGAGTGAAATTAACTCACAACTACATGCTGCTACAGACACCTAGTTCTACAGCTTTAAACTTCTTCCCCTCCCTGTTTAAACTAGAATGTCAGAGGTGACATCCCAAATATTTGGGTTTTGGGTTTTTGGGTTTTTTTTTAAATTATGGACTGTGTCTACATCAATATATAAGAACCAGTTGGCTTCGAACAGTATTTTAGTAATACTTGCATATTGCTTTGAAGTATAAGAAAGTAACACTGGTATGAAAGGGGGTTGTCTCTTACATATACTAGAGTCTTAACATTTTTTTTACATTACGTTGAAGTATGGTTAGTCTACATAACGTGTTCTTCAAATACTAGAAAACTCCACAAAGACAAACGGCACCGGTGAAAACAAGAGACCGGCAGTGGTACGATGTTGGAATTTTTAAGAATAACAGTGCTGTGGTGAGCCAGTTCTACTTGCTGCCAGAGGAAACGCTGAGCATCTCTAACAAGGTAGATGCCAATTCTTCTCTGACATGCTTGCACATATGTATTTTGGAATCTGTTGCTCATATGGTTGACAAAAAATGCAGGATTTTCTGATACTGCAGCAGGATCTGGTGCTTATAGGAGTTTTGTATTTTGTGCCCATGTAGTTCCGCCTGTATTTTGCTCACCTTTTTTTTTTTCTTCTTTTTTACTAATTTTCTTCTGTTGTTCTTGTATGATAATATGGAACATCTTACTGTGCTATTGCCAATTCTTTCCATGTTTCTATTTCTAGCCTTGGGTAAGAATTTTAAACTTAGTGAACTTTCAAACTAGTAAAAATTAAAAAAAACCAAGTTTTTAATATGTTATTTCAGTACAGCATTGAAATGTTTTGATCAAAGTTTCTTCTCTGTTTCCAGAATCTTTGCTTAGAAATTGTTGGAAGATACTAGTAAGACATAGGCTAGGCTGTTTAAACAGACTAGATGTGGAACTGTAATGGGTTTTGTATTAGATTTCTCTAATTTAATGTTGTTGCACATGTAAGTTTATATATGAAAATGCTGTATATGTGAAACTTGCAAAAATGTTGCAGTTTTGCTGGTGAAAGTGTAAATTAATGATGTCCTCCCGAACTAAAACCAAAGACAATGGGTATATGTTTTCTTGAGACATTAACAAAAGAACAGAACATTTTCAAAGCAAGCACTACACTATAAATATTGCACATCTTAGTTTTAAAGAGCGTAGTACATTTTACAGTGTTTACATTGATTGTGATTTCTTGTACATTATTCAGAAGGAAAATAGTTCCATTGGAAGTTTCAAGGATGAATCAATAAATATTTTAAACATGGAAGTACAGTAGCATATAATGTTTCAAAACCTATTTGTTACTAACTTACAGTGCCTTTCTTTAAAAACATTTTGATTACCTACGCATCAAATTGCAACTCCTAATTACAGCAATAACTGGTTTTGAAAGAAAAATAATTTTTAGGACAGAAGAGTATGCTAATTAAATGATAAGCTATGCAGTTGAAAATGCTACTTTACTTTTACTTTCCCAAGTAAAGATGACCAAGAGGTGCAGTTTGATTTAAATGACTGAAAAATGGGAGGGTGGGGGGAGTTAGAGATGTAATCTCATATTGCTTCTTAGATCAGCTGTTTTGAGGTGAGCCAGTGCCTCAGTCAGAACGTTTTTGTAAATTCTGATTTAAGTACAAAAGTGTTAGATCGATTTTCAGTTTCAGTTAAACGTATTAACCTCAGTGTATCGCTACCCACTTTATATTTTTTTTTAGGCTAATTATGTTTAGACTATTTTAAAAATTACCACAAATTTTGCTTTATTTTCAGATGGAAAGTGCAGATGTGCCAGACTGCAGATTGCTTAAGAAACAGGATCTTTTTCCAGGCACAGTGTACAGGTTCAGAGTTGCTGCAATTAATGGCTGTGGTGTTGGACCTTTCAGTAAAGTCAGTGAATTCAAGACTTGCATTCCAGGTTTTCCTGGAGCTCCTTCAACAGTCAAAATCACCAAGGTGAGAAATACAGGTAATTCTAGTTCTGATGTATAAAATTCTGGTCACGAGTTTAATCTCAGAACTCTTGTTTTTAGTTGGTTTGTTGTTGGGGTTTTTTTCCCAAGTTAAAATTGTCGTATAAAATTGTGTCAGATGCTTAATTGGTTAATTCTGCTCAATGTCATATTTTTTAAGAAATTTGCTATAAGGAATTATTTTAAGACTTAATGATTGTGTTACCAGATACACATCTTCCACAGTCATCTGATAGTTTCCCCCTAATTTTCTTTCTGCATCCTTGAATCTGTAAGGGTTTACCATACTTTCTAAAAAAAAAAAAAAAGTCAAAAGACACATTTTTACCTCCAAAGAGTGATGATGTTAGGTTAGAATTTTCAGATGATCTTTAGAGGGTTTTTTGGGGTTTTTTTTAATATATATTCAAGTATCTAATGGTTACCTACACACAATCACATTTTCTCCCTTTTTCTTCAGAGTGTAGACTGTATTCATCTTTCTTGGGAGCCTCCCGCTTCACCCTCTGGAAATATTTTAGAATATTCTGCCTACTTAGCAATCCGTTCCACACAATTACAGGAAAATCCAAGTCAGCTTGTATTTATGAGAATATACTGTGGTCTTAAAACATCATGTATAGTGACTGCTGCCCAGCTTTCAAATGCTCACGTTGATTACACTTCTCGACCTGCCATAGTGTTCAGAATTTCTGCAAAGAATGAGAGAGGATATGGACCTGCCACGCAAGTTCGATGGCTTCAAGGTAAAGTCAGTGTCAGACGCAGCATTTAAGTGGTCTGTAGCCGTGGCGGAGAAAGTGGCGTAGTGTGTCTCTAGAACCAACGCTTTTCTGAGCAGTGCATGTGAAGTTCTTGAAGTGTCGTTTTGTTCCGTATAGAAGTTTAAAGAAAATTTAGTTGTTGCATTTGGCATAATATTTTAACGTTTTTTATATTTGGTCACAAGCAAAGACAAGCAAGTACTGAAGCGTTGGTTATTGAGTCTTACCCAGCCACTCAAATAATACAAGCCTAGTAAGCTTCTGATTTCCCTGAGCTTCACTTCAGCTCAGAAGTTTTTCATTCTAATAAGTAATCCAGTTACATACATGGGTGTAAGCAGGTTTTTTTTTCAATCTTTTCCCCCTCCTTACTAGAAAAAATTTTCATAAGGTGACATAAGGTGCATTTTTGTGATGCGTACACACTTTAAAGTCCATATTACAGCCAGGAGAGGTTTCGTCATCTTGTCCCAGCACTTGAATTTGTACAGGGTCATGATGAGTTGGGGGTGAGAATGGATCCACTGAAAAGAAAGATTAGTTTTTAGCCTGATCAGTCCTGGCTCAGCTTTTAAGTAAGCCAGTCCAGGGCCTCAAAGCAAGAAGTTTTGCTGCCGCCTTCTCTCATCCCACTCCTGGCTTAGCTTTCTGCTAGCTGGGAGCTGGCGTTGCTCAGCAGGGGGTCCTGTGAGCATGGGGGACACTTGAGAACGGCAGAGTGAGGGGAGCGCGCCCACCCCCTCGGGGAGGCAAGGAGCTATTGATTTGGTTTAGCTGGCCTCTCAGTTTGTGGGCTGTCATCCACAGGGTGTGGTTGAAAGCCGACTGTCGAATACACCACTGCTTGTTTTTTAACGTGTTTTCCTAAGATGGAGAGCAACAATGGAAGAAGTTGTCTTCCATAATGTTTAGTGTTCCGATGCTGTTTTAACCCTTTAATTGGCAAGGGTTTTGACCATGATCTGTATCCCAGAACACTGAAACAGTAGTTGTTTGAAAGTGTTTGACCATGTACATGATGTGAAATTATAAAACATTTAACAATGTCTCCTTCTTTTTGCAGATATGAAAACATCAGGCTCAAAGTAGAAACAACATAATAGATCTCAAGTTTGGAATGTAGTGTTTAATGTAACTCTTGTACTATTTGTAAATGCTACAAATATTTTATTTTTGCATTGTTTTTATCTTAAAAATATATAACCTTTTTTACGTTTGAAACATCAGCGTTACACAGCCTACAGCCTTGCTCAGGTATGAGTACCATATAGAAACTATATTGAAGATGGTGGGGTGGAGGACCATGCTCTATCCAATAGCTCTTTTTGGTAGTGATAGTTAAAATGTAAAAAATACACAGTTTCAAATTAAAAATAAATAAATAAAAACTTGGAACATGCAGTAGTATTTGAGGTAGAGTCCCCATGATTGCTATAGGTCTTGCATAGATAATTCATACGATTTGGTATATGAGCAAATTCTGTTTGGTTTCAGTTCCTTATACCACATTCTTCATTGTGGTGCCTGAGTACAAGGAAAAAAATTTCCAGTTATTATATAGTAACTTAAAACATATAAATATTTTAATATATACTCTTTTTGTAAAGAAATGATTTTTCTACTATTTGTAACAAATATCTTAATCTTGAAAGATATCCCCTGAAGATTTAAAAGGAAAAAGATAAACTTAGTCATTTCTCTTATTACAAAAAAACGTAAATTCATTGTAAATGCACTACTAATGTTTAGAATTATCCTTTTGTAGCTGTACAAATCCTAAACTTGTAAATACCAATGTTTACAAGAGACCTTTTTGGTCTTGTATTAAAACTTCCATGAGATCCATTCTCTTTTTTTTAAATCCATATGCTTTGCTTTTAGCATATGCTTGCTTTTTGCACTAATAATAACTTACCTCATTCCTGTGTTTGTAATCACTTGTGTTGCTTCCATAATGTTTCTGTAAAACTTCAATCTGAAAGTTTTAACCAAAGTTTAGAATACATGGTAAGCAATTTTGCACATACTGTATGGCAACTTTCAACATATTTATTCCAGTTAATCTTCTTAAGTGCTTGTTTGCTTTACCAGTATATTCTACCAATCAAGTTCAGTATCTCCCTTTTACTATGCAACATTTTACATTAACTAGCTAGCTGATACATTCAACAAGCATTACTTCTAGGAATAGGTTGATCCATTCCTATGCTAAAAGAAAAAGTTTGTTCACAGTAGTGAAATAAGGTAAACATTTTAAATGCTATTTATGTATCTATATATAAACCTATGTTTACCAAAGTGTAGAGGAAAATGGCTGAGTTGGACATGGTCATTAGGTGAATAGATTGAGGCACCTGAATAAGATTTATTTTAAAATAAAATCTAAATTATTTACTGTGCAATGAAGTTTATACTTTGCACTTTAATTTTGCCCCGAATGCCAAAAGACTGTACATCAAGGTAGAATTTCTTGCCTCTGCCAGTTATATTTGTCTTAAGAGCATTTGTAAATATATAAACTAAAAGAAAAGATGTGCCTGGTTTGGTGGGAGAAGTATCACTAAAATATTAGAGATTTAAGAGCTCGAGTATCCCACAGCGGATTTAATATCCAAGTTTTAGCTACCCTGAAAATCAGGCTTGTAATGGAAGTGCTGATACAGCCTTAATTATTGCAACACATCACATGCTATAATAGCATATAAAAAGTGCTGGGGACCATAAATTGCTGTAATAGTGTTAATTGTGGCACAGGAGTAATGCACGTGGTCTTACTCCAGAGAAAAATCTTGTGTTTATGACAATGACAGATATCCCAGATTCACTTTAAACAGTGTTTATAGTATGATTGTATAGGACATTTCCTGAAGTTAACTGGCTTTAAAATATTTGTGTTTTAATGTTCCATTTCATCAGGTATGATCTCACTACCAATACTCTCCAATAACTAATATACCGTACACATGAGCGGTTAACTAGAAAAATAGAACCCGGTTTTTCTTATTAGTACTGTGAAAGAAGCCTTTAGAGAAAACACTTGTGGCTTTGATTTTGTTGGTTGATAGCTGTGATTGTAGAGTTGTTATTTAAGAATAAAATCTGTTGGGTATGTCTGGGTGGAGTTTTTTTGCACTTGGTTTCACATGCTTTGCACAATTTCTTTTTCAGTGGGTATGTCACAACTACCAAAGGGTAAAACTGTGGCGTTTTCAATGAAAGTATAATTTCCTTGTAAGTGTGCTTTCTTCAGCTGACTTGACATAAGATGTCACTTTCTCTTCTTTGTCCAGGTTGGGTGATGTTGAATAGTGATCATATGCAAATCTTCAGTTCCTCACAGTTTTACTTTAAAATGAAATTGTGGTACACACTGTAAAATACACTTTGTGGTCTGTTTTTAGAACTGTATTTATAACGTCTAAATCCCACCTGTTTGCCCGTCGACTAGATATCAGACAAATATTGATTGTTCGATTTTAAATTCATTTGGAAGACTGTTGACATCAGCTCTTTGAGAATCCGTGTTATCCATTTTGTTTCATATATCGCTAAAGGACATGTAACAGAAGCTGAAACCTGTCAGATGACAGTATCCATATTGTAGAAATGTCTAGGTTTACTAAACTCCTTAGGGAAGTTGTGACTGTGTGAGTATAGGACAGTCGTGCCGGTTACGGCAGACACTGCTACAGCTTCACCTTAAGAATGTTCTTGTGAAAATGGAAATGAAGTGAACAATAACCTACACTTTGTGTTTTCAAAGTAATGATAGCAATATCTTTTGAATGTAGTTTGGAGTAGAGCACATGATCATGCCATAAACTCTGAAGCTATAATAAGTGTTACTGTTGTTATCTGATATTTCAGGATAGCGAATTTGACGTGAACTTAGTCTTACAGCCTGTTACTTAATGACCTCTACAAGGAAACTGACATTTTGTACGATTCAAGTTGATCAGTCTTATTTCAAAGCATTGTTTGTTCTTTGTAATAAAGTGGTTGTCCTATCAAATGCATTGTAAACACCGAAGCGTATGTCTGGTTTTTTCAAAGGTGTACGTGTACAAGCTTCAGATTTCTGCCCTTCTTTAGAAAAGGGGATGATTCGGAGAAGAGAGTGAGTACATTTGTCTTGGGGAGGAGAGGAAGGGTGTTTAATGATAAGCATTATAATACTGAGGAGTACTCTTTCATAAAAAGTATTTCCCAAGTTACTTCTTGGTTACCTCATGGGTTTTTTTCTTAGTTGACATTTCAAATTTCCCCTCCCCCGTCTTCAGCAGTTGCTGTGCTCTCGCCATTACTCTGCCCCCTTCCGTGCCTTTGTGCTGTGCAGCTTGCTGGCTGCGGCCTCTGAAATGAAATTTTGAAATTACTGCCCCTGTCTATACAGCAGTTATGTTGCTGCTGTTCAAAATGGGTGGCAAAAGAGTTTGGTATTGCTTTGTTACAGTTTGTTAAAAGGATGGGATGTGAGCGAGCGCTTAGCATGCTCAGAAGGCTTCTAGCAAGGATATGAATTGTGTGCGTGTCCAGCTCTGCTCAAAATGTCACAGTCTTAGCTCAAGTTGCTAAACTTCTATGGCAGCTGACTATGGGGAAACTCCTGGGGAAATAAGTAATACATGTTTCTAGAAGCCGGGAAGCAGAGAGGAGCCAGTGAACTGAAAGGTCTACAGAATTGTTTCTAGACCTCTTCAAAAGACTTCACATAAGAAATTGCTAAAAGCTGTCTGCTCCAAATTGATTCCTTCCTTGTGTTCCTAGCTATTAGAGTAACTACTGTTGTCTTTATTTTCAATTATTTGTGATCCTTGCATTAGTGGAAAAGAAATGGGAAAACCTAAACAATCAGTGAATTATTCACTCGTGCTTTTTTCTTTCTAAGATTCTCAGAGTAGGAGTTATTTTCCCTTTGAGGCAGACTTGAATTTGCTGTATGAATTTATCTTAAAAACAACTCGGAATTTTTTTTTTTTTCTTCATGGCGTTAGCTGGTTCCTGGTGTATTTTTATAACATTTTCTAGCGAGCTAAAGGCCAGGGCTTTTATTCTGTGGCTTCCAGTTCTGACACTGAAGCATTTCCAGATTCCCAAGGCAGGGGTGGAGCATTAACTGCTGGCATTGTGTTAGCAGTTAATGTGTTCCTCCTCCTGTTAGTAGCTGTGAAAAACTTCATTTTGGTGTTTTCCATCGATCTGAAGCTCAGCAGAGATCCCTTTTATTAGAATTTCCAGAAGTTAGTTGAAAATAGGAGGAAGATGAGCTTAAAATGGATCTTCGTGCTCCTCAAATGATTCTTTAGGCTACTGCGCCTCCGGTGCTTTCCCAGAGCGGAAATCCCCGCGGCGTGCTGTGGGGCAGGTGGGGGTAGGCTGGGCACGCAGCTAGATCCCAGCGTGAAGGAACGGTGTCGGGTCTCCGCCAGAGAATTTCTCTCCTGCACCCGCACACCCCTGCTGTGGCCTTACGCGGGCCTGGGCTGGGAAATACCGCTACGACGAAAATCACAAACCCAAGGCCAGGCGTGTTACCGGGCCCCGAGGACAACTGCTACGGCAGGGTCCGTGAGGCTGAATCGTCCCGCCTTTCCCAAACCCAGGGGAGGTGGTTGAATCCGCTTTGCAACAGCCTCTGGGAAACGCCGGCCCCCGGTTTGGGTTTGGGGGGAGCCCCGGCTGCGAACAGCGCGGGGCTGCGGGGCTTGGTGCTGGAGATGCAGCCCCTCTGCCCCCTTCTCCCTCGCTTTCCTTGCCCGCTCGTCCCCCAGTCAGGCGCAGCAGCCATCGTTTGGCTGTCCCACGATTGATGGTAGCGGGAATTGCTCTGCAGAGAAAAAGAACGGATAACGGGAGACTCGTGCCTGGAGGCACAGGACAGCAGGATGCTGGTGTGTTTTAGGCACCGAGTTTAATTTGAAATTATATGGGATGGTATGAGTTTGCTCTGTTGGGCTCATCAGCTCAGCAAAGAGGCAGAAGCAGCGGAGCAAAGGAAAGGGAGGGGCTGGGCTGCACGGGTGGGAGAGGGGGAAGGAAGAGGACGATTGGGATGGGAGGAAGGCCCAAGAGATCTCTGTGAGCTATTGCATCTGTTTGTCTAACTCCATCCATATGTGCCTTACGTTAGGTTGTGAAGATCTGGCACCTGAAAAGGACTCAGTAAGTGGCTCCTTGGTCTGTTCCCAAAATCCTTCAAAAGCTGAAAGTACTTCACATTACTTGTTGAACTTACAGCCCTGCCAATAACGCCCCCCCCCCCCAAAAAAAAAAAAAAATCTACCAAGTTGGGGCTGGGTTTGGTTTGCTGTCATTGTTTTATTGAGGAGGTTCTTGCCTCTTGCAAGCATCTGCTTTTAATATATGACATAATTGCTAAGTTGGTACAGCAGCTCCTTAAAATGAAAATTAAGGCTCAGATATGGTATCTTCAAAGAGAAAAAGAGATGAAGCATTTCAGTGTATCCCAAATGGTAAGCAGTGTTCAGAGAGTTATTTTTGTATCTGATGAAATTATAAAATACTGTTATCCACACATGGAAGTTATCAATATACAATTATTTCCAGGTGATTCTTAAAAGAGGCACACTGGGTATGTGCTGTCTTAGGAGGTTCAAAGCCACCTTTGTTTTTGTTCCTTGTTTTTGTTCGCATCCTCTTTTTTTGGTTTGCATTCTTTCATTTAAATTTTTTTTGCCGGGGACTCTTAACTGCCTTTTAGGATAACCACCTCTCTCTTACATGCAGTGCTGATAATTCTCCTTTAACAAAGAGTTATTAGGTACAAGTAGTAGCTCGTAACTTTGAGCAGCATTAAGAAGTACCCCAAACTTTTCTTTTTAGTAGCAGCTTTGTAATTATTTCTTCACTGCACTTTACCTGAGTAGGGAGAAGACTTCTCTCTGTTGACTGTATCTGCTGTGTGCTCCGGAAGGAAAATGTTCGGAGCCTGGGAGCAACTCTGTGAAGTGACTGTCTTGGAAAAAACAAAAAGACTTGAAATTTCAATCTAACAGTTTGAGATTTCACCTACTTATATCACAGCATAAATGTTTTAGTATAAATGCAGACTATTTATGTAGTTACTACTCAAAGAGTAGTTACTAGGATCTGTTTCTTGTATTTGTGCTGCTACTAGAAGGTTAGGAAGATGACGTTGCTGTAGAAAGGTGCTGCTGAGCCATCTGAAGCAACCTGGGAGCTGTCAAGCCAGACAACACAAAATTGCCAGTTATTGTCAGTATTTCTTTTTCTGGTGGGTACAGAATTTGATGGTCCCGCATCCACTCAAGAGCAACTTTGGATGAGTTTCAGCTGCTTGGTTTGTAAAACGTGGCTGTTGCTGCTGGTTTTGAATAGAGGAAGAGCGGACCCATCCTCTGATGGAGCACTCCCCAGGTCCTGCAGTCTCTGCGTTCCCATCCCAAAGTGACAGAGCCCGTTTCCCTGTAGCAGAAATGCTTTCCGGCTGGCTAGAGGTGACATTTTTGCATCCTTTCCCTCCTCCCCCAGTGCTCAGCTTTTCCTACTGGCTGGCTCCAAGCAGCTTCCTGCTCACCAAATTGCTTCTCCCGGTGTGTTACATTACACAGGGAACTCAGGCATCTGGGTGGGTTTGGGTTTCATGGCCGGAGCTGAGAAGCTGGGTGCTGCAGAAACAAACCCGTGCGTCCTGGAGTCCTGCATCTGCGCTACACTCTTCTTGCCAGTGATGGGACGTAAGCTCTGAAGGGGTCGACTATTTGTCTTCACACAGGGTGCAGAGAGGAGTAAAAATAGTATATACTACTCGTAATTTGCTGTTGCATAAAATGCAGTTTTAGCTGCAGTTGTATTTCAAGTGACACAGCATTTATATCTGAACTGCAAGTCTTGGTGTGCTGTTGGAAGTTGCTTTTATTTGCTGTCCCCGGCGTGTGTCCTTTTGCAGGGGGAGACACTTGTCATCACAGTCGTGTCATTTCAGATTCCCTGCCCTTATTTACTGAATTATTTTGATTTAAAAAAGAGTCTTCTGTACTTTTGTCTCTCTTATTTCTGTCATGCTAAAAGCACACCTGAAGCAAATACAGCTAAGAAATTAGTTTTCTGCTGTAGTTGTCACTATCTGTGCCCTACCCTGTTTGGGGAGAGCTGCGTACTGAGGCAGGGCAGGGAACCGCTGAGTTGGAAACAACCCTTTTTTGTTCTTTTATTGTGCACAGAGAAGACACACGGTAACAACAGTTTAGGAGCAGCAGGAAAGCGCTTTATAGTCACTGTTACCCCAATGGCAGGGGAAGAGTCACGCTGCGCCCAGTGATTTCTGGAGAAAAGTGGCCTGCATCTCTGAGCAGGACCACAGACCCAGGCTGATTCTGATCAGGAATAAATCACTGCTAAAACTTTGTCTACAATGCACTGTGGTTGATGTGCGTTCTGTGGGCGAGCACTGAGCCACATATTACTGTTGTTCGTTAGCCAGAAACCAAACCCTTTCCGGCAGCTCACTGCTAAAAGTCAGCTGCCGACGGGCTGGGCCAGATGAAGTATTAGGCACACACAGATGCCATTAGCAGCCTGAAGGATGCTCCTCTGCCCAGCAGATTTAAACCCTCAACAGTTTTCTTTCATACAAAAGCAAATCAGGTGCCATTGCTCCTGATGAACGGATCCCCTGGCCCCGTGTGCTGCAGTAAGATAGTCCAGGAAACCACCCGGGCAACTTGCCCAGATTCCCTAAACCAGTGTCGCCGACTCCCTGTGAGCCGCTGAGCGCTGCCTCGCCTCTCTCACTGCCTCCACAGCCATGCCTGGAGACTGCAATTTAATAAACGCGGTGCGGCTGGCACCAGTTTGGAAACTATTGTGCATAGGAGCAAACCGCCCTCCCTTCCCAGGAGCATTTGGCCGCGGATGTCAGCACAAGCTGAACTGGCACTGAGCTTCGAGAGAGCGTTCCATTAAAATTTTACATACTGAGGGTCAGAGGTGACGTTGCACTCCGTTATCATACCAATCTCACAACTCAGTAGGTAAACAGATAAATATTTGGTTGCTTAAATATAATTTTTCCAGCCTTTTTAAAGGGTAGAAGCGTGCATGATTACACCAGAACAACATGTCTAATTTTCAAACGGAGAAATTGGTCCGTGTTTTCAACTAGGTACATGTATTAAACTGTACCATGGCTAAAAGGCATCCTTCCACCACTGCTCTTTTCACCACACCAATTTGAAAGGGGAATATAAAAGTAACCATTGTCCACATTATCGATATTTAACTTCTTCCTATAGAACTACTTGGGCCCTATATAAAATATAGTTTCCCTATAGCATTATTCATCTTAGAATCTAGATACAGGTTTGGGGTTTTTTTTTTTTTTTCCAATCTATAAACTTAAGACAGTTCACTTAACTGAAAAACTTCCTTTCTTTTACTTTACTCTGTACAAATCAAAACTGAAAAAAGTCTAGCCTGCACCATTTGGGAATGCAGTGACTTAAAAGCAAGTTGTCTTACTGTTATAAATACAACTGAAGCAGCGAATCTATGTGACTTAACTAGAACATTAGTCAAATTCAAAGCTCTGTAAAATGAAGAATTTTATAGCTAAGCAAGGCTGCTGGCAGCTCTTATCACGACTGCTAGGTGCTGGGGAAAATACCAGCCCTTGGCTTTCCCCTTTGTTGTGTTGCTTTGCATTGAGGAACCTCTGGTGCACGTGCAGTTGCCCATATGCTTCCCCTCCTGCTGAAGGCAAGAGAGAAATCCCCTATATATGTTTACAACATGTTAACGAGCATCATGTTGAAACTCTGCGGTAGGGACCATCTACTAATCTGACATGATTCACAATGTACCCAGGGTGCAGTTCAAGGAAGACAGCTATTTAAAGTCGAGCCAGACTGATTTTTAGCTACAGGCAGATAAACATGGGTCAGTAGATATTTAGGATGTACCGCCTCATGGCAAGACTGCCTCTGTGTTCTGGCTACACCATCCAGCCACGTATTTTAGTGTTCAGTAGAGATCAGAACAGAGGAATAAATAAAATAGGAAAGATGCATACATACAGCAGCAAGATTGGTAAAGGCAGAGCCTCAGCTCCTATTAAGCATGTAATAAAAATGGGACGTAGAAGAACACCATCTAAATTAGCTTTTCTCATAACTGCACTTTGACTAGAGAGAACAGTATTTCTGTGCTTTTGAAGACACCATGAATACTCTATAAAGAAAGATCAGAAGGATGAAGTCACACAAAAATTCATTAAGAAAATTAATGTAGTAAAATTTGCTTGTGTCATGGAAATACACCTAAAAAAAGTCACTGTGCTTGGAAAAAAGATCTTTGAACATCACTGCTATTTCAAGCAGCCTTTCTCCAAGTTTTATCATAGGCTGCCACAGCTGTCTCAAGCTCAATTTGGGGCTCTGTTAGTTCAAACAAAACATGCAGAGAACCAAAGACAACAGTTTTGTAGAAGCAGATGGGATACAGCAGGAATGGTCACTCTTGATTTGCATCTAAGCTACTTTTAAATTTTGAGTACTTACAAACAGAAAGGTGAGAACACGTATCAGTTGTTAAAGACTCCACAGTGGTTGTGCTACTACTAATATAAATTAGGCAAATATTTCCTCAGGCCACATTTCTTTTACCACCTCTACAGTACCCTGCAAACTTTATTAGGTGAATGGCTTCAGAGAGAGATCAAAGTGTTGTACTATTACTTCTACATGTATATTTTCAGGAAGTGAATGAGCAAGTTGGTTGCGGTTTTGTCCCTGGACCTCGGGGGCTAAGAGGGAGAAGAAAGAAAAACAAAGCAGTATCAGCTCCTTTGCTCACAGGATGGCGGGTAAACCACAAACTCCAAACACTTTAACCTAAACTCACAGAAGAGACAGCAGACTGAAAAATGTATAGCTGGTTTCAAGCAAATGTGACTGATGACCTCAGCCCCCTTTCTGCACATCCAGCTGCCTTTCCTAGCTTCTCCTTAGCTGGGATCACAGCTTGTTCCATTGCAAATCTGGGAATATCGAGAACAGGGTATGACGGCCTGAAATAAACGGAATACAAACAGAAGGTGCTCTTGTAGTGATTGTGTTATTCATTTGTACATTTAATGAAAAACTCCATTTGTTCAGTCATAGCTGCTGAAGATTGACAGACTGCCACAAAACCCAGAATATCCACCCAGATCACCACAAAATGCACTGGATCGCATCCAGAGGCTCTGCCAGCATGATGCCGATTTGTAAGAAACACTGTTCAAATCTGCACATACATAAGATTTTTGTTTAGCAAAGACCTGGCTATTGCAGGCTTCTGGGATGTCTTAGTTTAAACTATTTTCCCCAATATTAAACCGTTACTTTTTTTTTTTTAAAAAAAAAAAAAAAAGACAAAACCAGCAAGAAATTATATGGCAACAGGTTCAAGGTGTGGTTTGCTTAAATTAGTGACAGGTATGTGGAAAGATAATTATTATATTACATTTCAGTCCACTGCAAACAGTAAAAATATCAAAGGTCCCAAAATTCAGTCTGAATAAGATGTATTACTAAAAGCACCACCCCTATCCTAACGGGCTAAGACATTGCATCTAACAAAATTACCCACCCAATTATTAAAGAAACAGCAATGTTACTAAGAACAGCTCACTAAATATATAGAACTACATTATCTAGGTAGAGTTTATTGCAAAAACCAGGAAAGAGACAGCAAACTAGAAGTCTGTCTTCCATTTCAGAGTTGTATCACTTGTTCAAGTTTCAATCAGTCACACACACACGCAGCCTGTACACAGAAAGTCGCTAACACAGTTGAGTTCCCACAGTCTCACAAGAAACCTTAAAACGTTTCAGTAAAAAGTTAAAATGATATCTTTTACCACAAGGACTATAAAATCCCCCCCTCACTACCCTTGAATTTCTAAGTTTTGGATTCTAAAAACCATACATAAAAAGGAAGAGTTATTTCAGTAGCACAAAGACTACCTTAAATATATCAAAGTAAGTCTAAGGAGAGTTAATGCAACTGAAAAAAAAATGAAATGAAATGAAGACCTGCATCGCACACAGTCAGCGTTTTCATCAACGCTGTTGATAAGCTCTAAGTCCCTAAATGTAGTAGAGCATTGGTTGGTTTTGATTAACTTTTAATTATGAAGTTACATAAAAAAAAAAACCCAGTTGTAACAATTCTTTTGAGCTGCTAGTTTCATGAAGAAAAAAGTCCCTTTCAAAATTTCAATAAATATGCCGACATGTAACGTTAGTTGAGGTTGTCATGCAAGACAAGTTACATAACCAAGACCAACTCAATCTTTATAATAAAGGCAACTTGCATTCAAAAATTAACTTTACCCTTACAATTTTATTCAAAGGGTAAACATGAATTAACCCAGCTGTTTACCTGAATTACAAAAGTAACATGATTCAATATGAAAATAAGAAACTGTCTACAAATCTCTGACAGTAATAAATTGCAATATACAATGCATACAGGAGTTATACAGAGCAACAAACTCTTGTACAAAACAAAAATACTTTTAATACCTTTAAAATCCAATTTTTTTTTTTTTAAAATCATCATGAAAAAGATTTGAGTCAGAACTCACACCTCAATTAGTCAAGCTTCAGGTAGCTACATTACAGCTATTTAATATACAAAGAGATAAATCTCTTCACCAGTCATTAAAACTGCCTCTTCGTTAGAGTTGCACAGCTTTTCCGTCTCATGTTCCCAGATACAAAGTTTTCTTCAAATCATGAGAACTGAATTTGTTGAACTCCAGAGATCTAGAGAAAGAAAATGCACACTTACATTCAAATGCACCTTTTCTGAAACTGCATCGCAGCTAGAAGCTTTGAATTGTCCCAGTGTTGGAATGTTACGTCATCCACCACCAAAGGACTAAATAAAATTAATTCTCATCTTTCAGAACAGGGCAGCTGAATTAGCGTTTGAATTTTAGCAGCAGAAGGGAGAGTAGGGGATGGGATACAGTACCTGTTGATACGATGTTGTGTAGACCATAACATTCTGCTGTTGGCCGTCTGTAGTTATCAAGCCTGCTGGCAACTGGTTAGCTGAAAGAAAGAGCATTTTAAGAAAGTTAGATGGGAACTGAAGGATACACAAAGCCTTGTTTGATGTGTCTGCCACCATTAAATAACCTTTAATTGTGGGCTACTCAAGGACTATGGAGCCATTCCTCTCCTGACAGTGACCATCCTACACTATGTAGAGACACGCTTGCTATTGAGTGTTACAAGTAAACAAGTTTATTCCCATTAAGAAGAAACACTTAAGAAACAAAATGCAACTTAATTTTGCATCAGATAATCTAAAAGTAAGACCACACCTTGTTCTTCCTCGGTACATGTCTGAGGCAGAACATACACAGCTGTACACTAGCAAACAGAGATTGCTTTTTCAGTGGTCAGGATGGCAATCTCCAGCATTCAATATCCCAAGAAACCTGGAGAACTCTGTTTTGCTTAGACGTAAGGTTAGCACTTGAGCATACAGATGTGTGAGGAACCCAATGAAATTGTTGTGCTTCTTTATAAAACAGGATCCATCAGGGACTCCGTAATGTGGAAGCCCCATGGAAGGCAGCAGAGATAACAGAGACAGGCAATGCCAAAAAAAAAAGGCACTGCCAGAGCCTGACATTACGCTGGTTGACTTCAGCACGCCCTTCAGGGTCCGCACAAAAGCTCCTAATTTCATAGAGGAGAGAGGAGGCCAATGAACAGAGTAAAAAGTACTTCTGAGATTTAGAGAGCAAACACAGGGAGTGATGCTCCGAGATGAACCTTTACAATAACACGTATGTTAAGCTCTGTGACACTCAGAGTAGGTATGTTACAACTGCTACTTGGAAGCAAAGCAGCAAAAGTCTTTAAGTTGTAATTTGAGTCACTGTAGCATAATATTCTCCGCTAGGAGACGACAAATGGGGCTTTCTTCTTTCTGAAGTATGACTGTTACTATGTATAAGACAGACATATAACCCATAAAAAAATTCTGAAAACACAGTATAATCCTAACAGCTTTCATTTGAAAGCTGACACTTGGGGGGGATTAAATTGGGGTTTTGGTTGGTTTTTTTTTTCCCCCCACCTTCACCGTACTAATTTTCAAATACTTAAGTTGCGAGTTAAGAGATGCGTTAAGATCATAGCGAGAAGCGGCTCTGGCAGGTCCAAAATTTTCCTGCCCTTCGATGCGCATGTTCCACATCCAACAGAGTTTAATGCCAAGCCTCTGACCCAGCCCTGGCATTAGGCTAAGACAAAGAGCTAAGGGTTACGCCACACTAGCACAGCTATTACCGCTACTCCTGCAGCAAGACCATCACTCTGAATAGATCTATAGCTGCCCCTATGGGGAGAAATACTTGCAGCACGTGACACGATCAACTGTTTTACTGAAAATTTTCTTCCTCCTTCTACTACTGCAACATCTCCTTTGCATGCTGCCAAGACTTAATGTTCTCTTCCAAAGTTGCTCTTTTCAAGCCACAGCAAATTAAGGCTTATTTCTTAGAGCACACTGAGGCTCCCAGGCCTGAGATATTTGAACAACTGACTAGGAGCAAATCTTCAGCCTTCTGCCATTTAACAGGGACCATATCAAATTTGGGAAGGGGACAGAGGATCCACAGATGGAAGGGGATTCCTTTTTTCTGGTTTCCATTTTCTGGTGGGCATTGTACTCGGGCTAAGCAAAGCATGAGCATCCAGAAAAGCTTTTTGTGAATTTGCCTCTTTGCCCATACAAAACAAGATACCGGATGCAGACACAATCTTAAGTTTCCAGTTTAAATGCTTGAAGTGCAAATCAGAATATATACAAAATAAAGTTTTTAGAACAATTTCTACATATTGATTTGGCAAGCTTCCAAGCTGGACAGACTCCTGACAGCTGCAATCCAGAAACCATTAGCAACATACTGTAAGTAAGTTGGGCCTATAGTTGTGCTAGTGTTTTACTACTTCTGAACCAGAGCTATTACATGAGTGAGTATGGACAAGAGCTTACTATTTGCATTGCCTAATCTTTAATTATAAATTTACAATATTAATGTTTTTTAAAAAATTAAAGTTTTCTATAAGTCCCCTGCAATATTTAGGTTTAGATTCTTAATTTCCAGCCAGTTTTATGAGCTTATCTTCCAGGCTAGTAGAGACCTGAAGAATGTGTACTGGTTTACATAGCCAAAGTCATCATACTGGAGCGAAGCATGTTTCAGACCCCAAATAGGTAATTTCAGTCCTCAGGCTTTGAATTTTAGTCCTCAGGCTTTGAATTTTTTCTAGTTCAGTAGTTTACCAGTGATTTTAAGCAGAAGATTTATCAGATATTTGAAAAACTAAATCTCATCAGCAGATATGACTAGGGCTGTGCCTCCTAATTCTTCTTGCATCAGCTTCAAGATTACCAGCCCATAACACTTAAAAGCCAAGGTGAAGACTACATACAAGAATCCAGCATCAACAAAACTAACACAAAGACCCAACAAGTGTCAGGCTTTAATTCACAGTATAAGGAAGAAAAACTACAGTGAATGCATATGATGCTCCTTGCCCTACACCTTGTAGTTGCCAATCTCTGCATTCTTTTGAATATAAGAAATACTAAGTGGTTTAGAATTATACGAAGATGATGTTCTTCTCTGGCTCATTTCTCAAAGACGAGCTCCTCAAGTCATCAAGTGGAGTTTATTTTACTTTTTCCCCAACAGTCTTGCAAGTAGAACCAATGTGGCCTAAGTATGTAGCTACTGGGGGGGAAAAAAGAAAGAAAAAAAAAAGTTTGCACCTTTCATTACAATCTGTGTTTAAGTATAGAGAAAAAATACTGGCACTAATGTATGCATTTAAAAATCTTCCACAGTTGACATTAGCTATTACTAGAGTGTCACCATTTATCACTATATTACTTCCTTCTGACCATAAATTCTACTGACTGGGAGGAGTTTATCTGAGCACAAGTTATCCTCCAGCTATCTCAAATGAAAATCTCAATGGATCACAGGTATAACATGTGGCCAGTCCAGGATGTATTCCTCAAGTAAGCACTTCCTTTAGACATCAGAATTCTGTTTTTAGAAAAGCCACAGTAATAATACAATAAATTAAAAAGTATTACTTACTAAATGCTTCCTCTGTGAGCTCCTCACTTAGACCATCTCCAGTTGTAACTGTTCCCCCAATTCCCTTTTCTCCTTTCATTGCCTGGAAGGGGGGGGGGGCGGGGAGAGGCAGAAGAAAGAAAGAAGTGTATTAGAGTACAGTTGGCTTGAGATTGTTTCAAAACCCCAGGAGCTGTAGCCAAGGTTTGGAACTTGCAGAAGAGTCACTGTGCAGCAGCGGAGTTTGAAATCCAAGACCTGTAAAACTCCATTGGATTTAAGAATGCACATAGTACAAAAATATATGAAGGGTGTTTTTCATCTTAGCCATACTCATCAGAAACAAAAACTCTGCAAACTAGGACTGTGTAGTTCTAACAAAGGCTTTCACCTTCTGCAGAGTCAAAGGTCTGCAGTAATCCAGAAGGAGCAGTTAAGAGCATTTACAAGAAATCACAGAATCTCAGAACTACCAAGAATGAGCAACATTTGCTTACCAACCACATGCAAGTGCCATCATCATACAACTAAGAGTTGACATTTAAAACCAAGATACCAAGATTTCTTTTCCCACAACAAGGACTACAGCCAGAAAGGATATCGGCACAGAAAGCCAAAGCTCCCAGTCATCTGCATGCCATTTCACAAGTACGAAGTTTGATGCTCTATGCTATTACGTAAGAACATCTGAGAAAATAACATAGGTATAAAAAGTATTCTCTGCAACTGTCTGATGTAGACTAAATACTAACCTACAAACCAGAAATATTTCACTAGATACGGTACCCTGAAGACAGAACTAGCTGGAATGGAGGTTTAAAACTGATAAGCAAAACCATCCAATCCATCCATCCAATTAAAACCCAATCCCACTACTCTGCTACCACAGGATATATACCTGCAAAAACGGTCACTTCAGAATGAAAGTAGCATAGACCTTCTTCAGACTTCTCCAGAAGTACTGAAACTAGTTAGGCACCAGCATTTTTAATTAAAGCACATACAGCACTTTGACCGCACGTGCAACTGCTACACAGAACTGAAAAAGATAGCACACAGCAGTACTTCAACTTTTAGATTACACCTCCTGTTATTCAGTTATCACAGCAAATGACCTTCTGGGAAGGGGAAGCTTCAAGTGCTATCAACAAATTAAATATCATTAGTGAGTCTGACCCCATTAATTAAAAACAAAAACCTTAAGATTTACAGAACAAAAAGTCTGAAGAGCATCTCTATCTACAGCACTGCCAATTTAGACATACCTGCTTCACTCATGCCAGTAAAAATCAAGCAGCCATGCCAACAGAGGGATCCGCATTTTAAAAAGAATAAATTAATTTGAGGTTTTTTTCCCCAGCATTATTTTAACCCTCAACAACTACTTTATTCAGGACTATGAGGAAGGGAGGTCACTGGATAAAAATACTTTTGATTTTTTTGGTTAAATCTGGTATTCTGACATCAAAGAACACCAAAGTAAAGAAGCAAGCAAGTATAATTCTCTTCGGTCTCCAGACAGGAGGCGGGGGAACGGGGGACCAGAACAAAAAACACCAAGCAGAAATAGCTTCTTTTTCAAAAAGTTTCAATTGCTGCAAGGAAAAAAAAAAGTGACTTTCTGCTAGAGAAGGGATAAATTAAAACTGCTTGGATCACATACCTAGCATGTACTATGTATCAAAACCAAACTGAGGGACAAGCTAAAAGACAGATTAAAAAAACCCCAAAAACATTGAAGCAGATAGCTTTCCATGTGAATCATTATTCTGACATGAGAAAAACAACTTTTTCTTTTGCAGATCTGAAGCCCAGACAAACAATAGGCATTAGGGTAGTTCCTCAGAGGATGCAGTCTAGTACAGTTTTATTGATTGAACCCAAAGACTGAATTAAGTATTCTTAATAGGCACCTTTAAAGAACACAGTGATTTACTACCAGCAATATATTAGAGAATTTATTCAGCTGAAAGCTTGAACGACTTTGAATCAGCAAGTCTAATCAAAATGCTTACTTACTCCTTTTTCTCTTGAGATCCTCTGGAATGTTTTTAAACATTACATTAGTCCCTGACAATAGCTGTGAGATACTGTGCAAGTTAGCCATTATACAATTACTATGACAGGGAGCTAAGGATAAATACAACCAGGTTAAATCAATGAAGAAATACTGAAGAATATACCAACCTCTCTGAATTTTTGGAGGTATAACTTCAAAGGTTCAACATAACTATCAAACCCCAAGGTAGACATGGCAAAGAGAATATCCTCTCCATTGATGGTCTTTCTTTTCTCTTGGTGACACCTCTCACTTGCTTCTGACGTTATAAAGCTGATGAATTCACTTACACACTCTTGCACACATTCCTTTGCGTCCTTAGCAATCTAGTAAGGAAAAAGTATAATAAAATCATTAATCAAGATGCAAGAAGATTAAAAACACCCAAAAGAATACATTAGACAATAAAGGAAACATCCCAAAACCTGATGATAATACCCATTCAGTCAACACCTGTATGTGAGGGAACCACTGGATGTCATCACTGCTCTATGTAAGCACAGCTGCAACATGATTTTAACTTAACTTTTACTATTTCAAGCAGCACAGCCAACTGCCAGGATGTCCTGAAGTCATAACTATGTTCTGTACAAGCTTCTACACACAGATGCATCTCAGTATTGCTTGCTTTGCTTACCTACGTCTTCTCTTTGAACTTGTTCATTACAATGTCACAGCCTACTTCCATCTTCCTTTTAATAGACCCAGCAGTTCCAACTCCACTGCAGTACATTCCCACAAACTCGGCAGTGACAAGTGCTTTCATCCTGACCAGATTCAGCGACTAGAATATATGCCTAGCAGCAAGCCTCTCTAATGCTTTAATATTCTGGTATAAATCTTCCAAATGAGAATTCAAATGAAGAAATATATGCTCCTGGCAAGAATGAAATAAGTAAATTTGATTATGGTTTTCAGCTGGACAAAAGTAATTTACCTGACTTAAAATAACAGCAAGCATTACTCATGATTATTTGGGAAGCTGACAGGAGCCAACTGAAAGATTATAATAATTAAGATTCTTGTTCTTCACACAAGAAGAACCTATTTGTATTTAAAAAAAAAAAATTAAGCAGCAACCGTATGTAGAATCTTCACTAGTTCCTCTGATATTTTCAGACACATAGGGTGAGATTTTCAGAAGTACTCAGCAGCCAGCAGCTTCCCCTGCAGTTTTTCACAAAAACCTCTCTGATTTTTCAAGATAGTTTGACATCCCATATGCTAAATTCTTGAGAAAAATCTCATCTTGATCACTAAAAATTTATGACAATATGGACTAGTGAAGAGATTTTCGCAGCAAAGATATAAATGTAACATCCAGATCTCCAGAAAGCCCTGAACACTATGAAAAGTACAAGCAGATGCAAGTAAATTATGTCTTGCTTCTATTTACAGTGATCTCAAAAAAAGAAAAAAAAAAAAAGAAATCAGCTTTAGCTAGAGGAAATAGAGAGGGGCAGGAATTGTAGTGGAATACAATAAAGAAGCAGCAAGCAATAGGAGCCCTGCAAAGGTTTAAGATAAACAGGTAGAATGGTCAAAAAATCACTGGCTCTGCAGAATGGATTAAAAAGTCTACTTTTAGAAGATAGAAATAAAATAAGTCTTTTGATATCTGGCCTTATCTGCTACATGGTATAAGGCAGGCTTCTTAGGTCATTTTAGCATCTGGACATGTAAAGATTCATTCAATGGAAGACTAACCAGGATGAGGAATGGATTTTTTATTTCATCCAAAATGGTTCACTTATTCCAAATTTTATACAACTCAATAAAAGCAGGTTAAATTTCGTAAGAGAGAGTCGCATAGAAAATATTCTTACTGATACAGGATTGTCACCAAGTCTGACCCATTATGGCAATTTCAGAGAACACAGAATAAGAAAGCTCTGAAAGCCTTACGAAGAGCACTGTTGTGGATACTCTAATTACAGCAGTTACTAAAAGCTTTCAGAAACCTAAGAAAAATTAACTTGGTCTCAACCAC
The DNA here is from genome assembly GCF_030463565.1 of Pelecanus crispus. Lineage (NCBI taxonomy): Eukaryota > Metazoa > Chordata > Aves > Pelecaniformes > Pelecanidae > Pelecanus > Pelecanus crispus. The sequence continues at coordinate 63,191,618 of NC_134643.1, read as the reverse complement.
CTCCTGCTCAGGTTTTCTGGGGAGTTTTCAGGGTTGTTTTTTTTTTTTTTTCTTTAAATGCTGTTCTCCAATAAATCAGAATCATTTGGAAAAATGTATTGTTCTACCAGCTCAAGTTCACTCAGAGGAAGGAATAAAACTCATTAATACGCTTTCTTTACCAGACAAGGGTATTACCTTTCCTGTTTGGGGTATGGCATTTTTCATTATCCTTGCCACATTTGCAATTGGAAGATATATATCTTGTTCTCTAAAACTCTCTTTTGAGCCATTTGTATCTTCGTGATCATTCATGCTGTCCTCGGTGTCTAATAAAATAAAGAAAAGTTAACAGAAACTGTATTTGATAGACAGCAGGCAATAATCAAGTCAAGTTTAAAATCTTACACTGAAGGATGAAGAACTTTGAAAGCTTAGTGTATTAACATTGTAGAAATAATTAAAAAATAGATGTTAACACCAGTGTACCTTTATGGGTGTTCAATATCATCTTTACATTATGCACAGAAATGTATGTGGCTGCCGAACACCAAGCATTCTTAATGTCATGTCAAAATACAAATTGTTTCCCAGAACATCAATTTTTTGTCATCACCCCAAAGGACTCGGTGCCGATACTGACAAATCCAAGCACCACCTTCCAACTGCAGAAAAAATGCTTTATAAGTGAGGCATTATGAATACAAACAATTGCAAATTTTTAGCTTGAGAGAAAATAGCAGAGAACTATAGAAGAACTGGAAGGAAACATATATATATGTACACACACACAGAGAAATAGTAGTATTTACTGTAACATTTCTTACCATCATGAGGCTGTATCACATAGTGACTGCCACCAATGTAATCTCCAGCAATTCCTAACTGAGAAGCATCCGTTGTGGAGCTGTCACCATCCATCTATAACCAGAAGGAGGAAAACTTTCAGCTTGGTTTGTTATACCGTTAAGGGCAGCTACTGCTGAAAAACAGCACTTAAATCAACTTAGAACTATGAGACCAATTTATACAAAGTATAAACATTTTGTCATTTGAGAACAGTATCCCCTCTCTCATTACTGAGCTTTACTGACAGTGGAAATAGTGAAGCTGTTTTGTGAGGCTTCACCAAAAATTCAGCCGGAGACACAGGCCGTGCACAGAAACATTTGGTTCATGCAGCACCTAGAGCAACCTTGTGTCATTCCCATGAGAGTCTGACCAGGACAGGTCAAGGCATCTGTTTCTCTGAACAACCCTCAAAACCCAACACCAGCCCACTGCTCACTGAATGCTTCACCCACAACTGTTACACACAGTGCATCCTTCACCCACCACTACCCTCCACCCAAACAGCTTCTGTCAAGACCTCAGGACCAGCTCTGCATCCTCATCTTCCCTGAGGCACCAGTCACTCCTAGGTGCCTGAGTCATGTTTTCCTTTGCTTTCCCTGGTCCTGCCCCGCCTCGCTCCTCTGGGCATCCTTCAGTGCTCCTCTCGCAATGTTCCTATGTGGTTGCCAACAAGACGTCTTCTCCTTGGGGCTTTAGAGATGGGGTGACAGTTTAATAGGTAATTTGAATGCCAGGAGAAAGACAAAAGCCAAAAGAGCCAGCACCTCCCTCCCTGGCTAGGGACCTTTGTCCCGGAAGGCACCGACCACGTTTCAGCTGGAGAAGTCTGAGAGAAGCCTGCCCTTCCTGCCTTCCCTCTTCCAACGGCGGCAAAACTACTGAGATCAGCAGCAGACATTTGCTGGCAAGTCTCAATGTTTGCTAGAAAAATCTATTTTGTGAACGAGCAAATAGGTCTCACAGTGCTGCTCTGAACAGAGGCCGTGGCCCAGAGACTCCTCAGCAGCCTGCTGTCTCACCGCTCGGAGACATCGCATGTATCGCGCTTCCTCATTCTACAGGTGAAAAAGATGAAGATGCCTCCTACGCCCCTTGGAAGTTCGCACCTCTTCAGCGAGGACTTGCCACAACAGCAACCCAACACATCACTGGCTTTTGCACCCACATTTCGCCACCGTCCACAGCACACAGGTACACATGCATTCTTGCAATAGCAAATGCTCCAGCCTGTGTAACCTGTTACCATATTACATTTTGCCTTTTTACAGGAATAACAAATTTCCTTAAACACTATCACCAGGTGATCAGTAGAAAGCGCAGACCTATACAGTATCATGGCAGACAACAGTTTCATTTTCAGAGGGGCTATTTTAGTAGTGCCAAACCTAGAGTTTGAATTCAAGTCTCCAGCTTTTTTAAACTTTTGGACAATCTTGACTTTTTTGCAGTTGCAGGTGTCTTGAAAATTAGTATATCAAAAATAAACTTTTGCAGAACATTTAGCTGCCATGCTTCCAAAATGTTGTCTTCCCCTCCCACCCCCCACGTAAGGTTGTATTTTTGCAGTCATGTGCTTTAATAATGCTTCTTTTGCGGAGAGGAAGCAATGCAAAAACTAGAGAGGGAGAAGGGGTTCCCCAGCACATGCAAACTCTTTCAACACCAGCAGACAAATCCAAATTATTTTTTTTTTCAAACACATTTAGATGCACAGCACCAGATTCGCCTTTGCTCCAAACTTTCTTGGCTATATTTAACATCAAACAGTTCTGTTAGCATTTGCCGATTTACCTGGTTGCTAGAAAATTAGCTCTTCCATTCCCATTCTACACTTCATGTAGTTCCTTCTCTGGACCAGCACTTCGCATCCTTCCCTCTTCCCACCCCAGCTGTTTCCAACCCGAGCAGCCAGCCTTACTGAGGAGATACGCACGCAGCCCCGCAGCAGGCAGAACCCTGCTCGATTCACTCACTGACCTACACCAGCTGCGCAGGTACCCGGGTCTCTTTGGAAAACCACCTCTGCCCCAAAGGGTCGCGTGATCATTGCCGCTGAGACCATGCAGCTCGCTTCTTTCCAAAACCATCAGCCTGACGAGGGAGAGGGAGAAGTAATCTTGTGCTATTTTTATACCTACCCAGAAGTACGAGCAATTTAACCTCTCTCTAATCTGCACTTTGCCTGTGGCCACAGGGCTGGGTTTTGCTTTCAAACCTTTAGGCAACATCCGGTGCTACGCTTGGCCACAGACGCACACGTAACCTGAGCGCTGCTCACATTCAAGGCAAGACTAAAAACAGCTGGATGTAGCCTTAGAAACTGTTTCAGAGAAAAAAAAAAAACAAACACACAACCCCTTCCACCTCTTCTTCATCATACAGAGTATTACACACACTGCTTTTTTTTTTAAAAGCACTTCTGCTCCCTTTTGATGAGCTTTTGTAAAACAGTTTCATTTCTTACACAGCAGCTCTGCCCAAAGGAACGTAGCATTTTAAGCATTAGCCTTCCATGTGCCAACTTTCATGTAAATTCGCTTTGCCTGCATTTTTCAGGCTCTTTGCTGGGAGATTTAACTTTGCTTTTCAATTTTCCAAAGGGTCTGCAGTTTGCTTACTCAGCTCGCTCCAATGACAATGCAAGGATATCACAACCCTGCATGTCAAGATCACCAAAACTGACATCACCCAACATTAAGAGACTCGTGTCTCTCTTCCTTCTGCAATTTGAAGCAATTAATGCTCTACAGTCTGGTGAATCCCAAAAGCTACCTCCAAAATTAAGTTAGGGTTTTCTGGCAGTCTTGTTCTCAGTTTGGGCTCTCTGATCCCTCCTAGAATTTAACTGGGAATTCGGGTCTCCACAAAAAGCCTTAAGTTTACTCAGTCCCAGTACTATTTTAAATGCCTTGATGTTTCTTCCCCTCTCCTTTTTCAGTCTTCTGTGAAACATCTTCTAAACCATTTCCTTCTTCCAGGATTGCAATATTTTTCAAATTTCTGCAGTGATGTGATAATTCACTTGTTTCTGCTCACCCGTCCCACAGGCTACCCTCTGAATCTTTATTGCCAAGACCCAGCAATATTATTTAAGAAACCATCTTGCTTTCATTAGCCCAGCTCACCTTCAAAAGACAATTCCTGTCTGAATCTCTTTTAAACCTCCACTGCATCTGTAGACAGTTTTGGCCATATTAGACTAATGCATCCTCCAGGTACTATCTTTGCTTTTATTCTTTTCTGTGTGCACATTTCCATATCTACTTGCAGTATGTATTATTTCACAATTAGTGAGAATTTGAGTGGAAGCTTATCAACATTATAAATCTAAAATAGCGATTAGCAAAACTGACAGGAAAAGGCTTGCAAAAGAAAAAGGCAGATCTGTCTCAGATACAGAAAACAGGCACTGACAGCTTAACATCAACTGAAATTACTTCAGTGGGTATTAACTTAAGAAAGACTTTTAGCTGCCAAGACAACCTTGGGATGGGGGATTACAGACAGTGTAACACCCTTCTGTATAACGCTTAGCATAACCAGGTCCTAATTCAGGATTGCAGGATAATTCAGGTTGGAAGGGGCCTCAGGAGGTCTCCAGTCCAACCCCTGCTCAAAGCAGGGTCAGCTCTGAGCTCAGAGCAGGTCGCTCAGGGCTTTATACAGCCATGTCTTGAACACCTCCACAGACAGAGCCTGCCCAGCCACCCCGCGAGCCTCTTCCACTGCTTGGCTGGCCTCACGGTGAGAAACAAAGCAGCATCTCTACACACTGCTTCAATCCAAGTACATTTGATGGAAGAATTTCAGTCAGATTTAATTTTGTCATTTAATTCAAATCTAGATCTAGGCAACTGAATATAGCAACTGTAATTAGTATACCATGTGGTCACGCTACTAGCATTTCTTTGAGCCCTATGGATGATACAAACATGACCCTGCTGAAAAATGCGTCCACTGCTATCCTGGTCATCTCATAATGAACACAGTTACACGTTCAAGTATTACAGGTTTAGTTTCAGATGTTCAAAACTCAAGTCAATCACCACATACCTGACTGTCAGCTCAGCACAAGGTCTGTAATACATACAACACAATACAATGCTCAGAAAATGAGAAAACAGTTACTAACTAACCCCCCCCTTTAAACAACAACAACAAAAAAAAACCCCAAAACATGACACAAACTAAGCTTTCAGTGTCCCTGAAGTTAATCTAAAAGGGCAGCAGTCCAATGCAGCATAGAAACAAGACCCTGCCTACAGTAACTGCAGTCACTGGGAGACTGGAAGGACAACAGGTCTTACGCTGGCATGTTTACTAGGAAGAGCTACTTCTTTAGATGGAAGTAGATGCTAGATTTCATGAACAGGCAGAATCCTGGAAGACCTAATCCTAAGAGTCCTGACGGGCAAAAAACTCTCAGATTTTGCTTTAGCCCCTGGAGCCATTACAACTTTCTTTAATTTGCAGATTATATATCCCATTTGCATGGCAGTTTCAGCATGCAGACATTCCAATGGCTCTTACTACAAGACAGTGCCTCCTACACCTGTGTGGCTACCGAACTGCAGAAGGGAGGAGGGCTTCCAACACATTGCTCTAGTAGCACATATTGCACACACCTGCAAGAAGCACTTACTGCATGTTGTACATTACCCTTGGTCTTTAGTGCTAAGAAAATACTAAAGCTCCTCTATGCATACACATATTGACTGAATCAAGACTAAGAGCTAAGTGTATCAGAAGCGACGTCAGTCTCTAAAGTGACCGTGCCACCATCTGATTTTTATCAACAACAAGAGAGAGAAACCAAGTAAGTACCAGTCAGTCAACCCAGATGTTCAGTGATACACTGCAAAAAGCATTCAAATACAGAGCAGCAGCACAAAGTTTTCTGGTGGAGATTTTCTGTTTGTTTGTTTTTTAACTCTAATGAAAATGAATATTACTAGGAAGATACAAATTAATGGATACAGGGAAATTAACCCGAGAAATATGTTCAAAGGGAAACATTTCAGATCAATGGCATCAAAGAAAACTAAGATAAGCTGCAAGTGAATGAACATACAGGTTTACACTGACATCTGGTAGAAAATTTTCTGGAGGATGCTTAAAAAACAAAAAGCTTCTGTCAGCTGCCCACAACTTGGACTGTTCCTAGAATGCATCTACACTGCATTAATAAAACCTCAGTATCTCAAAGTAAATCTTGCATCCTGTTTGATCTTAGCAGCTCTCTTCAGAGAGCAGTATCAGTGGCTCAGCTAAATGATAACTAGAGAAGAATACATGCCCAGACCTGCTAGCACTGAGGAGAGGGTGGGTCTAAAACTTAGATCAGTGTAAAAGGCAAAAACAGAATCAAAGAACTTCCCCGTTCTGAAGACAAAATCTTGTTTATCTGGCAATGATTTGCAAAACTGGTCTCTTGAGGGGAAACCAAAGGCCTCTTGTGATTTAAGTACTTCATGTGGTATTTATCCATCCTGTCCCCCAAAATTACTACCCTACAAGAGGGACAGCAGAATATGATATGCAATAAACTGAAGCACTTGGTACACTTCTGACACAGTTGTCCCTGCCACAGAAGCAGGACAGAAATGGTAACTGAAGCCGTAGGTAGTAACCACATCAGTTATCATAGCTTAATTTTGCCACCACACCTTATCACAAGAGATGTAGAGCAGTACGTAACAGCAGAGACAACGAAGTTTTATTTGAGCTTTCTGCACCTTCACTTGCTGCTCCTAAGCAGAAATACAGAAAGAATTTCAAATTGAAAATACAATTTTTATTTCCTTTTATTTTTCAACAACTTCTGGAGAACCTAATTTCCCACTGAATTCTCACCTGGCAGCAAAGCAGTGTCTCCTGCAGCAAGAAACACCGACTGGTAAATGCATTCACGGGACAACATTCCAGCAGATCCACAAAAATGTAAAGTTAAAACCCCTCAGCACGTGCCTAGAACACAAACAGATGCCCCACTGTCTCTCTCCATCTCAGGCTCCTCTAATCTCTCACATTCAGTTTTTTCCCCCCACAGCAGAGTAACATTAGGAGAAGCAGACTGATGCTGAGAGGACCTGACAGCATCACAAAGGCTTGTTAGCATCTAGGCTGTACCAGGCTCCTTCCCCTGGACCACGGGGAGGAAACCCTTCCCTTACGAAATCCCAACAGGGCCTTTTCACCCTTCGGCCTTTCTGCTCCACGTACCAGCATTATCAACCTCACGGCGCATCTTATGAGCCTTGATGTCACTGGCCACAAGTCCCCTCCGCATGGATGTAGCTGTGCCAGAGTACGTGGTGGCTCACAAGCATGGTGAGCTGCAATATATATATGGGCGGACTACCAGTGCAAACATTTTTACATCAAGTAATAGTGGATCACTGATACGGAGCAGGCAGGAGAAACTGAGTTTCCATGCCTTCTCTTTTTTAGTAGAAAGAGAGAGAAGTTGGAGGGAAAAACTGAGATGAACAGAGGAACGGAGGCAGTTTTGTTGCTTTTGCAAAAGCTGGAAGAGGGCAGCAGTGCCAAACAGACTGCATCAGCACCTCCTTCCTCCTGCAAGACTGACTGAAAGCCCCATATTACCTTTCCATATTAAGTTTTTTAAGCTTTTCTACCATTTTTTTGTGAAAAATTAAGCTTATCTGTTTATTAAAGCTGCAACCCATAAATCCTGCCTTTTTCTTGTGTAAGTTTGATAACACTTGTACATTGGTTATGTTCTTCCTTCATTGCGGTAGTATGTCAAGTGTGCCAAGAAGCTCATTCCTCTCAAGTAATAGGGAAAGTAAGAGATTTACAAAGCTAGCTCAGGCCAGGCCAGACCAGTATTTTCAGTCAAAATTATCAAATTTGCTGACACTTCCTTTTATGCTACCGATGTTATTTACACATGTTGTTTAGTATGTATGTATAGAGTCGTGGTTTGCATCCTGCATTAAACCATCAATTTCCAAATACCGTGTTTCTCTAAAGTACTATTGCAAACTCAGTACTGAAAAGTCAAGTTTCTGTCTAAGCAAAATTTTAAAGGTAAAGTGACATTGAGATTTGCATTTGAAAGCACTACAGAGCCTGGCAAGCCTTGTTTAAATGTTGGCAAAACAAGGTATCTGACTTTAAAAGTTTCGTACTATTTCACATTTCATATCTTCACAGTATCTTGAACAATCTTTTTCACTCAATTTCTGTACACTGCCTCCCTTCATGTAATTATTACCACAAATAAGAAGTTATCTATTAAACCTTGAACTGCTGTAATTATCACATATTAAAGTCTAAAGAGTAACATTTGGTATTCTTGACTTCTTTCAAATATAATTTCATAGCTGTAAATGCTAGCAGCCAAGACCATATATAAACACCCCACTCAATGCAGAGCACAAGCAACTCACGCAGACCTCATAACGATTCAGATTAAACCATCTTGGGTCTCCCAGAAAATTACAGATGGATCCTCCCTTAACATTATAACTGCCATGCCATAGGACATATAAGCAAAGGGGGGGGGGGGGGGGGGGAAGTAATCACTAAGCTTATTGTTTAGGAACGTTATGCTAATGATTATGCATAAACACCATTTCTCCATTCCTGCAAGCCAATTAAAGCCAGACTGTGAATAATGCCCAAAGCAGCTCCTTCCATTTTGCTTTTTGCTACTGTTTTGCCTGAGCTTCTTTTGAGAAAGCTGCAAATTTTTTAATTGACAGTAACTTCCATCTACCAGCAAGATAAGCAAAGGTTACTACAGATAAGAGAGCCCATTCAAGGGCTGAAATCCAGATTTCTACATCCCTCACTGTGTAGAAATGTTTGGGTCGTTACCAATTATTTTGCCCTCCCAAAAGCAATCCAAGCACACTAGGTAGCTTTCACGTGACAGTTCTTTGCAGAACAAAATCTTTTTGGTTAAGCCTCGAAGAAATTGGTAAAGCTGGAAGTTGACTGATTTTCTATTGCTGCAGTATTGCAGCAGGACCTAGGCGGCTTCTTTAGCCAATGTACCTTAACAGTTGCAGAAGCATTACCAGAACGCATGAAATTTTTTTATTTCCCAATATGATTGTCTGTCAGTAAGCTGCACGGTACTCTTCAGGGTCACCAACTACAAAGTTTCTGGGTGGAGCAGTGGCTGGCATGCACAGGTATGCTCAAAAACACCTGCTGAACACACAACAGTTGTGTAGGCATTGAGAATGACGGAGTCCTGTCTCCCTCCTACCTGCCATGTGTGTTACAGGATAAGCCATGGATGCTGCTCGGCTGTGCCAGCCGATCGATCTCGCTTCCCAGTTTCATGCCCTTTGATGATGCAAAAGCAGCCAATGCAGGTGCACGAGGGGGAAACCTTCCTACTTACACAAATAGCCTCGAAGACTTCCTTGTACCTAGCTTGTATCAGTTCCACAGGTACCTCACCTATCGCGATTCCTTGTTTTCAAATTGACCAAGACAACGTGTCCCCAGTTATTAGCAACTTTATTGTTAATTACCTTGGATGTGATTTCCATGCTGAACCGTACTATGGGGAGAAGAGGCCCACACCTTTACCTGCCTGCTGGCTGGGAGCTTTTTGCCGGAGCCCACCTGCAGTCCACTGCCTGCTATTCCCGCCCAGAAGCGCCGTGCTCCGGTCGGGCCGCCCGCACGGTCACCCGAGTACTCTCACCACATCCCGGGGCCTCGCCCTGCACTCCTTAGCCCCACAAAACACCGCCAGACCTTCCACGAAATTTCCATCTCAACAACAACGGCGACGGCCGGGAGGCCGGGCCGCTCTGGCCTCGCTGCCCGGCTCCCGGCTCGGCTCGGGGCCGCGGGCGGGGTGGGGGCCCGCCAGAAGCGCGGCGGGGCCCGGCCCCTCGCTCCCGCGGCGAGGGGAGGGGGCTCAGCGGGCTGCGGCGCTGCCCGGGCAAAAACAAAAGGCAGCGGAGCCCCCCTCGCCCGCGCACGGCGAGGCGCGGCCGCCACAAAGCCGCTCCCCCCCCGCCCGCCATGCCGCCGCCGGGAAGAGGGGCCCCGGGGCAGACCGAGCGCGGCGGGCGGGCAATCGCCGCCGAGGGGTCGCGGCGGCCGGCATGAGGCCGTGCGCCCCGCGGGTGCCTCACCGCGACCTCGGCGGGCGCTGACGGGTGCCGAGCGGCGGCAGCCGGGCCCGCGGCGGACACGGCCGTGGGGCAACGGCGCTGCCGTCTCCGCCTCCTACCCCTCGCCTCCGCCTAGGCCACAAAATGGAGCCGGAGCGGGGGGTGGGGGGGGGGCACCTCCCCACGCTCGGCCCCGCGGAGAGCGGGGAACGCCGGCGGGGGCAGCCGCCCCGCCAGCCCTGCCGAGACCCCCCCCCGCGCCGCCGCCGCCTCCCCGCCCGCGCCGCCGCCGCCTCCCCGCTCCGCTCCCCCGGCCGCGCGGCCCCCGCGCCTCCGGTCGCACAAAGAGGCGAGCGGCCGGTGGCGGGGCCCCGGGGCTGCCGCCCCCCACTTCCTGGTCCCCGCGGCGGCGGCGCGGCGGCAGCGCCGGGGCCCGGGGAGGGAGACGGACATTTCATTCGAGCCTGCAGTGGAACCGGTTACCAATCATTGGCCGGAGCCAGGCACAAACCTCCAGTGCGGCCCTGGTTGGCTCCCTCCGCAAATCGGCTGTTTGGTTGGACAGAAAATGGCTGCGAAGGAACCAGTCCCAGCGCGGAGCCCCGCTTCCCGCAGCCGGGCTGCCCTCCCTCCGCGCCGCCTCCCCGCCACGCGCGCCGGCTCTTCCCCTCAGCGCTCTCCCTCCCGCCGCCGCCGCCCCGGCCCGGCCCGGCCCTGCCCGCCTCCTTTATGCGGACGGCGGCGCCGGGCCTGGGGGGCTGCCGGGCCCGCCTCCCCCGCGCCGAGGGGCGAAGGGGGGCCCCGCGGCTGGGCTGGGGTAAAACGGCCCCGTCGGGGTGCGTGTGCAGGCTCCCGGGCCTGCCAGGGAGGGCTGCCCCCCGCCAAAGGGCTCGCTGTCTCCCGTGGGGTGCAGGGCTGCTGCGGGTGGTGTTTGGGTGGCTGGCCAGGCGCAGCTCTTCTTTCCCGGGGCTGTGGTGAAGGAAACCCTGGGAGGTGGGGAGCGGGAGAGAGAGTGGCCTTCCCGGCTGTGTCCCGCTGGCCTTGTCCCCGTCCTGTCCCCCCTCGATCACTTCAGCGGCAGGGCTCTGCTGTCAGCGGGGCAAGGCCAGCGGTCGAGAGGTTCCTCAGCCCCGTTCAAAGCTGTCCTACGCCTGTGGCTAGGTTCACTGGTTGAGAAGAAAACGCGTTACATCCCCCGGTGACTTCGTAGCTCTCACATAGACTGAGAAAGAAGAGGCTGATGAAGAGGAGGAGGTCGGCGAACAAGGAGGATGGCCCATGGGACCTAGGTCCCAGCCAACCATTTGGTGGAACAAAACCTTGGGTGAGAGGATCCGCGGTTCTGTGTTGCCCCTTCCCTCTGCAGAAATAAAATCTCACTGCAAACCTGAAAGGATCATTTCCCCTTGGTGATCTGTGCCCCCCACCCCAAGAGCACACTTTCCTTCCACTTTTAGGCTTTGTTCTGAAGAAATACGGGCTGCTGGGTGAAGATGATAGTTGGACTGACTTCTCCACTGAGATTTATAAACTTCTCTTATGAAGTATTTATATGAAACACTTCATAATCCACCAATCCTGCCATTCGCTAGAATTGAAGAGAGGGATTTTTATTCTTAGTGAAGGCAGCCAAAGACATTCCACACATCTGCCATCAACACATGTGTATGTGCAGTCTCCACAATGGAGGGAACAAGCATAATTCTGTTTCGTGCAGTTCTCAATAACCTACAGTCATTCTTCATTACTTGAGGGTCTTAAGTATTTTATCTAAACTGGTATGAAACTCATGTTTCACAATGGCCTCTGCTAGCATTCTTCTTCTGGTTAATACCTGATAAATACAGTACATTGCTCTCCTAGCTTTCTTCTGGCATTTGTGTTTAAACAAAGCAAAACTCAATAAACCTTACACATTTCCACTTGGTTTCACATAACAACATTAGTTTCATATGTTTCGATATAATCATAAAGATTCAGATTCACTAAAAATGCCCATGTATTTGGATTGTTTTGAGTTTAAACTGAAACATCAAATGAGACAAATTTTACATGGCCCCTCAGGTTTTTACTGCAAATGCTATATGGAGCTTGATTCTGCCTCCTGGGTACTGTGAGCAGTAATTAGTTATTTTTTTTTAAATGCTCAGAAGATGTAAAGTAATGCAAGAACATTCACTAACTTTGGGACCTCAGGGAATGCGTTTTCCCCTTTATCTATTTTATAGCCCGTGTTCACTAAATATAATACCATGACAATGCACTATTCATCTTGCTGTGCAGTTTTAAGATCTTTGGATGGATCCTCGCAGCCCAGAATTTCACAAGTGAGTAGAAAGATGAATGCTGACCAGTGTACAGGTTCTTCAGGGGACAGAGCAGACAATGCCTTTTTTTTCCAGCAGCTAGTTGATATTTTGAATCTCTCCTTGAAAGCATGGCCTTCAAATCTTTCTACTGCATATTTTTCAAACTTGAAACAAAAATATTAACTGTTTCTCCTGTGGCGTTTTTGCTGTCATTTATCAGTGTTGTATTGATGGAAAAACTACTTGTCTACTTATTTTACTCAACGCTTTTCTTTAGGATAGCATAGTGGGAACAAGTGTTCACTGTTACTGCTGACAGAACAGCACTCAATGGTTAAACTTGTCGGCCAACTGAAGCCAGGGAATCCAAGCCAGCATTCCCCTTTGCCTACATTTTATCTTGTGTTCCTCCATTAGTAACAATTTCTGTCACACATTTATCATGCAGCCTTTAATTGCTTTATTATTTTATCCATATTCTAAGTACATTCTCAGGCTCCATATCTTTGCAGCACCCTGTGTTCTATTCATGCCTTATATCCTGAAAAGGTGTATTTCAACATGTGTGATCTGCATCTCCCCTCTGTACAGTATCAGGGGTGTCTTGTGCAAACATTGATAAATCATCTAGTATAATGCTTGTTGCTTTGTTTTCTGGCTGCTTATGAGCTACAGTCTCAAATTTCCTATCATGTCATTTAGATTTTATATTCTCCAGGTTCGTATATAATTTCTCCAGTCTGCAGTATGTTCCTCATATTCCGTACCCAATCTACCTCTCCTTTTAGATCAGCTCAAATTCTGTCTATACAAAAAGAGAGGAAGAATGTTCAAGAGCAGGTGGAGTTAACTGCAGTAAGATGTAAGAGAGTTTTGTGAGGTTGTGATCTATTTGGTGAGGCAGGCATTTTGTGTCTGAAATTTTCAGTAAGGAAATCAAAATCTTCAGGTATCTTCTGTTCTGCTTAGTAGGTGTTAGCTAAGAAAGCTGTCAAAGGTGAGCAAGTATGCTTCTTTAAACCAGAACAGATATATCAGCCTACTCAAAAATGTGCCTTACTTGTGGTCTGGACCCTGTCGTTTGGAAAAGCATGTGTTTGAAATACGAAATTACAATTTTTGTAGAAATAGAACTGGGTGTAGTGGGGGGTTCATCTAACATTCTCCAGAGTTCTCATTACTGTGATGTTCTGAGTGTAACAGACTGGAAATAGGGCTGTTGTCAAACTATAAACTCCATGGTGCTTCAGGAATTTATTTTCATTCTTAACAGTGATCTTTCTAATGCTCATTATCTTTTTTTTTTTTTTTTTTGTAGAGTAGAGCATTCTTATTTGTATTAGACAATCCTAATTAAAAGATGTTTGGAAGATGCTACAGAGCCAGGCTATGCTATGTGAAAAAAGATTGAATGTGGAAATCCAGAAGAAATTATCTACAGGTAATTAACCAAGTCACAGTAGGATGAGATCAGATGGAATTAATTGAAGTTGAGGACATTTTTCATTTTTCCAAGGATCAGTAGCTCTCACTTAGAATCACAGAAGCATAGAATCATTTAGGCTGGAAAAGACCTTTAAGATCATCAAGTCCAACTGTTAACCTAGCGCTGCCAAGTTCACCACTAAACCACATCACTAAGCACCACATCTACACGTCTTTTAAATACCTCCAGGGATGGGGACACCACCACTTCCCTGGGCAGCCTGTTCCAATGCTTGACAACCCTTTTGGCGAAGAAATTTTTCCTAATATCCAATCTAAACCTCCCCTGGCGCAACTTGAGGCCATTTCCTCTCGTCCTATCGCTAACTACATGGGAGAAGAGCCCAACACCCACCTCACTACAACCTCCTTTCAGGTAGCTGTAGAGAGCGATAAGGTCTCCCCTCAGCCTCCTCTTCTCTAGGCTAAACAACCCCAGTTCCCTCAGCCACTCCTCATAAGACCTGTGCTCCAGACCCTTCACCAGCTTTGTTGCCCTTCTTTGGACACACTCCAGGATCTCAATGTCTGTCTTGTAGTGAGGGGCCCAAAACTGGACACAGTATTCCAGGTGCAGCCTCACCAGTGCTGAGTACAGGGGGACGATGACTTCCCTGTACCTGCTGGCCACACAATTCCTGATACAAGCCAGGATGCAATTGGCCTCCTTGGCCACCTGGGCACACTGCTGGCTCATATTCAGCCGGCTGTTAACAAATACCCCCAGGTCCTTTTCAGCCAGGCAGCTTTCCAGCCACCCTTCCCCAAGCCTGTAGCGTTGCTTGGGGTTGTTGTGACCGAAGTGCAGGACCCGGCACTTGGCCTTGTTAAACCTCATCCAGCTGGCCTCGGCCCATCGGTCCATCCTGTCCAGGTCCCTCTGCAGGGCCATCCTACCCTCAAGCAGATTGACACTCCCACCCAGTTTGGTGTCATCTGCAAACTTACTGAGGATGCACTTGATCCCTTCGTGCAAATAATTGAGAAGACATTAAACAGAACTGGCCCCTGGGGAACACCACTTGTGACCAGCCGCCAACTGGATTTAACTCCATTCACCACAACTCTTTGGGTCCAGTCATCCAGCCCATTTTTTACCCAGCGAAGAGTACGCCCGTCCAAGCCATGAGCTGCCACTTTCTCCAGGAGAATGCTGTGGGAAACAGTGTCCAAGACTTTACTAAAGTCTAGGTAGACAACATCCAGAGCCTTTCCCTCATCCACTAAGTGGGTCACCTTGTCATAGAAGGAGATCAGGTTGGTCAAGCAGGACCTGCCTTTCAAACACCCATGCTGACTGGGCCTGATCACCTGGTTGTCCTGTACGTGCCACGTGATGGCACTCAAGATGAACTGCTCCATAACCTTCCCCAGCACCAAGGTCAGACTGACAGGCCTGTAGTTCCCCGGCTCCTCCTTCCAGTCCTTCTTGTAGATCCTTTCATCGTGTGTGGAAAAATTCTTTAGCTACCCAAGTGTACCTTGCTTTTAGATAGTATTGCCCCTTTAACAGTAAAATTTCTGCCACACTTTGAAGGAACTAGGTGCTCAAGTGGCTTTCATGCTGTGTGATCCCACAGCTCTGAAAGGGAATCATGTATAGGGTCTGTACTGTGACAGTACGCCTGAGAGGCAGAGCTATAATAGTAGCCAGCTTTGACACCCACACCATGAGGACCAAAGGATGTGTTTGTTCACAGCAGACTGGTGTCCAGCCAAAGAGGAGGCTGGGCAGAGTGTGATTCTGAAATTACTACAGCTCATTTGGGAAGTATGGTCCAAAGAGCAAAGTGCAAGCTTGGATTCAATTCCCGGGTCTCCTACACACTTCTTATATGACCTTGGGCAAATTAATGTAAATCCAGGCAATCAGATTTCAATTGAGAGGTGCATAAATACCTTTGAAAGTCTGAATTTTAACAATATTGTGCCTCAATTCCCCATCTGCTGAATCATTAGCAATATTACTTTCCTACTTTGAGCTGAACTGTGAATTGCTTAGATAATAGGAGAACACGAGAGGTAAGACTACCACAGGTAACAAATGACAAGTGAAGCCGTTTGCTGAAGACTTCTTGAGACTGAGCTCCTGTGTGCAATCTCTAATAAAGAGCTGAACTCATTTTTGAGCCTTTTCCTCACCACTGCTCAACTGCCCTTCTTTCACAACATGTACATAAATGTAGTATGTTGAGACATATTCCACTAAGTAAATCTGATTAAACTTGGCCAACGTTTCAAAAGCTATTGGGAGAGCTAAGACAGATAGGCAGTGTATGAATTCCTAAGTCTTGTTCCCTTAGGTAAAAGAAAAATCAACTTACTGTTTTCACCAGTGAAACAGGTAGTCAAGCAAATAGATCCAAAGATACCGCTTGAAGTTTAGATGTGCTAGTTAATCTCAGCCGGGTGGGGTTAAATGTGGCTAGCAGCAATCCCTTTGAAATGTACCTGGAGCAGAACTGACTGGTAATCAGGTAATGTATATGTTAAAACATGTCTAAAACATCAAGTATAAACACTCCACAAGAGCAATAAAGAACTTCAAAGTACACGTGCAAGACGATGGTCCAGACAGAACCATTTGAAGGATTAGAAGAGATCTTGGCAGAAGCCTCTAACTTGTCCTTGAATAATACAGCAACAGTTGGAGGTGGAACTATAACAATATCTTCTCTGCTTTGTTTTCAACAAAGCAATGCCACAGTTTTCAGATGCAATCTGACAGGAGCCTTGCTTTGCAATTGTGCCATTACAGCCTCCTGGATACAAACATTTGCATTGGTTTTGGCTCTTTTCAAAACACAGGGGAAAAAAATCAATGCTCATTTTAAATAGAAAAGGATGAAATAATTTAGCTTTTTCAAACCTTATGACAAGTAATACAGAGTATGAAATGAAAAACTGAAGTAGCTCTGGTAAAATATTAAGTTTTTTGCAGCTAAATTTATGACACATTTGCACATGTCATTCACATGAGTTTATTTGTTATCATCTGCATTCAGCTGCATTCTATGGTTATGTGTTTTGGGTTTTCTCTTATTATCAGCTACATGTGGGATTGAAGTTTCTCAGTAGCATAAGTATGGTGAAAGATGTCCTATTTAATTCTACTGTGCAAGAGAACAAGCAGCTGCTTAATGGCTATGCAGTGAAAGCCTGCATCTCCTGTGGGTGGGGAAGCTGGGTTCCATTACAGCTCTGTTTTGGGTACTGCAGAGGGAGCACAGAAGGCAGGTCAGATGAAGATGGGAAGTGAGGAAATGTGGACTATTGCCCAGTTCAGTTCTGATTACAAAGTTACAGTTACGAAAGCCCTGCAGCTGTCAGGGCTGATACACTGGAGTTACGGAGTAGGGGCTTTGGAGGACTACAGAACAAAGTTTTGCTCTGTATCATGAAAATTTTTTCATAAAGCCTCTGTTCTCACATTTTGTCCATATGGTTGAATTGCACAATGGTGACAGTTTTGCTTGGCATGGCTGGAGGAATTCAGGACTTTCCTGGAAGTGCCAGAGGTTCCCAGAGGCTGTGGCACTTGTCAATATTTGTAGTTTCCTTCCTGTAGAGGTGATTATATGGGATTCCAAACTGCACTGATTCAAAGGCCTGCATACATTACCATTGTGTCAGCATCAAAAACAAAACAAAATTGTTCTCTTAGAATCTGTTGCACTGGGTGGATCTTGACTGTGCCCTTTAACTGTCACTAAGATACTGAGAGACACTGTCACATTTGCAGTGTAGGCAGAGACATAGATTTCTTCTGTCAACTTAAAGACGAAAGCTGGAATTCTTCTCACTTGAATTTGTCCAAACCAAGGGCTAGGGATAGGCTCACTCTTTAGAAGTGCCTGTCTTCGCAAGGATGAGTTACCATCTGGTAACTTTCTCTGTTGGCTACAGAAAGAGCTTAGATCAAGAGCTTACATGAGAGGCCAAACTTTTAGGTGGCTGATGTAAGGTAAGATGAATGTAAGCTTGCAAAAATGACTGGTGGTATTTCAATGACATTAATATTCTGAAAACGCAAGGACTGTGTCAGCTTTAATAATGCGAAGAGTTAGGTGATTTTGCATTCAGCCCCAAAAATTCTGTACTTTATAAGAAGGTGGCACTGTGGGCTCTTCATTTACTGAGACAGCCTTCCTCCCAGTTTATATATAGAAAGAATAAATAGAAATCTTTGTGGGGACAGAAATTCTAATATTATTTTAATGATCACTCTTATAATAGCCACAGGGAGCTGGGAATCAATTATCTCAGAAACAACTGAGGGACTGGTCCTATTGATGTACCGTTTAGATTATCGCAGCTCTGTTACAGGGTTCTTCAGCAGCAATCATGCACCGAATACGTTTGCTATAAAATATCTTTATTGAGATTTCAAGACGGTGTGAAACACCTTACATTTCATCTTTATAAAGAACATTATCAGTTAATATCTTAATGCAATTACTATTTTTATTAATAATTCAAGTATTTTATAGAATTTTTACACATTAATTGAATTTATCACAGCTGATCTCTTAATCTCAACACTGGCAGCTTATGCAGTCTATGCCTTCTAATGGTCCAATATTGAAAACAGGACACAATGTGACAGATTTTCAAGACTTTCCTGTGTTCTACAGATATTTCTAATGGGACAGTCTTGCTGTCCTGGTTCTTAACACAGTGGTTCTGAAGATCTGTGCTACATTTTCATGTAGACGGAACTAACAGACAAACAAATAAACCCAAAGCATATTTAAAATCAGTGCTTTGGAATTGGACTGAAATAGGCTCTCAGTCTCCCAGTGACTTCAGTACACAGCCTTACCTCTGACTCCAACAGGGGTTTAAGTTGGTGTCTGTATCAAGGAGATATTACAGGAGCCAGGGTGTCCTCCAACTTTACGATCCTGAAGACTGCTCTCCTGTGTGCATCCTTCCTACTGGAAGAGGACAGCACGAAGATTATTTATGAGGAGGACAGCAGTAGAAGTTGAAATGTCAAGCATTTTCTAAACACAGAGGAAGATAAAGTCTCTCTCCCAAAGAGTCTAAACAGGGGGAGAAAGGCAAAGACTAACAAAAAAGTATGTAACATATAGGCAAGGCATCAGGAGATCACATTTGTGATAACTGGAATATACTGCATTTTTCTTCTGTCCTCTTCCTTCTGCTTTCCATTCTTCTTGTCATCATATTCTGCTTACAATTCAGTGGTCCAACACTGGACCTCACGTATGTGTGCAGTTCAGTCAACTAAGAATAAATTATAAGATAAATGGATGTACTTGGCTTTTCATAAGCATCATAAGTGTAATTTCTAGGCAAAATTTAAATAAAAAAGGGCAGATACTTTTTGGATCTGCCCCAAAAATAGATTTAACATGGGGAACACCGTAAGAGCAAACAAAAGACCTCTGTGGAGAAGCACACAAAGTAAAGTAGTAGGTAAAACTGGAAAGAGGATGATCTGGCAAGATAATAAATCAGCCAAAAGGAAAGAGTTTTATAGAACCTTGGAGGTGATCACAACCTGTGATTCAGGAGAAAGCATGAAGCCTGTGGAAAAATGGGAAAAGAGTTATCTTTTCAGAGGCCAAGATCAGAAGTGGTCTGATTAAAATAAGAGTTAAAGAACATAAGTTCAGGCTGTACTTTGAGTGGCCTGAAGGTAGTATTCATGAGTTGTGACAACATGAGAGGTGATGTGAGCCAGTAAAACTGTAGGAAGAAGCAACAGATTTGGAGGAGTGGGGTAAAGAAGGTGAAAATGAATGCCAGTCTTCGGGCACAGCATCAAGATTCTGTTCTGCAGTGACAGACCCCTGGGTTACTATGCTTACTTAAAACTTGTAAGTGATTTTGGATAATTCTGATTTTTGGATGCACTGGTTTTCAAACTTACAAAACATCTCAAATGTAGAACTTCATTTTTTCCATTGTTTCAATAGATCTTCACCACAGCAACATAAGACCTTTTCTTAATGAAAGGAAATGTGATTAGAACATAACTGCAAAACAATAAGCAAAATGAAACATTATGAACGATTTCAAGGACAGTAACAGCACTCCAAGGTGCTTTTTTAAACTTGATTTTTCTCAAATTGACTGAATTGCCTGCTGGTAGTCCCCATTTAATGAAAATATTGAGATGGGGTTTGGTGCAATAGAGTTCCTTCCCTAAGCTTGTTCAGCAAATTATTTTAATAGCTTTATTTCTGAAGCTATAATAATCCCTGAATGCCCGTAACAATTATTATCCTCATTATCGTAATAATTTTTGCTATTATAGATATCTATATTGAAGACATAATTTCTAAAATCTCAGTGATCGTTCCCACAGAGAGTTCAGAGACTTTTTTCCACTTACAGTCTTAAGTTTAGTTGTGGGGGTTTTTTGGTATTAGAAACTCCAGCTGACACTGGAGATATCACTGCAGAGTGGAAGAGTAATACAGCACCAGATATAGCAACTGCTGACATCCTCTACGCAAAAAAGCTGAGGACAGGGAGGCAATGCCTCTTAAACCTCAAGACTCAAAGTTATTATCCCGTTCTCTTCCTTCCCTTTCTTTTGGTCCTGTCCTGGTTTCGGCTGGGATAGAGTTAATTTTCTTCCTAGTAGCAGGCACAGTGCTGTGTTTTGGATTTAGCGTGAGAAGAATGCTGATAACACACTGATGTTTTAGTTATTGCTAAGTACTGCTTATGCTAGTCAAGGACTTTGCAGCTTCCCATGCTCTGCCAGGTGCACAAGAAACTGGGAGGGTTTCACAGCCCGAATAGTTGATCCAAACTGACCAAAGGGCTATTCCATACCATACGATGTCATGCTCAGTATATAAACTGGGGGGGGTTGGCCGGGGAGCAGCGATCGCTGCTTGGGAACTGTCTGGGTATTGGTGGGCAGGTGGTGAGAAATTGCATTGTGCATCACTTGCTTTGTATATTATTATTGTTATTATCCTTATTGTATTGTTATTATTATCATTACTATTTTACTTTATTTCAATTATTAAACTGTTCTTATCTCAACCCAGGAGTTTTTCTCACTCTTACTCCTCCGATTCTCTCCCCCCTCCCATCGGGGCAGGGGGAGTAAGCGAGCGGCTGCGTGGTGCTTGGTTGCTGGCTGGGGCTAAACCACGACAGGTCCTTCGCTCTCACTCATTATTACTATTCTGGCAGAGTGCTGAGAGCTGACGTGGTTGGGGTCCTGTACTAAAAGCATTAGTAAGATAATCACAACTCTGAAGGGGTTATAGGATAAATGGATGTGACATTTACCTTTTACACCAGGGGATACTCAGCATGAGTGACTCACGCCGGACCACAGAGCAGCCCGATGGTCATGGTAGGAAATGGACTATGAGCTCCCGAGTCTACAGCATGCATTTTGTTGCGGTGCTTTAGCATTACAGCGGCCTTCACGCTCGCTCAGCGTACGGCCCAGTAGTCCATCTCTGCAACTGAAAAGAAGATCCAGCCACCAAAAACGGTAACAGTTGGTTTAGCATCTTTTTAAAACCTTCCAAACAAATGTCAATATTTGCCGTAAGGGAGAATACCTATCAGATAAATTGCCATGTTTGGTATAAGAAGTCACACGCTTCCACAGGAAGAGTGAAGAAAGCTCAGACTGGAGCTGACAGCAACAGCAGACATTTGCACACAGGTTTGTTGGTGGTTTATAGGGTCATGGCTTTCATCTTACTCTGTCTGTCTTCTCGGTCTATGCCAGAAATCCTCCTTGGCAGGCACTCCTCCTGCCACATATTCATGTGAAAGCCACCACAATGGGGCCATGACCTGGGCAGCACTGTAAGATAATGATGACAAATAATGTCCAGAGCCCAGGAAGGAGCAGCGGGATAAGCCTCATCAGACTTTCTGCCTCACACAGTTAATCTTTCAGTTAGAGTGTTGTCTTTGTGTATACAGATTTAGAATTATAGAATCATAGAATGCTTTGGGTTGGAAGGGACCTTTAGAGACCATCTAGCCCAACCGCCCTGCAGTGAGCAGGGACAGCTTTAACCAGATCA
Source organism: Pelecanus crispus (assembly GCF_030463565.1). Taxonomy (NCBI): domain Eukaryota; kingdom Metazoa; phylum Chordata; class Aves; order Pelecaniformes; family Pelecanidae; genus Pelecanus; species Pelecanus crispus. The sequence goes on along the minus strand of NC_134643.1, from coordinate 63,169,844 downwards.
GGGTGCTCAGAGCCCCGTCCAACCTGACCTTGAATGTTGCCAGGGATGGGGCCTCCACTACCTCTCTGGGCAACCTGTTCCAGTGCTTCACCACCCTCATTGTAAAAAATTTCTTCCTTATATCCAGTCTAAATCTATTCTTCTTCAGTTTAAAACCATTACTCCTTGTCCTGTCACAACAGGCCTTGCTAAAAAGATTGTCCCCATCCTTCCTATAGGCCCCCTTTCAGTATTGAAAGGCCGCAATAAGGTCCCCCCCCACAGCCTCCTCTTCTCCAGGCTGAACAAGCCCAACTCTCTCAGCCTGGCCTCATAGGAGAGGTGCTCCAGCCCTCGGATCATTCTGGTGGCCCTCCTCGGGACCCGCTCCAGCAGGTCTTAGCACGAACGGTTAATTGTGAGGAAAAACTATTTCTAAACCACCTCCCGAATGCTCTTCTAACGCCAGCATCCCTTAGGTGGCAGCAGGCGGGTCCGCTCGGCGGCGGGAGCCGGCAGCCACCGTCCCCGGCCCTGCGGCGACCCCGCCAGCCCCTCGCCCCGACCCCGCAGCTCCCGGGGAGCGCTCCTGCCCGCCGGCCGCGCTTCAGCGCTGCGAGCCTCCCCCCCGACGCGGCCCCAGCCGGTGCTCGGCCGGCGTCGCCCCCTTGGCTGCCCGGAAAAGCGAAGGGGGAACGCCAGGGTGGCCCTCTCCCGCTCCCCACCTGCCGTCCCGCCTCGGCCCCGCCTCAGGCCGCCCGGCCCGGCGCCAGCGGCCGCCCTGGGCCCCCCGGCTCCCCGCCAAAGCCCGCCCGGCCTCGGCAGCCGCAAGGCGTCGCGCCAGCCCCGGGGCTGGGGCTGCGCCCGCGTCCGTCGCCGTCGCGACGGGGCCGACCCGGGGGCGCCAAGGAAGGGGCGGCCGCGGTGCGGGGCGCCGCGCCGCGCCATGGGGAGCGCGCTGCGGAAGAGCAAAGCGGTGCGGCAGGCGCCCGGCGGCGGCGGCGGCCCGGGGCGGCGGCGGCCGGCAGGTAGGCAGCAGACGGCTGCCGGCGGGCAGGCACCTGCGTGGCGGCACTGCGCAGCGGGGCGCTGGGCTCCGAGCGCGGCGGTGCGGGACGGGCGGTCGAAAAAATTCACTTCGGTTTCCTGGTGAAACAGCCGGGAGGGCGCAGCCGGGCCGGGTCCCTCTGCCCTGCTGCCGGCCGGGCGCGCTGTGAAACAGCTTTAACCTGCCTTCAGCTGGTGCGACCGTAGGTCCGACCACGCGTGCTGGCTCCGTGTTCCCAAACACCACCTCTGACGCCTGAATTTTCCTCCTGGCTTACTTTATTTGAGGCCAAGGTAGATGGCTGCGGGGCTGCGCTGGGCTCTCCGCAGCATCTCGCCTACGGGAGCGAGGGGAGACGCTGCCCGGCCTGGGTCGGGGTACGGGACCCCGGCGGCGGGGGTGCGCAGGCCGCAGCGCTGGGAGCGGGGCGCCCGGGGCGTGAGGGGCCTGGTCAGCGCCGCGGCCTGAAGGGAGGCCGCGGCTCGCCTGAGCGTCGCCGCGGTGCGGGGCAGGATTGGGAGTTAGATGGGAGCTGAACGGCCCTGTCCTCCGTGGAGGAAATTTCTGCCGACCAGGATTGAGGCATGTGGCTGCAACAGCAACGGGGAAATCTGTGTTTCGTCTGTCCGCTTTGTACCTCTTTCGAGTCAGAGCTTCAGTCTCCGATGCTCTCTGGGTAGAGTATTAACCGTGCTCTCCCTCGGTCTGTAAAACCTGGTGAAAAAAGAAATAACGAGCCTGAAGTACTGAATGCCTGAAAATTAACCTGTGCTTACATCTGGTGGTGTGCAGCAGTTCTGCATAAATGAAAAAGCGCTCTTCGGATGTAGTATTTCATTGAGCATCTACTACTTGAGGAGTGTTTTCGGCTCTACCAAATCCTTGGGAAAGGAGTAAATTTTTAAAGGTGTTTTCAGGTTATGCAGTAATTGGAGAGAGAACATCAAAGCTAAAACGCCTTGGCAGCTTTAAGATAATATATAATATTATAATATATATTGGCAAACAGAGAATAAAGATGTCTGTGCTGGAGGAATTTGTGTAAGGTGGGAGCACAGGAGGAGCTGGCAAATACAAAGATGGGGTTTATAAGAGTTAAAACTCATGAAATAGGCTTATCGTTATAGCTCTATATTACTTACTATTTTTCAGTTATACCAATATAAAATCATCCTATCTGAGTTAAAGGCCTGGTATTGGAAGCACTGGATGTTCCTTGACCCTAGCAGGAGGGACTGGAAAAAAAGAAAACTCTCAAACTGCTGTCAAGAGAGTCCAGTTGTCCTTGTACTTTCAGGGCAGGGCAGTGCAGTGCAGTTAACCAACTTACACTTACCTAATGCTGGCACTACCATGTTATGATTTAGAAATACCCGATTTAGCTTTAAATCAGATATTGAAAGCTAGGCAGGTGTAGCAGATAGTTTGGGGCAGAGTAAACTGCTATGGACTTACACTCGAACCTAGTTCCTCTAGAGAATGATGTATCTGCTGACACAAACTCAGAAATGAAGCCTGCATCTTAACGAGCTTTTTCAGCCTTGTGAAGCTGACTCATTTAGGCTAAATGACTTAAAAGAATATATTGTTTGGGCTTCGGTTCATATGCTCTGCTGTATCTTTGGTTTTTCAGTTTAAGACATTGCTACTCCCTGCTGCCCATTCTGCAACTCTGGCAGCATCTTAAAGTAATTCTCCAGGAAAGTTGGTTTAAACTGTGACATCAGGGTTTATACTGCAGTATCTAGGCGGCTTTGCTTCTGGTATGGTTACATATCAGTGGATTATTATCTCAAACCCAACGTCCATTTCCCAAAGGAACGTGTCAAATTTTTTAATATCCATCAAGGACAAGAGATGAGGAGAGTTGTGGGTGCTGCTGAAGAAGTTAAATAGAAGATTAAAACCAGATAATTACAGAAATATGAATAGAGACACATCGTTTACTTTAAAACTTTAAATTAACCCCTTTCTGTAGTTAGTCATGCCAGGCAGTAGGGGTTTTTTTATATCTACATACATCTCTTGGACAAGGCGTATTTATACTTCTATGTAGTAGGAGGAAGAAATTGGGCCGTTCGTAGCTCTGAGAATTGCTTAATTACTCTCTGGATCTATTCCCACCCTTCCGTCATTTTGTCAATGGGAATAATAAATTCAGAGTTATTAATTCACTGTAAGATCTAAGAGAATGTTTAAAAAAGCAAACAGTAGTAAGCTGGTAACGAGCAAAACTGGCAAGGAAAATGATGACTAGCACAGGAAAAAGTAAAAATGTTAACATAAAGTGCTTATATATATTTTGCATAACATAGCTATTAAAGACATTCTCTTGTCCTTAGCTTGTGCTTTCAAAAAGGTTATCCTACAATCTTCAAATAGCATTCAGTTTACTTCACCAATTGCATTTTGCACGTGCAGTATTTATGATGCTTTGTGGGTGTAAAGGTGTGAAAATTGGAAATAACTCAGAAGACAATGCCTTTCCTGACTTTTTGTTAATTTATCTCTGCACTACTTTAGTTTTCTGTATTATAAACATGTGTTTTACCGCAAAAAGGATTAATGAGAAAAATCAAAGCTACACAATAAGGGGCTAAATTTACACACCTCAGAATTAAGATAGCCTGGGTTGCAGCTGTTGCTTTATAAAACATATTGTTTGTTTCTGTGGGACTCTACCTTAGTATCACCTCAAGTGCTGCTTTTTTTCTCTCCAGATCCTCATGCAAGATGAATTTTATGAGCAGCTATGTGTTCAGTTCAGTTTGACTTTCGTGTAAGTTGAAGTTGCTCAGCTTAGTTTCAGGACTGGGTACTTGGGACGCAGCACATGCTCAGTGGTGGACCTGGGGAGTTATAATAGTCTTGGAATGAAATTTGGGTTGGATTCAACAAGTGAATTAACAAAGTATTGTTAAAATCTTTGCTCCTCATTTTTAGTGCTAATACGAGAGCCTCTGAATACAGCCTAACTATGAGATAGAATAACAGGGGATCCACTTCGGTGGTCCTAGTTCTGTGCTCGAGTACAAACACTGATGGTGATTAAGTTGCGTTGACATTTACGTGTGGTGAGTGTGTGAGTAATGAGGCCCCAAATATTTTTATTTTTGCAGTATTTCCTGCAGATGTTTTGACCATATAATTTACATGCGAACTGCTCAGGTGTAGCAATAACAGATGTGTCATAGCACTCTTTGTGGAGAGGAGTAGAGCGGACTTGACTCCCGGAGGTGGCGTCATCGTTGGCCATGTTCTTCCTCTACCCTTCTTGACAGTTATGCCATCCCCTTGATTTCTGCTGTGAACCGGAACAGTGCTTGGCTCTCACAATGTGTGGTACTGGTCACCTTTCTTCCAGTCCACTGTTAGGGTTTCTCTATTTTCAAGACTTCCTTGGAGATAAAACTTTGCTGCTTGTTCCTGTCTGAAGGTTGCTCCTCCATTAAGCCCATCTTGGACATCCTTTGGTAGGGTGTCTTGCTATCTTTTTGGTTGTGCCTGCAGAAAACAAACCAAATATCAGATAAAGTCATGCACTTTGGCTTATTCAGTATGCTGAATTGGTAATTTACTCTCCTTTTTCCACTGGTTTAAGTGCACTTCACCACTGCTGTCTCCTGAGAAAGTTTTATCTTTGATGCCTGTCTGGTTTTGATATCTGGTTTTTGATATTTGCCCGTTGTAATGCAGCTGCCTTCCAGTCTGTAGCATCTTGACTCATGTATTTCCTGTGCAGTTCTTTTTCAGTGCTTGTTCAGGTTTTTCCTTGTTCATACTTTTCAGTAACTTCCTTTTTTGAATGCGGCATCACATTGTAGGTCTTCCTCACAGAGCCATCCTCTAACTTGCCAAGCTAGATCTGATACCATCTCTTTTTCCTCTTCTTCAGCTTGGTTTTACCTTCTACTTTTCTTCCAAAAAGGTCACAGCTGTTGCTTCTTTAGCATATTGCCCTTCCTATATGTTCTGTCTGTGCCTTGCACTGTTGACTATGTAGTCGGGCTCATCTATGGCAAACCCTGTGGAACTGTGTGACCCCCAGTAATTTTTGGCTGTTACAACGCTATCTGACCCAGCACTTTTATTTGCATAAAAGAGACAAATGCAAAGGGAGGAAGCAGGTAAAGTATGCAAATACTTCTGTTTCCATAGAAAATAATAGTAGCTTAGTCTAGTCTAGTCCTAAGCTTTTCTTAAGAATCTGCTAATGAACTAGTTTTACATAGTGAACTGAGGTATCATCTCATTTTATCTTCTATTCTAGCAAACTTGCCTGTTTTACTTGTTGAGTCAGCTGCTCGGAGAAGAAGGTGGTGTTTGGCATGGTCACCTTGCCTCTGTCCTGGGGTTGCGTCCCTGCTACGGTGGGAAGGAAGCTCTTAACTTCCTTAACTCCACTGTTTGCACAGCCTGATGCAAAACAAGCATGTCTCTGTAATTCTAGCTCACAAAAGTGTAATGTATTTACTGTTTTCCACCCATCTTTCACAACTCTTGCCAGCTAGACCTTTGTCAGAACCTGTATGCATCAGATTGGTTGGTCGTATCACTTACATGGCAAGGCAGTTTGGAGGGCAGTGACCTGTTAGGTTGCCCTGCTTCGCTCACCTCGTAGAAATGCTATGTCATTGTTTGCTGGGCTGCTACATGCAGGATTAAATTGCTCCGCCCAAGTCCTTTTGTTTTTCAAAGGCAAGAAACTTTGATTACTCTGGACTAAAATAAGTGCTCCCTGCCCCCCCCCCCGCCTTAAAAAAGCCCTGCTTGGGGGGAAAAAAGTCTCAGGCTTCTGAGCCAAGTACCCAAGTACTTTCCATGGTGCAGTACGTGCCTTAAACTTCATGCCCATTCTGGGAGATTGCCTGCAAAAAGCTTGTTTTCCTTTAACCATGTTCACTGTTAATACTGGCTTGTTTGACCAAAACACTGATTGTGTGTGAGCTGTTTTCCACCAGTTTTTTATGTTCTCTGTGACTCAAAGGCAACCCTGATTACAAAGACACATGTGGGAATGAATAAATGGCTTTAGTTGTGGTAGAGACAATAAAGGCATGGCCGATGGCGGTAGGGACTAATGAATGGCGCCAGCACCAGGAGATCCTGTTCCAGCCCTGCTGAGTACTGTTTCACCTCTCTGCGCCTCAGGTGCCACACTTGTTCAAGTGCGGCTAGTGATACTTCCTCCTCTTGTCAGAGAGTTGTTTATTTACTGACCAGAAAAAAAAAAAAAGTAGTATGAGAGTATTAATCACAGTTTGTGGGAGCCACAGGTTTGTGTTGGCAGCAGGAATTTCAAGAAAAAAATCAGGAAGTTTAGCTTTTTTAGGTCATCCCAAATGAAGGGTGAGCCAGTATGGATGGCACTGTGAGCATGATATACCTACAGGTAGTCATACCAGAAATCAGCTTCCTTTGTTTTGATTTGGATTAGACAAAGCATTATATTAATACAGGTAAATCCAAAAGCAACAGTGACTTTTGAAGGAATAGACAAAAATCCATGTTAAAATTGCCAGTATTGTAAGATTATGTTTTCCATAAAGATTGCATATAATATATGAGATGTTACAGCTTTTACTACAGTTCCAGAGGCAGAAAAGCTTTATATTAAGTTTTCGTAACCTAGTTAATTTAGTTCACAATGAAATAAAATGGAAGATGGAAGTGGTCAAAGATACCTAATTAATTTAGCATTACCTGCCTTTTTACTGAGAAAGAGATAATCTGATGTTTACCTTTGTTTAATTTATACAGCTTGTTCTGTTTAAGCCAATAGAGCTTGTATTCTAGATGTTCTAGAAATATTTGAGGTCAGCATGTGATGTTATGCTCCCTATTAGTGCTAATTAGAGCAACCTGGTGAATTCCTATATGGTTTACTGTAAACAATTACATAAGAAAAGAGTAAAGGCTGAAGACTTTCTAGGGCACGTACCAATTGTCTGATACTGCTAAGGACTTTGGTGGTGAGAGCGCTACTATGAAAGTCTGCCCGAAAGCCTGGGTGGTGTTGGAGTAGGGTTTCAAGTTCCATAATTACCATGGCAGAAACACGTCTTGTAGGACTTTTCATAACATGGTGAGGAGTACAATGATGTCCCTGTAGAAATCAGTAAAGTAAAATACTTTTTCATATTATGGTTGGACTTTTGTGGTAGCTTCATGGATATTTAGAAAAGCAAAAGGAAAAGAAATGGCCTGAAAGTAGGAATTAACTTCTTTTGCTAGGAACTAGGAACTGAGGCCAATTTCAGAACCCCTTTTGCAGACTGTCAGGATGTGACAGGTTATGAGCTTGTGTGCCTGGTTGTGTAGAGGCTGAGAAGGAGGTATTTTAGTGTTGAGCTTCTTGCCTTATGTTAGCAACTTCTCTTTTTCTTCTTGGATGCAAAGGAGGTGGTGGATTGCAGCCCTCAAAACACAGACCCATCTTGAGTGAAAAGCAGATTGGAGGATGTTGCTGAGTCAATCCCCAGATGTTCATTAGAAAATTGAGCTGAAAGGGGTGAATTTTGTCACTTAAGGCCTTCGTTTGGGTGGGAGCTTTTCCATTGGGTATAGAGAGCTTTGAATCAGGCCCTCAGATAGATGTCACTCGAAAGTTTGTCTTTCGTTTGATCTGGCTTTCGTTGCTCCATCAGTATTTCTTCTTTGGCTTGTCTTGGTTTTGTAATTCCTGCCCTGCTATGTAGAGGTTAGATTAAAAGTTGTCAGTAGATTTTTATTGTTCTTTGAGGAAACAGCGCTGTGAAGCTTTCTGTCATTTTCTGCCTTTTTCATCTGTTAACTGCGTCTGATTTGCTGAGAATGATGATGTTTTTTCTCCTCTGGCTTGGAGAACTTAACACTTAGGTTGAAAAGTTCCCAGCAGAAAATTTGTATCTACATGTTTTGCCACTTATGAAAATGCTTTTAAATGCCTTTCATACTCAAATAATTGTGGTAAAAAAGAATTTATATTTTTATGAAGGAGATAGGTGTTTTGGGATAATGCTATGGACTACAGTCCAGGACTCTGTTAACAGACATCTGTGCCAAAGTAGAGCCCCACAGGTTCTGTTCGTGTACCCTGTTTCAACTAAGTGCAAAATTAAGTTATTCCACATGATTATGTCTCGATGTTGATCCCATTCAAGCTGTGCTTTATTTAAATGGAAGAAGTCTCAAGCTCTTCAATATGAAAAGTGGATTAACAAGAATACAATGAAAACTGAAGCACTTTGCAGCAACAACTGAATAAATATAAGCAATAACACAGTTCAGAAAACTTGTGATTTCTTAGGAAAACGCACTTTACTCTTTCACTTGTCAGTCTTGAAGCTCGGTGGTTTTTGAATTTGAGAGCGAGTTAGAATCAAACTTTGTATGAAACACCCTGTTCACATTTGTTCGTGAATTCAGTAGGCTTAAGGAAGTGAGTGTAGAAAAGGACATCAGTGAGCCAGATTACGCAACCAGTCTCTTAGTGAAGGGGGCTGGTTTGGATCCGCTCTCATTTATATCAGTAGCTAGGGATTGCTAAGAAAAATGCAATAACTTAATGAAGTAACTCTCACCAATGGTTTTAAGGGCTTCTTGGTCAGACATGGTGAGAGCATAAAGCCAAGAAAACCTGTGCATCTACTTTCTGATGGGATGCTTCCTATCACAATCATTTCAAACACTTAAACGCCTTTTGGACATTTCAGCAATATGTCAAGCAGGTCACTGGCAGAACCAGAGGATCATCAAGTCTATTTTCTGGGCTTATGCATGTCGTTGTTTCTTTGTGCTACATGAAGACTACATGTGTGGGAAGCCAGCAGGTAAGAAAACAGGCCTGTGATCCAGGGAGAAAAGGACGGAAGTGATTTCACTGTTCAGTCTCATCTGTTAATGTTTGTGCACTCTGCAGGTGAAGGAGCTATTCAAATGCCCAGAAGTTCTTTGTTTTTCACTTGAACTGCACCAAACAGATAAGCGAGCAAGAGTTTTAAGGACTGAGTGCATAGCTCAGTCTTTCTTAACTTCTCCTTCCTCAGTGCTTGCGTATGCAAACAGTAAGATTCTCTGAGAAAAAAAACAGCCTTTAGCCGTGGGAAAGATGTATGTTTTTGTGGTATTGGTGAAGAGTTTTTGTTTTTTCCACTCACCGTGGAACTTTTTTCTTGTAGGCTGAAATTACAAACTATAAGGAGTATACACAACTCTTGCAAGCTTCTGCTTATATAAGTAGGTGCAAGAGATGGTCTGAGGTAGCTTTTTTTTCACCTTCTGGGTTTTGTTTTCTTAATATTTGACACTTAGGAGGGAAAGTAAAGATTTTAGTCCAGCCATATAATTCCTGTGCAGTGATCACACATGGTGCTTTACACGTAGTTAAGGACAAGTAGCTAATTTCAGAGAGAAGGCTAGAGGTACTTGTAATTGGGTGTAACATATATCTTGGTCCTGTGTGTAGACAGCAGGATTCAAGGCTCACATATACCAGCCTTCAGAACTAGCATTCATGGGACATCAGTGCTTCCCTCTTGATTAACAGTGCTTGTCAGTGAGCATTGAATTCTGTGTGTGTAAATAATGTCAATTTGGCCTGTCTTAACATTACTGACTTGTTACGGGTTCAGATTTTGGCAGAGTTCAGGTAGGGAGGCAGATGTACCTCTACACTATCTTTATACTTCCTCTGACAGGGCAGCCAAGTGCTGAATTAGCACTTGGAAAGAAAGAGAATAGACACAGGGCTGTGCTAGTTTATCCTGTCAAAGGTACCAGTGGTTCTTGGCCAGGATCACGAGAGCACAGCTCATGCAGCCCTTATCTGAGCAAGCCCTGACACATCTGCATTAGCCAGCTCCGTTACTTCTCTTGATTAACTGTAAGGCTGCACGGTGTCTCTGTCACAGTAAAAAATAAAAGTGTGTGAGGTAGGTTGAGGGTCTAACTTATATCCACTTACCAAAGTACAGTTTCTAGTAGTATTTTTTCATTTCCCACCCACTGATCCTGGCTCTCTGGGAAGTGTGGGTGTGTTATGATTCATCTATGGGCAAAAGCAGTTTAAGAGGTTCTCCTCCTTCTCTGCATCCTGCCCCAGCTTTCCATTCCTTCGCCGTTTTGTCGGTTCAGCTGATAGCAAGGCAGCCTCTCAGCACGGATCTGCGATATAACCCAGGCTGGAGGCGTGTATTTTAAAGGCTTGGGTTTTTTCTCTTGCCGTAATCTGGATAATATAATGGCTCTGTTACCATCACTTCCAAATGTTTGAGTTTACGCAACTGAGGAGGTAGTGACCTGTGTTGAAAGGGCAGAAATGAGCAAAAGTGAGAGAAGGAAGAGCTGAAACATTCTCCACCTAAAAAGCTGACTTGAGTGTAAGGTAAATGATTGTCATCACATGAAGTAGCCTTTACTTCTCAGATGCCTGAAGATAAGGCTGTAAAGCAAGTCACATGATTGTTCATGACCATTACAAAATTAGAGGCATCTTCTGAACTACTGGAGTAGCTATTTTTTAATTACATTGCTTGTCAAAAACGTGCAGTTCATTCTTGTTGATAATGTTCTGCAGCGTGATACAGAAAAACTAGGTAAATCAGTGAAGACCTTTGCCTTGAAGTGCCACTTACCTTCATGGCAAGTAGTTGAAGGGCACGTGCTTTCTGCAGGATCCCACGTCCTGCCTCAGCAGCCCGTTGGATCCCTGGGTGGACACTTCTGCAGAGTAAGGCAATTCTTATCCTGGAGCAGTTCTGCTCATGAAGCTGGTCCGAGCTGTTGTGTTGTGCTTGTTACGTTCCTGCCTGGTCAAGGCCTTCTGAAACCAATCATGCCTTTTTTCACCCCTGCCAGAAGTTACACAACTGGCAGTCAGAAGTTCAGAGGGCTCGGTACCAGGGAGGACTTTGGTTCATAAGTAGGCTCGCTCCCAATAAGGAAGGATATTTAAAACACCATAGTTGTTTCACTGTTTGGGTTTTTTTGCCCTGCTCAAGAAGCGGCAGTGAGGCTTAGTGTAGTCTGCTTCAGAAATGGATTCAGGTAAATGCTAAGAAGGTGTTTTTTTGGTTGGTTTAACAAGCTGCTGAGCAAATCTGGCAGTTTTGCTGCCACCAGGGAGAGAAATGTTGCTGCCTCTTCCTTCACCCTGGTCCACATGGATATGCCTTCTGCCTGGCACTGGCTGTGGTACTCATGGGATCCTTCCCTGAGCTGGCTGAACTTGTTAGGCTGGTGGGAAGCTGTCCATGTCTTTTCTTCTCCTGTTCTAGTTTTCATCTAGGTTAGTGAGTTGATTTAGCTCATGTAAGGGTCTGTTGGCTGCCAGAGCTGGTGCCAAGTATGCAGACAGGGTATTTTGTCAGGAAGAAGAAGAAAAAAAAACAGTGTGGTGGAAAAGAGTAGGCTTGTCCCCTTTTGGTAGTAATGATTTGTTAGACTGGTTCGTCCCATGTGAAGGAGCACTTGGCAGGTTTTAGGGGAGGTAGCAGTCAACAGCCACCATCTTCTAGATTGGGACTAACAAACTCCAAAGACAGTGGTAGTGCCGGGTAGGAGCTTCACTGGGTCTTCTTGCAATGGCTGTGAGTTGCTACAGACTTGCCGAAGTAATGCTGGTGCTTACGGGCAAAGAGAGTCGTTCTCACTGCTCCATCTCTGAGGAATACCCAGAGTGGCTCCGTGGTCCAGGTTCTCCTTAGCAGTCTCACTCTGCAAAAAGGCATCTGCTGATTAATTTCTGGAAAGTATCGATTCACCAGGAGTGTGGGTTATTGTAATTGCCGTTAATGGGTGGAATGTTATGGAGAGTAAGCACGTGGTGCACAGAGCACTTTTTGCTTCGTCATCCTGCCTGTGGCAGGTTGCCCGAACCAACAAGGGAGAGGCCCCTAGCAGCAGCAGCAGCCTGCGTACAAAATCTTTCAAGTCTCTGCCAGAGGTTATGGTTGCCTTTGGGTTTTGGGGCTATTGCTAAAGCTAGGTACCTCTAGCACAGATCTACCTGAAAATAATTAGAGGTGTTTATATAAATGCCTGTGTTGTCTAACGACTAGATTTTTATCTCATCGAAGATACAGTTTTAGGTGAACATTCCTGAGGTTGTTCAAACTTGTTACAGGAATAAAATACAAGGCTTCAGTTCTTCAGGTACATGCAGGACTGTAGCTTTGGTAATATATTGAAGAAAAAAATTCTCCTTTGTGAAGATTGTGACCAGTGTTCAAAACCTGTGTTCTTGCTTTTCTTTTTTTCACATGTGCATGTATATACACAGATTAATTCCTGCGTTCCTTCTCCAAGCTAGAATAGGCCAAGCATTATCCATCATTAATATTACTATTAACTATTGCGTTAACGCTTCTGATCTTTACACTCCTTTACCAACATCAGCAAAGTACTCTTCCCAATATCTTTCTGAGCTAAAGGGATTTTATCACCAAGTTTCAGAAAAGAAATCGGAGACGACAAGATTACAGACCAATTTTCAATGACTGCCTTTTTGCGTTTGTGTGTCTGTGTGTTGAATGCTCTTCATGTTTGTAGGCTCAGTGCCCAAGGAATGTATACGCATTCAGTATGGCTGTTTGTCTAAGTATGTGCACGTGTCACAGTTTGCTAATTAATGCTGGTTGTGCAGTGCAAAGTATGTATGTGATTAAATACAAACAACTGTGTACTGACCCATTTATTGGAAATTAAGCTTAACGTAACTCAGTTATGTGGAGGAAGGCAGAGCTGATAATAGATTCCAATCAGATTAGATTTTCTTTTTTTTCTTTTTCCATGCCATATCAAATAAAGTGTCGCCATTTGTAGAGCTGTTAGGTTTTTTTCTTTCCACTAATATGCTTAACGTTTTCTGTTGGATAGATACATATATCTCCAACAGAATGTAGATATAAAATCAGTTATGACCAGTGAGTGAACACAGGTCTTTTCCAGGATTTTGAAGATGTTTATGTAGAGGATTTAATAAGTGATACCATATGGCAGAAATTATTGGCGGGGGGGAGATGCATGGCAAAAAGAGTTATATCAGTAAATTGAACTGAAAGAAGTTTCAGGGAACTAATTGCAGGAGAAAAATAAAACTTGTAATTCAGTTTATAAAGTACAAGACTGAACAAAATGACAGCACATCAGCATAAGAAAATCACTTTCTGGGCAAGAAGGGTAAAAATTGTCAATTTCCTTTAAGACTGAAGTTTCTGGCTTAACCACAGCAACTTTTATTTCCTTGCTTTGTTCTAAGTGTACTGTTGGATTGGCAAAATTTACGGAAATCCCAGCCAAATCTCGTATGGGATTTTATTAAAGAGAAAAATATAGCAAGTCATCCTAACGTTGCAAATGACTCATCGGTCGCCTTAGGAAATGCTCCCCTGAGACAGGCATGCCGCTGATGAGGAAGCAATGAAGCTGCCAGGCCACTCCCCCAGACAATTTCGCTTGAGGAGCACAGCATTCATAAAGAACGTCTCTCCAGACACTACCTTATTTTGTTCTTTATTTCACAGAGGGAGCACAGAAGCTGCAAGAAGGGCAGTGCGAAGGAACGGCAGAAACTTCACAGCCCATTGTTTTTGTACAGGAGAAGCAAATAGGAGATCATGAGAAAACTTTAAAGGTAGGGGGAGATACATTTTTGAAGTCTACAATTTAGTTTTGACATTGGAAAATAAGGAGAATGTAGGCATTCTTTTAAAAATTGTGTTTCTTGGGAGAAGAATGGAGGAGATCTGTTCTCAGGATGGGATCATGGTCATGAACAAGTTCCCCTGGTAAATACGAAGCGGAGCTTGTCAAGATCCTGGCCACTTTGGAGCGGGGTTCTGGGAGGTGGTTTCAGAGGAGAAGGTTGTAACCTACTTTGTCTGGTCTAAACTTTTCATATGTTTTCATGAAGAATGATTATGAAGAACTAATGAAAAATGAACCAAACAGTAGTGAATGAAAGCCTAAGTTTCTTAATCCATGTGAAAACATAAAGCATTTTTCTTAAAAGAAAAAAAAAAGTAGCACGATATAAGCAGTGATCTAAGCAGATTTCACGAGTAGGTATTCTGGTTTCTTTATATGCATCATAAAGATACCATTCTTGGTAGTTGGGTCTGATGACTGTGTGGGAGTTAGTCTCCCCTTAAGCTTCACATCCTCCTGTTGCCACTGAGCAAACAAGAAGGTGTGCTTTGGAAAAGAATGGCACACTTTCTCTAATTTTATGTCCCTAAGTACGAATAAAGTGAAACTGCATATCATAATACAATATATGCTCCTTTTTCACTCTTACTGTGATTGCAGTAGGAAGTGTGAGCCTGGCCAATGGCTGTGTTAGAAAAATAAGAAAAAAGGGGAACTGAGCGCAAAGTAGATTCAGTGGTAAGGGTATATATTGGGATTGGCGGAGCAGGAGGAGAAGAGGAAGGAAGATGAGGTATTTTTGGATGTCTTCACAACAGCCACAAGTGTTTTCTGGGTTTTGTTTCTACTATTAACATGCTACCCAGGGTTATGACATACTATTAAAATGTGACTTTCTACAGGCAGATGCATAGTCTGAATTTCTGCTGACATCACTGTGTAATTTGCTGGAGGGATAGGGGATTTTTGTCAGTGATATGACTGCGCTGGCAGCAGTCTCTAGGGTGGACACAGTTACAGAGAGGAATAATCTAAACTCAGAGGAAGGTGACAGTAGAATGGGTTTAGCACAAAGGGCTGCTTAATGCAAAACAAAATTAAGATTAAAAGAGAAGGAAAACTTCTTTGGTTTTTTTCCTTTCCTTTTATTTGCCATGACTATTCCAGTAGTACTGAATCAAGTCCTGCCTACTTAGGCAGATAGAAACACTTGAATAAAAGTGAGCACATTTGTAAAGTGACTAAGTATGGGTTTCTTTATTTACTTTTTTGGTCTTAAAAGTTTTGTCATGACTTTATTTGGTACTCACTGATTTATATCAGCTGAGGAATCTGATTTTTATTCGCTCCAGATCTTGTCCTGCAGTTTGAGAGGCACTGAGAATTTTGCCAGCAACTCCAAAGGCTTGAAGGTCCAAAGCCCTGATAAATTTGAGCTTCACAAATTAAGTACAAAGGCTCATTTTAGAAAGAGTATATGAAGACAATGCAATGTTCTTTGTGGCATACAGCTGTCAAAATGCATTTTAGGACCTACGGGTGGTTTTTCTGTGGTAGTAGTCATCTGATAAAAAAAAAAAGAATCTCTTGTGAAACTGTAGTGATCACACTTGATCCATGTGATGCCAAAGTTAGTTACAATGCTAAACCAAAGCACTAATAAACGTAGGTATGTTACAAAAACATAGTTTTCAGAAATTGTTTTCTTCATTCAGTTCTGTTCATTCAGTTGGTAAGGCTGATAACTGGAGATTATTACAATGTTGTATATGGTGGTTGTATTTTCGTACTAATATATGCAGGAGGAGGAGAAAAACGCTAATTAGGAAAGTCCATGGCAGATGAAAAGAATAAAATAAATTAATGGAATGCCTGTGTCAGCAGGTATGTATCTCATCCTGGAATATGAGATATTGTATGTATGTATGAGTATGAGGAGGCACTGGAGTTGCGTTGATGTTGAAAACTAAGCTCTGCAAGGAAACCCAGGGATCCAGTGAACAAGAGAATTCATAGTTAAGTATCTAATAGGTACTGAGCTATTCAAGGATGGATTAAGAAGATGAAATTTTAAAAAGCTAATTAAAAGCAGCGCTTAGAAAATTCAGATGCACTTATGTTCCCTTATCACAATATTTGCTGCTGAAAATACTAATTTTTGGGCACTGTGGATAATGTTTCAATGTTCCCTAATCCTTTTTGTTTTCTCTGTTCAGGCACATAAAGAAGGCAAGCCTCAGAAACTGCAAGAAATGAACGGGCATACGCCGGTGCCGCACCCCTATGACTATGATCTCATTGTCATTGGTGGGGGCTCAGGTGGTCTGGCAGCTGCCAAGGTATGAGAGAGAAAATACAGATATCTACTTTCCTTGTAAGTAGGTGGGTGACATCCTCAGCGTGTTGGATCTGGATATCTTTAACACTGTAGGGCAGAGCATTTCTGCCTGATCAGTCGGATTTCTTTTGAGGTTAGCCCCAGTTACACAATATTCTTTTCCTTATGTTGTGAAGAAGAAAACCATAAAAATGTCATGGTATACTTCTTAATAGAATGAAACTTGGTCCCCACTAATGGGAGATGATGCTGTTGCAAAACAGCAGTGTTCATTAGTAGTTGAATTAAAATTCTACTCATAATTGAAAAAGTTTTTTAAACTATTCAGAATTAACATCAGAAGGTTTCTAGTTTTATCTGAAAGTAATATCTGTTCAGAAATAGTTGTATATGTTGTTTTAATTCTTGGCAGTGGGGGAGATTTTGTGATTTGTGAGCTTATATAGTTGCATAAATGGAGATTTTGCCTATACTTAAGCAGAGTTAGGATCTCACCCTTCATTTCTAGGGTCTGGTACTTCCCGCCTGTAGCCAAATAAGTTATGAATTTTGGTTAGGATACTGCTTTTAGAAGTGTGCCTAGAATTAATTAAAAGACTCCACAGTGGTGCAGAATATACCAGCTCTTAGAGTTGTCATTATCCCCAATATTTGAAACTTGCTGAAATTCAATGTAAGTCAGTAACTCTCGTTTAGATCAGTAGTTAGGCACATTTTGTCTCTTCTTGCTGTGGTAGAATTAACTACTTAGAAGTGAATTGAGCGTTCCTAGAAATAAAACTATTTTGTTGCTCAAGACCTGGAGCTGGATTATTCCTCCAGACAGGAGGCGTTTCTTTTGTTCTCGAAAAGTGAAGGAATTCATTGAGGAGTGAAGGAAAATGAGGAGAAAATACTTCAGCATAGGATTAGATTCATACTAAACCTTGGTCCCTTAGAAGAACTTCTGTTATAATGAAAGAGTGTAGTGCTGAGTGTGGATTGTAATGTGCCATATGTCCATAATCTATTTCAGTAGTTTACTGCTTTCCCATCGATAGGGACACTATTGTTATGGCGTAGGGTGGAAGATAAGATCTCTAAAAATTCTGAGAACCCACAAAGGGAAGCAAACAGTGATTTTCAGAAGATGGGGATGTTTTAGGACAGAAGAGAGTGATGAGCAAAAGGGAGCTTGCAGTAATGCAAAACCAGTTTGCAGTAATAAAAAGCCATCTGTTGAAATTTCCATAAGGAGACTGCTCTGCTTTGTTGTATACGTATGCTAGGTTGTGAAGCTACAACAGTGATGTTTATTGCATCATTTTTCAGCTGTGGTACAGAAAAGGTGTGTAAGCTAGGAAGATAAATTGCCTTATTCCTTCAACTCAGTGTATAAAGTATATTGCTTCTTAGTGTTCTCAAGTGATTGTAGAGTAGAGCAGAAGATGGTAGATCAATAAAGTCGACATCACTATCAGTAGTAATGTGTGTATTTCAAATCAGTTTCATGAAGTTGAAGTGAAACTGTTTTACATGCATAAACTTCTGACTTAGATTATTACATTTTTTTTTAGTGAATTAACAAACAGCACTTTAAAAAGCAAAACAAAACAAAAAAGACAACTACACAGCTCTTATACCAAGTTCCACATATCTACACTCAGGTTTGCAGCAGTTTACCTAGGTTGATTAAATGCGTGCTTTTCACTATGACGTGTGCAGCTTTGTGTGCACGTCTTCCTTTTCCTCTCTACGTTGTGCTCAGAGCTTGTTATTTTGGAGGCATATCTCCATGGTGAGTGCCAACACTGCCAAACTGACTCTGTGCAACCCAACTGCAGACTCAGACCAAAGTGCCAGGCCACTACTATCAGTTCACACACAACGGCTCCAGCCTTAAGCAACCTTGTTGTGTTTGTGCAGCACTGCGCTGAACCCGGTAAGGTTTGAAAGCCTGCAGGGCAGGTTTTGTTACTGTGGCCATATCACTCTGCAGAAGTGGTTATATCTGTTTGTGATCTTTACCGAGGTGGCGACGCAATGCTGCATTGTATTATGTGAGCGTATAGCTGAGTGTAAGCTTGAGAATCCATGCATTCTAGTTAGCTAACGCTAGTAAAGCTCCTTTGAGCTGTGTGTAAGAGTTGTCATTATAAAGGAGCATTAATAACACGTCTCAGTCCCTCAGCTCCTTTCTGATGAACTTTCTTGGAGGTGCTACTAATGGACAGAAATTAGCTTATTGGCCTACCTTGAGCTTTATCAGAAGCAGAAATCCAGTACATTAATATTTTCCAAATGTGTCTACAGTCTGCATTGTTTGAAATACGATTTGTATTTTGCATGAAGTAAGATACATTTAAAATTGAAATTATGATTGTCAGCTATTTGGATTAACAAGTATTACTGGTAACATAATGCTGAAGGCTGTCCAGCTCCTCCCAAACCAAACCCAAGGCTTTAGGGTAATATCCTGTGCCCATAGTTGTTATTGATTACATGTCTAAGAACTCATAATGTGATGCAGCACAGTTGTGGTTACTCCAAGTATCAAATTATTTTGCTGCATCTCAGGGGGGAAACTGTCATTGTTTCTCAGCTATGTAATGCTTACTTAAGTGTTTTTCTCTGGTACCAGTTACCGCCATTGATTTTTGCCTTTTTCTTAAAAAGCACAAAGGGAACAATGGAACCACTACAGAAATTCCAGTTCTCAGTGTCATTTACACACATTGATGTAGATTTGCTAGTGAAACTTCTCAGGGGAAATATCATGAAATAAACCATCACTTTTCTATTCTGGATGACATCTGCACATCCTGACAATAAAGTCAGCTTGCCACAGGTTGACTAGCTTGCAGAGCCAGAGCTGATCCTGACAACTCCAGATCATACTCAAAATCGAGTGTTCCCTTCTACTACAAGAAAAAAAGATTGGATAAGCACAGTTGTAACGCTTGCCCAGGTGACTGCTTATGGTATTGTGTGATGTGGTTTCAAACAAACGTTTGAGAAACCATCTTTGAAGGGAAACTGGGTTAATGAAAAATTTGTTAAATATGTTAAAAGTAAATGGTATGTTGGGAAGTAGTGTGAACAAACTGACAGGATGGAGGAGAGAAGAGGAGGTATGACTCCCAGAGTCTTCTGTGTATCAACTGGTGCTGTGATGTTGTGTAGCAGGATGAATGCCTGTTTTCTCCCTTTCATCTTTTTTTCCTACTGAGTGCACAGATTAATTCAGAAGATTAATGACTCTCTGGCTGTTCCCTTGCAAATCATTCATTATTACTTAATTAAAAGTCGCAAAGCTTTTCAGCAATGCATGATGTTATCATCTACTCCAAATTTAACCTCTAATATTTAGATACGTGTCTTATTTAATTTGTTTTGCAGGAGGCTGCCAAATATGAAAAGAAAGTGATGGTGCTGGACTTTGTCATGCCTACGCCTCTGGGAAACTCATGGGGTAAATTTCTCTTCATTGCAAACCTGTTATAAAGGAGCTTTACTCAGAGACTCTGATTCTTCTTTGAGATCAGCCACACTGATGTGAAAAACACATTCTGTTCCTTTCTCTCAGGTCTTGGAGGAACATGTGTAAATGTGGGCTGTATACCTAAAAAATTGATGCACCAGGCAGCTTTACTGGGACAAGCCTTGCAAGATTCACGCAAATTTGGATGGCAGTTTGCGGAAGAAGGTAAAGTAGGAGAACACTTTTTTTCAGTTTTACCATGTGTGCTGAAAATCCAGAAGTTCTTTTCACAATCAAGTGCTTGTTGCACTTAAGCGTGTGATGGCTTTAACAATGTGAGGCAGCTTCAGAGAGATTACACATAAACTTAAGTGCTTTTCAAGTCTAAAGCCACAGGGCTTGTTGCCTTGCAGTGTTTGATCTGTTTATTAATAGCTTCTGATGATGTTAGTATTTGATAAGATTGCTGTGTGAATAAAAGCAATAAGGTACTACTCCATTTCTGAATGTAACACAATATCTAAGGGAATAACCCAGAATGTCCCGTTAGAAACTTCCTCATAATTACAGGCAAGGATTTCCTTTCCCTCAGTCTCTGTCATTACCACATAAGAAGATGACTTTTACTTTATATTAGCTCTAATGTGCATGGGTATAGGATTGGGATTTATTTTGGGTGTAATACTGTAGTGGGGAACATGCAGAGGCACCCCTCAGAGATGCATAGTCTTCATTTGTTGAGCAATGTCACCTGCTCACAGCATGTGTCAACAGCAAACTATCAATAATGCAGTAAGTCTAAATTCTCTATGTTTTAAGTCATATCTCTTCCACTGTGACCTCTCATGTTTACGCTGATGTAATTCTTTGAATTTCAGTAGAGTTACCCTGGAATAAAAAAGGAATAAGACAAAGGTGACTGGGTCATGAAAAAAATCTGTCTGAGAATACAAGGTTGGCTATGGAAAAAGAACTCACGGACTGAAAGATGAACCTCTCTCTTTTGTTTCTAACAGTCGAACACAAATGGATGACTATGGCGGAATCTGTTCAGAATTACATTGGTTCACTGAACTGGGGCTATCGGGTTGCACTGAGAGAGAAGAAAGTCACATATGAGAACGCATACGGAGAATTTGTTGGGCCACACACAGTTAAGGTACTCCCTAGCTGTGTTTGCTGGGTCTTCCTGTAGTACTTTCTGAATAGAGATGCTTTTCAAATAGAATGATTTATCCCTTGGTAGGACTACAGAATACTCACTTTGGACTAATACTTTGTCCACAGGCAACAAATAAAAGAGGAGTTGAGAAGCTGTACACGGCTGAGAGATTTCTCATTGCCACTGGTGAACGGCCACGCTACCTGGGTATACCTGGAGACAAGGAATACTGCATTAGCAGGTAAAAACAGGGAGGAATATGAAGTCATTCACTGTGTGTAAATGCTTCACCTGTAAGAGAAAGAGGTGAAGCATGAGCAGGGCTCCTTGGTTGCTGGTTTTCTTTCCTAAGTAACTTTTTGTTAGGGGAAAGTAAGCACAGGAGAACAGCTACAGACAGATTTTAAGGTGCAAAAAGATTGGTGTCTAGTAGACACCACAGGACAACGGCTGGCTGGCTAGGATGGTTCTGTTTCTGACTGATAACAGCAGTAACCGAGAATACTGTAAATCATGTGCGTGTCCATCATAAAATTAATTCATCAGCTCTGCCCCAGTTACCAGTACACCCACTTCGTCTCTGTTGCTTATGGTCCTTCAGTTCACATACCAAAGTTTTTTTCGTAAGGAAGAGCACAGTCTGCTTGGAAGAAGCTTTCCTGCTCAAATATCAAGGAAAGTGGGAACTGCAAAGCAGTTGATGTTGTGAGGCTGGTAGAAATGTATCTGCATTCATGTATCAAGGCAGTCTTGAAACTCATCCCAATTTTTTTCCACATACTCGGTGAAGGTACTTCAACTCTTGGGAAAACCAGTTTCAAATGTCTCGTTAATTGATAAGACCAAGCAATTCTAGCACAATTTTGACCCAAAAAAAAGCAATATGCAGATAAAATGCATTTTCATATCAGAGTAACTTTTAAGTTACGTAATGTAGAAA
This sequence comes from Pelecanus crispus, assembly GCF_030463565.1. Classification (NCBI taxonomy): domain Eukaryota; kingdom Metazoa; phylum Chordata; class Aves; order Pelecaniformes; family Pelecanidae; genus Pelecanus; species Pelecanus crispus. Next base: position 63,148,290 of record NC_134643.1, on the reverse strand, counting down.
CAGAGGTTGGAATTACAGGCTTGCAAACCTATAGCAATGGAATAAATAACTGGCATCATCCTTGTGAAACCAAAACACCGTGTTGTATGTTTCCCTTCTAACAAGTAGTAGTGAAATTAAAAGTACAGATAATATAGCCTGTAAAGTGGTGCTTTAAAATAACATTAAGGCGGAAGAGTCAGGAATGCCAGAGTTAAAGACTATCAGATTGAGGCTGTCTGCAATCTTCACTGGGTTCCCTGGGGGATAGGAACTCTGATGTAATTTAATTATACAGTCACATTTTATTCTACCACAACATTTGCAGAGAGCATCTTTGTTTAGCCTTTGCAGTTGTTGGCTGAGAAAGAGACACTTATTTTAGATTTACATCTTTGGAGAATTGCATTGCCAAACTCTGCCTAAGTCTCTGCTGAGCAAGCATGATGCCTCCATGAGTCCCTGCTTCCTTGAGAAGCCCTGGTTTTATAGTCTAGGTCCAAAGTGTGGTAGAACTGGCATAGCTTGATGAAGCAGTTGAAGGAAATGGAAAAGAGGCAAATAAATATGTTTTCCTTAATTTTGTACTTCTATCTCTGCCTGTTACTGTGGTTTGCATTAATTTGTTTTATTGTCTGTGTATACTTCTGTCTCTGCCTGTTACTGTGGTTTGCATTAATTTGTTTTATTGTCTGTGTATATTTAGCACTGTGTATAATGCTTTAGCAAAAGGATAAATCTTCAAAGAAGTGAAGGTGGTATTTTTATCTTAAAGCTGAACCCTTTCCTCTTCCTTCTAGCTCTCAGGAGCTACAATTTGCAGCAAAATATTTGAAGCAAGATTCAGAGAAAAAAAGCAACCTACCTTTTTTTAACAATTTGCCATAAGTTTCTGTAAAAAAATACCTCAGAATTTTTGTCGTGATTCAGAATTTTCATACTCTTTTTGTGTGTGTACTGCTAATTAGAACTTTTTAATCGGTCGTGTACTGATCCTGTATTCCAGCTGTATTTCCAAAGAATTCAGCTGTGGGTTTTTTTTAGCGAGTAGGAAGGGGAATAAAGGCCTATTCTCACAGAAGAAATTTGATAAATATACAGCACAATACATTCTTCTGGTCATCTCTAACTTTCTTTTCTTTTTTCCCTCTTTTTTTTACCAGTGATGATCTTTTCTCTCTGCCTTACTGTCCAGGGAAAACCCTGGTGGTTGGAGCTTCCTATGTTGCCTTGGAATGTGCAGGATTTCTTGCAGGTCTTGGATTAGATGTCACTGTAATGGTGAGATCCATTCTCTTAAGAGGATTTGACCAGGATATTGCAAACAAAATTGGCGAATATATGGAAGAACATGGAATCAGCTTTATTAGGGAGTTTGTGCCAATCAAGGTAGGCTCAAAGTGGTACATGACTACAATTGATTGCAATATACCTATCCTAACGTTTTAAGATGTAAATTATTTTAGTGAATACAAAAGTTGAATTTGCAATACAGGATCTGCTACGATATAATATGGGTTAATTTTTGTTTTAAACTGAATAAGTCCATGAATCTTATGCAATTGAAAGGTATAATTTAGTCTTGGTATTAAAATTTTGTGAGGTTCCAGAATTCATTGTTTTTATCAGGATTAGATGGGTTAGTATATGTTGCATTAAAAATGTTGTTACTCCTGCTCATTCTGGTCCTGCAAATGTTGAACATACTTAAATTGAGCAGTTGTCCTGAAATCTGTGAAACTTCTTGCAGGCTCATAATTAAACAGACATATCATTTCCTATAAGATCGGGACCAGTGCATCACAAATAGTCATATTTTTCATTGCCAATTCTCAAATTCTCAGCCAGCAAATACTGCTTATGTGCCCAGGGCCAGCGGACTATCCAGAAAAGTAAACGGGCTTTAAAAGTATCCATCTATATCCTTTACTTGGCAGAGTCGTTCAATACTTGCTCAATATTCTTTGAATTCAGTAGGAGTACTGGTGCAGCTAGTTATGTACATGTATAGGCAAATTCAGGTTGAAAAGCAGATTAGATAAGCTCTGGAGCTTTTCTAATGTATAATTGCCTTATAAAAGACTTCAGAGGGTGCTGACAGTATTTTTCTTAAGGTTTTTTCACAATAATTAGTGCTTAATTATTATGAAATAGGAAATAATGTATTAAGCAGTTTTCAATTTGGCGCTACGCCAGCGTGTTACCAAGTTTAACACTTTGGGGATTAAAGCATTAAATTGAGTGAAGACTGTTCATTTTCACCCTTAGCAATATCAAGAGTGGCTTAAAAAATGCTCTGTCAGTTACCATGCTGTGGATCTGACCGTCTCTCACAGTGTAAGAGATTTGCTGTGAGAAGTCAAAGTGGGATGTTTCAAGGAACTTTGTTTTTTATGCTTGTTTGTGCTGTAGAAATCCCATGTTTTATGAAAAGCAGGGATGATTGTCTAGCTTTTGTTTCAGATGTAGCTTTTTGTAGGCTTTTCTGGGGGATGTGAAAGGAGGAAGTTGATCTTAGAAACAGATCATTCCAACTAAATATTGAGTGGTCTCTTCCAGATGCACCCTGTGAAGAGTCATCCATCACCCTAGTCACAAAATGCACTTTTGTGTATTTTACCCTGCCCCTTCACTACATATCTTTGATTTCAATGGGAATAAAATATTTGTCCCTGTTTTCAGTTGAGCATATCCTTAAACTTAAATTGCTGGATATGTTTTTAGCAGGTCTTCCCATCTCTTTCAAACATTGTTTTTGAAGTTATGCATCTTGTGCTTATTAAACCCCTTCATTGGGATGTTTGAAGACAGAAGTTGAATTATTATAAATAATGCTGCCTTTGAATAAGAGCAGTTTAACACAGTGATCCTTTAAAGTTGGTAGGATGGCAAAGAAGGTTTAGGGTTTTTTAAATTAAAAAGGGGAAGAGAACTTAATCAGACATTTTGCTTTTTCTGTCTTCAGATACTGAATACGAAGTAGGAACTAGGGCAGCTGTTGAAAAGTACTTTTTCATCTGTAGAATGAACACTAAAAATTTCCCAGAATTGTTAAGTGTTGCCTGTGTACATGTCTTTTCCATGTACAGCCAGCCTTGGGAAGCAGCTGGGCGCCTTGCTGTTCCTGGGAGGGTAAGGGAAGGACTGTAGCTGAGCATGTCCAGTCCTTTCCTTGCAGCCCAGTGAACATTAGTGAGGACAAAAGAGAATCCAAAGTTCATTCACTTGTTTAGTTATTTATTTATAAGAGGAAAAAGGAGTGTTTGGGAAAAAAGCCAGTGGTATTGCTTTCTGCTTTTTTTCCTGGTATATGGAGGGATGGGGTGTGGAAGGGGGAGTATTTTGGGTTTGGTTTTGTTTTAAACAAACTTTTTTTTTTTTTTTCCTTTTGCTTTGCTGGAATAGGCAGTAACCTGCTGCATTACTTGAGAGAGAGTGTGCAGCTGGATCCATGGCTAAAACTAGGAATATTTATTTCAGCTGACTCTGGGGAGCTCTGAAGAGGTTTTTTTCTCAAGCTGCTAGTGTTTTTTCAGCCATTTAGAGCCAGCTGCTGCCCTCTCCTGCAAGGCCATGGCAGCTTTACGTGTTGGACTAATATCATTCAAACAGGGAGGGCAAAGGCCTGTGCTGCTAAGGGCTGGGCTGTGACTGTGGTTTCCCGTGGGTGGAAGGCATGATGATCCTCAAGGTGCAGTTGAAGAAAATGCCTGATGCTGTTTCCAGGTTTTGCATGAGTTCCCTTCCTCCTCACTTCCTCTGTCCCCAGTTGATACTAGCAGCTCACGTGGTGGGCTTGGACAACAACTTAGCTATCAGTCAACTTTTATAAACAGTAACAAGGTCTTACTGTGTTGGTCATAAGAATAAATGCACGGAGATAAACCAAAATGTTTAAACTGCAAGTAGTAATCAAATCTAGAGAAAGGTGAGAATCTCTTTAGAATGAACACTTGAATTTCAGGTCATGTTTAAACACTCATTTTCAATTATAAGATATGTGGTGGGACGAAGATATATTTGCATATCTTTATTTGAAACTAAACCCTTTTTTTTTTCCCCCCCTAATGTTGTAGGTTGAGCAGATTGAGGAAGGAACACCTGGAAGATTGAAAGTTATAGCCAAGTCCACAAAGGGGAACCAAATAATTGAAGGGGAATACAATACTGTGAGTCCTGCCTATATAGATAAAGAATGCTAAATAGCCTTCCATTTAATGTTAAGATTTTATGGGGTGTTTTTATCCATAGTTTAGATTTTTTGAAATTATTTTTAATCATTACAATATGCTAATTGTGCACAATCAACAGGTAATTAATGTGACAAAAGTCCCAGAATCCATGGGCATGAGTCCCATGTGCCTTACCAGATTTTTGAAACCTGTTTTTTAGCTTAGGGATGTAGATGAATTTGGTCACGTGCAATCAGTTGCAGGATTTTTCCCCAGTCGGATATTTGTCATAAACTATAAGTAATGATTTATAATAACTTTCATAGTAACTAAAGCATGTTGTGGAGTCAGCACAAAATGATGGTCTGTTCAAGAGCGAAACAAACAGGTGTCATGTCTTCTCAAGACCTGTTGTTGATGCAGCATCTTCACAGAAACAATTAACACCTTGTGGCAAGTCAGTCAGGGAACTTCATTACACACTTAAAACAGTAAAATTGCAGTGTGCAGGTGTGCCATTATGTGTTTGATGAAGTGTTTTCATCACCCATCACCCCACTAATTTTCTTAGGCCTTGATGCTGAAAAGGGAAAAAAAAAAAAGTTGTGAATAAAGTATTTGGAACTACACAGAATAAATAAAGACAAGCATTTGCCACCCTGGGATTTTAGACTGCAAATACTGTGTGCCAGTGACCTCATTTACCTGTATAGTGCATCAGTCATCCCATAACAAGGACATGCCTCAGTGCATCTGAGGGCTAATGTTATGAGAAAGTTTAATAACAACAGTGCTGTTGCACAGTGTTGCAATACTATTTTTCTTGGTTCATAGTAGTGAAAGCTTTTTAGCTAGCAAATCAGTGCCACCTTTTCGTTAAGGAAACTTCTGATTTCTTATTGCTACTGCATCTTTCACTGAAATGCTGTCACTCCTCATAGAAGCTATGAGCTATGTGTGATACGTTTTAAGACCTTCAGCTCTGAAGATCTGGCATGCTTGGTCATCTAAAAGACTTGAAGCAGATCTCGGATTCCTTCAGCACAGTTCATAGTTGTCATATGAGAAGCATTGTGTAGTTACCTGGGCAGTTGTCCAAGACTGCAAAGCACATAGCACTTTTCCTTGTGATAGTGTAGGCTGGAACTTGTTTTGCTTGTTAAGGTAGCCAAGTTGATAGGATGGTTAAGAATTTGGCCTGGTCTGTCCATCATTCTGAACAAATGTTCAAACAAATAATATTTAACAAATAATATTCTTTGACAGTGACTTGGCTGAGAGCCTATATAAGTAAATGGTATTTTCTGATCAAAACAAAGATTGTTTTATGGTCTTTTTATTTGCCTAAGCATCTGAGTTTCCTTCCTGAAGAGCCCTTTACTTGTGGAGCATTTTGAGGTCATCTGCTCTGGTAGGGATATGGTATAACACTTTGGTATAGAAGTGCGAGGCAATAATATAAAGAATCTGACCCTAAGTGATTTGTTTAGAATACTCTTGGGGTATTTTTCCAGCAAAAGCTATTTGGCTATATTTAATCTTATCATAAAAACCTGGTATTGTTATGTCATGGTGATGGTGTGGCTTGTCTTGAACTCTGTGAATATACAATGGGTAACAAACATATTCATCTTAATGTGACCAAGCCTTAGCTACTAATCCTTAGTATATAATGAAAATAATAGATAGCCACATGCAGATGCACTTTTGAGGTTCTAAAAAGTCAGTAACGTGCATTACTGTTTTGCAGGTGTTGCTAGCAATCGGAAGAGATGCATGCACAAGAAAAATTGGTTTGGACAAAGTTGGAGTGAAGATCAATGAAAAGTAAGGATAGATATCTGTACACCACTGACTAGTGAGCTTGTGTCATTTACTGTCACAATGGTAGCGGTGCGTAGACATTCAAATGCTTTGAAGGAAAATGTGTTTCCTGTTTGCATACACTTGGATAGGAGACTGTGTAGCAGATAGCTGCATTTTCTCCCATAGTACTGCCATGTTTTCTTTTTTGATACTGAAATGTCAGTTCCTAAATGCTGGGAGTCAAAAATGTCTGTTCCATTCTGTCTAGATTCACAGGTCAGTCTCAGCTTCTTCCAGGGACTGGGCTTTCTAGCATCTGTCAGTTGTTGCTTGTACTCTTACTCCCATCTCCTTTTTTTCTCCCTACCACCTCTTGGGGCAGAGATCTGTTTGTTCATACAGGCTTTTAGTGTGGTGGGTTTTGTTTAAATTTTTAATGTAAATGCTACAATATATTTATTTTGAAGTATAAGGTCAAAGCAGCATTCCTTAAACTTGCAGTTGGAGTTGGTGATGTGTTTTAGTTTTTGAAGGGGTTTATTTCTTGCCTTAGAGCAACCCTTGGGAACAGTCTGTCTCCTGTAGAGGAGCATTTGATGTTTAATGTAGTGAGGTCGTTGCACCAGGGAGTGGAGCTATCAGTAACATTTTCAATATTGGTAACTAAAACATCTTCTAGGCATGTGGGTCCTAGACGATGTTCCCTTTGAAGAAAAGACACAGGGCCATGAATTTGACTTGATAGTCTATGGAAAAACAGTGCAGAGGGCAGCTTATATATGAATGCGGTGACTGACGTGGCTGAAGGAAACTGTTGCGATATTCTAAATAAGTGGAAATTTTGGTCCACTCAATATTGGCAGACCCATGTTGTCTCCTAGAACAGTACACATCTTTCTGACATCAGGACACCTGTTACTAGCTTAATAGAATGAACTATAAAATTATTAGCATAAACTGTATATTTGTTAACAAGAGCAAAATTGAGGAATTTGGATTTTAATACAGGAATCACCACTGGTCCCTCACGTAACTGTGTGACTGTTTCTGTGCCTGTCTGATTAGGTTTCCCTGTTACATGTTTCCTGCAGTGATTACTGCACTATCTCATTTATTAATGACACGGGAAATATTAATAATTAAAAACTTCCATTAGCTCAGTACACTTATAGCTAAAAAGCTTGCTGGCTGTCCCTTAAAGTAGAGTGTCTAACAGCTTGACCTGTCTGTGTAGAAGCCTGAAGGGTAAATTTGTAGAAACTGTTTCAGCCACTGGACAGGAATTTTAGTAGTGGAGAAATTCTTTTGTCCTACAGCTTGAGTGGGAGAATGTCTCTTCCTGTCACTCCTCAACGTTGCCGGTACACAGCTCAGCTGGTAGTAGAGGGTATGCCTCACCAAAGGATTGATTCAGGAGATGAATCGCAACTTCACGGGCTACCTCCTTATCCAGTGTGTAAATTCCTGTAGTTTTGGTCAAATTTGCACTACTTTACATTCTTGCCCAAGATTGTAAGATTGTGAATATGACTTCTTTCCCTCATACTTCAAATGCGTGTCTTTCTCTTAAAGCTAAAGGGCCTAACTCCTGCAAGGTTGTTTACACCTGCAGTCTTCACAGCAGAACACTTAGCTCTTTTTCCTTGTTAATTCAAATTGCAGAACAGGAAAAATTCCTGTCAACGATGAGGAGCAAACAAATGTGACGTATATCTATGCTGTTGGAGATATACTGCAGGACAAGCTGGAACTCACACCAGTGGCAATCCAGGCAGGAAGATTGTTAGTTCAAAGGCTTTATGCTGGGGCAACCAGGAAGGTAAGGAACCACTTGCCACAAAACACTGTCACTGCTCCATTTCTAAGTGCAGAGTGCAAGTCTGCTTGTTTATGGAAAACTCAGTAGGCTTTTAAGGGTTAGCTTTGATGATCACTTTTAATTTTCCCCTTGCAAAGATATTACTGCAGATACGTTCTGCTAATTGTGTAGGAAGAAATTAATACCTTATGGATTAAGCAGTAGTCTCTTTTTTTCCTATTAAGAGGTTTTATTTTTTTCTCAGAGTATAATGATAATAAAATTAACTGAGATAATTTAACTTTTTTTTAACTCTACCACCTTCCCTAAAAGTCAGCAATCATTCCAGTCCCATTAAATGCTTTAACTCTAATTCATAAGCAGTTTACTAAACCTACCTGCGGTCCCTAAATAGAGTGTAAAAGGGGTTTGTGATGCTCTTCATTTTCAATGTTATTTCCATTAATTTTTTCACTTCTCATCCATATCTTTTCAATGTAATACATAGTTCTGCTTATAATTGAATATAGACACAAAGGAAGATCAAATGTACCAATAAGTCAGCACAAAGTTATACCTGAGATGTTGAGTTCATCAGTTCAGTGTTTACATTTCATACTATTGCAACTGTAGGTTTCAGTCAAGTTATGCTAGTCCAAATAGGAGAACATGGGTACTCATTTACACCTTATCTTTAAACCAGGAGGAAGGGAGAGTGCCTTTAAAGAACTGTTATCCAGGCACCATTGATGTGGGTGCTTGTCTCACCTTCATAACCATAGGGCATAAGCATAAAGGTTTTTCTCTTCCAGAGCCTGCTGTATTCATACCAAGTTCAGCTGTCGGTCAGATTTAGAGCTTGATTGAGTTGTTTATTTTAGGTTGGCAGGTATTGTGGTAACAGAATCCTGAATCAGTGTGCATAATGTCATTACATCAGCCAGGCAAAGTTTAAGAAATCTGTAGCTGGAACCAGAATTTTTTTCTTGCTGCAATACTATGGATATGTCTTAATTTACATTTTATGCCAGATAACTGTCTCTCTAGGTATGAAAATCCTTAGGCTGCCAAAAAAAGCATCATCTCTTTCAGTGAATCCAAGAAATGAGTAACTACTTAGATGGGATCCTGGCTTAGTGACAAAGCCAGAAAGGGTGATTGTATGAAACATAATGATGTGTTATGAGTAGGTGGGGAAAGAATGGTAAGCAGCATCTTAGTTGATCCCCAGTCACAAAGGAAATTAATTAGAGTTGAAATCTGTAGAAATTAAAATCGCTAGAAATTAGAGCTGACCAGCCTGCTAGTCTGCTATGGCAGAATGACTGATTTGGTGGATATGGGGAAGGCAGTGGATGTTGTTTACTTTGACCCTAGTAAAGGCTTTTGACAATGTCTCCCGATGAAGTACAGGCTAGATAGGTGGACAGTGAGGTGGATTGAAAACTGGCTGAACTGCCAGGCTTAAAGGGCTGTGACCGGCATTGCAAGGAGCAGCTGGAGGCTGGTCACTGGTGGTGTGCTACAGGGTTGGATACTCGGTCCAGTACTGGTTAATGTCTTCCTTAATGATCTGGATGGTGAGACAGAGTGCACCCTCAGCAAGTTTGCAGATGATACAAAACTGGGGGGAGGTGACTGATGCACCCAGTGCTTGTGCTGTCACTCAGAGGGACCTCATCAGGCTGGAGAAAGGGGTGACAGGAATCTCACAGACTTCGGCAAGGAGAAGTGCAAAGTCAGCGCCTGGAGGGGTGTAACCCCATGCACCAGCACAGGCTGGGGACCCCCCAGCTGGAAAGCAGCTGTGCAGAGAAAGCCTTGGGGGATCTGGAGGACAAGTTGACTGTGAGCCAGCAATGTACTCTCATGGCAAAGAAGGCCAGTGACAATCCTGGGCTGCATCCTGCAGGTGCATCCTGGCAGAGCATTGCCAGCAGGTGGAGGGAAGTGACCTTTTCCACTCCACTTGGCTCTGGCGAGACAGGTTTGGATTTTGTGTCCAGTTTTGGGCTCCCCAGTACAAGAAGGACAGGGCAAATCCAGCAAAGGGCCATGCCTGTGATAAGGGACTGAAGCATCTGGCACATGAGGAGAGGCTGAGGCAGCTGGGAATTTTTACACCCTGCAGAAGAGATGGCTTGGGGGCTCCTATATCAATGTGTATTTATACCTGATGGTAGAGAGTAAAGAAGATGGAGCCAGGTTCTTTGCAGTGGTATAAAGTGCAAGGACAAGGGACAATGGATTCAAACTGAAACACAGTAAAATTCCATTTAAACATAAGAAGAAACTTCTTTACAGTGCGGGTGGTCAGGCCCAGAGGTTGCCCAGAGAGGGAACCTCTAGAACACTGTAAAGCTCCAGTAAAGTCAGGGGATAGTGTTTGTCTCTCATGGTATGTGATTAGGTGCACAGTATCAGTTCTAGTTCTAGCTGTCCCCCAAAATGGCTGTGGTTCATGTCTTTGGTTCTTTGGCATTGCCTAGGCCACAGTTGCTAAAAAAGATGATGGGTTTTGATGGTGGTGGTGTCTTTGCAGCATTCCCAGCTAAAAATACCAGGCTTTGTAGAGGCAGTTGAACAGTCTACTTTTTATCTGTTTTTAAAATGTACCAGACCTTTGATCTGGTACATTTTTAAAACAGGGCACTGAATTTCCTCTTCCTTTTAATCTATGCGTGTTAATGTCAGTGTGGCTTTAAATTGTCTTTCTATTCTTGCCCTAGTTGACGCCTCTGAGAGGGACAACACCAAAACTGTAGTTTAATTAAAACAAATTTTTTTATTAAAAAAAAGTAGCAGCTTTCAGAATTCTGAATAATCCAACTTTTCTTCCTGTCTAAATTTCAGACTGCTAAATTTTTACCTATTGTGCTAATTTTATTACTGATGTTGTGTGATTTTTTTTTGTTTGTTTTGAATGTCACACAGTGTGACTATGTGAATGTTCCAACCACTGTATTCACTCCTTTGGAGTATGGAGCCTGTGGGTATTCTGAAGAGGCTGCAGTGGAGAAGTTTGGGGAGGAAAACATTGAGGTAAATGCCTTAGTTTCATTTGGATTTTAAGTTCCCAATTTGTAATTTAAAATAATGTTAAGAGTCGATTAAAACAGCATTCTGCGTTCTGATGTACGCACAAGAGGCAACTAGGTACATTTTTGTCTTCCTTGGCAGTTCCTAGACACGTTGATAAAAATAGTCCCAATTCCAATAGCTCTGGTTGCAAATATGTTCTATTTTTGGCAAACAGGGCTTGAAGGTAGAATATTTGGTTTTAAAAAAAAAAAGGTTTCTTTGTGTCTGCAAATACTTCAGGGTAAATTAAAGCTGGTTACGTGTTGGAAGCAATACGTGGTTTTAATGTCGAAGTGGAACTTTTTGTAGCTACAGTGTGGCAAATTCCTTGCCATGGTGATTTTTACTTCATAAAGCCAAATGTTGTTATGCTCATTTCTCCTGTTTATTTTGACTATGCAAGGAGGTATGTGCTTAATTTTACTTATGTGAGCAATCTCTCTTCATTCACTGGGATTGCTGGTCAAGAGTGAAATTAGACATATGTAAGCACTTAGTGCCTAAAGCTGTTCTTAGAAAATACTGTACAGAGCACATTACAGAAAGCTTGAGGAGAGGGAGTCTGACAATAAACTGAACTTTTATGTCCTATGAAGATCACCTGAGGAGCATTGTTTGAGGAAATAAGCAGATAAGTGGTGGCTCATAAAGTTGAGAACTTGTCTCCCTCTTAGCTTTGTCAATAATATTTTTTGACTTGGACTGTGGAGAAAAGAAGTAAATATGACTTAAAATGGCAGTGTGTCAAGTACTGTTATCCTGCCTACAAGCCAGGGGTTTAAATTCTGTTCTCCCCACAAAGTTTGTATATAGACAGTCAAATTTTTGTTATTGAGTCAAATTCTTGCTGTTGTATGTGTAACACTGGACCCTTCTTTGTGGAAAATGCACTTTCCATTTTCAAATCCATTTTTGAAAATATGCATCCAGAAGCATTTGTATTGTGGCTAAGTCCTAATTTAGCTTATTCTGACTTCTCTATCATGTCACCATATTGGCTTTTGCAAGCTTCAGTAGGATTATTGAGTTGCATCTGTCATTCAGACCTGTTAAATTTCAGTTTCAGATAGCGATGTTTATAAATGCTTTCTAACCCCATTAATATGGAAAAACATTGAGCTGTCTCTCCCTAGTTTGTGAAGGGACATATTTTTACTGGAGTTCTGATCAATTAAAAACTTTTTTTCAAATAGTAATCAATTTGAGGTTAGCTTGCACTGGGAGCTGTTGAGAGTTCTGGGTAGAACTGTGCCTTGAAACACCCTGAAATATGTGCTATCGGGTGGGCGAGAAACCTTGTCTGCAGTTAGGAATCTGTCCAGTGATGTTGGCTGGGGCAGACAGAAGAATGTGGGTTTGTTTTTTTTTTTTTAAAGTACTTTCCATTTTGCAGTGATACATAATCGAAGAGAGCATGCAAAAAGCATTCCCTCAACCCTCCTAAACCCAGGCTCTGAGACTATTTCTTCCCTTTTTCTCCTCTGAGAAGTATTTTTGCCTTTATCCTGGGTAGACCCAGTGACAAGACAGCCTTCTGTGAGGGAAGCTTGTATTTCTCTAGTTTAATGAGAGCATGGTGAACTGCGTCCTGGAAGTGTAATACACTTATGGATTCTTTTTTTTTTTAACTGTTGGTTGACACTAGTGCTTGTTTTGTAGAGGCTTCCTTCTTTGGCGTTCATCAAGGGGAGAGAGTCTCACCCTGATTTCGAGTATTCCAAATTCTACGTGCACGGCTGATTGCTAATGAAGAGTTATTAACGGTTCATCCTTGTGCTGCGTCACAACTGTTGAAAATTTTTGCATCTGTGATTTCCAAAAGCAGTTACAGTCAGTAGTAAAGCTCCACCTTTGGAGGTAGACAAGGCAAATTTAAGATAATCTTGCAGTTTTTGGAAGATCATGCTCTCTGCTGTGAAATTACACAACTTTTTTTTTTAACCTGTGTTGTATTTCCAGGTGTACCATAGTCATTTCTGGCCACTGGAATGGACTGTGCCATCCAGAGACAACAACAAATGCTATGCGAAGATAATTTGCAATATTAAAGATAACGTAAGTGCATCTTTCCTTCCAGGGAAAGCAGCAGCCATGTGTTCATTATAGGCACCATTAATACCACGGCTATAAATAGGTTATTTTTAACAAATTAAAAATTAATTTAAATTTTTCTGCCTTTTGAAATTTAATAAATATTAATAGCAATGCAATACTTTTGTATATACAAAAATGGCCCTCAGTAAAAAAGAAAATTCTGTCGTTGCCATTAGTATATTGTATTTCTTCATATATGTAAAATAAGAAGTAGAGATCTCTAAGACTGTTCATTAACTTTGAAAAGTGGATGAATCAATGCATGTAAAAATGGTTAGAAGTCGTATGTGTTTATCTTATTCTCCCCTCCCCAGACTGGGACATTCTTTTCAGGGAGAGTCTTCTCTCTGAAATTGAGGTCACTCAGAAACCATCACAACTTGTAACCTCTGCCAATCCACATATGTCTATAAAACTCTTGAGCTCGTTCTAACAGGATTAATGTGTCTTGCCTACACAAATCCCATTTAGGGTGATAATGCCAGGATTATCCTTGGACTAGGTTAAAACTTCCTGGCTATGGAAATGTACAGTACCTGCTGAAGCACAAGCAAAATTACTAATTGATCAAAAGAATTGGATGCCCCCTTCTGAATGATCATCATCTGTTTAATAAAAATTTAGTTCATTTTAATAATATGAATTATGAAATATTTTATGAAAAATAATAGGCTGTAAAGATGTATTCCTGTTAAGATAGTGGCATGGAGTTATCAGTCCTAATAAAATTTTGGATCTACTTTATCTATTTTCTTTTATCATCAGAGAGAGATTTATCTCACTGCAGTCTTTCTAAGCATCACATCACCATTTTGTAAAATTGGAAAACCTGTCTGGTTTTGCCCATCTCCTCTTTCTGGAGGAGTTTGCACTAGTGCGGAAGCTATTTTGTAACCCATGGTTATGTTCCTAATCCAAAGTTACTTAAGAAAATGAAAAGGCTTAATGGTGACTTAAAGTGTTTCATTAATTTGTTTCCATTTCTCGTCCTGAAAATTGGGAATGTGTTTAAACATCTAGAGGTAGAGCTGAAAGTTAGCCTGGATGAAAAATTGGTTCAGTAACTATTTAAAACTGTAGTTACTCCAGTTTTTTTACTATGGTTCTATTTTTACATATGTACATATTTTTAAAAGAAAATAAGGATAATTCCATTTTAGTTATTACCTAATTATAGGTTTTATTATTTAAATAAACCCTGTGGTAAATCTCAGTCCTCAGGCTTACTGAAAGAAAAATAACCTTTCAGTGTTCTGAGTATCCACACTCCCTTATATGTGATATTTAGCAGGAGGAGCAGATAGCTTTTGATACCCAACTGGGCTACATTTATGCTCAGCAAAATCTGATTAATGCCGTGAAAGCCACTGAAGCCCACAGCAGTTGGCATTTGCTAAAGGAGACTTGCTTTTCTTAGAGAAGCAAGCTTTTCTTTAAGAAAAGCAGGTCAAGTCAGTACTTCTGTTGAACACTGGCTGAGGATATATGTGCAGTTTGATGTATTTTGCAATTGAACAGTAGTATAGGTGTGAGAAGTGTGAAGTAATAGTATCTTCCTTGTAACTGGATGTCTTTCAGTTTGTTTTGCCAGTCTCTAGGTATATTCTCTCCCAATGACAGCAAACACTGCAACAAGAGTAGTTGTCAGTTTAGTTACAATGCACCTCTTGCTACGTCTGCTAGCCCTTTCCTGTAAGCAACTACCAATCTGAAATTTCTTTGATACGCACCATGTGCCTGCCCAGCATAGGCCCTGATATTGCAAACCTTTGTGCAAGGTGCTCATCTTTACTTAGGCAAGCAGTCTGTTGAAATGAGTGGAATAGCTTGCCTGAGTAAAATTTAAATGCATGTTTGCAATTTGGACATACACTATAATCAAACATAGACCGTGGTGTGTGTTAAATTTGTATGCTGTTGAAGTAAACAGAGGACTCCTGCACAAAACTTTGTAAGGAAGCTGATTCTTGAGTTCCTAGTTGAATCTTTTCCTTTCTGGAGAGGGAACAAAATTACACCCGCTATCTCCCATCTGTTGGTGCTAATGATAGTTCACATTTGTGTCGTTACATTAATTTGGGGTATGTTTTGTGAACTGTTGAAGTTATATACTCTGATAAGAAAATCTTACATGTTATCTAAAGAGAACTGGATGCATGGCTATGCTTGTATTTGACTACCTTTGGTATTTAGGAGAGAGTCATTGGTTTCCATGTCCTCGGTCCAAATGCTGGAGAAATCACCCAAGGGTTTGCAGCTGCTATTAAATGTGGGTTGACAAAAGAACAGCTGGACAGCACCATAGGAATTCATCCCGTCTGTGCAGAGGTTTGTATATGAAGTCACCTTGTATCTTGCCTTTCGTAGTATTCTGGGCAAAGGTGTTAGAAATCTGAATAGCAGAGCTCATTTAAAGAGGTCAGAATTTGGGGGAATGTAGGAAGGAGGGAAGGACAGGAAATTGTCTGGTTTTAATATTTAGAAATCTAACATTTAGGTTTAATCCAGGATTTCTTTTTTTTTTTTTTTAGTGTGTTAATTTGTGAAATGTTTATGGTCTCCCCTAATCCAGTGCTCCCTCTACTGGGAAGTATAGAATTTTCCTCCCACTCAAAGATCCATTTATGAGGGCTTCAAATACTATTTCTGCTAAAGTGGTTGTGAAAGCTAATATAATAACCAGCTACATGGCAATTATTTCTATTAAGTTCTACTTTTTAAAGATCTCTCCTTTACTCTCTAGGACTTCACTTTTGAAGTGAAGTACACGAGGCCACACAACCATTTTTTTCCTTGTGTTTGTCTTGCTGTTCCTCTTTAATGAAGAGCTTAATTTTCTCTAGTGGGTGGGGGGGCAGCTCCTCCCAAGTACAAATCAGAGATGCTCCACTGATTTTAGTAGTATTAGGACCAGTTATATGAGCTGAGGATCCCTGCAAAAACTGTGTATCACCTTTGTAGGTCTTTGTACAGAACCTGTGTTTTTACCTGCATGTGTTAGCTACAAAGTTAAAAACAAAAAGCTACAAAGCTACAAAGAGAGCACCAGGATGGTGGTCTGCAGAAGTGAGGTCCACTTCTCTTGTTTGTGTTTCCAAAGTGATACAGTATAAGCCATATAATATGAACTCCATTAATGGAATGGACTGCTAGCAATCTGAATCATCTTCAAAGCATCCGCAATACAGATTCTGTTTGGGTTTGGTTTTTTTTCTGTAGTATCGTCTAATGGTGCTCTTGGAAGCCCTTGAAGAGGGGTAGCAGGTTCTTATCTTACCAGGGGCCCTGTGGAGGGGCAAGTCTGAGTGAGGCATTCAAACCTGTGAACTCAAGCAGGATATTAGCATATGCCATGTGAAGAGAGGATGATAGTCATAATTTATTCTGGACATCTGAGCTGCTAAAATTGAAACTGAATAGAATGATGATTAGACATAATTTAGGGAGGTAATTTCAGATAATCATATTTGTTTGAGTGGGGGAGGAAGAAATTGGCTCAGGAGAAATACGCTATTTAAAAGCTCCAGGGAACAGCAATCATTTTTAGTGCCAGTCTTCAAAAGGTTTTTTTATGCCTGTTACTTAATTTAATCTCTTCAGCAGTAAACAAAAATCAAAGTGCAAGATGGTACTCTTTGATTAAAAAAATGCTTAAAAATTGTTTGGAATTTGTGAGGACTGCACATATCTGGATGAATAAAATGATGGATAATATAGGCATTATTTTTAACTTAACATCCATGTAAAAACTAAGGAAAATGAAGTCTGATGTGAGCAGGAAAGGGATAGTGTTGCAGGATCAAATGCTGACGTTTTCACTGGCATTAGTGCTAATTCATTACTCAAAGAGTCTCCTGTGAAACATGGTATTACTCAAGTTGAAGACTGTAAGACTGAGGGTCCCATTTATCACTGCTTACAAATTAGAGCCAGATTTCACTTCTCTTATTTGAGCAGTATTTTATTCTGCAGAAAGCCTGAACCCTGAATGAAATTTCTTGCAAGGCAAAGTACAAATAAGTGTGAGCACAGATTGGTAGGACCTCAGCCTTACAGAGAATTACCTCTCAGCCTACACTGTACCACACCACTTGAAATAGAGGCGTGTAAAATT
Source organism: Pelecanus crispus (assembly GCF_030463565.1). NCBI lineage: Eukaryota > Metazoa > Chordata > Aves > Pelecaniformes > Pelecanidae > Pelecanus > Pelecanus crispus. Next base: position 63,131,246 of record NC_134643.1, on the reverse strand, counting down.
GAGCACCTGTGATGAAGAGAAAGTGTCTTCTGAAAGCTGGAATGATTCTTTGGGTTAGCTAATGATGGCTTTCCAGTCATTGGATCTAAGGTTTTGTCTTCACTCGAATAACTAACAAGTTCCATCAAAAAACTCATGTTTCCAGTAATTATCAAATGACTCCCAGCTGGCTTACTGGAGTTAGGGAGCTGTGTGGTGCCTGCAGCTGTTGGAGCCGGCTAGCACACCCAGAGCTTGCAGTCGGGCCGAGAAGCAAGCAGATAAATTTTGTACTTTTTAATCTTTGTCTTTCAAAGCGAAATGATAATAAATGTTGTCAGTCTGTGGATCAGAACTGAAGAGTTAGAAACCCTGTCTCAAGCCATGCACGATAGCTTAAATATATTGCTGTTCTTCTGCCATGTATATTAGACCTGCGTTTGTCTTCCTGATTTGTGCGTAATGCTTTACGTACTTACAAGAAAGTGGAAGAGGTATGTCATTTATTGATGATGTTCTCTGAAGAGCTGCTAGCAGCCTTAATGCAGCAAAGCTTCTACTTAGAGAACTGTAGGGCTCAGATCCCCATTATCTTCAGATACTTCAGTGTTATTAGCATAACTGAAATGTGTATATACTTTATTCTGTGCTAAGTTTATTCTTCCTGAGAGATGGCTTTGATGACAGCTAATTATTGCAACTTTGAACCATTTAGATAGAAGTGGTTTTGATTTCCTTTTTTCCTTTCTATATTATATCTGTGCAAAACTATGCAATTATTTGCATAGTAAAGTTCTGATATTAAGCAAGGTTTTGTAGAATTTTTCCTCTTGAATTTTGATACGTTTTAATTTTACAATAATTATTCTTGAAAATGTTGTTTTCTTCAATGTGACTTGAAAGCAGTAAAGATTGTACTTTTTCAAACTAGATTGACTAAGTGTTTCTTAGCTATTGTCCAGAGGATACAAATCCCAGACATAATACCTACATCAGCGATCAGTTCCACATTTCTATAATATCTAGAAAGTTACGGAGGCAAAATTTATGTTCTTTCCAAATGCTGCAGCCTTGAGTTAACTTCACTTTCCCAACAAAGAAGTTCTCTTTGAGCCATGAAGACACTTATTCATTAGGTTTACAGACCGGAGTGTATTATTGCTGAGCTTGTTCCCACTGTAAAAACTTAGGAGCATTAAGACAAAAGGTGGTAGAAAGCTGTGTGAGTTCCTTAATTCCTTCTTTTCCACTGTAAAAGGAAGACCATAAGGTAAATGAAGAGAACAAAGGGTGTTTGTATGCGTGGGTGCTATTTAGTGGCAAGGATTTGAAATGTATGTTTTTCATTATGATTTTATTACTTTAAGAAATGGCTGTGCTTTTGAGCATTATGCCCAAGTTGGTCTCCTACAAGAGAAAATTCATTCTAGCCATGCTAAAACTTGTCTTTTTTTCTTTCTCTCAAGATATTCACCACTCTGTCCGTGACTAAGCGTTCTGGTGAAAATATCCTTCGGTCTGGATGCTGAGGTTAAAGACCCCCATTCTTGTTATTGCCAGAGACTGACTTTCATCGCAGTGTCTGACTCATGCAGTTCAGAAGAAAGGTTTGGGGAGAAGTCATCCTCAGTCGTCTGCAGAAATGTATAGATCTTAACCAGAGCATTCCTTCGTGCTAAGGAGAAGGGCACCGTGGGAGTTGGTCACTTGCGATGATTGGCTGGCAATTAGCAACGCAATGGGAATATTGACTATCGAGCTGTTGCTTAGCAGGGCATTTAACAAATGCTTTCATGAAATCATAGCCTGAAGCCTGCGTTGTCTGGTGGGCAGTGATGGAAGAACTGCTAGCACAGCTGGACAACAACTGTTTTGGTTTGGTTTTATTTCTCTCTAGTTTCTTACCTGAACAAAGAACTTCCGAACTCAAGAAAATTGAAAGTTCAGATAATTGTACAGTGCCCCTGTGTACTATGTTGTAACACAGCAATTGCAAGGTCTCCCGATGAGCGTGCATTTTACCTGCTCACATGCCTATGGAGGGGAGATTGTATCTACACGTTTGATCATGAGGAAGAAGACATCCTTGGAAAAAAGTTTAATACCATCTAGAATAACATATTTCTTGGCTTCCGAACTGACTCTGTTGTGACTTTTTATTTTAGAGAAATTTATTTGTGAAAACATTCTCCTTGGTGAGAAAGGAAAATACTTTTTATTAAGGCCTTGTTATACAGAAAGGTGGGGTTTTTTTTCCCTGACAGTAACAACTGTGCATATAACACAGATGTGATCTTCTTAGCTTTATCTTGCAGCTTATGTGATTATAAGTAATCCAGTTGAGAACTGACAGAATTCCAATGTGGAATGAATTATACTTTCAAGAGCTCTGAACTTTATTAAATTTGAATAAATTCTTCCTTTCCAGGTGAGCTATTGTATGCTGCACTGTTTCAGGTATCAATTGGCCACTTTGAACCACTTTGACTTTATTTCAGATTAGTGGGCCTATAGAATAAAAAAAACAACCAAAGAACACCCCTGCCCCCAAAGCAAACGAGCACACACCTCCAAAAACCAATAGTGAAAAATCTTCTATGTAGATACAGCCTAAAAGGCCTATTTAGTTCCATGTATGCTTTGTTTTATATTTAATTAAGAAAACAATACTTTTAAAACAGAAGTTTCCATGGAAAATAACAAATGTACTTTCTTGAATATTCCTCCTGTGTTGGATAAATGCATACATATTTATCAAGAAATGGTAAAAATGTCTCTTTGTAATGGAAATGAATGTGCTTTTTGATCTGTTTTTTTCATTTCCCTCTGTTTTAGCAGAAAGGTTCATTTTACTTTTATTAAATGGTTCTCAGGAGTTTAGTAGTGTGGTGTAAATAGCGGGTAAATTCTCCAGCCCTCTGGGCAAAACGCCTTATGCCTAAATGTCTACCTGGTAACAAATTCATGTATTTCTACTGAGTTTTCTAGAATAGTGTTGTAAGTTATTTTTATAAACTCATACGTAACTGAAGGATTTTTAATTGTTTTGTATGGTATCAAGAATGGTCTGTGGTGGTATTTTTCTGGCCAGTTTATTAAATAAATGGAATATTTGCACAAACAGTTGCTCATTTTGATGCCTCTTCCAAGCAAAGAAACCAGGTGACAGCAAGGCAAGTTTTTTTTTAAAGGCCAGGAGAGGGCACCTTGATAAACCCAGCTGTGATTTGTTTCAGTCTTTTGAATTTTGAAGGTAGGTATTTCCCTGCGAAACAGCGTTTGAGGCTATTTCATGTGCATTTTTTTGCATGTTAAACATATGAGAAGGACGTACGTAAGGAATGAATTGGGAAACCAACCTTCCACCGTTTGCAGTAGCTGCCATCTATATAACTTCTGAAAACCCAGGAGTACGGGTTCCTGAGTGCTTTGACAGTGTAGCTGTTCATATTTAAGCACATGCATAGCAGCGTTCTTTTCAAACAAGTATGTAAAGCAGTCAGATCCTGGAGCGTAGGGAATAAAGACAGGTACAAGCTTGGCTTTGTAAGGTTGGACCCACATGTATCTGTTCCTATGGGTCATGTCATCATTAATAATGTGCATTTTTATGCTAGTGACTTTAAAATTCATGAGTTGTTGGTTTTAATTATTTTTATTTTTAGTTTAAATTTAAAACTGGGAGGCCCCTTTTTGTAAGGCTTTTTCTTTTCTTTCTCAAGAAGGAAGGCATTTTCTGGTGCGTATTTCTGTGTCTTCTGTGCATGATGATAGGGATACGTAATACATGATAACATCACGTAAGGATGTATTAAACGCCAAAGCAAAGTATTTAATGTTTATATCAAATTAAACATACATTTGGTAATGCATGCTTTGGAAGTGTACACTAGAAAATGCAATAAGTTAAATGGTATTTATATTCAGTTCATATTCATTAGTTATTAACATTTTTTTTGGCACTCTTACCAGAGTGTAAGTGGGAATCATCTTAAGGTGTTACAGATAAAAATGCAGACAGCAAATTTCCCTAGCTTCAGCAGTGTATCAGTAGAGCTTCACTGACAGCTCCAAGAATTACTTTTTCCTCAAGCTCCCCCACCCCAGCTGATCGTTCCCCTTTTCACCCCTCTCCCCTCGGTGCGGTTGTTGGCGCAATCCTAACTTTCCTGTAAATCTTGTATTCAACCTTGCGTCCCGCCTTCCCTCCTTCAAGACCTGCTGCCTGCCTGGCGTCCCAGCGCCGGAGGCTCTCTAGCTGTAGAGCCGTACGATGGGGCAGGACCAGTTTCAGAGAAGGTGGATCTCCTGAAATTGTCGTGGGTGCTGGAGGTTTCAGGGTAGGGTAGGTGCCTTGCTGTGCCTTGTGGGAAGACCTTGCACTCGTATAAAGCCTGCTAATGATCGTGTCTCCGGCTGTGCCACTGCGGCACGTCCCTTGCTCTACGATGCCGCGCGGCAGCTGGTGGATGACTGTAGGAGAAAAGCCGTGGCTGTGTGCTGCTGGTGCACGCCGTGCCAATGCAAGAGTGTGAAGAAGGGGCCAGATGGATGAGTCTTTTACGTAAGACTTGATAGACTCCTTTCAGGTCAAAATACGGTACAAAGGTTTGTGGTAAAATGGCAGCTCTGCCAAGAGTGAAGTTTCAGGAGCCCTTTCTCTTTGAAAACTGCCTTTTCCGATTGCTCAGTTGTCCTCTGCGTGGGATGGTGTGAGACTGCTTTCTTGCCAAGGCCCGTTTGGCCTCCAAAGATAAATTAAACCTATAAAAACCAGAAAAGAAGGCACCAAGGGATTTGCCACGCCACTAGCCTCCCTTCTGCATGCACAACATGGCAAAAGGGTCCTGAAAGATTTCCGTTTTGGTTTGGGGGCTGCTGGCGGAGAGGTGGGAGTGGAGCAGGGGCTCGGGCATTTATCAGAGAGGGCGGGAAGGCATGGTGTGGGGCCGTGGGGTGAGGTGGGAAGGGTCGTGGGTGGGGAAGGGAGGAGCCACAGTGCAGGGCAGCAGCTGCCATGTTGCCCGTGAGGGGAGTAACAGAGGGCTTGGCAGAGGCGGGGGTGGCTGAGGGCCCTCCCCACAGACCACCGAGCCTGGGAAATTCGGGAAGGTCTCGCTGCCTTTCGGCTGGGCCCATCCTACGGGGCTCGTCGGAGCCTGCGGATCTGAACCACACGTTTTGCAAGGCTGGGGTGTTGTGACCGAACCCAAAGGTGGCTCCAGAAAGCGCTTGTTGCCAAAGGGCGGGGGGACGCTGCTGGGTGCGCTCACCGGGACGCTCCTTTCCCTCCCCGCGCTGGGTGAAAGCTGCCCTTTCGGGGATGAGGGGACGGCCTTGTTCTGAGGGACTGCGAGGCCTCGGCGCCAGGCGTCTCGGAGGCCGCACGGGCAGGTGGCTGATCCTGAGGACTTTCCGCCGGTGCCCAGAGGAAGGGCCACGTCCGTCGAGGCAAGATGCCCGTGACCCGCTGATCCGCCATCTCATCCCACAGAAAGGCACGGCCCGTGGGCTCCCAGGCCTCGCTCAGCCCCACGTGGCGAGGGTCCGGCTTCGGGACGCTGCCGATGCGTGAGTCGCACCTCCGTGAGGGAGCAGCTGCACCTTCCGCAGGGACCTGGGGAGGCACCGGATCGTGGGGACTGGCTTCCCCCCTGGCACCGTCCCTGTTTCCATCCCTCTTGTTCTTCTCCCGGGCTCCAGCCAGAGCTCTGCTGGGTTGCCGGGGTTTTTTTTCTTTTTATGTTGGGGAAAAATTACATGTTTGTTTCCCTTTTATTTGCCAAATGCTCCTGACGTGCGTTCTGTTGGGCAGAATTTGACTTCACACATACGATTTCTTTTTCATTCAGTCGCCCTTTTTCTCTCTCTCTCTCCCCGTGAAACCTTCCTAGTTACAGGCTTGTCTGAGGGAGTTCTCCCACAGCATTTTTACCTCTTAAAATTACAAACTAAGCTGACACACAAGGGGATATGTATCAGGACAGAGAGGGAAGGCTTTCCTTCCCCTGGCAAAGCTGCGTGACCGGCCTTGCTCAGGACCACCAGTGACTCCTGACCTGCCCCACCGCGTTGGCTGCCCGTCAGGTGCCTGCGAGCGATTGCTTGCTGCCAGGGAGGCCATGCTGTGGCCAGACCCCTCCATGGAGCATCCTCTGCTGCTGAGCCCATCCTCTGCTGCAGCCAGCCACTGCAGGCCTGGACAAGTGTCCATCCCCATCTTTAGACTCTAACAGGAGCTCGCCTGGGCATACAGTGACAAATCTGCTGCTTAAAAACAAGTTCTTCTTTCCTTTGTATATACTTGTCTCAGCGAGCGCTTCTTTTCTGGCAAATAGGTTTTACTCTAGGTTAGGCACAGAGTAAATTGAGCTCTCCCTATTGCTTGCTTTCAAAAACAAATGGTAATGCCTTTAGCCTAAAGATCTAATTTCCCTTTTAATGTAAATTGACAGGCAATACTACCCACAATGAGAAGTGCACATGTGCCATGCGGTGTGACATGAGGCAAACAAAATCAGTGACTTGCGTTTCAGATTGACCAAGCTCTGGGGCTTCTGCTCTGTTATATGCCCGTGGTTCTGGACTGTGGGATGGGGAGACTCAAGGTCTCTCCAGGTAAATTTTCCCTTGGCTGGCACTGTGGGGTTGCTACATCACAGAAGGAAGGAAGATCCCAGAGGAAGATACTGCGTGATGTAAGTAAGTGAATGCTGTTTAGTAGTAGTTCTGTAGTAGTTAGTAGTTAGTAGTACAACTGCCTCTTGCAAGGAGGCTGGTTATCCCAACACCACCAGCATAGTTGAAAATCAAAGCGCGTGACTTTTAGTTAACTTCCCCTGCAGTGCAGGGGGGTCGTGATGTAGCCGTGTGTGGCAGAGGGCATGGCAGGTCAGCGCCGCGGTGGCAGTGGTAGGAGTGGTGCAGAGAGACTCACACCGTCCTTGTTTGTGTTTTTCTTGGCTCTGCCAGCACTGTTTCTCCCTTAGCTCTACAGCTGCTAAAAATAACCACCTTAAATTAATGGCTTATGTTTGCATTAAACTGTTAAACTTGCATTGGTCACCCCAACACCGCACAATGAAACTGCTGCTCATTGCACATTTATAGCTTAAACGAGATTCCTCGAGGTTTCTTTTTCATAGCTGAAGTCAGATGGGTAATACCGATTGCACAAGTGTTTGCTTTTTCTTAGTGCAGCATTTTCTCTGATTAAAAAGGACTTCAACTTAGCTGAGCTGGATTTCACAGCTTGCGAATTACGAGTGTTGTGTGTCTCGCAGAGCTCTGGCAGGAGTCACAGATCTGGATGCCCTAAAGTCAGGCTGGTGCCTGCCCCTCAGGAGCTCGATCTGCTCCTGGCCTGTCCCCCCAAGGCTGCCAGGGGCACAGGGGGCTCAGCGCTTCGCAAGGGGCAAGAGATGGTTGTTGATCATGTGGGCTGAAAGTCCCTATTTCTACACCTTGTTTCTGTGCTCCCAAGAGGCACGTGTCAAACTGATGGGGGGAAATGTGGGGTGTGGTTCAAAAGATTTGCTTCCAGCAGCAGGCTTTAATTCCCTCCTGTTGAGGTTTAGCCCCAGCCAGCAACTAAGCACCACGCAGCCGCTCGCTCACTCCCCCTACCCCGATGGGATGGGGGAGAGAATCGGAGGAGTAAGAGTGAGAAACACTCCTGGGTTGAGATAAGAACAGTTTAATAATTGAAATAAAGTAAAATAGTAATGATAATAGTAACAGTATAATAATGATAATAATGATATACAAAGCAAGTGATGCACAATGCAATTGCTCACCACCCGCCGACCGATACCCAGACAGTTCCCAAGCAGCGATCGCTGCTCCCCGGCCAACCCCCCCCAGTTTATATACTGAGCATGATGCCATATGGTATGGAATAGCCCTTTGGTCAGTTTGGATGAACTATACTGGCTGTGCCCCCTCCCAGTTTCTTGTGCATCTGGCAGAGCCTGGGAAGCTGCAAAGTCCTTGACTAGCATAAGCAGTACTTAGCAACAACTAAACCATCAGTGTGTTATCAACATTCTTCTCCTACTAAATCCAAAACACAGCACTGTGCCTGCTACTAGGAAGAAAATTAACTCTATCCCAGCCAAAACCAGGACACCTCCTGCCGTGGAGCTGTCATCCTCCCCGCTTCATCATTACCTTCTCATTTAGACAGGCTGAGTAATGGCCATTGTGGTTGTATCCCAAGTACCTGCCATGTCCTGTCTGCTTGACACAACACGGTGGAGCATTTGTGGAGGCTGGGCCAGGAATCTGTGGTGCCCTTGGCCAGCGCGCTGGTCTCACTTGGCTCCACCTCTCCGTCCCCTGGTCCGCAGGCTGCATCACGTCTCCTGCGTGTGGCAGGAGGCTCCCCTTGAAAGGACATGTTGGAGCAGGGTCAGCTCAGGAAGGGTAGAAAGGTGCCCGTGTCTGAGATGAGAGGTACTCCCTGAGGGCTTCAATGCCAGACCTGAGGGTTATTGCTGGAGGATGTTTGGTGGGCAGAACCTGTCCTGGGGCTGGCATGGGTGAAGGCAGCCTCTCGGGGCTATCTCTGCAGATAACCTTACCTCAGGACCACTCTGAGCAGCTCTTACTGCAGAGCCAGAGGAGGAAACGAAGCAGAGATGCTGCTAACCCCGTTAAATGTGTTATTTTAATCAGTCTGAGAGATGGGTATCACCCTATGTTTATTTCTCTGCTATCTGAGGTACAACATTAAAAGAAAACAATGGAAAATGTATGTGAGCCGTGGCTCTGTGCTCAGACAGCTATTGGGCTCAGTCTAATGCCTTGGGCCAATTAAAGCACAGTCGTTAGGCTGGGACACTAGATGGGAAATACACCGCGGTGTGTGCATGCGTGCCTTTCAATTTAGGAAGATAAAAATGAAAAATGTGTGTCAAAGCAAGAGCAAGACTCTTGACTAGGCTGGGGATGTGTACACGAACCATCAGCTGGGTACGCTCTGAAGTACCTTTGAAGGTAAAGTCATGGTGGAAATCAAAGCAACCTGAAAAGAAAAACTGGTGGGGAAGTTGCCATAAAGCACCTTAAAGTGATGTCTCTGTTTTAGACACGCTGCCTTCTACAAATTAGACAGAAGAAAAGAGATGCACTCAGGAAATGTGAGGTGCTACTGCTTTTCTTAGAACAAGAGGAATGGTACCGACTCCTATTTAAATCTTGCACAGGTTTAAAACTCTGTGTTGATACATATTTACTTCTGCTTTAATCTGATTCTCACTTTTCTCCCTTTGTTTCTTTACCAAGTTTTTGCTGTTTTAGACTTGGCTTGGGGAGTTCTCCTAGCACATGCTTTTAGCAGTCCTAAAATCATAAAGCTTGTGGGAAAGGCAAAGAAGGAGCAATGAGTCACCATTTCTCACCATACGAGAGCTACAGCTAAAGCAGTCAAGGAAGGCTGGGCTTCTTTCTGCATTACACATAACTAAGTGGAAGTCACTGCCACAGGATGTTATAGTCTAAAAATACACCTATGTTGAAAAAGAGAATAATTGTTTGCACGCAGGGTGGGAGGTTAGTAAAATAATGATCTGGCTGTAGCTTACGGTACAGGATGCCCTTAAACCACTGAGGGCTGGAAGCTTGGGTGGGAGGAGAACCTACAGGAAGCACCACTCTGTATATTCAATGTGGGGTTTTTATATAACTTTTAACTAATCATCTTGTCTTGGGAAACAGGATATCACAGTAAAGGGACCTATGGCATAGGCTGTTCATGCTTAGTATTCCCCTCCTTGGGGTCTGTTTTGTTCAAGCTTTCCAAAATGGATTTATAATTCCTTGGTCTTTTCGAGGCTTAAACTTTTCATGCCTCAAAGCTTTCCCCTACAAGTCCTCCCGTGCTCTCTGGCCTGGGGATGAGTTGGAGGAAGGGCAATGTGGCGGCTGAACCACAAAGGTTTCTACTTGGGCCTGTTCCCCAGAGACAGCTGCAGTCCACTCAGCCCTTGCTGTCCCTCAGATGGCATCTTCACTTTCCACTTCCTAGGGTCAGCACTGAAGTTCCCAAGTTGGGGCATTGCCACAGGAGAGCCCACCTTTCAGCCTCTGTCAACCGAGCCAAGAGCACAACTTTTGGATTCTCAACGAGCAGCCCAAAGTAATGAGGGATGAACTTAAACTAAACCTGTGCAAATCATATTGAAATTTCATTAAATATCCTCCCAGGATATTTTTAATAGTTGAACTAAATTGGTTTAAATGGCATCTTTCATTCAATCTCTGCAATGTGCAATACTGACAAGACGTCTCTTGCTTTTTCTTTTAAGTATAAAATGAAACGTTTTTGAGTTAAATGTTTGAGTTTACAAAAGATTTGCTTCCTGTGAGAGTTATTGTTAGCCCTGCAGTTTATGCGCAAGGAGTTTTGTTTCCATATTGGAGTCGTTCTAGTACGGCGCAGATGTTGCAAGGTGCGTTTGTCCTGTCGCTAAAAAGTATTCAGTTCTCCTCCAGCAGTGCCATGAGCTGAATCGACAGCTCTGGCATGCAAAAATGTCATTATCCAGCCTAAGATGTTTCAGCCAAGAGAGTTGTAATGCTGCCTCTACATATGGATGCTCTTGTATGTGACTGCCAGGGAGTCCCCCCTGTGTCTGCCCTTGTTGTCAACATCAACCACCATGGACCCAGAAGGATTATAATAATTGTCTCTGGAGGGTGATTTGTACTGGAAACCACAAGCTCAGTTACCTACTGCGCTCATTCTTGACATGCTTTTGTGGAGAGAGGGCTTCTCCCCCACAGGCCCTGTGTTCACCTGTTATTCAGTCTGGTGGGTTTTCTTTTCAGTCCTTCTCCCCATATTTCTAAAGATTATTCCTGAAAGAGGAAAAAAACCCACCAAAACAAAAATGAGAAATAGATTAAGAATCAAAACCATGAAAAATACAAATTGTTAATGGGGAGCGGTGTTCTGCTTTCCTTTTCCCTCCCCCAGGTTAACTGTCTGAGGACTGAAATGGCTCATCAAGCAGCCACATGAGCAGTAGAGGGAGTGACGGGGGTGGGAGGAGAGGAGTAGGGTCAACCCTTTTGGTGACAGAATTAATCCAACAGATCAGCTCATTTCACCTCCAGAGAGGGCAAAATTCAATGCCTAATACCTGGTGGAGTGGGAACTTCCTTCTTGAATTCCCCTTGTGCATCCCCTTGTAATTTTAGTTTTAAGGGAGACTTACTCTATCTTCCAGTTCATAGTGGTTTGGAAGCAAACTATTTAACCTGAATGCTATTACCAGGCTCTTTGCAGCTCCAGGGTAGTGTGGGTGGGCTATCTAGAGCCAGAATGACTGTGTCTCCATGGCCTGATGGTTCAGTAGCTGGTTTGTTTGAAAGCTCTTCCACACAAGCTTCTTGACTCCATAAGGTGTGAGTTTCTAAATCTGCACTGCTCTAAAATAAAAACCAAACAGGAAACCTCTACTGCTTGTGATTAAGGCCCCATCTGTAACCAGCACGTCTACTGTAGAGCAGAGGTTCTCATTCTTGAGTGTTGATTTCCTACCACTCAACCAAGGGACAGGTGATAGTTTTCTTGCTGACTTGGAGTTAAGGAGATGGTGGCCCTGCCCCACAGCTCCAAAGAGAGGGTGGTGGTGTTCACAGATGGGGCTGGCCATCTCTGTTCTGGGACACCAGGCTGCAGGGCAGGCAACCACAACAGCAACTCAGTCACTGCAGAAATTCTGTGGACATTGCAGATTTGTGGAGAGTTGTCGGAAATCTCAGCAGCTTGTTTCCTTGTGATTTCTTCCCATACTCGCTCTTGAGCCTAAAATCCCACAGATACAGTCTTTTGGTAGCATTTGACCCTTTCTTTGTGGTGGGTGCAAGCATAGAGATTTGTGGACTAGTGCTCAAGGTGATAGAGACAGAGGGAGACATATCTTGCCCTCGAAGGTCTTTGTTGTTACATTTTAAGTAAAATTTTACCTGAATTTTACATGATGTGGGAGTTTGGCACAGAGAGCCAGCTTTACCCACCTGATCCACACCCATTTATAATCACCAAACTTGACATAAATACTCAGAGGACAATGTCATTTAGTAGAACATCGTACCGAGACTCTCAAATTTTCAACTGCAAACCTGATTTTTCTTTCAATGGCACCAGTGGTATAAAACTTACACAGTCGGGAGAGAGATTCTCTCACACTGAGGCAAGACAGAAGTGGAAGCCATTTAAACACAATGCAGATTTTTGTATTATTTTTGTTACAGTTCCAGTGTCAGCCAAGACCCAAGTTGGCTTGGCATACGACAGTACCAGTAGTTGTCCAGATTTCTAGGTCATCCTGTGCTCTCTGCACAATTTGGAAACTGCAGATGCACATGTCCAAGACAGGTGAGATGTCTTGCTGTCCGGAGATACTGGTATTTTTCCACAGGTTATAGCAGAAGCTACCACTACCACTTAAGATAAACACCTACCTTTTAAATGGCTAAAGATAAGACAAGACAAATCCCACGCCAGGGGATGTGTAGCCTCAGCAGAACTGACTGCTCTGGACTGTGATATAATGATCCATATTTTGGTGGAGGCGGGTTTCTGTGCTCTGAGTGGAGATGAGCCATCTCCATGGATCAGTTACTTAATCCTGTTAATATAAATAGAGGATTTGTGTTGTGATGGCACCAACTTCATTCCAGCTGGCATTAAAAGCTGTCACTCTGGTGGGCAGACAAGCCAAGTTAGGAACGGCTACAGGAATTGTTTTACCTCTCATGTAAGGCAAAACTGTATGTCACAACAGAGCATCATGCAGAAATCCCCAGCTCCCTCTAAATTACCCCTACTTCTCAGCCTGGGCAGCGTGTTCAGCCAGCGTGGCTATACCACTGCTACCACCCAAGTCTGAGGTGCTCAAAGCTGACTTCAGTATCTCCGCTTGGTGCTTCACTGTGCTGTGTTGTTTCAGAGCACGGGCAGAGCTGGAAGAGAGGAAGGCTGTGGTGTGCTGCAAATAGGAAAACCACATCCTCAATCAGACAAATAAACATGATGATTTTGCTCTCCGCTACATCAGATAGGGGATCTGACTATTGCCCAGTCCTGCCCTACGGTCAGTACCCAAGGCTGACCCTACATTGATTTCTTCCAGCCTTTCTTTCCAAATTTGTCTTTGTAGGACTGTTGGCTTGTTGCTAGTAAGAGACAATCTTTTCTTTTAAAGGACTTTAAAGACCAAACGGCCTAAGCTCATATGACTTGTTAATTAAAGTCAGAGTCAACAAGCATAAAATTGTATACAGCCACCCAAAAAGGGTGAGACTGTATTTGCCAGTCTGTGCAATTCAACCTGCATTTTAAATCACATCTATTAATAACCAACTTGTTTACAGAAAACAGACCAGTAGAGCAGTTTATAACTTTAACAAAACTTTACAGAAACTTTTTCTGGCTTTTTCTTACCTTTCTCTTACTAAGCTATTCTAGGAGCACAGCAGAGCTGTCATTATTAATTTGCCTGAAAATTGCTGAAAATCACCCACAGTACCCAACTCTCTGGTATATTTTTTGGTGTGTTTCTTACAAGAAATCACCAGTTTAGTACAAGTCTAGAGCATTCATGGTTACGCAGCTTGGCATAGAGAAAAAGCATTCTGGGAGTACATAGACTGGCTACCAAAGGCAGCATCCCACAGGCAGCATCCTCCTCTCCCTTCAGCAGTTACGTGGAATTAGAGCTTTGTTTGCTTTTGCATGTGGAATTAGAGCTTTGGTTACAAAATCTATGAAATAATTCTGTTTGAGTGTTAACTTAGCAGAATGTTTTACGGAGGATATATTTGTACCTGTTTTAAACAATGCTGCTTTTTCAAAAGATGAAAAATAGCGTTACTATTCAAACGTGGAAAATGACATTATTATTTACGGTGGAAAATGTCATTGCTGTGCTGATAACTGTTGACAGGTACTTGTCGTGGTTGTGTGCTGTGATGTGCTAATTATTCTGAAGTTCAATCAGATGGCATTTTGTGTTTTCATTTCAACTGTAAAAACACAGTATTTGTGACATGTTGACAAGCGCGTGTTTAATCGCTCCACGGATATCTTCCACGCTCATGTGTTTTCCACTTACTTTGTGAAGAAAGATGCATAATTAGCCCCAAGGCTACAGGGTATGTTGCTTATTATTGTATTTTCATTTCCTCTGCAGTGGTAAACACAGAATGGTGACAAATATGAAAGCCCGTCTTTGATGCTGAACGCTACCTCAACTGGATTGCCAAGGTGGAGAGTTCTGGCTGATTTTGCGAACCAAGGTCATGAACCACCCATGGTGAGACCCTGTCCTCCTTCTCAACTTCTCTCTGTCTCACTTCCCATTACAGGTCTAGAGTCAAAAGAAAAGGATCCAAATTAATTAGACATCAAAAACATCACCTAATATGTGTCCAGGGACAGACTTTATAATTTGTACTGCTCCAGATTACATCTGTTGTCTTCCTTGCTTATTTCTTTGTGACTATATTTGTTCATCTCATCAGTGTCAGGGTTATGGTGTTCAGTGATGAAACAAGCCAAATGTTACAATTGTTCCAGTCCAGCTGAAAGCAAATGAATTGGGCAGATGTAACTAGGAACAGAGTTAGGCCATGTCTAAGTCGAACATGGCATTTCCCTGAGCTCAGTGGAGCCTGGATCTAAATACCACAGCTATTGACTCTTGCAGGTACAAAATGCACATCCATGTTTAGATACCGAATCTTGACCCCAGAAGGAGACCAGGATAGATGTTTTCTTGACAATATATGAACTGCTAGTCTGCAGCTGTACAGACCCGACTCAGTGACTAAGGAACTGCCTTCTGGTCCTGCCTCTTACGGACCTGCCCAGTATTGTAAAGCATGGTAATGAGGCAATTAACAGAAGACTGAACTCAATGTGAAAGTTATCTACAGTAATTCCAGTTTTCACTGCTGCTGAAAGCTGCCATGTTGAATCCTAGCAAAGAGAGCTTTGAATAAATCTGCCAACCAGAGAGAGATTCAGGAAGAAAAAAAATGAAGATTACTTACCCTTCTTCCTTTACAAGGATATTCTTCAGCTGCTCCTACAAATCAGGCAGAAGAAAAGGGCCTTTGGGTGCACATATGCATTAAGTTGGCATCAATCAGGATTCATTACATGCAATTGTACAGAAATCATAATTGTGACAGTTGGGGTTTTTTTCCAAAATGCAGTATACAGATTGTTTTAAAGACAGACATATAAATCTCTTTACTCTGTTAGAAAATAGTTTAAGTGTAAATTAGGTTGAGGGGTTTTTTTGCTGCTTGGTTAGCAGAGCCCCTAAGCCAGCTCTCCAGACCCAGGAGTATTCAGACTCATAGGCATATGAGACCAGCCCCAAAGCTACTGCTCTGCAGCCTGTCTTGGGTTTGTCCTTTCAGAAATTGTCTAGATTGACAGCATTCATGTCCCTTGCAAAGTGATTCATATTAGTTGAAAATGTATGTATGTGACAGGGAGAAATGATGAGCTGGTGGTAAAAATCATTGTTGTGGTCTTTCCTACTTGATCTGGAAGAAGCAGGTACATGGTTATGACTCAAAAAAACTTCCTCCTGCTCTCCTTCCCAGTACTGTTATCCCCTGTTGGCTTGGTTAGCTGCTGTCTGGGTTCAGCCTGCCTGTCCCTCGCGAAGGTACATCAATGTGCTCCATCACAAGTAAGTTTAAACAATCCTGTTTGAAAGGGAGACTGGTGAGGTATGACTATGTGAAGGTGCATGCAGGAGCTTGCCTTCTGTTTCTTCAGTGGTGTTCAGTGATAGAGCATTAATTATTTTAGGGCCATTTTAATGTTGAAGGACAGTTCTGCCTCATAAATTCTCACTATATTTAGAATTCAGAACAGCCAAAGTGTCTGAAGTACCAATCAATCAAGCTGTTGTCTTCTCCTTCTTCCCCTTTAACCTTATAGTTCTGTGCCTTACCTTGCCTAAACCTCTTATGCTCCAAGCAAGCTGGGAAGAAAAGCAGGGGCTTGTCTGAAAGGGACAAACTTTGGGCCTAAATTTCAGTATGCGTTCCCTGAAACTTGAGCTGGGGAAGGAAAGAATCTACCACTGGAAAGGGAGGAAAGGACCTGCCATTCCAATTACAAGCTTATCAACATCACAATGAGTTGCCAGGATCCTCCAGCGAAGAATATGCGGCCAAGGTTTAATATTTATAGCCTAAATAAAAGTACAGGGGAAATAATTTAATTAAAAACACAAAAAAGAAGAAATCGGACATATTTCTCCTGTTTCTTTCTTTGCTGGTGCAAAGACCAGCCACTGTGGTACGAGAGAGATTCTGTTCTGAGCCTTCTGCTTTTCTTTTGGAATGACCACAAAGTTATTTTGTTCTGCTTTTCTGCCTCCTAATGCTATTTCTTTAAAAATAGCTTTTCTCCTCATAAGACTAAGTCAAACGGTTTTGATATGTAGGCTCTTACTCTGATACTTGAGGGAAAATGCATTCATTTGTTTTCATACACTGATACATTGGCAGTGATCACATTATGGATATACAAGCTGTTCCCTGCTTCCCCCTGCACTGTGACAATTTTTGAGTATCATAGCTAGTGAAATGAGTATCTTGTGGTAGAATGAGGAAACATGAAAATAATTACCAGCGCAATTGCCATGTGTCTCATGGCATGTGCAGTTTAATGTCTTTAGCTTGTTCAAAACTGTAATATAGTCTTAGTTCCCTGTATTGTGCATTTGCCTGTATTTATTAGACAAACAGGAAAATAACTCTTGTCATCTGTAGCCAAGAATGATGTTTTCCCTTCCCTTCAGGTTGATGGAAGGGAGCCAGTTCAGGAGTTGTGGACTTTTGTATATCTCTATTTTACATTAGGTTTGTTTATTCCTATAAGCTTGTGGATGACTAGTGTCCTTCTTCTGAGCAGCACTATGCACAAAAACAGACAGGCAAAAGTGCTGAAGTTTCTTTACACACATATGCACACACACACCAAGTCAGAGCAGGCAAACAAGCTTGAAATTAATCAAATTTTATCTCCAATGTGCTGCAAGAGAAGAAAATATTACTGCTGTGTCAGAGCACTTGGGGGGAGCTGCCACATTCTGGAGATGGCGGGACCATAGATATAGATAAATTGAAGTTTGCATTGCTACAGCTTGTACTATACCTGTTCTGCACATGAATGGAATGTTTGAGTCCCTCCACTTATCATTTTGGCACCCTTCCTGCATTTAAATACTACTTTGTCAAGCCTCCCAGCTTTTTAAAATACAGCGACTGCTGTTCTCCAAAAGGCTAAGACACACAGGGGAGAGATGCCTCTTTCAACCAGTTCTTGTGTCAGTGTTTTGAGGCTGTAGTGGCATAGGCACTAATAAATATTTGCTCTTTCGAAAGTGGTCCGGCTGGTTATGGACTTGCCCTCCTCCTTGCTGGGGTGTCTAAGGAGGAGTCAGAGAATCACCCTGTTCTGCCATGGTGGTCTCTGGTCTTTGTGGTTATGACCCGGCCTGGCTGCCTTCATGTTACGAGGATTCAGCAGTCCAGTGATACGCTGGTGATACGCTGGATGCTCGCCAGCCCTGAAAACCGTCACGTCTTCTATGAATGACTCATACTAACCATCCAATGTGCAAGCTGGCTCCTTCAAAAAACTGAAGGTACAGGCATTACCAATATTGTTACCCATAGTAAACTGATAATATTTGGTCTGTGGGTTTTACTGAAAGGGAAATAGCCTATACAGTTAGTCCTTGGCCTATATACAGTTCACTGGAAATATTTCTGATGTGCCAAATCTGGCATATTTGAGTGATATTCTGCCCTATAAATAAATGTTCTGTAGCATCTCAGAGTAGTTTCATATGTATGCTTATAAGATTTACAGTATTTCCCTACAGAAGGTTAGGAGACCTAGTAGTAAATGCTGGAATATTTACCTTCCTCATAAATATTTAAATTGTTTGCTTAATGGCTGCAGCACTAATAGATGCATCAGCTTACTTTTATCTATATTCTGTTAATGGAAAAGGTCCTCATTGACTTCGGTCTGGAAAATGTTTTCTATGCAAAGTAATTCAAGGTCTATCCTTGCTTTATCAAGAAACACGTTCAAATTGCTTCAGGGGACTGGAAGATAATCCAGCTGTATCTCACCACGCAGACATTGAAGCAGAAAGGTAAGCTCAGCAGTGGTTGCTGTGGTTTGTAGCAAAAGGCTACATTTAAGGGTTCACATGTGGACCTTCCCATCCTACGTCCTTGCAATAGCGCAACTCCAGAAATGCTTTCTTCAACACAGTTGCAAATGGCAAAACCCAACCATAGCTGCAGTTGTGACTGTGGAATAATAGGAGATGCCTAGAAAATGTTAATGTGGAGGCCCAGGGTTTTCAGCTGTGAACTCCAAGCATGGGTAGGAGTTGGGTGAAAGAAATGCAGTTAAGCGTGAACCTAAACATGAGCCTTCTCAGAGGGTCATTCATCTGTTGTCAGTGAACCAACAGCAGAACAGTTTTAAAGTAGCTGGATTGCATTTAACTAGGAGCCTATTTAGTGTTGCAATGTTGACAACGAACTTTCTCCAGTCCCATTTTTTAATAAAGATCTCAGCTGCATTTATGTTAATGGCAATATAACATCTTGTTGGTTAGTGATATGAGGCCTGATTTTTATTTATTTTTCTCAGCTTGCCTCATTTCATTAGTCAAAAACAAAACAAAGATGTGGTTATTAGGATACAAGGTTCTTTGCATAGATGTAACTTATTTCTCTACATAGAGTCAAAATATAGTATGTGAGGACAAGCCAGCCCAAAGCTGAATCAAAGGATATAGTTACAGTGACACTGCGGTCTTTTGGCTTAGTCTTCTGAGAAGTTTCAGACTGAGAGGTAGTGTTTTTTCCAATCAGGTCAAAATGTGGATTATTGTTAATGAAAGTAGCTGGGATCCTTTCAAGCCCACCAGCTGTACCTGGTCAGAATTACTGGGCCAAAGACGTGTACTTTAGATGAGGATTTATCTCCCCTTGCTTAAGACATCTAAAAGTGTGCTTCTAATCTAGGTTAGGCATCAGGCTCCCTCCTACAGTTGATGCAGAGAGAGAAAGGATGAGAGAGAGGCACCTACAAAGGACAATTTTTCCCATTTTTCTTAGACAGATGTCTTAAAATGGACTGGTGGATGAGGTGACTCCCCTTGTTCTGCTGATGCAGCTAGAGGCAGCCTTTTGGAATCTAACCCAAACGTAGGTTAAGTTTGATAAAGAGCTCAACTAGAGCATTAAGCACTCTCTGGACTCTCTTTCTCAGGCACAAACAATGTCCCAGGTTCTTGAGGCAGGATAACACATTGTGCTGATCTTGTACAAAGTCACTGTTGCCTGGTACTGGGCATTGAATGCTTAGAGCATCATTTTAGAGGGAGCTGGCCCCACCAGCGAGGGTCTGTAGCACATCCACATGTCTGCATATTTAACCTTATTCAGGATGTTCAGAAGTGACAGTGAGGAAAGTCACGTACCTTTTTCCTGGTGTGGGAGCTGGGGAACTAGCTTGTGCCTTCTGCTTGCTTTCTTTTTTTTTTATTTCGTTTTATTCTCATCTTCCCACCCTACACACCTGACTGATACTGAATACAGCCCATCCCTTGGGGAATGTAACATTCATTTTTAGCAGGGAAATGGTCTTGCAATCATAAAAAATTGATGGCTGTCTGAAGCAGCAGTTAATCTTGCTTGAGAACTGCATCATTAACCTACAGCACAACGTACACATTATGGACACATTTATAAATGGGAGAGAGTGTAGACTTCAGTTTCTAATTTCCTTCTCGCGGAGACTCATAAAAGTCACAGGGAAAACACTGCCTTTGACATACTGCCATGCCAGACCTCTCTGCTTCTGTAGCTCCTTTCAGAGGAAGGATGGTTCTCTGTGGCCATGTCAGTGGACTAAGATGGAAGAGACCCTTTTGCTCTTCCTTAGGTGGGTGGGTGACTTTGGGATCTCTGTAATGATGCCAGACATTGTGTGGGCATCTGACTATCACCACACACAGCAGCCCGGAGCTGGGTGCAAGCAATCTATCAGGATTAGTGGTGTGAATAGCTGGGATCCCAGGCATGAACCACCCAGCCTGTCGTGTTTTGGTCACCAGATGTCTTGACTGGACCTGGACACCCTGGAAAATAGTGTTTCTCATCCTCACAAGTTTCTGAGATGCTATTTTGTCCCAGATTTTCAACTGGGACATGGTATTTCCTGTCTGACCCTCTCAGCCCTCACAGAAGGCATATGCCAGCTCAACCATCTCAGTCAAATAACTTTGAGTCATACCCATGATGTGACCTGAAACAGTAGGTGTGTCCTTAGCCTCACGTGAGGTCACATCACTCAACATGGGAAAAGAAAGTGGGGAACATCCAACACAATGTTGGGTTCTCCCTGCATTGCATTTGCTGTAGACAGTGGTTTAATATTTTCACCCACAGCAGTAAGCCCACCCACACATGTATGTCCAGAAGCAGCAGATGCTCTGTCCAAGTCAGGGAGAGCCAGTCCGTGTGGATTTCCTAGCTCCAGACAGACCTGTCATCCCATGTCTTGATGCTCCATTTCTCCATCTGTGAAAAGAGAGCAATGGTTTTTCCTCTGTCCACCTTTTTGTTCAGACTGAACAAATTTTATCATTTATAAATTATGCAGAATATATGTTAAGCTAATAATAAATGAGTGAACTTAGACCAATTTGCCCTAGCCAATGACTGAGACCTGCTATTTGTTATGAATTGGTAAACTTTTCTATAAGGTATTTTGGGTTTGGGTTTTTTTTGAGTGACAGATAAACAAGGGTTTTTCTGTATTTTTCAAGTGAAAGACATCAGTTAAAGAAAAAATCACCATTTCACAGCATCCCATTTCTCAGGTGTGTTCAACCCATTTCAGTAGCACAGTGGCAGAAATGCAGCTAATATGTCCAGCTATGAATTCTCTCCAAGACGACCCTGTATTTCCTTCCCTTTTGTATAAATGCCAACCGCAGATGTATTTGAAAGGGACTAGAAGGTCACAGCTAGCAACCTGGTTCTCAGTTACTCCTAAATACAATGGAGTTAGGGTTGCTCAGGAGGAATCTTGCAAGTTAGAGGAAGAAGTGGAAAAGATTCTGATCTGTGGCAAAAGAGAGGAGGACTCCCAGTTTTACTGCAGCTGGGTACCTTAAGCAATACACTTCGTTGCCTTCTGCCTATTTTTCAAAGACAGTGACGTTGGCTGGAACTGTGAAGAATGGAAAGTGGTAGCTGAGAGCTTACTGTCAACAAACATCTTGTTGAGCTGTGTGCATGTGTCATTTACATATAACCTGAGAGGTGTTTCCTGATAAGACATAATCTGCTTGCCATTCTCAAAGTTTAAAAACGATGGCAACAGTACTCTGGTTATGCTGTGGCATTATATAATTTTAAAACACATAGGTGAGTGGACCAAAAAAAAGTTTTTCAGGGCCTGTTGAGAGCTTATAATTGAAAGTCTTACTTCTTAAGCATACTCCTAGAATTTCCATTCCCCCTTGTACATTCACTATGGAAATTAATTTGGTACAGAAAAGTTATTCTTGGCAAAACAGAGATCTGTCTTTGGGAAGTTTCATAGCACAACCAGTCACTAAACCCAGACTTTGCTGTCCCAGCAGCATACCTGTAAACAACTGGGACTGAATAGAGAGCTTAGAAATATCCCTCTTCCTAGTTTTTAATTTTTGTTTAGAAAGCAAACAAACTGGAAATATTTCTTTGCTCAGGGAAGGAGAGGACTGGAAGTTCTAGTGTGAGCTGAGCTTAGGGCTGGTAAGAAACGTGTGAATTACATTCAGTTCTACTGATGCCCTCTGTACTTAATGTACAGAAGCCTGCTATTTAGCTGGACCACTCCTAAGCTGTAGGATAAAAGTATTTTCCTTACACCGCCAGCTTGCCCTCTTTAACCACTGACATATGTGTCTTAAGGGACTTACATATCAAAGAAAGAATCCTACGAGGCTGTGCCTGTCAGTAAACAGAAGGGAGGACGTTTTGGGCCACAGAACCACCCAAGTGTCCTCACAAGCTCCGAGTGTTGCATTCAGGCTTTTGCTGGACCTGCATGTCAGCACCGGTGCCGTTTGGGGCTTGTCTCTTTGGGGGAGTCAGCGTGCAGGAAAGCTAAGCTGTGAACTTGCAGCACCTGCTTTGCTCTGTATTTGTTTCCTGTGCAGGCATTGTGTGCGTTCCGTGTGTGTGGGAGGCAGGTTACTTGGCTCCTCATGCAGTTCAAGCACAACTATGTTGGAAGTTAATATGCTGTGCACTGTAACTCACTGTCTTGCTTGCTGCACACAAACTTCTTTGGAGGTGCTCTAAAGGTGTTATGGATATCCTTGGTGAGGGCAGAAAGTGTCTGTTCCCAGCGTGTGCATGTCGGGAATATACTGGAGTCCTGCTGTGTGGCTGAAAGTCATGGGTACTACAATAATTCCAAATTGTGGTGGGTGACTGGGGCTTTTCTCTCAGACTAGCCACTGACCTGCTAGGTGACTGTGGAGAATCATCTCACCCTGCCCCCATACCTTGCCTTGTCTTTGTTCGTCTTGTCTATTTAGCTTTTAAGTGCTGCAAGGAATAATAAATATTTTTAATCATGTAATCATGGAGAAAAAAAAATTCAAATTTTTAGTAATGAGGGTCATGGGGGGTTCTCCCTTTGGGGCAAGCTTATTACAATTGGATGTAAGTGTCAGAAATGGAGTTGGCCATTCTCAGGTGATGGTGTCAAAGCTGTGCTGGGAAGAGATGGAAGATGTCACCTGAACAGAAAGAAAAGCCCTAATGTTTTTGCATGCTGTGGGTTTTCTCCCATTCACCTCTGCTTTCAAAGTAGCTGAGGACATCTGAAGCTGAGCCTAACTTCTGCATTTAACGGGCTCTGCACTCTACACGGGTCTAGGTCATTATCAGAAATTGGCATCCCAAGAAAACTTAGAGGTACTAATCATGTGAGCATGCTCTGTGGACCAGGGGCTTACTGTATTGGCAGCACAGCTTGTGATCTCCATAGGGATGGGTCAAGTACTTTTGGGCTCACTGTTCTCCACTGCACCCATTCTCCAGATCCTAAATATCACAAGAGGATTAATTCCCCTTTTGTGTGAGACAGATCCTGCCATCTTTCAGCAGCAGTAGGAGCTCCACAATCTGATCTCAGTAGGAGTGGTATCTTGGTCAGATCTGTGGTAAATAGCAAGTTAGTGGGTCCTGACCCTCCAGCCTGGTGATTCTCTCCAGAAAGCGAATAAATTTGCTGTCGGTAAGGGGGGCTTCTGTACTGCAGGCAGATGTCTGTTAGAAACCAAACTGGGACCAAGCCAAAAATAATTACTGGAGATTTAAGAAAGTATGTCAGGATTTTGCCCTATGGACCTTAACAAGAAAGAGAAAACTCCTCTACCTTGCTCTAGATGGAAGCTTATTTTTCTTGTTACAAATTAAATAAAAACGACAGAAGAAAGTATAGTGAGTTATTAGAGCTGGTAGCTCAGTCTGACCTTTTCCACTCCAAAATCTAATCCCAAAGAAGCAGTGTTCCTGGAAATCTGATTTTGCCTTTGAGGCTGATTAATTATTTGATCATGCAAGCATTGGCCAGCCAAACAGTTTACCTTTCCTGCATGGCTGCTGTTCCAGTTAACAATGTAGCCTCAGAGAATAATCAGTTTAGAATTTAAACTGAGAAGCTGTAGAGAATTTCACACACTATAACTGGATTCACTCCCACACCTATTTCTTAAACAAGCAAAACACCAAAGAAACATATAGCTTTTGGAGGGGTAGAGTATTATAAACAGCTACTTTGATTGCTGGTTTAACCCCAGCCAGCAACTAAGCACCACGCAGCCGCTCACTCACTCCCCCTCCCCAGTGGGATGGGGGAGAGAATCGGAAGAGTAAGAGTGGGAAAACTCCTGGGTTGAGATAAGAGCAGTTTAATAATTGAAATAAAGTAAAATAGTAGTAGTAATAAAAACAATATAATAATAACAGTAATAATAATATACAAAGCAAGTGATGCACAATGCAATTGCTCACCACCCACCAATCAATACCCAGGCAGTTCCCCAGCAGCGATTGCTGCCTCCCAGCCAACACCACCCGCCCCGCCCCCCTGCCCCCCCCCCCCCCAAGTTTATATACTGAGCATGACGTCATATGGTATGGAACAGCCCTTTGGGCAGTTTGGATCAACTATTCTGGCTGTGCCCCCTCCCAGTTTCTTGTGCACCTGGCAGAGCATGGGAAGCTGAAAAGTCCTTGACTAGCATAAGCAGTACTTAGCAACAACTAAACCATCAGTGTGTTATCAACATTCTTCTCCTACTAAATCCAAAACACAGCACTGTGCCTGCTACTAGGAAGAAAATTCTCTATCCCAGCTGAAACCAGGACACTGGTGATATGACAGAAATTTTGATGTGGTAGGTATTTTACACAGCATCCCTTATTTTTAAGTGATGTATGTTCGGGACCTATAACCACTCAAAATGTCTTGATGACAGGATGGCAAAGCCAAGCACCTCCAAGTGCTGAAGGGATAAGGCACTTCAGGCACAGGTCACTGGCAGGAGACCACTGCTATGGCTCTAACACAGGGTGAACAGGGCAGACCATGAAGCTGGGGGCCAGGGTAACCCAGTGATGCTGGCAGCAGGAGCTGCTACTCGCTCACTTCCTCCCACTGCTAAGACTTCCGACCACACAGCAATCCTTGCACCAGCCTTGAGGAGCACTCTGCATGGGAGCTGTGCTGTGCAGGTAAGACGCACTGTGCTTGCAGTCTGCAGGTACTCAGCCTATCCTGTAAATGCAGTCTTGTGAAAATTATATCATCTCTTCCTTAAAGTGGATAATACTGGGTAAAATGGCAATTGTTTTGGCTTGGCCTTACGGTTTTCTGCAGTGCCAATGGAAAAGTGCAGGTATGGCATGCATTTGACATCCTTACAGTTTTTTTGCCAAGTGGAATTTGAAAATTTTGAATATTTGTTTGGAGTTTTGAGATGGCCAGCAGCCTTGCTGGATGCAAGACCATGCACCACTGCTGGCCACACCACATATGTACACTTATTTCTGTCCCAGGAATTGTGCTTAGGCATCTGGAAATGCCTGTCCCTGAAAGGATAGTGAGGCACTGGGACAGATTATCCAGGAAGACTGTAGTATCTTCAGTGCTGGAAAAGGTCTTTAAGAAACAGGTAGAAAACTGGCCTATACCTAGTTCACCCCTGAAGGATCAGGTCCTTTCCAGCTCTGCATTCATGAACTCTATGTACAAAAAAATTCCTAGAGAAATGTGGGGATGCCCACTGTATCATGGACATTTGCCTTGCAGCCTCCCTGCAAATAAAATCTTCTCTGACAATAAATGGCAATCCTGGAAAAACCTCCCACTCTTCAGGATAACCCTCTTTGAAACTTGTCACACATCTGTCTCAATGACATTTTCCTGTTTCTGCTGAGACAAGGGCTCATCTGTAATTCTCAGTAGAAGACCACATTAAAAATACTACCTTCCACCCTGACAAAAGGTAAAGTTGGGAAGAGCAAACTGGTTAAGAAAGGCATTTTGTTATAAAGCATGTTTCTCTATGACAGCATGGTTTAGAGAATATTCTGTTTATGAAGAGGGCTTTCTCCCAAAGGTGACTATCTGTGAGGGAGACTAAAATATTCTGGTTTGGGCTTCTCCCTCACCCCTTTCTATATCCTGAAGCCATTACATATCAGTTCTCAGCATTGTCCATTTCCCTGTGCTACCCTGCTCTGGTTGTGGCTTATAGGCAAAACTCGCTCGTCTGTGCTGAGCTCAAGTTGACTGTAGCAGAGCATAGAGCCCCAGCACAGACTGGAGACATTCCTTATCTTATGCATCTCTTCCTGATCTCTGCATTAATCCCCTGAGAAAAATGCAAAAAAAAGAAACTATTTTCAAAGGATTTGTAATGTCTGGGGCAAGAAAGAAAAAACTTCCATCCAACCCCCTCATCCCTTCAAAACTCTCCCACGTGGGTGATCATGTTTAAAGTAGTAATACAAAAGAACATTTATTCTGAAATTACGGGGAATACCCGCTAATTCCTTTTTCAAGCTGTACATGTGGTAGGAAGCCCCTTACTTCTAAAGCAATGCCACAGTACCTGCTGAGGGGTTTGGTAAGTGCCTCTGTGCCTTTGGTGTGGAGCAGCTGAAATGTGGAGTTGGTGGCAGTCTACTCAGGTCAAGGCCTGGTTTTAAGGTTCAGGTGAGCATAAGATCATTGGTGCTGTGCCAACTCTGAGATGCTCCGATGTGACAGCAAGGACCATCTGAGTGTATTTATCAATGGAAAATGACAAAAAGAGGAGACAGGATAAAGGAAACTCCTACTGTAAAGCTTTGTTTATACAGACAGGATCACCTTCAGCACAGCGATGTTATACCACTGCTTTAGCAGCTTCAGCATTTGTCCAAGTGGAAAAAAGCCCTCAGATCTTCCCCGCCGTAAAATACTGCTTAGGTAAAACAAGCAGACAAAGCTCCTGTTATCCCTGAAATAAGCCTGAGGTTGTGGACAATTATTTTGGGAAGGAGGGAGGTGAAAGCATCTGAGATTCCCCCCTCCACCCCGCTCCCTTTTTCATTCTTTCATTCTTTTAGCCCAGCAGCTCTGATTTCAGGATAAACCTTCAAGTGAATGACACTGAATTACTTGCTCTTCTCTCTGCTTCTCGGCGGGACCGACATGAGTTTATCGCAGAACAAAGTGGTGGTCGCACTTGACTGCTGGCCTACCCTCTGAAAAATGTATTCATTACCTGGTGTGCAATGGGTCAATAATCACACACTCAGGACAGACATTGCTTATTTATTTCAGGTTTGCGCAAGCTGGGGTGCTCGGCAATTTCCCACAAATCAAGCACAGCAAATGGGACTTTCTGTGCCTTATTTATACACAAAACTTACAGAGTTAACCATTATCCTTTTTACAATGATTGGTTAGTAATTACCATCCTATCTGCTATTGGTCAACTATATTCTAATTAGCCTCCCTTGTTATGTAAATTAGCACGCATGCTCCTTATGGGTGTGGGGGGGCAAATCCTTGTGGTCCTAAATTGAGTCAGTGGTCTCCATCTCCCCCTGCCGCTTTTCCCTTTCCCGCAGTTACCATGCTTCGGCAATCATCCAGTTTTTCCGGCGTCTTCTTGGGGAGGATGTTCCCTTTTATCAGTTTCTCAGTACGCCTTCGAGGTCTGGTTACTCTGGGATGTCCTTGGTTAAAGGATTCTGAATGTTTGTTCTTCTGATTTGGGATGATTAAGTGTCCTTTACTCGTCAGCTTACAAAAACTTCTCGACCTGATACAATGTTAGCTAAACTTCAGCGCTAGTTTTCAACAATTCGCCCCTTTGAGACTGTGTAAGGAAAGAAGATTCACATTTTTCCTTATACAAGTCTCACCTGTTCATAAGTCCATCTTCCTAAAGCGGAGCAACATTTCCATGCACATTGGATTAACATGTATATACATACAAATATTAATAATCCCATATCAATGTGCATTTAATTTCTTGAACCACAAGCTTAACTCTGGTATCCAAGAGGTCAGCCACTTCCAAATTTCAGCAAAGCCAAGGGGAGTATCATCCTTCTGAATTTCATGTAAAGTTTTAGTTTGTTCCCAAATTTCATTAAGATCAGTAGATATTCTGTTTATGATTTGTATCATTTTTTGTACTAATCCAAAATGTACATTCTCTTCCCAGGGATTTTCCACTGGCTGCCTCTCAGAGTTCCAACTATGTACCCTCATGATTAGACAAAGGGTAATGATGTTTAGTACCATATTAGCCTGTTCCTGTGAATAAATTAGTATTTCTACTGATACATAGATTTACAATGAGAACTAACATCAGCAATAGACAACAAAATAAAGTCAGTCCTACAAAATGATACAAGAAAATCTCTCCTGTGTACAGTCGAAATGTAGGATTGATTCAATGTTTGTCCAAGAATAATTAATTTATCTCTGCGTATTTTTAGCTTCAAAGGTTGAAGTTGTTCAACTTTCCATGTCACTGGAGGGGCCACCTTTACTTGACTGTAGTGAATCCAAGAATCAAGTCCCAGAAGTTTCACAGCAGTGATTATTGTCAGTAGTACAAGGTAAGGTCCCTTCCACTTTTCTGTCAGCGGCTCCTCTTTCCAGGATCTTAGATAAACCCGATCTCCTGGTTTAAATGAATGTACAGGTGCATCGAAAGGCACAGGAGTTTTCAGGTGAACATACCTGTGGAGAGAAGCAGGAACACTTGCCAAAGACAAGAGATAATCACTCAAAATCTGATTGCCCTTAAGATACATTTGGGCTTCTTTCCCTGTTAAATTTACAGTGTAAGGTTTCCCATACACGATTTCAAATGGACTCCCTCCCGCCCTAACCCTAGGGGTTACTCTAATTCTTAATAATGCTAGAGGCAAAACCTCTATCCACTTCATCTGGGTTTCTTGACACAATTTTCCAATCTGCCTCTTTATTGTCTGATTCATCCTTTCTACTTTTCCACTAGACTGCGGTCTCCATGGAGTATGTAAATCCCACCTAATCTGTAAAAATCTTGACACTTCTTGAACTGTCTCTGCAATGAAATGAGGTCCTCTATCTGAAGAGAACCCTTCTGGGTACCCCAAATCTTGGTATAATTTCTTTTAACAAAATCTTTACCACCTCTCTTGCTTTATTGGTACGACATGGGAAAGCTTCAGGCCATCCTGAAAAAGTATCAACAATTACCAACAAATATCTATATCCATTACAATTAGGTAATTTGGAAAAATCAATTTGCCAGTATTCCCCAGGCGTAAAACCTCTTTCACCTCTCTGGGAGGGAGTCTCCTTTGGATCTTAGGATTATTGTTGACACAAATTTCACATCATTGTGTAACGCGTTTAGCAATCAGCATCATATTGATTCCTACAGCATATCTCTTTATTGCTTCAATTAAAGCTTCAGTTCCCATATGTGTATTCTTATGGGTTTGCTCCATTAACTTCTTCATTATTTGCAGAGTTACAACACATTGTCCAATTGGGGTTACCCGCCATCCTTCAGTAGTCTTTATGCATTTCAATAATTCGGCCAACTTATTTTCTTTCTCTCTATAATTAGGGGTGTCTATTTTGAAAGTTCTTTCTGGGACTAAGGCTGCTACAGTTGTTGACAGAGCAATTCTTTTTATCTGCTTTTCTGTTTCCTCTAATCACATCAGTTTGTCCAGATAGATGTGCTTTGCAGTGTATTACTGCTGTCTCTTTAGGTTTACTAACTGCCTCAAGTAATTTCATAATCTCTTTATTATATTTTATAGGATTCCTTTGTGAAAATAACAATCCTCTTTCTTTCCAAATTGCACCATGAGCATGTATAACTCCAAAAGCATATTTTGAGTCAGTATAGACATTAGCCCACTTTCCTTCTGATAATTCCAGAGTTCATGTTAAAGCAATTAATTCAGCTTTCTGAGCCAAAGTGTTTACTGGCAGCAGTTTTGCCTCTATTTCCTCTTCCAGAGTGACAACAGCATACCCAGCCTTCCGTTCTCCCTTCTACGAAGCTGCTTCCATCAGTAAACAGCTCCCAGTCGGGATTCTGTAAAGGAGTATCCTTCAGGTCTGAACACCTGGAGTATACTTGCTTGATAGTTTGTAAACAATCATGTGCCAATTCTTCTTTTTCATGTAGGGGTAATAATGATGCTGGATTCAGGGTACTGGACACTTTCATTGTTATATCTTCTTGTTCGAGCGCCGTTGCAACAGCACGTGGCACATAAACAGCAATTTTCTGTCCCAAGGTCAATTTTCGTGCCTCTTGTATTAACAATATAACAGCTGCCGCCTCTCATAGACATCCTGGCCATCCAGAGCTTACCTTATCCAATTGTTTTGAGAAGTAAGCTACTGGTCTTTTCCAGTCTCCCAAAGTTTGTGCAAGCACTCCCAGTGCCTGATGTCCTCTCTCATGTACATAAAGTTCAAAAGGTTTTGTTAAATTCAGGAGACCTAAGGCAGGAGCACTCATGCGAGCAATTTTTACTTGATCAGATCCCTTTTTGCATACTGGAGTCCATTCCAGTAACTCTCCTGGTCCTTTAACAGCTTCATACAAAGGTTTGGCCATTAATCCGAAATTAAGTATCCACAATTGACACCATCTGGCCATTCCTAGAAATCCTCTGAGTTCTCTCTTTGATTTGGGGGGTGTGATTTGACATATTGCTTCCTTTCTTTCAACTCCTAGTTTTCTTTCTCCTTGGGATACTTCAAATCCAAGATAAACTACATTTTTCTGTACAATTTGTGCTTTCTTTTGTGACACCCTGTATCCCGCTAACCCCAGAAAGTTCAACAGGCTCAGATAGTTTTCTCTTTACATTCTTCAACTGTGTCTGCCCCCAGTAAGATACCATCTACATATTGTAACAAGGTAGTGGTGGTCTTCTTATCTTGCTATTGCTCCAGTTCTTTTGCTAGTACATTACCAAAGATTGTGGGACTGTTCTTGAATCCTTGGGGAAGCACTGTCCAGCACAACTGCATTTTGTTTCCTGTTGTAGGGCTTTCCCATTCAAAGGCAAACAGCATCTGGCTTTGTTCTTCCAATGGAATGCAAAAGAAGGCATACTTTAAGTCCGATACTGTAAAACAGACATTTGAATCAACTACCGTTGTTAACAAAGTGTAAGGACTGGGTACCACCAGATTTACATCAGTCACTATTTGATTGATAGCTCTTAGATCTTGTACTAAACAGTATTCCTGTGAATGTGGCTTTTTAACCAGCAAAATCGGGCTATTATATTCCGATTGGCATTCTTGTAACAGTCCATGTTTTAGAAACTTATTAATCATAGGCTCCAGTCCAACATGGGCCTCCATTTTTATTGGATATTGTTTTCATCTTACCAGCTTTGCTCCTGGTTTCAATTCCACTCTCACCAGTTCTGCCAATTTAGCTCTTCCAGGTTTCTCAGTTGCCCAGAAAAAAGGGATTACTGCATTCATGATTTCAGAGGAGGCTTCAATTTGCTCCTCCTTATTTCCAGCACTTTGTGTCTCTGAAAATTCCTGTAACGTATATACTTGTGCCTCCCAAGCATTATTTTGTGGAATATGTATTCGAACTCTGTTCCGCTCAAAGGTTATTTGTGCTCCCAATGTATTTAATAAATCCCTTCCCATCAGAGGTAATGGACATTCTAGCATATACAAAAATTCATGTGTAAGTATTTTATTCCCAATTTCACACTTAATCGGTTGAAAGAAACGTCTGACCTCTTGTTTTCCCCTGGCACCAATCACTGACATAGAGAATTTGCTCATGGGCCATTTACAACTATTTAGTACACAATACGTTGCCCCTGCATCAGCTAGGAATTTAACTGTCTCATTCCCCAGCTTGACTGAAACCAAGGGTTCATCTGGGGAATCTAATTTCTCAACCTCCGCTTCCCATCAACCCGAATCTTCTGTGCCAATCATAAGTAAGTCTGCAGAATGGGTGCAGATGGGGGTGTCCATTTCTTTGGGCATTCGTTTTTCCAATATCCCTTTTCCTTGCAAATCACACACTGATCTCTCCCCAAAGGGACTCTATTTCCTATATTTCTTCTTGCCCCTCACCCCCTTCTGCACCCTCACCCTCTTGACAAAACCTCTTCCCCAAGAGTAAATTTGTGCTTGAGCAAAGGCAGCTGCTAAAATTGCAGCATTTTGTTTTCTATCCTTCAATTTCTGTTTCTGCTTTTCCTTCCTTTCCAATCCTTCCCTATTATTGTATACCTTATATGCAATTTCTATTAACTGAGATATTGACATTCCAGACATGCCATCTACCTTTTGCAACTTTCTCCTTATGTCCAGTGCTGACTGTCCCACAAACAAAGTACTACAGGTCATTCTATTAGCCTCATCCTCAGGATCCAAATCCGTCCACTTCCAGGCTGTTTCACACAGTCTCTCATCAAAGACAGAGGGGTCCTCATCTTTACCTTGCACCACCTGATACAGTTCTGCAAGGTTTTTAGGTCTAGGTACCCCATGCTTTATTCCATATAATATCAACTGCTGATATTGTTTATTCATCAATCTGCCCGCCCCTGTATTTAGATCCCAGTCCAGCTCTTGTGCTGGCATAAACCAATCTGGACCGTCCCTTGCATTTAGTCTCTCATTTTCCTCCCAAGTTTTTCCAGCACCATTCTCTTTTCCTCAGGCAGAAATAATGTGTTTAGCAACACGTGCACATCTTTCCAATCCGGGCCACGATTCTCAATTATCATTTTAAAGGACCCATACATTTTCTCCAGATTTTCCTGATATGACCCAGCAGACTCCTTCCAATTAATTAAATCTGAGGTTGAAAAAGGAATTTTCACATATATAGGTTCTCCACCTGGCCCTACTGCCTGGCGCAGCGGAGCCTGAATCACGGAATTCTGCTGTGCTCAAGTTCTGCCCACAATGGGGCTAAATTCTTCACTACCCCTTCCCATACCAACAACAACATCCCAACAACAACGTTCCCTTATCTGGGGAAACAATTGCACATCCTCTTGTTCATCTACTGTTTTCAAACATTTTTCCCAATACTACAAGCAGAACAACACCAAGGCAATTTCTTTCTATCCTCCAT
Source organism: Pelecanus crispus (assembly GCF_030463565.1). Lineage (NCBI taxonomy): Eukaryota > Metazoa > Chordata > Aves > Pelecaniformes > Pelecanidae > Pelecanus > Pelecanus crispus. Next base: position 63,098,475 of record NC_134643.1, on the reverse strand, counting down.
CATCATCAATACATTCAAATCAGATATTAACAGTTTACATTGCTTCCTTGTTTCATGATTATTTCTTAAAGTAAAGAACAAATCCACATGTGGGATTTCATCCTATTTATCCTGCCTTCTGCAAAACAACATAAGTTGCAAAATTGCATTATAATTCAAAGATCCCATTTCTGGCCATTTTTCCTCATCCTCCAATTTATACTTTGGCCACCATTGAGTACAATATTCTTCTAATTTCCTCTTGTTAGAGGATCCCCACCAAACTTAACCCAATGTTTCAGGATGCATCCTAATGGGGAGCAAGGGGAAACCTCCACAGATTGTCCTGCCCCCTGTCCTGCTCCCATATTTTTATCGAAAAAGAACATTCTTACCAACTACACTTTTGTGCACTCCAGTCATCACTGTCCAAATGTGCACAAAGCTTTTTAAAAAAACCTTTTACCAGCCACGCTTTCGTTCACCCCAGTTGTCACTGTCCAAATATGCACAAAAGTTTTTTTAAAAAAAACACTTTTATCAATTGTGCACAATGCTTACAAAATACCCTTACCTATTGTTACCCCATGCAATGTCTCTTTATCATATGTTGCACCTCTAAGTTGCTTACCTGCTCTGGATGGGGAGATTACTCATGGAGTCCTCTGAACAGTAAGTCGGTGTGCACCTGGAGTCCGAAGAGCAGCTTCTCCCCACTGGCAGCAGGCAAGATGATCTGGGCAAGGCTTCACAGCTGTCCCACCTGGGTCACCAAGAACAGTTGTCCAAAAAATTGATTTGTTGCCTGGTGTGCAATGGGTCAATAATCACACACTCAGGACAGACATTGCTAATTTATTTCAGGTTTGCGCAAGCTGGGGTGCTCGGCAATTTCCCACAAATCAAGCACAGCAAATGGGACTTTCTGCGCCTTATTTATACACAAAACTTACAGAGTTAACCATTATCCTTTTTACAATGGTTGGTTAGTAATTACCATCCTATCTGCTATTGGTCAACTATATTCTAATTAGCCTCCCTTGTTATGTAAATTAGCACGCATGCTCCTTATGGGTGTGGGGGGGCAAATCCTTGTGGTCCTAAATTGAGTCAGTGGTCTCCATCTCCCCCTGCTGCTTTTCCCTTTCCCGCAGTTACCATGCTTTGGCAATCATCCAGTTTTTCCGGCGTCTTCTTGGGGAGGACGTTCCCTTCTATCAGTTTCTCAGTACGCCTTCGAGGTCTGGTTACTCTGGGATGTCCTTGGTTAAAGGATTCTGAATGTTTGTTCTTCTGATTTGGGATGATTAAGTGTCCTTTACTCCTCAGCTTACAAAAACTTCTCGACCTGATACAATGTTAGCTAAACTAAACTTCAGCGCTAGTTTTCCACACCCTCGCAGGCGGTTGTCCCACAGCGATGAACGTCCAGGAGCGGCGGGTGCCCAGCGCTTCCTTGCCGCAGGCCCTTTCTCCCGCACCTTTTGGGGCGTCCCTTGTCGCGTGAGTAACCCCGCTGCCAGCGAGAGGCCGGCGGAAGGCCTGTCATGGTTGCCCCTGCCTGGACCTCAGAGACCCGACTCTCACAGACCTGACCCTCTGCCACCCGCTGCCACAGCGCACGGCCAGGGCTCGCGATGGGACTCGTCGCGGGCAGTTTTGGGCTGACTTCCCAGATCCAGATGGGGACCGGGGTGGCGGCAGGCCTGCTCCAGCGGCGGGCTCTGATGCAGGTGGCGGGAGCGGGGCGGGAGCTGGCCCTGAGGGGCCCTGCAGCCCCCCGGGACCTCACTCCCCGCGACGGGCACATGCAGCATCACCGCCGCTATGAAATCGCCGCCCAACGCGGCTTCACACCCGAGCTCCGCAGCCTGCAGGTGACCGCCAACAAACCCCGCGCCGGGGCAGAGCCGTGCCCCGGTGCCCCGGCCCGCACCGGGCGGCGGGGAGAGGGTGGGGGGGTGGGCAGCGCCATGGAGCCCAACCGGCAGGCGACAGCGCACGCCGTGCGCCGCCAGGTGGCGCTACAACAGCGCCGCCCCGGCCCCGGCCCCGGCCCCGGCCCCGGCCCCGGCCCCGGCCCCGGCCGCCTCCCCGGAGCACCGCGTCCCCGAGGGCTTCCAGCCCCGCCGAGGAGCGCGCACCCAGCCGGCCTCGCTGTCCTGCCTTTCCGGCTGAAAGGTAAAGCTGCGGGTGTGTTTTACCCCCACCCCAGAGGTGTTCGGGTCATTCACCACTCGCGTTCAGCAGGTGCAGCCGGCCCACAGTCTCTATCTATAATTCAAAATGATAACAAAGCTGCTATAAATCTACAGAGGAACGGTGTATCTTGAATAACTCCTCCCAAAAGCTCATTTATGACTGGGGAAGGAAAAGCCCAGAGAGCTCCTTTGCTCGCTGTGAGGGGGGAACACAGCGAGGAAACCAAAGTGAAGCTGCGCCAAAGGGCAGACGGCAATGAGAGGCAAGTGGTTAAAAGCACCCCTGCCACAGGTCTCCCCAGCAGCTCTTTTTTCCTCTAACTGTGCTTCATATAAAGGAAAAAAACCCACAAAATAAATAAAGCAGATTTGCGAGCTTCTCCTCCCACTACCAAAAACATCCACCTGAGGTATCTATTAGCTTATTCCTGCAGGAAGTGTGGTTCTGCCAGAGTATTTTTGTGCTGCCTGTTCAGGAAACTCCTGTCCAAAAGCAGGCCATAAACTGGGAAAACGGAGCAAAAAAGGGCAGGTTTCTTATCGAATTGCTTTTAACTGCGATGCTGGCAGCTGCCAAGGGCAGCCGGCCCAGCCGCTGGAGGAAGCAAAATGACTGCACTTTGGTAACACCCTCTGCGTGTGCCTGGGTCCCGGGGAGCCACATGGGCCACTGCGGCGGTGAGGGTGTGTGGGGCATGGGGGACGGGGGGTCTTCCCCTCCCTGCAGGCCATGTGCCACCTCCTCTGTGCCCCCCAGCACCTCCGAGGGCAGGAAACCCCGCTGTCTCCTCTGCCTCCTGCTCCTCTTCTCAGGGCTGCAAAATTCCGTTTTGTCAGTGCCGCTGAGGAGCCTTGATCTGACCCTGCTGCACTGCAGTTGCAAAGGAGGAGGAAATTGCAGTTTAGCAAAGGGCCACCCAGTTAGCTGTGATCCAGGGCCTCCCTTCTGGGAGCAGCTCAGTGTAGGAGAATTCCTGTCCCTGTCCCAGCAGATCTGGCTCTATGTAGGCAGGAGGGCAAAAAGAAGTACATTTTCAGGCCTGAGTCCTTATTTTGTATTCTTTCACCCTAAGGGTCTCTGGTTTTCATTATGGTTTTCATTATATGTAGGACTGGCCCTGGGAGCCTGGAAAAATCCTAAGTGCCTTAAGGATATAGAAACAGCAGGCTCCCTTTCCTTTGTGGGGAGTAAGCCAGATTTTCCAGCTGAAGTTCAGCACTGATTTCTCTCTAAGAGCCAGAGCAGCACTCAGAACTCCCACCACCACCACCACCCCCAATTGGTAAATGAATATCTGCTTGGGGGTAGAAGATAGAAGCTGCTCATTTGGTCATCATCAGTTAAATGAAGGGGCAGCACAGCTCTTCTTACTTCATCTAGATCTAACATAGCATCCCCTCAGGCTGTATGGGTATTGCTGCCCTGCAGCTCTAGCTTTCCTCTCTGGTCGGGAGAGAAGGGCAGTCCCTGCTGTCTTAGTCTGCTTTAATCCTAGGTGATGTGATGGCTCCAGCAGCTGCTGGTCCTGGAGCTGCCACGGCCTGTCAGCCCTGAGCTAAGCAGGCTGCGCTGGTGTCAGGGACACGCTGAGGTGGTCCCTTATGAGGAAGCCGGGACTAAAACCGTCTGATGTGTTGTATGCATCAATCTAGGGCTGATACTCAGGAGGAGAAAGGGGTTTCACAATTCATACATGAGATAGGGAAGAGGCGGGTGACAGCCATTTACCTAATCATTATCTTTCACTCTTACCTGGAACTCTGTGCATCCACGTGTTGACCCATGGTCACCCGCAGATTGTAAACCCACTGGGAGAGGAGCTGTCTTTTTGTTCAGAGCCTATCCAGTACAAGATACTGTGGTGGCCTTTTTCACTGATTAGAGAGCTGTAATGACACCATGGGTAACTAGCAATGGTGAACACTGATTGCAAAAGCAAAAGTGCAGAAAACAGCCAGGAAACTTGTTCTGTTTGGTATTACTTGGAGGGTAGATGAGACAGACCATAAAGAGCTTTTAAGCTGCACTGATAGCGGGTGATACTGAAAAAGTGCAAGGAGGCTGCTGTAGGAGCAGTAACTAAGGTTAACATGAACAAGTTCATTGGGATGGAAACATTGAAATGCTGTCTTCTAGTTTGCTCTCCCACTTCTGGTTAGTCCAAAAGTCTTCACTCTTTCCTGAAGCATCGGTAGCCACATATGACAATACCCATGTTATCTGTACTTTGGAGGTAAAGGAGCTGAAGCACAGAAGGTGAAGCACTGGCCTTACATACCATCTCAGTAGTAGAGGTAGAAGCCGAATAAAACTCTGCTGATGACAATATTAGCAATATTAGCCTACTAATGATACTTCTGTAGGGAAGAAAAGACAGTAGCTGGAGGGCATGATAGTAACATCTCACTCTGTATGAAGGATAGTTCTAGTCCAGAATTGGAGATCTTCTTAGTGTGTGTTGAACATAAATAATTTGCTTGCGAATCTGACAGAGAAACAAAGAATTGCACCAACTTGCCCTTGAAAAATTGCCTTTATTAGACCAGTCTTGCTAAAATTGCTGGGAGTAACAGATTCTAAAATTGAGCTACTGAATTAGTCTCAAATGGAAACTGTGACAGCCAGCCTTTAAGTGGGGAAAATTGGATTTAAGAATTGGACCTTGGGCATAGCAGGATGTCTAGGAAGTTGCCGTGCTGTAGCTGATGAACTCATATGGAGCATGGATTTCATGCTGGTGAATAGCAATGTAATAAATGTTCTACAGAAACATTACAAACCCAGGCTGGAGAAATTCCCTTTAAAGAGGTCACCCAAGTGAGAAAATGCTTTGCAGACAAGTAATCTGCTGTGAGCAAACTGTAGCCCTGGAGAGCTACAGTCACACTCACAACTGTGTGTGGTATCTTCCCAGTGCATGAAGGAGGAGAAAGGAAATGCTCTTTGAAACAGAGTAGTGAGAGTGGAACAGGCAAATGCTTTTGAGTGATTTCATGTGTGCAAAAGCATTTCCAGGGTTAGGCCTCAGTTACAAAGACTCTTGAAGGACAGCACCTCTGGTACATCAGGAAGCCCTGTAGCAATGATAGCAGCTATGCCCTTAAAGTGTGGTAGGTTCTGGTTCCAGGTTCTGGTTCCAGGGAGATGGATAAGGAAAAGGTGAAGGTAGGTGTATAAAGTTAGGTCTGAAAGGCTTTCTGGAGAAGACAGTAAGGTTTATTAATGTCCTCCTAATATCACCTTGCTTCATTCACACAAGGGAAAAAAAATCCATTACTATTACCCAACGCGGAAATGATGGTTTCTAGTCTTGAAGAATCCGATTCTGTCAGTATTCTACATGGAAGAAGAATCTCTCTGAGAAATACTTGTGAGCACCTTTGCTTGTTGGGGTGTTAAGGGGTGTAAGGGTTCATAGGACTAGTGCCTAAAAGGCATTATAAACAACAAAAAAAAACCCCTTAACAACTGTACAAAACCATTTTTCCAATGGCCTTTCCTAATGATATGCTGAATAAAGAAATACAGCAGCTTTGTGGTATTAAACTAAAGGTTGTTGCTGGTTTCTTAGAGACCCATATTGCAGTTCTCCATCTGCCTGCTGGTTTCCATATTTATATCTGGTATTAGGACTCTCTCTAGAATGCAGTAGTCATTCTTGGCACTATCAATCAATATATTCCTTAAAATAATCAAATGAGGTCAATGTGTTGTTTTTTTAAATCCAGAATATAAATTCATAGTTTCAGCATTTTGTAGTTCCTCTGTCTAAAGAGACCACATCCGTTGGCAAGTGCTGAGCAGAATCCTGGGTTAGCTGTCAGTTTTAGTGCAGACTTTCTACGTGTCTTGGGTGACTTAACTTAATCCATCTCTCTGTCTCAACTCCTTATCAGCAAGATGGAGGTGATAACACTACTCTGTAGGGGTGACATGGGGATAAATGTAGTCAAGAGATTGTGCAGGTGTTATTGTACTAACAACCACAAAATACCTAAGACTCTTATATAAATATGAAGGTTAAACAGGTGCTAATACAGTTGCACTCTTGAGAGGTAGCTGGTTTGCATTCTTTTTGCTGATAAAAGGGAGCGTGCTTTGTCCAGTTTCAGACCACTCTTCAAGAATGTAGTCGTATATTATTGGACTTCTTTTTAGCTGCAGAACAAATTGCAATGGGCATAGCATGTGGGTACGTAATGCTATCCAAAATGCTAAGGATCGGATTTCCAACAGAGCTGCACACTCTAAATGGTGATTTGGCATTTTCTAAAGGGTTCATCTCCCATTGAGAACAAGAAGAGATTCTGGGAGCTTAAGAGCTTTTGAAAAAAATCTGGCCTCTCTACAGGAGCTGAGCTTTCTTAAGACTGAAAAAATGGAGGAGGGGTGTGTGGAATCAAACCATAAATGAGCTCAGAGCAGCGTCACCCTGTGAACTGGCTGGCAAACAGCATAGCATGAGTGTAATGTGCAATGCTGATGGTGACAGAGAGAATTATCACAGAACTGATGAGACACCTGGATCAGAGCTTCAAAAGGTTAATACTCTTGTCACAAGACAGAAGTAGGTCTCTACTGGCAGCAGTAGCTCTTCAAAGCTCTTCTATTTGTTTTACCAGTGCTGTATGCATCAGTATTGGGCTTTTCAGCCACACATCTGGCCTTAAAGTCCTAATCCTGTTCTGACTAGGGTCAAATTCAAAGGCTTTTCCCTGTCCCATCCCCTTAAGCTTCTGATATGACTTTTATTGTGAGGCAGTCAGGCATTATACTGATTCCTGAGTATAACAATACACACCTACATTTTCTTATGACAGGCATCCTGCTCCATTCACACACACTGACCACTCTGTAGAAAGGTTTTTACTTTCGGTTGGACTGAAAAGCTTTGAAACTATCCAAATGATAATTTTTTTTCTGTTTCTTAGTCACTGCTTTTTTGCTCCTGTTCTGAAACTGTGTGTCACAGATGTGCTGGAATACCAGTACACCTTGAAGCATAGCTGTCATTCTTTTGTAGTGCCCTTGTCTTGGAGCTCTGCATGCCAGAAAAGGACATGCCCATCCTCTTTTTCTAGATGGTCTTCCACAGAGAGAGCCAGCTTGGATCAGTTGGAATTAGTGTGGTATATTATGCCTTCTATCAGATAATGGGTACCAGTATCTGTTTCTGTGGGAATACAGGTTTTCAGTGGAATTTGCTCTGAGTTTCTCTCAGGTCTGTATGGATCCTCCCTGCAGACACTGCCAGGTTGTGAGTCTATATACTTTTCAGGGGAATCTTTGCCATTCTCTATGCTGCCATGCTTCCTTCCAGCTCTGTGTCTTGCCTTGAAATTCTGACCTTCTAGGCTGTGTAGTGAAAGGCTGTTTAGTACTGGTCACTGAGAAATTTGATTCGTTGATATATTCCTAGGTGAGCTACCTGTCATAAATGGAGAAGGCCTCCCAAACACCTTCCTTGAGGGGATGAATTCTGGTAGAGACTAAATAGTGGTAATGGCTGGCTTTTTTATGTAGATGAAAATCTTAGCAGGTGCTTAACAAGGTGATTTGCAGCAACAGCCACACAGTCCCTTTTCTCCATCCATGTTATACCCTTGTGCAACCCCACCTTATACTGTGCTCCTCAATGTCCACTTCACAGGTAATACCATGGATGAGAAACCAAGCTATGAAGAGCTGCTGTATTCCCTCTGCGGTGCAGGCAAAGCAGTTTCATCTGAGAATACTGGCACTGTGATTGCATTTCTTTCCCTCTGTGCAGATCAGGTACCAGACCCAGGTACGCCCCTTGCTTGTGGCCTGGAGAAGATCCAGCCCAGCGTGCGTATGGGGATTCTGAATTCACTTTCTTGTCTTTGTAACTGAAAGGTTTTAAAATTAAATGCCAGACACCATTAAACTGACACTTATTTGCCTTCTGTCTAGGGTAACTGGTAGATCAATATTTTGGTTGAGAATATATTTTATGCTAAATACAATATTTTACAAGATATCTGACTTGAAAATATAGAAGAGTTTAAATGTTTTGCTTTTCAGGTTTTATGTGTAGTAAAATGATGACTGGTATCAAATAGGCGTAATTTAATTTTTATGTGACTGTTTCTCCCTCTCCAATTCTCAAATAAAACGCTCAGCACCTTTTAAAAAGCCCACCTGCACTAAGAGACTGCTTTTTGTTGGCCTCTAGAGCACTAGTTTTAATTTGCTAACAGGAAAAAATCTATTGAAGGAGGATTATACAAGCTAAGAGACATTTTTAGAACGGGAGAGAGAAAGTGAAATAGCAGGCAATGAATGCCAGGAAACAGACTTAAGCATAGGACAAATGGGTGCAGCCTTAACTGTACATCCTCTTCTGCAATGTGTGTTCAAGCTGTTTAATTTCTGCCCCTTTTACTTGCTGCACAGGGGAGGTCCTCCAGCCGGATCATCCTGCTGTCCCTTGTGTTGCAGCTAGCAGGAAAAGCAGAATTGCTACTGCTCTTTAAAAAGGTGTTTCAGTGTCTTTAAACCATTTGGTCCTGCTCAAAGGAATCTCTCTGGCAGACTGTATTACCTTACTCTTCATTCAGTCCAGGGTGACCTACCTGGATGCCACGCAGAAAGGAGTCTAAGTATATTTTTCTGGAAGTGCAGATGTGGGAGATGTTCTCTGAGCTCAGCAAAGGGAACGTCCTCTGCTCCCTTGCTGTCAGTGCCCACATCTGTACCATGCATGAAGTCAAGCAAAGGTGGCAGGAGGCCTGCAAGTATGAATGAGAAGCTCCACACAAACCCCAAATATAAAAAGGAAGAATTACAAGAGGTGGGAGCAGGAACAGGTGACCTAGGAGGTATGTAGAGACACTGTCTGAGTGTGCCAAAGACCACCTGGATTTGAATCTGGTGAGGGCTATGAAGGGCAACGGGGAGGGATTCTACTAGTACATCTGTAGCAAAAGGAAGAGTAGGCAAAATGTGGGCCTGCTGCTGAATGGGACAAAGGCCATGGAAAAGGCTGAGCTATGTACTCAGTGCCTTTGCCTTGGTCTCTACTGGTAGGAGTTGCCTTTAGGAATTCAAGGCCCCTGAGACCAGAGGCAGAGCCTGGAGCAACAAAGATCTGTAGGGGAGGATCGTTAGGGAATGTGTGCACAAACTGGACATGCATAAGTCCATGGGACCTGATGGGATACATACATGAGCGGTGAGGGAGCTGGCTGATGTCTCTCCAAAGCCACTCTCAATTATCTTTGAAGGGTCATACTGATCAGCAGAGGTTCCTGAAGACTGGAGGAAAGCAAATGTCACTGCCTGGAAGCTGGGCAAGAAAGAGGATCCAGGGAACTACATGCTGGTCAGGCTTACCTTGATACCTGGGACAGTAATGGAGCAGCTAATCCTGGAAACCATTTGCAAATATACGAAGGATAAGAAGGTGATTGGGAGTAGTCAGCATGGACTTATGAAGGGGAAAATATGCTTAACCAACCTGGTAGCCTTCTACAGTGAGACAACTGGCATGGTGGGAAAACAGAGAGCAGTGGATGCTGTTTATCTTGACTTTAAAAAGTTTTATGACACTGTCTCCCACTGTCTATCCTCACAGACAAACTGATGAAGGGCTGAGACTTCCAACCCTGGTGTTCAGAGCTGACAGGTGTCCTGAACTCCAGTCCTGGCTGCAGGGGTTGTTAATACCTACATTATTATTGGATAATATACTTAACTGCAGGCTCCCAGGTGGACATAGCCACAAAATGAAGTCATGGAAAGGGACAAGATGTAAGATGCAGCCTCCCACGCAGCACCCTCTGAGGACGGCTCAGCACTCTATTCCTTGTCAGTCTTGATCATGCATCTCTCCCCTGGGAGCATGAGGATCCCTCTGTGGGGATAAAATGCCAAATTCCTTTCAGAGATTTACTCCCCAGAAGCTCCTGGTATACAGCTGTGGTAGCATTGTGTTACTTGTACATTACCTGGTTTTCCAAAATGATGTTTTGCTGAATGGAGTGCATTTCTTTGCTCTTTGAACAGTAAAAACCTGGAAGCCATCTTCTTTATTCTCAAAGGATATAAGCCCACACAACTCTTACCAATATAAATAAGGTTTAAAATAGTTAAGGATTGCTGAACTGAGCTCATAGTGCACTACAAACAGTAAAAAAAAAAATTCTTACATTTTTTGTTGCTGTTTAAATGGCTCAAGTAGGCCATCTGCTTCTGAAACAGCTGATGTATTTTTGGATTTGGTTACAAACTGACCACAGCATTGCAAACAGCACTCATCTGCCAAGATATCTGTTTTTATACACAAGACTGGCAAGAGGGATGTGTCTTCTCAGTGTTTTAGAAGTCAGACAGGAATGGTATGACTTCAGATTGTCACAGCCATGTCCTTGTCGTTTCACTTCACTACCACCTAATTTGTGTAAAACAAGGAAAATTTTAAATGGATGTTACCATAACGGGAGCATCCAATGAATCCCTTGTTTGCAGCAAAGGAAAGCAGTCCTTCTAAGGTGACTTCACTTAGCCTTCTGTGATTCACATGGGATGTAGAATTACGGCATTTGTTCTTAAGCAGAATTATGGATGAGACCCAAGACTAACTGACAGCTCAGTTATTTCTTCCTGATGCATTTCATTACTAGGCCCTGCACCTCTCACCTCTATGAAATTGGCAACTAGTGAGGTGCCTGTAAGAGGCTAATTGCCTCCAGAGTCAATTGTCCTGGAGCCAATTGTTAATCTCCTGGTGTTAATTGCCAAAAGCAGGAGTAATCAAAGTAGGCAGGGGGCATAGGAGCTGCATGCATATTAGAGTTACGTAGTAAAATGTAGAAGGTGTTCAACTCTGCTCCATGACACCACAGTGGAGCATAGTAAGTGGAAAGATGATGAGGCCCTAGCTGAGTGTAAATCCTGAATGTTTTGCTGCATTTTTCATTCATCACCTTCAGATTGCTATTCTACTTGCAAGCTGTAAAACAGGTGGGGTGAAATCTGGGCCCTGAGGAGGTCAAATAAAAAGTGTCGGAGGCCTGACTGGGGTGCCTGTACTGCTTGATGTTTGGATGACACTAGCAGTGTTGTGATGGGTTTGGAAAGAAAAAGAATGGAAGTGCAACAGTTGCATAGTTTAATTTTCTGTTTTGCCATAGCTTTTCAATTTGGTGTTTCCAGACAGAAGACTGAATTTAATCCTAGGGTTAAATGAATCTCTGGAACTCTTCTAGTAACTTCAGTTGAGTTGATCCTGTCTCCCTCAAGGTATATCTATAGTGTGTTTGACTTGTGCTTTTGGATCTGGTTTCCTAACATAAGGTGACTGAGTACCTTACTGAGGGAGGGAAAACTGTGCTATTTTTTGGATAAACTAAGATGCATAAACAACTATGAAATTATACAGATTGCAGTGTGGGCTGAAAATCTGACCTGTGTTTATTGTCTGTTAAGTAAATGGGAGGAAGGTATGTTTGATAAGATGCCTATTTGGTACATAATCTGTTGCAAAAATCCTGCTAGGCTCCTCCTTCAGTCTGTCGGACTGATGGCTTTTGAGCATCCCAGTTTACAGCTTCTGTCTAGACTACGGTTTGACCTTTTGTTCCTGGTGTCACATGGTGACTTTCAAGAGCTTGAGTCTGCTGCTGTTGGGCAGAGATGGAAGTGGGTATTCCGCTAACCTGAGCAGCTGGAACATCTGTTGGGGGGATAAAATGATCAGTTGTTTGTCTGGATAGTTAAGTGATAAGGGACTTTGGCTGGGGGCTTTGTCAGTTTATGTGACAAATGTTTTATCTCTCAGTTTACAGTATAATGATAATTCTTCTAAATAAGTACAGATTACTTTAGAGCTATTTTTTTTTTTTTTTTTTAGAAAATCCTTTTTTTAACCTGCACCTGGAGGAGAAGAAAACAGAAATCTTCTGCGACTACTGCGGGTTGTAATGGACATTTTGCAAACAAATAACAACGATTAAGTTAGCTCACAAACTCTGGTCTGGAAACTGCCTGCATAACTCAAGGGACTGAGAAACATTTGGGAGGAAAAAAAAAAATCAAGATTTTTGTGATGCTGGTGACACAAATGGGAGGTGGGGGAAAGGAGGTAAGATTACTGCATTGATAATGTTAGGATTAATGAGCAGCATAGCAATAACAGATTCAAAGAGCACCTCTGTAAAATACACTTTGTTTTGATTCAGATTTCAAGTTGGCTGTAAGCTGTACTTGTAATGCACAGCGTAGTTATGCTGAAGAGCCGTCTACAAAGCACTGCCCTTCAGCATATTTTTTTCCTCTGTGTAATACAGTACACTAACATGGATAGGAGCTGTGAAGGGCTGTGAGGGGAAGAGGAAATAAGCTTTGTGACCCAGTTTTATACACAAATTAGAAGGCTTAATTTGAGGCACAATCATTTCATCAGGTATGTGTTGCAACTTAAACTGGCAGGATGATTGGGTCCCTCGAGAGAGAATGTCATTAAATTTTGTTTTCCCCCTGCCCGAAATGCAAAGGTATTTGATATTTGCTTTAGTACACATGGATTTGGCACCTGCTGCTAGCATTGTGACAGATAGAGGTAGTTACAAAAATTAACATAAATTTATAGTTAAAGTCATGAAAAGCACAACTGCAAAGGTTAAGCTAAAGGCAGGATCTGCTACTGGACTTGGTTATTAAAGAAATTACCTGTTTTTCCTTTCTTCCCTCAGCCCTCTACCTTCTGGTGTGTCTGAAACTACTAAGTGTAACATCAAACCGAAGCAACAAAGTTTCAGGTATTGTAGAGAAATCTCCCCTATGGAATGGGGAGGAGACCCTCTTCTGAGGAAGCTTCTTTAACTGTCCCTGAAAGTGCAGTAAAGAGAAGTGCTGTCGCAAGCCTTCGCTTGTTGCTTTACTCTTGCTTGCTACCAGAAGAGGAAATACAATCTCCTAGCATGCTACAGTATATTCCCTCCTTGCTGAGGACCAAAGCCCGTGAGGTCAGCTGCCCTCAGAAACACAGCGGTGGCTGCCCGTACTTGAGCACCTGTGAGGGTGTTTTACCATAATGGCTTGTACGCTTTAAAGAGGACTCGCCGCCTTCGATGCTAGAAGAAACCTGGGGTTGGCCTTCAAAGGGAAGAGCTCTACAGGGAAGCAGCTAGCCTGAAGGAGACCAGAAGCACTGGTTGCTGTTGCTGAGCCCTTCTGGGAGGGTAGGCATGGTTCCCCAGCCTCATGTGGGATTGATTTGTGCTAGTGGCACGGATTGCTACTGGTTCGGTTCTGTAAAGCCTCAAATCTCATTTCAGTAAAAGTTGTATTAATATGTTTCCAAAGCTGTGCATGTACTGCTAAAATCTACTTCCCTAAAGTGCTTTCTGGTCATGGTTTACATTCTCCTTAGAATGAATCACAGATGTGGGTGTTTTTTGTTGTTTTTTTTTGTTTTGGTTTGGTTTCATTTTCCCCTTAATCCCATCAGTTACATGGTAGGCTAGCAGGCTGTGGTTTGTACTAGGTCTGTTTAATTTTTTACTTCACAGACTGGTGGTAATGTGGGAAAGGGGGGGAGGAAAGGTTTATAGTCCAAATGCCCAAAGGATGATCATATCTACTTCCTCAGTGTATTGGACTTATGTGTCCAAGTTTTGGTAGTGGGAGGGCTGCAGGGGTGGCCTCTGTGAGAAGAGACCAGGAGCTGCCGCCATGCCAGACACAGCCAGCTGCAAAACGGACCCACTGCTGTCCAAAGCTGAGCCCCTCAGCGAAGCTGGTGGCACCTCTGTGGAAATGCATTTAGGAAAGGGTAAAACATGCTGTGTAGCAGTTGTGAGAGAGAGGAATGAGGGGAAAAAAACTGAAACAAACAGCCCTGCAGACACCAAGGTCAGTGAAGAAGGAGAGGGAGGAGGTTCTGCAAGCACCGGAGCAGAGATTCCCCTGCAGCCCATGGAGAAGACCCTGGTGAAGCAGCTTGTCCCCCTGCAGCCCATGGAGGACCATGTCAGAGCAGGTATCCACCTGCAGCCCGGGGAGGACCCCATGCTGGAGCCGGGGAACAGCGTGAGGAGGAAGGAGAGGCAGAGGAGAACTGTTATGAACTGGCCACAACACCCATTCCCCTGTTCCACTTGTGGCGGAGAGGAGGAGGAGGTAAAAGAGTCAGGAGCGATGGCATGAGGTTGAGTCTGGGAAGAATGGGGTTTGGGGGGAAGGTGAGGTTAGTTTTTTTTGTTGTTGGGTTTTTTGTTTGGGTTTGTTTGGGGCTTTTTTTTGTTTTTTTTAGTTCTTTGTTTCTCACCATACTACTCTATTTCTAACTGGCAGTAAATTAAATTAATCTTCCCCAAGTAGAGTCTGTTTTCCCTGTTAAAACTAATTGGTAACTGATCTCCCTGTCCTTATCTCAACTCATGAGCTTTTCCATCTTATTTTCTACCCCCTGTTCTGTTGAGGAGGGGGAATAACAGAGCAGCTGGGTGGGGGTCTGGAAGCTGGCCAAAGTTAACCTATCACACTCAGTTACAGTATGGCCACACAGAAAGTTGATTTGGTAAATGACACACACAAAGGTAATAGAAATCTCCAGTCTTGGTGAGAATGAACAGCTAGCACCATGCAGAGATGTAAAGTTCTGTGAATGGATCTCCTGACAACACAGCAATCTTTCGGTCCTCCAGTGGTTGATCTCCTCTAAGAAAATCTCACTCTCCCTGGTTATGCAAAATGCTGGCTCAACTGTATGGCATGATTTACTGGAAGGATGGCACTCTGTCAGTAGATCAGTTTGCTTTTCAACAGTCTGAGTTTGAAGTTCTCTCACTCAAATGGACACTGTACCAGTAGTTGTTATTTATAAAGTGATTTTAAGTCCTTTTTGTGTCATTGGAAAGGATAGTTTGCAGTTCCATTGACAGAAAACTTTCTTCTCGGGGTTAGCTAAATGGTTTTTTTTGAGAAAAACAATGCGTCTTTTAGGATGCATTTGCAACATTATTTGATTTTTGAGACCAGTGAAAAGGGAATTAACGCAGGTTTGCGAGTCATCAAAGTTGTAAACTTCTGCAGTCCAAACTACGTATATGCATTCTCTATTGGTTTTACTTAAATATTGACTACAATAAAGTAATGAGGCAGCATGCAGACTCCAGAAAACAATTCTGATTTTTTTTTTTTTTTTTTTTTACAATAAATCATATATAGCAAATGGCCATTCTTCTTCCTGTGCAGGGTCAGACAGACAGCTTAATGGTATTCATTCCTCATCAGCCTTTGATAGATGTTGTAGAGTCAATATGGATATATTATCCTAGCCCATCTCCAGGAAGAGATAAGCTTTGATAGAATTATGGCTCATGTTTCATAAACCAGATCTGAAACCATACCAGAATGGATCAAGAAAATGTGCTGTAGTTGCTGCTGTTGCTCTGTAAGAAGTTGTTAACTTGCTGTTCAGAAGAAAGGTGACAAATATCCCTTTTTGCCTTCTAGACTGTTGAAGGACAACTTATCAAATTACTAAAACCGGGTAACCTTTCTAATTGTGCTAATTTTTCTTAATATGGTTAAACTAGTGGTCAACTCAAACCTTTTCTCTTCCTTAGGTCAAGATATGCTTCACCATGTAAGCCATGGTTTTGCATAGTCAGCTGTCAACAGGGTTTATAGATTCTCTTTGCTGGAGCTGAGTTGTGTTTTCCTTCACAGAGACTTAATAGCGCAGTTGGAATCGTAACTCCAGTGTAGGCGGTTCATAAGAATGGGGAGCCACACCAGAGGGGAAAGGTAAGAAGTAACTCATTATACAGATGCAATACTGGTGGAGTGACGAATGTGTGAAGTGATTTGGAAAAATGTCTTTACAGGTTGGATAATATTATTTCAACAGCTGCTGTGTGATTTATTATCTCTGTTCCCTCTCCTGTAATATCACCTAGACATCCTTTAAATAGAAAGAGTCCCTGAAGTCACACCTTTCAATTGAGGAGGGATGGTGAAAGAGAAAAAAAACTAGCATTTAATTAGCTCTAGAAAATGCTTTTCTTTTAGATGTGTTTCTAAATTGCTCCTTATAATCCCATAGTGCTTTTCAGTTAAGCACCTCATAGCACTTCTCAAGCCTAAGGTCACTGCAGTGTAGACAGTGAGAAAAGTCCTACTTGTAAGTACGAATTGCTGCCTCTCCTGTTCAGTCTGATTTTCAGTGCTGCGATTGTCCTTTGGGCACAAAAAACTTGTTTTCAACCTTGGATCTGTTTTTTACACCTGTACTTCTACTGGCTTCAGTGGATTTTTTTTCTCCTAGTGCAAACATTGGAGGAATGAGACATAGGAAAAGCATAACAACATAAGACATATGTGACTTTCCACTTAAGACTATGTTGACTTGCTGTTGATTTTGGACAGTCTTCAACACACGTAAGTCCTAAGGACTTTAAACATAGATCTAAATCAAATATGTGTGTAAATTGAACATGTAGTAGTTATACTTGTAAACTAGAATGAAAAACTGCATAGAACTTGTTTCACCACTGAAAAATAACAAAGGATTTTCCCAGCATCTGTTGACTTAAAATGGTCTTCTGAGCAAGTTCCAGGTAAAGAAGATACATGTTTATCTTCAGTTCTAGCAAAAAAACTAAAAAAAAAAAAAAAAAAAAAAAAAAGGATTTTCTGGCCATCATAATGAACTAAAATCTTGTATGAAAGTATTGAATTTTGAGATAGGGTTAAAACTTTAAATGGGAAACATTTGGTAAAGGAAAATGTTTATATTCTTACCTAGTTGGATTTTTTTTTTTGCGTAGAAAAAATACAGGAAAAGAGAGGACGTATTATTGACCTAAAAGAACCTCTGCTGAAATTAACATGCTCAAGTAACAATGAAGAATGTGGCTCCCATTTTTGACTGCAAGGTATTTTGTAAGGTAGGTGACAAGAAAACAGGATATAATGCTGAACATTAGAGTACAGAAAAAATGAGATTTGACAGTATTTCCTTCAAAACAAAAAGATATTTAGAGACCTGTATTGGGATTTGTTTCACCTAACTTTCCCCATGTACAATATAGGTGTCTGTAGCAGAGCTAGACAACTGGGAGCTTCTCAGTCGATGGGCACTTTTAGGGCATGATTCATCTTACTGCACTTTAGATGTCCAAAATAGGGCAAATGAATTGTGTCATGTAAATGTGTACTCCTTTCTGTTGACTAACCATGTATTGACATTTGACCAGTTGGAGACCAGCTGGATGGCATATAAGAGTTGGTGAGACGGATCTACCCCAGAAGTGACAATAATAATGGTTTTTAAAGAAACACTTTACAGAAAATACCAGTATTTATTCACATAATCACAAATAATAAAAAACTGTTTCAGAAAAGCCAAACAACCATGTTAAGGCACTTTTAAAATTCCTAAACACAGTAGATTATATTGTTTTTAATTCAAAATGTAGAACAGCAACAATACCAGTATTTATTCACATAATCACAAATAATAAAAAACTGTTTCAGAAAAGCCAAACAACCATGTTAAGGCACTTTTAAAATTCCTAAACACAGTAGATTATATTGTTTTTAATTCAAAATGTAGAACAGCAACAATCTAAGTTAACTATATTTTTCGTTTCCTTTTTCTTTTTTTGGGTGGACTAGCATCCTGTTTCGCCTGGGATAGAGTTAATTTTCTTCCTAGTAGCTGGCATAGTGCTGTGTTTTGGATTTAGGATGAGAACAATGTTGATAACACACTGATGGTTTAGTTGTTGCTAAGTACTGCTTATGCTAGTCAAGGACTTTGCAGCTTCCCAGGCTCTGCCAGGTGCACAAGAAACTGGGAGGGGGCATAGCCAGAATAGTTGATCCAAACTGACCAAAGGGCTATTCCATACCATATGATGTCATGCTCAGTATATAAACTGGGGGGCGGGGAGGGTTTGGCCAGGAGGCAGCGATCACTGCTAGGGAACTGTCTGGGTATTGGTTGGCGGGTGGTGAGCAATTGCATTGTGCATCACTTGCTTTGTATATTATTATTACTGTTATTATTATATTGTTGTTATTATTACTACTATTATTTTACTTTATTTTGTTTCAATTATTAAACTGTTCTTATCTCAACCCAGGAGTGTTTCTCACTCTTACTCTTACAATTCTCTCCCGATCCCACTGGGGCAGGGGGAGTGAGCGAGCGGCTGTGTGGTGCTTCGTTGCTGGCTGGGGTTAAACCACGACAGGTAGATATTTTTCTTGTGTCGTGTCCCCCCCTCCCCCCTAATAATTTCTTCTATGATTCTCTTCACTTCTTCTGCAAAGATGGTTTTTCTTTAAGTATGTGTGTTTGTTCCTATTCAGCTGGATTTTTTCCCCCAGAGTAACATATAAGCCACTCCAACTCTTGGAGACAAATCAGTTTGCTCCTGAAAGTAGCTTGCTTGGATTTTAGCTGAGAAAGTGCTGCAGGGTGAATGGAGCAAGCATGCTTATGTTTTGTAAAGTATATGCAGTTCGTACCGATGTGGTGGTGTGCTGCTTCTGCTAGCCAACAGCTACTGCATCCTGCCTTCCTGGCTACTAGGTTTTATTCTGAGACCCCTGTGTCTAATGAGCAGCATAGAAGGATGCCAGCAATATGTAATGAGTAATGCCAGCATGAGTAATCCCTGGTGTCTGAGAACAGAATTAGGATGAGCAGCCCTATGAAAAGCTAGTAATTCCTCCTTATTTCAGCCTCTCTGTGCTCTGAGTCACACTTCAGATGATGCCCTAAGGTCAGTCAAAAGAGATCTGAATTTCAGTGCAGTTTAAGGGTGCACCACCATTGCTGGGAAAATACTTGTCTGTTTAGAAGTCCTTTTAACAAAGGCAACTAACTCAATACGAGGAGAATTTGCATGGGCAGAACCGCTTGCCTTGCAGCTGCCTTGGTCCTTACATTTGTTAAGTTCTACTCCAATAATTTCACTTCATAAAAAGTGTCCTTAACTAGAAATCGGGAAAACGGCAAAGGAAGTGCACACGGGGGGGGGGGGGGGGGGGGGGGGCGAGGAGGGAAGAGCTGTACTTCAGTGGAACCTGGCAAATATTTTAGTGTCTGCTTTGCCCAGGAATTTGCGTTGGCCGCTCTAATTTGCGTTGGCTGCTCTGGTTGTAGCGGTGATGATGGGATGCACTGGAATTTTTCTTGGATTTGATTTTCGGGGGTGGTAGTGGTGTTCCTTGAGTGCAGCTATTTGCATTGCAGGACAAAAGCCAAGCTCTAGCTAATAAATGTCACAAACAAATGTCAGTGTTCTGGCAGACTTGACCACTGTTACCTGTTGCAGGGCTTACTGATGTTTCCTCTGAAACCAGTGACATTGTCCTGGACAGTGTTGGACCACTGGGTTTGATCCACTACAGCTGTTGGTCACAGTGGGCAGAGGTGCACCCTTCAAAGCAAAGCTTCAAATTGCTTCTATGCCTATCTCCTCCAAGTCTTTTAACTACGAGCTTTGCAATTAATATTGCAGCGGTCTTCCATCAACCACAGATTTTGCTTGTAGATCCTACTTTAATCTTGAAATACATTGTATATTGCTTCTCTCAATTGCTTCTCCTTATGAATTTAGTTAAGCCAAATGTATGCTTGTCCTTTCATGTGCCTTGTTTAACTCAGCCATGATCCTGTGTTCTGCCAGCTTTAAATCAAGCCAGTTCTACAACAGAAACTTTTGTCAGCATTGTGAAGCCATTTAAATGTACAGCATTGCTCTTGGTTTTAAGAGACATAAGCATGTTCATCTAGTCTTGTCAGCAAACTGACATTAGCAGCACAGTTCAGTGTGCTTGCAGACCAGGTATGTACTGTTCTGGCAAAAATGTTTCTTGCAAGGGTCTGCACTAGAGGGGAGCTTCCTAAAGCTTGCCTGGATGCTCTTCTATTGAGGATAATAATTCCAAATAGTTAATAATAAAGATTACTGATACATAATAATAAAGGTACCACATGCATTTCAAATATGGGAGTGTCTCCATATTTAGCACAGGAAATGCTGTCCTGCTCCCTGGCTTCTCAAACTCTCTTCAGAGAAGGGAAGAATCTGCTCCCATCACAGGACAAAATTACTAGTGAGTTTTGTGAGGAAGGGAGGAAGCTCTAATTCCTTAGACAAATACAGCACAAAACTAACCTGTAGTCTATCAGTACAGGGGAGGTGGAGACAACAATGCCTTTCAGATATGACCGTTCAGATAATACACATTGCATTCTTAGAAATACTGCCTCTCATCAGTCTGGTTTGTGTTACCTGGAGGCATGCAGTCCAAGAAACCATAAACTTGTTCAGTCTCGAATGAAGAGAGATGAAATCCTCTCTGAAATAGAGGAGGAAGCCAGCTGGGTAGCAGGGTGACATCTATTACAAAGTATTTTAAAATCTGGAAGGAAAAAAAAAAAAAGATAACCCATGTATTCCTGGAAGACAACTGGAGATCTACCTGGAACCAAGAGTTAGATACTGCAAGAATGTGGGCTTTCCTTCTAATGCAGCACTTCAAGTTGCACAGGGTATAAAGGCATTAAGGCATCACCTAAGACATCAGCGTAGAAAATGCAAGATGCAGGATGAAGTATTTCAGAAACGCAGCAGATTCTTCAGCTTTGGGAATGTGTTAGATGTGGGGGTTTTCTTATTTGGAGGGAAGAGGAAGGGGGCAAGACATCTGCTTAGCTCCAGAAAGGATTGTCTTTCAATTTTCTGTGGTGGTAGCTTCCTGGAGGTGGGTGGCCTTTTATTCATGCGTACAGTGAGTTGCTGACTGAGAAATCTGCGTAGGTAAATGAGCTTTGTCCTACTTCCACTGAAATCAGCTGGGGTAGGGAGGCTCTCAGTGCCTTTTTTTAATGGGCTCAGAATCAGTATCTTAAAAGACTGTTATCATGTATTAATAGAATAACATTGCTAAACACATTTTGACCGACAGGCAATGCTGGGTTGCACTACAGGGCCCTACAAGGTGTGAGGTAGGGGGGTGCCTGACCATTAACATGGGTCTTTTTTTGCTTGACTTCCTACCTTCAGACAGCACAGTTTAGAGTGGCTGGTCAAATGCAAGGTCCACTGACTGGCTGGAATCATTAAAGCAATGTGCTTTTTCCTTGGGGGACAAAAACCCTAGACCTGGTCTCTTTATGGTATGGCTGTTTTAGGCAGGGGAAGGTAAAAACTATCCTCACAGAATATAACCAGAAGACGCGTCCAGAAGATTTGCTGATCCACCTAACTAGACTGCTTCACCCTATGGTGGTAAGAGTCGTGATGGGACCGGAGTTGTAACAGTCTAAGGAGACACAGAGAGTCTGAAATTTGCTGTTTCTTTTAAAGATCTGAAGGCAGCTTACATGCCTAAAAGCTTGTGCATATTCCTTCAATAACACTAGTTGTCCCCCCTTGAAGACATTCTCTAAAAATTTCATCTTCTGTTTTTAAGAGGACGAAGCTAATCAGTATAAAACAAAGTAACTTTTTCTGAGATACTTTCATTATAGATGAAAAGTTGCAGACACCTACATGTCTCTCACAGATACCTCTATTTTATAATGGGTTTCTCTTCCACATTTCAACATGCTCTTCAATATTTGCCTGCTTGCCATTTTCTGATAAATTGCACCCTGAGTTTACTACACACTGTATTTCTGTCTATCCTGTTTTTCAACTGCGGTTTGGTAATTTTTAGAGCTTTATTGATAAATAGTGATGTGTGTGGTTTTGTTTGGTTGGTTTTTTTGTAAAGCTTTTTTTGTTATACATAATAATCTACAAAACACTGTCTGGACTTCTTTTGATGTCACTGGCATCTGGTTCTTAATCTCTTAAGTCTTTCTTTCCGGAAGCCTGTTGGATGATGAGACTATTTTTATTGAGAGATACCGAACGCTGGTTATTACCATGGGAATGGTAGGTGATCACACCTACAGTACTATCCGGACTCCCTGCTGCTCTGCAGCTGCTGAAGTTCCCACTCAGAGGCATGCTTTAGAAGAAGTGCCTGAGCTGTTCGTGTACCTGTTCTATAACTTGGCACCCATCTGGAAAGACAACTGCGTTTCCTTGTGTTCCCTCGATTATGCTCTTTTCTGTACAAAAACCAAAGCACAGCTGTCTCATTCTCTAAAAAATAGGCTGCTGCATTTCATTGTCCTGACTCACCAGACATTAGAAAGGTTGTCATAGGTAGAAATTAGCAGAGATGCTGCAAGCATGCAGGTGGATATTAAGTTTGTAATCGCCAATGTCCATGATGAAGGTTTTGCTTTATAATGTGAAGGTATTGCTTTATAATGTTCTTTTAATAGTAAATGGCAACACAGCTGGTGATTTTCTTCCTGCTGCTTTAAAATGCTCCATCGTTCTGTCAGAGGACGATGCTCAGAAAAAAAAGTGTAACTATTGTCAAGTACTGAGCAACTGACCACCTTCTCTAGCAGCATGAAGCATTTCTCTTCTTGTGTTACTTGACTGAGTATTGAGTTCTAGGCTTTTGCCCTCATCCCTCAGTGTCTGATCCACATTCCTGGATACACTCCAGTTCTTTCTGTTAAAATACTGCAGTTGCTGTTGTGCTGCAGCATATGTATTGACGGATGGATGCTGAAATGCCAGGCTGTGCTTCTGGTTGACTTTTGTTGACTGACTTAGAGCTTCACCACCTTGATGTGTTACATATTAGTACTTCTCTTTATCTAGTGTTTTTGATAGAATGCTTTTGTGTTACATTTGAGGTTTAGATTTAAAAGAGAAAAATCAGTTTAAACTTTCCTTTACATTAGCAAGAGTAGAAAATGGTCACTGCATATCAAAACTGCTAAAAAACCAACGGGAAAAAATCTACAGAAAGTAAGTAAAATTAATATTGTGTAAAACTTTAATGAACAATGGAAATTGTTTCTAACAAAAGGAACTCTAGGCCAAGCCTAAACAATGTAGTCTGTTACAAATGTCTACCTAATTATTGGTTTATCCTTGAGGTAAAATCCTTTTAATTCGCTTTTGGAAAGCCTGAATGAAAAACCCTGATGACTTTACATGTTTCTGTCACGATTACCCAGGAAGGAATACTCATACCTTTTGGTCTTGTCGGTTGGGGTTTTTTTTATTTTAGTTTTGTGGGTTTTTTTCGTGGTGGGTGGGTTTTTTTTTTTTTTTGATTGATTGTTTTTTAAGCTTAAAATCTGTTTTACCCCACTTGATTCTCAGCTTTGGGCTGGGTCTGTTCAGGGCTATTTTCATTTTAAAGACCCCTCCCCCCAAGCACAGTGGAAGAAGACTCAGAAATTTGAGGGGGGGCGGGGGGAAATCCTTTTACACATGAAGATGGTATCGGCATCAGCAAAATGATTTTCACTTTAGCAAAAAGAAAAGCAATAGCAAAGCAGTATTTGGGTGCATCAGGAAAACAAATGGAACGATTAGCACAGTGCAAGGATAAACGGTGTTTTGCTAAGCAGCTGATTTCATTCAGCAGCGTACTTCTCAAGACCCGGCTAGCTCCGAGCAAGCGGATAGCCCCCGTTCGGGAGCTGTGCTGTGCGGCTCACGTTAGAGCCCCAGCTGAGGAGTTAGCTGACCTGCAGCCGCTCACGCAGCCCCGGCTCGCCAGAAGCCCCCGGCGTCCCGATGCACGCGTGGACGAGGCAGATGCCTTTTGTTCTGTTGCACGGAGCTCCTCTGCATTCCTCCCACGTACGGGCTCGTATCGCACTGCCTCTCGTTGCTCCCCGACTACCACGAGGTAGACTTCGGTGGAGGGACTGGGGGGGGGGGGGGGGGGGGGAGGCGAGAACCTTTTGTTTTCCACAGACAAATGAGCGATCAGTCGGTTAATTCAGAAAACTTGAAGTCTCGCACTTAAAAAAAAAAAAAAAAACAACTCAAAAAAGCCAACCCTTTCATTTCTGGCGTGCCAGGTGGCACTGTTTTCATTAGGGATGATTCAGGGCCACTGGAAGTGGGTGTTTACACCGCTTACGAGCCGCTACCGCTCGGGACAGCGCAACACCGAAGAAGAAACGACGACAAGGAGCGGCTCCAAAATTGGGTCTTACATAATACTAAAGCGAGAGAAGACCTGGAAGAAGGCATTTAGGATTAACAGTCACAGGCACCACACACACACACAGAGGAGAAAAAAAAAAGGAGGGGGGGGGGGGGAAAAGTGGGAGAAGAGAATTTCTTTCCACAAAGGGGGCGCGGGGAAAAGCCTCCTTCGCCCGGGGCGGCGGCGGGCCGGGGGGCAGCCCAGCATGAGGTGGCGGCCCGCTCCCCGCCGGCGGACCCAAAGCCCCTGAGGAGGGCGAGAGTGACCCAGAGGCGGTCAAGTTCACAGGCGGAGAGGCGGCAGCGACGGCAGCCCCCGGGCGCCGCCTGCGAGGACCGGGGGGGCCGAGGGAGCCCCCGCCGCCGCCTTCCCCCCTCAGCGCCGCTGCCGGCCGTTAGCGGCGCCCGCACGCGCCCGGCACGCCCCGCGGCGGCGGCCCCTCGAGGCAGCCCGGCGCGTCCCCGCCCGCCGCCGCCGCCGGGCGGGACCATCTCTCCCCTTGGCTGGGGGTGGCCCCGCGCTCCGCCCCGGCTCCCCGCCTGGCCCGCCTCCCCTCCGCGCCGCGCAGAGCGCCCCTCCGCCTGGTGCGCGGCGTGGTCACGCCCAGCGCAGGCATTAGCGCCCCCCGGTGCGGGGCGCGGGCGCCCGGGCATCCTCCGGCGCGGCGGCTCCTCCTCCTCCTCCTCCTCCTCCTCCACCCCCTCCTCCTCCTCCCGGCATCTCGGAGCGCCGCGGGCGCGGAGCGGCTCTCAGCGCCAGCCGTGGGCGCCCCGCCGCTCCTCTCTGCGCCGCCGGACAACGCCATGAAGCCGGCGGTGCTGGAAGTAATGAGGATGAACCGGGTGTGCAGGATGGTCCTGGTCACTTCCGTGGGCTCCTTCATCCTCGTCATCTTCTATTTCCAAAGTATGTTGCACCCAGGTAGGGCACCGGCACCGCCGCACCGGCACCGCAACGGCATCGGCACCGGCCCTGCGGAGGGGAGCGCCCGGCTCCGCGCCGGCCCCGCTCCCCGGGGGCGCAGGTGGCGGCCGCCCCGGGAGCCCCCGCCGGCTGCCGCCCGCCCCGGCTCTCGCCTCCCGGCGCCTTTGCGGCAGGCGCTGGGCTCGGCGGCGGCGGCGGGCGCAGCGCCCTGCAGACCGGCTGGCAGCCCCGTCCCGGCCGCCGCCCGGGGCAGCCGCGGGAAGGTCTCCTCGCCCCCCCCCGCCCCCAGCAGGAAACTTCCCGCGGGAGGGAGGAAAGTTGTCCGCTTTTTCCATTTTATTCTTTTCTGCCTGATGTCGTGCGTTTGGGGGAAGAGGGACGGGGGGACGGCGCCGGCCGGCGAGCCTGCCGCGGCGGAGGGAGCCGCCCGGCCGCCGCGGGTCCCCTCCCGCCCAGAGCGGGGACCCCCACCCCCCCATCCGCCGCCGGGGCTGCGGGCCCTCGGCTCCGCTGCTTTTCGTTCTCGGCGGTGCCGGGGACACGGCGGCCGGCCAGGGGCACCCACCGCCGCCGGCGGGCAACTTCGCTCCGGCTCGCCCGAGTTGGCGGGGGCGGCTGCCCGGCCCGGGCCCTGCCCGCCCGCGGCGTGGGGGAGCCGGGCGCCCGCGGCGGGGCCGCTTCTGCCCGGCTCTGCCTTACCCCGGGGTGTTCGGGGAGGCTGAGGAGCTCCCGGCTGTGCTCCTGGCTGGGCACGGCCGTCCGCACAGCCCCGAACCGCGGGGTGGCATGGAGGGGCGCGACAAGCCCTGGTGCCAACTCCTAACGAGACTTTAATTTTCCAGTTCACAAGCGCAGTGGATGCTAGGGATAGAGCCGCGCCGGGGGTAGCGGATGCTGGCTCCCGTGGAAGTCACTCGTAGGTCGGCTACCGATTCACGCAAAGGTGGGATTGGGCCACGGAAACTTCACGCGGCGTCTGCTGCGCGCACAGATCCGCCGTGGGTTGCGGCGAGGCTGCTTTGTGCAGCTTGGCTGCGAAATTTATCCAGCATGGAAAAAAAAAAAAAAAAAAAGAAAAATTAATCTTGATCTGTCCGTCTGTCTCACTTTTTCCCTTTCCTGCCTGAGAAATGAGGTGGAAATTGCACTTGCAGCGTGTTTTTGGAGGGATTATGACAGCTGAGCAGAGGAGCGAGGCTTGTAAGAGGGAGCGATACCTTTTAGCAGACCAACAGCTGTAGCTGGCAGAGTGGCCACGCTTCTCGGCAGGCGACTCTCCTCAGCCGTACCTGTGAATCTCTCCTACCAGCTCTCGAGTGTGGTGGCTACAGGCATAGCTGTAGCAAACAAGGGAATCGCAGCCTGGTAAAAAGAAAAAGGCCATATTCAGTTTGACTCTTTCCTTCCCTTCTTGTGGCTACCAAACCGTAGTTGATGAAAAATGATTTTTCCTTAAAGTTTTTGGAGTCAGAAGGTTGAGGCTTAGTGCGCCGATAGGATTAGGAATCGGTAGATTTTCTGTTGTGTGGTGAAACCAAGCCCCATTTGGCGTTTTACTGTCAGCTGTCTGCTCCTCCAAAGTTGGTATCATTTGTTTGATGAATGTGTTCTCGTATGGTGCCCATCTGTGTTAATACCTGCCAACTCCTTGGAAAAATTAGCATATTTTTTCTTTCCTGCTGTGTCTGCTCCATGCTAAGGGCTGAGCGCTCCTTGTAAAACCAGTAAGCAGACCTGGGGAAGGCTTTATTTCAGGGCTTCAAGGCACCATGCAGAATTGTTGGTTTTAACACAGCTTTACCAATTTAATGAAAGTATGATATTTTCATTAGTTGCATTCCACAGGTAATATAGTTTGTATACATATTCAGAAAATTAGGCCAAGCATTATATTTTTCCACTCATTTCAGTTGAATTATACTGCTGGAACACAAACTGAGCCCGCAGTATGTGAGAGAATAAAATTTAAATATTCTGTGGATTTTTGAATGTAGAAAAAACACCTTTCAAGAATTCTCAATGTGCTCTGTAGCTAACTGCTGGAGATTATGGCTTTATATTTGTGCTATTGTGAAACTATAAATAGGTTGAGATTTTAGTACAATTCAAAGGATTTACCGCAAACTCTGAGGAGAGAATGCGATGCTGTGAAATCACCGGGAGGATAATCTGCACCCATTTTCCGTTTGACACATATTTTGGTTGTTTGCGTGAGCGGAGTAGATCTGGAAATAAATGTGATCGCAAACCTGTCCATCTTTATTGTACCATTTTGATCCTAACCGATTCTGCTGGTTTTTGTGGGCTGTTTCTCTAGTGGAAGCTGCTAGAAATCTATCAAACTCATTTAGACCCATATAGAGTGTGGTTGTTCAGTTAATGTGCAGTTTGTAAAGCTCAAAGAGCTATTTTCACCAAGTATCTATTATGTGATTATGTGTATTACCATCTTGGTGGTGCAAGTGGTAGATTAATGTGGAGTTCTTGAAGGGGCAGGAGAGAGGGAGGTAGTAGACCTGCCAATGTGGTATACATGAAGTAGCAGATCATTTTGAGGCATTATATCCTTATTTTAGGATATGTCAGTAGCCCTTCTTGATGTATGTCTAAAGTCACTAGAGCTGAACCCTGGGCAGGGTGCATGTCAGGTGGGCTGGGGCCGGAGGTATTAAGAGCTCTCAAAATCTTGGCCGATGCCCTTTTTGTTGTGGAGACTGTTCTAAATTTTAGCTGGTCTCTGCTGGAGTAGGACGGCTACCGGAGGGAGCTGTCTCTCATACCCTGGCTTGCCACCTGTCACTTGTTGGTAGCTTGCAGTGCTCTGTAAGGTAGGCACTTTGCAATCGGAATTAACTGAAAAATTCCTATCCAAACCTTTTGGATGGAAAATAAGGTTAAGTTCTTTGCAAGAAGTGTTAGCTCCTTATTAAAAATCTGGCAATTTCTTCACCCACCAAGTTATCTTGGTGAATTTCAGGAGACTTGTTCTCTGCCTGCAGAGCTTTCCAAGCAATTTTAGGTGTGACACAGAAGGGGAAAGATGCTAGAAGGGACAAGACAACTCTTCATCTGTGTCGTGGTTTAACCCCAGCCAGCAACTAAGCACCACGCAGCCGCTCGCTCACTCTCCCTGCCCTGATGGGATGCGGGAGAGAATCAGAAGAGTGAGAGTGAGAAACACTCCTGGGTTGAGATAAGAACAGTTTAATAATTGAAACAAAATAAAGTAAAATAGTAGTAGTAATAATAACAACATAATAATAACAGTAATAATAATATACAAAGCAAGAGATGAACAATGCAATTGCTCACCACCTGCCAAACGGTACCCAGACAGTTCCCAAGCAGCGATCGCTGCTCCCCAGCCAAACCCTCCCAGTTTCTATACTGAGCATGACGCCATATGGTATGGAATAGCCCTTTGGTCAGTTTGGATCAACTATTCTGGCTGTGCCCCCTCCCAGTTTCTTGTGCACCTGGCAGAGCCTGGGAAGCTGCAAAGCCCTTGAGTAGCATAAGCAGTACTTAGCAACAACTAAACCATCAGTGTGTTATCAACATTGTTCTCATCCTAAATCCAAAACACAGCACTATGCCAGCTACTAGGAAGAAAATTAACTCTATCCCGCCTGAAACCAGGGCAATCTGTTAGATGGGCATTTTCCATTTTAGGAGGTCTGAATGTGGATCTCTTGCTAGAAACATTAGAAAAACAAATTTCTGCTGACAGTTTTTCTTTTCTTTGGAATACATAAATAGGAAAATGGCATAGTTAACAGAGCCTTTCTTGAAAACAAACAAATAGAAAATCCCCTAACAAAAAAAACACACCTGAAGCGGGGAGGGTGAGCTTAGCCTTATCTTTCCAAAAGAATGTCATGTTGTGTCCCTTGCGCTGTATCTCAAATACCAGCGTGCTGGAAGGAGATCAGGTGCTTTTTACTCCTTGTTTTTTCTGGCTCTGTACCCGTTATTTGTTGGGAAGCTGGTAGTAAACGTGCTGTCCAGTTAAGGCACCTTTGCATTGTCTGAATTTTGGCAGAGACAGCCTATGTGCTGGGGAACCCGCCAACCCAAATTAAGTTCCCTGACCAGTTGTTGGTGGGGGAAGGTGAGCAGCACTGCTCTCCGGTGCTCAGGAGCACTGTAAAGAAAACTTTAGAGATGGTCCTGGCTTTTGTGGCTTACCTGTGGGTTTGGGGGACTGTTTGTTCCTGAGGGAAGAAATGGCAGCGGGGACTTTGTGTTTTCCTGTTGCCTCTCTAGCTTTTTCTGAAAAGCAAAAAAACCCCCAACCAACCCAACCCCAAAACATTCAGCAATGTTTGCTGTAGCTGGATGTAGATTTTTCCCAGCTCTTTGCTCAGAACATTTCCCTGCTTCGCTCTCCTGCCATGTGCTGTCTGCATAACTGAGTGCAACCTGATTATTGCTCCATGCTCCTGGGTCTTCTGTCTGCCTACAATGGGTCAGTCTTGGGGTTTTATATGACAGCCCGTTGTAGCTGTATCTGCTGCCTTTCCTGTGAAATCAGTTTGCTGGCTAGTCCTTAGCCTGCCTACACTTTCCCAGATGTGTTTGCTTTCTTCTGTAGACATCGCAGCTGCAGTGAGCGGGGTGACTGTGTGTCAGTAAGTACAGGCAGGAGCTGCTCTCTTAGGCTGGGGTCAGACTGGTGATGTGCTGGCATCCTTCAAGATGAAAAATTCCACATAAAGGTACAATAATTAATACTGTCTTTATCTTACCCGAGACAAGTTTATGAAACTAGCTTATTCTAAACCTCATATTATCCCACCACCCCGTGGACCAGAATGTTCTTACTCCATTTTTCATCTCCTGTTTATAGACTTGCTGTTTTCCTATGGATGCTAACAAAGGATAGATCCTCGGACTTGCTTCCTGTCCATGATCTTCTCAGTTACACATGCAGCACTGTATGACTGATAGCTGCTTGTTCCTTGCAGAAGGCTGATGTCCACCTTTGCTAAATGTCAGAACAACTCGGATCACACGAGATTGTTTTCCTTATGTCTGAAGACAAGCTCACTATTGGTTTTGATGGAAGATTCTGTTTGAAAATCAATGCAGCAGTCTCCCATCTTGCAATTGATCCTTGCTTTCTCTCCTGCTTATAAAGGGGAATGAAATCTGCAAAGCAGTGGGTGTGTGGGATTCCTTTGATGGACTCTGTACACTGGTTTTAAATTATTCTGTTTGGGATACTGAGAAATGGAGTTCATTTGACAGCCACAAGAATCTGGCCCTCATTTAATTGCATGCAATGAAATCCATCCCCCAGTCGCAGGCAGAAACCCTGCCGTGTGCCTGCGAGGGGCCCGTGCTGTATCCTTTTGTTGGTGTCCTTATAAGCTTTTCATTGATTTCCATGGGACTGCATCATCGGTGTGAGCAAACTTGCTCTGGTTCCTTTTTCTCAAAGGTGCTGGTAGTCTGGAACTGCTTTAAGTTGAGAGTCAAACTGTTCTTTGAATCTTTGAAAGTCTTTGTGGTTAGTGAATATTAAACTTATTAGCAGGGCATCTTATTCTGTCTTGGTATATATGAGTGTAGTTTTTTGCAACAACTGCTTGCTGACCTTAAGAAATAAAAATCTGTTTCTGAATGTATTCAAGCCAAAATTACCTGGCACTGTCAACAGTAATGTCTTAATAAATTTTAATTTATCGGAATGCTTACTGCTCCACAGTTACCATTTCTACAGTGTAGATTTTTAGAAGCTTTTAATTTTTTTTTTTTTTTTTGTAACTAGGAATCAATATCAGGAAACTGTGTGCTGACTTCCATAGCATTAACACTCTGGTCACAGATGTAAAAATGTCATGACTTGGCTAAAGTCTAACTTTGTCAGAGATAAAGTCAATGTGAGTGGAAACTTTCTTTTTCCTTTAGAAATAAACATATAGAGCAGAAATTTCCAGTGCTTTTTATGAACAAATTTATACAGTTGATTGAGTGCAGCTAGTATATCAGTTTTATCTCTGTATAGGCTGAGCATATTTCTGAATTCTTAAATTGTTTTCATTACTTTTTGGAAGTGACAGGTAGTTTATCTTGTACTGTACTATGTAACTAACTCTAAAAGTGGTTCAGAGAATTGGAAGAAATTAGATCCATGTTACTTTTCCTAAAGCCAGCACTACTGTATTTTGTTTGACTCTGTTGCCAGATGTACTGTATCAAATCCAGCCTGACAAAGCTGCTGCAGTTGTCCTTGTGTGAATGTCATTTCAGCACAGTTTGTTTCCTCTCTAGCCTTTTGGCTTGATGCATATGTATTATGTATCGGCTCTAAGGTCATCCTGAGGGAGTTAAGGACAGGGTTGCGGGACACAAGGGTTTGAATCTGACGGTTTTTTTCTTGCAGACTGTTCATGTTGTTCAAGGCAAATGTTTGAGTTCTGTGTGTGACTTGTCTAAGTGTCGATATATGTAAAATCAATGTGGATGTGTGGGTGAAGGGCCCAGTTCAAATCAATAAAAAGAGCAGGAGTTTTCCCCTTCACATTAAGAAAAAAAAACTAAGTTCAGGAATTTCGTATTTGTGTAGACCTGACGTGTCTGGGATAAAGATGAAGAGTTATCTGTGGTGGGTCATTTAGATTGAGCTGCCACCTACTATATTACAAGGATAATGTTTCAAAGCACATTTGTGTTTTGTTGGATGTTCCTGTTCCCTGTGGAGCCCATTCACGTAAGATCTGTGTGGAAGAGGTAGGTATTTGTCCTTACAGTTGCAATTCAAAATGTAGAGTTCAGTTAATTCCTTCTTATTTCTGTTTCAGTATCCAAGTTATAGATAGTGTCCTTTTGTCGTGGGCAGAATGCTTGCATGTGACAAAGTGGTGTTTCTGGCACAAGCCTCATGTTCTAACTAGAAGATGAGACCACCAGAGACTACAGCGAACCAGCAAGAGAATTCAGTTCCTAATTATCTCTGGCTCATGCCTCCAGACAGAGGGATTTTCTTGGATTCCAATTTTGTGAATGTAATCAGTGGAGGATGCAGAGTGTTCCCCTTTCATGTAACTGTTTGGCACCTGAAACTAAGGTTTTATGAATAAATCAAAATTCTACAGCATATACACTTGGACTCCGTGTTGCTTCTCTTGCATAATGTTGTTATGCCCTATTTTTCATTTAACGCCGGATCGATAAATGTGGCTTGTTGGCTTGCCCTCTCCACATACTCCTTAATAAGGAGTTAGTTGTGGGTGAAATTGTCTGGAGTAGATCCATTCCCTCCTGTCAAACTGAAGTTGTATGTTTTCAAGTGAATGGCACTTGTTAGATTTCAGCTCCCTTCCCACTGTCCTCTTGGGTTGTCACACCAGCTGTAGCATCACTAGGAAGCACCTAATGAAAGGCAGCCAGTACACAAATAATGTGCACTTATCTATGAGGAATAAGTGCACGGGGGTGCTGACCATCCCGTGGCAGTGTACGTCCTCTGCTCTGACCCTTCTCTGATGCCCGGTTCGGTCCCTGGGGGGCTGGTGGGGAGCCCGTCGCAGAGGACATGGGAATTGCAGATGTGTCTGTGCGAGCTGGCTTGTTTCGCCTGTTCCACTCTATGAACTTAGAGGGCTGAAAAGCTTTGTGCTGGCAAGTCTTGGAGAGCCGGAGCAGATGACAGGATCCTCATTCCTGTGGCATGCTAACAGGACTTTGACTAAACAGCGCAGTATAAATAACTGCTGTGCAAGCATTTGTTAATTTGTAGCGAGCAAACTTTGTGTCCATGTGAGTCAGGGAGGCTTCCCTGTATTAAAGAAATTTCCCTGCCTTATGCATTTCACATTTAAATATCCAGTTTGTTTTTAAAGTAATATGCTCTTTTTGGTTGCTTTTTACACCTTACCTAATGTTGGCAATGAAAGTAAATGACAGCTTTGCTTTTGGCCTTATTAATTTTATATGTTAGAAATGAGGTCCTAAATGAGGCATTAACATTTAGCTTATAAGCATCAGAAGGGGATGTTATTTAAAAGAAATAAAATTAGATGGCTGCCACTGGAAACTTTGGAGTAAAATGTTATTAGAGCATACTGACTGATGTTGAGGCGAGATTTGAAAGCTTAATATTTCAGGTTTTTTTCCTCCTGACAAATTTGAATCTCTGGATTAAAAAAGCTGAGCATGAACACTTATAAAATGCTGACTTAAAAAAAGGAGGGCTGTGTACATAAACGCATGTGTGTGCGCACGTGCACCCACCCATCTTCTCTCTCTGTACAAAATCTGTAGCTGGCAGCCCAGGTAATCCAAATGCATTGATTTCTGAAGTGCAAACCTTTTTCTCCTAAGAAGGCTGCTGTAAGGAGTATGAAGTTCTTTGTTATTAAAAGAAATCCCAGAAGTGCCAAGGGCTCCACGTAGGTGCCTTTGTTATTTTACTAATTGAAATGTATAGTCAGTGTGGTTTCTCATGTCTGTTATTTCTTCTCAACTTATACAATGTTTGGAAACATTCAGCTTGAGAGAAGTAATGATTTTATGAATTCTTTCCAGGCTGCAGAAAAGCAGGAATTTTTATGGGGGTATATTAGCTTAAACAGTAAGAGTGCCTCTTCAGGGTAGCCTTCATCTTGTTTGTGCCAGGCTGTAGGCACTGAAGGATGACTTTGCATCCATTTACTATCAATCACTGCAGCAATGGCTTCACACTCCTATGAAAAAACTTAAAAGAAGGTGCTGGGGGAAATGGAAAATACAAACAATGCAATCGAGCAGAATTTCTCACGGCACTGTGATTCCAGGGGTTTGGGAGATGGTAACTCTATCCAACAAATAGCATGAAGGTAGGTGGACCGCACCATGGAAAAACAGGTGTGAAATGATAACATCCTGTAAATGTTGTCTGCTCTGAATTTTGCAATGAGAAGTAGCCTTGATTTCAAGGATGTGAGTAAAGTGATCTGCATGTGGTTTTGCAGGATCCGGCCCCCCTTCCCTCTCTTATCTAGTACGTGAAAGAGGAGGATATGGTCCTTCTGAGCCATGCTTGGTCAGCAAAGGAACTGCTGCTGCTGCTTCAAACGTTATCTCAGGCTAAAAGATGCCATCCTTAGTAATCTTAATAGCAAAAGATTGTGTCTTTTTGTGTCGCTTGGCTGGGTGGTGGGAGAGGATGGTTTTTAATTGCAGAGTCCACACAGAGTAATCCACAAGGAATAAAAGGCTTTGTTGGGTTTCTATCCGCTTCTCAAACACATTGTACTCTGTAAAAAGCAGAGAACTGTCGGGTTTGTTTCCTAGTTTGTTTTATTTTAAAAGCCAACACTTTCTAGTAATTTTTAAGACATTCTGACAGTTCAAGATATGTTTTGTAAATGGTAAAAATGTGGGTTTTGGGACCCTCAGTAATGCCTTCTGAAGTCACTTAACAAATTACATACTTTTAAGCTAGTTGTTTTCATGCTTTTTTGGCTGATAAATGATTATATAAGGGGGTCAAAACGTTTAAAATAGATAACTTGTAGGGATTTTTGGATTAGGGAGGGTAGACATATAATTAATAGATGGTTATAATTGGATCCCACGGATGATCTCTACTGTAATACCTTGTCTTAAAACAAAGGGCTTTAGATAGTTAAAATCCTTTTAAAGACTATTTGCATTATTGTGCTTTAAAGTTGATTGGTGTGCTGGCAGAACAAAAATGTCTGTATTATCTGAAGTGACCTGACATGGAATAGCACATTCTGCACCCACACTTGTGGGTAGCAGGAGCTGAACGTGTCTTTCTAGTAATCTGTATTTTTACAGCCTGTGTTGGAAGAGAGAGAGGAGAATTTATAGTAACTGAGGGGGAGGGAAGTAACACTTTTTAAACACTTGGTGATTAATAAAATGTGTCAGCTGGGGTCATAAATATAAAACTGATAAAGCCTGTCTTGATTATATATTTTGGTCTTGATTAGCTTCTAAAATATATTTGAGTTTCCAGATGGGGATAAGCGCTTTATCTTTGGAGTTAAGTGTGTGTATGTGTGCACATAATTAGGAAGTTGATGTAACTGCTAATCATAGAATTGTTTAGGTGGGAAAAGACCTTTAAGATCATCAAGTCCAACTGTTAACCTAGCACTGCCAAGTCCACCACTAAACCATGTCTTAAACGCCACATCTACATGTCTTTTAAATACTTCCAGAGATGGGGACTCCACCACTTCCCTGGGCAGCCTCTTCCAATGCTTGACAACCCTTTTGTGAAGAAATTTACCCAATCTAAACCTCCCCTGGTGCAACTTGAGGCCATTTCCTGTTGTCCTATTGCTTGTTACTTTGGAGAGGAGACCGACACCCACCTCACTGCAACCTCCTTTCAGGTAGTTGTAGAGAGTGATGAGGTCTCCCCTGAGCCTCCTTCTCTCCAGGCTAAACAACCTCAGTTCCCTCAGCTGCTCCTCATAAGACTTGCTCTCTAGACCCTTCACCAGCTTTGTTGCTCTTCTTTGGACGTGCTCCAGCACCTCAATGTCTTTTTTTGTAGTGAGGGGCCCAAGTCAAGTGGGACAAATACACCAGAGAATCAGGGTGGCTGCTGACACATGTACTCTGCCTCCCAAGCATTGCTGTGTCCCACCCTCTTGGTTTAGTAATTGCTCTAAGATCAGTCAGCTGGATGTTGTGCAAAGTTCCTGCTACCTTTGCACTGGCAATCCTGTGGGCCGTGCCTGCTCATCTCTGCTGCTCCACCTTCCTCCTTCTCTTCCCAAACTAGACTTGGTGGTCCTTTGTGGCAAGTTGAGGGAAGCTCAAATAGGATGAACACGGCTGCCTGTTAAGCTGTTGGGTTTGAGGTTTTGTTTTGGGCAAGCCATAAGATTTTTACGACTTTTTCTGAAAGGAGTACATTGATGAGTGGTTTGAATATGCTGGTGGATTGATTGCATGAGGTCTGCATGATTGACTGGAGGAGTCAATGGCTGCTTTTCAGTTGATTTTAGTGAGCACTGGGTCGGGTCTGCTGTGCCAGAGCAGAGGCTTTTTGAATTGCATAAAGGGCTCACATCCCCCGTGGTGGTAGAAATATAGGATTGCAGGCTTGGGTGGAGCTCTGAACTGTTTCTCCCCTGTAAATCTGGGTCAGCTCCGTTGACGTGGTTATATCAATTCTGGATCGAAGCTACTGTAATGAAAAGCAGAATTTGCCCCTCTGTGTCTTTCTACAGAGCAATATATGATAGAATAACAGCTTTGTTTTTCTGCTTTCTCACTTATTTGTCCTTCACAGAGTACTTCAGCATTCAAGTGAATGGTAACTTTTCCCATAGAGATACATGCTTGAAGTATTGAAGGGGGTACTGTCTATTTTCATTAGTTTCAGTGGAAATGACATTGACAGATAAGCTATATGTAACCATTAGCATGCAGGCCATCAATATGATCGAAGTCTTCTGGTTCCGCTGTAGAGCTTCTCTATCCCACGCAGAAAAGGCTATTAATAATTTCTGGTGCGACAGCAGAAGTGTAATTGCATTAAAGAAAAAAATGGGAAAAATTTGGGGCTTCTGGAGCTGTTAACTATTTTGAGATAAAACTCTTTTGAGATACTAAATGAGCTGAAATGGATAATATAAGGCAGACATGATTTAATTAAAATTGTCTTCATATTTGGCTGTCTTGATCCAGCTTGGGTTTTTTCTTTTTCTCAGAACAAATCAGTGTTTCTGGTAAGTCTTTCCCCATTCTGTTGCCTGTTTCCTGAATGCTTTTCTTAAAATCTTCCAGAGTAGAGAAAGGAGAATTTTTGCAGAGGATGCCAGGACAATTTGCAAAACAAAAATATACACGGGGCTATTGTGTCTGAATGATTAGTAATGCACAAAGCCTATACATCAGTATAATGTCAGTGACTTACAGCCTCATCTATCTCAAGAATGCTGTAACAGCGTGGTAACACGTTACTGTGAGAACTCTTTGTGCAACTAGAAATGCATCTCATTCCCTCCAGTGTGGTTGGGCACCAAGGGAAACAGGCCATAATTCTTGCATATCCCAACTAGCTTGGGTGGTTTCCCACTGCCAATCTTTACATAGACTTCTTTTCCTCTTCGTTTTAGTTTTCTATGTACTCTTTAGACCTTTTGCTTGTTTCTACATTCATCAGGATGTGATGTGACCAAGAAAGATTTATTTCATGTTCCCTTTCCAGCTGTGAGGGGATCTCTTGTCATCAGATTGTACCTCACCTGCTCTTACCTTGCCAGAAGGGTTTATGCTTGGTGTACTTCTCCAGCATTGTGGGAGCCTCGAAACACTACTGAATGTCAAGCAATGTGTGTTGTATATTGGTTAATGGCAAGTCTGTGCTCTCCTGCGATCTGCTGCAGTTGAAAGCTTTCACTAGCAGCAAGTTAGGAGCGATATTTCTGGAAATCTTGGAGAGTTTGGGCCCAAGTCTACTTCTGTAGTGGTAATACTGGGCTTTCATCAGAAGGCTTAAAAATGTTCCACAAAGTAGGTCATACTTTCTTTTTCACTCTACAGCTAGGGCAACTGAGGCATGGACAGGAAGGGTATGTGTGCAGGGATTTGGTTAATGTTTTCCCACCAGGTTAGTGACACACCCAAGAATAAAACTTGAGGGTAGGATGGTTTTGTGGAGCCTGACACTTGCATGATCTGAGGGCTGCAATTCCTTTTAGGGATAGTGCAAACTAGATGTTGGGTATAGCCAAAGTCCCAGCGTTCAGCCCAAGGGACACCGCTGTAGCCCCATCCAGGTGTGCTCCGGGCTTGTGAGGATGACTGTTGTGGACAGTCTTGTCTATCCTTCGTGGTGCTCCTGCCAGGAAAATCCTCTGGTTGCAGATACGTGGGGCCTTGAGAGCTCCTTCTGAGCTCTCCTATACAAGGTGTTACCTCCATGAGACCGTGAGTTGTGCCCCAGGTCATCTGAGTCCTGATGCTAAGCTACAGACATCCTCTGTTTCGTTGTACTACAGAGCAGATACATAAACAGTTCTTCTAATTTTTCACTGTGTTTTGCCTGTATGTTTAGTTTTCTAAAGTGTAAATCTTCCCTGTGTATGACCTGACAAATGCTGAGTGGCCTTTCTTCTCTG
Organism: Pelecanus crispus; assembly: GCF_030463565.1. NCBI lineage: Eukaryota > Metazoa > Chordata > Aves > Pelecaniformes > Pelecanidae > Pelecanus > Pelecanus crispus. Next base: position 63,060,205 of record NC_134643.1, on the reverse strand, counting down.
GATCAGAACTTGAAGGCATACTTGAAGGAAAAACATCAAAGGCCTTCACTAGCTCTTGGGAAGTAATTCTAGTTAGTGGCTTCTAATACTTCAGCATTGTGTGCCCAGCTTGAAGCCAGGTTGCATAAGTGGAGCTTGGAAGCAAGCGGGAAAACATTCTCCTTTTCAAGTTGAGTACGGCAAAGTTTGCTGCATAGGAACATCTGACATCTTTCGAGCTTCCATCACTTGAGAGGTGTAGTCACTGACTGGTGACTACTTAACATGTTTGAAAGGGTATTTTCTGCCTCAGTCTTGGAAACATAAACAAAAAACTTCCCATCTATGTTGCTGAACATGTGTGACTGCTTCCCACAAGTGCACAGGACTAACAGCTGTAGTCTATGAGCTGCATTGAGGCATTTTGAAGACACAGACCTTTTGCCAGCACTGCAAGACACCTAGGAATACTTTTCTTCCTGTCTTTTACCTCCCTTGCTGATCTATAAGTCTCTGTCCCCCCTCATAGTCAAACAAGCGTAGCCACAAATGAACTTGCACCTGTGAAATTCTGGGGTTTGTTTGCTTCTTGCTCGTCTGTCAGAGATTAATTTTTCATTGAATTATGAAAAATGGTGCTCTGCCACAAGTTGTGGCTGGTACTAGATTGCCAACACACTACATCTGTATTTGCATGTTCAGGAGAGGGGCTTAAAACTTAAATTATAGCCTAAAAATACATATGGAGTCTTTTTTTCTCATTTAACTTCCCTGCTGGAAATAGCAGGGTTGTGTCATGTTTGTCATCTTTTCTAGCTGTAGGCACTTTTAAGCACGACATAGTTATGTAGCAAACTGGAAAAACATACACCCATCATCCTCAAGTGAAGGCATGTGGAATGGCACTATGGCTGCATCAAATACCACATACGTGGAAATTAAAGGAGCTGATTTTTGAGCAGACAACCAGTGTTTATGTGTTTAGTTTATGTAGTAGCCCTTTTAGTTCCCATCTGTTCTGTGACCTTTGGCAAGCAGGTTTGCCATTTTTTAACAAGTGAAGACATTGTCAAGTTCAGGAAGTAAGACTCAGATTTTATTTTACTTGCTGCTTTCTTCGTCTCTGTTATAAGATAATCCTTAGGGAAAAGCAGTTGACCCCAGGAAGGAAGGAAGCTTTGTCTTCCCGAGCTGCCAATAATCTGTTGCTACAATACAAGGTTGAGAAGTCAAAATTGCAAGTTAAGCGCTTATGACTCGAATGTATCTCACTTTCTCGTATGCAAGTAGGGCAGCTGCAAGGAGTCATGCTGTGAATGAACATGGTATGAGAACCCCGTGTTTGTGTTTCTGCATTCATGGTTAAAGTACAGCTGGGACTTCTCGTTAATGAATTTCATCCAGAACAGAGGGTGCAAAGATTGGAGTTCATATTCAAGTGGACCACAGTAATTAGCTGGCAGGAAGCCGGGGTTGGTTGGTTCCTGCTTGGCTTTATTCTCTGTCCTTGCTCTTCTGCAGCACCAGGGTACTCTCTACCTTTGTGGGTCTGCTGAAGCAGAGTCCTGTAGTGGGCACGCCATAGACCCGATCTTGAGGACAGGAGTCTCTTGTGCCTGATGTGCAGTGGCAACACTGACACGTGTAATAGAGCTGCTCTGAACCTGTCCAGCAACATAGGTAGGGGGTAGCCCCAGCACAACAGAATAGCAAGTTATTGCTGAAAACAGTTGCTGGCTACTAAAGCTGGTAATTCTGACAGATTTATTCAAACTCGAGTGTGAGTCTGTGCTTGACCCCAATTACCACTTCACTTCTGAATTGTTTGGAAAGGAGCTTCTGTGCAGATACAGGCTTCATGGGAGCTCCAAGGTATGGATGAAGAGAACACTCACACTTTCATTACTACTGAAGTAAGGATACATACATCCCTGTCTGTGGCACAGGTGAGCCAAGCATAGATTGTCCACAGCTTCCCACTTGTGTTCTTCGCTGCCTACCTCATACTGCCTTATACCAACACTGTGAGCTTGTGCTAGGTAAGTTGGTCAGCTGGCCTCCTTCCTAGGATAGGCAGATACGCTGCTTCATAGGGAGTTAGGCTTACCCACCACTGTGAGCAGTGTGGACTCACAGCATCTGTGTTGGGATGAGCTGTGCCCCAGCACTGCTCTTGGACAGTGCTGCTAACAGCAGTGTCTGTGGGTAATCTGCTTCGTTGGGAGACCAGGTTGCAGTAAAATGGCCAAATGAGTAAAATTAACCTCCTTCCCAGCAACTGCCCACAACCATCCAGGAAGCTGTTGGAGGAGCTGGGAGTTGACCCTTTGTCACTAGGACCATCTCTTCCCTCCCAACTTGCACGTCCCTGTTCTCCTGACATTGTCCAAAGATGTGGTCTTTCAGTAGTAAACCTGGAGCTTTGTAGGTTGAACAGACCCTGATGGATTGCCTTGTACTGTGGTGTGTGATTAAACTAGAGGCAGAAATCATTAATAGTGTCTGGTACTTTCCACCTCTTTTATTGTTTGGGTCCAGAAGATTTTTGCTCCCTGGTCAGAAAGTCAATGTGTTCCTTGCAAACTTTGAATGAGTTATTTTACTGCAACTTTGCTTCTGTTTATCCCTTTTTCTTTTAACATGGGGGAATATAGGTGTCAGGGAGCAGCAGGAGTGGGGCTTCCTATGAGGGGTGATGAGATGGGAGTCGAGGGTTAGCCCAGGGTGGGGAGTGCCCTCAATGCTGGAGTGCAGCCCAACAGCACCCAAGCAAGGTCATGACAGGCTCTGGCCATGGTACCAAGTAGGGTGAGGTAACAAGTTGAGAATACGTCCACCCAGAAGACCAAAATTAACCATAAAAAAGGTACGAGCTCCATCCGGGAAGACCAGCTAGTAAGTTTGGACATCAGGAGAAGAGGCTGGGCATAGGGCCACCCATGACATAGCTTAGGTCAGGCCTGAGCTTAAGTAGACCTGCAGGCTTGTGGACTGGGGTGTGGATGGGGGTCCCTAGGGAGCTTGGTCAGGGCAACTAAGGCCTGTTGGTGCCTTCAGGGTCCTGGCAGTAGGGTTGCTAGGTCCTTTTTATGATCTGCTGACTTACCAACTTCTGAAAAAAGCTCTTTTGACAGGCATCACAGATGGCCTTGTGCTGCAGAGGAGCCAGGAGACAAGTGGTAGGCAGTAAGAAGAATTTGCTGTGCCAGTGGTTCCGCCACCATGATCACGAGGGTTTCATATTTTGTGCAGATGTAATGCGTTGTAGTTAATCATTGCTTTTAGACTTTCCCAGTTTTGGATGGTAAATGTGAAGGTGCTTTAGGGGAAAAAAAAAATCCATCTCAAAACAACGTTGAAGCACATAGCAGTTATAGCCAGGAACACCCTATGCCTGCTGAGCAGCTACTTCTTCAGACCTGGTGAAGTTAGTTATCGTTCAGATGACCAGAAGGACATCTGATGTAATCCTGGGATTTGCAGCATTGTTACAATGTTTAGGCCCATGGTTTGGGTTTAAATAGATGGGTATCAGAGGATAAAAGGTTGGTGGTATATGAACATGTAGGTTATCTGATCTTGTTCTTTTGAGGGGGAAGAGTCCCTACTAGGGGAATCTAGTTCATCATGAATATTTATTCAAAGGAAAGCTAGTTACTTTCTGCTAAATGGATACACGTAGCCTGGCACATGCTTGTAGAGGGGTAGGACTGACTTTCCAAGTGTGCGGTCCCTGGCAGTGTTGGCTGGTTACGCGCAGGTACCTTGAAGGTCATGGCTTTTGGTGCTTCCTCTTCCGCCATGAACCTGCTGCCCTCTTTGTGTAGTTTGCTGGCTCTGGTGTTGCTGGCATGCAAACTCCACCAGCATGCTACTCCATGCTGGGCCATTCTTCACAGTTAATCTTGGTATGCCTCTCGAGCTGGAACTGGTGGTGAAGCAGGCAAAACCTGATGAAGGACATACCTAACTGGATTTTTAGATCATGATTTAAAATATTGGATTTTCAAATACTCGCATTAGTACTGAGGAGAAATATGTTACCAGGTAGTTTCTTGAGTCAGATTTTAAGTATAATCAAAAAGAGATTACTGAACTCAGTAATACTAAGGTAAATGCTTTCATTAAATAAAGAACACCACTGGAACCTGCGGATGCATGTAGGAAGTGTGCTGACCCATCACCTGCAGCTTGACATTAAGGCAAGAGAAACATTTTTGCAAGTATGGAAAAAGGGACCTGATGCTCACTGGGACTTCCTTACTGTTGGCTGTGCAGAAGATTCATTTGGAGGGAGGGGAGTGTAATTCCAAAGGAGCGAACAGAAGAAACGTATGTGGGTTCAGCCAGGAAGTGTCAGCCTGACTAGCAACAGATTCCATAGTCTGCATTGGAATAAGAAGCAGAGAACTAAAATTAAAACTATTAATTTACATTTTTATCCTTTTGCCATGTATCCTAGTAAATTTGCAAATAAATATTCTTTTGCAGTGTTACCTGTCAGTCAGGTGCATTTCACTCTGCCAGTCACCACCTTAGGGTTGGGTTATCAGTGCTAGCAAATATTTCATATTAAATTGGGAGGCAGCAGGCACAAGTGAGGGCAGTCTATCTCTGGTTGTAAGGACAAGTTCCCCTAATTCTCAATTATGTGTCACTCAATTCCATTATGACAGGAATTTATTAACCTTGTCTTATGAGCAATTTAGTATGCTGCTTTCTACTGCTAAAGATTGCATTTTTATATGCATTTTTTATTAATATTGTTAGTGTGTGTGGTTTACCACCAGTTATTCTTGGCTGTAGTTTCAGTCTTGTGCTTGACTGCTTTTCCTTTTTATTTTTACTGAAATATGTTATTCTGGATCAGTATCTTAAGGAAGACCCTTCCACCTGTGCACAGGACTGGGAAGCGTAAGTAATTACTTGACAGGGTGGCCAGAAAGACTTAGAAGCCATAGGAGAGTTTCTTAGGACTTTTCTAGCAAGACTGAAAAGCGAGATTTGTTTAATATTTTTATTTTGATCTTTACAGCATTTCTGTAGAACAGCAATAGCATAGAGGGTTATGCCACTTGGCTTTGCCAGGGACTGTTACAATGCTGGAAGTAAGCTGTAGGCTACCGGGGTTGCCAGTTCTCTTGTCTTGAAAGGAGGCAAGAAGAGAAAACAGATACATCACTGACATGAAAAACAAATGCTTCTTGGTTTATCTTCATATAGTATCAAAAAAATTGTCCTGATTTATGTTAGTCTGAAAGAGACGGATTTTATGGCATCAAAGAGCTTGGTCTGGAGCTTGGAGCTCTAGTGAAGCCAAACCTTAACTGGAGCTTAAGTGGAAAGTTTATCAAGTAGATCTCGCTGTAAAAAGTTAGATCTCAGGAAACAGAATTTAAATTTATGTCAATTTATGCAGTGTTAATATCTGCAGAGCAGTTCTTAATGCAAGACTGACAATTTGAGTCACGTTTGAAATTGATTCAGAGATTGGTCCTTGATCATCTTAGATCCAGTTCCAAAGCTGACTTGTGAGTTGGGATTGAGGATCACAGCCTAAACTTCAGTTCATTTCAGGCTTGAGGGTCAAACTGAAGGGTCTTGTTTTAAAGTGGGGTTCTGTTGCGTACTGTAACTTCAAGTGCAAAATACACCATAGTACTGAAAATCTCCAGTCTTTGAGGCTTAAAAGACTCATTGAAGATGAAGGTGAAGCTGTTTGTGTACTTGTAAGCATTATAAGAAGAGACTTCAGGAAGAATAAAAAAAGTGCTAGTGACACAGAGAACTGGCAAAAGAGAAGGATTGCTATGGAGTTAAAAGATGAATGTTTGAAGACAACGGCTTTGCCTGTGTTTGAAGTTGTAGCATTTCTGAGTAAGGACGTGCTGCCCTCTCTCAGGGAGGGAGGCTGGGCAGGATTTGTTAGCCTCGAGAGGATGGCAGCTTTGGTAGGATATAATCGTTTTTAGCTGCTACTGCATCAATACATAGAGCAATGTGCTTATGGCTAATACAGCGAGGAAAAGCCAATGCAGAGAAGGTTTTTAGAAACATGCTTACAGACATGCCTGTAACTGTAAGTTACACCTTTAAACCACCCTTTACAGACACGCTTTCAAAACCAAGTCATTGGCAGAGCTGGAGGGGAGACTGGAGTCTTCTGTCCTTCTTGGACATGGGGAAACGTGGTCATCACATATTGTCATCTTCGTGCCTTTCCTCACCTGTGTGATGTACTACAGGTACCACAGTGTGAGTGTACAACACGACAGCTGGGAGGTGAGGACAAACAAAATGGGACCGTCAGGAGGTCACAAGTGGAGAGCGTAGGGAAATGCTGTGGAAAGAATTGAGGGCAAAACAGTTAAAAGCGCATGCGAAGAGGGCGTCTGATTCATTTGCTTCAACTATTTCTGTGTTTCTTACATTAGTTATCTGTGCATCATCCACTGTGTGTCACCTGCATACAGTTGGCTTTGACCTGGTCCTCTCTGCTCCTGCTCCACTGCTCTGCTAGCTCTGGCACTTGCCTGTTTGATGAGGTAGTTCATCAGAAAACCTTTTTTTTTTGCGGGGTGTGTGTGCATTCGTGCATCCCAAGTAGTTGTTAGTGAGTTTAATGCCTTGGGCTGGTAGGTCAGTGTGGTGCAGTGAGCTGCTGGGGAGGCGTGGGTGTGAACAGGCGGTCAGGTCGGCGTTGCTGACACTGTGCACAGTTGCAGCTGGATGGACCTTTCAGTGAGCTGTCAGTGTGGCCCTACCCCAGCTCCATCAGAGCTGATGAGTTTCAGCCAGAAGCAGATTTACTGTCTGCTTTTAATAAGTTTCTTCCTTTTATTTTCCCTTTCCAGTAAGTCAGTCTTAAGTGGACTGTAACAGAGCCAGTTAAAGATCAGTACAGTGATGAGGCACGTCTGTTTAGAAATTGCAAAGAATGAAACATTTGGCGATAATGGATGTGTCTTTTTTTTGGCAGGATCCAAAGAGCTCAGAAAGCATTTTTTCTTCATTAGTGATCCAAATTTTATCACCACTCCTGTGTTTTGGAAGCTCTCTCAGTGAGGATGAGATGATGTAACTGCATAAATCCAAGATTGCCTATTTTTTATGAAGGGCAGAAGCTTTGGATGTGGACTTGGTGCTGAAACTGTACTGGTTCTAGGTCACCTTTACATCTCCCTTGGGCACAGAGAGCACTGAAAGCCAAGGGGATTTGTGTTGGTCTGAGCTGCTTTAGGTTCTGCTGTCAAGCAGAGGCTTCCAGGGAATGCTTTGTTATGTGGACACAGATGAAATAAAAAGGGTTTTCTTTTATTTAATTTTTTTATTCCAAGCTCAGTGTAAGCTCTCTGCACCTCCAACGTGCCCCTAACAAGATATCATTTTTGGTGGCTCTAGGAGAACTTGGAGGGTTTTGTTTAAAACTCTCTCTGGTGGCTTTGAACTAGCCCCAGAGTCTTAATTAAACATTTTCGGTCAGGCGTGACTCCGCAGTGAGTCAAATCCTTTGCCTTTGGTGTTTTGTTTTATTTAATCACTAGACTATTTCTCTATATAAAACACTGCAGCATTCCCATTCAACTTCCTTTGTTAGTGTTAGGAGAGCTTCCATTAAGAATTATTTAACCAATCTTTTTCTGTCTTTATTCAACTCTTCATTCTTAGTGACCTGTTCCTTCCTGAATCTTTCCTTTTTCCTATCTCTTGCTGCAAACTAGATTGTTTTCAAAGCATATGTCGCTTTTCTGCTCTTTGTCCTTTTCCCCTGAACCCTTACTTGTGTTCCCTTCTTTCTCTCTGGCCTTGCTTTACATAGGAGTCAGCTATTGCTTGGCCACCCACTAGTGGTTTTATCACAGGAGTAGGTGTGGGTACAACCTCTTTGAAGAGTGAAAAGTTACACTGTCAAAGGCAGCTTTGGGGTCCCTGTAAACTATTTCCAAATTCAGTTAGTAGTTTTATCCGAATACATAAAAACAGTTGAACAATGTACTTAGAGCAGGTTTTGGAAACATCTTTCTCCCTTCTCGCCGGGTTTGATTTGAAGCTCTGTCCTTTCCGACAACCCACAAACTAGTTTGCTTGCTTAAGGAAATTGAAACTGAGAGTCCTGTCTGGTTTTACCCAATTGAGATGAGGAATTAGTGTTCCTCAGGTGGCTCCCAGTGAGGTAGAGGAATTAAACTTGTGACTCCCCATTTTTCAGAAGGGAGGCCATACCGCTGAGCTGTGGGGTTGGCATCCTCTCCATCTTGCAAAGCTGTCCTACTTGGCCAAGAGGTTCAGCTGAAGTGACTTTATATGCTGGTGGTTATGCCATTTCCCTCCAGCACCTTTAGTTACTGTCTCTGATGAAAAGTTTAATAGCTTCTTGCTTTCATATCTACTTCATGTTAAAAAAATTCAGCAAAATGCAGCAGGGAAAAACTTAAAAGCTTTTTTTGGGCAAATTCTGATAAACGTTATTTAAGAACAAATCAAAAGAAAATTTTCTCATGGTTTTGTCACTGAACTACAACAATCTTTTTTTTTTATAGCATGGCTTTATAGGATCATTATCAACTGGCTGAACTACAGCATCTGAAATTGCCAGTTCTCCATGGGAAAGTTCAAAGCGCTTGGCAGCTCAGTTCTGGGCTCTGCATTTCACCTCCCTGTTTACTGTCATTAATCTGGCTTGATTACACTTTCTAGACTCCATGATTGAGGTACTGAGATTAGAATGTGGCCCATCAGCTGAGAAATCAGAGATATGTAAAATATTTACAAAATGCTAAGGAGTTCTTAGACCTCTAACCAAATGGTAGTCATATATATTACTTACTTAACATAAAATCCACCCCTCTGAGGTGACAACCAGTCCTCCTCCCCAGGCACCCCTGTTTACTCGTCTAGCTACATGAATCTTAAAGATCACCCACTGAGTCATCCTGGTCCATGCTGAGTGCTTCTTGATCCACCCACTTATCTGCATCCTTTGCTGCTTATATGTTGTGCTGCTGGGTATAGCTGTGGTTATATTAGGATCACTATGCAGTGGGAAACCTGCGAGCAGAGTGGGACTGAATTCGAACCTGATCTCTGAAGAAAGTGTGCAAACTTGAACTCGGGACTCCTCTGCAAGCCAACCAGTGAAGTGCGAGATGCCTCCTTGCACATTTTGTTGCAGGCAGGAGAGAGTTTGTGTTTGAATCATTAGAGCAGCATTTGTTTTGGTGCCTGGACCCTATCAGCACTGTCTGACAGTAGGCCTAGGAGGCTGTAAGATTAGTAGTTTAAACTGCTGAATACTCCCAGGTTTACTGGGTGAGGGCCTCATGCTGGAAACATTTGCCTGTAGCAGTACATTTTGCACTTATGTGCAGTGCCATGATGTATTTTTGGTTTATTTTGTTAGTAGGAAACCTGAAACCTCTTCTAAGTTGATGTAAAATAGATGACACTGAATGATGTCAAGATGAACAACTGGAATGTAATCCATGTTAATTTTATTGGTGAATTGTGCATGCAACTTCTGTATCTAATATAAGTGAACAACACTAAAATAGATTCAGCATGTGCTTTATGTTGGCTGAGGGGATGCAGGGCATTAATGCTAATTTGTGACAATGAGTATGAAGTATTGGTTGGCAAATGAGGGTGTTCCCTTTATAAACACGTTGTTTCAACATGCCATGCTTTTCCTGCTGCATCTACTGCTTATGATGAAGTTTAGGAGGTTATTTGAATGTAGGTTAGTGCTAATGTAATGAGCTAGAAGCTTAACTTGCATTGTCCCTGTTGCATTTAGGAATTTCCTCTTCTGTTCTTTCCCCACTCCTCTCCCTGGGTATGAGATCACAGTGACAAGTTGTAAGTCATCCTTTATATCCCTTAAGTTTCTATTGTGTGATTTTTGGTTTTGGTGTAACTTGGCAATATTTGAGTTCAATTGATGAATGTATCAACACCATGTGGGATCTACAGCAGTGTCTGGTAATAGCTGTTCATGCACAGTGGTTTCCAGCATTGCATTTGTAGTTCCCTGGAGCTCTAGGCAACTTCCAAAGAGCCTAAAAAGCAATTTAAAGTAAGCAAGTTTGCATGTTCTGTTAGACCAAATCTGAAACTTCTTCTTAAGGGGCTGCATTCTCACTGGAAAACCTCAAGGACTGCATATGGAAAAACCTGAAATTCACTGGTGTTGGCACACTTTGTCCTTTCCTCCACACTGCAGGAGCAATGTGGTACTGAAGCAAGGAACTTCAGTTTTCCATAAATATTTTTTCCTGTACAGATTTCTAATAGTGTTATGGATGTAAATGGTGGGGACGGTGAATGGGAGAAGGGAAATTTGAAGGCAGACCCTTCATGTAAAGCTTTATGCTCCTAAGAATCGTGGTTGTGTTTTGAGCCTTAAATTTAATCAGTCTTTGTCTGTGGTTACCTTGTGGCAGGTATTGTATGGCCTTTCTTGCTCAGAAACAAGTGTCACCCTTCTCCCAGACAGAGGGCCAAAGTGATTGACTCTGCCTTAGCAGAACTGGTGATTCCAGATAGATACCAGGATCCTAGAAAATGCTTTCTAAAGGAAAAGCATAGAAAGTTGTATTTTAGAGCAATAAGATGTAGCTGCACTAAAAAGTTGTGCAGGTGATTTAAGAAAAAAAAAAAAGTAAGTGTAATTATTGGAGAAGTTAAATGTTGATGGCTAGGACCTGATAAAGTGATATAAATTAAAAAAAAAATCATATTATATATTTGGAGAAATGAGGTGGTTACCATGCAGAAGGAGTACCTTTATGCTTTCCACAAAAAAAAAAAAATCTCATGTAGAGATGGAGAAGAGATGAAGAGCTTATGGTGTTGAGTCACATTTCAAATATGATTATGTTCTAGGACAGACGACCAGGTCAGTACAACTTTGTACGGACTGTTATTATTCCCAAACCTAGCCCGTTCAGTTATGGGTAACAGAAGTGAGGTGCTGAAGCTCAGCCATGACCCTTGGAGTGGGGTGTGGAAGGTGGAGGGCACCATAACAGGTATCAGCCGCAGATACTGGAATGCTCTTTGCAAACAAAAGTTTCCAGAAAGCAATTTCCCTACACAGAGAAGCAGGAACCAGACTGACCACTTCCAGAAATTTAGACCATCTCTCCAAGGCACATTTGTTAATCCTCCTGTAGACAGGGGTTGCAGCAAGTGAAAATGTTGAAGATAAAAATTTAATGAAAATTGAAATCCTGAAAGGTACTGGGGAAATCAACAGCAAAAGGCTAATAGATATTTTGTTAGGGTGGCAATTTAATGCTGAAATGAAGAGTAGATTTCAAATGCTACAAAGCAGAAAAGGCTGCTGGCATACTTCTTTTTTAAGCCAGTATTGTAGGAATGATAGCTACAGTAAATGGTTTTCAGATGTGCAAATCTTAAGTACAGGTAAGCGATGACTGTGTGGATGTAGGGTGAAAGAAGAGGAATGAGAACTAAACTAAACAGGACCTCCTTTACCAATCCCAGAAGAAGAGGCAGTAGAAAATCTGAATAAAGCACAAATAAGCAGTAAATGGTGTGGGAGGAGAGGAGAAGGCAAATATGATAGTAATATCCCCGAACAGAGTGGTTGCTGAAAGAGGTGCTGAAGTGTTTTACAGATTGGTAAATTTATACTGGCTAGGGCGCGTGTTGGGAGTGATGAAGAAAGGCTTTATGGCAAGGAGTAGAGACAGCAAGCCAGAGGTACTTGCTTGTATTTCTGCTTAGACCAGCAGCGGTAGATGTTGGACCCAGACGTGGAGTCTGTAATGTCTCCTATCACAAGGAAAAGCCACATGGTATCAGCTGATTTGCCAAGGAACCTTTGGAGACCTGTGGTGATAGGCACAATTTTTGGCTGTATGAGTTTGAGCAAATTAAAGTGACAAGGATAAAGCTCTGTAGGTGGGAAGAGCAAGGTGAGTTCAAAGGTGTGTCAACCAGGTATGCACCCTGAGAGCAATGAATGGTTAAAAAAAAAAAAAAAAACACAACACCAACCCTACTTGTGGCAGGCTTTGCAGTCTGTAATAAAGCATGTGACAAATTTCATCATGGTTAGCTGTAGAACACCTGCAGGGCAATGAAACACCCATAATAATTAACATCTTCAAGGCTGAATTTCAATGTGAAGCATAGTGGCTAAGAGAAACCTGTTTGTCAGAGAAAGGTTCATTCTTTTAGACCTGCTGTATATCTCCTGTATATCTCTGTAAATAGAAATTTGGAATGGAAAAGGAACTTGGAAACTTGGAAAAGGTCAGATGTGAAATACCATGGCAAACAGTAGATAAAGCTTGCTGTATGGCTTTTTTTCCCCTAGTTGCTGTTCATCTCTTTAATCTCTGGCTAGCAATTTAGGCTAAGTGTGTTTTACTCATGGTACTGCAAATTACCCATCCCCGTGTTTTAAACAAAGCATCACTGGTTACTTTTGGTCATGAGAGTGCATAGCTTTCAAGCACTTTCACAAAGTGAAATTAATTTGAAAAACTTCAGGCAGAGTTCTCTGTTTAAGACAGAAATATCTAATGTGTAAGACGGAGACAATCTAATTGTTTTTCCGAGTTGGATTTTTTATCAGACTTTGTTAGGATGCAGTGATAATGTGCCACTTATTTCTTGTTAGAAACTAGCAAGATGTCTTTTCATAACTTGGTAATTCCACTCCAGGTATATTGGTCCTGCCAATGGAAATATTGATTTCTTCCGTCCAAATTTCAAGTTCACTATTCCTTTTCACATGTAACTTGATCCCTGCAGAATTTCACTTGCGGGCTCCATCCCTGCAGGTGCTAAGTCAGCTCCTGAGAGCTGTTCCGGGTCCCCAGGCTGTGGTGGGAGGTGACGGCTCCGACAGCCCTGCAGCGGGATGCAGGATCTGGCCTCCTTTGCCGCAGGCTGTGCGGGTGTGAGGAGGAGACTCCGGGGTTCAGACTGCAGAGGGGTTTGTCATTTATCGTCACAAGGCTAGAGCATCTTGAAGCAGACTGACTCATTCTCTTCCTAGTGACTCACTATAGGTTTTCTTCTTCCTGGGTGGAAAAATAACTCCTATATTTCTAACAGGAACGCAAAGTGAGAGCCAGACCATAGATACCTGTTTATATCAGTAAAAGGCAAATACATATTTAGAAGTATTTTTATTACAGGAGTCCTGGTATCCTAGGAAATGCACGCTCATGCGGTTTGAGGCAAGAACTGAGTCAAAATGTGTATTGTTTCAGCTGTCAGGACTGGGGAGGGATGCCCTGGCACAGAAACAAAGTAGCTCGCTCACGGTCATGTCGGGGTTCAGTGCAGAGTCAGGCAGCAAATCCATCTCCCCTGGTTCATCTCTGGCCCTGTATACCTTCAGCCACTACACCTCTTGGGGTATTTTAACCAGGTTTGTCTTTTATTTACTGTGCCAGTATAAGTGAATTTCTTTTTCTATGTTACCTGTCTGTGTTTGATAGTTTTACTCATTTTTCATCTCCGATGGTCTGAAGAGCCTCTTCCTGTGCCAGTTTCTTCTATTTACTCACTTGTTTTAGGTAAGGGACATGAATTTTCTCATAGGACCTCTTATGCTAGTCCCTCACTTCATCTAACTAGAAGGTCTGCCTCCACTTGTTTTCTGGTGTGACATCGCAGTCACAACCCTGCCCTCCTCCATGTTCAAATGTTATATTCTCATGTAACGTATGAATAGAGGACCTGATCACCAGTGTCTTACTGTGCATTTACACAGAGGCCTCTAATAGGGTTAATGAAGTTGAATTTTGTGTCAAACCAAATAATGCTGCCCTATATCTTCGTAGAAGTTTTCTCTCGTGATTTTAAATTACCTTTTCACAGGGAGCAGGAGCAGGGAGGTGATTGTTCCCCTGTACTCATCACTGGTGAGGCTGCACCTGGAATACTGTGCCCAGTTTTGGGCCCCTCAATACAAGAAAGACATTGAGGTGCTGGAGCGTGTTCAGAGAAGGGCAACAAGGCTGGTGAAGGGTCTGGAGCACAGGCCTTATGAGGAGCGGCTGAGGGAACTGGGGTTGTTTAGCCTAGAGAAGAGGAGGCTGAGGGGAGACCTTATTGCTCTCTACAACTACCTGAAAGGAGGTTGTAGTGAGGTGGGTGTTGGGCTCTTCTCCCATGTAGTTAGTGGTAGGACGAGAGGAAATGGGCTCAAGCTGTGCGAGGGGAGGTTTAGGTTGGAAATTAGGAAAAATTTCTTCACGGAAAGGGTAGTCAAGCATTGGAAGAGGCTGCCCAGAGAGGTGGTGGAGTCACCATCCCTGGAAGTGTTCAAAAAATGGGTAGATGTGGCACTTTGGGACATGGTTTAGTCTAGTCTACCCTTGATTGGTTTAGTGTGGACTTGGTAGTGTAGGTTAATGGTTGGACTGGATGATCTTAAAGGTCTTTTCCAACCTAGATGATTCTATGATTCTATATTTTTGTCTATTTTCTGACACTTTCAAAACAACACCACACCTGTCTATTTGGAAGAGCTGGCACAGTGCTTTTACGTTACCCTGTAATGTAGGCTCCCTGCTAAGGCTGCACATACACACGTGGCCACCCTCTCGCTGGGGAAGGCTGTGCATCGTGGGAGCCCGTTGCAGATGCTGGATCTGTAGCCTGGCTGGGGAGCTGAGGTGGTCGGGTGGGAGCAGGCAGCTACCATGAGCCATTGCAATTACACAGCCCAGTTAAAGTAGTTTAGCCTCTGAGCAAAAATAGATGAATAATTTTGTGGAAGGCACATGCTAAGAGTTCAGTTCCTTTACAATAACTCTGTTTCTTTCAGATAGCTCTAAAATAAAATCCTCTGCTATTCCTGCTTGCTAAGACTGCGCAATCAGATCTGCATGTATTAACTCCCCCTGCTTGCAGCTTATTAAATTCTTTTTTTATTTAGTACTTACATTGAGGCAACAGTGAATGGTAGAAACTTACTCTACTGGAAGTCTAAGTGTGTATGTGCTTCAATGTGAGAGAGTCACATTGACTGGCACCTGGCATGTTGACAGCACTTTGGTAGATCTGTGCTCCAGGCTCTGTGTGCATCACTGGGGGTTGCGGGGTGTGTGTGATGATAGATTTAAACATAATTCCTGAGGCTTCTGCTTCCTTTCTTGCTGTAATTAATGTTTTTCCTAGCTACCCTGGAAGAGCATTACTAATCTTAATTTTAAACTACTTGATAGTATTTCATACTAGCATCGCCACAGGTTACAGCACAGCGCAGGGCTATAGGGTGGGTCTGGCTGGGGCTCAGGGAAGGCGCAGCCACATCTGGTTTCCCAGCTTTACACTCAGACATTCATATCTCATGGAAGGAGATGTGGGTGGCTCTTTGCTGGTCAGAGCTTTTTATCCTGAATCTTGTTTTCCATGGCCACCCATGAAATCTGAGCATGGGCAGCATGAGGGAAAACTTGTCTTGCATCTGTTTGGGGAGGCATTTAGTGAGGCAGAACAACATACACTAAATGTTTTACTGAAGAATAGAGAGGGTTTTAAACAGGAATGAATAATGCAGATGCTGTCGATGTTCTCTTTGGCTAGTCAAGATAGCAGATTCAGACTTTCCTGTTTTGTCAAAACAACTGTGGTGAAGCATTGAAAGAAGGCTGGATTCAGGTTGTGAAGGATGATGTGCTCTGATCAGGAACTGAAACAACAGTCTGTCTGAACCGTAACAGTATTTTGCAAAGATGACACTTCACCTGGCCTGACACTGCCTTGCAGGGCTCCAGTATTTAGACTGAAGTGCCTCAAACTGTTCTCCAGCTCCTTTGTAACTTGAACAGCACTTCTCCCACATGCATACATGACCTTCAAAAGCCAAAGTGTCTGTGGAATAAAGATACATGATTTGATGACTTTCAGCTGCAATAGTTTTTTTGTTTGCTTTGCCTAAATTGAATTGTCTTGAAATCAACAGCTGATTTATTTGATGTTCACACGGTGTAGTTGACTTATTGATACTTTTCTAAGTGCACAGTTTATTAAACATTAGAGTAGTCCTCACAAGATGTGCTGGTTTAAGTTTTGAATTTTCTTGCTTTAAAACTTCCATTCTTTTCTGAAACTTTTTAGAAAGTCATTAACAACCTTCAGCCCACAAAATTTATATAAAGAAGTTTTTGTTGACTCTGAATTTGTTAAACCTACATTAGTGTGAGATGTTACTTGTTTCTGAGACAGTTCTTGTAAATTTAGTTTAAAATGTTGTTCAGAAACATGAGACAGACTGTCTTCAACTTGCAAAAAGATGATTCAAGATACTCTTATCTCTTCTAATGAATGATTGGCAGAGATTGCTTAGAGTTCATCTAAGGAACCTTTCCCAAGTAGCAAGTATGGAAATGTGACATATGAAGGAAACATTTTTTAAGAAGGGTTTGGGCATTCGTTCTTTATTTCAGGATTTCAGCACCAGGATTTGAGGTTCTCTTGTTCACTCTTCCTTCTCTTTTCCAAATGCTCAGATTTGATGTAGGTGGCTAAAAAGGGACTAGATTATTGAAAAATTCCATTACGCAATTTATGGAGGTTCTTTTGTAAATCTGGCTAGTGGTGCCTAACGAAAGTGCCCCAAGTCCTGGTTCTTGATGCTTTTTTTTCTTCTAACTGGCCCTAGGGGATTTCAGAACATGTTAGTGTGTTCTGATCTTGATAAGTAGCATTTACTGTCTTGTAGCAATGAACCAGGGGAACTGCAGAGTAGCAGAGCAGCTTGCTCCTTTCAGACGGCATCAGTGGTAAAAAGTTGAGGATAATCCCTAGACATCCTGACTCATGGGTGCATATTGTAACTGTTGAGGAAAAACATTCACTCAGCACGTACTGAAATAGAAAGTTTCTTTTTTTTTTTTGTTCCTAATCACTGCATCTGTCCTGCAGACCCTCAGGGTGACAAAATATTAGCTTTGTTTAGGGCAACCCCTTCCAATAAGCCCCGTGGTGCAGAGACTACATGAACACGTAAGGTAGTCAGAGCAGAAATAACAGAGCTTTTTTGTTGGTTTTGAGCATCTTCAAGAATCACAGCAGAAGATAAAATCCTAGTTGATGATAAATCTGGCATTTGCATATTATCTGTTTATTGAGTGTGCCTTTTGGATCTTGTTCTTCAGTTGCTGTTTAGCCCAGAGGGAGGCCAAAGTGCGTGTCTGCCCTGTTTTGTCCCTTATTCTGCCTCCAGTGCAAACAATCCTGTGATGACAACTGATGGAGAGGCCTCGAGACACTGGTCGGCAATTTCATTTTCATTTGACAGTGCGTGCTTATGGCGTAGATGGAGGAAGGGGAAAAATGACATTACATTTAAGACCAAGCTGTGTCATATCATTCTTTCCCCTATTTTTCCTAAACTCTTCAGGTTTTTTTTCCTCTTTCTCACCCTCTTCCCCTGCTCCTTCTCCACCCAGAGCTGGATGCCAAGGTGGAGATCTTTGCATTGCTGGCTTTTCCCCAGTACCATTCGAAGCTCGGGGCGTGCGGCTGCAGGCAGCGCAGGGGTGGCAGTTCTCCACAGACATGCTGCTGTGCCTGGGGCTGGCTGAATTGGTCGCCTGGTTTCCAAAGGATCGTCTTTGCCTCTGCACTGCTAATGTGATTTTGAATAGTAGCTACCGCTAATAATTTTTTTTTTTTTTCTCCTGGTTCCTGAAGTTTGATTTTCTGAGGCATCTGCATACCTGAATCTTTTCCTTTTCCACTGGGTAACTAAGGGCCTAAATAGATGCTTGGCTCTGAAGTCATTGGGCTTTTCTGAAGCTGTATTTTCAACCTTTCCTGCCAGAGCCCCATTGGTGTCCCCTCCTCTTCATACAAGAGCTGAGGTCCTTGAGTTGTTGAGCAGCTCTGTGAGCTGATGCTAGACAAAAACCACAGTATATTGAGAAGGGTGAGGAGAACAGGGCAGAGTAGAGGCTCTTACCAGCCTGTAACTCTCAGTGTGTGCGAGGTGCACTGCAGTGGGCTGGCATCTGGACTCGGGTGAGCAGCTGGAGGCAAGGTTGCATGTGGAGCTTGGCCAGCTCTGCATGGTGTCTGCTCGGGGCCGTCTTTCTCTTCTTACCTGTCCTGTCATGAGGTAGCCAGGGTCTCTGAACCAGCATCCCACTCGGCTGCCTCTCTGCTCCCCTCCTTCCTCTTCCTCAGAAAGTGAGGCTGGGCACGATGCTGTCATTTGATGTTAGTGGGGAGCAAGCTAAACAGACTTGGACTGCCAGGGAAGATGGCGGCTTTGGACAGGCAGCAATGGGGGAGTCCTGGGGGTTCGCTTGCGGTTGCTTCAGTGCTCCTGTTTCTCCCAGCCACTGTCCCCTCTTCTGAGCCCCTGGCAGCTCTGCTGGGAAACACCACAGGTGAAATATTTGCACCTTCCTAGAAATGGGGCTAGAAATTTTGCAAGGGCTGCCTGTGAGCCGGCGTGAGGCTTGCAAACACTTCCTCGTGATACGTGGGGTGGAAAGCCTGGGAAGCCGCCTTCCAAATCCCTGGCTCTCTGCATGGCTGGCTCCTGTGGCTCCCCAGCAGATGTAGCAAGAGGAGGGCCTGGGCCACGGCTATGCAGGGGCTCCTGCCACCGGGTGGGCTCATCTGCAGCCCCAGGGCAGTGGCAGCAGGCCTGGTGCTGAGAGCAGCTGCCTCCAGGAGGAGGGAAGCAGGAGGTGAATGCAGCATCCAGCCATCTGCTGCTGAGGCAGAGGCAAGATTTATTTGACACTGCTATGGTCCAAATCCCCGGACGCTGGGAGGAAGAGGGAGGGGGAAGGCCTGTAATTAGTTTAACTGGCCACAGGTGTGTAACAAGAGGAAGCTGGAGAGAAAACAAATTATAGGGCAGATTCTGGCCTCGGCTGTTGCTTTAAACAAATGGATCCTGTGCTGCCCTTGGGGCTGGATGTGTCTCTGCATTGGGGCTTGGACCATGGAGACGGATATTTAGTATTCAGAGTGTTGGAGGGGCATTGTGACAAGTAGAGAGATGGACCCCACAAATAAAATGCATCTTTCTAGTTAGTGCACTCCCCAGAGTCCAGCTCTCTTGCTTGTTCCCTGTGCTGCCTATGGATGTATGCACTCCCTTCATAGCTCTTCTCTGTGATGACATGGGGATGGTTGATATCCATCAGGCTGCCTACAAGGTGGAAAACCTTTGCGTGACTTTCCTAGGCTCCTTAAGTAGAAGGCATTGCCTGCCACAGCTGGCTGGCTCAAAGAGGACCTTTGCTCAGCCTCCAGCCTGTTGAGGGCCTTCACATCTGTGGAAGGTTTGAACAGAAGCAGAGCACATCTCTAGCTAACATCTGGGGCTCTCCTGTGGCAGCACTTCATTGTACCAAAGACATGTCAATGCCTGTCTTAAGGGCTTTTCTTAAACTGATGAGAAAGAAAAAGGTGGGAGAGGCAGCATTAGCATGCTGGGGAGCTCAGCCAACCATAACAGAACCTAGGTTTCTGGGCTCTTCCTCAAAAACCTATTAATTAAGTTTTGCTGCTGCTTTCTAAGCCTCTCATTGGGCTTGGCTCTTTTAAGAGCTACTGCTGGTTTTGAATTCCATGTAGAGGCTACTGTTGAATTATTTGACATTATATATAGACTTTCTTATAAGAACTTACAGGAAGCTTCATTGTGACTTCCCATGTGTTTAATGCATTGCCATTTTAATTTTAATGGCTGTAAAGGAAATACCTTTGTGGAACACTAACCTTAATTGACTTTTCTTTTAAAAAGCCAAATACAGAACATAATTTGTTACAGCTCACTTTTGATCTGTAAAAGATCATACTCAAGTAGAGATCTTGTCAGAATTTTGTCCCAGACCCACAAAAAACTGGCGTGGGGACAGAAGAGTGTGAAAGAAGGGCAAAAATTCTAACAGAATAGGTAAGTGTATTCTGGATCTAATGCGTGATTGGCATGGAGTTGGAAGGCGGGTTTAACTCCTCTCCTTGACTCAGCAGTCTGTTACTACATCCTACCCCCAGTGCAGCCGTCTCTGGAGTATATAAATGAATGAGTGTCCTACACAGCTAAGGCACAGGACTACTATGCATGGTAGGTAGCG
The DNA here is from genome assembly GCF_030463565.1 of Pelecanus crispus. NCBI lineage: Eukaryota > Metazoa > Chordata > Aves > Pelecaniformes > Pelecanidae > Pelecanus > Pelecanus crispus. The sequence goes on along the minus strand of NC_134643.1, from coordinate 63,040,136 downwards.
CCTTGCTCTGTGGGTAGTCCCATCAGCTTCAGTGAAACTACTTGTAATGAAAGGTACTAAGCAGTGCGAGTTCATCAGCTGTTCCACTGGCACCAGCTCAGGGCTGTATGGTTGCTGCTTCTCCTTGATTATTTCTGCCGCCCCTTTATGCTCCCTCTGTCAAGCGGCCATCCTTGATTAGTCAGCTATGATTTATCTGGTTGTGCTCTGTGAATGCTTTGGGTTTGGTTTTTAACCCAGTTTATTTCACAGGACCAGATGAAGGCACAGGTAGGCATATTTTTTAGTGCTCCGCTCAGCTTTGCAAAGTTAACTCTCATACCTGTTACGGGGACAGCGACAGGAACAAGTTCTCACACAGGCCATTTGTTCTACTGACTAGCCCACAAATGCAAGTAAAAATTCAGAGTCTCTTCTGCTTTTGCAGCATGTTTCCTCAGTCTCCTTGTGGCAGTACTGACCATGCTCTCCTGCTCCTCCATCTCCTCTCAACTGGTGGCCCGTGAGCGAGCAGTGAGTTGCACACCACTGGTAGATCTGCTGGCCAGTGGTGCATGTGCCTGACGAGCAGCGGGGAGAGAGAAGGGCAGAGCCAGGATCAGGCATGCAGTGCTCGGGGCTTGGAGGAGTCCTGCCAGGGAGGTGGCTCCTCAGCTGCAAACCAGCCCTGCAGCCACCCACCTGCCTCGTGACCTGGTGCGTTGCTTCTGCATTGTGAAAGACGACCCTGGCAGAGCCAAATGACTGTATTGAATGTTTGCTGCAGTGGGCAGCATCATTGCCAGATCATTCCATGTGAGTTTCTGCCTGGATGTCCTTGAATGTAAACTATAGGGTACTGACGCTTTTCACACTTCTTATGCTTTAATGACAATTATTTGTTACACTTCTGTTTTTGTACTGCTAGCATACAGCACTGAGATCTCCTGCAAGGCTCAGACAGATATCTTAATTAAAAAAAAAAAAAAAAATCTGCTGTACTGTTTATAGATACATTTAGAAGTAGTTTAAGGGACTTGGAAAGCTGCAGATCTCCATGAGGGTATTCTCTGTTTCAAAGAGATTGCTGCTACTTATGGCAAGACATCTGTTATCTGAGCAGCCCTGCAAGGCACCGAACAATGGGCCTGTTCTTTGGCAGGCCTCCATAGTCACCAGCATCTAAGAATAGCATATGGAAGATCTCCACTCAATAGCAGTTGATGTTGATGTGTGTGAGCAGGTGCATACTTTATTTCTTTGTCATATGGAGTCTAAGACCTTAGTTGGTACAGTTTCTACCTCATGACTACTCTGTTCATAGTCAGATCCTGGTGCACCATTGGAGAAGTAACTTCTGTGTCCCTTGTATTCAGACGGATAAAAACCACTTGGAACAGCAGAATCCACTTACCCGCTACCAGCAGGATCATGGGGAAGCTTGCTGATGCAGCTATGGATTTTTGTGCTAGGAGCACTGTCTCTTAATGTCTTTCCCTCATCTGACCTGTCAGCATCCCCTCCATGCAATGTTGAATCTCTGTTGTAAAATGAGGGCTGAGACATGCAGCAGTTTTTTCCTTATGGGGAACATTGATGTTCTCTCTCCTCTGCTGCCCATGTTCCCAAGACTTCCAGGAACTAGATGACTTGGAGATTGCTATGTCAGATTTGGTTCAAAGTTGCCCTAGACTTAATGGGAAGAGAAATACAAGCATAGCTAGGGCTAAGTCTGCTCAGGAATAATGTCTTATGGTTGAAGCAAAAGAAACTTATAGCTTACAAGGTATTTTTTTCCAATGTCTATCTTCAGAGTTGGCAAGAACTGGCAATTTTGATTCCACTGGAAACATTGACCTTTGGGTAGAAAAACCTGAGACTGCTCCAATGCAAACTAAAAGCCAGAGACTGAGCATTGCATTGGTTTCCCTGATGCTGCCGATTTCTCTGCAAATATCTTCCCAATGTCTGGAGGCTCTGAGGCCTGGGGCTTCGAATCCCAGCCGGGTGTGCACAGGGAGAAAAGAACCATGTGCTATTTGAAAACTAATATCTGTGATTCTCTAATTCCTTGCACCCCTGATTTAGTTAGGTTTTCTGAGAAGAAGAAATCATTCGACAACAGCCCAACACTAAGATGCAATAGAGACAACATGCCTGGAGGCTCTTCTGGAGACCGGTGAGGTTCCTGGAAAACACTATAGCCGAGAATATTATTGTTTAGGGACCAAGGGATCAGGGGGAGACAGACAGAAATTAAGGTGAAACTTCAGTTGATATGAGCTGATGTCATTTGTGATCAGGCTTTCAGTAGCGAGTCTGGTGTAGAACAGGCAAGCCATTGTACAGATGGTCTAAGGGAATGGACAAATAGAAGAAGCGAAAACTAACACAGACAAGTATTTTCTTGTGTCCAGAGTTTGGAAAAATACCCTGTTTGGGAGTGTAGTTGCTTCTGAGTGCATTTTCTCTACTAAATGGAATATTTTACAGCTCAAATCTGGTCTAGACAGTTTAGCCACAAAATTTTAACATTCTTTTGAGATCATTAAGAAAAAGTTCCAGCCATATTTGAACAAATGGCTTTTCACTGACTGCTCACCCTTGCTTCAGCCATAGGACTAAAACTGAAAGGTTCTTTTTCTCCCTGGTGATCTGGCTGCCAAGGAGGAGAAGAATTGTCCTGTGGACTAGACGTGGGGGAACAGGAGGAGGTATTTTCTTTTTGATAGCTGCTCGTTTATTAATTCTCAGCCCAGCAGCAAGCTGCAGGGGTTCAGGTTACAGCGCTCTCTGCTTTGAGGTAGAATCTGCCCTTGTGAGTTCCTGTATAAATTGCCAGTAGTTCCAATTGCCTCAATGCTGATACAGGTTTAGAAGCGGCTACCCCAGCGCGGGCCAGGGATAAAGATTGCCTGTCTCCATTTTAGTAATTGTCTGTCTCAATCCTTAGTAAAAGTAAGAAGAAAACAATTGAAGTTTAGTTAAAAAAAAAACAACCAAACAAAAAAACCCCACCAAAACCAAACTAAAAAACCTACCAGCTATCCTTATATAGTTTCTATTGCTTGTAGTGAGATGGTTGGTATGACTGAAAATAAGCATCCATTTAAGTGCTTGCAGAATTGGAGCCTAGAAAAGGGGTACAACCCTTAGAAAACAAGAGTATTAAGTTAAATTTGCCTCCTTGTTTTCCCAGCCTCCATTCTCAATAGTGGAATTTGCAGTAAGGACTGCAAGATTGGGCCTATCTTTGCCCTGAACAATAAATCCTGCTTGAACACTGTTCAGTGTTAGGCCTTAAAAAACCAAAACCAAACAAACAAAAACCCCAAGAAAAAGAAAAAAAAAACCCTGCCCTGCCCTGTCTGATGTACATAGAATGGAGGTTCCAAAGATAATTTTAAGATGAGGGTTATTCTGTATAGGTTTTTAAAATATTTTTGTTTTCATTCAGTTTCCAGGAACATTATGAAAACCGTTCTTGAAAAAACACACTGCTATTTTTTTTCTGGGTTATCTCCAGAAAGCTGTGCCGGAGTGTTCAGGTCTGGACACATAAAGTTAGGCACCTGCTGGCACGCTAGTTCAGTTGCAGGCTGGAGATAGGGCTTCCTTCCCCATTGCTGCTGGGGAGTTATTGCTGCCATTATCAGTAGGAACAGCAGGTATTCCGTGCTCTGCAAAGTCAGGCTACCTTTACTTTATAAAGTAAAAAATGTATGCTGGAAGTGTTAGTACGTATTGAAGTCCTGGAGTGTACAGTGGGTATTTGTACGTATTGCACTGCAGTGATTTGATGGGGTTTTAAAACATCCACAGATTTTTATTGTTGCTGCTGTCTCCATGCAAAGCAAAGCTGGGGAGGATTCGTTCCTGCCACAGCTACCGCTCGTATTTCTGCGCATGGCTTTTCACTAGATCCATAGCTGAGCCACGGTCTGTGAAAGAGGGCAGTGACTGGTGCCTGGAGCTCATGCATATGTGCCATTTAGACCCTTGTTTCTGTTTTAGTACTGACAAAATATTTCTGGTTCCTCTGCAAGCAGTTGTTTTGTTTCCAAGTTTTGCGGGAGCTATGGTAAGTATGAGCCAGATCCCTGGCCAGGGGGACATTTCACAGCTGCTGGTTAAAAGAATGGGTATGGACACATCCAGACTTGGCCACCAGAAGGAAACTAAGTATTTGAATGTGAAGCAACGAGAGCACTTGTGCACCATGAATGAAATGAAGAGGGAAAACCCCACCTGGAACATTCGTTGCTCTGTGGATTACATAGAGATTGTGGTATCCCCTGGTCATAAAGAGTAAGGGATGGGCAATGTTCCCTTAGAAGAAATCAGACCATCAGAAGATCCTTTTAAGGAGTGGGGAAGAAATGCACATGATGTGGGAAATTTCCCATCTTTTGAGGATTTCAAAGGGTTTGCTGTCTGACAGAGATCACGCCCGAGTTAATGAATTCAGGGCGAGGATCCCTGAGTGAGAGGGCCAGTGCTGTTGGGCTGTCAAGTTAGGTGGTCATCATGGCCAATTATGGCTGTGCAACTTTGGAACAACAAAAAGAGTCTTAAAAACTGGTAAGGGAATGAAAATGTATCCAAGTTTCTTGTCTGATTTCAAGCTGTCCCTTTCATCCATTGCATTCTCTAATTGGCTGTCGTTTCTTTCTGTTGAGTTTTCTCCTCCCGTCCCATGGCGAAGGTCAGCACCAGCCTGCACGGGCTGACATCTGTTCATCGCCCCTTCCCTCTGCCCTTGGATTTCTCCTGTTGACGAGTATATTTTTGCAGTTTTGTGGAGCACATGTTCAGACAGACAGCTCCTACCAGCGCTTCTCAGGTGCAAGTACAGTGCGGTCAGAAGGACCTTGGTCTGCAGCACTGGGTGAAGTTTTGGGAGCCGCATGTCTCTGAAGGGGAGTGGTTCACCTGTTGCTTCATACAGGTATTAAATAACTGCTGGTGATGAAAGGATTGCTTTTTTGTAACTGTCATTGTCAGAAAATTTGTCACAAAAAAGTAATTTACTCTTTCTTATCTAACTTAACTTTCATCCTGAGGCTTTCTTTTTTAATAATTTTCTTTCTTTCTTGTCTGGAGTAAAAGTGTCAGAACCAGATACTAATATTGATGCTCAACGCTTGGGAAAGTGGAGAGCTTGTATGAAATGTTGATTATATCATTGACTTTGCTTCACACATCAAAGCAATTCATCTTAAAAAAAGGAAAAAAAAAAGGAAAAAGATAATTAGGAAAGCATGCAAAGTACAAGAGAAGGATTGTTTAATTAAGAACAAGATTCGTAGACCACTCTATATGGGGAATTAACTCCAGAGAATTTAGGAAAACATGTTTTTATAATGAGAACTTCAACTAAACAGATTGTCTCCTTCATAAAAAAGAAAACATTTGATTGTAGGGTATAACTGCCTCCACAAGGAGAACATCTCTGATCCTGGGGGGTTCGTTGCTTCCTGTGGTTCCATGTTAGTCAGCAAAACTCAGTCAAGGGTGGGGGAAAGCATATTTTAACAGTGAATGCAGTGAAGCAGTGGAACTGATTATCAACAATGTGATAACTCCTCAGTTGCTTGGAGTGTTTATTTAAATTGGATGGGATTCTAAATAATATGCTCTATGTTAGCCGAAAGTTGTCGAGCAAAGAAAGTTGTAGTGAAAATTGAGGCTTGTTTTATGTAGGAGATCAAACCCAATAGCCATCAGCCCATTTTACTTTTGCTGCAAACTGAGATCTGTCAAAATCTGGGCAAAGGCTGCAGCCCATGTTCGTTTCTTGGTTGAAGCTCCCATGGACTGTAAGAGACCTCTGTGATTTGGTTCTATTTTTGTTCCATAGCTGAAAGCCAAATGTGATTTTATGGGTTTGCAAAACTTGCGGGTTCTTGGCTACTTCTGTTATGTTTGACACTAAAGGAGAAAGACTCTGGGTTGTCTGTCTGAAATGTTTTTAGCAATGACATCACTGTAAAACAGAGCAACCAGGTTATTATTCCTTGAAATTACATGGAAAAACTTCCAGCTTCTGTGGAGTGACTTGTGGTGAGAGTTGCAGCTGGAGAATACATTTGTACCACATCTTTTTAATTTATTCTCCATTTCCAGGAGGCTCAGTATTAATTAGCAAGTGTCTTGGGAGTTTTGCATCATAAGGACAGAGGAGGAGTGACCCTGTCACTGTGGCTTCAATGTGAATTTGAACTCCAGCTCCGCAGCGTGGTTCTGATGGGACCTGGGTTGCCCAGGTCCTCAAAGTCGAGCACCTGCCTCTCCTTGAAATCAGTGAGTGACAGCTGCCACTCTGCCTTTGAAGGACTCAACCTTCATCTCTCCCTGCATCAGCTGCTTTCTGTGGAGTGGCAGCTGTTAAGTGCTTCGAAGCACCCCTGTAGGATGCAGAGGATGGATGGGTGGTTGGCTGATGCACCGGGATGCCTTCCTGAGAGGCCATGTCTCACTGGGGTTTGTGGATGTGCGGTTCTACAGCACAGTAGGTCCCTGGTTCTGCACTGGGGCTCCTAGTTGAAGTTACTCTATAAATGATTACATGATAATCAATCTCTTCCCCTGCCACAACTGATGCAGAATTTGCAAGATTGAACTGTTATGTTCTGCTTCCCATAAAAGTAAGGACACTATAAAATCAGAGAGAGAAAGCATGGTGTCTTTTGATCACACCGGGATGATTTACACTATTAATTTTGTGGAACTGCACTAATTCCTTTTCTAAACCGGGCAAGGTAATCGTCATAGAAATTTTAGGAGTAAACTAAAGTGTTCTGTGAAGATTAAATGATTTTGATTCCCTGTGGCAGATTAAGTAGTGTGGAACATTACTATTTATAGAGATTGGTAGTGATAGAATTGGTTTTGATGACTAATCCTTGTAGCTTTGTAACTGTTACAGATTTAATTTGCTAGCTGTGTAAATATACGGTATCAGTGTATACACAAAATGTTAACACAGTTAGATAAAAAATACCCAACTGTTCTTATGCTTTTACTGTTTATTCAGTCAACAGTCCTATCTATTTTGCTGTTGCAGAGCAGTTACCAAAATGGCCCTATCTTATTCCAGTGGAAACTATTAGAAAAAATGTCTGTGACCTTTAACAGCAGCAAAACCTCTTCCAGTGCTAACACTTCCAAGTAACCTTTCTCAGGATAATAATGTACTATGGTTATACTGTGTCTGTCTTGACATTTAGTGGAACTTTTATCTTGCCTTTTGAATCTACTATTTTTAAAAAAAGTAGAAAAAAACCCAGGAAAAAAAATACACCTGAAATTTTGAATTTAACTTTTAAATTGATTTTTTTGGATAACAGTTCCATAAAGATGGGGGAAGAAATAAAAAATTGCAGCCTTTTAACATGTTCTCCTAACGAAGGTACATGTACCTGCTCATCCACTTAGTAGTTGTACTAAACTTTTAAGCTTCCTAGGCTTGTTGATGTGCAGGATCCACAATTTACTTCCCAGTGAACTTAAAGTTCAGAGACTTTTGTCAATTTAGTTACACTGTGTATTTTGAATTTCTTTCACGTATTGATGTTCTAGCTTTGAATTAATCTAAGCTTGTGCAACTCGCTTATGGCCCATATTACATCCACTTTATTTAAAATGTTTAGTCCCATACATCTGCCAATAATGTATCTAGCTTTTTCATAAAGGTGGATCTTCAGTGACTTCAGCACATGAGTCCTTTTGGAAGATAATTGGAGATATTCTCCTGAGTCCTCTAGACCTTTTCAAATCTCACCCAAATTATTAAATATTTCCTAGACAGACGTCCCTTTTTCGTAGAGATTGGAGAGCTGCTCAGAAGCAAATGTCCCCTTGAGGACCTTGAGAATATTTATTCTGGTGCAGTGGCCAAATCTTAGGGAGAATAATTTTTAAATCAAATTCTCCCTACAAAGAGTTTCTCTGTGGTTTTAACCAAAAACTATGTTTGCTTTGTTGTGCATTTACTTACTCATTTCAGTCCAGAAATACAAGTTTGATTGTTACTATGTGCAGGAGGCATTGCTGGGCCACTGAACAGAAAGCCAGAATATGTGGAGCATGCTGTGCCCTGCTCTTCCATGTCCTCTCGTTCTTCTGGTGGGTAAACAGCTCAATTTTGGCAGCAGCGGCTGGAATAGAAAACTTCTCCCTTTTTCTTTTCCCTCCTGCCCTGCAGCTCTTCGGGATGATGGGTCTGTGGAATTCAGGCTGAGGGACGTGCACACAAAACAGTTGTATGTTGCAGAGTAAGGGAAATGTGGAACAAACTGGCAACCTAAGAGGTCACTCATTTTTTTGTTTAAATTTTTTCCCTCCCCTTTATGCACTGTATAATAAAGAAAATACTGCCTGGAGAACAGGAGGCTTGGAGGGTAAATTGAGCGAGATGAAAACTGGATTATAACAACAGTGATTTTGTTTCTTTTCAAGCTTATCTTGACAGGGTGGTTTCTGAGTATTACATTACCTAAGATTGCATATAGAGTTGTACATGTGTTCCTTGTTAACAGGCGAGGTAAAGCTTCTTCAGCCAAGTCCTGTGCAATCTGCCGTGGGTTTTGTTGGATCTGGAGGTCCCAGGAACTACATGACACATTCTTGAGGGCTGTTTACTGGCACCTTTGTCTGCTGGCTAATTACAGATATATGGACAGAGGGGACGTGGGCCAAAACCAAGGAAGGGAAGCCGCCGTGCAGCTGAAGCCCGAGGCGGGTCTGCACATCCCACATCTGCAGTGGGGTGCTGCAGCGTGGCAGGAGCAGGCAGGGAGGGCAGTGTACTTGCCACGGGCATCTCTCATTGTGGCTGTCCCTTCTCACCAGCCTGCCAGGACTTGCACAGGAGAAATATCCAACAGGAGCTGGTGGCTGGATGACATTCAACAATGTTCAATGTTGGTATCTCTCTTTGTTTCTACAGTTTCACGATTCTCTGATTTTGGAGAACCTCATCCTCAGTTATAGCACTTTAGAGGTGAGGATGGATACCAAATCCATATGGGGAGAAAATATAATGTCCAGACTGAAGCAGAAAGCATCTGAGTGGTATCCCTCCATTTCAAGGGTTTTCGGTTATTTTTTTTTTTAAATAGAATAAGTTTTCTGGGTTTTAGAACAAAGCCAAGATATTATTTTTTTTTAAGGATCCAGATTGTGTGTATGTTGAAGTTCTAATACTTCCTAATCCTGCTGTCTTTTAACTGGATCCCTGTTCAAATTATATCTCTTACAAGTATACGAGGGTCTTGCCCCCTGCATAGTAAAGTCACACGGCCACAGAGCACGTTGCATTTAAAGCCCACCTAGTGAAGTAGTTCAATCCATAGAAGATAATGCGGTTGTAAGGCATTTGTACTGTCTTCTATGAGAATAATGCAACAGCGGTTTGAAGTATGCAATATTTTGGGTTTTGCATTTTCTGTGAAAACCAGTGTTGTGGTTTAGCCCCAGCCAGCAACTAAGCACCACGCAGCCGCTCACTCACTCTCCCTGCCCTGGCGGGATGGGGGAGAGAATCGGAGGAGTAAGAGTGAGAAACACTCCTGGGTTGAGATAAGAATAGTTTAATAATTGAAATAAAGTAAAATAGTAGTAGTAATAATAACAATATAATAATATACAAAGCAAGTGATGCACAATGCAATTGCTCACCACCCGCCGACCGATACCCAGACAGTTCCCGAGCAGCGATCGCTGCTCCCCGGCCAACCCCCCCCCAGTTTATATGCTGAGCATGACATCATATGGTGTGGAATAGCCCTTTGGTCACTTTGGATCAACTATTCTGGCTGTGCCCCCTCCCAGTTTCTTGTGCACCTGGCAGAGCCTGGGAAGCTGCAAAGTCCTTGACTAGCATAAGCAGTACTTAGCAATAACTAAACCACCAGTGTGTTATCAACATTCTTCTCATACTAAATCCCCAACACAGCACTATGCCAGCTACTAGGAAGAAAATTAACTCTATCCCAGCCGAAACCAGCACAACCAGGTACCAATGGAAGAACTCACTTTATGCTAAACCCTGCCCCTTAATTTTTCTGTTACATAAATAAATGCAAAAGTAAAAATTTTCACCTGGCTCTGATAAGGAGGCAGTTTTTGACAGTTACCAGTGCTTACATTGCCAATATACTAATTTTTCAGAGCATTGTCAATAGATTGCCTAGCTCTTTAGTGGCTGTTAATGAAAGCATTGCAAATTAAGGCTTTCCTTGGCTCTTTCCAGGAGTGCCCCCTCTCTCCCCCCCAAGCATTTAAGCTCCTTTTGTTTTGAAGTTCTTATCTCCTTTTGGCCACAATTTCCTCTTCTAAAGCTTAATTGACATAATTTGCAGCTGTACTCTAGACATAAAGCCCATGTGTGTATAGAAGGGGGCAAATGCGCCAGCAGCCTCAGCCATTGGAGGGACATCATTTGTGCAGTGCTGGAGGGTCCAGCCAAGGGGAGTTGTTTGGAGGCCCGAGGAGGTGCCATTCCCTTGCACCGCTGCCTTTCTGAGCGATGTGTGTGGGAAGGCATCAAGGTGCCTCCCAGATGGTGCTAGAAGCAGGCCTCGTGCTGCACGAAGGCAGCTATGGGGGAACCTGGGGCTCCCCCGGAACGGTGCTGGCATGCCAGGGGATGTAGTCTGAGCTGGGTGTGAGCGTGGAGCATGTGGCCTGATGGGAGGCTGCTCAATCCCTTGTCACCAGCCTCAGCGCAGCTGTGTTCTGCCTCATATGGGGCAGCTCATGGGGCCAGCCTCACCCTTTTAGGACAGATTTGTGCTTTTGCTCCAGCCATAGACCGTGCAGAAAGGACCATCCATGAAGCTTTGCTGGCGATGGGATGATTCGTCTAAAATCCTTTCAACTTGCTTTTACAAAATGTGACATCTTGTCTCACTTTTGTCTTGACATCCTGCTGGGTGCAAATATAGGTGCATTAAAACTTCTTGAATTTTGCCTCTTTTTCTGAACACTGACCTTATTGAAGTCTTTTTACACAGAATCACTTCAGTAGCTATAGGACTTGGTAACAGCACAGCCTAAACTTAAAGAAGTGCCAGGGAGGCGTCACCTTACACAGCATTAAGCTCTTGAGTGGCTGTCAATTTTGCTGCTTCTCTGGGTGAACAAGTACAAGCATTATTGTGCCCTGGGAACGCAAAGATAGGCGCAGGGTTTATTGCCTTTCAGCTGCTTTGGAGCCCGTTGTTACAACTTTTCTTTCAAACATTCTGGTAAGATACTGGTGGAGACAAAGGGGTCATTTGGGTGGTGTAGAAGGGGGAATAGTCTCAGAAAGTCAATGAGGGTAAGTTGCGCCAAAGTCCATATCTACTAAAAGTCTCTGTTTCTCTGTGTGTATAGTTCATGTCAGTCTAATGGAATAAACTTAGTGACTGCCTGATAACTTGTAGGTGACAGTTCAGGGTAATTCCCTTATAGCTTATTTACTTACTGTGTTCTTGAGAGCAGAATTGCTTGGAGGTCCTTGCTGATCTGAGCCTTTCCTTCTTTGCCTCTCACTAGTCTCTTAGAAACAGGTGTTTTTCTTCAAATTAGCTGTTTTTCCTCACTATTGCTACCTTATGGTCCTTTCTTTCCCGTTGAACCCTTCAGCAAGGCATTACAAATGCCATGGTGCTTAGGGCATGATCTGTCATACTTGTATTGGACATTTTTCCTATGCTACTCTGCCCATCACTCAAGATACTAAGAGAGGCAGCGGCTAAGGGAAGATATAACCCAGGTATCAGATTCAAAACTACTCTTAATGGAATTACAGGAGCGAAAAGCAGAGGAAAATCAGTCTGGATGGAGTGATTACACTGACACAAGTGTCTCAGCACTCATGAATGTAGACAGTCCCTTTAATGATACGACCATTCAGTCATTGCATTCAGAAGAAAATTAGTTCTTTTTGCCTTATCTACTGAAAGCCCTTATCTTCATTGCTATCTTTGTGACCTTGCTTTTATGGAGTGCATACGTATGCAGCTAAATCTGAGCATATACATTATGTAGCTGGACGCAGTTGGGAGTGGAGGTAGGCAAAGTCCTGAGCTGAACTGGGTGACATTTCAGTAATGAAGTGGGAAGAGCATTTACCTCCCCAGGGAGGAGCAGAGTGTTTTGGGAGCTCTAGTGAAGATGTTGTTGGGCATTTTGTGTCTGAGCTGGGGTTAGTGAGGAATTTGATGATGCAGACCAAGTTTTATAGTCATGCTTACACTGATTAGCACTTCTTGTGAAAAATACCCTACTGAAGTCCACAGGCTGTTCTGTGAAGAAGTGCGATTTGGCAGCCACAGGTGGGTTCATGAGGTGCAGTGTGCGTGTACGGTGCAGTGTGAGCGACGGCGATGTCAGCTCTTGGCAGAAGTAACAAGGTGGGTTCCTGGCACTGTGGCACAGCCAAATGTTTCATCCCCACTTGCAGTAACACTTAGTGAAATATTTCAGCAATCAAAATTATTATATGTTGTGTACATTAGGTATTTGCCAGTGTTTTATGTAGAAGGAATGGATTACACTGGCACAGGTTGCCCAGAGAGGCGGTAGATGCTGTATCCCTGGAAGCATTCAAGGTCAGGTTGGACAGGGCTCTGAGCAACCTGATCTAGCTGAAGATGTCCCTGCTTATTGCTGGGGGCGGGGTGGTGGTGGTGGTGTTAGACTAGATGACCTTCAAAGGTCCCTTCCAACCCAAACTATTTTATGATTCTATGATTTGGACATTTCCTCCAGGAAGTCAAGATTTGTAAGAGTCCAATGTAAACCTAGAGAGGATGCTTCCCAGTCCTTTCCAGCTGTAACAACCCCTGTTCTGTGCCCTGGTTAGGAGCTGTGGGAAGTCTCTTTGTTGGCTTCCAGACAACTGCTGGGTAACTTTGCTGCCTGACAAAACTTCTTTCAAGAGTACAGATTTGTTATAAATTTTAGGAAGTGCCTCCTCCTTCTAACAAAAATTACTTTAAACTTGAGAAAGCAGTGTGTGGCAAAATTTAAATGCTGGAGGAAAGATTTGCTAACTTCACCATGCTAAGCTGCATGGTAGCTGTAAAGAATTTCCTTCTGTTTTGGGGGAATCAAGATCTCTTCTGCTATCTGGGTTTGGCAAGATAATTCCTTAATGGATGCTATATGCCTGGGCAGCATTTTATGAAAACATAGCTCTGAACCTACCTGAGAGACCAGTTATACTTGCCAAGCCACAAAACAGGTGACAGATGAATGATGAAATAAAAGCCTGAGCAAGACTATCCGTTGTTTCAGAGGGACAGCGCTGAAGGAGTCAGGTGTGCATGTACAGGGATGCTTTGTTATCGGGGGGCTGCTCTGCCAGGGCAGCAATAGGCTGGTGAGGAAGCAGCTTAGATGTGTTATTTATATTTGAGGAAAAGAGTGTTATAAATCTGTCTGCCGTGGAGTGCAAGCGTGCCATCAGTTGCCATCATTCAACATCATAGCAGGACACCATGTGTGGTAAATGTTATCGAAGAGGCTTTCCTGCTTTCGGGAAAGTGGCATCTGCAATCTGTTAACCATCTCTTCCTGACACCCTCCGTACAAGGCGTCGAAAAGCCCAGGTGAAGGGTAACTTCTTTCTTTTTGCGGTGGGGGGGGGATCAGCTAGTGGTTGCCAGCTTCACAGATTGAAGTTTTTATAACTGCCCTGAACTGTCATAAGATGACCCTCTCCCCCAAGACAAGCAGTAAGAGTAAACAACTGGCCAGCGTGCCAGATGCATTCCCTGATATGCCTGTGATAGGCAGAAAGCAGACTGCCTTGGGCTGTCTGTTACAAGGCAGAATACAAATAATTTTTCTCAGATTAGCAGTGTCTGAAATGCAGAAGCTCCTGATACAATCACTTGCTTTGAGAGAGTGACAAAGAGTAATTGCAAAGGCACTGCAAATTCCCTGGCTTGGTCAGTATGTCTTAATTTCCTTTTCTTGGTAATAACATCTCTGATGCTGGGAGTGCCTTCTCTGGGAGACAACATGCATCGATGGGGACATGCAGGAAAAGTTAGCAGGCACTTTGGCAAAAGGTACCCTCAGATATCACTGCAAATGGAGACTATAGCTCTACAATATGCACATAGTTCAGTAGGGCAAAGTAGTTTAGTTATAGAAAACCAACAATAAATCTCCTGTCTTTTCTAACTAACAGTTTCAGGAAAACTTGTTTTATGTCCTGTCTTTCACCTCAGACAAGTAGTTTAGCCAAGGGAAAAGAAAATCCTCTTTTTTTTTTTTTTTTTATTTGAACTATCCTGAGTTATTGACACTTAGAATTTTATTCATCCAGTATCAAGCCACAGCAAAAAGCCAGAACAAAGTGACTTTAGTATTCCAGCCCTCACGTTGTAGCAAAAATATCAAAGTCACAGGAAGGAGAGTGTTCTAGTTATTTGTGTGATGTCCTCATATCCCCCAAGCTTCTGTTGCAGCGCTTTACAGCTGCAAAGAGCTGCATTTGGAAAGTTTGGAAATTGGAGATTTTTGCAGAGAAGTAGCAAATCCCTCAAGTGAAAGCGTGTTCAACCTCCTTTCTAAGTGATGTTTCCAAAATCATTATAATTCATCTAAATAACTAGCATATTCTTTTTATGCTTTTGTGTCAGCACGCGCAGTATCCAAATTGGCAGGCACGGTGGAATAAAGTCAATTTTAATGTCACCCAGAGGATAGAGTCGGCTTCAGAGTCTCATTGGGCAAGGTTGCTAAAACTGACTCTGTTTCATGCACCACACAACAATTTATTTCCTTACACTTTTCCTTATGCCCCTCAAATTAAAATCTCTATTGCAGAAATGTAGTAAGTGCAGTAAACAATAATCACTCTTGCTTCCTTTCACCCCAAAAGTAAGGTTAACAAAGCCTGGGAAATTGCTTGCACCAGATGGCAAAGGTTGAATTGCAGAAGCATGTACAAAGTGGTGAGAAAATCTTTTTTGAGAAATTAAACCCTTCCTGTGTAACATCTCCCCTTTCCCTGAGCAGATAGTGGCTGCGTGTCCTGCAGTTGTACCTTCAGCACAGAAGCACAGCCTGTTGTTAACCATTTCCTGAAAACTAAGGAGTATCCCTCTCTTCAAAACCGAAACAAATGTGAAACAAAAGTAGTTGAGTGCGTGCGTGTAACACCTGTGGTATTCCACACATTTAGCATGCCCTGAGTGCTGCTTTGGTTCTTTGAGAAAAAAACAGAAGCAACCTAAAAAAGTGATTAGTCTGCTTTTGCTTGGCATTTGATTACTTCTGTAATAAATATTTATATGCTTCTCCAATACACACATATCATCTTTACATTGTGTTAAGCAGCAAGACAATCAATATTTAATTTTATGCAAGCCCTAAGCAAAACATGAAGTTAATGAAGTTTACATTCTTGCCAGATAGCCGCTAGGGATTAGTGCTTGTATTTTAGCCAGTGTAATGAATTGATGTCTTGTAGACCTGATTAGTTTCTAACAATTTGCTGCAGTTTAAGCAGCTCTTTAAGATGGAGGGACATGGTTTATGGTCCTTTAAATACATAAACAGAAGAAATCTAATGGAAGTTTACGTTGGTTACTATTTATCATCCTAAGATATATATTTCTGAAACAGATGCAATGTGCGTTCTTCTGAAAATGGTGATTTTTTCCAGAGGATGTATGCTGCCTGCCCTGCTCTTCCCCCGCGCATGGGAATGAATGATCGGCATTTCCAACAGGTCCACCCAAACGCCTAACAATGCCACTTATTAATATAAGCGGAACAGGGAGGCTAAGCCTTGGTGATCTTCAGGACAGGGTTTAATCCATTAATAGGCTCCACCTAATCCCCCTCACCGTAATTCCAGCAGGCGAGCCAATCCTCAGTGTTTACCTTCCCCTCTCCTGATGCATCCTGCTGACCACCTGCGGGGACCGGCTGCCCTCCCTGTCCGAGGGAGGGTGTCGGGGGGGAAAAGGGGTGCCGTCGTAGGTGCAGGTCCCCTGTGGGGTGCAAGGCCTCCAGATCTGCGGCGGGAGTTTCTGCTGTTCAGCCAGCAAGCCCCCTGCACGTGCAAAGAGGGCTCCCGAAAACCAGGGGACAACGCAGAGATGCTGAACCACACCAGCTGGAGATCGTTTTGCTTTCATACAGGAGACCTTTGCCACCCCTCCTTGTGTTATTCATGTTGGATAACGAAGAAGTCAGTGCTGGAGAGGTCAAAAGGGCTTGATGCAAGGATTGCAGGAAGATAAAAAGATGAAGAGGACTGAAATAACGTGACAGCTACGGGAGCTGTAAAGGAAAGGTGGTTGGGCTTCTGAAGTGTGATGAGGGAGGGGGTATGCTCTGTGCCCAGCGGGGCAGGAGGGTTTTGCTTTTCTCTTCTTATGAAAAGTACATCAGAAATGAGCCTGACTTGCCATAATTCTTGGTATGGCTAGATGGTATTTGTTACTAAAAATCTGTATCTATAATCACTGGCAATTTATGGGAAGAAACTGAAAGTTTTCACCCTCGTTCAGCCATCCAGGCTGGAAAAACAAGTTCCATTTTAGTGAGAGTCCAAGCGTGAAAAGCTGCAACTCTTTCTTTACTTACCATGTTATTTCTTATATATAAAATATCGTAGTATTTTTAAAATTACGTTTCTCTGAACACGCTCCTCAGAGCTAAGCTGTAGCCCTGCCATGTGCTAGTGCCTGAAGGGTGTGAGCAATGCTGCGCAGCCAGGTTCTGCAAGGGTTCCTTTAATCTCCAAAGAATGATCTGAAAAAGTTAACGAAATGGTGAATAAAGCTGACCTGGAGGCATAACAAATTTGGATATTCAAAATTGAAGCCTTCTGTAAAAGAAGCTGTTCTGGAAAATAAATAACCACAGGGAAAGGAGGCAATTTAGCTAGAAACTAGGAATTAGTTTTGTGTAAGCAGAGTAGAGAGCCAGTGTGAGCACAGAGTAACTTCTCGAGTTGTTAAGTATGTTTTTGCAGGTGGGTAATCCAGGGCCAGGACTGATACAGCCTGATCTGAGAGAGATGTGAAAAGATCTCTCTGAAAGAGACTTGAATATATGGCTGAGTAAGAGTGTCTAATGAATTAGCATGTGCATGGTGTGCAGGGTATTTTTATCCTGGAAGTAGAATAGCAAAGATATCTTGATTAAAAAGAGAGAGAGAGAAAAAAAATCTGTTCTTCAGTCTGACCAGTCAGATTCCTTCTGCCAAAATGAAATTAAAATATTGTATGAAAGAAGTTGTTTGAAGTTGAAAGTATAAGAGGTCTGGTCTGGTATTCTTCCTCACAGTGAGTTCCCTGGTCAAATATCTAAACCTTAGATTGGTTATGGTAATGATATGATCACCACTAACACTGCATTGGTGTAGACTGAGATAATAACTGTAGCTGAAGCTCATGACTTGAAAGATCATGGTGGGTGTTAGGAAAGAATTGTCTCTTTTGTGTTCAGCCCAGCACCAGATGTTTAATTGGATACTTTTGCTTTCTGTAGAAACATAGATGGGGCCACAGTGAGTTGCAAGATACCCAGTTAGATGGACCAGTTATCTTCTACAGCAAATTTTATATTTCTATCCAAAGTTTTCCATGTTTTCATGTGTTTTTGTGTAGGTCTCTGCCCGGATTACGGTATGGTGATGACGTGAGTCCACATCTTCCACTTGATTTTTTTTTTACTTCTCGGAAGGCTTTCATTCAAAGGCCTTTTAGATCGCTAGATCCTTTATTTCTCCTTTTTAGCCTCTGCCCTGATATATACTATCAGGTTTCCCAGGCTGCTCTGGCTTTGTACTCTGGCAGTGTCGCTGCACGAGTATCCGCCGCCTGTCGTCTTTTCATCAGTGAATCCAGCCTGTGCTTCCTCCAGTGTTTTGTCCCAACACGTCTTGTCATTCCTCCATAATGACAGCAGCATTTTTTCATGTTTCTTTTTATTTCTGGCTCTATTCAGTGCTTGCGATCCAGCTGGTGTGAAAGCACTTGCCCTTTCTTTGATCCCAGTGTGTTCCCTAGAAGTGTCCTTCCCTACCTTTGCTGCATGGGCTCTCAGGTCATGTCCTTCATTTTGCTGCCAAAAGCCTTGTTCACCAGTTACAAAAGTCCGGGCTCACAGCTGTAGCTGTAGCTTGGTGCATTAGCTAGCTGGTTTTTCTCTCTCTTGTTTTCCCTGCCTGCCCTCTACCTTCCTTGGTTCTGGCTGTTCAAGTCCAGAAAGGGATCTCTTGTTGTGTCTCCCCTAGTCCTTATCACAAACTCCTGTGTAGCACTTGAAGTTAAGAAGTCTAGATTTCCAAACTGCAGTATTTTAAGTGGTGTAATTGATTTTTTTTAAAAAATAAAGACCACTGTAGAGACTACTTCTTTTGTTAGGAGTTCTCATCTTTCATGATCCAGTTCTTGGTGTTACTTGTATTTCCTTAGGCCATCTCTGTAGAATAGCTTAAGCCAGTTCAATTCATGTGCTAAAGACAGAATCCTGTATCTTTGCATGTCATAGCTTGTGTTATTTCAGTGGCAAGTTTTAACAAAGTGAAGTAAATTAGAAAAATTGAGTATTTTAATCAGGGTAGTTGTCTTAATTTTAGGTTTAGAAATTTGGTAAAGAATTTTAAAAACCTGGATTTAGTCTTACCTTTTTGTGCTGTTATTTGTTTTATTTTTATTACATAGAGAAAGAAATGTCAGTATTTTTCTGGTTGTGCCCTGAAGCAGATGAGCAGACAGAGCTCAACCCATTGAACATGTTTTAAAATGCTATCCTAGTTTAAAGCTGTAGTCAGTTCCATTTCAGATCTTACATATGTCCCTAGCTGGGCTGCATAGGCTGCAGGAGAATGTGCTGCTAAAAAATGAAATTAATATTTTTCACCTTTTTTTGGCATAGGTTTAGGAGGAATTACTCCAAGATTCAGATTTTCTATATATGATTTTGAATTGTAAGGTTCCCTTTAATTGTATCTACATAAATCTGATTGTTTGTGTATGGCCTCTACTCAGCTTGCTTTTGACAGTATCTGTGGTTGTTGTGGCCCATATTAAGTACAGCCACAGTGACCTAGCTCTCATTTTCTTTGAGTCCTGGATTAAGACCCCATGTGGGAAGAAGCCCAAACCCTTCCCCCCTGGGACGGAAGCTATGTTGCAGCTCAGTCTTCAGTTTGACAGCAGGAGTAGGTTGCTATATGGGGTGCTGGCTCCAGGTTGCAACCTAGATCCTTTCCTCTTCCCCCCCCAAAACCCAAGCCTGTCTGCCGGCAGGCTTCACTGTGCTGTCCGAATAACGTCCCGTCCCACCACACTTTAACTCCTTGGTCTGTGGAGCTCCAGTATTTGCCTTGAGCAACTGTGAGATCTGGCTTGGCACAGAGGATTTTGCTCTAACACATTCTGTGTTCACTTGTACACGTGCAACCCTACCGATTCACCCTTGTTTGTGATGGTCTGTCCTGTTTAAAAATATGATTTATATCGTCTATGTGTGGTTGAGTTATCTAGGGAAGCTGTAGTTAGACATTTTACAACACATCCCTGGGAGGCTTTAATTCTCTCAGGTTTTTGGTGCTATTTTAGGGTCTTCGTGCTATTTTCGGTGGCTTTTCATTTACTGTGGGAATCCTATTTTGGAATTAACTAGATGTTTTAGCAGTTTGTGGGATTTCCAAGAAACATCGTATTATCTTTTTTTGTATCATATGTCTTTCCTGCAATTGTGGTTTCATAGTCTTCCAAATTAATTATATATGGACTTCATATAAGTTTTGGGTTTAGAGAAGTTACACATTTTGGCTGCTGTCTGTAGTACACTGCTATCCTATATTAGTAATAATGGGTCAGTAACAGTTTTGAGGGAATCAACATGACTAATATTTAACTTAAATAGCTCAATATTTTGTTTGTTTGTTTGTTTAAATATTTTGTTCTTATGTGACCACTGTTTCATTTGGTCTGTTATGGGTTTGTCCTGAAAACTTAAGCACAATCACTGCTTGCTTACAGTAATGGAAGGTAGCTTCAGGAGTGGTAGCAGCAGTCAGTGATTGCTGTTGTTGTAAGTAGCATGCAGTTCTTTGTGTTAGATTTGGGAAAAGCACGTTTTTGTTTTTGCCTGGGTGAGTAGGAACCAAAGTCAGTATTTTCAGTTTTACAGGGGGCAGTCGGTGGGTTTTTAAATAGGAACCAAAATTTAGGGTGTTATTTTTTTATTTATAATTGTTAAGGCTTTGGAACCAAAATCTCAGTTGCTTTAAATTCATGTAGTGTTGTCAAAGTCAGTGGATTTGCTGAGATTTGTACCAGCTGTAGATGTGGCTCTGTGTCTTTTGATAGCACTGGAAATCATTAAAAAGAACAAGGAAAAAGCCTTGTTTTTCTCCCACAGATACCAGCACTTCTCTTTTCTCAATTGGAAAGAAACCTCTGCTTGTTGGCTCCGAGTGCTAGCATGTGTGCATATCGAGCGATCTCAGATTGTTCCTTGCTTCTTCCAGCAAAGAGTTTAATCACCCTCCCAGGGTGGTACTCATTGCTCTGTTTAATGAGTTGGTCAGGAGAGAGTTAGCAAAAGAGCTAGTAGAAGAGTTGGGCACTTGCACAGGTTAGTCGGTCAGGCTCTGCTCAATAAGAGGTTGATTAAATAAACCTTTATTATTCACCAGCTTGCTGACCCCACGCTGTCTTTTGCTCCTCACCCAGCGGGACAATGCATGACTTAAAAGAAATTCAGCGAGAAGGGCAAAAGAGTGGAAACCCACCAGGATTCACTACTTGTGCTATGCTCTTGGCTGGAAAGGACATGAGTTAGGGCAAGTTAAGAAGTTCTTTCCATGGTGGGCTTATGCAGTAGACACTATGATAAATCTAAAATACTGCTTATTGTGGTATGGCTTTGATATCTGTTTTGTACCAATGTGGCATCAATCTCTGCATCTGTATCCCTGGTATGTGAGTCTGCAGGGTGGGCAAGAGGATTAAAAATCAGTGCGTATTTAAGTGAAAAGTTAAAACTCTTGAAAAGAGTTGTTTTACCCAGGTCTGTTGGCTTGCAACTGGTCCTCTGAGAGGTTCAGTCAACGTTCTGAGGGGTTTCTCTCCCTGCAAATCAGGGGACGTTGTCTCTATGGGCAATGTGGGTGGGAGAGGGCACCTGGAGAAGTCATGGGGACCCAGCAGAGAGAATTGCCAGGAAGGGTGGCTGCCTCCACAGTGCATCTGCAGCGTTGAGGAGAGCAGGGACGGGGCAGTGGAAGACGTGTACTCACTTCATGTGTTGTGTGGATGCACACGGAATGCTGCATCTGGCTCATTCTCATCTGTTTCTCACCCAAGCTGAAATGGTTCAGGAAGACCCAAATAGTGGGTAGTCCCTTGTGTTGAAGATACAACACAGCATTGGTATTCATGCTTCCTTGATGAAGACCTGTCCCATAGCTCTGCTTGACTCTCATCATGCATGTTACCGATGTAATGGACGTGGCCGTAGTGCTGGCGGTATTTTGGTAGTTGGGATTTTAATGAAGTTTAGTTTTAAAAAAAAAACAAACACAACTCTCTCTTTAAATCCTACGATTTGGCAATTGTCATCTTGTGACAGTGCCTTTCACCTTGCCTGTCTCGCTTTATGGGAAGCCTGCTGACCCATGGAGTCATTGTGTAGGTATTGCTGGCAGTAATTTATCCTGTCACACACGCGGTAAGGAATTCATCATCAGAAATGCGGACTCTTATATATTTGTGAAATGTCAGTTTGACAGAAGTACTGACAGCTGGCGTCCTTCCAACAGACCAGTAATTGCTTAACTGTGAAAAATGGCAGAAGATAGACAAATGTATTGGAAAAAGAAAATCTCTAAAATACAGAAGTGGTGCTAATGTGATATAATTCATAACTGGTTGCTGTTACAAAAAGTCACCTTCAAGCATTCGGGTCTATTCTCCTTTCTTCTCTGGCAAGTGATTTACTTGATGACAGGTAGCTCAGCAAAGCTATCTGACTGAAATCAGATGGTTTCTTACCTTGTTTGGTCTTTGTCCACCTTCTCTTGCCCATATTTTGAAGAGCAGGATGGGGCTGACTGGGCTAAACGCATTTTACAAATGCTTTTGTCAGGTTACAGAAAAGCAGATGTTAAACATTCATTTCTACTGAGGTTGAAGTGGGATTTTAAATATTTAAAGGAGTAATTCATGTAAAGGGAATTCTTACCGCTTCCTAAAATGATCATTTCTCATAATTTGGGTTTGCATATCCATATTCAATTAACCTAAAATCTCTATTGCTTTAGTCTTGCTCCCTTCACATTCGCTCTTTATATTAAAATGTGTTCTCAATACATGCCAGCAGGCCTGTATTTTAAGCTAATTATGATTGTCATCCTTATCATACTTGATTACTTTTTCCCAAGGACAGAAATTGTTGGGCAAGTGGCATGGGGGTGGAAATTGGAGCTCTGAGCCAACAAATGTAACGATGACAGAACTGGGACACATTACCTGATCACTAAAATGATTCAGACCACTTGCAGATGAATTGTTTCCCTTGTTAATTCAGGCAAATGTGGCCTGGAGGTTAAAGGAATTGATCTTGAGATCAGGAGGTCTCTTCTTTATTTCCAGCTCCATCACCAGTTTGCTTTCTGACCTTCAGCAAGTCATGACTGCGTCAATACACTTGCATTGATTTTCAACTCATATGCAGGATGTGAAGCGAGTACTTCAGTATACTGCTGGATTTGGGCTGAAGTGGTACCCCCAAGGTTACACAGGAAGACTGTGAGGGAACCAAAAGTAGAGTCCAGAAGTAAACTCCAGTGGGAGGTATAAACTGTGGGGCACCTTCACTTCCTGGGCAAGAATTTTGGCCCAAGACTCAAGTCCATTGACTTTGAGAATTGCATGTTCAGATTTAAGAACAGGGCACAAGGTATATGATGATGATGTGGACAAAAACTGTAATGGGATTAGGCACTTCTCAAGCTGGATTGGCTAGCTCTTGCTGAATAAATAAGAGCTGTTCTGTAGGAATTTTAAATGCAGACATAATAATGTAGAGATGGATTTTTTCATTAGGGAATCTAAAGTCTGAGTATTTTTTGCTGAAGCTGTTCTTGAATGCTCAATTTCAGATGTGGTATGTTTTTATCATCAGCTATCTTCTTTTGTTTTTAAATACCAGATATTTTGTAATTTGATAACTCAAAATTTCTTCGGGCCAAGAGTAAGAGTCACTGAAGTCACTCATAGTGGAGGAAAGGAAGGCGAGAGGTAAGCAGTGCTGAGCAAAGTGAGAAGTTGCTTGGTGTATAAGTTTGAGAAGGACAATAGATGTTGCTGCTCTTACCACTATCTGAAAAAATTCTGTAGTTTTTTGCATTGCTTCAAAGTGAAATTCAGATTTTACACATGGAAAATTAATCTTATCTACCAGTGACTAGTTTGCTTCTGTCTTTCATACGGATATAATGCTCAATAGTGTTTTTTACCCTAGTGACATTGTTTATTCTGGGTCTTCCCCCATGGTTTTTTGGCCCAGCCCCAGGCTTTTGCTGTAATGGGGGTATTTTTTTCCTCATTACTGAGAGCCGGTCGATGTTTACAGAGAAGATGATGCAGTGTGGTGGCGGTGGTACCAGCGGTCTTGGCTCGCTTCATCCCGCCTGGCAGAGTATCCTGCGCTCTCTGCTCTCCTCTCATGACACCCCCTGCTCACTGTGTAAAGTGACTTCATGCAGCAGGGCATGGAGATCTCGAAAGTCCAGTTTGGCCTGAAGCCAGCCGACTCGGGGCTGTCATCGCTGCATGGAAGGTGACAGTGAAGTTGGCTTGTGGTTGTGTTCTCCTTGCCTTGGGCCCCTTCATCACTCGCTGCATTCCCCTGGAAGGGCTCTGTGGTGTACGTGGTGGCCGGGGGAGCTGGCTAGGGGTCTGTGTGACCCATGTCTCTGTTCCGGCTTGCCCGGGGCTGCGGTTGGCAGGCTGTGCCTCCCGGCATCCGACCCCAGCCACCGAGCAGCACAGCTTCTCTGCGTGCCTCCCTTCAGCTGGGTGCTCTTTCTCGCTGCGGAGCATGGGCAGCAGCTTGCATCAGGATAGGCGGATGGTTCATAAAGTACTGTGCTTTTATTTTTATCCAGTGTAGCTAAGGCATTGGTAGTATAACTCAAAAGAACAACCTAATAATAAACCCGTGCTTACATTCAAAATCTGGGCTGAGTGTCCCTGCTTGGCGGTCTCTTCTTGCTGCTCCCTCTTTTGAAGCGGCTTGGATCGACATGAGTTGGTCATGCATTTGGTTGCAGTTAGCAACGCGGTACCAGCCTGTATTTTAGGAAACAGCCATAATTCAGGAAAGCTGTTGTGTTCAGTGCTGGATTGTGTAATTTGTATTTTGAATATCTCCTGGGTGTAACCCTGTGTAAATTCAGTAACACTGGTGCCTGTGTAATGACAGCAGTGAATTACAGGATCAGGTAAGAAAGCGGACAAATCTTTCCTGTAAAGGCTGTCATTGAAAAGAGAAAGGTAGTAGCATTTGGTTACATTTTTTTTAAGAAACTTTCCCTTTTCTGAGGCTTTTAATTTTTTTTTTATTTGTGCCAAATAGATGCAGCTTTTTATAAGTCTTATTTTTGCTTTGCCGTTTTCTCCTCATTTTCTTCAGTTTTTTAAAACTAACTTTTACTCCATTGCAGAGGAGAAAGGTCATGGGAAGGGGAAAGAGGTGATTTAAGGAGGAAGAAGTGTTTGTTCTTGCCGTGTTCTACACTTACCAAGTCAAACAGTAATGCTGGTTGCTGCGATGTCATATCTGTTAGAAATAAATTGCATCATTAGTGACCGTTGCGGGTGGCCTGCAGTTCATCCCACTCGTCTCCTTTCAGTGTGATTTGGGGAGCAAGATGTATTTAAGTGCCTGTTTGAGGTGTTAGTGCATAGACAGGGATTTCACCAAGTGACAAGTGGTGGGACTGGCTGTCACCCTGTGTGTGGTTAGCTTGGTGCCTGCTCTTGATGATTGCTTTTAATGGCTACTTTTTGCTGGGAAGCTGAAAGTCTTCCTTTGGCTTTTATCATTCCTGTCTCACATATTGTACTTGATGTGGCCAGTAAAAGACCTTTTGTGTTTCAGACATTCCCCCCCCACCTCTTTAATCCTGACCTAAGCTTTGCTGTGAGGAGGACAAATGGCATTGCTGGGAGGGAGCTGCTGCTGTGGAAGGAGATTTGAAGAGCCTGGGTGACCGATGTGACCATGTTGTGTCTGGATGGTGGGGAAGAAAAATGCTGTTTGGGTTTGGAAGAACCATTTTGGTCACTCACTTCTCAATATTAAAGTCAGAGTGTCTTAATCTCTAGTTGAAAGGGAGGGAAGAAGCCTGTGTTTTGTTTTGTCTGTGGTGAACAAACAGATGCTATTTGAAAAACATGGGAGAAAGGAAATGAAGTCTTGAGGTTTCTTCCTTCAGTATTGTCCTTGCAATAAAAAGCCCGATATAGCTTGTTGACTTTTTGATTATTCAAATAGCATTGGGAAACCCCTGGTGCTGGAAACCCTTAGTCATGTGTGTAGCTTGACTCTTGTGTTTTGGCTGTAAGAAGAGCTAACAGATGAAGGAGAGAAACCCTTATGTTTGGTTGGGACTCACTGTGCTTTTGTTTTGTTTCCCCTTTTTTCTCTCTGCCCTGTGTGTTTTATTTGGGGTTGACTTGAGGATAGGGATGACTTAGAATCATTGAATCGTTTAGATTGGAAAAGACCTTTAAGATCATCCAGTCCAACCATTAACCTAACATTACCAAGTCCATCACTAAACCAATTAAGGGCAGAGTAGCAATTTCATGTTTCCTGGCCTGGTGGCTGCATTATTTATAATAAAAGTAAAAGCTAGGAATCATTAAGATTGGAAAGGACCTCTGAGATCATCATTCTAATCATCAACCCAACACCACCATGCCCACTAAACCATGTCCCAAAGTGCCACATCTACCTGTTTTTTGAACACTTCCAGGGATGGTGACTCCACCACCTCTCTGGGCAGCCTCTTCCAATGCTTGACTACCCTTTCCGTGAAGAAATTTTTCCTAATTTCCAACCTAAACCTCCCCTGGCGCAGCTTAAGCCCATTTCCTCTTGTCCTATCGCTAACTACGTGGGAGAAGAGCCCAACACCCACCTCACTACAACCTCCTTGCAGGTAGTTGTAGAGAGCGATAAGGTCTCCCCTCAGCCTCCTCTTCTCTAGGCTAAACAACCCCAGTTCCCTCAGCCGCTCCTCATAAGGCCTGTGCTCCAGACCCTTCACCAGCTTTGTTGCCCTTCTCTGGACACACTCCAGCACCTCAATGTCTTTCTTGTATTGAGGAGCCCAAAACCGGACACAGTATTCCAGGTGCAGCCTCACCAGTGCCGAGTACAGGGGGACAATCACCTCCCTGCTCCTGCTGGCCACACTATTCCTGATACAGGCCAGGATGCTGTTGGCCTTCTTGGCCACCTGGGCACACTGCTGGCTCATGTTCAGCCGGCTGTCGACCAGCACCCCCAGGTCCTTTTCGGCCAGGCAGCTTTCCAGCCACTCTTCCCCAAGCCTGTAGCGTTGCATGGGGTTGTTGTGACCGAAGTGCAGGACCCGGCACTTGGCCTTGTTGAACCTCATACAGTTGGCCTCGGCCCATCAGTCCATCCTGTCCAGGTCCCTCTGCAGGGCCATCCTACCCTCGAGCAGATTGACACTCCCACCCAACTTGGTGTCATCTGCAAACTTACTGAGGGCGCACTCAATCCCCTCATCCAGATCATTGATAAAGATATTAAACAAGGCTGGCCCCAAAACAGAGCCCTGGGGAACACTACTCGTGACCGGCTGCCAACTGGACTTAACTCCATTTACAACTACTCTCTGGCCTCGGCTACCTAACCAGTTTTTTACCCAGCGAAGAGTACGCCCATCCAAGCCATGAGCTGCCAGCTTCCCAAGGAGAATATTGTGGGAGATGGTGTCAAAAGCTTTGCTAAGGTCCAGGTAAATGACATCCACAGCCTTTCCATCATCTACGAGGTGGGTCACCAGGTCATAAAAGGAGATCAGGTTGGTCAAGCAGGACCTGCCTTTCATGAGCCCATGCTGGCTGGTCCTGATCCCCTGGTTGACCTGCACTTGCCTGTTGAGTTCACTCAAGATGAACCTCTCCATAATCTTTCCCAGCACCGAGGTCAGGCTGACAGGCCTGTAGTTCCCCGGGTCCTCCTTCCGGCCCTTCTTGTAGATGGGTGTCACATTGGCAAGCCTCCAGTCATCAAGGACCTCCCCTGTTAACCAGGACTGCTGATAGATGATGGAAAGTGGCTTAGGAAGAGAAATGCTTGGCAGGGAATGAGCCTAAAAGATTGGTAGGGGTGTGTAGGGGCAGCCGCAGAGTGCCAAAGGGAATAGTTGCGGGGGGACGGGGAGAAAAAGTCAGGGAGAAGAGGATAAAGATTTTGGAAAAATAGAATAGGTTTTGACAGGAAAATATTATGTCAAGAGCTTGATTAAATAGAAGAGTTGAAAAGTGGTGTGTTCTGGAAAAAAAAGGTTATTTAATAAGAGACTACTATTAGGTGAAAAATTCACATTGCTGTTTTCTCTGAATATTACTTGAGCTTTCAGCCTGGAAACCCTGTAATGAAATAGATAGGAGCAAAATATAGAGAATGGAAAGGAGAACACAAAATAAACTGCCATTTAATTGTTGGATTTGAACAGTAAAACATGATGCAGCATGTTACAGTTCTTGAAAATCAAGTAATTACAAAATAAAAAAATACCAGCATCTGGTGGTGGGTAAAACACTGGTGTGCTATGTCAACATCAACAATGCATGTATATATTCACTCATGTATGGATGTAATATAGTCACTCATATCATACCTGCATGAATAGCTGCACATATGCAGGCAAGTGGTGTCCTTCCCAGCTGAATAAAATGCTTTGACTGCTTTGCCTGCTGAGGACTCAAGCAGTCGATCTCAGTAAATCTTCCTTTCACCGTAGACAGTTCAGGTGTGATTCTCAGCTCATGTAGAAGGACAGAGATCTGTTTGAGTTCATAGAGCTGAGATGATTTATCTCAGCTGAAGGGGGTAATATGTGACAACTCCTTATTGTAAATGTGAAATCAAATCAGTTTTTTTCACTTGTTGGGTTTTACCATTTAACACAGCTTTTATATATGCCTCCTTGGTAATGGCTGATTAATACTTAATGAAGACAAATGGCGTTTTCAGCATAAAATGTAAGGATTACTCCAAAAGCAGCAGCCTTCTGAGATTGCTTCCTCCAGGTCAGTCCTATCTGCCATTCAACTCTGTGGCTTGAGAAAGCATCACTTAAACTATAATTTTTATTCTGCTTTGTATTTTTAAGCTGAAAGTGTAAAATATTTTCAATTAAAATGCAGTTTCACTGTTTCAGCTTTCCAGAACTTGTGATAAAATTAACCCACGCAGAGTTGAGAGCAAAGCAAGGCTGTAATGTATCACAGAAGCCTTCTCTGCAGCCTTGGAAGGTTAAAGATAGACAACTAACCTAGACATTTTCCACAAATAAATGTTTTAAAATAAATTCTCCAAGCTGATGGCCCTCTTTGTTTTAATGGTACAATATTTGAATGTCAGAATTACTCCTATACAGGTGCATATGGAAATGAATAAGCCAAAAGTTAAACTAGCAAGTAAATGTGTATCAATCTGGCATACATAACAGTGATTTAAAAAATGTTTGACAGTTTGTAAAAATAGCTGTAACTGGGAAATCATCACTAAGCAGATACATTTCCCATGGGATCCTTGGGGGACCAGATTTTGGACTGATGCTAGTTAATTGTTCTAATTTATGATCCAGAACAAAACATAGTCTTTTATTGATCAGGTTTACAGAGCCCTAACAAAAGTTAGGACGATGGTAAATGGAGAGGAGGAAAACAGCAAGTCATTAACACAAAGTTGTGAATACCTAGTGATTTGGGTGACAGCCCAATTTTAGCAATTTTAGTAAGGGTAAGTGTGTAGAGGAATAAATTCTTGGTGGTGCTTACCAAGTAGAGGACCCTCTTCTGTTGAAAGGGAGGTCTGAAAAGGGTTTGAGGATGATGGTTTACCTGGTGGCCTGCGGCTCCCTGGGCCACAGGAGAGCTAATGCTGCCTGGGCATGTGTAAGTGTGGAGCACAGAGCGGAGAGGGGAGGTTATACTTGCTCGTCGTATGGGTCCTGCCACAGCCTTCATTGTGGTGCTGTGTGATGTGGGGGCACCCTGATTTCAGCAAGTTGTGGTGTTATTTTTGAGTGTGTTTGGAAGAAAGCAAGAAATGTGAGGAAATGCCTAGAAAACTTGCCACAGAACCATGGAAAGTTAAGGGGTGCCTCAATCACAACGTATAGGTTCTTGCATAGAGAAGAGACCCATGGCCATGAGGAGCAGACAGACGCACCACAAGATCCAGTGGCTGGAAGCTGAGGATATGTCAATTCAGATTAGCAAAAGGATGTGTTTTTGGAGGAGAGTTTGACATCGAATCAGTTTCCCAAGGTGGATTTTCTGCTCCTGGCAAGTTTAGAAAGGAGATGAGTTGTGTTTCTGAAAGATGAACTACAACTTAATTGGGCATTATTTTAGGGAAGTCTTCTGGAAAGGACGCTTTCCTTTTTTCCTTTCTCTCCTGCTCTTTCTAGCCCTCTCTGCGTGAGACCTCAGAAATGCGAGAACAGCATTTGTTTCCTATGGAAAAACTTTTAAGTCTGTGCTTCTGTCTAGCAGTTTTGTTGTCCGCCTCCTTCAGAGTCATACTGTCAGAGTGATCCTGTATTTGGGATACTTATTGTTCACCAGCTGCAACATTACTAGAAATTTCACAATACATTTGGCAGGCTATTAGTGACTGAAACCAAAGCTTATTCTTTTGTATGCTAATTATGAAATATTACTACCAGTAAAGGCCGGATAAGTATCCAGTATTCTGGAACCACTGAAACTAAGCCTTGCAATACTGTGGGATTCCTTCATTCCTGTTTAATCTAGAAGAAAGCTACTTCTGTAGTGGCCTCATGAATATTACTATCCCATGCTATGT
Source organism: Pelecanus crispus (assembly GCF_030463565.1). NCBI lineage: Eukaryota > Metazoa > Chordata > Aves > Pelecaniformes > Pelecanidae > Pelecanus > Pelecanus crispus. The sequence continues at coordinate 63,010,034 of NC_134643.1, read as the reverse complement.
AGCATATCCATAATATTTGGAGGAAGAGTCTCAATCTATTTAAAATTTTTAGTCTATCCAACATTCTATTTGATAGTGATACCAGAATATCTGTCATTTGCAACTGCTGCCTGGTTTGAATCTCCTTTAAATGCTCTCATTGGAAGTAAAATCACAGAAAGATCTTTCTTCATTCACTCCTTTTTCCTCTTGGAGTTGGTGTGCTTGGCCCATCCACTTGGGTATGTGTGAGGCATGACTGCATTTCCTTGCTGTAGACGAAGTGCATCAAAAGGTTTTAATTGAACTCATTGAAACGATGGGAGCAATGGAAGGAGATAGAGGAAGGGAGTAGAACTGCTGAAAGATAAGCAGGCACTGAAAGCTCATACATTCGCTGCTCTGAATGGTTTTCTTGTGTTTGGGGAATTTCTCCTTAGAGAAAGACAGATCCAGAGCACTCAGTACATCACCCGAGGTTGGCTGTAAAGCTGGGCTCTATAATGGAAATACAGATTATGCTAATTGAGATGAAGTTTTATAGTGCTAATGTGTATTTTACTCTTCTGTGTGCTGAAGTGCAGCCTGGGTCTGAGGGAGCTGACAATGTCCTATTCATATGTAAAATGTTTTGAAGGATCCATGGTTTGGAATATTTCAAAACTGCCACATGAGGGGATTCTTACATCTGAAAGCAATATTATCTGTGTACAGCTCGTTGCTAACAGAGAGAGAAGAGTGTGTGAAAGCAGCTGCCCAGCCTCCGTGTACAGATGTACAGATCCTGCTGGAAGAAGGCAGGAGCACTGGAGAGCTTCCACAGTCCGATGGGGCTGGACACGGCCCAGCAGTGCTCTGCAGACGTGGACCTGCCCTGATCCTGGTCAACTGAGGCGATAACTGGCTGCTGGAAAAGTAAAAGATCTTGCAAAGAAGCTGATTGCGTCTCTGCGCCTTGGGATTACTTGGAGTTTAGAAGTATTAAACAGAAGAAACTCTTGGAATAAGACAGCAAAGCCCAGTTGTGTATTAATTATTAGTCTGGATATTCTGCAAATCGCAGAATCAGGCCTTTACTCTCTGTGAACTTTTTTCCTTTTAATATCAGCATTTGGCCTTCACATTGCCAAGGAAGTAGCACCCTTAATTTATAAGAGCTCATCTGCTTATCCAACAAGCTGCAGTCGTAATCCTCTTTGCCATAATGAATGACTGCTCTGGAAGTGATTACCACAGGATTTCATACTTTATTTCCCACTTATCAGATTGTTTAGTGCTTCTTTTTTGTAAAGAAAATCATTGTTCGCAAATCACAGTGAAGTATCAGGAGGATGTGATCGCACTAAAAATATCAGGGGCACTGCTTCAGAGGTGGAAAATCTTTGTCCATCTGGACATGTCGCTAGGACAGAAATCACTTGTGTCCCTTGATTTCTGTTTGTGTCGGGTCAGGTGTGCGTATGTGTGTGTGCAATACTTCTGCCTGAAGCTCAGAGCTCAAAAGTTTGAGCCTTTCATTGCTCCGGGTTAAAATGATTGCTGCAGCTCTATTTTCTATTCTGCTTGGCTTGTGAGAAGACTTGCTGTGCGTTTGAGTATATCCATAGCAAATATGATTTTGTGTTTCATCTTCAATGCACATCTGTTGAAGAACAGCAAAGAAACAGTAGCTCAAATAGACTGCAGCTGCAGCAGCCGTCGTTTTCCTTTTGACCGTGATTCAAGATAAATGCTTTTAAAATTACAGCTTTCTAAAGAAACCTTCCTCCTTTAAAGGTTTTTCTCTCACTCCCTCTTTTTGGAGCGAGTTCATACATCATGTTTGTTAAGTAGACTGGTACTGACAGTGTAATGGAAGTAGTGGGAAATACAGAAAAAGAAATCTGGCTTCTCATTTTTTCAGGACAATGCAAATGCAGCTTTTTTCTTTCCTGGACCTACATTTACACAGTTTTCATTTGAACTTGCATCAGAGAGATGGGATATAGCCAACTATCCACAGGCTTGAAAACTAGGCTGATAAGAAGAACAGAGCAGAGCATTCAACTCTTTGCTATAAAGAGAACCCACCAGCAGATGTGCCTGCTGATGTTGTTACAGCCAGTATCTAGAAATTGGAGGAAGGCATATTTGGAAACCTGTGAGGTTCACTAGAAATTTTCCAACCTTCCCAGATTATTTCAGTCTCATTTTCCAAAACACATGGCTAACTTGTAGTGGAAAAGTAAGAAAATGTGTAATGTCCAGAAAGAGAGTTTTTCTTTGCATTTTGATATACTGGATCCACAGTGTTCCTTCATGCAAATTCATAATACACGTTTGTTTGTGAAATAAGTATAGTTAAAGTTGGTCACAATTCCTTAGTTTCTTTCTTCCTTTGTAGAAAGTTGCATTTGAGACAAAAAAAGAAAAAAAAAAAAAGAAACAAAGAGCTTCTTAAGTTGATGTGGATGGCAAAAAAAAAAAGATTTTTTTTATTTATGAAGACTTAGAGACAGTTCTGGGGGAAAAGAAGTGGACCCTTTTGATCAATATTTTGGGACATCTGGCTTTACTAATGGCTGGTGTAAACCAGGGCATACACAGAGGCGCGCAGGCAGCTGAGGTGGTCAGCGATCCATCCAGAATTGACCTGTGAAATACTGTGGTGCCCCTGAATCTGCATTTCATGCCAGAGAAAACAAGGTTGTATCAGAAAAGTTCTGACCAAGTCTAATATAGTTTGTAGTTTGCACCCACAAAAACTTGGTGCATTAAAAGCAGTGTATGCCTGTGTGCGACAGAGGTAAACAAAGCAGAGCTCTCCTGTGTGAGAAGTAAAGCCTACGGGAAAGTCTCTTGATTTAGGTTGGTGGATAATTTCTTGAGACTTCTGAAGAAATTCTGTGTGGATTAACATTTTTTAAAAATTACTGGAAAAAAGTTGCTCTTTGTTCATTAACAAGAAAGATGTGCTAATTTATGCCGCATGCAACATCCATAGGGTGGCCAAGGATCTAAGTCTCTGCATAATTTCACCCAAGGATATTAACTTCCCCACCATGCCCAATTAAACCCATTCCCATGCTAATCTGAGAACAAACAGGATAAAATACAAATTTATTTCTGGAAATCTGTCTAAAGTAAAAAGTAATTAAATATCTCTCTATTCTTTGGAGGGCATTTACAACCTTTGTAATTAGCGATTAGAGCTTAGAAACAAACATTAAGATTCAGTTTCTTGCTGTGCCAGGATTTATTTCATGTAACTTCAACCATCAACCCATCTAGGGTTGCTGGTCAGCAGAAGGGAAGGGAGCCACCTCCATTGGCACGTGGGGTGACCCATCTCTGCAGCTCTCCATTAATTGTAGGAGCTTAAATGAGTAGCTTAGAATACACACCTGGCTTCCTAAAATGAATTCGATCTGTAGCAACTAATTCGCTTTGTGGAAGTTTTTAACCTCTTTGCCTCTGTTTTTCTTATCTGTGAACTGAGGACTGTGAATTTGTTGGTCCCTGGTCCTGTAACTAGCGGCTTTGCTGCTCGTCTTGACCGCAATCGTTTCACTAAGGCATGACCTCTTCTTTATTTTTCATCCTTCACTTTAGTCATATCCATCCGCAGTCTTACTTTAGTAAGTCCCTCTGGTACATGAATGGGAGCGGAAACATCAGAGGAGGGTAGGATAAACATGTTGAATCAATGAACCAGTATTGCTAACCCAAAATACAGCATCTCTGTTCCTCAGGGGGAGTTCTAAAACACTGGAGCTTTTTGAATTGTTTCTTTGCTATGTGCATACAACATCCAGCTCAGTAGGGTCTCTAGTTTGTCAGTTTGTCCATGAGGCACAGTGGTGTTACATGGGGTAAGGTGCTCTGGCCACAGATTTTTACTTGTTTCTCACGCTGAGTAAAACCCCGTGTTACTAAGTACTGTCTGGTGTGAGGCAAAATCTCCATTAAAGTAGAGAATAAGTATTATCTCATGCTCTGCATTTAAGACTTTGGCATGCTCACATACAATACCTAATCTGATTTTTACTTTCTAAAAATAGTTCTCCCAAGCTCCAGCAAAGAATGCTACAGTTTTGCCTTAAGAAAATGAAAGAGGTCAGGCAAGAGTTTAGTCATAAATCCTTGTACCTGCAGTCGCCAGATGAAGGACCGATAATTTAGTCTAAAATCCCGAGCTGAACACAGCAAAGCACAAGGTCCCAGATGTCACAAGACGTTGCTATCAATCTGTCGGTCTTTGTGAACTGCTGCTGAAGGATTAGTAATCATAAATCATTGCCAGGAGAGCTATCTGAAAGTCTCCTTACTCAGGCTCTCTGGAGCCAGTGCTGGGTGACAGCATTTGCATTCTCTCTCATGCTCCTGGTCACTGATTAAAATTTAACCCTTCCACACCATTTGGGGTCCTTAGCCTGATTAGTCTGCAGAAAGAGGCATAGGAATTGTAATGAAAGTTTGAAATTAGGTAGTCTTTTTGTCCCTGAGTTTCCGGTTTTGCCTGTGATTTGGACTTGGCTGAAGCCTTGCAGAGCAGATTGTTGCAAATTATTAGGGAAGGCTCATTTTCCTGAAGCAGAACGAGCTGGTTACTAATGACAAGCTTGTTCAGCACGATTTTAGCTAAGTGTCTGAAAGGTATGTGGACAGGATGTTCCAAATTGTAAAAATTCGGTCCAAGAGCCTCTGATGACCTCTGGAAAAGGGCTGCTTCCTAGGGTCACTTACTTCAACTTTGCCCTGAGTATTTTCATGCTTCAAGAGTGTTGCATGTGCAAAATATTGTCGGATCGAGCCTTGCTTTGTTTGTATTTGGATGTGACTAGTTTGCCCTTAGCATAATTCTTGCCGGTACAGATGGAACAGTAGTTTTATAATATCATTTACAGACTTATGCTTATGACTGAGCTATGGATGTCTCAGTGCCTCTGAGAAGGTGTTTAGTTTAGTATTTGAATGTGTATTTCCATACTTCATCCTATGTATTCAATAGAAGTAATTTTCTGTGCTGCTTTGGGGTCATAGCAGAAATCTATGCGAGAGTTTGGAAGACAAACTATGTCCAAATCTTTAGCCGAAGAGAATCTCTAAACTTTCAGTATGGGTATCATTAATTATTCTTGCTTTGCTTTAAAAATTCAGGAAGTTTGAGGGCAGTAGCTTATTTAAATGTGGCTAGGGATGCCAAAGATGTAACTGTTTTGATGCTGCTATCTTGCCTGGGCCAAGTGGCACTGATTTTTCTGTCTAGGTTGGGTAGGGAATGTTTCAGTGAATGTTCAGCCCTAACCCGGTTGTTTTCAGTTCTAGGAGGAGGTACTAGGTTATGTACCTGCTCTTTGCTGTCAATAAGATGCTCCATGGAAAGCATTTACCCTGGCCTGAAATTAGGGGCAGTTGGACAGCAGTGTTAGCTGGAAAGCGATGTACTTCAGCCAAAAGAAGCAAGCAGACTGCTGTCAATTTTCAACCTTTCATACAGAAATCAGACCAAAAAAGAAGAGAAATCAGACAAAAAAAAGGAATATTTTTGACTTTTTTCTTTAAAACAAGAACAGGATTCCATCTTCAACTGGAATCTCACCATACTGCTGCCAATGCATACTTTCTCCTGAGCAAGACAACTTGTATCTCAAATAAGTGGAATGAATTACGTATATCAGCTTTAAGCAATGCTGTATTAGGGAATATTGTCTTTCTACTTTAGACCAATGTAATGAAAAATTAAATATTAATATGTCCTCAGAACTTTTCTCAAATATTTGTAATATAAGACAGTTAATTTAAGAGACAGTGAACAGAGGTAAAGTTTTTACATTTTGTTTTTGTTATCGTACAAGTAATTAGAATAGTCCAAGCAACATAAATTAAATGTTACCAAATAGGAAAACAGTTGCTAGATAGCAGTTGGGGAACTTTTAGTCTACAGAAGTCTTGGAAATGGGAGCTTCTGACATTTACAGGATTGTAAGATGGTAGTGATACAGGTGGCTGCTGAATGCATGCACCCAGCATTTGAAACGTCACTTGTTTGTCTCTGTAAGTCCAGTGGAAGAAGGGACAATTATTTTGTCTTCTCTTCTGGCAGAGTCTCCTCTGTGACTTGATCCCACACAGGCTTGTGAGAAATAGTTTCATTTGCCCTTCTGACACTTTGTGAGTGAAGGTGACCTTTATGGTTTTAAGTCTCCCAAGAGTCTTGGTTCCCATGATCTTCCCCACTTCTCTTCTGTCTAGATAGTCCCAGTGCTCACATACATTTTCAGGCCAGTAATCTCCCAAGAGAAGTGCCACCATGTCCCCTCTCTCAGTTTCTCTGTAGCCCCTGATAGGGAGAGGCAGAAATTGTGTTGATGTGGCTTCTTATTTTTAGTATTTTCTCCCGTCATTGTTCATCCTGTGGGAATACCAGAGGTCTCCCCTTCTGGGACAGGGTCTTTGTAGATTACCAAGGGCATTATAAATGCCTTCTGCCAAGTAGAGGTGACAGCTTAAGCCTGGTTCACATGTTTCCATGTGAATGATCTTCAGTCTCTGAAATGTCACACAAAAAAATGAAGGCTTTATACCATGCCTGCCTGCCTGCCTGCCTGCACGTTTCCCCCTCCCCATCTGTGCCCATTATTCTAGGCACTGTTGTCTTGCATTTTTGGCTAGATGCAACCCAGAGGTGACATCCCCTCTTGTAGATGCTAAGATCTGGTGGGTGCCTTGCCATGTGCTGCTCTGTCACTTGTAACCCTGCCTTTGCCATCACGGGTTCGGCACCTGGGGGACCTGGGGAGGAGATGCTGGTAAACACATAGATTGTTGGATGATGGCAGGAGTTTCAAAGGCTACCTGGCCTGGATGATGACCTGCAAGCTCTCAGTATGGTCCCAAACCATGCCTTTCCAAAGGGTGTTTTTAATTGGAAGGATCTACATTTTAAGTCATAGTCATCTAATGGATCAGGACTGTGGCAAAACCTTGGACTTTTTTACTGCACAGATACTAGAGGAAGGTTTGACTGAGGAGCCCTATGTTCTCATGCTCAGGGCAATGTAATTCATAGGTCAAATTCCTGCTCTTGGTACTACTGGGTCTAAATGGAGTTTTCTAGAAGTTGTGCATGGATGCTTCTGTTCCGAGATAATTTAAGGCCTGCACATTTAGTTTCCTTCTCTCTATGTATATATACACAGATGATTATTATGTTGATAAGCTTTCAATTCAGCAGGACTGTTTATCTTTCTCTCTTGAGAAACTGAAATTTGGTGCCTAGATAACATATTCTCCAGACTCGCTATTGAATTAATGAATAGTGATTCCACAGACTGTAACAAGACGGGCCAAGATTGCATTTTGGACAAATCATTCCTAGAGATGGAAAAAAGGTCTTTTTCCTACAGCTCTTGTATTGAAGTAACAAACTAACAATTCATTCAGTTGCTCACAGTCCCGGCTAAATTCAGGGGATTGCTGATTTTGCTGCAGTTGCAGTATTAACACCACTCTTTAATCATTAAAGGCATTAAATGCTGCTGTCAGCTGCTTTGCACACTTAGTGTGCATGAACGTGATCTTTTAATCAGTTCTTGGAGCCATGCATATGCAATACTTATCATTAGATTATAATTAACTGTAATTATGTATGGAGATCAGCCCAAGCCATAAAATGTAAATTTAGATATTTACTATGTTAATAAGAAGATTTGGTGAAGATAAAGGGCTTGATTTTTTTAATTTTTACTACCACAATAGTGTGACGGAGTCTTAGCAAAAGTGTGGTTAAAATTAGTACGGCTGCAGTTAATGTCCATATTATGGTTTTCTTACTGCAGATTGCTATAGATGAGATTCAGGCCCAAAAGGTCATGTCATTCACATAATGAAACACTGCCTCAGAGAAGCTGAGACAGTAGAAAACTGATTGCAGGAGCCCTGAGAGGTGAGTTTGTCCAAGGCAAGCCAGCAAGTGTTTTGAACTATATATAAACATTCCTGATATATTCACCAAAGGAGAATTTCGCAAAAGCTGTGAGTGGGATTTCTGCTGAGGAATGGGGAGTATTCCCCTTTATTTCGATGCTGCAGTTCAATTCCAGGCACAAGTATTTTCCAGGTGTGCGCAGAGGTGCCATATACAGCTGTGTCAGGGCATGCTGTTCCTGACACCGGTAAACAGGGAACAGAGTGCTGTGTTGAGCTGCTCTGTTGCTATGCTAACTCTGCAGTCTTCTTCTAAAGGCTTTATTGAAAAAACAAACCAATTAAGTAATATTGGGAATCATAAAAAAGATTTAATGGCTTTTGTGACTAAGGTTCTACTTTAGCATTTAGCTTTTGCTGGGGGGGCAGTTGCTTTTTTTTTTTTGCAACTTTTGTTTGTTTTTTTACATCTGGGAATCAAATCTTGCACATTGTGCAAATAATTTAATCTTTGTGGCTGTTAATGCTGCATATAAAATGTTGCTGTGTTGATACCTGCTGGCTAAGTGAAGCAGGAAGGGATACATTTATGCACGTTACTGTTTGCTGTATTTAATGGAAATGAAAAGTGAAGTAATAAATTAGGGAACACCACATTAGAATTATTCTTCTTCATTTTGGAACAAAGCATCAGTGCTTCAGGATCCTGGTTAATCACAGTCTAATGACCTGGATACACTGAAACATTCCCCTCTCTCTTTCCCCCTGCTTTGGTGTTTTAAATGGAAATGATGTGGTTTGCTGTTGACTGGAAGGGTCCATTTTAGAAAGTTTTCTTGTAATGGTGAGGAGGCTACAAAATGATTTTCAAAGCATCCCTGAACAGTTCCTGGTACAAGAGTATGGAGGGGGACAGACAGGGACGGGATGGACAGGAGCTCTGTAGTTAGAAAGGCTGCTGGATGTCTCACACCCTCACGTTAGTGTCTTCTTCCTAAAACTACTTCCAGACACTGGAGGCTGACATTACTCATGCAAAATCTTTTTAAAGTTTTAACTTTTTAAAACACTTTCTAAGTTAACTTTCAAAAAGGCACATTAGCACAAAAACGAAGGAATAGCAATACTTGGCTACGTGACTAAAAATGCTCGGAAGTTAATCAGGTATTTAAACATGTAAATGAAAATTATAGCCTCTAATAACATTACTGTCCTAATTGTGAAGAAAATCAAAACATTTAGCCAGTTTGTTTGCTAAGCATATGTCTGACTCCTGCCACAAGACTTGTGGAATCTCTCTTTGCTCAGGGGAAAAGCGACACGGCACGTTATTAGATAATTACCTTCAATTGAAAAATAGATATGAATCTATTATGTTTCCAGACTGGAATTGTATACAGTTTTCTGTGGTTCATGTTACTTGACATATCAATTATGATTGCATATCAGCCCTCTGTATTAAAACATTACTTGACTCTATTCTCTGGCTCTTGGCTTGAAGCCTGCAATATCGTCTCTGCAAGTGGTGCAGCTCAGAACTGTTGCTATAGGACACTTCTGTAGCTTCTGGTTACAAAACATGGCAAGCGGTGGTAAAAGCGTGCCCGACTCTGCTTAATGCCTTTGGATTCCCAGCAGGATCATCTCTTCTCTTCTTTTGGTTGTGTCTTAATTAAACCTTGACGAGACAAACCTCCCCTCGCTGCAATGCCTGGTGCGGGCATCTGATTGCCTGATGCTCGTTCCGTAGCTAGCAGAGGAAGCTGGGGCAGAGGAGTGTTCGGAGGGGATGATGTGGGCCGCGTGAGATTAGAAGGACAGGCAAGCTCTTGTTTTCCTCGTGACTATAGAGGGTGATCGGAGCCAAATGTCTTTTATGTAGACTTCTATGGCCATAAAGGTCTAACCTGAAACTGATGATCTCTGCGCCTGCTGGGGCTCAGATCCAGGTCTCTCCTGGAAACACTTTATCATCCAAAATGCCCCTCCGTCAGACCCTTGACAAAGCCTTTGGTTTGAAAACCTGCTGGTCTCTAACTGGGATGGCATAGCATATGTTGGTTTTCAGATCAGTCAAATATTCAGTTGCAATATGTGGAGCAAAATACAGTTTGTAGCAAGAGGTGCAGCGATGATTGTATGTGCGTCGTGTACTGCTGAGTGTCTGTTCTAGAGAAACCGAAAAGTTAGGCCAAAAACTTTAAAATCAGATGATTTAATCTTAGGTTCCTGTGTAATTCTGTAGTTAGGCTAAGAGAGGCTCAAACGTTGCCTCTCAGAGATGCTAATTATAGGAATCCATCCAACTCCTCTCTGATGATCAGAGAAGCAGGTACCTAGCGCTGCTGAAAATCATGTCACTTTGTTTCCTATGCTTGAATTTTTGTGCACCAAGCTAGAAGTTGTTGGATAACAGCTTTTATAAGAGGGGAACCAGAGAGCTTTTTTTTTTTTTAGTAACTTCCACAATAGGTAAAGGATTTAGCTCTTGGACAATTTCTAGGGAAGTAAAATTAGGAATTAAGACACAACACTGTCTAGAATCCCATGATCTGTCAGAGAATCTCTTCTTGCTCTAGGTATTCAATAGGTTACTGCTAACCAATGTTGCTAACCTGTATTAATTTCAATTTCCCCTTGCAGTAATGCGTAGAAATCCATTTGGGATGGACATTTGCTGCCGGAAAGGATCCAGAAGCCCACTCCAAGAACTGTATAATCCCACCCAGGTGAGTGTCTTGTGGCTATGATCAAACTTCCCAGCACAGTGCACAAATGCATTCTCTCTTGAAGGTATTTTGGTCTGTTTTTTCTCATTTATATGCAGTAGCTGCCTTCAGCTTGGAGAAGTGATCCTGGGACCTGCAGAGTTCAGCCATAAAGCTCTACAGTTTTTGCTAAGGGCCTGATTTTTAAAGGTTTTTAGTTGTCTAATGATGTGGACCCCTCTAAAATTTTTTCTTAGGTACCTAAAAGCCTTGAAAGAGTACCTTTTAGATCTCCTAGCTAGAAGCTGAGGCATCATAATTTAATCTGTCAATCAACACACAGAGTGGCAGGGTGGGGTGAGAGAATGCGACATGATATACGTGAAACAAGGAGTGCAGTAAGACTGTAAATTGCAATAATAATACATGCATATCATTTATACGGCTTTCAGGTAGCCAGCTGCCCTTTCTGGCCTGGTTCATTGCTTGTACACAGCAAACACAGTAGCTAATACTCTTCCTTACACTGTGTGCTATTTAACACCTGGTGGTCTTGATGGGAGCTTAGGATAATCTGAGCTAGAGTTCTTCTTATGACAAGCAGCGCAGGAAAGCTACGTGAAATTTCTGCTCCCATTTGCTCCTCTAGATCAGTTTATTCCCTACATGTGGGCTGAATTGGCACATTCAGGAGCAGCATTTCCTGTTGGCAGCCGAGAGGAAGTGCTGCCATTGAGAGAAAATGCCAGCTGACTATTAAACATATTTATTAAGGTTTAACAACCACCTATTATATATTTATCCATCAATGAATACATTGAGTTTTACTAAATTGGCTATTAAGGAAAGTGACTATCCCAATAAATCTAACTTGTTAGATTTAACAAGGCAGTAAATGGTTTAAATACTATTTGATTATGAAGACGCTTACTATATAGTGTGCAAAACTATAGTTTTGCACAAAATCCAAGTGATTTAAAGTATTTATATGAAGAATTGACAACAACCCAAAGATATGTGATATCTGTTGTGTAGTGCAGTAAAGCTTCATTTGCCTGATAGTGCTGTTTTTATGAACATAGGCTGACTTTCTAATTCAATTTGAATTCTGCGCATGGCTGGCAACATGAGTTTATCATACTAATATACTGGCCTTTATTGACCATTATGTGAGTTAGCATTGTGTAAATGGAAAGTGCATGTAAAAGCCCCGAAGAGGAACAATCCAGTGCTACAAAGGAAGAGTATTAGCATTTGCAGGTCGAATTTGAAGTCTCTTTGCAGATGCTCAAGAAGGGTGGGGAAGGGAAAAGAGGCTGGCCAACTAATTATTCTCTCTAGGGTCTGCTGTGTGTCAGTCAAAACCTCCTTGCCCTTTAACATCGATAAAGGCCATCCCATAAGAAACAAACATCCCCATCCATTGAGGGCTGTAATCCCAGAGCCCTTGCAAGCTTGGTCAACTGAAATTTCCTGAGCTTCCTGAAGCAGGGGACGCAGCTGGCAGCTCCTTCACTGCCTCTCCTTCCTTTCTGCGTGCCCTGACCAAGCAAACCATTAGCATCCCTTTCCGGGCTCACCCACGAGCCAGCCAGAAAAGTTGATGTTTGAGGAAGCACAGCAGTTCTTGCAGCTGATGTTGAACTAAGCAGATTATGTTTTTTATGCTGAACTGTTTCCATCAGCTTGCTGACATCCGTTCTTATCAAGTTTTTAGTTTTTCTTTTTTTCTTTGTTCTTAGTAATTGTTTGCTTTTTGGATGGGGCTTTGCATGCTGTACTCAGTCCTGGAGGGACTGACAGGTCCCAGGTCAGAAAATGGTAACAAGAAAAGGCAGTGAGTAGACGCTGCCATAGAAGACAACAGACTGGAGATGATCCCTAGAATACTTCTTCAAGTACGTGGGTCATCTTTCTTTTTCCATTTTTGCCCAAAGAAATGTCTTCTCACCTTTCTTAAGATGGTGGATGAGAGACTGGTCTGTATTTTGGCAGTAGGGTGATTGTTCCTCAAGAATTCACCAGCAGTTGTGAGGGTGGGGGACAGACATCAGACCGCTAATCTTTCTCTGCAGTTCCTTCCTGAATTGGTTGCAATCAGCCATTTGTAAATTCAAGTCAGACGTCAATATATAATAAATATGCAAGAAGACATTTTTGGCAAAAATCTCTCTCTTACTGATCTAGATAATTGAAAACATTGGTTAGATCTCTCACGCTTGACCGTCAGAACTTGTTGGACTCCTGGTGTGGTGAACCCCTGTTTTTCTCCTGGATGCCAATGGCTGTGTGTGCCATCACAGGAACTTGTCGGCACTCAGTTTAGCTGCCTCAGAGGAATGGTGGAGCTGATCTAGCAGATATTTGTAGTTCTCCTTGTAGTTCAAAGGAATCCGTGTAATTCAAACACCAGACATAGGCCGCTGAAAGATGCCCTGCAGCTATGGTTTTGGATTACTGCAAGCTAGGTGCAGTTGTGAGTTTTTAAAGGTAGGAAACTTTAAATATTTGATGTGTCCATATGCATGTTTTTTGCATGATTTAGTATAACAGGAGAACTCACCTATGGCTCACCATCCTCTGCTATAGAGTGCACTGTATATTGCAAATGCTTCAGGTTTCCTCGTGCTGGCAGCAGTGTGCAACCATGACTGCTGCTGTTCCTGAGAATGTCTCCAGGACCCCTGAGAGAGGTGGGCAAGGGAGGGGGCTGTATGGGGCTCCCTGCTTTGAGATGGTACCAAGGGCCCATATGTCCTCGCACGGAGTGTGCTCCTGACTGTTCCCTGTAAGGGGAGATGAGAGTTTGGACATAGATTGAAATAGGTGCCAGGTAGGGTCAATACTCAGATTTAAAATGTTGTAGTTGAATACAAATAAGGTTTTTCTGCTGTGTGTTCAGCATCAGGTTGCACTGCCCTCATAAACCCAGATGGAGACAGGCTGATTTACACCAGCTGAGAGTTTGACTACGGGTATTTACTGTGTTGACACATAACAGCCTCTCTGATCCTGTGCCGTTTTGTTTCCTTCTAAGGAGTTGTTTGAGTTGTTTGCAGACGCCATCATTTGTCTCTTGAATCTCTTTTGGCTTGGTAAATGATTGTGAAAAGGAAAGGAAGAGAGAAAAGAAGAAAAGAAAAAAGACAAGAGAAAAACCCATGAAAAACAGAAAGGAAGATTTGGCTTGAGTAAATTAACATGTAGCAATGATCTGGAGGTGACTGAATGAGTGGACTGGGGGCTCATAGGAGCTGAATGTCAGAATTGCAGTAAAATTTTCAGTGGACTGATCATAATTGTTCATACATTTGGTGGAGAAGGAGAGGGTGAATGGGTGGAGATAGCACTGAATCAGGGCCAGAGAAAGTGTCCATAACAAAGCCCATGTGTTATTTATGTCTTAGTTGAGTGTCTGGCCTTGTGATTATTGAAGAAGTAGGAACGCTTTTGCTCTTCTGTCTGTTGTAATAGAGCAGAATGTGGGAAGTGCATTTGTCTGTGGACAAAAGATTCCTTCTCTAGGGCTTTCACTGCAAGATTTTTCATGAACACTAATATACCATGAGGGAAAGAAAAGTCAATATAACTGAACTGGATTTACACTGAGTAAGTGGATTTCCAGGCTGTGGTTTCCGCATACATGACAGACAGAATGCAGCATGTCTTTGAGCCCCTATTATCTTTTTTTTTTTTCTTTCATTTTCAGGTAGAAGTTTAGTAATAAGGCGCGGAGGTACCTGTGGTAAATTTTGAGGGCTGGAATGGACCAGTTCTTTAATGAGTTTATTATAAAGCCAATTTGGATCGGTATTAAGCAGAACTATTTTCCTTCTGCCACATAGTTGTAAATGGAAAGAGAAAGAAGATTCAACACACAGCAAGTAGCAAAGGAAAAAATCTAGATGTAACTGAACACAGATGAAGAGCCTTGCAGGAATGTGACATAAGCTTGCATTGTATCTTGTGTGGGTTTGTTTTTTTTTTTCTATACGAAACCCCAGGAATTTAAGAATATGGGTAAAGAAATACTTGCAAGACATATTCTCAGAAGACAGCATATGCAACTGTGTATTGTAATTTGCGACTGAGTACAGCCCCACTGCTCCAAAAATAACAGATAATTGTGAATGTGCCCAGTGAGCTGGAGTCACCGGAAGTAAAGAATTGGGCAACGTCATACTTGCAGCTTATACACTTCAGTGGTTATTGATCTGTTTGGTGCAATGAAAGTTCTACTGAATTACAAGAAATTGCAAACCAAAATAAGCCAAATGTTAAACAAATGGGAATTAATTGCATCTTTAAAGTTAGAATTTGTCTTCTAGTTGTCAAGATTAACATTTAATTCTCATTTAATGCAGGCTGCATCATTGTCTGATCTATTTAGACTGCTGAGAGAAACACAGCAGAGACGCATTAGGATCCAAATCCAAGATGAGTTTCTTTCAGTTTCTAGTTTGACATTGCCTGACTTCAATTTGTGAGTCAACTTAACTCTTTCACTAAAGGTCACAAGGTTTGCCATTTGTTATTTGCCTTTTCAAACACGTTTCTTTCTGTTGAGGAGAGGTATTTCAAGGTGACTGCTTTTGGTGTAGCTGGAGCCAGGATGTCTGGTGATTTGATAAACCTGGTGAGTCAGAGCTGTGGACCTCACGTTGGCTTTGTGTTATGAAACTGTATTGGACTGTTTTGGAGCAGTCTTTCTGAAATGGCCCATTTCTTTTATTACTTCTGCTTTTTTCCTCCCATCCTTCCCACCAAGTGAAAGGAAGAAAGTGAGCTGTTGCCTTGCAGGCAGTGTTTATACATCGTCAGTCACCTCAGGCCGCAGATGCTCCTTTTTTAGAGCTCCGTGGCTCAGGCTGCCTGGATAGCACCAGCAAAAACATCAATCTAGTTCAGCCCACATCATTCAACTTTCATCTGGGTTGGTAACTTCCTATCTTCAGTTGATTTCTGCTCACTAGGATGACTCTGTGGACAACTGTACCGGTTCCTGGATGGAGGTTTGTGGTGAGCTTCATGGTCTGATCTCTGTGTATGCATCATCCACAGCACTTTGAACCAAAGGTTCAAATGCCTAAAACCTGGTATTTCTGCCCTTGGTGATCCTGAAGCACTGAGCACTGTGTAGTTTGTTTCTGTGTGCTACAGCTTCTTATTCTTAGAAATGCAAGAACCAAAGGGCCGTTGAGCCAGGATCAAAGGTCCAGTTCACCTGGTGTTTTGTCTTCGTCAGCAGGTGACCAGGACAGAGTACAAGAAGGACAGACAACTCATGATACTCTGCCAGTGCACAACAACCTGTCGGTCACGAGCTTCCTGAGCCAGGCATGTATCAGCTACATCATGCAAGAAGAGCCTGAATGCCAGACAATTGCTATTATGGGGGGAAAAATGCAGGTCTCCAAAGTTACTTGCCAATTTCAGTAAGACAAGAAGATTACACCAACACCAGTGCTATACACTACTTTTCTCCCTTTTTCACATATATATGTTCTGGATGCTGAATTTCCTCCCAGGGACAGCAATACAGATAACCTGATGTGAACTTTGGAGCATGAGAAACAGTGCAGCTTATCTAAAGAACAGTACATTAGAATTTATTGATGCTTTGCAACTGAGATGATAGTCATAAATACATGTGCGTCCTTCATGAGGGCAAGAAGTGGCCCAGAAGTTTTACCAATACTGAAAACATATGTTGTGTGATTGTTGCTGATCTTTGTAGGCAAATCTGCAGATAACAGCAGCATTGTAAGTGCAGCTCATAATCACAGTATTTGATCGATCATAGATTAAAAACTCCCTAATGGAAAAGATGTAGAATGGAGACATAGGGAAGAAAAGTCAATGTACAATGCCAAAATTTGGGTACATACTCCGGTTGGCAAACAACAACTTTATATCTAATTAGCCTCCCTTGCCACAGCAAAATGCCTACTGATGAAAGAGGAGCTAATTGATTTACTCCATGGATGACTTCTCATGCAAAGACATTACTTACTGTCGTACTTGGAAGTCATAAAACAGCAGCTGGCCTGGGATGAAATATTACATTAACCTTAGCAGAAAAATTGCACTAGTGAGAATGCTTTGTTATTAATTACTGATTACAAATGATAAGAGCCTGTTTTAGATGCTGGGGAAATGACTTGGGGAGGGAAGGGTTTCGGATACAGTGTGCTTCATAGATCATTCATTGTGACATGATGGATGCCTTTGTAAGTCAAGAGGAATTAATCAGACAAGTATGTACAGTAACTACCAGCACTCAAGGCCAGAATTATCCTCAGGACATGCTCATTCAAGTTACTGCAGTGTATTGGGATGAATTTTTGGGCACCTGTATTTAATAAAAGACTTGTTACCTTCATGAAATGAAAAAGTACAGCTGTCACTCAAAATAGTTCAGATTTCCCTGATAGAAAAGAAGCAGCAGAGTCACCTCTTTTTAATTTCTCCAGTCTTTGACTCACATTTTATTATTTTGAGAGCATATGAGTTTTACTATAAAGGCTTTCTGGAGACATAAAAGTATGAGAAGAAAGATTTAATAGTACAGGAGACATGGCCAAAACTGGAAGGGTTGTATGTGTTGGAGGGGAGAGAGGATAACACAGCTTTCAGAAGTGGATATCTGAATGCAATGTGTGGCCTCCCTGTTAGACAAGCACTTGGGCAGCTGGGTGGAGAGAAGACCTGGGCTCCAGCACTCTGACCTGGTGCCATTCAGCAGCTTTTTACATTTAATTCTCTCCAAATTGGGCCTCTGGTGACCTGGACCATGTTGGTTCAGTCAAATGCTTGCTCCGAACTGAGTAATGTTCAAATGGGGCACCTGCCTCTTTCTCTGCATTAAGTTCCTTTTTTTTCCTCTCCACTCGAAAGTTATGTACCAGAAAGCCTGGATAATCATACCTCAAAATGCAGGGGGATGGGGCAGTTTGGAGGATTAGGAAGCAATGGGCAGTGGGAGAATGTGAGTGTTTGCAAATAGGTGTAATGAGCAGAGATTCCTGCCGCCGGCTCCTGCAGAGGCAGAGTGCATCCTTTCTGTCGGCGCTTTAACAAGCACTCCGGCATCGCTGGCTGTGTAGCTGTATCCCAATGTTCTCAGCCTGGACCCTGTAAACTGTAGCCTCTCTTGTTTATTTCTGGTGCAAGTAGGTTTTGCGCAGCTTTCTCCATTGTGTGAACGGTAGCAACTGTGTTTATTTAAATGTCTGCCTTTTTTTTTTTTTTTCCCCTGTGGGTTTTTTTTGTTATCAAAGAGTTTCTTAACTCTATGCGGCAGAATCGTAGCCCACTTGCAACAGGGCCAGATGATCTCTTTAAATCCAGAGAACCCAGCTGCGACCTCTCTCTCCCTGAGGGACTGTAATGTATCCCAATAGACATAATTATGAAAATGAAAGAATAGAGACATAAAACCTATCCACTGGTACTTGTAATTCTCATTTACTATCTAACTTTAATATTAAGGGGGGGGGGGCAGGAGAAGCTGTTAAATTTGCAATTATTTGCAAGAGATTAGACTCCCCAAGTCCCATTTTTACAGACTTAACTGTATCTGATGTAGCACCTCAAGTCCTACAAACTGACCTGTAATATTCATTGGTATTGCATGTAATATTGATATGTATTCTTCATTCACTTTTTAGTTCTGTACAATATAAATTAACCTCAATAATGTAACCAACTGCATTTTACCAAAGCTTTTTTCAGTAAAGGTGCAATAATCTGCTTGTCTGTTTATGCAGAGAGATTCAGGAATGCTTCTCTGTAAATACCACAGACAAAGCAAGATTAAAATACTGCTCCTTGAAAGATGTGGCTGCAGAAGCCAGCATGCCTTTTGGGACTATTGTGCTAAGGAAATTCATGGTACTGTGGGGAGGCAGCCTGTAGAGTTTTTGTACAAGCGTGCGAATCGTTAAATCAAGCACAGATTACTTAAGGACACTTTCCAAGTAAGTTTTCTTTTTGCTGAAGTTTGTGGGGAGGTGTAAGGTGGGTCGAGTCGGGTCCTGCAGTCTAATCCGTACCGCTCGCTTAGCGTGCTGGAGAAGGACGCTTCCCCTCCCGTGGGGCTGCACCGCATGGTTATGGACAAGGCTGAGCAAAAAGGTCAGCTGGAAAATATAATAGAATAAGAGCCATGCTTGTTTAATATTTTGTGTGCTCGTCTGGTAGTCTAGTAAAACAAGGAGAAAATTGTGCCTTGTTCTGTCAATCTTGTTTGTCTGATATCATCAGACCCTCGTGACGGCAGTAATTAACAGGTCACTGAATCCAAAGTATGAACTGGAGGGGCCCGGGCTGTTGCTGCCAATGGTCAGGGCACTCTCCCAGAACCGGAGAACTGGGAGCCAAATCCCTGCAAGCAGAGGATACATGCCCCATGCACGGGAAACACCCGAACTGCTGGTTGTTGGAGTTGTTCTTATGTTTGCTTGTTTAATCATCAGACTGAAAGATTGGTTGTTTCAGTAATCATCACCTGGGCCAGCCACACTTAAACTGCTTTTATTTACTAGTTTTCAGACCTTCCTTCTTACTCATATGGAAGAGGTGTGGAAAGAAAAGGAAAAAAAGTATTTTC
Source organism: Pelecanus crispus (assembly GCF_030463565.1). Classification (NCBI taxonomy): domain Eukaryota; kingdom Metazoa; phylum Chordata; class Aves; order Pelecaniformes; family Pelecanidae; genus Pelecanus; species Pelecanus crispus. Next base: position 62,990,828 of record NC_134643.1, on the reverse strand, counting down.
ACAAGGTAATACCTATATAGCATTTGAACACAGCAAAACCAGTGTTTATATTGTGTATGTCTTTTTTTTCCCCCTCTATAAAAATAACACGGTAGCAATCATACTGGGGACACTCAAGTAGATCTTTGTTGCTCAACAGCAGTTGTATATCTTGGTGTGGATGGGGTCTTATGTTTGAACCGTCCCTACATTTGTGGGGCAATGGCAAAATGTGGGGTACAGAATGAAAACAAAATTTTCTTCCCTTCACACTGAGACTATTGTGTAGTTGCATTGGAGGGGGAGAATGGCTTTGTATTCTGTGTTTTCCAGCATGCTGTCAGTGTAGATGTTTCTGTCCATTCATAACCTTGGGAGAAAAATGAAACCTGATCTCTTGAAAATTGATGGCAAAACTCCTAAGCTCTGAAGAGGCCAAACTTCTAGTTAAAAGATCTGTTCCAGGGGACCAGAAGGGAGCTATAATTTCAATGGTTGTTTTATCTCTTTTTTTTCACCACTCCACGCATTCTATTGCACTAGAAAATGCTGAAGAGTGTAAGTCTGATGCTGAAAAGATTTTCTTTTTTTTTTTTTCTTTTCTGGTAGTGACATAGTAACTATAGCCAAACCAAAGAGAGTTGGCAAACTTACAGGGCACTGAAGTTTATATGTATTTCTGGTGCCTGGAAAATCCAGGAAGGAGTGTTCCTTTCTTTTCAATCTTAAATCGCATCTGAACAGTATTCTGAGTGTGGTTCCAGCACAGGGCTAAAAGCAAAACATTACATCCAGGCTTTAGAGGAACAGTAAAAAAATCACGATATTCCCACAGCCAGATTGCCTGGCTGCACAGCAAATTAGGAAACCTCTGTAGCTATCAAATTGATGCCCTAATATTAATCTTCTCTCATCTCCTTGTAAACGTGGGCTGTGTCTTAGATCATTTGAGACAAGCATCTGGGGATTAGTAAGGGGAAGTGAATATTAATTCAATTAGAGGACACAAGATGAACGTACAAGCTGGCACAGGGAATTGACATCAGGAGGTGAAGTAACAAAGACATCTCTAGCTGGGAGAGGACAGTTTCATCTATTCAAGTCAGGCTTGGCTTTTGCCTGGCATATATTTTACTTATGACATGGTAGTTGGAGGAGTTGTATTTACATAGCAATATAGTTAATGTCATATTTTGGGAACTGAGCCTTGATGTCAATAGATGGATGGAGGGCTGGAGAGCAGATGCACAGTGGTAGCTTTCAGTTCATTTTGATACATTAAATATTCATAATAAGCTCAGCTGAAGGAGAAAAATGTTTCATTGAACTGGTAAGGAGAAGCTGAAATTGTTGGTACTTCTCCAAAGCATAACATCTTACTTAACGTAAATTGAATGAAGGTTTCTGTGGTGAAGGTGAGCTGCAATATTAGGTACTTCCACAATTGCCGCTTTCTTTCTGTAAGAGATTGTTGAGTTAGTGACATCACTCTATAAAGTAGTAGCCAAGAATGACTATTCTGAGCAGTTTGTGTAGGCACAGCAGAAGCTTTTCCTTTCTTTTTTTTCCATAGCTTTGGACCTACAAAAGCCTCTGTATGGACTTTCTTACATTTAAATGCCACATATTTACAGCCTGGAAACAAATCCTTCCACACTGCACTTTCCAGGTATGGGCACACTGTCACTAGGTGGGTGAGTCCTGTATCTGTAGGCTTCTCTCACCCCCTCTATGCCCACTCCCATGTGTGCATGGTTTGCTGCTAATCTGAGTCTCCATCTGAAGAATGTAGGTGCTCTGCTCTCTACCTGATACACGGATGTGAGTCTGCAGAGACACTTTCGCTTCTGTTTCTGCACAGTTTCTAGCCTAGGTAGGGCTTGGCCTCTGGCAAGGACTCAGGGGTTCTGGGGCAACGCTAAAAACTAATGCAATGTGCATATACAAATATGTGGTCGTGTATGTTTGGGAATAAATTTTACTCCATAGAAAGCTTTGCATTGACAGTATGATGGTGGAGCACAATGCAAACAGCTGCGTCACGTCCAGCTCCCCAACAGCCTCGTAGGGCTCAGTTATGCCTTATGCAGGGTGTCTAGCTGTAGGGATAGGAGTGATTCTGCTGCTTTCTCTGCAGCTGTTTTTATCTTCTTTATTCCATGTAAACTTGGGTTAATGAACTGTTGCTGAATTTGCAGCTGTGTGCAGGAGGGTAAGGTTGTCTCTTTGCCAAGATGTACTTCTCTGTTCTTGCCATTCCTCCTCCCCACTTCATCCAGCCCTGAAGTCTCCTTCTCAGCTTGATGTCTTCAGCTCTGCTCAGTCTTCCTCTCTCATTCCTACCTTTTATCTTACAAAAACAAGAATGTTTTTACATGAGTTACTGTGTGGGTTTATGGTCACAGCTTTATCAGAAAGTGGTGGAGCCAGACAGTGCGAGAATGAGGGTGGACTGTGGATGGCAAAGCAGATAGAGAGACTTCTCTCTCTGAAAATTACGCTCTCATTTATTTGTTTAATTTTAGTCAACTAGTGCAAAAACAAACCAGGCAAAAGAAAAGATTTTTGTCTGTCTGCTGGTAAAGAGACCTCAATGTCTTCTCAAGTTTATAAAAAGCAGTATTGCTTTTAATGGGAATGCAGAAAAAAATCTTTTGTGTCAAGAAAGTAATGGCAGGCCAGCTCCTGTGTTTATTAAAAATAGAGGGAGCTAGAGGCAGCACAAGGTCTGTGGTTTCACCTCCAACAACCTCTAAAGAAGTCATGGGACACTGAAGTGTAAATGCATCGAAGGGCTGTGCTTTCAAAAGGGATGTAACAGATCGCTGTGTGCATCCTGCTTACGATCCCTGAATTACACAGCTGCTGATATGTAGCAGATGGATTGGTGGAGTTTTCAAGCATCACCTTCATGCCTTGCACAGAGTATCATGTCCTGGTCCTCTTTGACAGACCCGCTTCAATTTTCACTTAGGCTGTTAAGTGAGTTACTGTATAAAATATTGACGCTGAAGGAAGAAAACTGCTTTTTTTACCCAAGTGTAAATGATCTTGAAACAGAATACATGGGATAAAAGAATGATTTCTTAGGCAGGTTTAATGAATAATTGATTCCTGCTTCTCATGACATTATCAGTGTAATTAAATCGGTGGCTAAAGAAGAAAGACAGAAGGTATCATCTGCTAAGACACTGAATCTCTATCCAACCATTGGCAAAGTACTGCCATCTGTTATTAAAGGCTGTCCTACAGTCATGCAGGTTCAAGATCTGTCTTGTCATTAACAAGTCAGTCTTGTGTAAGTACCAACATGATAAAAATCCATGTATTCAGTCAGTTATCTGCATCCAAAAATAACCTAAATAAGCTTCCTTCCTTCCCTGCCAAACCTGCTCCTGTCTTTGGAAGCTGTACGTTGAAATGATTCTTGCTTTGTGCAGATTGGCTTTGCACAGCGTATGTGGGTATTGGCATGTGTTTCCAATGGATCTGGCACAGAACTACTGGTGGTCGCTAACTTGGGTCACTCACCAAGCCCCAGAAAATGGTTGCTGTTGTGATTCCTTTTGCTCCATTAAGAAGTATGTTGAAAAATTGGGGAGGCCTGAGGAATAAGAATATGGGATAGGAAAGCAGTCTGGATGCAACTGGGCTTGGCCAGCATGTATATCTTTTAGAAAACATACTTGGACTGTTGTTTCTTCACATGGATTCTGTGTTGGAGAAATAGGGCATGGAGGGTAATTGCAGAGGCCAAACAAAGATAAAACTAAAGGGGAGACTTCAGCGTGCAGCTGCAGGCACTGTAAGTAAACCACTCATTTAGAAATTAGTTACAAATTTATGACAATTAACAGCTGCTGTTGATATTCTGCAAAATTAATTCTGAGAAGCAGCTTCTGACTTTCCTCTAAGTAACATCTCCTGGACACCGCAAGGGTCTCTTGGAATAACATGCTGCCTTGTGCGTCCTCGCTGTCGCACCCGTCGGCCTCAGATCCCTCATATAGTGAGGTGCTAGAGTACGTTTCTCTACAAGCCCACAAAGCTACAAGTCTACATGAAATAGGAAATCTAAATACTGTAGTGCTTGATAGGTCAGTGTGTAGGTGATGAAATGGTCCGATGTCTTTTGAAAGTCAACGGAAATCTTTTTGCTGGCTCTTGCAGATGTTGGAGCAGCCCCTTGTATCACACATAAGAGGAGTCTCATCCAGTGGCTACTGAAGTCAGCAGAAAGACTCCCCTGAAGTTGCTTACTTTGCCTTGGGGTCGGTCCCTTAGTTTCACAGACTTAAGGAAATGCTCCATTCACGTTGTTAGCAGCTCTGATTGTGTTATAAATGCTACACTGAGCAACTGGTCCCAGAGAATGAATGCCTTGTTCAGCGATACTCAGCCAGGCATACTGTAGTCTGTGTCTCTAAGTGTGGGAGCATTAATGCTTTCATTGAATCACCATAATGATAATACAGTAATCATCAACACGTCAAAGTCGCAGCAGTAGTGGCCTGGCAAGCCGTAGTTCTTGCACCCTGCTGTGCTGCAGCTACGTTCAGCCAATGCTGTTGTCTGAGCTAGTTTGCACAATGAGCACACCCTACGTTTTCATACTGGTTTTGCCATTAGTATTTTTTGTCATCGGATCATGACGTCTCTGATTCCACACTTGTAAAATGAGTTATGCCTGTTTAACTATTTCTCAGGGGCATATTAGTGGTATAATTATTGTCTGCATAGTGTTTTGATTGTAGAAAATGACAAGTATAATCACTGGTTACAAGTTAAATTGTGCGCCTACCAAAACTACACAGCTGCCATGAGATGTATCTCTTAAATTCCTCACTTACTTGAAGGCAAGCCAAGTATTTGGTCCTAACTATAATGAATCTAAATCAAGATGTACCCATTTGATTTTCTGTCGTATAACATTGTCACTGCAGCATCCACTAATACATACCAAGTCCGAAATGTTCATCTAAATGACATCAGGGACAGCCAGTGCTTGTGTAGGGGCCTTTATAGACCAAGGGCAAACTGCTTTCTCATGCACAAATATGAACATGCATGTGTGCATACCCCAGCTGCTGCTGAAATCTATGAATTAGGGATGTGCGCAGTCCTGCCAAAAGATTTTGTACCAGTCTTGAAAAGTGATGGTTTTGTATGCCCAATGCTTTATTATGCATACAAAATATGCATTAGTAAACCTGAATTTTGATTCCACAAGATGTGTTTTCATGACTGGGTATGGATGGCTTTCTGTACTCCAGCTGCCAAGCTTTGAGCTGAAACAAGTAAATCTCAATGGGAAGAGTAATTGTTTCAGCTCAGAATTAAGTGTCTAATCATTAGGAATTCAATTGGCATGAAGTGCACAACATTAATCATGATACACTAATGTGTCATTGATGTGGATGTAGTGTGTACTCCACTGAAATTTGCTAATTAATATATGTGGTTTATATTGGAAAGGGTTAATGTGTGCTCTGTTGTTAAGCAGGATATGGGAGTGTCAGAGGCTGAGAACCAAGGGGTTTTCAGGAGACTGCCCTGCTGTTATGTAGTTCAGGGCACACATTAGTGAGGACTGAAACCCTTAGAAAGGTACCTTTTTTTCCTGAAGTCTGATACTCAAGTTGATACTAAAGGCACAGCTTGAACAAAGTAGTGTACAATGTTAAATACTAAAATCCTACATGCCCTGTATGCCCCTGTGCCATGACCAGGGAGTCCCAACTTGCACCAAGAGCGCAGCTGCGTTGCGTGTAGCTGGGACATCTCAAGCAGGAGACAGAGATGTGGGTGCTGCTTTCAAGCATGAGGTAGCTCTGGTCCACTGTGGAGGCGGGGGGACATTGGCACCTGCCTGACAGCTTTCACCAGCACCCTCAAACCCCAGAGGCATGGACCAGCAGTGATCTGCATCCCAACAGGCTGCACTGGACCTCTGCATCGCAGTCCCGACACTAGACAGTCAGAGTCCTGCACCTGGGGCGGTCTCTGCACATTCTTGCTGCCGCCTGTGTTACCCCAAGATGTTTTTGATCTCTCTTCTGAAACTACTGAAAATATGATACTATAACATAATGAATGATGATAAACATTAAACTCGAAGAGCATCTGGCTTAGACTGAATAACTTCAGACAAAATGTTGCTATTTCCCTGTATTGCGGAAAATTCCCTACTTGCTAACCAGCAGTTACTGCATGTCTCTGAAACAAAATTACTTGTCGTATTCATTTGCTTTGCAGCAATGTGAACTCCTGTGTTGAGAATTAAAAACAGTCTCCTATGTTTAACGCCTGAGGGCACAAATGTAACCTGTTTAAATATCATTCTTCAATTATCCTTTGAATCATCTGCCTTCCAACTCTTCCCAGACTCCATAAAATACCCTTCTGACTACCTATCAAAAAAATAGTACATCTGTTCTTTCAGTTCATTTCCCTAAACTGTAATCAAGCACTGTCTGTGTAATAAAAATGAAAAGAAATGTCTAACTTGAACAGCATTCTTCACATTTATTATTGAAAAATGCATTAATGTTCCCTTATCAAATATATCTATTTAACAAATCATTCCATTTCCTTCCATCTTCAGCTTTTTTTATTTTAAAAAGGCACAGAGAGCCATTCTTTCCTGATCATAAAGGCCAGGCTTGATTTGTTTCTTATGCTGTAATTTCATGAAACGTAAAAATGGATTATGGTAATAGCCCGTTGACCTCTCTTTTGTTTAAACATAGCTAAAAGATTATAGACCTTTACTATATCTGGTCTAAGTTGCCATTTACATTAAAGCAGCGTAGTGCAGGCTGTTAGTGGAAATTATATTTAGGCATAGGGTAAAAGCTTGTGTGTCTGATGTTGAAGTCTATTTCTAGTTTGGCTTCAGCAATTAGAAGAGCGAGTGATTCATTCAGGTTTCTGGTGGTTAAGTCTCGGGGACAGGCAGTCAAGCACTTTTGAAAGTGCTTCCTTTTCTACCTCTATTCAGAGGAAAAGAGACAGAGGGAGCACTTCAACTGCTCAACTTGGAGGCTTCTTTTTTTTTCCATTTATTGTAGAGGCTTTATGAAGTTGGCAAAGGGATGCAGACCAGGTGTCTTGGTCTGCCAAATCCAAACAGCGTCATTCTGCATCCATTCTTTGCTCACTTTCCACTGGCGTAAGGGTTACACCAGGTTCAGGGCAGCGGAAGGTTGGCCTGAAACAGCCATGGCCTTCTTGTGGGTCCTCGCAAGGCAACAGCCGTATCTAGACATGTGTTCGAGTGAGGTTTGCTTTTGGGCAGATTCCAGCCACATCTTTCCAGGCAGGATCTGTCCAGCTGCAGGAAACGGCGCTCTGTGCTTGGGCTGTCTAAGGTATGAAAAGAAACGGCGAACCACCCAACTTCCCCAGCAGCAGAACGCGGGCTCCCCAGTGCTCTGTCCCAACGCTGGGTGAGCTGATGGTCAGGGACTGCTGGTGGGCTGTACCAAAGGGAGCTGAACAGACCAAATGGACCAGAGGATCTCCTTCAGTGGTGGCCAAGCGCCATTAAAAAGCTGTGTATAATGCCTGGGGCCTGTTTAGCTCAGGAAGAGGGGAAAAATGTATTGGTTTCGAGAACTGTAATTAGAGTAGTAGCTTCTATGGTGGTGGTGGTGGTTTTCCCAAAAAACTGAGATACCATGGATTTTTTGAGATTCCCAAGTGTCTAGGATGTAGACGCTTTGAAAATCTCACTCAGGGACTCTAGAAGGCAGTTAAATCACGCATTAACGTCACCCAGCAACATCAGAAGTCGAGTTGGAGTTGAGTGCAGTCAGCAGCTTCCTGGGTGGGAAAGACCCGTGAGCAGCAGAGCTGCTGTGTGCTGGCGCGTGAGGTGCTTCATCAGGTCCGTGCAGAAGCGAAACACTTGGCTCCAGCTCATTCATAGAGTATATACTTTCAATAAAGTGGAGACAACTGTGTGTGCGTATTCAAGGCAGTATTCATCTCCATGCGGTATTTGGCTCTAGTAACTAATTATCAGCATTTGGCTGTTCTCACAAGTGCTGAAATCCTGAGGAAAACACAAGGTCCATTAAGACTCACTGCTTCCCCAGGCATACAGATAGCACACAATGTGCAAGCGCTAGGATTTCCAAGCTGTTTTTTTAATCTTGAAACATCACAAGTGTACTTATTTTAATGTGTCTGTAAAAATAATCACACAAAACGACAGCAGTTGTGGGGACAATAATATTGTGGGGAAATTAATAGGTTTTTTTGACCGCTAGCTTCTAGTAAAATTTAAAATCCGTGATTATTCAGTAGCTAAGGAAAATAAAGCCATGGCAGAAAAAAAAAAATCCTGCTGATATGCCCTTTTAGAACAGAGCTAACATCAATAATTCTTGCTTTGTGCATTAAGTTCTAATGTGTAGACAGGCACTCTGTGCATAGCAGGGTGTCTGTGGAGTCATCAGTGAGAGCTAGTAAATGCCTGTCATATGAAGAATGCATTATAGAGAGAGCCAAGTTAAGTGAATCATTTAGTTACCATTAGTCATTTTTCATTAATATTTTTAACTGTAGTATTATCCACTACGCATTAGGTAGGATAGCTAGGGGATAATGCCTGCGATGTGCTTTTTCCTGTAAACAAAGGTTTCTTCAAAATATGTGGTGGTGGTGGTGTGGATCAGGATGAATGTTTAGCTCTGATCTCATCAAGTGTCCTTTTTTTTTATTTAAGACTACAGAAACCCAGATGGGAAAGGAAATAATTTCATCACATGGCTTGGCATTAACCAGCACCCACCATTTACATTAATGGCAATTGAATAGTAATAACTGTGCTGGAAGTGGAATATCTATAAGCGTGTTTAATACTGGGTATTAAAAATAGCATCTAGAAAGGAATTTCCACAATACCAAATGCGTTACTCCAATCCGATGTGTCCCGTTTTGATATATGCATCTGCTGCTGCGATCCTGTTTAGCTGTAGCCTTTGAAGGACAACCAAACTGGGACTGGCTGGGGTGGAGGTGGGAGAGTGCCAGGGAATTGGCCATGACCCTGCAGGTCCCACTCCGGTCTCAAGTCGCCGCTCGGCAGGACTCCGTCTTCTGCCATGTCGCTCGCTTGAGAGCTGGGTGAAGCTGGGTTTCTGAGGGTCTGTCAGCATGGAAGAGTTACAAGAATAAATGTGTTTGATCTTACTTACATTCATAAATTTTTCCCCAGGATAATGTACCACTACCAGCTTACGCTTTTTCCTTTTAATCTGTTGTTTTTCATCACTTTCTGTTCTAAACTCCCAAATTCTGAATTATTTATCCCAAAATAATGGCATAGTTGGACATAAATGTGAAGATGTATCCTCCCCAAGATGCTGAGCAGTTAACAGATAGAGTAAGAGGTACCCACTTCGTTTGTATGATATAAAGGGTCGTCAGCATGGATTTAGGATTACTCTCAACTTTGCATCATTCTTGATTTACATCAATACTGTTCCACTTGTAAAACTACTCTCCAGTAATCACAGAGGCTCCAAGAAGAGAGGGAGAAAATTAAAACAAAATTTTAGAAACCCTTACAAGTTACTTTATACATTTGCTTTTCAACTGTAACAAAATTGAAAATAAAGTTTGATGGTTCAGTATCTTTGAAAACTAGAAGGGGACATTGTAATTCTCTTTGGAAAAATGAGACATTGCGTTTTAAAGCATCAAAAGCTTCAGTGTCTGCTTTTGATGAGTTGTGAAATATCAGCTCCAAAACATGTAATTGTCTTGGAACTAAAATTTGCACATATTCCAACTTAGGCTAATACCCAGTGGGAAATGTATTCACACTGTAGAAGGAAATATATACAACTTTTTTTTCTTTGTGAAGCGAATTACCCTTGCTACTATTATCTATGTAAAGTGTCCCAAATTATTTTGTTATATATGTTCCAAAAGTAATTTACGCATATGTATGGACATGAATATTTTATTTTCTGAAGGATGCTGAACTGTCAGATGTGGGTTTAACCACAAATCAGATATGTTACAGTTTCTGCTGCTATTCTCTGGGGACAGTCACCCGGGCAAAAAGAACAGTATCCAGCCATCAGTTCCTTGCAACATTTTCTGTAACTGCCAAGTAATGCTGTGCCTTGAGCATTAGGATGTGTGTCCGTGGTGAGTGGGACGGCAACCACGATGTTTTTTTCTATGCCCCATTAAATTATTCCTAAATTTTAACACTATATCTGGTGCAGAAATAACCTTTGTCTTTACCGGTTGATTTTAGACTAAGGTTCATAGGGGTGACCCAGAGGGCCCCAGTCAGCTACTGGGATGTCATATGAACACCGTGGCCCTGTGGTGCAGAGCGGTGATTAGGACACGGCTGTAAATCTTTGGGGGAAATAAATTTAAGGGATGCTATCAAGCTGTAGACAATTTTCATACCAGATGAATCTCAGGAAAAGTGATTGGGGCACATAAATATTCCACCTTTCTGGGCTGTGTCTGTGTGCTGATTATCTAGCACCAATAGCTTCTTTAATGAGTAGAAATATTTCACTGTTTCACATTCTCCAGGGCTTAATTTTTGTAAGTGAACTGCTGATTCAGTTCTACCTCACAAAATAACTCAGTTTGGCAATAATTCAAGGCTAAAAATGTGAGCTGTAACTGCCTGCTATTTATCAAACAAGCAATTACATGGAACAGTGCATCATTCCATCGAACAATGTTTAAATTCTTCTAATTGTGTTTTATAAAGTAGTGTCTCCTGGTTTTGCTTTTGTCACTCAGCGGCTCCCAATACTTGGGCTGTAGGCAGCCCGGGACTCATCAGAAACTCCTGACAGCCCACTGCGATGGCTTTTCGTGATAGAATTTTCTCCCAGCCTCTGCAGGTCTTGAAGAGTCAGGGTTGGTGAAGAAATGCTAATGTGCTTTTGTTGCTACTGTGTTTATTGATCCTGTAGCTAGATTGAATCATCCGGCTGGGTCCTGATCTGTTTTCTGTGTCCTTTTCCTCACTCAGCAGCCACTTGGCACCAAATGTTTTACCAGAGTATTGCTAGCACAAGGTCCCTTGTATATCATATTCATACACCATCTATATATCATCTGTACTTCTCCAGATCTTATATGGAGAGCTGCAGGGATTTACATGAGAGCTTAGATTTTGCCTTTAAGACTTGGATGGACCCCTTTGTTCTCAAAGCATCTGTACACCTTAAATTTGAAGGCCAGCCTATGTCTTCATTCAGCCCCATCTTTCGGTGGTGCTGATGTTATTCACTGTATTTACGTAGCCAAGCCCGACCTCCTCTTGGCTCTGATAAGGTAAGAGGGCCGTTGAGTTAATCGGTGTTTGGATGGCAATGTCATTCTGTGGAGGTGGCGAGAGGAGCATGTTCTTCCCTTGGGTGCTCATTTCTGAAGCTGTGGTCCCAGGACAGAGGTGAAGGTGTGTTTTTTAGGATTTCTGTAAGTAGCGCTCCAGGCAGACAGCACTGTGGGGACTTCGAAAGCATAACTCTGGCATTAAATAGCTGCTGTATAAAAATGTTAAATACGTGGGTTGTGTGCTCTCAGCTGATGCCGGGAAGGACTTCTTGAGCTTCGCCTTTTGAAGCTCGGCTTGGGCTCTGAAAATTGGACAAATTTTTCTCTCTTCTTCTTCTCCCCTCCCTCACCATGTAATCAGAAACAAATGTTCAGTAGGCCAAATAACATCCACAGGGAGGCTGGTGCAGGCACTGTAGTTTCCAGTTTGGCCTCTTTTTGCCCCCGTTGCCAGTGTCTCAGAGGATGAATGCAATAACTTTGCTGATCTCCTTGCCTTCGGTGTGGCGGTAATTGTCTGAGTCTGAAATACTCTCAACAGGATTGTTTGATGGTGGAAAAGGAGAAATAGGATGTAAGCTGGGCTTTTTTTTATCAGGACTGATTCTGAAGGGTTGGAAGCAGCAAAATGCTGCAGAAATTTGGGCAGCAGAGCTTGGGGTTTATTTTATAATCACTTAGGATTGTGTATAAATAAGCAGGTTTGTGGAGTAGCATGGTGCTATTTTTGCATTAACGCTTTTCAGAGCTAAGGCATGTTTCAAAGGAGGGAAGTTCTTGGTTTTAGTTTCTGTAAGTGCTTCAAGGTGGTTTTGTGATTTGGGTGGGTATACGGTAATCACCATTAAACACTTCCGCGTTTACTACCAATTTAAGGCTAAACCTGGAACAACACAGGATTTCCCTGAATTTGGAACACCTAATGCTTCTGTCAGTTGAGACACTGTGATCTGATAAATAATGATCTCTGTAGATAGCTGTATAAATTAATATCTAAGCTGATGTGGAAAACATGTCCTTCATAGATAATTCTCTATCTTTTGATAAAATCCTTGAAAAACACGGGCAGAATGCCATTTCTCTTGCTCGGTTATTTTTCTCTGTGATTGCAGACACCCTAGGAAACCCAAAATTGAAGTCCTAAAAATTGCATTATGCTGTCAACCCCTGTCACAAGAGTACAATAGCTGTTTTATCATTGGCAGTTGCTACTGTAAGTAATGATTTCTAAGCTATACCCCTAAATTTGAGCAGTATGCAGTAAGTCATATATCCTAAATCAGTTTAAAATGGAACAGAGATGAGATTCCTGCCTGTTAACATGAGACTAGAAAGGGATTAATAAAACCTAAAAAAAGAAGTCCGTTATGGCCACTGCAGTCATAAATAAGCTTTATAGCTATGTCTCACCACCAAATGTCAAGGAACCTCTGGTACTGCAATGTAGTAATTTTCAGTCTTGTTCCTTTGCATTACAGGGATGGAATTGGATTTGCTAGGTGGTGTTTCTTCTGTCTGCTTCCTGAACTCTCTCTTTGACCCTTTTTTTGATGAGTTGACTGCTTGTGAGACACCTGGCAATTACTGTTCTTTAAAGAGCCTGGGCTCATATTAACGGGTTAGGAGCCTTGGTGACATGCCACAAGCTGATAAGGTGTGTGCACTAAATAAATATTGTGATATAGGGAACGCTCAAGTGAAAACCAACAGAGTAACCCCTGCTACCTTCTAGCAATACAGAGCACATTTTAATGTATTCTTCGATACGTGAAAGGGCTGGACTCCTCACCAGGGTGCTGTTCACCTGTGGAGGTCTTCATGCTGTATTGAGTGAGGCTCTCGGTCGGTGTTTTAAAGATTTTTATTGCACCCCTCACTGTAATTCCTGGGCTCTGCTGGCTTCTGCATTCCTCTGGCTTCATGCACTGCTGGATGCTGAGACCTTCATTCAGCGGCGTTCTTAGACAAGCGCCGAGCTTCAAGAGCGAACTTGAATAAATTGCCAAATTGAGGCTTGTATGGGGAATGCTGTATTACTAAATCTCCGTCCTTTTTACATAAGATATTAGCTGCCATTGCCATCTGCCAATCTGACTGTGTGGGTGAATACTGAAGAGGCAGCGATTAGGGAAACTGAACTATGTGGTTGTTCTTCCTTTGCTTTCTTCATTATTCATAAACTCACAGTTAGTGTCTCGGTAGTTAATAATTCTCTATACTTCTGTACAGCCTTCAGTCAGAGGATGTCTAGTACTGTGTGAATGTCAATGAATTAGCATCCTCTCACCTTGCTATGGGCACTTTTAATCCTGGTGCAATTTCTTGCCCAGTGTGCAAGTGTGCTCTGTGCTGGCCTTGGAGCACTCAGCTTTTATTTTTTAAGGTCATTACTCCAATGTACTAAACCCAGCCACCTAACCTTGAAGTCAAACTCATGAGCTAGAGTATTATTTAGACTTGTTTCATCTTACTTTATGGGCCCATTTAGTAATCAAATCCAAGGGAATATATGTGTATGTATTTTACAGACTGAAAATTCAAAGAGGGGAATAGCAGAGAAAGTGATTAACTCTCAAGTTTTAAATAACTGCAAAACCAAAAAATGTAATTTTGAGTTAAATCTTTAATGTGCACCCTCTCTCCCTCTATCACTCAATGTCTAAATTACACCAGTTTGAATCCTCTTTGGGCTGCGTGGCCCAGCAGAGGCTATCAGAGATGATTTATTTGAAGAGATACTCACTTCGTTTTGTAGGATGCTGTTTGAGACTAGTACGGACTCTGCCTGTTGTTGTCCCCCTGCTTCTCCCCCGTCCGGCCAGCAGAAGGGATTCTGTGAGTGCTGGCTAATCTGCTGCAGATAGCGTTAGCTGGCGTTTAGGTTAACGTGGTGATGAAGGTAGGAGGGGAATGCCTTCTCACCTTGCCTAAAATGGCTTGCAGAGACCGTCAGAGTTGCCAGAGCTTCTGGCTGGTGCAGATGGGAGCAAATGAAGGGTGCTGTTTGCTGCCTCTGTGCTTTAGAAGTAAAACCCAGTGACTTTTTGGACCGTATAATACACGGTGCATTTACAAACAAAACTTGTTTCTCAGGGTTGGATTCGCAACACTGGCAGAAGGAGAATTGCTGGTGTGTTTCTGTTACCTGACAGCTTGGTGGATGCAGCTAATGTCTCTCAATATGAAGGACGTAGCATCAGGCCTGTGACTTAGGACACTAATTTTTGAAATCAAGGCACCTTAGATCTTCTTTGCACTAGAATGGATGTTAATTATTTGTACACAATGATACCAACCACAGAGACTGAAGGAGGCTACAACCATATTGCCTGATAGCTAAGCAGTAAGAGTGAGTGAGTGGAAGAGAGACAGTGCCATGGATTGTCCCACATACTGCTCTCTGCCCTTTGGAGTGAAATGACAACCTTCATTTTCCTGACTGCTTTGATTTTCTCACACATGACCAAAATTGTTCCAACTCTGTGTTGAAAAAAACCAAAAGACATCTGGTTTGGTTGAAAACTTCACATTTTGCACCGGGCAATAATTTGCTTATTTCTACAGATGTGTTTCAACAGCTCTGGGTTTGTTATTAATGTAGTGTTATAAATACAGCAAAGGGTGTTTGTAACAAATATAGCAGAAAAGTTTTGGTCTAAGAGATTGAAATAAATGGAGTATTACTTAAGAGAGAATGAACAAATTAGGCCAACTGAGTATCCTTAAATTCATGGAAACCTTCATTCTGGATTTGCCTCCAGTCTCCTGATTTGATCAGTATCCCAGCAGCCTTCCTAATGAAGTTAAGTTTTATCTAACAAGCTTTCTAGGCTTATTAGGCAACACCTAAGTTTTAAGATAAGATTTGCAGCTAAGGAGGAGAAAGCTCTAACCATTAGAAATCTCCCCACAAAGTGGTAAGTTTTCTGTAGCACAGAGCAGACTCACAGTTGGCAGGATTTGAAGTGGTCATAATATTAAACACTGAAAACTGTCGTTTGCAAAGGAGGGTCAGTTTAGCCATTGCTTAGAGAGGTGCTACAGCAACAGTTTTGGCTGTCTGTACAAAGGTTTGATTTCCAGCTTCAGCTTTCGAGACTTTGACTTCTCCCTCATGTTTGATTTTCTTCATCAGCCTTTGCCCGGTGCCCTTTAGCAGGATTGTTTAAATGCTGCTCTAACATGAACCTACACATACCTTCATCAAGTAAGGTGTTTCTGATGTCACGTTCATTGAAATCTATCCCCATTTGCCTGACCTTGATTGCACTCAGTTCGCAAGGTGATGTGTTGCGTGATTCATTAAATGCCTGATACATGCTAGGCCTTTTCAAGATTGACAAAATAGGCATGGTGAAAATGTCAGTAATCTTCACCATAAATGCCAGTCATTTTCTTATCAGCACGCTTCTGTACAGCCATTGTGTTTCATTTTTTTCACTTTCTTCCTGCTCAGCTTTCATAACAGAAAAAAGTTGCAGTGGTATCTGGAAATAAGTCTGCTGTTTCCACCCTGGAAATTACAGCATCACGGGATCTTTTCTCTCTCCCCACCTTGTTTGCTCCTGCTTTGCTCTTTCTCTCCCTCTCTCCCTCTTTCTTTCAGTGCATCTGAGAGCTTAGTGCTGTTGGGTCAGTAGGGTTTTGTATACAAAGAGATGGAAAGATGGAGCTGCTGAGGTCAAAATCTCTTCTGTGCTGAAATGTGCTTGCTGAAGTTTGCCGAGTGGCTCAGCTGGTACCCTCTGCCTCGAGACCATGGTGTTTACCAGCGGGAGTCAACTATTGCAGCAGTTTCAGCACAGAAGACGCGAGTGCTGCAGAAGCTGCACATCGCGGTTCCCTGTCTCCTAAGCAGTTCTTTGTGTAAAAGAAAAATTCATTTATCAGCATAACAGCTGAAACAAAACATATTTGTAACCTACACAGGGTTCTGAAGGAAACAGCAGTAACATTTGGTGACAAACCTTAACGTAAAATATACTGTTCGTTGGAGTCCTCCTTTCAAATCATCAGCTTTGCATAAATCTGTTACTAAGAAAAACATGCAGGTTGAATAAAATTACTATTAATTTAGTAATTAGAGGGATAGAATTCTTCCTTTTGTACATAGACATTGTTTCGCTTTAAAACATTGAGTTTATATTCTAATGGGAACAGAGCTAGTCCTGCCTTTGCATGGGCTTTAGAGGCTCCTTAAAGTCAGTGGAAGCATTTATGGGAGAGCAGAACCGAACCCCTTGTGTTTCCTGCTTCTGTAGCAACTAGACTAATATGTATTTGTCCAGAGGTAAGTAGTAAAGGCACCAGTTCTTCCAGAAATGGGAGAATAAATACAGAGTTTGCTGCTGTACCTGTAATATATGTTGGTGACACCTGCAAAGTTTAATATTGTGTTATCTCTCATTAATACATGGCAACCTGGAAGTTTAAGGAGGTGGAAACCTTTGACTATGAAGTGAATTTCTTGTTAACTGTTTTTTGTGTTGCGTTCACGCTGTTCATGCTTTAAGCAGGCTGGAGAGCAAAAAGGAGAGACATGGCTGCCAGGTTGGGGAGGCACAGGGACTCCTTTCACACTCCCCTTTGGCATCCTTTACAACCTGCCATATTTTCATGGTGTTTTAGGTTGGGGAGGGGAAAAAAAAGCTGCTTTTTAGGAAAGGATCCAGAAATCTGTTTTCAGACTGGGTTTATCTGAAGGATGGTAATGTTTTTAGTTATTACCCTGGGCATAGCTTTGGAGTGGGCAAGGTTGCATGGAAGGGACATTGGAGCTGAAGGCTCCTCCTTCGGGCAGTAGCTGAAGACAGGGAGGCTGCTCCTGGTTAGACTTAGGCAGAGTAAGTTGGTGATACTCAGGCTTGAAGTGTAGGGGGAAAAAAGACAGCTTGAGGAAAAAAAACCTAGCTTATTAGGCTAGGTTGAATGTAGCAGCTCATTATGGCTGGAGTGCTTTACCTCTAACAGCCACAGTCTCTGGTCCAGGGGACTCCCAATTCCCCATTTGTCAGGATTATGGACGTCCTGCTTGGAAACACCATTACTGAGCACGCTTCCCTCTTTGGCTTATTAGGAGCTGCAAAAGCTCTTACAAACATGCTCCCCATGTAGTCTCAAACTTGTTTGGTCTTTGTGCTGTCCAGATAATGTACTCCATGGTTACATCTGCCAAATTGGTATTAAAATGAGAAAAATATCAGTATGGTGCTGGGAAAAGAAATCCTTTTTTTCTTTTTCCTTTTTGTGTCCTAATCCATTTCAGAAAAAAATCATACTTTGAAGTCAGGACCCCACTTTGTGGGGCTTGACTTAGTCTACCTCTTAATAAAGCTTAGAATAATACATAAATCTTCAGTCAGCATTTTGCCTGTACGACATCACTGTTCTCTTTTGCCTCATGCTACTTCCATTTCTACGCTCTATCAACAGCAATCTTCATCTCTTGTCCACCTGAAGAGAGGATAAAGAAATTAAGACTTCCCACCTATCCTGTATGCTTTAACCCTTCTCCAGAATGATCAATTCCTGTAAAACAAAGAAAATTGTATTAGGCAAAATTGCCAGCTTATTCTAATTGAATGATGAAAGTATTAAGAACAAAAGGTCAAATACTTAACTGACATAAATAGGTATAATAGTACTGAATGCTTCTACACATGATAGTTGATCTAGAATTTGACCTTTGCTTTTAAGTTAATATTTGCCTATCTCCTGCTGCTTCTGGGAAGATCAGTTACTTTCTTCCAGCACTGTAATTGAAGTCTTAGCATTATCTGTTTACCCAATTATAGTTTTAATTATTATTATTATTGTTAATATTATGCACTTACAATAGTGCTTGAAAGGTGCAAACTGGGTAAAAATTGTGCTTAGACAAGAAAAGCTCTGCATTGCTCTAATGGATTGGAGATAGAATTCCACAGTCAACTGCGACAAGCCATGCCAGAGGCTTGTCCTGGTTTCGGCTGGAATAGAGTTAATTTTCTTCCTAGCAGCAGGCACAGTGCTGTGGTTTGGATTTAGGATGAGAAGAATGTTGATAACACACTGATGGTTTAGTTGTTGCTGAGTACTGCTTATGCTAGTCAAGGACTTTGCAGCTTCCCATGCTCTGCCAGGTGCACAAGAAACTGGGAGGGGGCACAGCCAGGATAGTTGATCCAAACTGACCAACGGGCTGTTCTATACCATATGACGTCATGCTCAGTATATAACCTGGGGGTGGGGGGGGGTGGGGGTGGGGTGTTGGCCAGGAGGCAGCGATCACTGCTCGGGAACTGTCTGGGTATGGGTCGGTGGGTGGTGAGCAATTGCATTGTGCATCACTTGCTTTGTATATTATTATTTTTATCATTATGATATTGTTATTATTATCATTACTATTTTACTTTATTTCAATTATTAAACTGTTCTTATCTCAACGCAGGAGTGTTTCTCACTCTTACTCCTCCGAATCTCTCCCGCATCGCATTGGGGTAGGGGGAGTGAGCGAGTGGCTGCGTGGTGTTTAGTTGCTGGCTGGGGCTAAACTACGACAAGGCTGCTTTGACATTTCAACTTTAACTGTTCTTCCAAACTTCATATTTGCATGAAATATTTAATCCAAACACATGACTTTTGGTTTAAAATGACAGCTGTTCCCTTTTAATGTGCACAAAGATATTGCAAAAACCACAGGAATTTCCGTAATGAACTTTTAAAGTCCTCCTCCTTTTTTTCCCTGGATCTCCTGGTGAGGATAACAGTTATTGCCCTTCAGTGTTACTATGTAAGAAAACCAGATGACAACATTACCCAGAGAGAGCTGTAGAAAATTTATGATTCAGCCTAAAACACGCGCTTGAAGAAAAGGTTGCTTTTAGGTTTCCACTCATGCATTTAAACACTTGTTTAGGAGGCTCCAGAGCTGAGGTCTGCAGCTGTTCCCTGGCTGGAGGCACGCTGCTGGCTGCTGGCACCCTCCTAGGCAGGGGAGTGGCAGCAGGCCCCAGCCTGACAGCCAGCCAGAGTCCTCTTAGGAACTTTGGTGGGACCAAAATGGGGCTCTGGTGATCAGGCAGGCTGCAGTTTTAGTATCCAAAGAGTTGTTAATTGAGAACTACGGAAAAGGCTGAAATGCATGCAGGCAAAGCCATGAAAAAAACCCAGACTTGCTCCTTTACCCATCTTCTTTCCCCCAACAAGCCCAGATTTAAACACAATAAATGAAGAGCAGAGATTAAATCATGTTGTGGAATAAGAAGAAAAATATGATAAGTGTGAGTAACTGTGGACAGCTTTTGCAACTCCATACTGAAATAAACTGGAATGGGAAAAATAACAGAGGCCATTCCCCGAGGCAGGGAGGAGACAAGGGAGTAGAAGACAAATGAGCATGAACTTTCTCCTCCAGGAGGGAGGAGAAGAGTGACCATTAAGCCCTGCAGCCATCCTGGTGTTGCAGCCTGGAAGGGGCATGGTGTGGGAGTCCAGGAGAGCCCTGCACAGAGAAGCGGTGGGGCAGGAGGGTTGTCGCTGACAGCAAGCGCTCATTTAGGTGTGAGCTGGGGGGAGAGAATGTGCAGACCTGTGGGACAACCTGGGCTCCAGCTCAGGGAATGGGATGGATGGGTTATTTTCTTGTGCTCTGTCTTCCCATCACCGTGTTTGTTGTCTGCGGCTCCCTGTGTGATTTGCAAAGTAGTTTGTACTTCGCTGTACTATTGGAGGTGCCCACGAAGAGACCCATGTTGACCTGAAGGCTTGAGTTTGCCCTATGCCTTTGTTAAGCCACACATATATCATAGGAGCACTTGGGAGTCTGTTGAAACCGTGGTCCATTGTACAAGGATCTTGTCTTGTAAGTAGGTGAGGCAGATGAGAGGTTCCCATCCCTGTGTTACAGGTGGAGAAATGAAGTGTAGACAGATGACATAGCATGGTAGAGATCACAGAGGAAGCCAATGGGAGAATAACAATTGAATCAAGGTCTCAGGAAGGCTGTTCTTTGCCTTTAATTAGTCTGTCAGAAACATGCCATAGTTTCTTATACAGCGTATCAGTAATTACAAAAGCATACACGGCAGCCTGTCTTTGGAGGGATGCCCAGACAGGAAAACAAAACCGTTAGTTGAGCAAGTAATGGGATTTGTATGAAGGCATAATAAATGAAATTTATTTTAAGATAGCTTAGTAGATAGACGTTGGTGCAGGGAGGCAAGGTGTACTCCGTACAGTGAGAAAATGCAGTAGTTATCATTTTATTAAATTACAGTATGAACATCCCTACCAATTTATTAACAAGTCTTTTAATGGTTTTCTATGTCTGGAAACATAATTGATGTTGCTGGCAACAAATGCCACATCTGGCAGTGGAGAAGAATGTAGCACCTCTTATTACTGCGTTCAAACAGAAGCGGAGCTTGCTGCATGTGGCTTTGCTGCACAGTGATGTGCAGAGTGGTAGGTAGTCTCTGTCCCTGGGGACGTGCTCATCTCACCCTTTTGAGGCAAAAAAAAAATAAAAAGGCAAAGAAACTTTATAGATCCTGCACCTATAAGGTAAGGAGAGTGATAAAACCTTGGACTGATACCTGCTCCTCTCAGTGCCTTAGGTGCCTGAGAAGAGTTTATTTCTGTTAACCCTCTAGAGGGGATTGCCTGACTGGACCTGTCTGAATTGGCAGCATTATTTAGCACCCTCTATTCTGTAAAGGTGATCCCATAAAAGGTGAGGGAGACCAGCTGATGGCTTTTTGGTGTGTCTTTATGGCAAACAGTAACGATTTTGCTACGTTAAATGGCGCTCTCAGTAGTTTCTTTATTAATGCTGGCTGAAGTTGTGATGGCAATGACTGACCTGTCCAGGTGTTCTGAAGGACATACTGAAGTGTGGGTGGGTTGGAGCTAGTCTCCTTAATCTGTCCCTTGCCATGCCCCTGGTAAATCTGGCCACAAGGACCATTCCGCAGTAACGATGCTGAGCTCAGGACCCGCCACAGCTTCTCTTGGCTCTCCCATCCTTCAGCAGCGCCGTGTTGTAGCTCTGCTCAGTGAAATTTGAAAAACACACTTGCAAGACCTCTACGCAGAGCTGACCCCTCTCTTAGCTGCAGGTAGAAGTTGACTTTGGTGCAGTGTGCTGAGGGTTTTCAGTAGAAATTTCCTGAGAGTTTGCTGAAAGCCATTTTCCCATTCAGTGTCATTTCCATATGTGACAGCAGCCTTTTCTGAAGGAACACCCTAATTACTAGGAAAGTTGACTCATCTGCTGCCTTACTGAAGAATAATCTTTAATTCATGATCTGTTCGCAGAGGGCTGGGTGCTACTTAGCCATGGATTTGAGGGAGAATTTGGCTTGTTTAAAGGTTTCAGTATTAAGCCCACCGGGTTTAGTTGAGTCTTGGCACATAAAAGCTTGGGAGGCTGATAAGACACACAAGTTCTGTTATTAATGAATTATTTCTTCTAAAACTTACTCTTGTATGTGATGCAGTTGTTGAAGAATAAAAATGATTTAGAAGAATAACCAGGAGAAACAGAAAACTAGAGACAAGCTACGAGCTGCCCCGTGCCTCTCTAGAGATTATTGGCATTTTGCAAAGTCAGACACTTAAAGGATTAAACAGTTAATATACAGCTGATGATAAGAAGCAGGGCTTGATTTAAATCCCCATTAACGTCACTAGAAATAATTCTTGTTGGCTTCAGGGCTGGACTTTAGATCCGACCGTATGCTCCTAATGCAAGAGGGTCTATGTATTTGAAGTAACCAGACTGGAGAGTCCTACATGCAGGTTGTCTGCTGCTGACAGCAAAAGTGCTGGGGTGTCACTGGGAGAATTTCCCCATTGCTCGGGAGAATGACGGATGCAAACTGAAGGGCTGGAGGCAAAATGTTATTTTCTCTAATAAAAGCTCTCAAAGTATTCAAAACTGTCTCTCCAGTTTGTACAGGCTGACTTCCTGGACTGTTTTTTTTTTTTTTTCAGAAAATAATTTGGGAAACTTCTGAGATGTGTTGTTTCAATGTATTTTTTCCTTTCCAATCCTAAAGGAAGTTGTTATTGATAATGTGTTCCAGCAGCTTAGGAGACCGCAGTGCAATAGGCTTACGAAAATCTTTCATGCCATTAAATCTCCATGAAAAATCACAAATTGGATTAAAAAAATCCAGTTTATTCAAACGCTTACATTGTGAAATAACTTTTTTTTTTTTTTTTAATCTGACGTAGCGTGTGGTAGTTAGAAATCTCTCTCCTAAGTGGACAAAATGGACTTTACAATGAATTTCAACTACAATACTTTAATTCTTTTCCTTCCTACGTCTACATTTGATTAGAACTCTGCAACGGATAGGGCCAGCTCTCATGATCTCATCCTCTGTGGGGTACCTCAGCAAGCGATGTAGCCCTGGTCTGGATAAAAGGGAAAGGACGAGGGTGTCTGCAAATGAGCATGCGTTCCCTGTGCCCTGTAACTGTATCTCATGCGTTTGACTTGTGTAACTGCAGGGTGAATACCTGCATACAAAGCAGTTGGGAAGTTCAGACCTCTGTGCTAAACCTACATTTGGATTCATTAAGTTGTTCTCCTTCTACTGTATCTCGGGGAATTGCCTAAAGTACACTGGGGCTCACCAAAGCCAAAGTTAGGGGGTTTGCGATCATTGCAAGACCACCCACTGCCATGCGTGGCAGCGCCGACATGAGTGGCTGTTTGTTTCTCCCACAGCCTAAAAAAGGAGAAAGCAAATTCTCCTGAATGAACCCCCAAATCTCTTTTCATCCTGAACAGCTCAACACAGGCAGAAAAATTTCCTTTTTTATTATGTCTGTGGTGAAATGTGCTGTTAAAACCAATTTCCCCAGAACCAGCACAGTTTAATGGTGATTTACGGACTGAAGCAGGTCTGACATTTAGATCCCTACTTGGTTCTTTATTAGAATGTTATCACCCAGGCCACCTCTAAATTCAGGGGGAAAATGGCTTTTTGACTAAAAGTAAATTTTTACAAAGGTGTTTCATTTTTCATTAGTGGTGCTTAAGATTTTGTTAAATAGCCAATTAAAAATCCTCAGCCCAACACAGCAGTCAGCCAGTGAAAGACAGCTGTGTGTTTGCAAGCCTTTATGATTTCAGCCCTAGAAGGGAAAATATATACAGCAAGTAAAGCACAGCACCGTGATCCATGCAACAACTTCACATTTGGGTGATGGTAATAGTCTAATGATGGCAATGTCAATCTCGGAGCAGGTCAATTTATTTTGCCCAGCAGCAGCAAATCTGTTGTAGATATACCCGTAACTGAGATCTATCAGAACAACTATAATGTATGTGGGGAAGAGAAAGCTATATACCGACAAAACAAATTTCAACGGAGTATGCCAGGCACCTCCCAAATGGGCGCTGGATGTCCACATTGCTCATGCTAAGCACTGAAAGTTGCCCTCTTGACATGTAAGAAAGGATCTTTTAAATGAAATGGAAAAGACTGTGGAGGTAGTGTTTAGTTAAGCAGCTGGATGCTGTGGAAATTATTAGCATTAGTACATTCAAGTCCTAGTGTCCTTGGCAATTTTCAGTCACCCAGCACACGACAACGTGAAACACTGGTATAAATGTGTTAACAGTGAGAGCTGAGCATAATAGCAGGCATTGTATTCTCATCGTGCATTCAGCAACACGCTGTAAAAATTATCGGAGCAGTATGTCAGCAAGATGTAAGCATTTGCTAGTCATCTGTCTTTTGGGATTTCAGCCTGGCAAAGGCCCTCAGTGACATATCTTCTTACTTCCCAGTATCAATACAACAAGTATTTGAATATTTCCATATAATTTGTTCCAAGGGGAATATAGAGGATATGAGAGAAGGAAAAGAGACTGAGATTCCTGTTCTACTCAGAGTGCGGGTTTTTTCCCCCCCTCTCCATTAGTAAATTGAAAAACACCATCAGTTTTGGGGAATGTTTGATATGAAACAAGTAGTGGAGATGCCATTATAGCATTTTTTTCTTCTTCAGAGCTCTGCCCACTGGGGCCCATAATCCCCACACAGAGGGATGCTGGTTTCTTTGCTTTGCTGTCTTAATGTCAACCACTTTTTTAGGGGATTTTTGACAATGGTTTCAGTGCCTGGTTCACAGCCTGCTGCAGAAAACTTGGAGGCGAGATCCTGGTGTATCACAAGACACCACCTGAAGGTGCGTCCCTGTCTTCCCCTACTGTGAGGGGTTTAATATCAGCGAATGCGGGGCGCAGCTCCCGACACGGTGTGTTGTGCGCTGTCGGGCAATGGACTCTGTAATCAGGAGTCCGGCTCCATGTCGCACTGCTATGAACAGTGTTTTAAAGGCCCCTTTCAGCTCTCCAGTGGGCCTTTGTTGCCGCAGCTTGCAACGCACGCTGGGCTCCTCAGGACGGCAGCGGCCAGTGATAAACACGGAGCTAATAAGGAAGTATCTCATGAAGGTCCTTAGTGATCTGCTGATGGAGGAGAGCTACCCCCAGTGCTCTTAAATAAAGAGTAGGCTTTTGTAACCCAGGACCCCTTGGGGAGAGGAGGAATAGGAGCATTTGGGATCGGATGCTCTCTTGACCTGGTATTGTTTGCTCAAGTTTGGAAACTTGGCAGCCTCAAGCTTTCATTAAATTTTGATTCTTGTGTGTTTAGAAATGGCCACAGGAAGAGGTACAGCAGTTTTGGCAGAGTTTTCATGCTGATTATTAACTGTAAATTTTAATATGTGCTTTATGGTTTTTGTAAGGTAGGAAAACTTAGTAGCTCTTCTTCTCCTTTTGCTTTCCGTGTCCTTTCAGGCAGCTGCTGAGTTTGTTCCCATTGAAGCAGTTTTTGCCTCAAAGAGTGCATGCCGTGGCGTGGCAAATGGGCGGTGGGCTCAAACTCTCGCTGATGTTTTGGGGAACAGATAAATGATTTAGTTTAGCTGCCACAGTGATCCTTAACTGATTGGCTGCTGTGTCAGTCCTTGTGTGGAAGGAAGCCTTTGCTTTACCATAAGCAGCTTAACAGCTGCTCTGCTCAAATGCTCTGATTTTAAATACATGCACTTTCATCTCTCTCTGTACCATTTTTTCACCTTGCAAAACATCTTTTAATCCTTTCCTGGTTTCCACAGTGCCAGGTTTTTGATCACCTGTTGCGTACCGTAGTGTTTTCCTTGACTGCTAATGAATTCCCGTCTCATTGTGAGTCTTGTTCTGGAAAGCTGTCAGCCGTCTTCACCTCGCCAGGCAGGCTTTGCAAGTACGAAGTAGTAGGTAGAGAGGAACTGAAGTGAGGTCACTCAGCTTTGCCTTCTCATTCATTCCTCTGGTTCCCTCACACTTTCGTAGTGACAAGTGGTAACATATTTTTGTTGAGACCAATCGTAATGAGGTTTTCTAGACATCTCTGCAGCTGGATGTTTGTATTGGCACCAAGGTATGCTTAATGCGTGTTTTACAGGCCAAAGAGCTAATTTTGAGAATCCGCTAACAGCGTTTGAATGCCCCATTATAATGCCTGTGTTTGTAAATTGAAATTTTGAATAGGTTTGGTTTAAAAGCTGAGGGAATTAGATGATCTTTAGACCAGTGCTGCAAGTTTAGGCCCTAGTACAAAGTCAGTGGAAAATCAATTTGTCTTTCCATTTGCCTTAATGGACTTTTGGATCAAACCCATATTCTTAAAAGCATTTGAGTGCATGAACAGTGTCAGGTTTTTAGACAGGTTTTTAATTTGTGAGCCTGAGTGATTGCAAGTGGAACCCCAGGTATGTAGACATCTGCAGATGGGGACTTCTGCCTCCCACTGACTGAACCAGAGCCCATGTACACTTGTATCCAAAAAAAGGGAAGCCTGCTTCAGCCCGATGTAAAAATCAGATGCTTTCTTTTATAAGTAGTTTATTAAAGAAATTGTGCTTTATAAATAATAGTGTAAAAAGACAGTCCACCCTCCTCCTTCCTTAAGGCATGCTGGAAGTTTGGGAAAAAAGGGGTTTCCTCTGTGTAGTGGTTCGGTGCTCTGAAGGTTTACCTGTGAGATAGTGCTCCGAGCCTGCCACTGCAGTCATACAGAAACTGCCTTTACTGGAGTGCCACAGAGGCTGAAAGAGTATGAGCAGAGCCCTGTAAAAGATAACAAAAAGTTTCCCCGTGTTAAAAAAAAATAAAAACCAACAGAAGCACTACTAATCTACAACATAATGCTATAGATCCTTCAAATGCAAATGGTTTATTACTTTGCTTGTACAATAAATTCACTGCAAAAACAACTCCTGACGTTCCTTATGTTTTTAACCTTGGCCTTGACTGCTGAAAATGTTCTTTATTTAATGCTTCAGCATTCCTACTGCTTGGCAAGCTTACGGTTCAGCACATAAGGGGAATTTGATTGAAAGGCTGCGCTACATTTAGGATCAAATTCTCACTGGCCAATTCACGAAGGGTGCAGCACAGCTCAGTGAGGGAGCTGCTAAGGTTTGTGGAAGCTGAGGTTTGTTCTGCCGAAAAGCAGTTGCCTTTTTAGTTAGTGCAAATTGGCAGAAGCCTTCTCTAGCAGGTGCCTTGTTGATCTTGTCCTCCATTTGTGTGAAACTGTCTCCAAGAGTGGCGGTGCCTCCCAGACATGCTGAGAAGCCTCTAGAAGCTGGGATCTGCCGTAAGGTGTGGGAGGGCAGCTTTGCATGCTGCATCTTGCACCTCCTATATATGGATCAAGGCAAATACGAGATAATACGCTTCTGCAGAAATGTCATAGAAATTTTAGTACCCTTCATGGTGCATGCGTGGATGCCCACGATGTAAGCGACTACCAATAAAATACTTTGTAAAGGGTTTTCTGAGTTGTGATCTGGCATGTGAGTTTGGTTGGTTGAAGTCTAGTCTGACTGCTCCTGGATATTTGACAGTGCTCTCTTTTTTTCCTTCCCCCCCCTCATTTGTATGAGCTTTACATCAGAAATCAGAAGTAATGAAACAAAGAGCAGATAAGATACTTGCATGAAGAAAGTCAAGGCCATTTGAAGCTTCTTGTATGACTTTTACATGTCCTTTTGTGGCATTTGATTGTTTGGCTTGAGGCAGGAAAGGGAGGTAGGAAATTTGCATGAAGATGGAATTACTTCTACTCTTTCCTCTTTGAATTTACGTGGGCTACTCATTTTTTTACTGAGGCCTAAGGGGTGTTTTCATCAAGGTCCACTTAGGCAGGAGATAGCACATGAGATCAGCCTTCCTGGCCCAGCCAGGCTTCAGTGCCACACTGGGCAAGGACAGGAAAAAACCCCACGCTCGCCTGCATGAATGCAAGAGACGTTGTTTGCCTGGGACTTTGACAAGGTCCTGGCAAAACGTGCTTGCAGTCTGGCTTCTGAGGAGGGTCTACCCTATATGTAGCCCTGGGATAGTGTAAAGGAAGCCTGCAGAAGTCTTGGGAGTCTTCTCAGTTCTGCCACAATGAAGTATTACCTTGGCCCCCATCCTGGAGCGCTTACGTGCTTCGCCAAATTTGAGCTATAAACAAATATAAACCTGTATCACAGGCACGTTCCTCATCTTTAATCATTCTTGTGTATAAAGAGCTTTGATGTTATTGGGATGGAAATTTCCAGCTGTAAAGAGCAATGCTTGCTCTTATCAACAGAATGTTTGCAAATCCTGTCAAAACTTTTATTTTAGCGGAGTTTAAAACTACCTCATTGTCCTCATTTGAAATCCAAAGAAATTAAGTGTTCCAGCACTTTTGCAAATGCACTGCTGGACACAGAAATACTTATAAACTTCCAACTGGCTGCCCAAGTCCGTACAAAAAGTTAGTGGTAGAATAAGGAATTTCATCAGGTTTTTCCCCTTCCCAGATTATGTCCCGAGAGCTGTGTTACCTGGCTGTAACTCTACAGCCGCTGGGGAGGAAAAAGCAACACCTATGTTATTTTAAAAGTAACTTGTAACCTTTCACAATTACTCAGTTACTTCTTTTCAAGTTAGTGAAAATCTAACTTTCAGTAAAAACAAGGGCTCAGGGAAAGGCGCACGTGAGAGCTAAGTGGCCAAATTACCTTGAAATTCAATAGAAATTTGGTACTTGAACTCCTTCAATTTCTTCTGAAAATCTCAGCCTTGGTGCCTCCATTGCAGTGGGGTTTTCTGCAGGCTGGTGAAAAATTGTTCCCTTTCAGAGCTAAGTAAATCCTAATGATTTAAATCCTTCTTTTACATGTGTTTGGGGGCAGGGGGGATGTTTGTTTATTTATTATAGGATACACTAGCTAGCTGTCTGGCTTCCACTGGCACAGAGAAACACGATGAGAGACCCTATTCAAAACCTGTAGTAGCGGTGGATGGAGGCTGCAGGGAGCAGCCTGCAAATTCAGAAAAGTACTGATGTGAAGGTTGCCCAGATTACCCTTCCCTACTCTTTTTCTTTTTTTTTTTTTTTTTTTTTGCATACACCATCAATGTAATTTTAAATAATCACATACTTTTTTGGTTTGGTTTTGCTTTTTCCTGCAAGGCATTGGCTTTGCTTCAAGAGCGGGGATTGAGAAGTTTGCTGACGCAATGCACCCGGACTAAACACCGAGGACAAATCTGGGTGTTAAAGAGCTGCTTCACGTTTCATTTTGTCTTGTCCCTGAGCCAAACTGTATCTGGGTCATTTAAGAAAAAAACTTGCATGATCACCAGCAATGTTAAGTTCACTTGATAGTTGCACATTTCACTTTGCAGCCCAGCTTACTTATGATAAAGGCTTTCTGTGAAGGGTTGTGTGGCCACCCTGTTGTACAGTCCGTGTCTAGCTGGCGTACCTTTATATGATTTCTCTGGAAAAGCCATGTTTTGATTAGGGGTTTTCCCCCAATTTTTTGTTAAAAGCTATTTAATCTTGCAGAAGGCTTTGGTTTTAGCTGCTGACAATCAAGACAGCTAATTAAAACCCACTTCTGGAACGGGTTTTGGTTTACTTTGAGGTATTATGTCTCTGCAGAGTAAGCGGCAGCAGGATCTGCTGGGCACAGCACTGCTCATAGACTATTAGGATCCAGCGGCGAGGCTGCCTGTTGCCATCGAAGCACCGCAGCCCTGGCCCCATGGGACTGACATGGCTTTTAGCCGTCTTTGCATCCTGCTGTTCCCGGATTAGTCAACTACTGACCAAGCGTATGCCAGCCTTCCCAGGGTGAATTGCTGGGAGCAGCTGTAGGGCAAAGAGAGAAAATCAGGGAACAGTTTGTCTGCACGGATTAATACAGACTTGTCACGTCTCATTTGCTCACCTCTTGGTCCTTCGTGCAGCGTGGTGCCTGGCTGTGCCATCTCAGCGCCTCGGGGGCATGGGGCAACTCAGGTGGCAGAGTGATGTGCCACTGAATCCGTGCCTTTGGAGCGGGACCCAGGGTTCAGATGACTCGGTGTTCCCAAACCCCAGCCTCCTGCCACGTGGTCCCCTGTGCAGCTACAATGTGCCCTTACAGTTGCAAAGTCATTTACTTGTTGCAGGGGATTTCATTCACTTGAGTGGGCTGTAAGTAAAATCTGTGGGGCTCCTTCCTTCACTGTTGATAGCTTTTTTTTTTCCCTTCCCAAAATTACAAGTAACTCGGTGCCACTTTTTTCTTACCTCAGTCATTTTCTCCAGCAAAAGTCAGGGGACAACCCCTTTGGGTGAAGAAAGCAGCTCTGAGGTCTGAGAAGCCCAGGGCAGCGCTTCATGCCACCTCATGTCTTTGGGGTCAGCTCTCCTCCCTCCTGCCCTCTGGCCCTCAGAGAGGAAACCTTTGCATGTTGCAATTCCCACCAAAGCCTCTTTGCTTCTGCTTCCATTTTAATCATTTATTTACAGAAATTGTCTTTTCAGAAAAATCGGCAGGATGTGCCTTGAGTGCACCTATGTATTTTTAAAGAGCTTTTAGCTGATTCCCCTGGTGTGAATGATGAGATTGATTAGGGGAATAAAGACATGTTAAAACAGAGAAGTAAGAGGTCATTCATTACCCTATACCACTGCATACTGCTTGGTTTCCAGCTATTAAGAATACATGAGATACAGGGCTTCTGGAACTGGACACACAATCCTTACTTTTAGGCCAATGTAGACTCTAGACTACGTAATTCAACAGTGTCCTAAAAGTCCTGCTTGTATTTTACAGGCTCCTGCTTTGAAGCATGATACTGTTGGCACTCGAGATACAATGGGCATTAAATTTCAGCGCTTGTTAAATTACGAATAATTGTCTCCACACTGCTCAGTTTTGTGTAAGGAAAGAGCCAAGCAAGATTTCCACATTAATCACCAGAGCTCCGTTGTGCCATGCCTGTCAAGTAGTGGAACGTGCTCAAGTTCCCCATTGCATTTCCACCGCTTTTGGGCATTTGTAGGTATTTATCCCTGGCTAAGGAAGTTTGAGGACTTCAGGGTAACCTGTTGGAAATGTGTGGGAACATCTCTCAATAAGCAATCTGTGACTGCTTTGGCTTAAGGTAAAATTTAGCATCCAGGCGAGCCTGTAGAGGAATAAAGACGTGCTTTCTTTCCCCCTGCAGCGCACGGAGCCGGGGCTGGGAGGTGAGGGTGGAACAACGCCGACAGTGTTCCTGGACACCCGGCTGCCTCCCCTGCCGTAGTTTTCCACAGTGGCAGAGCAAGCTGAGCAATCTGCAGAGGCAAGGCAAGCCTTTAAAGGAAAATTATGTGCATAGAGAAAAAGAAAATAAGGCAGGGTAGTGACTCCCAAGCCGGCATCTTTGCTGTGTGCCTTCAGTCTCCAAGCAACCAGCAACGTAACAAGGACACAATGAGTCAGACTCAAACAGTGCCATTTCTGCACCTTCTTATAGAGGTCTGTATATATTCAGCCTCTACGAGCCCAATCTTAGCTTCCTTATCCATGCTAATTTATTAAACGTGAGGAGCTGGCAGGCGACTGGCCACCCTGCACGCTCGGTGCAGGCTCCTCAGCCAGATCTCCAGCTGGAGCGGCTGGGCTGAGGGTCATCGTCCCTGCTTCTGCCAGGCCTCCCTGCAGCTATCCTCAAAGCCTACAGCTTATTTCCCAAAGACTCCTTTAATTTTCCAAGGCTTTATGCTGAGTCTGTTCGTCTTCCTTCCGTAGATTTGCAGCTTGCCTGGGCTGCGAAAGCTGACGGTGCGCGGAGATGGGTAATGACTGGTCTGTGAAAAGAGGTCTCTCAACTTTTGAGCGCGCACGGGGAGGATAGGCGAGAGATGCACAGTGTGCTTGGATTTATTGGCCCCATCCTGGCGGCGATGTTGGCAGTACCTGTGCTTGGCACAGGTAAGCGCTTTGCTGAATGCCTGGTCTTGATGCTGGCGCTGCTGCCACAGACAGCACAGCTTGCTGTTTGGCGGTAGGAAAACACACTGGGGTAGTTTCATCTATTTTAGGTGCGTCATTGGAACTGGCTCAACACAGATATAATAAAAGCACACTTTATAGCAGAGAGGAAACTACTGAAAGAGAATACTGTTGCAAAAAAAGCGTGAAGGAAATTTCCACTGGTCGCCGAAGCCCAGCTAAGTACAGCCTCTAGCGGTACCTTCTTCAGTCCCCAGTACTATTCTTTCAGAAGAGGTCAATATTTATAATTTTTTTTTTTTTCTACAATCAGGACACTTTGGAAGTGATCGATAAATGTAAGAAATCAGAAGTACTGTTTACATTGTTTTGGGTCTGAAAAATGTTAACGGGCACATCTGCAGCCACGGACGGGCCCCAAGCTGGAATCCTTCAGGGAGGCCACCAGACATGGGGCTCTCCACGTCTCCTCAGGCCTGGCTGTTTGCTTGGTCACTGCTAGCTCTTGTAGCCCCAGTCCCATCAAAAAGCTCCAGTAAAAAAGAGCAGGGGGAAAGAAGAAAATTAAAAACCAGCATTTATTGTTTGCTTCATCTCATTAGCCCCTTTCTGTTGGCAGTAATTGCGGCGGGCTGGTAGCGAAAGCCAACCCAAACCAACAGCACTGGGGAACGGGTAATTTTTAATAAAGATGGCAGGCCAAGCACTTGGGATCCCTGCAGTATTTTTACTGTAAAAAAAAAAAAAAAAAGCTCCTTTTCACAGTAAGTGTTGGCCCTCAGCTAACGAGTGGAACCCAGAAGCCCAGGGCAGAGCCCTCCCCTGCCAGCACTGCAGGCAGTGCCCACTCCGTGGCACCCTCCCGGGAGCTGCTTGGTGGAAAAACTGCGAAGTCGCAGGCTCCCATCCCCTCGCGAGGGCAAGCAGGAACACATTGATGAAACCTCAGGATTTTGGCATAGGTAAAACCCAAGCCTGGGCTCTGTGTGGGCCGCACCGGCGTTGCTGCGTTAGCTTTTAATGGGAATTACTCATCAGGCTCTCGTGGTAAATGTAGTGGCATGTGGCCTCTCCTTGCCAGTGCCGGACTGCCCTGACAGTTACAGCGTATCACCCCCTCCAAAGAGAAATGTCCCCTTTTTGTCAGGGGTTGTAGCAGCCGAGACACCGACCTTAATTTAGGTAATCTCTAGGTCTCTTCATCTCCATGTATTATGTTTTCACCTGTCTGGCCAAGATTTGTCGTTTTCTTTTCTTGAACGATGCAAACTTTTTTTCCCTCATCTTGGGTGTCAGGTAAAAAAAAGGCTTTTCTGGAAAATAAAAATGCCTTTTGAGGAAAACAACAAAAAAAGAAGTTTCTGTGTTAAAATAGAAAGCTTTACTTACTTTAAAACACCCGGCTGTGAGGTTGACTCCAAATAGATTTGTTAACCATACAGTCTTGATCCAAACCAAAAGATTACACTTCATGGATAAAGATTGACATTTATTTTGTAAATTCCGGTACATGTTCTTTTAGTCTGCTGGAAAAAAAAAAAAACAACACTGTAATTTATTTTACCTTTTCACTACTCCTTTCTCCCTCCCCCATTTTTTATATTCACCTTTAGTCTCCATGAGCTATAAAAGTAACCCTAATTCTCTTCTGCTCTGGATAAACCAGTAGCTATTATAAACTAGAAGAAAAAGCCCCTTTCATATTGTTGATATTGGATGTTTGTTTAATTTCAGTAGGGCTTTCTAAAGGTGTAATGCAAGTAGAGTTTATTACTATTTGAGTCTTTAATTGCTGTAGTAATATTTTTTTACAGCTCCTTATTTTTATGTTTAAGGGTCCCCAGACACTTTGATTTATTGGCATTGGTGAATGATTGATAAATGATTGAGGTTAAATAGAAAAACTGAAGGCATTGTATGAAATAGAAACGGTGCCAGAATGACCATGCAGGACCCACCAGTATATTTAATGTGATGCATACTACACAGCTGCTACAAGCTACAGCCAAAGCTACCACAAATATCAACTGTTCCCTGGGAAGGGAGAAAAAAAATGTAATAACAATAAGAGTGGGGTTTTTTTCCTGCTAATCAGGAGAAACGTGGTTTGTTCTGTTGCAGTCCAGCTTTTCATTTTAGTGTCTCAGGGTATTTATTTCTGGAATATCATAACAAAAAAAAAAAAAAAAAAGAAAAGGTTACAGACAGGGTTTTCACAGGCACCTAAAGCAGTTAGGCACCTAATTTCTGTAATGTTTTGATGGGAGTTGGTTATTTTTGTCTCTTACGCTCTTTTGAAATGGCATGCAAGGGTTTCTGTTTCAGGCTTGTTGAGCACACACAGCTTCCATTGCCATCAGTTGCTATGCTGCTTACAGACAGATTTTGGGCTCAGGTGCCTGGCAGAACCTGTATTTTTATCCTAAATTACAAACAGTTTACACTTAGCAGAGTAAGAAGTAATGGGTATTTACTCCTGGGTGATTGCAGAAGACACTTTGCTGAACAAAACGCTTCTGCTGGTACCACTTTCCATACATAAGGCAGCACACGCTCAGATTGCTTTTCTTTCTTGAGGTCGTACAATATATTGAAAAGTTGGTGCTTTAGGGGGAAAAGCACAGTGATAAGCGCACAATGCCCGTGTTGGAGAGGGAACGGTCAAACACTGCAAAAGCTGAACAATGAGCATTTATTGTCATCTTTTCATGTGCCCTTGG
The DNA here is from genome assembly GCF_030463565.1 of Pelecanus crispus. Lineage (NCBI taxonomy): Eukaryota > Metazoa > Chordata > Aves > Pelecaniformes > Pelecanidae > Pelecanus > Pelecanus crispus. Next base: position 62,956,497 of record NC_134643.1, on the reverse strand, counting down.
CTTGTTGCTTAGTTCTTAACTTCTAAAGCTCCTGATACCCTTCCCTCTGGTGTACGTTCAGGGAGGCAATAGCTCCTGGGACGGGTGGCGGGGTGCTCCTGCGGGGCCGAGCCCCCGATGCGGTGCAGAGCCAGCCCCGACAGCTTTGTGTTCGTGGCAGCGTTTCATGGAGACGTTTGGGTAACTGGGAATGGACCGTACCCACCAATGCTTCTGTCCGATGGATGAGCAGATCTGATTCAGGCAATGCTGGGCAGGGCAAGGAAACCGGGACTACCTGCTTCAGCAGGAGCCCCTGTTAAACCGAACGAAGCGTGACACAGACCTGCACCCTGGCAGGCACCAGCTGACTTCAGCTGGGATCTGGAGCAAGCCCAGCTACGGCATATGTTCGCAATCAAAAAGTCATTAAAAATTCACACTGACAAGTTACTCAGCTTGGAGCCTGTCTACGAAACTGTGCGCTCCAGCCCATGCAGTAGCTCAGGCTCAATGCTCCTGGTAATCTTTCCTAATCCTATGAATCTGCAGGAGCTGGGAGAAGGGTACTTGCTCCGGTTAGATTTTTGTTTTCTTAATCTTCAGGGAATGATTTCCCTTCCACCAGGCTTAGCACAGATGTCTTCTGAAGGGCTTAGCTCTGAACATCATCTTTCTTGGCATGCATTCTGATGAAACTCAGTATGGAAAAAAAAAAAAGAGTAATTACTTTTGTCCCTACGTTAATCGTGTAGGCCAATGCAGTCATCTGGTTTGGACTCTGGTTTTGGTTGATAAATATAAAGGTCATTAAAAGGGTTGTGTGTAAGCCCCCCCCACCTTGGGATGCAGCCGTAGGAAATCTGTAAGAAGCAGGTCATCCGTAGGCACCTTAGAAATGGAGTGAGGCGCATGGTAACATGCGATGAGTTAGATCAAAACAAGTTTATTATGGGTTTATACAGCACTCTGGCAATGAAAAATAATTTGATACCAAAAAAGCAACAAATTAGAGGTTACGGTAATTTGCTGTTGGCAGCCACACTTGCACTTGGGTGCGGCGTGATTGACAGGTACTGAGGGCTTTCCATGAACGCCGGTGCCACTTAAAAGCACGGTGGACTTCACCCTCCTCTGTGGGGAGCTCGACATTTCCCACTAAATATTTCTCTTGGTCCTGCCCTTCTTTTACAGAGCGTGTCACCGGCGTCTTCTTCCCGAGGGACTGGGCTCTCCTTGGTGGTCTCCTGTAACAAATCAGTGGGGCTTCCCTTCTGGTTTCCTACACGGCGGCTTTCACCGAAGGTGGAGATGTAACTGATGTTTGTGCTGTCCTACTTCCCAATATCTCTGTGCCACCCTTCTGTCACTGCTCTTCCAAAGGTGCAGGCAGCCCTTGAAGGAAGCAGAGGAGAGAAGTGGGAGAAAATGATTGAGAAGTCCACTTTTATTGCGTCCCAGGGAAAAATCCAGCCCTGGAGCAATTACTTAAGAAACCAAATTCTTAGCAACTTCTCTGTGGTATGACAGTCTTTGAAAAAATGAAAATCATTAAGTAGTCAATCCTTGCTCGGAGTTGAGCTTTGGATAAATTAGCAACTCTTCGAGGCACAATTTTGTTAATCGCCGACAATTACATACTTTGTTTTTACATTAGGCCAGCTGTGCTGAAAGTTCCTGTGCCTCTGGTGCATTTGCCATTTTTTAATGGGCTTGGTATTAAACCTCAACAATCAGGAGCTTGTTTTTATGTTGGAAAAAGTTCCGTGTGTGATCTTTAACATTAAATGGGTAATTTTAGCTCCTCAGTATTATTTGCAGAGTTTTGTTTGTTTAGGAATCCTTTCTTTCCTCATTTTGGTTATTCAAGTACAGTCTTTTTGACTTTGAGGTTATTTTTATGTGACAAACACTTACTTGATCCCAGAAAGAGATGCTTCTAGTTTGGATTAATGCAGGTCTGAAAAACTTGGCTGCATACTTTTGGAATATTAAATGGTTTGATAAGGTGTGAAAATATGGGGTTTTATGTTTATTTGCAGATCAGTTAAATGCAGTGTAAACCAATTTCTGAGTTTATTTACTCTCATGCATATTCGTTCCAGCACACAGACTTAACCTCACTTTTGGGATGTGGGACAAGGACAAACACAGGACTGTGTAAATGAAATGGGTGTGTTTGCCACAGCTGAACATGTGGTTCCCAAAGTTCAGGATGTGTAAAAATATGCAGTGAAAACACTGATGGCCTGTGCCAGGCAGACAGTGCCTCTGAAGGGTGTGGCTCCAAAACGCCTGTATAGCATTTAGATTTCTTTCTTTCTTTTTCCTCTTTAGAAAGGGGAATCAGCACAAAAGGAAAACTCTTCTGTCCCCTGAATTAAAGAGAAGGCGTGCAGCAGCGGAGGGCATCGTGGCTGTAAGGTGCAGGTTGCTCTTGGGGGAGAATTGGGTAATACCAACTCAAAGCATCTATACTGGGCTCTGTGGGGGTAAAATGGGCAGGGAGGTCCTCAGCATGACTTAATGTCAAGCCTGTAGTGACCAAGCAATGACTTGTGGTGTCCACATCACAAGTGGAAGACTCAGGTCCCCATGTGGCAGACACACAGTGCCTGGACAGGAGTGGGGTGAGCGGATGTCCTGGTGCATCCCAGGAATGCTGGGCTGTTGCTTGGACCTCAGCAAACCTCACTTGAGTCTGGTCAGCATGTCTGTGTTTCAGGAGGTGTGAAAAGTGTGGATAATTCCCAAAGTACTGGAGTATACAGGTCCAGGTAAGGGCATCCAGGAGTTAAAATAAGTGCCCTATTGAGAGGAGGGCTGACTGATTTGGAACAGTGAAGCTTTACTCCTCAACAGAATAACTCTTCTTTCTCTTTAATACCTAGTGCAGGAAGTTGGTTCTCTTATATCTGAGTAATAGATTTATGGTTTTCTGAGACCCTCCATAAAATGAAACCTGCTGTGGATCTGGTCCAAAGCCCATTTGAGTGAATCGCATGGACTCCCATGGATTTGGCGGAGTTTATGAATCGAGCCCTATAGCTTTCAGTATCCTGCAAACAGAAAACACTGAGTTGCTATTTTTGGTGAGTCATTTGCTCTTAGATAGCTCTTAATGGGGGAGCGGCACCTTCAGTCAGCGCTCTTCTCCAAGGAATTACCTCTCTGCGCCTTCTGAAAAGGAACCTCTGTTCTTTGGAGCAGATTTTCATTTTTGTAATTTCTATAGTTAACCATTTAGTGGAGAAACTCTAGTGACTTTTTCTCTCTCCTTGCCCCAGTCCATATTGTCTCACATGGCAAATCTCTACCACGTGATGAAAGCCAGAGGAACGAACATGTGTTTGAGTGTGTGTGCAAGAGAGAGAAAGATGACCTCTCTTTCAATTTACCAGCGTGGCAGGTGGCCTACTATTAGTTCTCCAGTTAAAGCACTAAATCACAATCTGAATCTGAAACTAAATAGCAATCTGAAATTTTGTTCATGGTGCATCTGTTAAATCACCCCTTTAATCTCTTTTACTACCACCATGTAATTTGGCCAAGAAAAGTTGTGCAACTTCTTTCTCTATACTTGTCTTCACCAGTTTAATTACAGTATATTTTCAAGTCACGTATTTCGCACATAGCTTCAATGCAGTTTTCAAATCTGCTAGTCATTTTTAATTTGCACTGCAGTTGTGCATCAGGTCTCTGATCTAACTGGAATATAGCTTTACTTTGATTTTCCCTTTGCTAAATACCGTTGTTAAATTACACACCTGAACTGAAACCTGGTAGGATTAACAGGGTTTTTTTCTGACTTAACTAGACCTTGGAGCTGTCACTCCAGTTCTAGGGGTCTGCATGCAGTCAGTGATGAGTTATTACTGAGTTTCATGTTAACTTAAGCTTAACTGATGCTAACAAAAACTTTATTCTACTGACTCCAGTTGATATTTGAGGCTGTATGGTTATTTGTGAGGGGAAAATCTTCTACCTACAAAAAAAATCACGCTTTAAGTATCCTGCTTTGACTATTCCCTGGGGTATTCCTCCAGGCCTTTCTGGCATAGTCTCATCCTGAATTGCTGACGCACTCCATAAAATTGTAGTCAGATCAGGGAGTCTTTTCCCCAGGTCCCAGTGGAGATGTCTGACCCCTCTCCCCCTCAAGCGGGAATGTTGCCAGACCTCTGTAAGGAAAATCCATTCCCACTCTATAGAAGAAGAAAAAAAAGTGCTTGTCCCTTCATGGTATTTTTAGATACACTTTAAAACCTGCCAGTTGATTAGGTGTAGATTGTCTCTTACCCTGTGCTTCTACAGCTTCTGGCTCAGTGAGACCTTGATGAAGTTTTGGGGCATCATAGGAGTCATGAATCTTGATGTCTTTCTCAAATCATAGAATATCATTGCCTGCATCTTCCACACTCAAAAATCAGGTAGCTTTACAATTAGCCAGAATGTAAAGAGGTCTAAGGGTTGTTTTCTTGATGCCATCCCCTTGTTCCTTTTGCACACTCGTCTTTATTTGCTCTGCAGTAGCATCTGTATGCCACAGGTCTGGGCCCATCATCCTGGATCCTGTGCATAATTATACAGAACCAAAAAAATCATTCTGGCATAGAAGAGAATCATTTTTATATGATCTTACTTGGTGTTTCCAACAAATTGGGGTTTTTTGGGTTTTTTTTCTTTCTAAAATGATACTGAGTTTTGTTTTGGAAGGGCTTTCCTCCTCTGTTGCAGCACTGAGTCTAAGTGTCTCTTCAGCTGCTCTCTACCCTATCCATTTCCCCACTTAAACTGTCGAACTGAGAAGTTATTGCTTTACATTTGCATTCTGGAAATGTCACCGGAGCCCGCAAGGCATTAGATTTTGTGAGGATTTGTTCAAACGTTTATCGCTGACTGGTGCTCTAGGGGGATCGGAGTTTTAGCCGCTGCTGGCAAAGGAGATGCCGACAGGCTGCCTGAGTCCGCTGGAGGCTGCAGCTTGAAAATGTCCTCTGCTGCCTTTGCTTTTGAGTTTCGGTGCGCTTACAGCTGATTAAGCAGACCCCAACCAGTGCATATTTGTATTCTCCAAGCTCCACGTCCTTCCCTTTGTGTCAGCGGCACGGTTGGAGGCACGCTGCCTCACAAGTGGTCTTAAAATGCGACCTCCTTGTTAGAGACAAAACATGACCTGTGGTAGGCAGCGTGTTTAGGCTGAAGGGACCTATAATACGACAGCCAGGTAGTGAGGCAGGCTGGCAGGTGTCACCTCGCACGAGGCACCGCTGTTTGGCGGCCTGATAACAGGACAGATTCAGGCACTTCTCCTCTCAGCTCGCTGGAGCACCTTGGTCATCTCTGCACCTGGGTTTCCTCACCGTGTGGATAATGGTATCTGCTCATATTGGAGAGGCTTTGTGAGAACGAACCATGTGTTTTCAAAGTGAGGTGAATAATGGGAACATTTAGGTAGACGTTGCTTTTATGAGCCCTAATGATCTAAACAGCGATTCTCTATGTGTGCAAAACGCTCTCATCATGTAAGCCTCAAAGTGAACTTTCCAACATGCTGTCAGACTGGGTACGCTGCTGAGTAGTGTTCCCTCGCTTTTTAGCTTTCAGAGGCAGCTTCCTTGTCATTGCTGCCCATCAGGAATACCCAGGGACCGAGTAAAGCACTCACTGGATTCTTAATCAGTCGGTAGCAATAACACTATTTTTCTTTTATATGGCATCATAATGCAAGGATCTGAACAAAGCACTCCTGCTATTAATTAATAACACTTAATAAACCCCATGGGGTAGATGGTAATTATTATACTCATGTACAGGCAGGAAAGTGGAGATTCAGAAGGGTTTGATGACTGTACAGTGTCACACCTGGTTATTAAATCCCATGTCTTCTGGCACCTGGTCCTGATTTCCAGCAGCAGACATGCCATTCAATCCCTCCCATGGAAAAAGACAAAAAGCAAGCTGCTAAACGGATGAGCTTTTCAAAAATATGGATTTGGGGCTCTATGTTAGCAACAATCCTGTCCCTAGTGCCTCCCTCAGATTCGGAGGCCTCAGCATGAGGAGGACTGCTCGTCCACTTAGGGGATCGTTGGCCCAAAGGGTTTCCAGATGCAACTATCTGCTCTTAAAGATCTTTTTGATAACTGGTTACAGTGTTAAACAGGGAAAATCGAACCATCAGAGAAATGATGCCTAAAACTGCTCTTTGGAAAAGCACAGCAATCTGGTCCTTCTGGTTTCATGTGGATTGGCATGGTAACAAGCATAATTTCTTCCTTTACTACCTCCTTCTCCCCCCAACTTAAACTTTATGTCTACTATAAAATGTTGTTTGAGAGATGCTGTCACATCCCTGGCACAATGATATATCGCTGTAGTAACACAATAGGGATTGTAAGTGTCTGGAGCGGGGGAGAGATCTCGGGAGCAAATCCAGAGGTGAAACCAATGGAAGATTTATTTTGCTCCCGTGCTTGCTTGCCGTCCGGAAGAAGGCTCTGCTGCAGCACCACTGAATCACTCCTTATAGCCAAGTTTTATATTAATAGCTGGCTTGAGTCAAGCTTAGCACAAGCAAGCACTTTATTTCCTTCTGTCTGAGACACACATTAACCTTGTTCTTCATTCGTATTATAGGGTCAGCCCCCATTTATCCAAACAGCCCAGAAGCTCCACTCCCTTTCTAGAGGGAACTGTTGGCTGATGGGGCTTCTGCCTCCACTGGCATCCAGAGGCATGGCGAGAGGGAGGGACAATCTCCCCCAAAATTCGTCCTCAGCCCAGCCCCATCCTCAGGTGCCACCCTGGCATGAGGAAAGGTGGGATGGATTCTCTCTTTATTTTGTGTGCTGGGTATAATCTTTCAAAGGGTGATAACGGGAAGGTGATTTTGCCTCTGCTGAGGCACTCTGAGGGTGATTGAAAATATGTAGGTTGTTACTTGCTCCCTTAAAATCTTAGTGCAGCCCCCAAGGGCCACATTTCCCAAGCATTGTTGACTCCCAAATAATAAAAAAAATTAGTGAGTTGCGTGATTTAAACCCAAAACACCTAAAGATGTGTTTGCTTTTATTTTCTGTTTCATTTTTAACTCTGAGGATGTGCTTTTCACATCTATGTGACTGCAAGCATCAGGGAAGTGTCCTGCTTTCCCCCACCTTGGGTGGCTGCTGGGAGTCTCATTTAGGTATGTCAGCTAGGTAGGTATGTCAGCTAGGTAGCCTAATCTCTTCTCCCAGCCACTAAGGCTGTAAGAATATACTGGTATTATGAAGCTTGCTATATAATCAAAGCAGCTGGCAGTGAGGCATTCCCAGATACTGGGTCTTCAAAATGCAGTCTGTGTTTAAAAAACTGAAATTAATTAAAAACAAAATTTTCTTGAACTTCAAGAGCACATATCAACCAGCTCTGACAGAACCATTGGTCCTTTGTAAATTGAATTCTTGGAGGTTCACATAGCTCTAGAGGCTGAATTATAACCTGTATATCTCTCGTGCACAATCCAACTTTGACAAAACCAGCACCTTCATAAAGGCTAGTTAGGGTTTGGGTTTTTTTCTTCTGTTCTTATTTTTGTTTGGAATGGCTGCAGGAAGGAGTGACCATTTTGAAATGGATGAAGGTCTGAGTAATTCCTAAGATAGCAAACACAATCTGCAAACATCAATTAAATCAGTGAAGCAGCGCAAGTTGTGCCCGATGCACAGGGAAGTCTACAACAGGTTTGCTCATCCAGCCCTCGATCATACAATTTAGCAGTGCAAATGGAAGCCTCCGCAGACTTAGGATGTGCAGACTGTGCAGGCTGCATAGCGCTATCAGCCCCTTAATAGGTTGCAAACTGTTTTGCAGTGGGACATTGGAGCATGACTGCTCTGCGAGCCAGCTTGGAGCTAAACTCCCCAGAGCAGCGTTTGGCTGGTCATTTGGATTGAAACAAATGGCACATTGAAATTACTCCTCCCCACTCTTGCAAGATTTCAGGCAATCCTGCTTTTATTTTTGTTTGTTTGTTTATTCATGTATTTAAAAGAGGAAGGTAATTCAGTGCTCATGAAAAGCCAGTACCCAGCAGGGCTGAGAACAGCCTGAAACCATGCTTGCCCGCACTGGGCATTTCCTTCACCCCACCAAAGCACCCCAGGCTTTTCTGACAATAGTCCTATTCCTCTCCCCTGCCCCTCCAGAGCAATGATTGAAAATTGCACCTCTGTGTTGATTTCTTGTTGTTTTTTAAATATATAGCATGTATGTGTTTTAGTCTTTATTAGCCACCATTAAAAAGTAAATGAAACAAGAAACAACAAATGAAGCTTTTATTTCAAGCAGAGCTGGGTTAAACAAATGATCAGTCCTTCAGCTGGAGGAATGAATATAGTGGTTACAAAAAGCAGACCAGAAAACATACAGAACTGCTTTAGAAAAAGAGAAAAAAAAGCCCGAGACAGCGGGAAACAAAGAGTTATTCAGCTGATCAAGTGATAGACGCAAATGAAGGGGGCAAGGGGTGCAAGACCTTGTGTCGAACAGCATTTCATTTTAAATACCCCAGCTTAAGCCTGTTCATTGGAAGGGAGTTTATATTGAGAAAGGCAGGATATATTACTGTGCCTATCAGCAGTGACAGGGCATAAAGAGCAGCCGTGTTTGATCACGCTTTCATAGGTAATGTAATGTTTCCACTAGGAATTAAGCATAAAACTTTTTTAGGTTTTATAATGCAGAGGAGGGGGAGACTTGTAACAAACAATAGTTTAGTGGATGTTTGCAGCTTAAAACAGGACACTAAAAAGATACATAACACTCTTATTGCTTTATAGAGGTAAGACAAAACCCCCATCCGCGCACAGATCGATATGAACTGTGCCAATGTGCAGCAGGCCCAGGACACAGGGCTGTAATAATTTTTAAAGCTTAAAAGACAACTGTAAATGCTGAAATGAAAACCATAGCAATGGTATTATTAGCGTGACTCCACAGTTTGTATTAGCGTGCCCAAGTGAAGGTGACGGCATACACCGTACACATTCAGGATGAGGAGCCGTCTCTCCCGTGGATTGTATGTGCTAGAGGCTGCTCAGAGTCTGAACAAAGAAACCACGTTGGGAGCAGCCTGATGGAGATGCAGGACTGAGACAGAAGCTCTTTCCAGGCTCCCGGCGTGGCCCGGAGCAATGCACTGCCGGCTAACTCCTGCACTCCGTGCTGTAGCTAAACTCCCAGAAAACCAAGCAGTGGCCACGGGGAAGGCTGAAGTTTCGCAGAACCCAGCCTTTCTGTCTTGGTGTTTCCTCTCCTGTAAATGCAGGAAAAAAGCAAGCACCTGAAAAGCATTTTCTTAAATACATGAATGATTTAAGACTTACAGAATGGATCTTGAGACTTTCAAGGGTGATGTGCAGCAAGAGTACATGGGATTAATTTTCTTTAATTAAAATGTTGTTTACATAGCCCATATCAAGTCCGTGACAGGTTGGCGTCAATGTGTCAAAGATTTTAGTTGGTGGCTGCCTTTTAAACCCAAATTTCTTCTCCAGTGGGGATTGCATGATAGCAGACTGAGCCGAGTGACGTGCAGGAGAGGAGGAACCCTGAGCCCATCCCTTCCATCGACTCCTTCCCTGCCTGCAGATTAGCAAACAGCCAAACCGCGTGGCTTAGCCTCTCATGCGGTTTGTGCTAAGCAGCAGGGTGCAGGGATCTCTGGAGATATCCAAGCTAGCTCTGAAAGGGCTGAAGGAAGTCCAGGAGTCATGTTCTGACATGAAGATAATTGGGATAAGGCTTTTGCACAGGTATCTTTGTTTCTAGTGTCCAGGTTGCCACCATCTCTGTGTGGTACTGTGTATTAGGGAGAGGCCATAATGTTTCTAGAGATCCTGGAGATGGAGACATGCTAGGGCATATGGCCTTTCTAAAACTGGATTTGGATATCCACAATCGTCCCTCCCTGCACTGGGAATCTCTGCCCTTGGGAGCCATCCAGTTCACTGTGGGAGTTTCTCTTCAAGCACAGGAGGATGCGCAGAGCGTCTTCTCCTTCTGTCCTGACTATTACAAGCCACAGAATATGTCTCAAGACCATGTTTTAGATCTATAAGGGAACAGCAGAAGCCACAAGCCTGGTGACCGCAGAAAAACAGCCTCCACCTCAAACATGGATGGTAACATCCAGCTGTAGTAGTTCAGAGAAGAGATGTGAGGACCAAGGAAGGAGAAGGATCAAGGAGAACCTGGCCGCTTTGGGTTTTGTTTTTTCTGTGATTGCTAAGCTGGCTTCTGGATTGCCAGAAGTGTTTTCTGGCACTCATGCATTAAATTTTCTAGGTTTAATGCTGAATTATTTGAGCTGGCATTTGACTTCCCACTGAAGTATTTTTAAAGAATTTCTTTGGCTAATCGAAATCATATGCTAAAAAAAAAGAAAATAAGCTAAAATACACAGTGAGGGCTGGAGGATAGAACAGCAGACCAAAATAGAATGAAATCCAACAAACTGCATTTAAGTTTGGTTTTAAGCATGTGAGTACTAACACTAAGTTCAGCTGAGCTGTTGTCATGATGACAGCTGGCTCACACTGGGGCTTAATGGGTTTGTCATCCAGATAGAGACAGAAGAGAACCCAAAGGTGAATATGTCTGGTGACAGTAAAGAACTTAAAAAGTTTTCTGCTCCAAAATGGAGTCAGCACTGTGCAATAGGCATAAATAAAAATTAGGGCAAAATTCTGCCCCAAAAGAAGTCATTAGCAACCCTTGTAATTACAAGGTACAAGTTATGTTTCTTTAGAAGACTCAGCTTGCATTTCTCTTTGCCTTTTTAAATAAGGTGAAGACTATTTCTTTTCTAGTCTAAAAAAGACCAGCGTAGTTCCCTAGGTATGTCCCTACTTTCTTCTCTAAAGATTTCCATTTATAGTTTTTGAAATATTGGCAACTCTGCAGAAGATGTAGGCTGTGCTATTACAAAACCCAGCACATGTCATCACCAAGTAATTGCCATACAGGAACCTTAAATTAGAATTATAACTGGTTTGGTAGTAGTTGAGCTGAATGCTTGATTGGCCAGTCCAACAAAATAACAGAAAATGTATCAGACGTGAACAAAAGAAAGGAGTTTCCTCACTTGAAATGAAATCCAAAATGAGGGGGGTTTAATTATTCTTTTGTTCCTCAGCCCAAGCCAAATGATTTTTTTATGGAATAGAAAAATAATTTTTTGCATGTTAGTTTTCTTTCTCCTACCAGTGAGTTTAAAATGTTTTTATTGATTAAACATTTTGACTTCTTACCCACTAAAAATTTGCTCTTTTTGATTGAAATAGTTTGTTGAATTTGTGGACAGATTTGTTTGGCCTGAGGTCTATTTTTAAGGAAAAAGAATTAACACAGGAAATTTGCCCTACTCACAGGCATCTCTACAGTCCTTTCTGCTTCCCTGGACGCTAGTTTGTTTCCACTTTACTTTGTTTTCTTTAGGGAGAATACAGAGGTGATTCAAGTCTTTTTTAATACAATAATTATCATTTTAAACAATGAGCAAAATGATTTGGTGTGTCGCTATGTTTGGGTGCTTGTGCTCTCATGTGTATTGCTGGACTGACTGGGTCCTGGCATTAGCTTCTGGACCCACCATCTATAAAATCAGGCCAAGTTTTGATCAGATCATCTTAGGACTCAAGATTTCCAACCTGTGCTATCATATGATGAACCTGCAATACTTTAGGCACTTATTTATTTAGATTAGAAACTTTAGCACGGCAACATATCCCCATCGCGAACACACAAAGTTGATGCTCTGCTAAGCTGGTGTTTCAACGAGTCGTTCTCATCTGTGCAGGCTACACATGAAGAAGGAGGGAGTTCAAGCAGGTACATAATAGCAGCTCTCAGAAAAGATAATTTCTAGAAATGCTTGTTTGTTACTGCTTCCACAACTTGAGAGCAGAATGAGGGCATTCAATTTAATATGAAAATAAAACCTAACAAGAGGTGCCCTAAGTATGAAAGTGTGGCAGGTGAAAGAACTGTTTGGGAGCAGTGACATTATCCTAGTTTCTTGATTTACTACAGCTTGCCTACACATAATTAAGGTTGAAAAGTGCTTGTTTTTCTTCTTCTAAAATATAAAATGTCTTAACAGAAATGGAAGACAGTTTTTGTGAGAAGTGTTGCCCTGTTTTCAGTGCTGGCTCAATGTTGATCTATTGTCATGTGTCAGACAGACTTGGGTTATTTCATTAGCTTCTTGGTCAATAAATACAGTTTTGGTATGAAGAACGTGTGACATTATATAGCCTAAATTTTGAAGAAATGTTTTAGCTGTTCAGGAAGCAGCAGATACTTTATTCTTTGACTTCTTAATAGCACTCCATAATCTGTTTAAGTTCCTCTCCTTCACTTGTGGCTATAGTTATTTAAGAAAATCAAGCTTCATGCAATTTGATATAAAACCTGTGCCAGGGTAAGAGGTGGATAATTCACTGGTGTTTTGAATTTGAGAGCAAAACTAGTATTTTCCAAACTCCGATTTCCATGAGTCAGGCGTCAGGTATCTTGAGACTGTGGCTCTGAGCGAAGGGTGACGTTACTATGAAGGGCTTGATGAGAGCTGCAGGGCTGGGATGGGGTGAGAGGCTCGGGAGCACTCCCAAATCCCGCCCGAGGACGGCTGCCCAGAGGAGGGCCGGCACACGAGGATGAGGACGGCATATTTGCCAAGGGATTGCGCTCGATGCAGCTTGGAGGGGTGAAGGGGGAGGGAGGGTGAAGGAAACCATGAGACTCAGGAACTGTTTCCAGACCCTGAAAGCCGACTGCGGTTTCAGACAATAACATTATTCAGCAATGTGAATAGGAAATTGTTCCTGCCTTTATACAGATCTGTGCCCCCACTGCATGAGGTGCTGCATGGCAGAACAAGAGATGTTTGGCCAGGTACTTAACCTGTTTGCTGCCGGTTTCGTTTCATGACAAACCCACCATGCTGTGGCGATATTACGATCCAGAGGCTGAACTTATGTCTGGATGTAAAAAACCCTGAGGGCTTCCCAACGGTACCTCCAGCAAATCAACAACGATGCGTGGGGTTTGCACCGTGCCCTCTCATAGGTTTTAGCAGTGCTAAGCGCACCATTAGTGCCTGGCTTAAAGTCACACGGACACTTTCCTCAGCAGACCTGGCTGCATGTGTGCAAGGGTGTGTTGTTGTGCACATGCACACCGCTGCCTGGGTATCTCTATTTGCTTGTCTTGTAGCAGAGCTTTGGGGGTTGTCATCCTGGCTGTGTGATCACGTGTCCCCCAATCCACTCCTCGACCCCTCAGACCTTAGAAACCTGAGGCTTTGCTGTAATGTAGAGATTTTATCTCCATTTTATGTGGGAATGGAAGATTACACTGAAGTAGTTGTACCAGTTCAGTGTCTCGTGTGAATGCGGTTACACTCAGTAGGTGCAGGACCTATTTAACTATAGCAGTAGGAGCAGTGGGCTCATCTGGGTCTCGTGTCTGCATGTGCATAATCAGCTCTTGCTTGTAGGCTGCCTGATTAGGCATGATCTGGAGTCATTACTATGTCCATTTAGTTCTTCTGAATTGAAGCTCTATGGACATGTGCGGTAATCTCAGTACTGTGTATTCACTGGGTAAATATATACTTAACCTCTCCAAATGCAGAATGTGGTGTGCCGAGGACACTGACTGGCACTTGCTCCACAGGTGGCCTTCCCAGTGCTCCTCTCCATCCACAGTGGCACAGAGCAATGCCTGGGATGGGCTGGTTCTCACGTGGTTGCACTGATGGGACAACCTAAGCAGGAGCGTCCTAGCAAGAGGGATACCCACCACTGGGCAGCAGCTGCCCTGCTGGCATGGTGTGATGGGGGAAAGGCTGAGATTTCGGAAGCTGCCAGGAATGGATGAGGTACAGACAAAGCTGCAACCACCAGCTCCAGCCTTGGAGAAGGCTGGGTCTTCAGCCTCCCGCAACTGTCCCCACTTCTCCCCCTTCCTCATCCTCAGCCCATTTTTCCACATGCTGAAAATGTATTTGTTCTTCCTTTTGCCTTTACCAGTGGTTGTTGGGAGAGGGGGGGGCTGGTATTTTGTTTTTAATTCCTCCAGGAGCTCAGTCCTCATTGATACTTGCCAGGTCTGAGCTGTTGAAGCGGAGACGTTTTGAGCTGAGTGCAGAAATGTCTGGGGCGGGGAAACCAGAGCTGGTTGGTTTTGCTTTAAAAATAAAATAAAGGTCCCGCTAAAATTCACCCATGGGCCAAGGAACAAACATGATAAATTGCAGCCCAGAGGGTAGTTCTTCTGGAAAGGTAAAATCGTCTAAAAATAGCACCTTAGAATGAAAGTGCTTCATTGACAATAACTACAGTGTTGCTACGGTGATGCTGGAAAAAAATGATCGTTGATACTTAGACTGCCACAGAACTGCTCCCCCGCCCTTCCATGGCATGAATCAACTGCTAGTATTAAAATTACAGACAAATTTTGTGTTATATTTCAATTTTTTTACTTGTCTGAATGCTTTTCTGTTCTATTGCACGTCCCGCAGACAAATGAAACACCATCAGAGAAAGGCATTGAAACAAAGTTTATTGGTCAGCTCGGTGTGATCTATCTACATTTTGTCTCAATTGCAGCTCGATGCCATTTCTTTTTATCAGAGCAGCTTGCTTCAAGAGCAGGGAGCCAGCGGTCAGAATGAGATCCAAAGATAATAGCTTGATGGGACTGCATACAGCTTTTTTTTTCTTTTTTTTTCTTTTTTTTTTTTTTTTTTTTTTGCCTGCAGCAAGTAGAAGACATAGTACTGGTGAAATCTGGAGCCTTTTGTTTCAACAAGTTTCAAGTTAAACACCTCCCAAGGTACACACTATCCTGCTTTGTGAGGATTATGAGAGATGACGAAGTTGAAACTCCGAATATCTTTTAAGAAAACATAGTTTGGCAATAAAGAGTTTTTCTTTCAGCGTACATACATATCAACAACAGAAAAGCTGGGTAATACCCTTTTGATATACTCAGCCCATTCAGGCCCAATTTGGGGGATTTGAAATGCAACACAGCTTCAAAACATTTGTGGCTCTGCAGAGACTATATTTGCAGGCAAGTAAAGCTTCACAATCTTTTGTGTAGCAGCTGAAACCTACTTAACCGTCTGCCTTAGGTAAAACTGGTAAATGGCTCTGTTTATACAGCAGCTGCATCTCAAATGTGATCCATACAGCTGGCGGCAGACCAGTTGCAATGTGGATGATATTTTAATTTCCCCATCAAACGCTGTCTGTAATTTGTGGGGCTTTCCTTAGACAAGCGAAGCGATATTAAAACACACAGTGGGTACTGTATGATATTTTCTGCCTTCCTTGAAAAGCTCAGAGTATGCTAGTTACGTAGACAATGTTGGATGAATGCGAAAGAAAAATATATCCATGTGTTCTTAAAATTAAGTTTAATTTCTAGCTGCATATAGAGTCTCTGACTTTCTCCATGTTGATGTTGGGCTAGAGCCATCAGTATGCAAAAAAATCACTTCTGTATGGCAACTACCCTTACCTAAAGAAGATACAGCATCAAAGTCAGTCTTATGAGTTCAAAAAATGATATAATTAGACTTCCAGAGGATTGTAGCCCTCTGAAGCTAGGAATTAAATTTTGTAAAGGGTAATTTTAAGAGTGGTTGACTGGCAGTGTGGGAGGATGGCGCGTTAGATGGCAAAGGAGCATGGTTTTATTAGCTGGCTTTCTCTGTCTTTGCTCCAGGGCAATTATTGGGCCAAATTGCATTGAATTCAGAGGAGGTGGAGGCATCGGAGACTTTGTCATGTTACATAATCTTTTTAAACAGTGACTCAAACTCTGGTTTTGCTAGCTGGAAGGTTTAGCGCTCTCCTTTGTAGCTGGTATTCCAGCAGTGAGGAAGAGTAAGAAAGTACAGGAAAGTGAGGCTAGGTCTAGTTTTTCATGCTGCATGTGGGAAGATAACGATGGGTTCTTATCGTGATGAGGCTCTGAGTGAAAGGATTCAATTCACAAGAGCATTATAGGAAACTTATAAAGAATTTCATGATGCTTTCCTCCACATTTTTATATATAGCATATTGCTTTTGTTAGCTTTGCACAGTGTTCGGGTATGGAAGGCTGTGTTTAGAAGGTATTGTGATTAAGGTTTAAAGTGATGCTGATCCATGCTCACTGAAAATAATGAAAGACTTCCTCTGACTTAAGCAAGCTTCAGATCAGGCTTACAAGGCAGGAAGCTCCGGCACGGCACCTCCCTCATACATCCTAATGCTGTGACACAGATTGCCCCAGCTGATAGCACTGGTAACGGAGAGCAGAATTTGCACTTCTGAAAGTCATTCAATGCAGATCTGCTTTGCTGCCTGTGTATACACAGAGATAAACAGTATGCCAGGGGACAGCAAAATTTGGCACAGCTGCCAAGATGGGATGCAGAAGCTGGGAGTCGTGGCATCCTGTCCAAGGAAGTGGTTTCCTCTTCCAACAGGGTCTGAAATTTGGTGGGAGCGTTGCACAGAGGTAGGATACTGCCAGGCAGCTCCCGGGTGGCACGGTGCCTCTTTGAGAGGGAGCTTCTCCCAGCCACCGCTGAGGTCCTGTTGGTCTGTGCAGCCCCTGATTTAGGAAGGGAGAAAGCATGTCCATCACTCTCCTGTGCTGCACTTGCCTTGATTACAGCTGCCTTTGTAGCTCTGAAATGGAATTGGATCAATAGCTTTGAGTACTGGAAAACAGCATTTTAAAGGGCTGTTAATTCTTGAAGAGCTGATCACTTACACAAAGATATAAAGGTGTCTGCCATGGCGGACCAAACTATGTCCTCTGTGTCAAAACTGGACAGATTATGAAATTGCAGGCTTGCTGAGTAGATCAAAAGAAAGGTCGCAGTGGAGGCTTTTATTCCTAACTGGAAGCTTAGTTCCTATCAGAGGTTGTGCCGATGGGAAGGTAACATTTAGATGCTGGAGCAGTCAGATTCCTGAACCAGCTTCAGGTGAGGTTAACCAATCCAACTCGTTATTTGCAATTTATTTTATAGGGTCTGTCTTTTCAGTGTACAGGTAATGTCAGATGGTCTGTCATTTTCCAAAGAGGCCACAGTTACAGTCTCCTGGAATCATTGTCTTGACGTGGGTTAGAGTTGCTGAATGATTTTTGTATGTGTGAAAAAGAAAAAGATTCTACAAATAAATCATCTGACCTTTCTGTTCTGGAGAAAGCACATGCTTAAGGAAGAGTAGGTATGTAGGATCTGCTTATTTTGCCTCTAGCTGAGCAGTTGGTCTGAATACACGCTATGTAATGTTAGATCCCTTAGGGATCCCTTTTAAGTATGTTAAACAACCATCTACATATTTCTCCTCCTTCCCTTAATGACTTGCTGACTTTTATCGATGTATGTCATTCCTTTCTCTTCTGCTTTGATGATAAGTGAGTTTGCTTAGCAAATGACTGCCCTATGATGGCCTCTTAGCTCTCCTTACCGGGCTTTGAAACTAAACATTTGCTCAAAAATTTGTAAAAGGTACTGTGGTGTTAGCTCGAAGCTTGAAAAGGCTTGTCCATCCTTGGATGAATACATCTGAAGGAAAAGTAACTCATAGAGGGCTCAATCTGTGATTGCTTCCAGGAAATGGGCAACAGAGACCCTTTGTGAGTACAAGCCACTGAAGAGTTAACTCTGAGCTTTCACAGGAGTACAGGCAGAGTATTTTTCTAAATAGGACTAGAGGCTAAAAACAGGATCAGATACTTGAAGGGAAGATAGGAAATGGCATGTGAAATTCATTTCTCCATGGAAGGCTAGCATATAATCTGTGTCCTCTTTTAAGACCCAGCAAAGTCCTTTTTGCTAGTAGGCTGCCTCTTCTGAAAGTTTTTCCCTCTTTTGCAGACTCAGTGATTGCAGCCCTTAGAAAAGCATGTACGTATAAAATGTGCCTGACAGAGATGAGTGCTCACCCAGAAGTCCCAGTGCGGAGGCACGGGTTTTAGAACAGCAAAGACCCCATTGCCTGCAGTGAGTCGTGCCAGTACATGCTCCACCAAAACACCTCCCCAGTCTAGCTCAAGAGGCACCCTGAGCTCTTCCACCCACTTCAAAGCAGCGCCTGGGCATGGGGCAGCCCTGGTGCGGGCAGGGGAACAGAAGACAGTGGGTGAAAGTCGAGCAACTTTCACTGGGAACCACGGATCTCAGCCTCAGTGAACGTGCCCACCTCCATTTCTGCATCTACATTATTCTCCACCCCACTGAGTTATTTCAGATAAGGGCAGGTTGAGGTTAAGTGAGGGGCAGTGAGGGCATGACCTAGCCTCCTCCTGCCTGGAGGCTGATGGGCTTCTTCCCTTGAAAGACCCTCACAGGCCCTGTGTTCCAGTCTTACTTCGTACAGTAATTATCATGGCTGATGTTAAGGGCCTGTAATATCCAGTGCATAAATTGCTGTGGCAGAATCATTGCATTTTATATCCACCGGGATTAAATTAATCTGTTGTGTTACTCTGAGAGCTCAAAAAGTAAGAGGGACCCTTCCATACATTTCAATCTCATTTAGCAGAGGTTATCTAAAGCTTGCTTCTGAGTCTTGCTGTACACTCTTACAAAATAGTGACCATGAAGCACTGGTCTACAGTATATTCCAGTGACGTACTACGCTTATACTGCGGTTAGTGGAGGTTGAAGAACACGTAAACAGATGTCCTTGAGAGTGATCTCAGCCTTGGCCCGAAAACCAGTGACCTCTCATAGAGTAAGTTGTGGTTATGTTAATTGCTGGTCTTTTAACAGCTCCAGCCACTGCACTAGATAATTCCCAGGTGTGTGAAATACCATCCTTGTGTCTTGCATTTCTGCAATTGAATTCATGTAACAGAGAGCTTCAAGTGGGCTGCAGACTGAGATTTTATCTTCTGTGCAGCATCACCTAGGATGATTTCTGAGTCCTTGACCACACGCAAAACCTGCCCTTCTGGACGTAGGGGTGCTTAGGAAGTGGGGCAGCAGGCCCACATGGCAATATATTCAGGTGTTCCTTTGCTTCCAGATGCTTACTGGCCCTCCCTGCAGCAAGGGTCCTGCAAGGACCATCCTCCTCTCAAGCAATGGTATTCTTCTCATATTGCCTGAGGATCTTCTGCTATGCATAGTGTGCCCTGAAAGACAAATAGGACCTTACCCTGTTGACTGCTAAAGAGCTACTTTGGGAAGCTCAGGAGATTAGGAGATTTTCCCCTACAAGGCTTTGCTATGTCTGGTGTTCTGTGTGATGTACCTGTGAGGATGTACTGTCTCAAGTAAAGTTTTGCAGGATGGCCACTCAAACCCAGCTTCAGCTGAGCAAGGCAGCCAATCACCTGAGTTAACTCAGCAGCAGAGGCTTATCTTTAGTGATCAAATCCCATGCAGGCTGTTTCATTGTCTTGAATGTGGCTTTTACTTAATAAGAACACGGAATAGGAATCTAGCTATAGCTCTGGCGTTCAGTTGTAGCTTTGTAGTTCTGTGTAAATCTCTGTAAATCTTCTGCTCTGACTGAGATCCTGACAATTTGTTATGGCTGCAAGCACTTGCCCTCATGGACAAGACAGAATAGTTTTTGCTCTGATCTTTCTTTGGCGTATGTATGTCTTTTTCTAGCTGGTTGCACCAATAGCAGAGGTGCCTTCTTGGGTTAGGCTTTAGCTCTGAGTTCGGTGTCGTCCCTATATCACAGCTTTCAGCCTTGAGCCTTGCTGTTCTGTTGAAGGCAGCTTTTCTAAACATAATCATCTTAGCTACTTTCCAGAGAAGAAAACAGCTTTCCCCGGAGCCCTCCTTTTTGTCATTCTATCTCAATGAAACTGACTTTATTCAAGCTTTTGGAGACCACAGATCTGCAGTTCAAAGCCCCAAGGCAGGTGTGGTACAGTTAAGTACCTGATCGTTGAGCAGAACTGACAGCGAATAATCCATGATTAGTCAAGACAGTGGTTACTCTCAGGTTGGTTTCACCTCCCTCCCTCCCTTAGCTTCCAAGAGATATAACAGTCTCCTGGTGTTGGTCTGCCAGAGGTGAACTTCATCTCAAGGGAGTCTCCCTTGAGCAGTAACTCATTTCCTACAGTTGAGCTGTATCTGGGAACATGTCGATATTGATTTGACTGACAGGTCTGTGAATCAGTTTTGTGAGTTCAGCTTTGGAAATAACTGTGTTTAGTTCCAAGAATAAGATCTCTATTGTTGCTTGTGACACTAGATCTGCTGTTCCCACTCAAGTAATTGACCAAAATAGTCAAAATCCAGAAGACTGTGGATTTTGGAGCCTATGCTATTCTTGCAGAGAGAAAACCTCTTTGTATTCTGTAAAAAATTAGTGTGTTTGCATGTGTTCGTGTTGGTAGAGTGCTTAAAGGGTTTAGCAAAGGATTCTTTATTGTGGGTATCTGGCTAAAGGAAATATTTCTAGGAACTGTCTCCTTCATCTTTGTCATTTTCCTTATATTGACATTTCTCAATTTTTTTCCCCCAAATAGTGTAATTTACAACAATTTTCATAGCATATCTGAGGATGAGTCTGTAATTCTCTTTGGAGCTTCTCCTGTTTCCTTACAGAAATGCTCCCTTGACTCTTCTTGGTTCCATTGCTATTAGAAGTCATGGTCATCACTAACTTTCAGTTAAACAGGGCTGCATGCAAGAATGCATAAAAAAAAAAAGTCAGTCTCTCAGAACTTAGAAAAGAGTAGGATTAAAGATGCCTGGTAACCTTAACACAGTCCCTCTGGGTGTTATAAAACAGACTTTGATTGTGTAGTTATATGTGGCCCAAGGGCTTTTCTAATTTGAGCTAAACTACTGTGTAGTTCAGGACGATAGCCAGTGTAGCATATGCTTCAGCTTTCGTTCCTCGTTGCTCCCAACATCCTTTCTTTATGCAAGAGGTGTGAACCCTGTTTGGCCACCGTTCTACACACAGGAACATTTGCTGCCATGCCCGTGGCATTCCCAGTAGGTTATAAGGGGAGGTTTCCTCCCAGTATGTACTTTTGCAGACATTAGATGGAAAATAAAAGCAGCATATGGCATTATAAATCCTTTCTTGTCTACCGTGTAGGCCATAGGGCCTGTTTTTTCATCATTAAAGCACAGTGCAAGCCTAACATTTTGGGAAAGCTGTAGCTGACTGTCCCAGTAACTGAAGGACAGCTCTGTACTTACTCATCCCTAGCATTATTTTTCAGAGCCTAGAAACAGGCTTTCTTTGAAGCAGAAGTTTAAGGAGACAAGCTGGCTAGCCTTAAATCCCTCTGAAATGTCTATTTGTTTGAGGCTAGTGCTTGTGTATTAAGGATGCAAATGCCTGGGCTGCATGAGTTACAAGAAGACATGATTTTGCTGTCACACCTTGCCGATGTGGAATGGACCTTGCGTGAGAAAGAGGTGGGCAATGCGACTGCTCTCAGCCATGCCTCACAGCAGATCCGCTGCTGGAGACAGGCAGCGTTGGTGGCTAGCAGGACGTTTGGCACAGGAGAAGGGCTAGTCAGATGGTGCTGGCTGTCCTTACTCTCGCATTTGGCTGTCAAAATACAGTCCATAAAGGAGCAGTAAAATACGCGGACTACTGCCTAAGTATGTGATTGCTGCAGTATCACAGGATGCTGTTTCCTGTTTGCTCATGGGAGCAAATGTGGTTGTACACATCATAGTGTGGGAAAAGCTGGTCGCCTGCACCAGAGTCTCAAGCTAAAGCCATGGTGAACATGACCAAACCGGAAAATTTGTTGTTATCCTGAACTTCTTCTGTTGACTTAAGTGATTAATTCCGCTGACTTTATCACCTCAAGCAAGCCCTTCTCAAACACATCAGCAACCAATTTCAACAAAGCTTCCTCAAGGAAGGTGCATTCTTCACAAATATGTAATTCTCCATCCCCACTGCTTAGTTTGGGAAGGTGGAAGCTATGAATTTGTAACTAGTGCAGCCACTATTTCTTAGTCTCCATCTCCAGTTTGCGGTGATGCTTTAGATAACAAAGCTTTCCTCAATCATTTCTTCAGTTTTTAAAGGGAGTAGCAATAGAGGAAGATAGTAGTCTGGGAGCTACTACTTTTTATATGACATCCAGTGGCACATACTACATGGCAAGATTCTCTGGAGTCACACATTTGCCCTCAAAATGTGTGGATAATTGCAGTTTTGCGTGTTGAGAAACTGTAGCAGCCAGGTAAAGAGATGACGATAATGATGAAGATTCTTAGCACATTATGGGGGGTTAAGTAACTCTTTCTGTTATTTTTTGTAGCTATTTCTTAAAAAGCAGAAGGCACAGTTCTGCAAAGTGGCAGAACAGCTGCTTGATTTTCACAACAACTAAGCATAGGCTTCATGTTAAACGCACACTTAAGTGCATGGCTGCATCAAGATGATGAGCTAAGTTGGAGTCTGATATTTTCTCAAAAATGCATGTAAATAAGAAGACCTTTAATACGTGATCTGTTCAGGCCACTAACTAAATCAGCTGAATGCCACTTCTTGGATGTGTGCTCTGAAGTAGACAGTGCCTGTAATGTCCATCCATACAAACAGCTCCCTTCTCTCTCCTGAATGAAAGGAGAAGCTTATTTCAGCTTACAGGATGATGCCAGTTGGAGTGCTGAACGTCTAAAATGGGTCTGTGTTACTGGCTATGTCTCTGATTTGCTTCTAAATCAGTTGTGATGAGAAGAATTTACCTTTATGAAAAAGACTAAATGAAAATCTGCAATTGTGCTTTGTGAGTGAGATTGAAAAGGAAGACCAAAATAGCCAAGGGCTGCATCTCTCCGTGTAATGGTCTGGATAAAATGGGTATTTAGTATTTAATTTTGGGGGATATGCTGGTAGTAGTGAAAGAGCTTTATGTTTAGACTTGGTATAATCTGCTAAATGATAATTTCCCAGCAAGGAAAAACTATAGCCATGCAAAATTCAGCAGGATCTGTTGTTGCTTCCATGATTGTTTTTGTTGCCAAAAGTCCAGTTTGATCAGGAACTTTCTACACACATTACCGTACCAGACTCAAGTGTATAGTAACATATGTGGACTATTTTATTTTTAAGCTTTACCCAGTGGATTTCTAATTCTCTTGTTAACTGAAGTGAGAAGAATTTCTCTGAAGCTGCAAAGCTGCTTTAGTGCAGGGCAAATACCGCTCCTTTCTTTGTAGGGAGAGGGGGACCCCACGCAGGTGTAACGTGGTGATGGGCGAGGGAAGGTCAGATGGCGGGGTAGGAGGTTCGCACCGTCTGATACAGAACTCAGCTCCTTGGGGCTCCTAGCAGGAAGTTTTGAAGGGGTTCACTGGGTTCACTGGCCATATCCTGAGCTACTCTAGAGCCTGGTAAAAGGGACTGCTCACCCTCTATGTGTCCCCACCAGCCACCCAGAGTGCTGACAGAAGCTGCCGGCACTGCAGCTGGCAGGATTGGCCATGCTGGTCTGGCAGCCTTGCGGCTGGAGGTGGAGGCATCTTGGTAGGGCTCGGTAAGACGGTTTGTCATGGGATCCAGGGTTCCACCTCTCTAAATCCCGTGGCGCTCTTCAGTAGATGGGTGAATGATCCATCCTCTGGGGAGCCACCAAACCCGCAAACAGTGAATAAGCCATTACAGAAAAGCACAGAGAAGCAGCGGGTCAGGTCCTTTTTAGCTTTCTGTAAGGAGATTTTAAAGCTATGATCCAGCGCAGGTCCACCAGCAGGTTCTGGAGGTATTCACTGAATTTGCTGTGCTTTGGATGCTGCGCGTTGCAGCTTCTCAAACGTACCAATGCCAGCGCCCTGCATTTCCTATTGCCCAGTAAAGGATGATGCAATGTGGCGGGCAGTGACAATGCTGAGCTGTAAAGGGCATTCAGGAAGCTGTCAGCAGGTGCTGCATTGCTGTCATGAACTGCTGGAGATGAGCCTCCGAGACATAGGATGGTTGTTAAAACAAGGAGAGATGACAGAGGAGCACAGGCCAGATCGGCGGCTCCTGTGGAGCCTTAGTCTGTGCAGTCTGCTCTCCGACGCTTCCTCCCCAGGAGTAGGGGTTAGGTAACAAGAATGGTGCTGTTGATGTCCCATCTGGATGCATATGTGAGGGAAGTCATGCAAGTTGCATGAGAAGTCTAGTTGACATAAGGTATCATTACAGCAGGCTGTTACCACAGTGTGAAACAGGCTCTTGACTACCATGAAACAGGATTTTTTGTAAAGGTTTAGCAGCTCACGCCCAATCTTACAATGGCATCCAAGTGAGTAAATGTAGGACTGTATCTAGCATGAAGGCTTACCTGCACTGAACTAATTACAGGATCAATATTAAAACATGAATCACGGCTTTGTGTGATTTGTATCAAGAGTAACAGAAATAAATCAAACAGCGTGGAGTATTTAATCTTCTAAATGCTGGGAAAATGCATATTATTCTCCATGTCAAACAGCAGTAGGAATTGCCGACTGCATTTTGTAGGATGGGAAAACTGTGGCTAAGGGTTAACGTTCCTCGCCCAGATCTGCGAAAGGAGTTGGTCAAAGTGGCATTATTCCCAAGTACATTTTTTTTAAAGATTAAAATCCTGGTTTTCTCCTGAAAGGTGCATACAATCCGCCCATTCTGACCTTGGTGGGAGGCAGCCAGGATAGGAGACTTTCCTTTTCTGCCAACAGTACTGGGGTACACTCCATCCCGGTGCCTGGATGTAAACAGGGAGCATGCCTCTAGGTTGTCGGTTCTGCTCATTTGGTTTCTTTATCTTTGTGCTCACATGGTTCCCCTTACTTTTGTTTCATTTATTTGCCTTTAACTGTCTACATTATGGTGGCTTCTGTCACCTAATCCTTGGCACCATCCCATGTGGCATCTCCTGCTGGACAACCTTACCCTGGGAGTTCTTCCTGCATAGATTCTCCAAGAACCTGTGGGCAGGCAAAAAAAAAGCTGATTTCACTTGTTTAACTTCTCACAGGGCATGTTTACCAGACACCAAGTCACGTGCTCCATGCTCCTTCAGCCTGGAGGAGAAACCTGCCTTCCAGGCAATGTTGCATGAGGACCCCTTTCAAGAAGCTTCATGGGACCCTCTGAAGTTCACCATGTCAGACAGTGCAGAGGGCTTAACACTGACTCTCAACACTAACGCTGGCATCGCTGGGGCCTTGCTGTCATCCCGGCCTCATTCTCGCAAAAATTCAGGATTGTATTTGCATTATTGTCAAAAGTACCCCCAGAATGAGTACACTTCCTTGTGAGACTAAAAAATGGTAGTGAACACTTTGTGCTTGGAGTATCTGAGGGGCATGTCAGGTAACAGAGGACAGCATTTAGAAAAGTGGGCATTATTTAATAATACTAATGATACTAGTGGGGTCTCAGTTATGTGGTCCCCTCTGAGCTTGTTGGAAGGGTTTTGCACATCTATTTTGGACTTCTGTGCTTGTATCAAATTGCTTCTAATTGCATAAACAAGAGTTATGTCATGGAAGTTACTGGCATTATTGGCTAAACAAGAGTTAATTAAAAGGGACGTAAGGTACTAATTTTTCAGGCTGAATAGGAAAGATTGGGGTGGAGGGGTGTCCCTAAAGCAATGCTATTTTATCTGATGCCAGCTATGTGAAACGTATCCAAAAAGCATTGATTTTTCCATTGGAGGTTGTACTTCATTCACCTCATTTACTTAAGTATTCTTAAAGGCAAAGATGTGGTAAATTGACTTTGGATAATAAACCACTGGGATATGTAATCTATGGTGTGCCAGGATTAACTGGTTGGAACTGGGGAAGTATCTCCATCCTGCTTCTGCAACTCCCCTGTCATCATTCATAGCAGTGTGATTGGCACTGACTTACAACCTGGATTACTTATGTGGGTCTATAAATCGTGCTGTTCCTATCCTCAATTCCTCACCGGTCTTCCAAGAATATCTCACAAACTCCTCCTCCACCCACTTCCTCAGCTGCTGAAATACCTGGGCATAGCAGTGGAAACCACTCGTGCATTCCTGCCACTGAAAGTTCCTCCCAGGACCACTGGGGAAACTTGCTAGATGGAGAGAGGTTATCACAGCCTAAAGGCAGCCTTCAACTTGAGTTATTGTGAGACTAAATTAATATTTTCTTTGTATGTGAGGAAGGTTTGTGTGTAGTCAGCTAAAGTCTTTGAGCTCTTTCTCTGCAGGTTCCGTGGGCCAGCCACAACTGCAGATCATTTCATCACTAATCCTAATGACTTGCTGAGAGCACTGCTTGCATTATGCTTTGTAAATATTGCTTTGGGCAAATAACTCCACCATACCAGAAAATTTAGTGCATTAGAATGCATGAGATTTATAAAGGTTTTGATGAAAAGGTTAAAATGATGGGCAACATCAACTCTTTTTCTTAGTGAAAACCAAAAGACCAAAAAGGCTTTTAAACTCAAAAGCGTATCAGAGTATAAACCAAAACACGTTGCTTTTTAGAGCAGAGCGAACAGAAAGCTTAGGATGTAAGAGCAAGCAAAGAGAGCCAGGCTGTGTTCACTGGCCAAGAGATGAACTGCTGTGGCACAGATTGCTTCCCTGCAGCTCACCCCCCTCACCTCCATACCAGGATGGCCATATCCAAACTGTCCAGATGGCCCAGGTCGGGGCAAACCCTTGAACCGTGCCCAGGGACTGTTTGGGAGAGGGCTGTATGGTGCCTGGCAGTGCACTGACCACCGGCATGGACAAGGCAGACCAGTGCTGAGGCCTAGGGTTGGGTTTGTCCAGCCTGATCGGTATAGAGATTAACTTTGGACTTGAATCTGTTTCAGCTGAAAAAGGCTGGTAAATTAATGCCCTGAATGAGGTAGCTTCATCAAATGGTCTGGGTATCCAACCCATTTTACTATGACCACGCAGCATATGACATATTAGTGGCAAAGTAACCTTTCCACCACTACCTTGGAAGAAAGAGCAGAGCAGAACAAACCTTTCCAATTACCCCAATACTTGCTATGCTGTTGGATCATTTTGATCTAAGAAACTCATCCTGTCAGCCAGCTGAGAGCATAGGGGTGATAACAAGCAGATCACGAAGGGGCGTTCGACGTAGCTGCTAAATGGGTGAAACCTAATGTGGAGTCACAGTTACAAGAGGTGAAGCATAGCGAAGGTCTGTTTTAATTACAGCACTCAAATATGGTGGTAATGGACAACAGTATAAATCTCTCGTAGAGTTAGGTTTTTCATTACGTTTTTAATGAAGTGCTGATTACCCGGTGCTAATTGACATGAGCCCTGAGCAGACAGAAGCGAATGAAAACAATCTGGCAACTGGCTGCTACCATGCATTGACATGTCCACTCTTTCCTTACTGCTCATCGAATGCAGGCTGGTGGGACGCCAAGGATGAAGTGAGGTGGTGGTGGTATTATAGCGTCTGTCCCATGGATTTCACTATTTAAGGTGTCTGTCATCTTCTTCCTTTCTTTCTCTTCTTTTTGCAAATTAATTGAGTTAATTTCTAGTACCTGCTTCACTTGCATTTTTGTTTGCTGAGTTGTCTGGGCAAGCAATGGTTTTAGGCAGCCAAGTAAAATAGAGTTGTCCTCAAGTCAACTGTTGGTGAATAGATTTTGTATCTGGCTTGGTGGGTTTTCATGACGGTTTTTCAAGCTTAATTCCTGTTTATGTCTATAGGAGTTCACTGCTTGCTTCCAAGAACAGGATTTTGTGCAAACTTAATATTTATGTTTAAGATAATCAGTATATTGTATTTATGGTATGTCTATAGCTGAAATGCAAGTACTGGATGAAATATTTCTATTTAATTCTGAGGCTAGGCGCCTGAGAGCTTTAGCAAGATTGACCTTTCGATTGGACCCCTAGTCCTTAGGATTGACTGTCAATTAAGTGGTTGCCTTGGTTTTAAATGAAGATTTTCATCCCAGGCACATAAGCTCAAGTTTCATCTTGAATCATCTTAACCTGACTTTCAGAAAGTCAGGTTAAAAGCCCAGTGCTTGCTGAAAATTAAGCTACTTTAATTTATCTAAAGTTGGTTTTTTGATGGTTTGTTACCCACTTTAAAATATATAGGCCATTATCTCTTGCAGTATAATCACTGTGGAAAATGTCACATTTAATAAAAACTGTGACCTCATTCTCAGCCTTATTTTAAATTAGTTTCATTATTTTACTCAATATATTATTTATTCATGTATTCAAATATATTTATTCAGTGAAGGCAGAGATATTTTGATTAATTCAAAGACTAAATGCTCTGTACTTCTCATGCAAATTGCCAAAAAAAAAAAAGGTAAAACTCTCTTTGTACTCCGAGGGCTAAATACATCATCAGAATGTAATGAATGCAGCCGCTTGTGCGCAGTCGAGTGAGGATTCATGTTATCATGAATCTCTCTCTGTGGCTTTTATTATTATAGCAAAAATAAAATTCGGCACATGGGTTATATATCTGCTCGATGCTTATTTACAGATCCCATTTAAATGCGAAGTAGAGTAAGTGGTCAGATGAGCCACGCTGGTTACTCAGGTATTATGGGATGACTCCAGTATTTCTTCGCTATTATTTGTGTATTTCTACCAGCTTTGGCTTTCTCAACTGAAATTTAATAATTAAAAAAAAAAAAAACCAACCAAACCTGCAAAGCGAGAGAAGTGGGATTTTCAAAAAGCACTTGCCATTCTATTAATTAATTTCCCACTGAAGTGGGGAGTTAATCTCATTGACCTGACTCTGGTGGGAGCAGAGCTCAGGCCGATACTCAGCACTATTAAACACGCAGAGCAGCGATGTGTTGTAAAGTTTGCACAGCTTGACAGTATATCCAGGCTCCGGGAGTTTGAGCAGGGTAAGACATTAAAGGGGCTTTGGACCAGGCCTGTTCTTTTCAACTAAAATCACTCATAGAATTTCCGTAGACTCAATTTAGCTTAGGAAAAAAAGCCTGGTGAACTTGGTTTCTTTTGGGTTTAATACGTATTTAGGGCAATACATGTCCTTTCTGTCCCCTGAGTGCAGCAGCCGAGAGTCAACCCAATCCAGGGCGTTCTCTGGCCCCTTTGCACGGGTCCCAGACAGAAACCCCATTTGCCGTGACCGACCTCAGCGTGCTCAGACGGGTCTGGTGATGAGGGTGACGACGAGGGTGTAGCAACCACGGGCTCTTCTCCAGCTCGTGCACAGTTGAGCCAAGGTCAAGGTCTGGATGCCCAGGGGCCAGGAAACCTTATTTTGCACCACCTGCTGCTTCCCCTGCCCAGCCTGTGGTTCCCAACTGAAAGGGAGAAGCTGGTATCACACTGCAGAGAAATTTTGTTACATGATTCCCTGTCTGGTGGGCCTGACCCTACATATCATATCTGCAGATGTACGGTCTGCTGTAACGCGGGTTGCCATTCACGTCTCTGGTGTGAGGCCCAGTTGCGTACCGGGCTGCCGGTAATTTTGATCTGACCCTCTTCGCAGATATGGCTGGAAAAGGGTCCAAGGTAGTGGGAAACCAGTGCCTCTTCGCTATGCAGTGTTGTGCAGAAAGACTGACAGTGGCATGGGCCAGGCATTTTCCTGAGCGCCTTCCAGAAAAGGGCGAAAATCTCGCTTTCAGATCTCTGTACCCATCTTTTCTCTCTTAAGTTGTACTCGGTCCCCGGGAGGGATTTCCATTGACATTAACTGATCCTCTGTGCGTTATGGATCTGAAAGCAGAAATTTTGTGCTCAGATTGCCAGACTCTACGCAGACACAAAAAAATGACAGCCTGCAGCAACCTTGTACAAATCTCCGGTAGAAACAGTGGGGTTTTTGTTCTGGGTCTCCATAGATCAGCCCTTAAACACCAGTCTGAAGGTTCACACATCCTTGCGTGCAGCACCAGCCAAATTCTGTGTTGTAGCCATTTTGTACCACAATATGGAAATTAATGTAACTGTATAATATGGAAATTTCCAGCAAAGGTGCCTGTTCCCCTTACCTTCGATAAGGCCTCCCTAGTCATACCATTTTACAGACATGCTGTGTAGTTCAGCTGAACCATGAAGTGCAAAGCAGCTGATTTTTTTGATTGAGGTCCAAATTAGAATATTGCAATAAGAGCATTTCTCTTTCACTTACAATATGTGTATTTCTGGATTGCAATAACAAGATTCCGCATTACACTAAGTAGTTTTTAACATATGAAGTGCAACAAGGTAGTAGCTATCTATCTGTCTAATAATAGATTCCATAAGCTGTATCAGTAAGCTGAAAGTATCCATCTGTCTACCAAGGCATGTCCTTCACATGGGATTTGCCCAAAATAAGAACTTTCTGTTCCAAAAATCTGGTTACAGAAATTGGATTGTTACTGAGAGCATGAAATACTGCCTTGGCATAAACTTCCCGTTGGCTCCTGGTGAGTGAAGAGGAAGAAAACAAGACCTGCAAGGTTGGAAAAAATGTCTTCAGGTCAGAACTTACCAAATCTCAATGTCTCTATTATGTTCTTCAAAGTCATAGAGCTTAAAACAAAGAGCAGCACCATGGGAGGCACCTGCAGAGCACTGTCATTCTCTTGATCTAGACATCAAATTCTTGTCATCTGTTTGCAGTCCTCAGTCACATCACAATGTTAACTTTTAGGACTGGACTCACGTTTAGGATATCAAAATCATTGCCCTTGTCATTTTTTAATTCCTCACGTGTGAAAACTTTGGTGTGAAACTTAATAATAAAAGCCATGGGCAGCTCTCCGAATAATATAAATCTCCCCTGAGTTAGTGGGTTGTCTGCTCAGCCCGCAGGAGGGTGTGTTGCATCCTGCAAGAATTCTCATAACTTTCTCAGGTGGGTATTTTCATAATAGCTACTGGACAATTCCCGTCATTTGAGACTGATGAAACACAGCAGCCCCATAGAAGCATAGAGATTGGAAACATTTGTAGATTTTTTGCTTTTTTTTTTTTTTACAAGAGTCTGCTGTGCATTCCCTCATTATACAAAAAGTGTAGCTTTTCTCTGAAACTGCTGTTGATACACTAGCCCTAAGGCGTTTAAAAGAAAACCTTCTTTCATACCTGGCTTTGCAATGAAAAGAACATTGCCATGAAGAGACAAAGCATTTTAATGTTATTTGTCTGTATTTTCACTGTTGCTCATTTTCTTTGCCTTTTAATTTGGGTCTACTCTGTTTCTCAGTTACTTTTATTAATTATTGGAACACTGGTCTCAGCAAACAGCCTTCCACGGCTCTGGACATTGCACAAACGGAGCAGAGGAAATTCTGAATTCCTTGAAGTCACTGGCAAGCTTGACATTAATTTTCATAAGGCCCATGATCCGAACCACAGTCTTCTTGCAGTGAAATATGGACACGGTAAAAAATTGAGCTGTGCTTAATTCCAGCCTTGTCAATGGCAAATGCATTTTTCATTGAGCACTGAACTTAATATGAAAATTGAAAAGTGTGATGCAGAAAGGGAAACAGACTGGGAAATCTTTATTTTGATTGTCTTGTTACTTTGGTAGATTTACTGCTTGCTGGTGTTAATGACAGGCGACTGGGACCCTGTTGGATGTCAAGCTTGGCTCTGCCACATACTCACCATGTCAGTTTGACCAAGTTTTGCATTTATTGAATGGTGATAATGTTTACGTGCTTCACAGTGGGGCTGAGAGTTTGTAATTGTGGGGACCCCATATGCTCCTACACAGACATAAGCTGTCTGCTTGTTCACAAATATCCCAAATGAAAGGCTGCTGCTTTATGTTTGGATGACAGATGGGTCCACTGTAGTCATGTTTTTGTTGGCGTTCACCTATTCAGTATAAAGCAGTGAGAGCACTGCTGAGTGCTCTTCTTTAATCTGGTAAGTAAAATACGTGTTTTCTCTCTCTGAAAGTCTTTCTAGGTTAGATCTAAAAGATAGGTTGGTGTGACTAACCGTAGTGTAAATTACCGTTGTCTAGATTTAGACTTTTAAGAACTGAGTCTGGGAATAGTCTGTGGTTTCTTGATTTTGTTGAGCTACAGAGGGAGCAAGCTTGCATCGTGCCTGATGACCACAGCCGTTACTAGTTGAGTGGTTTCTTTGACACAATTAGAGTTTGCTTTTAGTCTTAATCACTTGCTATTTAAAGGTCGGGGAGAGGAACTGTTTTGCAAGTCCTCTCAAACTTCACATAAGGTTCAGGAAGGCCATTAACGCACAGAAGACAGGGCCATTAAAAAAAAGCAAAGTGAGGGTATTGGCATATGCATTTTAAAAACATGTCTATAAATTTTCCATCCAAAATTATATTTGTTATTCGCAGTAGCTATATAGTTGTGAGCTGCCTATTGAATGACTCCAGTGTCCTTGAACATAAAATTTTGTTGCATAAATAATTTTAGAAAGGGTTTTCTCATGGTGCTGGTGAATCTTTTAAATTATACCATCTCTATATACCCACTCCATCTTATCTCAGGTGCACAGCTTTTTAAATCTCTGTGAAGTGAGAAGTTGCATCCCTAGCTGCATTCCCATGATTTCACATATCCATGCATTTCATTTATTTTATTAATCTGGCAGCAAACCCATCAGATTGGACAGTTCTGGGAAACCAGATGGTTGGAAATGCTCAAGGGTCCATGAGTCACAAAACACCAGGCCTGGTTTGCCACAGACACATTCATGAGTTTGGCTCTTCCAGCACAGCCAAGCTCAGAGGAGGGGTCACCACTGCTGCCTCTCTCCAGCTTCAGGGCTCACTGGAGGCCAGGTCAACCACAGCTTCAGTCCTACCTGTTGGCTCTCCAGGTGGTTGGGGTGGCCTTGGGTGGGTGAAAGGACCCATCGCCGCTCCTTTCCAATGGCACAACAGGAAGAATCGGGCTCCTCTGTGGGCTCCTCCTCTGCCGTGGCTCCTCACGAAGGGTAAGGGACAGCCCAGAGCCCTCCTCGAGCTATATGTCCCACTCCAACTGATGGTGGCACTGGACAAGGGCGTTCACAAGCCAATGCCACAAAAAATTGTCAGGAGTCGAGCACAGTTCGGGGATTGTCTATAAAAAACTAATTAGAGACTTCATTGCCGAGTGCCAAATCCACTTTCCCCTCTTCTGGGAGCCATTCAATAAACTTTATGTTCTGAGGTAGAGCAAAACTGCTGTAGTTTAATGCAGTGTTTTATGTGTCTTCCCTGCACTCTAACACCTGATTTTTGCTAATAGCCCAGCGTAGATTTTCTTTTTGTTTCTAAATTATATTAATAGGCCTGAAAAGCCCCGTGACCTGGTATTTCCCTCTAGAGGCTCACTCCTTCCCCAGGAAGAAGTTGGTATTTCCGGGAGCAGTAGCCTATGCACATTTGTCACCTGGATGGCCACAGGCTTGGGGTGGGATCAGGCCAGGTGATAATAAAATCATATAATAATAACAACAACAACAATGACAACAGCAACAACAACAACAGTAATAATAATAATAATAAAAATCATCATGCCCATGCAAACCAAAGGGATGAAGGTGGGTTAGCATCGCCCTCACTCTGCCTCCCCTATGGGACACCGTGCCCCATCCCCTGACCACGCCAGGTGGGAAGAAGGACCCTGTGGCACCTCACACAGTCTTGACCCAATGTTGCGTTGACTTGGGGTAAGCATCTGCCTTCAAGTTGGTGCTGGGCACCAAGGGCTGCTCCCATGAAAAGGGTCTGAGCAGAGGGTCGGCACAGTTTGGCTCTGTCGTGGTTTAACCCCAGCCAGCAGCTAAGCACCATGCAGCCGCTCACTCACTCCCCCCTGCCCCGATGGGATGGGGGAGAGAATCTGAAGAGTAAGAGTGAGAAACACTCCTGCGTTGAGATAAGAACAGTTTAATAATTGAAATAAAATAAAGTAAAATAGTAGTAGTAATAATAACAATATAACAACAACAACAACAACAACAACAACAATAATAATAATAATAATAATGATATACAAAGCAAGTGATGCACAATGCAATTGCTCACCACCCACCGACCCATACCCAGACAGTTCCTGAGCAGCGATTGCTGCCTCCTGGCCAACCCCCCTCCGGTTTATATACTGAGCATGGCATCACATGGTATGGAACAGCCCTTTGGCCAGTTTGGATCAACTATTCTGGCTGTGCCCCCTCCCAGGTTCTTGTGCCCCTGGCAGAGCCTTGGAAGCTGAAAAGTTCTTGACTAGCATAAGCAGTACTTAGCAACAAGTAAACCATCAGTGTGTTATCAACATTCTTCTCATCCTAAATCCAAAACACAGCACTATGCCTGCTACTAGGAAGAAAATTAACTCTATCCCAGCTGAAACCAGGACAGGCTCTCTGTGCACTGTGAGAACCCTGGGGTGAGGATATGCTCGCTTCTTGCTGGAGCAAACGCTCTTTCAAACATGATCGATTGTGAGGAAGGGGTGCCACAGTTTACGTGGTATCTGTAACTCTGAGCCTGGGGACCCAGGCTGCAGTTACACCATCTAAAGCCCTTGATCTGGGAAGTGCTGTTAAAGAAAAGAAATAGTGCAGAAGGTAAGACTTTCAGATGACTATCATCTATGTTTACACTCCTTTCATAGAACCGTAGGACTCTGTTAGTGCAAGTCCTTGGGCATAAACCAGAGCAAACCATGCCTGGAAATGAAAAACGACCCTACTTAAAATGAAAACCCCATCCAAGAAACGAACCCACAGAGAAACAAACTCAGAACTGAGGTTGTCACAGTGGTTTTCATTCAGTCTTTTTTAAATGACACATTTCCACATTCATGATCTTCTGGCCATGGGTATATTTAATGGAAAAAAAAAAAAATCCAACCAAAAAAAGGCAATATAAACTTTAGCAGAATAGCAGAAGAAATGCTTCTCAACAGAAAGATGTACTAGGATTATAAAACATTTTCCTCCCCAAAAGCAAATGGGCTTTAAAAACAAGACTAGCCAGCATGTTGAATATGGCACTCTATGATACTGCATGGCAGGAGGAGGCTCTCTGAGTGAAAACATCTTTTCTAGCTCACACCTGTGATGGGGGAAGATTTTGAAAGGCTTTAAGAAACCATTGGTGCAGTAACTCCCATATAAGGTTTCAAAAATAATCACCTCCATAACACTGCAGGTAACTCCCCCAGCTCCCCATGCCAAGATTTAGGACACACCATTGTTCTCTACTGAGCAGAGAAGCTGTTCAACCTCTGGCAGAAACCCTTCAGCCCTATAGCACCTCTCTGTGCCACTGGGTGAGCAATAGGATTTATTTAGGGGGTGATAGTGGTGATTTCCAGCCCTTAACAACATCAGAAATTCCCAAAGAGACAAATCAAGAGAAATTTTTCCATTGACGTCACTGGTCTTTGGATCAGGCCTACATGTCAGTTTTTTTGTTTTGACATCACCTGAGACAGAGGGGAATTGCTTCTTGGTAGTACAGCACCAGATTGTGGGCTCTGCATCTTGGGTTTTTTTAATTCAGAACAACTCTGCTTTTATTAGGTTTGTGTTATCTCTTATTTTACTACAATCTTTTTTGCATTTCATAAATATTAATTCCCCAGACAGTCTCTTTTGTTTAGTAGTTTTCATCTATCACAGGCTTTTCTGTTTTCCTTTCCTCTCCTGTCCCAGAGAGATGTCATCCTCTGCCATCAAAAGCGAGAGCTTCTCAAAGGAAGCTCTTCAGCCCAGAGATGTAGGAGCAATATTTTCACTATGTATCATTTTTTTCTTCTCTGTGTTCCTTCCCCTTCACTTTCTAATGCCAGAGCCAGGCTCTGATTTCACTTGCTTCCTTGGAGGGGACTGTAATGCTTTAAAAACCTGTTCACCAACTTTTTTCTTCTGTCATCCAGGACATTTCAGACCATTCATTCATCTTTGTACTGATGTCGAGGTACCAGACTGCTTTACGGAATGCCATCCAAACCCAGAGAGCTGTTCCCAGGCAGCCTATGGTTTTGTTACTGGGTTTTTTCCCCCTCCCTGGAATCGCTCAGACTACTTGTTTTCCTTCATGCTTTCCTTCACCTTCTCTACTGTGTTTCTAGTTGGTTTTAATGCAGATGAGTAAGACGTAGGCTGAAGCAGGTAGGCAGGGTTGTCCTACTTCATTAAGCTGTACCCACTAACCAGCTTCTTAATGCTGCTTCTTCAAATTGGACTGGTTTGGCTTAATATTGTCCACCTATTCCAGATAAACTGTATGCTGCTTGTGCCCCTATTTCTTGCAGTGAACCCAGTACTTTTCCAGAAAAAATCAAATGCTGCCTTTTACTTCTCACCATGACCTTTATAGATCCGTGAACTTTACGTTTTTTTCAGTAACATACAGATTGACTTTCAGGGGTCTGGCTAACTCATATCATCAAATTAAAAGACAGACCAACACGTGTAACCCTCCTTTTTGTACTTCAAGTGATTTTTTTTAATCCCGGTACAGTATCTTGGAGTGCTCTGACTGTACTGAACTTCAATGACTCTCCATTAGATCTCAGTGGCATATAAGGTAGTTGTTTTGATAAACAGAAAACTGTATGTGTTGCTGCAGTACATGCTATACATTTTCGCAACAGGCAGTGCCAAATGTCTGTTATTAATTTCTTATAGACAACAACTTGATATGGAAGTTACACCCAATGGTGAATCTCACAAGTGTCGGTCAGGAAAGAAATAACATAGAGGGAAAGGTGTAAGTCTAAACCAAATGCTTTGAATATCTGTAATCTGCTGATACCAGCATTCTTTACTGCCACAATTTCTCAACCTGAATTTTGAGACTCCAGTTTAGTCCATTTACTTAACCTTTTTTTAACTGGAATGGCTAGAAACTTCAGGGAGAACAAATATTTAAAGAGATATTTTGTTCTGAAATTCCCCCAGAAAAGTACCAGGAACCAGGGCTGAAAAATAAACCCCATTCCCCATCTTAAATACAAGCAGAATCACAGAAAATTGAAAGTGCTGGTAGTGTTGGGTTGCCTTGCCTTGAACCCAGCAGAGTTGTACTTGGGCAGGGAAGAGATGTTGGGAGAGGACAAGGTTCAGCTTGTGAAGATGGTAGAAAAATGCAGCAACACTGGACCAGTTCTTTGTGGCTTGCTTCTCACATCTGGAAAGCAGAGATGATGCATTATGCTTTGAAGTTTATGGATGGAAAAAGGCCAGATAAGTACCGAGTGTTATTTTTATCCCAGACCTCAGTCTGCAATAGCGGCTGCAGATGCAGCTTCAGGAGGAATTATCCATCCTGCCAGCACCTGCAGATCCCTCTGCAGTTTATCTGAGGTTTTTTTGGGAACCAGCATTTATTCCCATTGAATGTGTACATCCGTTGGCTTCAGTCCCTAATGAGGCAGGTCGTAGCTAAATGTTAGTGGATTCAGGACTGCTCCACTACCTCACCATAGGGAGCTGAGAGATCTCATACTACTTCCAACAAGCTG
Source organism: Pelecanus crispus (assembly GCF_030463565.1). Taxonomy (NCBI): domain Eukaryota; kingdom Metazoa; phylum Chordata; class Aves; order Pelecaniformes; family Pelecanidae; genus Pelecanus; species Pelecanus crispus. The sequence goes on along the minus strand of NC_134643.1, from coordinate 62,919,058 downwards.
TAATTTTAGGCTACAGTTGAGCTCTTAAGATTTACTGATCTCAGTTGATCCACAAAAACTAAGTGGGGAGGGGAGGACGAGAGCAGCCCAATCCTGTCTGCAATGTTGGGGTGGATGAAGAGGAAACAAAAAGAATTATTAGGCTGCTGTGTAGGCTCTGCATAGCCTAGCTGGCTCTTCAGCGGTTCAGTTTTTCTCAGCTAACCTTGGCAAGTGTTTTCTCCTCCTGGAAACAGTATAAGCAAACCTGTGGTTTCTCTCTGCTCAGGTGGTCCTTCTCTCTGGAGCTGCAGACAAGAGAACATGAATCATTAAAAGCGAAACAGGAGCAGATGTTCTGCATCAAGTTTAAACTAGTAGTGTATGGTAGCTGCTTTATCTCAATCTCCTAAGCACTATGTGTGTTTTGGAGCAGCCTCTTACTCATCCTGTTTAACATTCATGCCTGCCTTTGAAAATATTTGCATCTCCCCCCCTCTGTTCCCAGACCTCTGTGGGTTTGAAAGTTCAGCTTGAGCTCTAGTGGTATTGAGTACAGCTTGCAAAAGAAATGCTGGAGGGGTTAAATGAAGAGCGGCCGAGGAGAGTGAGGAAAGAGCAGTGAGAGGCACAAGTGAAAAAGAAGTTCAGGCAGACTGAAGAGTTAAGGCTAACCTTAAAATAACTGGGATTACCTTGGAACCTGTATTACATTAACCAGGGGCTGAGAGAACACAGTGGTGTTAATAAGGTGAGTTAGGGGGCCTTGACCACTTCTGAAGAGCACTGGGGAGAGGGACTGAAGTTAGGGGCTTGCACTTGCAGGTGCATAAAGAGAGGTGACGGCGAGCTGGAAGAAGAGAGCACCTAGGAGGACAGAAGAAGTTGAATGAAATTACAGTTTGTTCTTGGAAGCAGTGAATCCCACATACTGCTTTCCCCTGTGAGCAAAGCTTATTTTTAAACAAACAAAGCCAGAGATAAAGTTAGGTCGTGGAGCAGGAAGAGAAGGTCTCTAAAAACAGTAGGAGAAGTTGGGAAGAGGCTTTGTGAGGCTTCCCTGCTTATGCTAGCTGGGATATACAGCAGATGGAAGATACACATGGGGATGGATTACGGGGGTGGATTACAGGAATGGATATAGGGTTGCAGACACCTGATGAAAAGCATTTAAGTGTGGTCCTTGCAAATGGACCTTCATATGGTGACTTGCTCCAGCTAGTATTAACCTCCAGAAGGGATTTAGAAACAACAGGATAAGCAGACTTTCATGAAATCAGTTTTCTGTTTGAAATGCAAAACTAAAAGGGTCGAGAGCAGTTGGATGCTGTTGTTAATCTCTAGGTCAGCTGTGCTGATGTGTCTCATAAAAGGCAGGATATATTCAAAGAGCAAAATCCACTGTTAATTATCAGCCTGCCTGTGGGAGGCATTTGTGCCATGGAAGCCTCCCCATGGGGTGAGGGCACAGCGGTGCCTGGCAGCTCTCCCTGCCTTGTGAAGATGGGTCCTGCAGCAGGCAACGCTGCGGGTTGGAGGAGGAACCATTAGCTCTTCATTCATGGATCCAGTGGGTGGAAGTTACTGCATAGAGAATCTAAAACAACAGCTCCTTTAGCTGGAAACTGTAATTTAGGTTTACTTCTCCTGTCAGGAATATCAGCTCTTGCAACACTATGTGAACTTGTCACTTTTCCTGCTCCTAAATCCATGTCACCTGGCAGCTCTGGAGAAGGACAACCTCCATTCAGTAACCCAGAACAGCATCAACTCCCAGTGTTTCTCAGGAGCCATCAGGTGCCTCTGCTGTCTTGATTGAAATCATCAGAGAGGTGACAGCGGTTCCAGGTACTGGCTGAGGGCACCATGGATGCTTCTCAGACCACCCTACTAAGCAAGATCAGCAGCAGTGCATGCTTTCCCTCCACTGTGCTACTGAATTTTTTCAGTCCCACTACTTACGCATGAGAATGTGTTTCAGTGCTCCAGTACTGCCTGGAAGCACCCGGATGCCCTGGTCTGTGGCCCACATAAGCCGGTGTGCCATCTGGATGCTTACCGCTGGGATGCGGGCAGGGACGTATATATGCATATGCATGTGTATGTATATAGGGAGATGTATGTGTTCCTGCCCAGCTTACTAGCATTATCTGTTAATCAAAGAGAAAATAAGAAGCTTATAAAAATAACACCCCCTGAGAACAGTAACAGCCTGGTAAGGGTAGGCAAGCAGAAGCCAATGGTAGCTGGAGGTATCGATGGCCAAACAGTCAGTCCCCCCGTAAGTACATTTCCAAGGCTGTAATACCAAAAAGTGGCACAGTGGGCGTAAACCACCAGGCACTACATTTTACCTGTGCCGAGGGGAAGCTGTCCGTGCAAGCAGCTTAAGGCAGAGCACACCCCTCTGCCGCGCGAGGAGCCCTGTGGGAGGTGGAACAGTGCTGGCCCTGTGTGTGGGACAGAGCCATCCTGTTCCCCGCCGCGCGGGAGAGGGCACATTTCCATCGAGTGCACGCTCTTGGCTCCTGTTGCCCGCGCAGCTGAATGCCTCGACTCACTCCTGGCTGTCAGACCGTGTCCCTTCGGGCCGAAGGGCTCCGGGTTGGCACTTCTCCACCGCTCGCCGTGCCCTGCTGCTCAGGGAGAGGGGATAGCTCCCCGATCTTTCAGTGCCCTGCATGCTCACAAATGCCATGAGCGCCTGCCTAGCACTGCAGTCAGCTCAGGGACACAAGGACCCGCTTTGGGGGATTTTGCATGCAGAGCAAGAGCTAGCTGGAAACTCAGTCCTGGAGCTCCTTTTTCTTCTGATCTTTGCTGGCACGCTCAAGCTGCAGGTGGGACGAGGCGGGTGACAAGGGTACGAGAGCAGCGAAGAGGGAGCCAGCCCTTTCAGCAGATAGAGAGGGAACTGATGAGAGGCTGGCGCGCATTCAGCATCCGTGAAAGGAGCAGAGAGCAAGGAAACAGCGCTTGGCTGCAGCCGGAGAAGGAACCCGAAAGCAAGAGCTCAGAGTGGCCTTTTCTGCTTGTTTTCTTTGGGAAGTTTAAAAAAGAATGAGCATTTAAAAAAAGGGAAAAAAGGATGATGTGCAATTTCTTTCAGGGTGTAGCTGAGGGAACAGTTTCAAAAAAATAGCTGCCATTTAAAGAAATACTAAGAATTTGTTCTTCCATTGTAAATTAACATTTAGTATGCAGTCCCTAAATGGATCTGTTATTAGAAGAGACAGAGAACCCTTAGAAATCACAGTAAACACAGCTGTAGAGATGAGGAAAATTAACAAGGCATCGTGCTAATAATTGTACCTTCCAGTTGTCTTAAATAGCTGATGGAAGTTCCTTTTTACATTGCCCTCATGCTCCAACATAAGAAGGCTTAATGTAGCAAGTCAGATGCTTAAAAATACAACCAAGACACTTTTAAGTTTGTCAGGATTTAAAGAAGATTACCTAGGCATCTTTTCTGTTCTTTTATTGCTGTGCTGAGGTCTCCCCCACTGCAATTCAAAGGGACCCAGGGAGATGGGAAGTTTCCAGCGAGGGCCTGGTGGTGGGATCCACAGAGCATTGGATGTTGTTGTCTGTGTAGAGCTGGCACAGTGGATGGAGCACGCTGGCATTTGGGAAGAGGTGTCGGCGGCCAACAGAAAGGGCAACCTTATGCAGATGCTCTTTGCTTCCCAGAGAAGCCCATGGTGGAGTCATTTGTGGTCGGCTACTGGCAGTGAGTTTCTTTCGGTACACAAAGACCAAAACATCTGGTTTTTTAACAAAATCAGAAAATACTGCAAAAGCAAACAAAGCCCTCTCCTGTGTCATGGTACCTCTTCAGTCTTCTGCTTTGGTCCCCCTTTGGGTCTAATCCTGACAGCATTAGGTTTGGACTAAATGACTGTTGGTGGCTTGTTTGGGCCTGAGCATCTCCAAGGGTCGGAGTCATTGCTATTTGTCTCAAGGTAGAAGAAATCAGACCTAGGAAGCTACTGATGAAACAGACTTTCCATGTTAACCCAGAATCTTATTTCTGTACTACTTCATTCTGTGGCAGGAAGGTTTCCTAGGAAGCCTGTTGTAATTAAAATTATAAGTGGATGCTAGCTTTTTAATAGAAAAGGCCTTTTGTCATTTCAAGCAGGGGGTCATCTAATTCTTTTTGTACAGCAGTAGAAAAGTGAAAAGTTTCTGGTTAACTGTAATTAAGGCTGTGGAGAAAGAGCAACCCTTGTTAGTTGCCTTCTGTGAACATTAGTGAGCGACATGGACAATGGGCCAGGAGGAGTTACCTTGGAATAGCAAGGTTTAGTCTGAGCACAATATAACCTCACCAAAGGGAAGTAAAAGAAATTAAATGTTAATTTGTAATAGTTTAGTTGAGGAGAAGAAAATCCATTATCCAAAGGATTTGCGTGTTTTGCCAGTCTGTGCCAGGATGAATTCATTCAAATCATTACTTGAAAAAAAAGTCATACTGAGATAGGAGATGAAATCTGTCCTTGTTTCAGCCACCGACCTGCTGGGGAGTGAGATCAGCTCTCTCTTCTCCATCTCCTCCAGGCCTTTGCACCGTCCAGTTAGAGACCAAGCGAGCCTCATGGGGCAGAGCTTCCAGCAGGGTGATACGCTGTCAGGCGTGATCACTCCTTCTTCCAGTGTCTTACCATAAAAAAACCAGTATGGCGTTTCTTGGTGAGGGCCTGAGCTTGTATCCCTGGGTCGCAGGAGAAAGGGGATGTTAGAAGAGGACATCCAGCAGCATCCCACGCAGAGTGCCTGCCCCGGTTGTGGGGGACAGGGACTCAACATGGCTAAACATGTAATTATGGGGTTCCCCTCTCCTCCAGTGGGTTGCTAAAGCCCATGAATTATATGTAAAGAAACCAGCTATGCAGCAACTATCTTCTCATTTTCCTATTTGGGTTTCAAAAGCTTTGGAGCAATATTGGTATGTTACACGCTGAGTTAAAAATTGGAAACGTATTACCCTGATTTAGCATGGGACTGAGTAAATTGTATTCAGTTAAAATAGCAGATATCCTGCTGAGAAGAAAATAAGTATTTCTATTTGACTGTGTGACACCTAAGCTGCAACCCAGAGGTACAGGAGGAGGATTTGTGTTACCGAGAAAGCCATTAACATCTGCTGCCAGGTCAGAGCTGCTGCCAGGGGTGAGCGGGGCACGTGTGTCCCAGGCAACTCCAGGCATTCAGGCTGCCTGCATCTCCTCCACCGTGTCCTGTGCCGGGCCTCACATGGTAGCTGTCGTGGTGGTGTCTGAGCACCTGCCTGGTCCTGAGCCCGCCCCATAGTTTGATGTTGTTGCCTTTTCCTGAGGGAGGTTTCATGCAAAGCACTAACTGGCCTGTGTGGCTCTGCAGCATTTGCTGAAAGCCTTGTTCCTGAAGCGTGTAAAATACCTAGGTTTGCAACAGTGAGCTTAGCTTCCAGAAGCCACCGTCCCAGGTTTGTGAAGCTTGAAGGACTCTCAAGGAGACACCTGCCCACCTGGCAGGATCATTTAGGTCACTATGACACCTTGTCAGACAGGTTCTTGAAGGTTCCCAATGCTGGAGATTCCTCACTATTTTCCAGCACAGACATATCTTATCCTTTCAGTTGGGATTTTTCCTACATCTAAACTGAGTCTCTCTTGTTTAGCTTTATTACTACTTGTCCTAACTGCAGTGAGTCCAGGCAGAAAATTATTCCCTTCCTCCTTGTGGAATTTCTTATGTATTTTTGTATTTACATATCTACTTCATCCTGTTTCCCACCTCCACCCAGTTTATCTCACCCCTACTACCACAACTTTTTGCAACAGAAAAATAAATGTCAGTTTTTCCATTGTCTCCTCGATACCAGCTGCATTAAAATGCAGTTTCTTAGTCTGTTTTTTAAGGGCTACTCCCAGCTCCACCCTGGCTGACTCTATGCCTCCCCAGCCCAGTGCTCCTCCTGGTGCACCATTTGCAGATATCCATGGCATGCCTTTTGCTAACCAGTCCTCAAGCCTTTCCTTGAAAACTGCATCTACAGCTCCTACAGCAGAAATGTAATAGCAGAGTACAGCAGCTACAGGTCACTCCCTTGGCTTCGAGCTTCCCAATGCATGTGCTTGTCCCCAGGCTTGGGTTAGAATCATAGAATCATAGAATCGTTTAGGTTGGAAAAGACCTTTAAGATCATCCAGTCCAACCATTAACCTACACTACCAAGTCCACACTAAACCAATCAAGGGTAGACTAGACTAAACCATGTGCCAAAGTGCCACATCTACCTGTTTTTTGAATACTTCCAGGGATGGTGACTCCACCACCTCTCTGGGCAGCCTGTTCCAATGCTTGACTACCCTTTCCATGAAGAAATTTTTCCTAATTTCCAACCTAAACCTCCCCTGGCACAGCTTAAGCCCATTTCCTCTCGTCCTATCGCTAACTACATGGGAGAAGAGCCCAACACCCACCTCACTACAACCTCCTTTCAGGTAGTTGTAGAGAGCAATAAGGTCTCCCTTCAGCCTCCTCTTCTCCAGGCTAAACAACCCCAGTTCCCTCAGCCGCTCCTCATAAGGCCTGTGCTCCAGACCCTTCACCAGCCTTGTTGCTCTTCTCTGGACACGCTCCAGCACCTCAATGTCTTTCTTGTAGTGAGGGGCCCAAAACTGGACACAGTATTCCAGGTGCAGCCTCACCAGCGCCGAGTACAGGGGCACAATCACCTCTCTGCTCCTGCTGGCCACACTATTCCTGACACAAGCCAGGATGCTGTTGGCCTTCTTGGCCACCTGGGCACACTGCTGGCTCATGTTCAGCCGGCTGTCTACCAGCACCCCCAGGTCCTTTTTGGCCAGGCAGCTTTCCAGCCACTCTTCCCCAAGCCTGTAGCATTGCATGGGGTTGTTGTGACCGAAGTGCAGGACCCAGCACTTGGCCTTGTTGTCCCAGTTTGTGATTCATTTACACCTTGATTGCAACCTGGGAGTCATGAGATAAACAGTGGAAGTCCCTTTGACCATGTCTACAGTCCCTGGTGACTTAGAGGCAGTTCTGCAAGCCCGTCCCTTTCCCAAGCAGCTGCAGCCAGCAGTAGTGTATCCTCAGGAAGGGGCTTTCCCAGGCGAGGCCAGATGCAATTGGCTCCCCCTCAGCCAAGAAGATCAAGTGCAGCCTTGTACACTCGGATGTGGCATGCTGTTGTGTCCCACCACCAGGTCTCCACTCCCTGTCCCCCAGCTGTGTGCGAGCAAACTCCTTGCTGCTGTATGTCTGTCAAATCACCCATTAGCGTAATTAAGTCCATCAAGGGTGATAGGTAGGGGCTACTTGAGGCAGCTTTGAGAGGCCAGTAGTTGTAGTGTAGAGGTGGAACATCCATGCCTGGGGACCAGGAGGGTTAGAAAGACCGCGGTTGTGCATGTCCCTGTGTGTTACAGGTTACACACACAAGTACAGAGAGCATGAGCTCAGCTCCAGCCATCACATGTGTGCACATCTGTGTGTGCATGTTGGAGGGGAAAGGCCAGAAAGTTTTCATTTTAAAATTAAATTCATAAGATAGCCAGACTTTTCAGCTTTTTAATACAAACAGTGATTTACGGCTGCACTTAAAGAATGAGCCGGGAGTGGACAGATTCATCACGCGCTGTCCTTTTCTGTCAAAATGTCAGCGAGCAGCTTCAGCAGCAGCGTGGGGCAGTCAGGCTCCCGGCAGCAGAGCCTCCGCCGCGGGGAGGCACCGAGCTCTGTCACCCTCACCTCGCCGCGGCAGCTGAGGTGCCGGCCCAGGGTTTCATCCGCTTCTTTTTGCTGTGAGGGGAAAAAAGGGTTGGCCATCTGCCAGATTCCCTTTCTCACCCTCCCTTCTGACAGCCGGCGGCAGACGCTGGAAAGACGATGCAGGGTGCTCTTTGTGCATGCATCGCGAGGACCCAAACCTGTCTTCTATAAATTAAGTCCCAAGAAACCTGCCGACTTGAAGATTTTTTGTCTTGGAGAGCCTAAACTATGCGAAAATCTCTCTTCCTGCCTGGTCTTCCTGGGGACTTCCAACTTTTTCATGTCCTTGTTCAGCGGAGACATTTTACAGGATGTATACATTCATCTTATTAGCCCCAAACCCTGTGTACTGACACCAAATAATTTCGAGCAGGGAGAATAGGAATGGAAAGGCTTCCAAAGGTGTTTGGGATTATATAGGAGAAGGTGGCATTTGGAAGGGGGCTCCCTCTTTTATTCCTGAATCCATACCTTATTAGGTGAGGGAGTCTTAGGCTGATTAAAAAGCTGTTTGTAACATACAGATGGTATCACTTGGTGCCAGACTGTGATTTTTCAAGGAGATTTTCGCATTGTTTAGGCTCTCCAAGACAGAAAGGCCAATACTTAGTCATGAAATTTTCCCAGGAAAGCATCAGCATTTGTGGCTCCATGTGTGTCTGCTGCCGGATTTTGACTCGTTTAGCGTTGTTTCTTTTCTAGCACCCAAATCATGTACCTGGACAAAGAAGAGTGAATGCCAAAGCTGATGCAGGTAGCCTCTGGAGCCAAAGTAAAGCACCTGCTGAAGTATTTCACCCCTCCCTTCTAGATGCATGCACACGGATGCGCATGGATGAAGTTGGGACTGTGTATAGGAAAAAGGAGGGAATATGTGAAGCAGTTTAGGGTTTTTGACAATTGTCCTGGTTTTAGCTGGGATAGAGTTAATTTTCTTCCTAGTAGCAGGCACAGTGCTGTGTTTTGGATTTAGTATGAGAAGAATGTTGATAATACTGATGTTTTAGTTGTTGCTGAGTACTGCTTATGCTAGTCAAGGACTTTGCAGCTTCCCATGCTCTGCCAGGTGCAGAAGAAACTGGGAGGGGGCACAGCCAGAATAGTTGATCCAAACTGACCAAAGGGCTATTCCATACCATATGATGTCATGCTCAGTATAGAAACTGGGGGGGGGGTTGGCCGGAGAGCAGCAATCGCTGCTCGGGAACTGTCTGGGTATCGTTTGGCGGGTGGTGAGCAATTGCATTGTGCATCACTTGCTTTGTATATTATTATTATTATCTTTATTATATTGTTATTATTATCATTACCATTTTACTTTATTTCAATTATTAAACTGTTCTTATCTCAACGCAGGAGTGTTTCTCACTCTTACTCTTCAGATTCTCTCCCCCATCCCATTGGGGTAGGGGGAGTGAGTGAGCGGCTGCGTGGTGCTTAGTTGCTGGCTGGGGCTAAACCATGACACAATACAGTGCTAGCAGCTCCTGTGTATGACTGTTTTACTCTCAACAGCTTTGATCCTTCTTTTCATAGCCCTGATGCATTCTGTGCAGTGGGAACTGAGAATGGTGTGGTTATCTTGGGCTGCAATACAGAGAATTATTTGAAAAAAAATGTGTATTTGGCCTTATCTTCTCTGTGGGGCAATAAGTTCAATGTATGAAATGGAGAAAAGAAAGCAGCTTTGTAGTATTTCAAGAGTTTCCTTCAGAGGATATAATTTGTCTCTAAAATTTTCTCGCCTAGTAAAAATGCTCCTAAGCTAATATTAGTTTTATTATCTTCTATTATCCAGCCACTCTGTAGAGACATTTTCATAGTGAATTTGTATTCCAGTTTGTCTGTCCACAAGTTGTCAGGGAAGATGTTAAGCATTTCCATCTCCAGTACACATGATGCACTTTCTAGTCTGCTTTATTGTACTCTGAACAAATATTAATTGAGGTTTTTGGTCAGGTTCTCATTTGAGTGCTGGAAACTGTGAAAAAGTTAAGTCAATAATATGCTATGAAAAGTGAAATAAATCAAAGTACGAAATATTGCAAAGCTACTACTTAAAAAAATTATTGCAGTCCAGGTCAGTTTAATATCATCCCTTTATCTGTAATGCAATTGTTTTTTCAGATTCAGTATTTTGATTCACATAGCTATAATTGTCTGTCATCTGTAGAAATCTGCAAAAAGTAATAATTATTTGTGATGATTTGCAAAATGCTTATGCTTGGACTGTCAAGTATGAAAAATTGCTAGTTCCCCTTTATTGTCTAATGCTGAACATTTTTAAGAAAACAATCTAGAATCTGGTGTATAGAATGTGTATACGCCCAGTAGGGTTCTTATGGATGCAAATTGTAAAAGCCAAGTATTAAAATAGTCTAAAATATGTTTGTAACTTCAAGGCTGTCCATCAAGGTTGCAAGATTCTTATTCACAGTTTCTATGTGAAAACAGGATTGGAAACGTGCTTGCATGTAACCTCCTGCTCCAAAAAAAAAAAAAACCAAACCCTTAAGCATTTGGGAAAAGATAAATAATACTGAGAAACATTTTATATATTAAAAACCAAACACCTCCTAGAACTCTGATATTGATTTGATTGGTTGATGGGTTGAGGGAAGGCAAGCTGATAATACCTGACAGATTTTAGTCAACTGAAATACTAGTCTCTCTTGATGTCACATAACTAGGACTGTTAGTGCCACCTATAGTTCGTCTGTCTGACACTTTTCACGTTAAGACCTTGTTTTCAATGGATTATGAGCCTGCCCCACACACCTTCTAAGCAAATACCATTAAGAAGAATTTGGTGGAGATAGGCTCTGGTTTATGCTAAGCTTAAGTGTTACTGGATAGACCCAACTGGGTATTCAGCAGAAATATAGCTGATTTTGATAGCTGCTTGGACCACAGATAAGGGGAACGCCGCAACAACTTGCATAGTTCTAGCATAGGACAGAACCCAAACCTCCAAACGCAAGTGTAATTGAAGAATTAAAGGCAGACGCAAAGTCTTCGTTAATGCAAAACTGAAGAGAAAAAGCAATTTAGGAGGGCATGGGACTGCAAACCCCATTCACAATATTCATCCTCCTTATTCTACTGTAAACTAATTTGGATAATTTTGCCCTTTAGTCTGCCATGCCCAAATGTCATGTTAGCACTCCCGACATAGGTTGGTTGTGAGCCTGGTTACAGTAATGTGCAGAGCAGCAGCTGCAGGCAGTGCAATAGAAATAAGTAAAACCCTGCCTTATAAGTGTGTGGGATACTTCTTTGCACACTGATTTTTTTATAGTGAGACAAAATTTAGGGTTTTTTTGAGTGCCACTTAGGTATTTCCATCCTTCTATTAAAAAAGTGCTTTCAGTGCAGGTACCTGTGAACTGGATTGATCTCTGCTCCTAGTTTGCAGTACGCTACTATATTCAGAAAAAAACCATTAATTAAAAGTGTCCTGTGTTTAAATCTGAACTTGCTGCTTGGCCATCAAGCTTGGAAAGGCCCTCAAAGATTATTTTATCCTGCTGTGCCTAAGCAAACAGAAGAAAATACCTCCCACCTCATTACTGTGATTTACCTTGAATAACCTTTGCATGTCACGGGTTGATGATTGTCAGTTAGTCAGCATATATATTTCTGGTCAGTATATTCTCTAGTGCACTACACTCAAAGCTCCCCCCGCCCCATGCTATACAGAACACATCCACATGAGCAGAGTGTGCTGGACTTAGCTTTCCTCCCTCGTTGTTAGTTTGGGACTGGTGGAGATGAGAAGCTTCTGGGATCAGAGTGTCCCTGGACTACTTTTCTTTTTCTTCTTTTAAATGCTGCTGAGCTTGGGAGTCTCCCGCTGTTCATGTTGCCTCCCTGTTCAACTCAGTTGCTGCATCAGAAAAGGAAGAAAAACTTTGATCTTGACATGCCCTTCTTCTCTGTCCCCCGTTACAGCTTCTGCAGGAAAAAAAAAAGTGTGATCAAGTGCATCTATGGTGGTGTCAGACCTTTCAGGGAAGAACGGACGCTTTTATCAGATGCCTTCCCAAAACCTTTAATGCTCAGCTGAAGTCCAAGTTGAATTGTCAGAGCACGGACCTGAGCACTGGCTTTATCACCAGCCCCACGTTGCTCTCAGGGTAACCTGTACGCATGCTTGAAAGTGCCTTCTCCGAAAGTGGGGTGGATTTGTGCCATTACTTATTGTGGCTTCTTGAACTGTGGGATCAGCAGGGACCTTTGGTAATGACCATAGACGCAGCAATCAGTGTCCAGGCAGCAGCTGTGCTCTCACAACTCCACTGCAGCCACATCTATAACAGCTTTGGGGGAAGACAGTCCATGGCCCTAATTGTTTGACTTGCCCTTTGCCATCCATGGGTTTAAAGATATCTATCCCTTGGCTTTTACCTCTCTAGAGGCTTAATTCTGTAGGGTATTTTCCTCATTAGTTGTGAGCACGTTTTCACTGGCCAAGTGGACCTCTAGTTTAAATAAATGTAGTTCCAGTCTCGTGTAATCTTATTCTTTTCCCAGTTCCCTCACCAGCTTCAGGAGTGAAATTATTAGGTGGCTTAAAAGCCTTGCCTGTAACTTAAAATGAGGAGGAACCATATTAGCATCAGATAACTCAGTGTTAATACATAATTTCAAAATATCAAATTGAAAAATGCTGTTATGATTACCTCGCATGGTGCTGTAGGCTCCAGGGACTCTGGAGCACGTCCTCTGGGGTTTGGAGCTTACAACAAAGAGTTTGGTGCCTCTGTCGGAGCTCTGTTATAGGCTCTCAGGTGCCTTACCCAACTTTTCACTAGTGCAGTGTGAGTGTGGCTTTCATGTCGGCCACTCCTTCAGTGAGAGGGCCATTACCATTAAACCTCAAGAAGACCCAGCAGGACTCTCTGCTTCTCTGGGGGGAGCAGCGAGGTCAGCTCCTCCAGGGTGCATCGGGTGTGTTAGTCAGCTGCAGAAGAAAATGGGTTTTGATACAGTTGGCATCATTCTAGGACAGTCACTAAATTGGCCTTTTTTTCAATAAGCTGAAATCAGTAGGCCAAAAAAAGTGGAAGCAGAGCTTTCAAAACTGTAATTCCTAAATGGTCCTTCATCCACCAACCATAGCAAATGGTACTGTAACTTATGAGAATAGGGCAATACCCTTTTAGTGTTACATTGATATTTAATATGTGTTCTGTGCGCCACCAGACAGGCCAGAGCACATGCAGAGCTGACCCTGGGGTGTTGGTGTGTACTTAGTAAACATAGCTGACCAAACTTGTATGCCATTTCTTCATATTTCTTCCATGTTAAAAAGAGTGGGAGACAAGTACCACTTCAAAATGCACAAGTATCATCTTTTAAGTGAATCTGATGTAGTACCTTCTCATTTGCAATTGCAAATACTAAGGCCGCATTTTTCCCCTTACTCCAAATGCCTGAAAATCTCATTAATGTTAATGTAGGGGGAAGAAGTGCTTAGCCTATTGATGTAGGAATGAAATCAGGAGCAAAGCACAGCTCTACAAAGATTCATCTGCAGATTAGGGTCTGAAGCAACCATTAGATTATCAAATCCGACCTTCTATCTAATACAGGCCATAGAATCTCATCCACTTAATTCTGTATTTTTCCCAAGAACAGCACCAGAAAAGCAAATACAGTGCATTAACATATTGTAATGTAGCAGTATATTCAGGCATTTCTTATTTTTTTTACTCTAAAACCAGAGGCAAACACCAGTATTGTGCTATATGATATTGATGAAAATCTGCAGGAGGAGAGATTTCAGCATTCCATCTGCAAAGGAAAATTTGTGTGTCTGTGTGTTTGTGTAGGGTTTTGTTTAGTTCTTTGAAAATTATTCACTGGTAACTCTAACCACTATAGAGCTGACCATTAGTTCTGTTTCTCTCTGAGGACAGCATAAATTGAAATAGACATTATGTATTTTTTTAAACAGAAAAAGTAGTTTTCAAAAATCTGTGTGGCCCTTGACAACTGCTTTCTAACATCTTATTTTGGAAACTCCCTGCCAGTCAGTTTTCCTAGGAAACATGAAGCACATTTCACATCTGGCTTCTCATCTCTTGGACTATAACACAAAACTGCCCTTGAAATGCACCAGGGAGGTATTCAGGGGGATACCACACACGCACAAAAGACGAGCCAAGCTGTCTAAAGGAGCTGCACTGGGCTATTGCATGTTTTAACCATTAGCCAACATTTTGCTGATCAAAGGGGCTAAAGAGATGAGATGAGGCAAGTATCAAGGAATTCAGAGGAGAAGTGGTGGGTGGCACTGTACAAAATACAGAAGTCCCAGACTTGGCACATAAATGCCAAGTTTGAGGTGCACCAGCCCCTTGGTGTTGCCCATCCCACGAGAACATTCCTCTGCAACCCACTGCAGCTCAGAGGCAGGGAGAGTCTCTGCTGTTCATGTGTTGCAAAAGCTTTTGCTGCTTCTTGGTTGGGTAAAACCTGGGTTCTTAGGGCTTGTCCATAACAATAATATTTCTATCTCCTTTCCCTCCAAAGCTCAGAAATCCTACAACTGGCTTGGTCCCATCTTGGGGTTTGGTTTGGGTTTTGCCTCTAAAGTGCATTTGAATCCTCTTCTTTGAGGGTTTTTTAATATAAATCAGGGCTAACTACTGATATTGAAAGCAGAGATTTGACCCATGACTGCAGGAACTGGAGGTTCAGTATGAACCCCCAAGCTGATGCAAAACCATTTGCCAAGGGTATTACACCATCAAGGGGGAAGACCCCTATAACCAAAGGCTATACACCGCCATAGCAGATGTACACAGTCTACATTGCCTCAACTGCTTCATTGCAGTGTCATGTGATTCATGTTAACCTGACTAGAAGGTATTGGATAAACACTTTCGAAGGACTCGGTGTTCGAGAAGGAATCCCAGACCTCCTTGCCTATCAGATAGGAAGGTCAATACCTGCCTTAATACTTGGCTTTGAGGCTAAACTAATTATTGTGCATAAGGCTCTTTGAAATCCACAGGTAAGTGGGGTTAAGTAAATGTAAATAACATTACCAAAACCTTCCCCCTGTTGCTTTGTTGCTATTTATTCAGAATATGTAAAAAGTCATTTGTAGCAGTGAGGGTAGGGCTGCACAGCAAAAAGCTGTGCCATGCAGAGACACTTCATACGGGTCTGAGTAACCAAACACAGGAGCCCTGCGTTGGCATGGTCCTTTGCTGGAGCTAATATTCCCTGTTTCCCTCAGGAGCTCATTAACCCTCCTTAGCAGAAGCTCTCGCTGTTGTCGCTGGACACAATCTGGGCAGGAGGTGGCTGGTGGTGAGACTGTGGCCATCTCTATGCAGCTGCCCTGTGGTCCTCCCCAGGACAGATTACAGCCTCTCCAAAGCCTCTCCAGCAGCAGTAATAGTAGAAAGTTAGGGTGCTATTAACAAAATAATAAAAGACTATGGGTGAATATAGTGCTGTGTGCGTTAGAAGGCCACACATTCTTTCCTTCTCTGTCAATATGGCTTTAGCAGAGAGGCAATTTATAGCTAATATTCTCCCCACTCCTCAAGAAATCACATCTGAGTGAATGTTCCCCTTGGAGAGTAGCAGGAATCTCCATGGGCTTCATTTCTTCTGCCAAGGTCATAGTCAAGAAACAAGCCACCATTATTAATTCTCTAGCATAAAAGACATCAGTGACAAGAGCACATACTGTTTTAATTTTGACAGATTTTCCAGCTCTGGTGTCTTCTTACTCCATCTCAGCAGCAAAAGGTCAAGCAGGGTCCAGCACTACTGTGGCCATGGGATGGACTGCAGAGTGGAGGGAAGATCTGTTTTCCAGGACTAAGAAAAGCAGTGACCCCATCTCAGGATGAGGGTGCTGTAAATACACTTGCCACCAGGCTGTGTGAGCGCTTGTGCTCCTTTGCGTTGGCTTCAAAGCAAAGCCATGGACATTTTCTTTGTGAACAGCATTTAAGCAGCAGTATCAAGAAGTTTGGAGACAGAGAGAGTTTATCTTCTAGCACAAGAACAAAAAGGAAAAAACAAAAAAAGGAAAAAAAATACTCAGCAACATAATGAACTGGTCTGTACAGGCAGTAATCTACTTTTCTATGAATTTGTATAATAAGCAAAAAGGCAGTAAGAGTTTCCCAGCCACTTGACTTACTGGTGCCTGTGCTTTCTTTGCAGTTGTCCAACACAGCAATTCTTCATCAGATTAGACGAGACCAAGTGACAGACACGTGCCGAGCAAACAGTGTATCTAGCAGGAAGCGCCGCGTGCTGACACCCAACGATCTCAAACACCTGGTCGTGGATGAAGATCATGAAATGATCTATTGCTATGTTCCCAAAGTGGCCTGCACAAACTGGAAGAGAGTCATGATGGTTTTGACGGGAAGAGGCAAGTACAGCGATCCTATGGAAATCCCAGCCAACGAAGCTCACGTGTCTTCAAACCTGAAGACCCTCAACCAGTACAGCATCCCAGAGATCAACCACCGCTTGAAAAACTACATGAAGTTCCTCTTTGTTCGCGAGCCTTTCGAGAGACTGGTGTCAGCCTACAGGAACAAGTTCACCCAGAAGTACAACACTTCCTTCCACAAGCGATACGGCACCAAAATCGTGAGGCGCCAGAGGAAAAATGCAACCCAGGAAGCTCTGCGTAAAGGTGATGATGTGAAATTTGAAGAGTTTGTGGCCTATCTCATCGACCCGCATACCCAAAGAGAAGAGCCCTTCAACGAGCACTGGCAGACTGTGTACTCCCTGTGCCACCCTTGCCACATCCACTATGACCTCATAGGAAAATATGAAACGCTTGAAGAGGATTCGAATTACATTCTCCAGCTGGCGGGAGTAGGCAACTACCTGAAGTTCCCCACCTATGCAAAGTCTACGAGAACTACTGACGAAATGACCACAGAGTTCTTCCAGAACATCAGCTCTGAGCACCAAACGCAGCTGTATGAAGTCTACAAACTTGATTTTTTAATGTTCAATTACTCAGTGCCAAGCTACCTGAAATTGGAATGAGGGATGGGTCGGGGGGAGAGAGGGGAGAGAAAGCCTGATTTATTTAAGATTTTTATTTGTCATAATAAATATGGAGAATGGGTTATTTTGTAAATTAATATTTTCTTTTTTTGAATGATGCTGCGAGCAGCACAGTCAAAATTATTTAAATCAACTGTAAGAAAGGACAGCTCTCTTTGCAGGGTAACAGGATTGTGACGATCTAGCTGTAGAAATGAATAATACTGCTACACTGTTTAAAAAAAAATGTTAATTGTGTTCTGGTGAATTTCATTGCTTTTGCATTCCTCCAATCCTAATTAATGTTATTTATACTTATTTAAAACATGGTCTCTTGGTAGGTGTCACTTCAGCAGCAGAGATAAGGTAACATTTGGACAAAAGGAGTCTGGTTTTGTGCTTTCCTTAGTTGAGCTTGTCTCTGGGTAATAATATTCTTCCATTAGCCATTGATGCAGGTAAATATGGGAATGGTTCTTGACACCACACGCTTTGAGAAGAGTGGTCCACTCTTTCTGAAGAAATTCTTCAGAAAGTGATATTGCACTTAAGCGTACTAAAAAAAAAAGATCTATCTTTCTAGCCCTGAGAGGGAAAAATAAGTCAGATTTTGATAGATTCATGATATCTAAAACCCATGACTGAAAAAATGTGAATGTATTCCTTGGGAAGAGAAACCATGAACTTTTTATAAGTCTGGACTTAATGATTTCACCAAGAATATGACCAGTCCCATTGTCTCTTGATTTAAAGCCTGCCAGCCCAAATGAATGCAGACTTGCAGATGGTCCATCAGAAAAAATCAGCATTCTGAAAGTGACTGTAGACATTTTTGAATGCCCAAAGCAACTGGCATTGATTTAATTCATATCCAGGATGGGGTTGGGGGGAGCTCCACCCTCTGCAAGTCATGCTTCCCTAGTTGATCTTCAAATGGGCAACCAGAATTGGCTCAAAAACCACCAGTCACAATACGTTGCTATAAAGGATGTGGGCATGTAATTTGAAAAGTCAGATCTTTGGTGTTGATCTCTAAGCACGCAAGGCAATAAAAAAGGCCTCTCATCTTCCTACATGCTGGTTTCATGGCTTTTTCCTAGGGGGAAGGGGAAGTTGTCTTCTTTTATTTGATGCCTAAATACCATTGACAGAGATGTGTCTAATTTCCAGTGGGTTAGTATTTTATCTGTCAGGTTTAGTGTGAGACCATGATTTTTTTATTTAAGGCGAACATCTCGGTAGCAGTTGTTTTGTGTGTAACGGCTTGTTGGGATGGCAGATTTTACCAGGCATAACACACCGAGTGATTGCTTTGGGCAAGCAAGTAGTAATCTATTCACGGCAAATAAATAATGAAAAATGAGATTTCAGTGTGGATCTATTCGCAAGCTCGGCGGGCAGAAGTACAGGCTTCTCCAAATGTTGCTTTAATTTGATGCAGGTGAGGTGTATGGCCAAGCAGGTGGCGGGCGCCTGCCCGGGGAATGGTCTGTAGAACCTTCAAGCCAAGCCTGTCCTGGGGTGGCAGTGCTGGCAACCGGCTGATGGGCAGAAGGAGGCAGAGGCTTAAGTGGAGGCACTTATGGGAACCTAAAATCTTTTTTAAGGTTGAACGATGGTTAAAATGGGGTTTTGACTTGCCTGCGTGTCAACCTTAGGAGCAAACCCAACCCTTCCAAAAATTAGTGAAGATTTAAATAAACTCAGCTGAAGGCAGAGCTGTTTTAACAGTATCAGAGCCAGATTCTGAAAATGTCATATTGTACAGTAGCTGATAATACCCACTGAATTACATTAGTCTCCAGGACTCATATGTAGTTAAAGAAGAAAAATGAGTTCTGTCTTATTTTATAAAAATAAGTCACTGAATAAATCTCAGTGAAGAACAAATTAACATAACAAACAGCAGCTGAAGTCCTTTCAAAATTGGATTTGTTCTTAGCTAGGATTCAGGTCATTATTTTTTTTATCATACCCTACAAATAAATCTCTCATCCATTCTGGAACAGCCACAGTTTTCATAACCCAGGCCCTATATATAACCCCAAGCGCTGACCCAGTGGCTAGTGAAGAGCTGGCTGGCTGCGCCTGAGAGCTCTGAATTCCTGAGCGGTTGCTGATTGCTGGCTGGTCTTTTACTTGAAGGCAGTTTTGTCTCATTTAGAGTATGCAGAGCTGTTGCAAGTGCCTATCACAGTGTGCCCTGGCTTTCTTTTGTTTATAGTTCAATGGTGATATGTTTGTTTAAAAAAAAAAAAAAATCTGTCTGAGAGTAGATTTCCCCTCTCCCCCTCCAGTATTTCCCGCAAGCTATTTGTGTGCTTGTTTGGTCTTGTGTCCAACAGTGCTCATATTTTGGTCCAGTTTTCTCTTTAGTTAGCTGTTAATCCCTCCAACAGAT
This sequence comes from Pelecanus crispus, assembly GCF_030463565.1. NCBI lineage: Eukaryota > Metazoa > Chordata > Aves > Pelecaniformes > Pelecanidae > Pelecanus > Pelecanus crispus. The sequence continues at coordinate 62,899,857 of NC_134643.1, read as the reverse complement.
TGTGATGTGAATTTTTTCATTTAAGAAAAAAGTTGCTTCAGAAAGTAAATTTTTTAAAAATGGGATGTGCTTCCCCCTTTCTTTTCGTACTTTTCTCTGTCATCACCACGTTCTTATCTGTTCTGAAATACTGTCTTTAGTTTCACTGCTTTGGAGACACAAAAAACCCTATTTGACAGCTGTGATAGAAAAGCTTTAGGAGAAAAACACGCTCAGGGGACTTGAGGGGTGAGTGCTGCTCAAGCTGGGATTTTTAGCAGCAGCTTTGGGTTTGATTACCCAAATTCTGCCTTCCCGTAGAGGGCTGCCCTACGGGTGGATGCTCAGCACTGAGATGGCTTTTATGCGATCTTAAGCGGGTACTTAAAAGTCACTTGCTTTTTAAAAAACCTTGATCCCAAACTACTACACACTGTCCATTTAGCATGTTATTTCTGTTTTGGGGTGCTGTGAATGGGCTGCAGATCTGCGTTTCAAATGAACAGCTGGCATGCTGGGTATGATCATGTCCTGCATGTTGAGCACGAAGCCCTCACCAGGTCAAAGAAGCACCACAAATGTTAAGGAATAGCCCCTTTTTTTTGGTCTACTGGGTGTGTTGTTTTGACAGAGCCAAAAAATATCTCTTTCCAGTGCCCCCACACAGGAAGATGTTCAGGGTCGTTCCTCCCCACCTGCAGTGCAGGGGCAGCCGGGGAACTGGGCTGGTTTTACCCCATCTCTTCACTGGGTTTCCCAGCCAGAGGAACAGAAGGGCTGCTCTGCTCCCGAGCCCTGCCTCCCTCCCAGCTTCATTTCTGCTGTGGCCACAGCTGGTCCCGGGAGACGAACAGGCAAAACTGCAGCCACAGCAAAATTCAAAATACAGATGTGCCCGTGGGGCCGCGAGGGCCACCCGGGGAGCTGCTGTTTTAGGAGGATGTGTATTAGTTGAGGAGTGGTGAACACAGAGAGGGCCTCTACCCCCAGCTCCCTCAAAGTCACTGGGCTCCAGGAGCAGTGATTCCCATCTCTGAGGAGCCAGTGCCCCCCCATCATTTGGCAGGGCCAGCGCTGAGCCCAGCAGCCCCTGTGGCTCCTCACCTGCTACGACGCCCACGGCTGGGGGCTCGTTCCCCTCTGATGGCCCCAAGCACCTAACCTGGACCCCAGGCTGGATTTGGCCCATCTGAACATGGTGGTGACTCCTGGGTGGTGGGAGGTCCCCCCAAACCTGACTTGGTCCATGCTTCAGCCTCTTCATAAACCATGCCCACTATCACAGAAACGTGCAAACTGCCTGAACCATGCGCTGCATTAAGACAAGTGAAATAAATAATCCGCAAGCAGAAGCGCTTTTAGAAGTAAGTTGACCCCAGATGTTTTAGGGTTTCACTGTAGTCTGCTGCACTTTTCAGGTACAAAAAGGGACTGTCCTTACTATTACTCTTGTTACAGAGAGTGTTATTTTCTTACATGCATGCACAATACAATGTGTATGAATAATTTAACATCGATGTGGGGTTGGATTTTTTTTTTTTTAACCTATTTGTATGCAGTAGAAGGCTTGTTGTAGAAATCTCCTCATACCTAAATATACTGTTAATAAAGAAAAAAGCTAAATTATACATTGCCAACACAAGTGTGAACTGCTCATGAATCTTTCCTTAAAAAAGCCATTCAAGCCTGATTATTTTTCTAAGTAACTTCAATTAAATTGAAGAAAGAAAGTTCCTCTCTGTGTGCTTTATTTCTGGCTCATGCTTTCAGGGCTGAGGGTGGGATTTTTGTCTGCATAGCTTTGCTTTCTCACAGGGGTTGTTGTAGCAGGACAAGCAGAAGACTAAATTATCTACTGCTATGGAGCAGAAAAGCTAAATTCATCTGACAACATCCCTCCTGCTCCCTTCCTTGCCAAGTTCCCAGCCAGCAAGTATGAGGGCTGTCAATTTAATACCTGTTGCATGCCCAGGAACATTGTCCTACCTCAAGCAAGGGTGTTTTAGAGTCAGTCAGATGACATAAACTGCAGCTGTCTGATGAGCCATGTGCTTGCCTACCTTCATGTGAATTCGCTAATGATAGCTTTGAGTTAAACATTTCCAGCAGTCCCCAAACCGGCGTGGTCTCATCCATGGTTTTCACTGAGGCCAGAAAGCTGGGCTTTGAAGACAAACTTGGTTGAGGAAAACAGCACCATAAATTACACTTAGGAAAAACATACATTTAGAAAATAACCGCTCACCGTCATGACCATGTTGTTGGAAAGGGACCCTGGAGGTCAGCTGGGCCACCCTACTACTGAAGGTCACCAAGACTAGGTTGGCCATGGGTTTGGCTAGCCCAGGCTTCAATACCTCTTGGGATGGAAGGCTCAGAGCCTCTCTGGGCAATCTGTTCCAAAGCCATACTACCCTCCCAGCAGAGATGTTTTTTTCCTAGTGGCCACTGTGAGATTCCTGGCCTTCAACGTGTGTCCATTATCTATCACTACTGGAGGAAGAGTTAGGATTCACTTTCTTTTTAAGTCCCCTTCAAGTAATTGTAGACTGCTAGTAGTCTGGTGACAACAGGGCTAACCAGCAATCTGAGTAAGGCCAGATCCCTCAAAGTGTCCTTTTCAGTTATATGCGTTAGGTCACTGAACATCTTGGTAGCCCATCACTGTATCATCTCCAGCATCTCAACATCCTTCTTGAATTGGGGAGGGCCCCAAAACTGGATGCGATAATCTGGGTGCAGCACTGCTGGTGGCAAACAGACCATTTAATCTGCCAGCCCCACTCTTTACAAGGCAAACATTCACAGTGAGAGCAGAGACAAACACAAAATAGGAAATCTGCTGAGAAGGTGTCATAGCACATGGTGAGGCTCTGGCTGTCTTTAGAGCCCAAGCCCGTTCCCACCTCAAATGCCCCACCACCCTGCACTCCCTCATTAATAGGCAGAACTGCAGCACAGCTTCTGGAAATCACAGCCTGGCTGTGAAGTACTGAGACAACAACCTTCACATTTCAAAACAACAGTGATTTGTTTCCTCTACAATCTCAATCAGAGAGGGAGATAATTAAGAAAGCCTTGAGAAGGACTTGATCTAAGTGAACGATTAGCCGGGCTCCAGCCACTGTGCTGATTGCTCTGCCTCCCTCAGCAGCTTGGCCGGGCAAGGACTACATACGCTTCAAAGCGATGCAATCCCGTTCTGGCCGTACGTGGGTCTAAGCAAGCCACTACACTGCCCTGAGAGAGTCCGTCGGCTCCAATAACATCTGCATTCACAAAGATGAAGTGCGGTGCCATGCAGAAATAAGGGCCAGAAGTCCTCTGGCTGCATGGACGCAGGTGGGGCAGAGCACGCCAGGGGACCGAGCCCTGGCAAGCAGGGGTGGCAGCTGCAGAGCTCAGCCATGGACACGGTAAGCTGGGGGGGCTTTAGAAAGTTCCATTTTTAGGATAACGAGGTAAAAAAATAGCCTTTCCACACAGCTCTTGGACGCACAGCTTTTGGGTGAATTTCTTCGTTGCTTGTAAGATAGCGGAGAAGAGCCCGATCCCTGATACTGCCACAGGGACTGACAAAACTGGATTTGCTCCAGTTGAAGGATGCATGAGGATTTGTCCTTTTGGCAAGCCTCAATTTCTCCATTAAATAATTAAAAATTTTACAAAAAAATCCCTTCCCATTCCTACCCAGCATACAGCTTCTGCCCCGCAGCTGCTCCCCAGTACAGACCACCGGCGTCTGCTGTACGACAGGAGAGCTGGTGGCAGCAGGACCACGGCACCCCCGGGCACTGGGGAGGTGAGTGTGGAGCACTGGCGTGCAACGAAGCAGCAGGATCCTACACAGCTGAGGTGTCCTCTCGCCCGGGCGAGTGACAAGATCATGCAAATAAGCCCAGTGGAGATGATGCAAAGTTTGAAGAAAGCCTGCCCCTGTGGTCATAATGCTCTCCGTGCGGGCACGAGCTCTGCCAACACTTCCCAACCTTTCTTTGGACAAAACCACATTTCATTTAATTCTCCCATAGTTACAAGAAACCTAAATAAATCTGGGAAACTGGAAGGAAGAGAGAAAAAAAAAAATTAAACAAATGCAGTCAAGTGGAAACTAGAGCATATGCTTTCTAACCGGCAGTGCCGTGCCTTTCTCGCTAGCTTTGTTACACATCACCACGTACAAGACTCCTGATGCCACACAAAAATATCTTGCTTTTCCAGTTGCACTTACAACTTTGCCAAAGGTTGAAAACTTTGAAAAATTAGAGTCTGGTTTTATTCTTTGGTGCGCTAAAGGACAACATATCCAAAAGCCACCTCCTCAAATTGCATGTAAATAATTTTTTTAAAAAATCTGTGTTAAAAGAAAAAAAATCAACTTTATTTTCCCTATTGAAATGGTGAACTGCAGACTTTTTCCCCTGTTACTTGAAATGTCAATCTACTGGATTGCTCAAGCCTCCCGACTGTGAGATTCAACTGATTGTCATTAAATGGTTTCTGTTGGCTAAGTCAGAGGCATTTAAGGACTGAATATCGTGATGTATTCATGGAGGAAAAAATATAGAAAATATTTTCAATCATTGATAAGTTGTTAAAATTATCTTTTGCCAATATTTTTTAAAATGTTACTGACTTTGACGTTGAAATTGTATTCCCCTGTCCCTATTTTTTGAGTAAATGCAGACCTGAGATAACATTTCTTTAGGTGTGTAGCAGTATACATCCTATCAGTATGCAACAAATGGACAGGGTATTTTGGAAAATGAGATATAGCATTTCAAGTAAAATTATGTGGGTTTGAAAATCTCATTTCAGTCAGAGTTTTTAATTAAAAAACAAACAACCAGCAAAGATGTGTTCCTCAGTAAGAGAAAAATCAATCCCAAAGTTGATGCCCTCGTTTCTATTTTTTTTACCAATACATAAAGCTGTCAGGGTAACATACAGCTGAATAATAACGGTTAAGCCATTAAGCTTCGGCTTATTCTAAAAACTAGAATTATACTGTGGCAATTCATGACTTTTTAGCTATCAAGAGGTCTCCATGCTGTCAGCAGGTATTTGCAGCCCTACATCAAATCAAAGCCTGCAACCCACAACAGGCCCCAGTTTCCTGTAAAAGCTGCAAAGACAGGGTTTGAGCATTGACTAGGTCTTTCTTAGGCTCAATTTAGCCAGACTTATCTTAGCAGATAGCTATTCTAGCTAAAACAGGTTTAGTTTTATGTCTACAGTAGAGGTGTAGGTTTGGTTGGTTTTTTTTAAGTGATTGTTTGGTCCATTAATGCAATTAATTGATGCATTTTTTTTTTTACCATTTGTTGAACTTGTAAGAGATGGATGTGGAAAAAAGGTCAAATCAGAGCAAGCAGCCATGCTACGGAGAGGCAAGTGTTGTTTGCAGAGGCGGCCAAGTAAATGCTGAGACACTCATTCAAGAAAACCAAAATATTTTCCTTCCTGGAATTATAGCTATATGTGATTTATTAAGAAATTTGCCTTCAGTTATATGGAAAGACATAACAATTCAGCTATTTTGCATTAATTTTACAATGTACGTTGCTCTTTTATCACACAAATGTTACTGCTGTGTGTGCAATATGATTTGACATGCATTATGTATCATTCCTACAGCAGATGCTTTTAAGCTTCCCTTTGTCACTTAGGAAAATTCCAAAAATTAAATCCACAATTTTTTTTTTAACCAAAAAAACCTTGAAGTCAATGGTGCAAGGATTAGAAGGAGGAACAGCTAAATGCAACTCAAGTGAGAAATTAAGTCTGTGTAACTATGGAAAAGGAGTGCAAGATGGGAGGAAATTTAAGATGGAAAGTCTCAGTTTGGGGAGTCTCCTTACAGAATCATAGAATCATTTAGGTTGGAAAAGACCTTTAAGATCATTGAGTCCAAGATACTGAGAAGTAAATTAGAGGAAAGCGTTTAAGAGCACAGTGAGGTGAGTAATCTTGCTTTGCTTATTGTAGCATGTTTCAGATTACCTGGCAAATCTTTGCCAGGGCTATTGAAAGCTGATTAAAAACTATGAATGACTCACATATAATGTTAATGAGTATTTCCATGCTGGGAAAGGCAGCCAGAGGAGAGTACATAGGCTCTGTCCCAGTTCCTAAGCAAGGTGTTACATATTTAGTTTGCAGTGTCTGGATTTCAGTCTTGTTTTTCACAAGTGTAAAGATGTCAGGTGGAAAGCATTCAGGTCAACACTTCTAAAGTAATTAACTGGTTTCAGGTTTCAGAAATTTTGTGCTTGGGGCAGAGGCTCCATCTAAAGCCCTTAAGAACGATGTGCCCTCCATACCTTAAACCAGGATAAGGCTGTAATCAGCCTTTTGCTCACGGGTGCTGTCATAGTCCCTGTGATGGGTGTTACTGTTAACTCCTCCTTTATTATCAAATTACCATGCAAAGTGAGCTTTTGAGGTGCACAGAGATTTCCGGCTGGAGACAGAGATGGTAGCTTTCCCTCTATCAGGACATTTCAGTAGATATATTCAAACAGGTGTGTTCCTGCTTCCGAGTAAAATAACACGCTCACATTTTTCCTTTGATCAAATAAAAAGCCTCGGGATAATCAGCTGAAGAGATGATGGTGATAGCTAATGGCTTCCTTCTGCATCAGAGATCTTGCTGATGTGATCTGGATATACGTCATGATAAACGTGAACTGAATGCTGCTGCATGCTCATTGCCAGATGCTTCGCCCCTTTCCAGAGGCTGTCAGACAGCGGAGGAGCATCCCAAACCTGGGCATCCTACCACCCCGTCACTCACAGTGGTTCATTTCTATCAACTGACCGTCAGTCTGCCATGCAGAGCAATTGTGACTCCCTGTATTTTTTGGCCTGAACTTGAAAATCTTATACGAAGACAATTAAATTTGTTGTGGGTTGTTGACTAAGGCCATATCTCAAGAGGAATGGAACTGGTGTCAGGGCTACAACAAAGCTGGCTCTATGGCCATCGGCACCTTGCCCCGTAGCCCTGACTTGACACCGCAGGCCGCCTACTCCTGATCCTGAGGGCTCGTGTTGGAAAAGAGACTCCAGATTATTGAGGGGCTTTGAGCCCTTGCAGCATGCAGAGGATCTTGCCTAGTCCACAGGGCTGTATGCCATACCCTCCTAAAAACAGGAGAAATGAAAAAAAAAAAAACCAAACTCCTTCTCTCATGTGTGGCAGGAGATTTCTATATAGGTATGAGCAGGACTAAATGGATTACAGGACTTGGTCCTTAACTAGCAGGAGACTTGAACGTTATGTGAGGGATACACACAACCGTGACATGGTCGAGGTAGCAGGGTATCTGCAGGCATGCTGTGGCTCTGAAAAAAATCCGATCAGTAAAAATGGGCTTACGCTGAACATCCCAGTTCCATAATATGACAGAAAACTGGGTGCAATGTTGTTAGAGTTGAATGAGAATCAACAATCAGAAAGGTGAACAGTTATTAGTTTTGTCTCATGAATACATGTTGTGAGAGGCTTTCTCTTGCTAAAAGGACATTTTTCTGCTTCTTGTAATAAGTGCTAAAAATTTTCAGGTTTGTTTCTCTTAGTGCCAGTCTGAAAGCTATACATATTCCAGAGGTATGTATGCATTAATCAGTGTTTTAAGTGCAGCTTCTGTATCTATTAAACATTTATGTAATGCAATAATCTCAAGTCAGAAGGACTTTAAAATATTTACAGGTCTTAATAAATGTTTAAAATGCAATTTTTTTTTGTAGCAAACAGCAGAACTGGACTTCCTTTGAACTGATACACATTGCTGCATCTTCCTGTGTCTCTAGTAAGATATGAAAATACGGACAACATGGATAGCAGAGGTATCTGCAAATTCCCCTTCCCATATGAAGTCACCAAGGTAAAGGACAACCTAAGCAGACGGTTGAGACACCTTGCATGGGGCAGAGTGAAGGCCCAGAGCAGAGGGAGAATAGCTCAGTAAATACCTTTGGATGGGTTAGAGGAACTGTTGCATGGACAGTTTTTCTTTCCCAATTTTCAGCCAAGTCTTACTACGTACCAGCAACACAGTGGGTGTCTCAGTGACAGCTCTTCCAGCTATAGAGCTGTCTGAGGTGAAGAACCCCACACAGCCAGTCTGTATATGAATACTGCATATTCAGCACAGTTCCAATCCTATATAGTGCCATACGCTGTTTAATGCCAAGACTGTATAGTCACGCTTTGCTCAAAGCAAGGGATTTAGTTCTCTCTAAGGGGCGAGCATAGTCATAGCTCATGTCAGTCCCATGCACAGAGCACATAGCCAGCCATGGTACCTAACAGAGCTGGGTTTCATGCTCTTTGGCACGGTAACTTTACAGTGCTTTAAAAAAGTCTTTAAAAAAATGAATCTGCTTTCTAATGTGGGAATAGAGCAAAGGCCAGCTGGAAATGAAACTTAGGAAGAAGCATGTCTTTTTGTATCTGAATTTGGAGCATTTTAGATCTTTCATTTTGCACAAATGATGAGCAGGTTTTGTAAGTTGTTTTTTTTTTTTTTGCAAAGGCCTTAATGTCATCTGTTACAGAGGGGGACCACAGTTTCCATACATACGTGATAGACTTACGCTACCATAGTACTTCGTGGCCTTAATGGATTGGCTCTAAAGAAGCAGCAATAGCAATCTCAAAGCATTAAGATGAAATGACTGAAAGAGAGAAGAGTGATCAGCCAATCTTCATGTATTAGATAAATACAGAGCTTGCTTACATCTCCAGATCATCTACGCTTTTGTTCACAAATTCAGATTATTTTGGTACCTGAGCTGATTTCAGTTACCTAATGTGGTCAAGCTTAATGAGCTAACTTCTATTTTGGAAACTGCAGAAATACTGTTCTATTTTAGGTGAAAGCTACCATTCATCTCCCTAGAACTAGAATTAATCAGACATGTCTAAATTTTCCTATGTAATGAATAAAAATTGGTTCAGGCTTCACAACAATTGAGATGAAGCATGTTCTAATGTTACTCCAGAATCTTGGATACTATAAAAGAATAAAATAATTGGTTGTGTCAGCACAGGGAAAAACACCTGCTTCAAAAATAAACAGGAGAAGAAGGGCTTTGGAAGATCTAAAGCTAACCATAGTATGAGGATTCATAGGAAAGTAGTGGATGATTGCTTCCCAAGTATAAAACAAGTATTATTGCCCGTAATTTTTGGAAAACCATTTAGAATGTCAATTTTATTAAGATGTTGTTCTACTGTAGACAGGACATGGCAACAACTTCATTAATCAAAACCAGGAGACGACAGAAAAAATTAGTAAACAGACAAAATCCTTTTTAGATCCTGTTTGTAGTAAAACTTAGAATGTAAGTCTGAGAACTTAGAGATACTAAATCTCGAGGAATTATTCAGAACTCAATTATTCCCAAAGATGTCTACCATATATTTCACTCAGAACCCTATTTCACTTGCAAAAAGCAGATTTAAAATTGTTCAAGGAAAGCACTTCCTTGACCTCTCAAGACTTTTAGCAACTCTTGAAGAGGAAACAATCTCCCAAAAGAGAAACTTGAAGAATGCTGAGTAAAGGAAGAAGCAAATTTCAAGTATAGTTTGAATGGAGAAATAAAAGCATAAATAGAGCATCTGATGAACTATCCTGCGTACTAAATAAACAACTAGCAGGACTTGAAATCAAATTAAATTTTTAGTTGCCGAGAAAGTAAAGCCCATCCAGCCCTGCCAATGCTGAATGACTAAGAGGTACACTGCTGCTCTTGGGTACCCACCCAGAATATGGCGATCTTGTATATTTACTAAACACATTGGTTCTTAGCTTTAATCATGAATTATTCATGTTTTGTTAATACTAGATTCCATACTAGAGTACCCCTGCACAGCATGCACGATGATCAAATTTTCATTGAATTTAACAGACTTTCCTGTATGACTATCAGAATGAGGCTTTAATGACAAAACATGCCTCTTTACTAGTTCTTCCTCCCCACCTTTATATACAGAAAGCTGATTTTTTTAACTCTGAGAAGTATGGGAAAATGATAATCCAAAATATAACTGAACAACAGACTGACTTGATTAGGAATGGATTAGAGAACACAATTAAAACAATGTATTGTATCACAGAACACCTAGCCAAAAAGAAAAGAAAAATCCTACTAAGAGACTTTATGTTGCTTCCAGTACCTTCGGTACTGTTTTCGAACATCGTCTTACTCTTTTTAAAGCAGGTTATAATTCAATTACCATATTCTATTGCCATTTTCTGCACCTCTAAAGAGACTATCTCCTTTGGAATAGCAATTTTACTGTTATAATAATAATAAGGAATTTCAAACACTTCATTTCACAGAGTGCTTATACTACTGTTTCCTGATGTACGTATTTGGGGTTATTCTTGGACTTAAGAGAGCATTTTGTGATGCTCAGAACTGACATGAAATAGCAAATCCATTAAAAAGATGATAGGTCTTATTTTGAGTCCCGATTCTGCAACATATTCTGCATTTATAAAGCCTTAATCCTCATGCTGTTTTAATCTTTGTATAAGGAAAGTCTAATTTAGCTGGCAGATTGTAAAAAGAAGTAAAATTAATTTGCTGCTCACCAGTTTCTCATCAGCATTCTAAAAGCCCCAGAGAAATTAATATATTAAACACGGTAGAGGAAGAGGATATTGCAAATTTAACGTCACAGCTTAAGGCAAGATGTACAGTGATGCTATAAAACTCAAAATATTGATCTAAATACATTAAAAGAAGAATACTCCCCCATATCAAACAACATAATAAAGCTGTGGAACTATCCTGGGTATATAATCACTCTAAAAATAATCTGGAGTCATTCAGTAACTCACTAGAATGCAAGGATCATTTCAAAGCATTACACAGAAAAAGAAAATACAACACCTATGGTATGAAATGCTTCTGCCTCCAAATTTTGAAGTTGCATTTAGTTGTAGTTTAACAAACGAAATTGTCCCATTTCACACATGCTCGTAGAACAATTGAGATGGTGACAAAATCCTTCAGAATGGCAAATGATACACATTTCAAATAACCTGCCTCTACTTCTGTTTACCTTAGAGATATTTCTGAAGTAGAGTAAAAAAGAGTAGATAGTAAGTATGGCCAAGCAAGAGCACTCCAACAGTTACTCAGCATCAGGTAACAGATAGTAACTCATAAAGGCAAAGCAACTGGAGCTTCTGGCCGGTCTAGCTCATCAGCAGAATGAAAATGGTACAAGAAGTTGCAGGAGGAGCTTTAAGATGACCTGCAGCTTAAATGAGGTGAATGAGCCAATATGAGCAAGAGTCAAATAAAAAAATGCTACATGCTGACACAAAAGCAAATAGATGTGAATCAGCCATAGCCCTAATTAGGCTAGAAATTATAAGGAAGTTATGGAAGAATCTTCTAGCAGGTGGAGGGGAGGAAAATGTTTAATGAGTTTTAATACGAAGAGTGACCATTTTATCTGCAAGATTATAAAATATGGCTGCTTTGATAGCAAGAGACAGAATAACAATTCAGGATATCCTTTTCAATTGTATGCTTTGAGCAGTACCGAAAGCGCACAATTTGTCACTAATAGAATTTTTGGTAATGTTTCTTACAGACACATACATGAAGTAATTAACTATTACTGGGATACATTTAAAGAAATGAGTTGGTGGAATACTGTGGAGAGGTTGACTTGATTAGAATTAAAATTGGTTAAGGGAGTACAGCTTTTGAGCAGATGATAGATTCTCTGGTGTCCAAGAACTCTTTCATGTCTTCCCTCATATTATCCTCATGTAGTGGAATAAAATTGCCCCCAAAATTTGGTGGTAGAAGCTTTTTACCTTCATAACAATAGGTAGCAGAGGTAGCAAACCCTCTTAAGTTCTTAAAATGCCCCTTCCACATAGGAATCAACGCCCTTTCCACATCAAAGATTATTTACTCCTTGCTCTTCCAGATGTCAAGGTTTTCTCTGCTTTATCAATGCCATACTTCTTTCCCCACTCAAACTCCTCTTTAACCATATCTTACTGAGAGCATTTTTTTCTTACTTCCACCATTCCCTGAAGTATCTCTTTTTCCACCTCTTCCCCAACTCCTTTCAAGACGAGTTATATTTTAATTCCCTTCCTGAAAAACAAGTTTGGCTATGCCTTTTTATTCTTTTCTCCAAATAACTTCCTTCTGTTTGCTCCTGCATCTCATAATGAATGCTGTGCAAAAGTTTGCACCTCTTTCTTTCCACCAATATGGATCTTGCTCTCTCAACCATGCAATGAACTTCCCTCCTCTTGAAGTGCCAAATTTTCCCATTACACTTTTCCATCATGTATTGTTTCCATGCCCAGATTACTCCAGTCTGTCAATATATTTCCCCTTTTCAAATTTCATGGAATTTGTCCCATTTACCATTTCTTCCCCAATTCCGCAATCTAAACACTCACCCATTTGTCAGCAGACTGTACCAACAGTTGTTGCTTATTTACTGGGAAAATATTTAACACACTAAGGATACTGCCATGGCTAAATACTACAATGCCCTCATGCATCATAGAATCATAGAATCATAGAATCGTTTAGGTGGGACAAGACCTTTAAGATCATCCAGTCCAACCATTAACCTACACTACCAAGTCCACACTAAACCAATCAAGGGTAGACTAGACTAAACCATGTCCCGAAGTGCCACATCTACCCGTTTTTTGAACGCTTCCAGGGATGGTGACTCCACCACCTCTCTGGGCAGCCTGCTCCAATGCTTGACTACCCTTTCCGTGAAGAAATTTTTCCTAATTTCCAACCTAAACCTCCCCTGGCACAGCTTAAGCCCATTTCCTCTCGTCCTATCGCTAACTACATGGGAGAAGAGACCAACACCCACCTCACTACAACCTCCTTTCAGGTAGTTGTAGGGAGCGATAAGGTCTCCCCTCAGCCTCCTCTTCTCTAGGCTAAACAACCCCAGTTCCCTCAGCCGCTCCTCATAAGGCCTGTGCTCCAGACCCTTCACCAGCCTTGTTGCCCTTCTCTGAACACGCTCCAGCACCTCAATGTCTTTCTTGTAGTGAGGGGCCCAAAACTGGACACACTATTCCAGGTGCGGCCCCACCAGCGCTGAGTACAGGGGAACAATCACCTCCCTGCCTCTGCTGGCCACACTATTCCTGATACAAGCCAGGATGCTGTTGGCCTTCTTGGTCACCTGGGCACACTGCTGGCTCATGTTCAGCCAGCTGTCGACCAACACCCCCAGGTCCTTTTCGGCCAGGCAGCTTTCCAGCCACTCTTCCCCAAGCCTGTAGCGTTGCATGGGGTTGTTGTGACGCAAGAGCAGGACCCGGCACTTGGCCTTGTTGAACCTCATACAGTTGGCCTCGGCCCATTGGTCCAGCCTGTCCAGGTCCCTCTGCAGGGCCATCCTACCCTCCAGCAGATTGACACTCCCACCCAGTTTGGTGTCATCTGCAAACTTACTGAGGGCGCACTCAATCCCCTCATCCAGATCATTGATAAAGATATTAAACAAGGCTGGCCCCAAAACAGAGCCCTGGGGAACACCGCTCGTGACCGGCTGCCAACTGGACTTAACTCCATTTACAACTACCCTCTGGGCTTGGCCACCTAACCAGTTTTTTACCCAGCAAAGACTATGCCCGTCCAAGCCATGAGCTGCCAGCTTCCCAAGGAGAATATTATGGGAGATGGTGTCAAAAGCTTTGCTAAAGTCCAGGTAAATGACATCCACAGCCTTTCCATCATCTACGAGGTGGGTCACCAGGTCATAAAAGGAGATCAGGTTGGTTAAGCAGGACCTGCCTTTCATGAGCCCATGCTGGCTGGTCCTGATCCCCTGGTTGACCTGCACTTGCCTGTTGAGTTCACTCAATATGAACCTCTCCATAATCTTTCCTGGCACAGATCACAAGTATGTCAAGAAATTTTAATTTTTAAGAATATTGAAATTCATTTTAAAATAACCTTAAAGTCCAGTATCTCTAATGAGAAAAATGCTTGAAATGGCAGCTTAGTTGATTCAGATGGCAGTTCTATCAGAACTAAAAAAATGGCATCTACAGCTGTACCAAGAATAAATAACCATTATTAAAAAAACACGAGTTACATCTCATCAATTTTAAACGCTTTAATAGGAGTATTTCCCGCAATGCTACATACAAGAAACTATTTTAAATAACATTAATACAAACTAAGAAAAGTCAGAGAACCTGAAGTTAGAAAGATTTCATCTTTCTCTTACATAATAAAAGACATAATACATATGATTCATTCAAACAACTATATTATTATAACTGTAAGAAAAAGCTTAAATGAAAGTGTTTAAATGAGGGAGCTAAAAGTCAGGCATCTAAACCCATGTGTAGGCACTGAATAGCTGGTTTAATTTTCAGAATTGCAAACACTTTCAACTTCCACAGAGTTTAAGGTGACCAACACCTATAGAATTCCCATTAACACTTATCCACATAATTAATTTAATTCATCTGAGTAGGTCCATCAAATTAAAAGGGAGGATTTATATGCATAAATCACATGACTAATGTTTACAGGATTACAACATATGCTGATATATGGATTTAGTTGTCTAATTTAAGTCTCAAAATTTAAAACTTTCAATCACAATATATAAAATGAGTTGTTTATTTAATTATGCATCTAGGATGTATGCTATAGTCTTTAAAAACATATGCCGTGGGGAACTCCCACTAGATTTTAAAACAGAGCAATTAGTATATTTTTTCAAAGTGGCAACCAGAGTCCTCATGATCAATGTATTATTTGAGGTATACAAGTAAGAGAAATCATTCAGAAGCAGTCATTTTCCTTATTGACCATATTACTTCCACAGTCTGAAAGCAGAAATTTTAGAAGTTTATGTAACTTCCTAAGTGCCTAAAAAGGAAACATAATCTTTTATACCCCAAGTTTTAATCAGGGATCAGTATTTACATTTGAATCAACACCTCTAAATACTTCATTAAAATCAGGATACTGGCCATCACACCACCATTAAATATCAGTTAGTTAAACACCTTTTCAGTTGCTAAATGCAAATACACTTTCCAACACAAGGAGTTTTAATCATTCATCCATAATAATTGATCAGGTCAGTGTCACATTATTTGTCTTTACTAAACTCTTGTTCTAATAAATCACAACAGCAAAATAATTAGGTTGCTCTTTTTAGCACAAAGAAAAAGGGGTGAGTCCTGCAGACACTTTTCAAGTGTCTAATTTTATAAATGCTGATGGTCATATTAGTATATATAAAATAAAACTTGTGACAAAATGTTTATACAATCAGGGTTCAAATCACCATAACAGTTATTATTGATATCAAGTCTGCAATGGTCAGAGAGCTACACCACTGAAATTGCAAGATAAGAACATATCATCAATTAATCAGGTAATGTCTATGAAACTGAATTCATCTGAGGTCTACTAACCACTTATGTGGTAGGATGAAAATACATACCCACTTTGTTCCTGGACAGAAAGACAAGGCAAGCCACTGATTGAGTCTTACCCTCTTCTTTGTCACCACTGAATGAGCAATTAGAGATTGTTCTCGTTCACAATACAGATAAGGAGCTGTTCTTTTAAAAGACTAGATCTTCTAAAAATTTAAAACTTGATAAAGGATTGATCTACCCTTCATTGTGTCTACTCAGATGTCTTCAACTAGCAGCAATCCACCTGTTTTCAGAGTAGAGGTCTCAAGTATCCTCCTAGTTCCATCCTATTTTTTAAAAAACAAACCAAACTAAAATCATTAAGGCTGTTTTATATCTGTGTCAACTTGATTTACTTATACCAGCTGGAACAATTACTTTGAGGACCTTCAAGTGGAATGATCAGTCTTGTCAATATTCCAGGAAAAGTCATTGCATCCATTGGAATAATTAGTCTCCCACATCGCCATCTCTGTCACCTATGAGCCACAGAAAATGAAAACCTATAGCTAATAAGGCAGTTCCAAGCAGATCTCCCAGTGCAGTAAGATAAGGAATAGAAAAACTGTCAGGATCTTTTCCTTTTTTCCAGAAGTGATGTACCATCCAGTCAGCAATCCATAACAGAGTAAACACCTACGGAACATCAAACAACCAAAATCTGTATTACTATCACTTAAGTTATATTGAAATGAAGTCAACAGTCAACATTATTGTATCCTTAGTACTTAGCACTATTGTATACAACTGCTTTTGTTAATAAACAATAAATTGTTAATAAACAATTAATATGAATTAGTTTCAGACTAAACCTCCCCACAACTAGAGACAGGGACACTTAGCCAACTTCACTCAGTCAATCACATGCACAGGTAGAAGGAACACATTGACTCATTGACAGCATTCTTCACCCAAACTATGCTTGAGGACTTCTGAAAATGGCAAGAAAAAGCAAAAACTCCAACCAAACGTGTGACTGCACTACTCACACAAGACATCATTCTGTACAGTGAGAGCCTAAGTGGGGATTCGAGATCATTCAGAACCGACTGATGTTGCCCCAGATGAAAACACTCAACACAGGCGTGACCCTTGTTTCCACAGGTCTAGAACTGTGCTGCAATCAGACATGATCTAAAGAATACCGGGTCAGATTAAGAACAGTTTCATCTGGATTGTATGAACTGCAAAAAATGGCCTAGAAGCTACTTTTATGCATGAAATACCATCTTCAGCCCTTCTCTAATAAGGCACACCTGCAATATATATTATGAAATTGTCACTCCAGGCTGAATTTGTCCCAAAGTAAAATATTTCATTCCCAACTGTGAATGTCTGAACATTCGAGAGGTTTGATCTTAATACCAAAGGTATGCATAATCATTAATTCAGTTTTAGAAGAGAATTCTTTTAATGTTGCACAGCTGTATGATAAGAGATGCTGGTTCAGTGGAATCATGTGTTGTGGCATGGCATGAGATGAATGGAGAAAGGACCACTACCTGAGCTTCCATTTCTTCTCGTCTCTTCTAAGGAGCTGCTTAAGATGAAATAAACACTGTATTTTATGTCTTTTTAGTTAATCAGATCCTTAGGAAGGGTAAACTTAAGACAGTTACTACCATAATTAGTTTTTTAGAAGTCTCCTATGTACATTTAAAGGAATATGCAGTACCAAAAGTAGTAAAAGATAGAAAATCCACATTTTATTTAGTAAATGATCAATTAGTGATATCAAAAGCATCTTTATAAATGTATGCACTCATTTACTGAAATACTGATGATTGCAAGACACTTCACAATACAAAATACAGTAAAATGAATGTCATATAAAAATTGTGTTGAAAAAGTCTCTCAATTAATCTTTGCTTTGCAAAAGTATATGTTAAAATACAAGCTGGAATTTCTAATTGGAAACAAAAAAAAAGAAAGGGAGGAGTATTTGCTTAATGAAAAATGCATGGCTTATTTATATAAACATATCTCCTGAAAAGGGAACTGTGTAGTCTAAGCTAATTATGCAAGTCCTAGGTGTGCTGACTGGAATCCAAACAAATATATTTAAAACAGATGTTTTCTTTGGAAGACTCTCAGATTCTTTGAGTCAGCTCCTTCTTCTAACAGAGACAAAAAGAGGCCTGTTTATAAAAGATACTGTACATTAACATCTCCTACAGCATGTACACAGAAGACTCTGTAGCGCCCCACATCAACAATAGTTATGTATGTTCTATTAGAAGATCAGAGCATTCGTTCCAAGAATAATTTATAATGCATTTATAGGACACAACCAATTAGACATAGCATACACAGTTCAATTGAAATGACAGTATGCACCTTTGGCTTTTAAAAACCATGACATGAAAACCTTTAATTTGTCTATATATTTTCCACCCTAAAATAACTGACTTAGATCATTGTGAAAAATAGGTAGTTTGGAAATTAAGTTTTGTGAACCTGCTCATATTAACTTACAGGTACACAACACAAATTATACCAACCCTGGGTCCTCTAAGTAATAGGAACAAAGTTATAGTATATTATATTAACTGATGCTTATGATAGTATGTGGTGGCAGTTGGGACATACTGCTTGCAGAATGAGATTGCAGTTCACCAGCCTGTATTTTGGTGAAGGAATAATGCTATCATCATGCATCTCATGGCTAGAAACTCACTAACATTTAAGAATTATATGGCTCAGTCTTTGGAAATGGTTACTTGTTTGGCCACAGCAGTTGGTGTTGCAAGATCAATGTGACAAATCTTTAATGATATTTTACTTCTTATCAATGTTACAAGGGGGTGATCAAAGTCATCAATCAACGCTTATTTTTGGGAAAAAACCAAAAAAACCAAAAACCAAAAGCCCTCCTATGAGTTTGCTGATTTTTGAAAGTAAGACAGTCCTTGAATTTAAAGTGAGAAGTCAGTCACAAAGATCTGTCAGAGGTAAAAAGAAGAGAAAAATCATACAAAAGACATTACAAAACTTGTTACTTCAAGTGGCATAACACTTCACATTTTCTGGGATTTATCAGTGACCTATACTTATTTCAGCAAAATCACGCAGATGGCATAGCAGTACAAATACTGTGTACTTCTACTCTGCATTTGTGCTATGAAGAAGAAAGCCTTCTTACTTCAAATTGAAAACCAGCTGTTTTTGAGGGAAAAAATAGAAGGATCAACATTACAGAAAAGCCTAATAAGATAGCACAAAAATTATCTGTTTAGCATGGAATGCTGTAGAAAAGTGATAAGAAAAGCTTGTAAATATATGCAGAACTGTTCAAGAAGTGAGCTAGTATTTTTAAATTATTTAATATACAGAGGAAGAGAACAATGAAGTGTTTTTTGCAAAAAAGAGCTGAGTAGTAGTAGAATTATGAAACAGAGCCCTAGGAGTTCTTCCAGACTGAAGAATTAAATAACCCTGAGGTTTAAGAAAGGTAAAAAATAACTAAATATCTATATACAGAAAAAGATCTATCTAAGAAAAGGGAGACTGTATAGTCTATAGTCACTGATCAAGAAAAAAAAGGCCAGAACAAGGACTGCAAAAATGCAGGCAACATTCCAAATCTTTTGATATTTTAAAAGGAAGATCATGCTAAGTTATTACTCTTCTGGGAAAAATTACAATCAAAATTGAGGAAAATGAAACTAAAGACATCATCAGTTTTAGACTAACAAAATATGAAATAAGTATCCCAATAATGACTGATATTTTCTATTTATAAATGTGTATTTGTAAAAATACTTATTGTCAAAGTGACATTGTCAAAAAGGTCCTCAGAAGACAGAAGCAGCAGAATATAGCAATAAGAATGAGAGGGAGGGAGGAGCAAAGGAGGGAAAGGCCAAGAGTGAAGTCTTTATCAAACCCTAATGATGAAAAATTTGAAAATATGGAGTACAAGTGCACATACCATTTTGTACAACAGACAGAAATAGAGAGCAAGTCTCGATATTGAACTTTCTGATTCAAATTCTGAATATCAGATTGAAACTGAAATTGAATATGAATGCTTAAATAAGAGTGAGCCTCACTATTTAAAGTTCAAATCTTGTGATTGCAAGACTAGAAATGGGAACATTATACACTGCAAAGCATTTTTTTCCTTTGTTATTGGGCACAATTTACTTTCATTCTTTAGATACAAGTAACAAATTTAGCTAAAGAAAAGTTATTTTTGGTCTTTTGCATGTAGTAAGGACCCTAAAAGCTGTCTGCATTTTCTCAAGTAATTAATTTCTCATGACTTCTGAGATGGAAAAAGTGAAACTTTATTCAAAAAAATACATAACTCCCTCCAAACAGTCTTAATACTGTCTAAGCTTCCTATAGCCTAATTGATACATTGCAGGATGCTATAATATTTTTATTGTTTCTTTCATCTGGGATGACCATATTTCACTGGGGAATGCATGTCAAATTCACAGTGTTAAAAAGTATAACATTCAAATGCATAATATTTCTAAAGCAGATTTGAATTTTTCATATTTTTATTAGTTTATACATTAGTTACTGTGATTAGTGAATCCCAACACCAAACTGGAAAGAGAAAGTCTAGGTTATATATTTGCATATGTTTTTTCACACAGGCATTATCAAAATTCTACTATAAGTTTATTATGTAGCACCAAGACCTTTTAGCAGTTTATTTAGCATGCCTTAGATGGACAGGATATGCTGCATGTTACTAGTACCGCTGATTCACCTTAAATCGGTTCCATGTGAAGGTGCGTTACAAAATAGTTTCATTCTGTTACTTTAGACAGGAAACACAGATGCAAATAAGCTGTGGTAACCTCTTTTCAAATGTTTTTTAATTCTGCTTTACTCTCAGACTTATATTGACTCAAAAGTCACTTATAATGTAACCAGGACAAGATCTGGTAATTACAGCATAAGTAAATCCATGAAATTCAAAGGTAAGTTTATTTTTTTTTAATTATGAGTGAAAAACCCCAATTAAGGATCTCTAAAAACTCCACGTCCTGACTCTGACATCATTCTCACCAGATTTATGGTTTAGGCCTTCTAGTGGTTTTGACCCTTCATTAAGTTAATTTTTAAATTATATATTACATTTCTCAGATTTTAAACGGCTTTTGATGTCTTCATGTGAAACTAAGTAGTAACTGTAAAGCACTCGTAACAGATCTACCCTGAACTTACTTGCTGAATTTCCATTGTCTACAGCCAGAATTCTGTAGTCAGTGAACTCTCAGAGTAGGGCCTACATATATTTTTCAAAACAAATTTTTCTCCACTGTCTTCTCAGGTAGCATATCTGGTGTGTATCATGTCCAAGGGAAACAAGTCACTATTTCCTCCAAACATACAGATATTTCCTTTACTGTCTGGCTGCAAAGAAACCACTGAACAGCAAGTTCTTTCTTGCTGTTGTTTGTTTGTGTTGTAGCTAAGTGGCATTAGCTATGCTATGGTATACAAGTACCCAGACAGCGTAACATAAATTTATGTAAGACTAAAACCTCATCTGAGTGAAAAAGAGGATACCGTTTTAACTGAAGTTGCTTCTAAATCAGTTTGATTATATTGATGTCATCTTGTGGGAAGGAACTTTTATTTATTCCACAGTTTAAATCCAAATTCCTCACACTGTCGTCTTGATGTCGTTGTAGCTTTGCCAGACACCCTGGTTTGACCAAGACAGCCCTAATTTCAAGCTGTTTGTCAGCTGTCTGAATGAGGAGTGCAGCCCAGACCATTAAGTGTTCAGGTATGCTCAACCTGCACTAGCCGTAGCACAACTCAGTATGTCATCCTACATAATAAGCATATATAAGCACTGCGAGCAAAGCCTTCTGGAGGCAAAAATTATATATCCCTGCTAATGACTTGATAGGAGCCAGGCTTCTACCACAGAGAGCAATGTGCCTGGACGTGAAAGAGTGGGTGATACCCACATTCAGATACCAATGAATCTGGTAAGTCTGCCCCTCATGCTGCAATGAAAAAGCACTGAACATGCAGAACTCTCCAGGTTTGGACCTTAGTTTCCATATTTCCTTGAATCATGTAGTCTCTTTAGCAGTTACATGCTCTACATTTTGGAAGTAACATTTCCTATTAGAAAAAGCAGTATTTAAAATGCTTTAAATGCTTTTTAAAAAAACGCTTTTTTATTTTCTCTATGAACGCCACCTTCCTTATTTCTCTATGATGTACAGTATACCCCATGAGCTATTTTTCCACATTGAAGAGGCCCATACCATCATTAGAATCCTCACGCTAGTGAGAAATCCAAGACGTTTTTGATGTGAGCAGGAAGTCATTACGAGCACTGCTGAATTCTTAGTTTTCTATTTATTGTCCCAAACAGCCCTGAAGCACTGCAAAAGTTACTTCACAAGCAGTACACAGCTGACCTTCATTGGATAAGGAGGACTGCATTTTGGAATTACTTAGTTGCTTGGTAATAGCTCTGGGAATCTCCTATTGTTTGTTTATTCCCTGAGTCTTTAATGTAACTGTATGCTCAGATTTGGTTAGGAGGTGTGAAAATTCCTTAGAGGGCATTTTACTGGCTCAGTGAGAACATGAAGAACAGAGGCTGCTTTTGAATGCTCAGAGCCCCGTGCCAGGACTGATGGCTTGGCAATTCCGGTGCTGCCCGCATTCTACTGCAGGTTGACGAGACAGAGGATGAAACTTTGTTCAGTGCATAGCCTCATACAGTTAAAAAATACTCGTGCCTTTGTCAGCTATAAGAGGAGGGCTGTTTTTCAATTAATATATTCTTTGCTGATCAAATGCCAGAATGTAACTGC
The DNA here is from genome assembly GCF_030463565.1 of Pelecanus crispus. Lineage (NCBI taxonomy): Eukaryota > Metazoa > Chordata > Aves > Pelecaniformes > Pelecanidae > Pelecanus > Pelecanus crispus. Next base: position 62,877,596 of record NC_134643.1, on the reverse strand, counting down.
ATGTAGCATGCTAGTACGTGCTTGTGTGTGACTTGTTTTTCTAAAATTTTCAAGAAAAGACTATTCCTCTTAAATAGAGGCCAGTCACCAAATCCAAAACACATTTAAAATCAATATACTAGTTTTCATTAATGCACATTGGCTTGCTCAGATACTGTACACTGCATTATGTGAAGTACCCTGAACTAGATGAAAATGAAATTAACTATCTGATTGGAACTTCAGTAATAGCATATAGAGCTTGCAATGCAAATGAATTCCATTTTATCACTTTGGGAAGAAGAATATTGAAGTTTACAGGCAATCTGAAAAAGTCTGGTTAAAATGCCAGATAGAATTCATATGTATGTTACAAATTTACTGTAGAGATAATATGGAATAGCATAAACTGACAGAGGAAGACAGAAATATAAAAGTCATAACTAAAGTTTTTGTGTTAACATTTCCTTTATTTTTTTCAGCTTACTATAACATTCCAGTTCTACTTTTGTCATTTCCCTAACCCCTTCTTCTCCATTTTAAACAAACACAGAGCTGGACAATCAGAGATAATAAACAGATCTTGAAGTTAATTAACAATCTATTTCAGTCAACTGTAAAATATTGTCATTAAATAATTTAACCTCTTACAATAGTCACTTGAATTCTAAAGATAGAAAATTCACTTTATTGCTGTTGTTTTTTAATTTAGCATTAATTTTTTAACATAGTGGAAAAAATGTGAATAGGTGGTATATGGCCATAATCATTATTCAGCTACCCTTTCTGCCCCTCAGCTCAATATACGTAAGGAATTGGAAAGGGCAAACTAGTGATATCAAACCTACTTAAACACAGGCCATTTTTGACATCCATTTTCATGCTTCCATTTTCATTGCCTTCCATGGAAAGTGAAAATAAATGCAAAGTCCAATATATTATAAAAAAGGCCTAGAATGTAGATCCCTCACTGCTCAAAAGACTGTCCTTGGATTTGTTTTGTTGGTAATTTAAATGACAATAATTGGCTGTGAGGTTTTTCAGTTTTACAGCAGAACTGGAAAAGCCATCATTGGGACGACAAAAATATAAAAGAATTCTGGAAAAGTGAGATCAGTAGATGTTGGCTTATGCCAAAAGAAATGGCAGCTTGAAAACTGTTCTTTACTATATGCAGGTGCACAGATGATGTCACTGAAAAAAGGGAAGAGGAATGAGTACAAATATTTCAGTGTTTTCCTTGAGAAAGGAGAAACTTAAAAGCACACAACTGCAGTAGGGAAGTGCTTCAGACTGACCGGTAAATAAAATAGGTTCACAATTTAAGGGTTAAAGCAAGAATCATCTCTCTGAAAATTTTAAATCTGCTCTAATTAGAGGTACACAAAACTACAATAATCGCTAACTAGAAAAATGCCAGAATAAATAAAATGGGGAAAAGAATCTATTACATATTTCAGAAGGTGTTAAAAAACGCAGGGTTCCATATTGTAAATCTGTCAAGACCCATGAGAAGTTATAGTGTGCAATACTGTTACTCAGTTTCAAAGTAAATACATCCCAAACTGCCTGTTATGGCTAAAGACAGAAGATAAAGAGGAAAAAAATAATCTATAAAAGGGGAAAAAAAGAAAAAAAGCTATATGTCTGCTTTATAGGTGAAAAATCAAGAAAATCAGGTGTGGTCTTATGGACTGCAATGGAGATGCGCGACTGCAAAACTGAATACTCTAATCAGACCTTGAATTTATAAAAATCAACTTTACACATGTATATGTGCTGATACTGGGTCTGAATTACTGTGTGATCTGAAAGTCCTGCCCTAATGCCTTAACTTGGTTCTCAGCTGAACTTCTGCATTTCTTACATCTTACCCTGTCCTTTGCTGCTGAAGAAAAGGTTTGTATCCCTAAACATAGTATGACTGCAGATCTGTGAGCAGGAAGACCGTATGGATTTCATGGACTGTTTGGATTTACGAATTCAGATTGATTCCCATGTGAAATCTCTGAAGTCTAATAATGGCTGAAATCACACTGCAGTCTTACCTTCAGCAAAGGCATTAACACGGACTCTTTCCCCAACCTGTTTTTGTTAAGCTTATAGGAACTTAGTATCACTGAGAGAGCTGAGACTTAGAAAAACTTGACTGAAATGGGCCAAAGGATTCAAAAGTTATCAGAAAGGATAGCCAGACAGACAGAAAAGACAGAGTGAAGGAATAGCATCATTTCCTCAGGAAAACACATTATAAAACAAGTGATAAGGCTGGAAACTAAGAATATTATGTAAGAGGAAAATGAAAAGTAATTTATAACTTTTCGTATGACATTCTCACTGGCAAAGGTTGGAACGTTACCAGTTATATTCTACCAAAAAAGTACAGAATACTCATATGAAATTAAAATAGTAACAGTTTTTGATATTGAAAACTTTTATTGAAATAGCAGTGTGATAAACACAGAAAGACAATTCAGAACCTTAAAAATTACAATTTTTATTAAGGATTGATTGATGATAATGTTTGTATTTTAAAACTAAATTGGTCACATTTTTAGAAGCAGTATGGATATTTAACTTATGGACATTTCAACTGTATTTTTATTGTGTTACATGAACAGTCAACCTTTGGTTTTAAGGTACAAGGAAACATTATAGTTAGTTCAGCCAAGTTTTAGCTAAAAATTGGCTGTGGATTTAATAAAAACGTTTCATTTTGTATTACTGATTTCTCTAAGTGAAATCACTTCACCTTAAGACATTGCTATTTCAAAAGGCATCTTTCAAGAACTGCCCTTGATGGGTGTGAACAGGCCACTAAGAAAGACCAGCCAAAATAATGTAACAATGTTTGAGAATTGATGCAATTAGAATTCCTTGTACAGTGATTGCTGTCAGACTAATTTCAACTTCAATAAATATTAAGAATGCACCAAGCAAGCCATAACATTCTTATCTACTGCATTTTTGACTATGTTAACTAAAACAGTAATGTGAACCACTTCAGGAGATATCTTTCAGAGTTTTCCTTGATGTATTCATTATTCATAAATGCTAGTTTTCCTTCTCTCCATCTCCCTTCTAGCTGATTAAAATGATGGGGGTTTTAGATGCAACAGTTCCAAGAAGCATGTGAAAGAGAAAGCACAAGATGCATGACTGGGAAATAATGCAGTCAAGTGTCTTCTGAAAAGCACTCACAATGCAGATACACCTGTGTAAGCTGTATACATGTGGAGATAATTCAAATTCAGATACTTCAAAACCATGCTGAAAGCCTGTATTAACCCATACCTTCTTGTACTATTCATGAGATTTCAGAAATCAGATAAAACATTATTTTCTTCAAGAACTTGATTTTATACAAGCATTTTCAAGTTGTACTTGTTCTTACCTGTAGCAGAGCTGCAAACAAATATACTGCTATAAAGATAGGAGTTAAGGAAGTGTGGCCGCTTTTCATGAAGTGGATAGTGTACAAGAAAATCAGGTGTCCAGGAATCACCAAAAGAAGCAGAACTTGGGCTGATTTGTTATTTACTCCTACAATTAAAAAAAGCCAAAATTCAGTTAAGCTCTTCAATTACTCTATCAGATTTTTATTAATTTTAATATAAAAATGAGGTTTGGAATTCCACAGCATTGACGATTGTGGAACAGCAGGCATTATTTTCTGCTAAGACTCCTTGAGGATTTTCACAGGGGGAAAAAAAGCCCCCCCTGTGTCTGCCAGAAAAGTTAAGCAGGGCCCTTCCAGAAGAGGGTGCAAACTGTCTGCTTTCATTCTGTACTCATGTAATACTGTCTACTTTTTTGGAGCTGCAGGGACCTCCTAAAGCCTTCCTAGGAAAGAGGACGTTTTGGACACCATATTCAAGACATCCTCAAAAGTACCTTATATTTCTAAAAGTAATCCCACATTTACCATTTTCTCATCTGTTCCAATTAATTTCATAAATATGAAAGTGTAATACATGCTGTTGACACATCACATTTCACCACAGTTACTACATTATTAGGAAAGGGGGCAATACAGGGGAGGAAGAAGCTGTGAAGCCCGAATCTAGAAAGAAAATGGCACATGGGAAATGGAAAGCAGGGACTTGGGTTAATAGTAATGTTAGATATAAAGTTTGGTCCTAACAGGAGATTGGTTTGAACTTCTGGAGGAAAATGACAAAGGTTAGGAGTGGGTAAACAAGTTAAGGAAAGATGAAGGTTGAAATCCTTCTGAGTGGGTATCATCAGTGTTCTGCCTCATCAGTCCCTATCCTTGACCCTTGCCAGGGTTACACCTTCCTCTGTGTTCCCCTCTATGCATTGCCTCCTGCAGGGAGTTGCTTGTGATTCCCATAGGCAAACAGCTGCAGGCAAAGGAAACTGCCGAGCCTCTGCTGCCTTTGAATTGCATACAAGTTCAGTTTGTTGCTGTTTCTCACTGGGGGTCCAGTCTGGTATACAGGGGGAAAAAGAAGAGACATGAGACAGTAGTTTTAACAATTAACTGGCTAATACGTACCTGCACCATAATAGGTTCTGCATGGATAATAGCAACCCTTGGCTTCTTCTGGCAGTTCTCCAGGAATGCTATGCAAATGGAGGTAGGTAGAAATTCTGCTAGCTTGAATAGCTACTAGATTACCACCAATACCTGAAATACAAAAGGGAACAAGTGGTAAATTTTCAACTATTTTTTTCCTCTAGTAGGCAATATTTTTGCAAATTTACCAAATTCCTCTATGTTTAGCAAAGTCTCCTACATACAAAAGTCAAAAAGAGAAACATCTTTAGAATGTGTATTAGTTATAGACAGGCTAACACCAAGCACTACAATAAGTCAAAAAACTTGGGCTATAATTTGGTGTACCACTGGATATTTGGAATATCCATATTGAAAATTTGGATATTTGGAGATTAGTTTTAATTCATGATAAGTGCAAAAGATTCCTCCAAAAGGTTCAGTCTGATGCTTTCTCACAGGTGAAGCTCCCTTTTATTGCTCCCTCTTCTTTGGAAACCCCTCTTGGAACAATAGAACTACTACATAATTGTGCCACTGCTGGATTACCTTCCTAGGTCAGTATTGTTGGCAAGTCTAAGTAATGCAAAGCAGATGCATTCACTACCACAAGCATAAGTGCAGATTTCATACACAGAATCATAGGGCTGGAAAAGACTTCAAGAGCTAATCTATCCATTCCCCTTTGCCACAAAGCAGGATTAACTACAATCTTCTGCCATTCATAATTCAGGTTGAAAGGACAAGACAAGCATCTGAATAACTGATTTTTAAAAGAATGGTAGTGATGGAGATTCTGCCTTCTCTGTGACAACTGTTGATATACTTCCCATTAGAAAAAAGATTTCTATGAAACAATCCACCCTATGATGCGAAGAGAAGTGGCTGGCATTGTTACAAGGCTACTGTCTATAATCTTTGAAACGTCATGGAGAACAGGGGATATCCCTGATGACTGGAAGAGAGCAAATGTCACACCCATCTTCAGCAAAGCATTTGACAGTTTCCCCCAGCTTCCTCCTAGACAAACTGTCAAGTTATAGACTGGATGGGCAGTTTGTGAAATGAGTAGGAAATTGGCTAACAGCTTGCACTCAGAGGGTGGTAATCAATGGTTTTTACTTGGACTGGCAGGCTGTCACAAGTGGGATCCCCCAGGGATTGATACTGGGCCCCACACTGTTCAACATCTTCAAAAATTACCTGGATGATGGGATTGAAAGTACCCTCACCAAGTTTGCTGATGACACTAAACTTGGTGGTGAGGTGGACACATTGGAAGGGAGAGCCATCTTACGGAGAGACCTGGACAGGCTGGAAGAGAGGGCTAGCAAGAACAGTATGAAGTTTAACAAAGACAAGTGCAAAGTCCTGCACCTGGGACAACATAACCAAAAAAGCCCAGTACAAGCTAGGATCTGTGTGGCTGGAGAACAGCCTTGCTGAAAGGGACCTGGGGGTCCTGGTGGATGAGATGAACATGAGTCAGCAGTGTGCTGCTGCAGCAACAAAGGCAAATTGGATCCTGGGCTGCATCCATCTCTACTTGCAGAGATAGAGACATGATCATCCCATTCTACTCAGTGCTTGTCAGGCTGCACCTGGAGTACTGTGTCCAGTTCTGGTCCCCACAATTCAAGGAAGATGTGGACAGACTGAAGAAGGTCGAAAGGAGGGCCATGAAGATGATCAAAGGGCTGGAGAACCTGCCCTATAAGGAAAGACTGAAGGAGCTAGGTCTTTTCTTGCTGGAGAAGAGAAGGCTCAGGGGAGACCTCATCACAGTTTTCCAGTATTTAAAGGGCAGCTACAAAAAGGATGGAGGCTTTCTTTTCACAAGGACCCACATGGAGAGGACAAGGGGCAATGGGTACAGGTTGCACTGGAACAGGTTTCATCTCAATATAAGAAAGAAATTTTTTATAGTGAGAACAATCATTCACTGGAACAACCACCCTAGGGATGTGGTGGAATCCCCTTCACTGGAGGTTTTCAAGATGTGACTGGACAGGGTGCTAGATAATCTCATCTAGGCTCCCGTTCCCACAAAAGGTTGGACCAGATGATCTTTCGAGGTCCCTTCCAACATAGGGTGTTCTATGTTCTATGAAGTTTTACTTGCATAATAAGAAAACTAAACCAGCTTGTTATATCTACATTACAGAATGCAGAGTGGCACTAGCACAAAATTTTCCTATTGCTATTATACTCTAGAGTTGTCTACTTGCATATCAAGCATATACTTTTTTTTTTCCCCCAGGTGTTTTACATAGCAATGGGCTGCTCTGAGAAGATATGATCAGGCAGAAGTAATGCAGATTTTGTTCCCCACTGAGGAAGGAGAAAGTCCTTTTTAACTGTAGTTTAACTGATTTGTTTATCTGATGTTTAGGGCTTGCTTTGGTTGCAGAACAAATATCTGTGGTCATCAGAAGATTCTATTTGCCAAATTCTTTTGGTGAGTATGGAATGGTTAAGACAAAGATCTAATACTGAGAACTGAAGGAAGATTTCCTGCCTTACCACTGCTTAAGGACAATTAGTGGCACAACCTAACAAGGAAGTAGGACTTCTAAGCAAAAAGCTTCAGATACAAATCAGGAAATGAGGTATTAGAAAAAATCATGGAGGTGGCAGAAAGGAGAAAAATATATATATCTATTAGGGATATAGTATAGGGACAGAAATATTAACTACCAAAATGTTGAGTCAGTCTTTGCAAAGAAAATTAAAATAACAGTAGCTTTTTTTTCAGGCAAACTACAGAAAGAGAAGTAAAATAAGGGATTTATATAAGCTGCAAAAGGGGTTCAAACAGATTAAAAAAAAAAAAAATCTAAGTAGTGTCCAAAGTCTGTCTTTTGATTGAGAACAATAAATTTGAGACTTATGACTAATGAGAATAAGGTATGGAAAGGGAGGCAGAAATAAAATTAAGGATCAATGCACTACATTTGGATGGGGATCAGATAATTTCTGTGACTGAATTACAAAAAAGCTGTTATGTAAAACTGCTTCTTAATAAAGCAACAAAGCTGGGGATGGTGCCATATGACTAGAAATATGAAACAGTTTCTGCTTAAAAAAGAGGGGATAAAAGCAATCTGGGTAATTACAAGACAGCTAACAACTGCAATAACTGATATATTCAAAACAATATTAAAAGAAAAAATTAGTAAAGACTTCTCTCACTATCCCTATCTATTACAGTACTATGAGAACAAATAAAAGATAGAAGTAAATAGGGCTGTTTTTCAAGGTATGCCTTGAGGTTTGTAGCAATGCAACCATAAACCATGTTGGCACAAAAAACCAGATTTCAAGTATTTCCTAGAATGCATGCAATTTCCTCTTGTGACTGATAATTATCTGCTTCAACAAATTCAGACAATCAGAAATATGATAGATGATCTGGACCTCTTTCCCTAACTAATAACAAAGGAAACTGAGTGAGAGAAATAAATTAAGGAAAATGGAAATTTGCCCATTTGAAATGGCAATAAAAAAACTGTCTGGACAACAGAGACATAGACAAGTCTATGAAAGAAGGTATGAGATTGGTTGTCAATCCTTTGAGGGATAGCTATTAATCAAAAATCTTTCTACTTTCATAACCACCATTTAGAGAAAGTATGCCCCAAGCCCTATTGTGCATGTAGATAACAAGAAAAATGAATGAGAGGTAGTAAGAGTGATTCTAAAAGAAATTGGCCAGCCATAGGATGCTGGTAAAAACAAGGCAATAGCTCTGCAAAGGAAGCTGACATGCTAACCAAAACAGCCAGTGTGGAGCGTGATTTCAAGAGGTGTAACAGTCTCTTTTCTATTTTAACTACAGCTAAGTTGAACATACACAATCTATTTTAGCTAACTAGAAAGTCAATATTCACATGTTAAAAACCATTATTTTAAATTTCATTTGGTCTGAGTCTCAATAATCTCGTATCAGTGGTATACGGATATTTTTAAACTCACAGAAGATAGGCAGGTGTACTGAAGTGTAAAAAGCTGCTAGAATCCATATATCCTGCTCAGTCTCAACCAGCTGACAATGTATGGTGATAGACAGCAGCACTCATGATGTCTTTTAGTTCTGTCCACCCATCTGCCAGTTCTTCCTTCTAACTATTTTTTAACCTTTGGGCCAATTTCAACCAGTGACACAGAAGAGGAACAATGATGTCATGGAAAGCAGAGGGAGAATGGAGAAAATGTTGTGAGCAGCAGGTATTGCAGGGACACGAGGCCATAGGGAACACTGGGGGTTGAAAGGGCTATCTGGTGCTCTAAAAACTCAGGATACAAATCAGCAGGGAATCAGGTTTCATTATTCTGCTGGTCATAGAATGACTATTATAAAGCTGTGCTTGCATTGAATGAACCATTTCAATATGTACAGAGACATGCAGTTTGTTTTGTAACACCAGTTACTGTGCATGTGAAGTTATCTCAGCAGTATCAGATTAAACAGATCCCTACAAGAATGCAGAAAATGGATAAACCACGTAGGTTGACAAGATGTCAATACACAAAATTGATAGCTTCTCAGCATCTTCTGAATGCATAAATGGTCATGTAGCTCAGTAGCTGCTCATATTATGAAAATCTTGATAGACATATATGAGGACTGTTTCCGTGAACATTTAAGTCAGAATTTTTTGTCCTGGAAAACAGTATTGCAGTCATCATAGCAAATACTTTATAATAAAGACTAACTTTGTTAGCTTCTTTCCGTTCTCATGAGAACTACAACACAGAGGAAAGTAATTTCCTTCAAAAGTAAAATCCTACAACTGTTACTGCATTCCTCTCAGAACAGCAGATGCATTTAACTTCAATATGAGAGTGCTACTTTGTCAATAAGCAGAAGAGATGTTGTTTGCTGAAGTGTGAAGGATGTCATGCTGACTTATAACATTAAAAGAAAATTGAAAACCTCATCATTTTATTGAGCCAGTTAAGGGCTAAGCAAGAATAAATACTTCTGAAAATTGTTATCACAGTTCTTTTTTGTCTAACAAGCACAGAAACCGTATTCAAAGTAGAGCCAAAACCATGTCATGTATTTGCGAATAGGCCTAAGGGTGTGATTCTATTAATCATTATCTGGAAAAAGGACTTTTTTCTAATTATAGAAGTAACCATGCTATTCAGAAAACCACATTAAAAGTACTTTACGTCAATGCATCTTAAATAACATTTCAAAGCAAATCTGTGTTTCATAACCCTCATTACAGGTAAAAAACCAGAAGTTAAGGGAAGCTGGATGGGTGTTGCTGATGAGACTGGTGTGAGACCATCCAATGCTCTAGGCAACACAGCGGGCTGTTTTTTTCCTCAGATCTTCCACTGCATGTTTTGATAAACAGGGTAACATTTTCCAGGGAAAACTGGGGGGAGTCGCTGATAAACCAGAGGGCTGTACTGCCATTCAGAGGGAACTGGACAGGCTGGAGAATTGGGTCGAGAGGAATCTCATTAATTTCAACAAAAGGAAACGACAAGTCCTGCATCTGGGTAGGAATAACCTTGTGCACCAGTACAGGCTGGGAGTTGACCATCTGGAAATCAGCTTTGCAGAGAAGGACATGGGGGTCCTGGAGGACAAGCAGCTGACCATGACACAGCAATCCACCTTCACAGCAAAGGTCAACAGCATCCTGGGCTGCATTAGGAAAAGCATCACCAGCAGGCCAAGAGAGGTGATGCTTCCTCTGTACTCTGCACTGGTGAGGCCACATCTGGAGTACCATGTCCATTTCTGAGCTCCCCAGTACAAGAAATGGACTTACATGAGGAGAAGTTGAGAGCTGTGACTGTTCAGCCTGGAGAAGAGAAGGCTCAGGAGGATCTTATTAATGTGTACAAATACCTGAGGTGAGGGATGAAGACAAGGGAGCCAGGCTCTTCTCAGTAGTACCCACTGAGAGGACAAGAGGCAGTGAGAAAAAATTGAAACACAAGATATTCCAGCTGAACACAAAAAAACCCCACTTTTTTTACAGTGAGGGTGGTCAAACACTGGAACAGGTTACCCAAGGAGATTGTGGAGTCTCCATCTATGGAGATATTCAAAACCCTACTGGACAACATGCTCTAGTGGACCCTGTTCAAGCAGGGGCTTGGACTAGATCTCAAAAGGTCCCTTCCAACCTAAATGCTTCTGTGATTTTATAAAAATGTAAATAAAGCCACCTTTTCCTCCTAATTCTATTTCAGCTCCTCTTCTCTCAATTCTATTTCAGCTATGTTTCAAATGAACTGAGCAAGCACTACTTGCTTATTGCTTTTGGAGAACAGATGTATCCATCTAACCTTAGATAAGGACTCTAAATTTTGAATCTTGAGCAGACAAGGTACTTGTCTTCCTGTGATTTGCCAAGGTAGCTCACCGTCTTTCAGACACTGTTGGGAGCCCCTTGCTCAGGGTTTATCTGCAGAAGGCCAGAATCAAGGTGTTCCAAAGCCAAAGTTCACAGTAAATGCAGCCCTCCAGGTTGTATAGTAACCTATCTGTAAATGCTCCATGGGTAGAACTGGTATAAATTATGATGCAGTCGAATAATATGACTACTATTCTTCCTCTCAGACCTCTAATTCAATGCCACAAAGTATTGCCTAAATAAACACAACTTTGATATTTTGCTTTATTCTTAGCATATAATGAATGCCTGATAGTCTTATTTAATATCCACTATTCAAAGCTTGAACTGAATAAGACTTACAGTTTTCTTTCTGCTTTTCAGTGCTGCTTGTCACTATAAATCGGAATATTTTACAAACGTTAATGTATTTATTTTTAAAACATACCTGTGAAGTGATATTTTTGTACTATCTGCAAAGAGCATTTTTCAGTTTTGGATACCCAATGTAAAATATTTCAGTGTTTTTCTCCCAAAATGTTTATGTATTTAAAGCAGGTTGCTCAATGATTTCCTTTGTACCAAGAAATGTTTAGCATTTCTGCAGCTCAGATCCAGAATCTCTAATCAGGGATTCCAGAAAAAGAGAAGAATTAAGTTATTACTAATCAGTAAAAAATCTGGTTTAATGTACTTGTTGAGCACCAGGGGAGAACTGTACAATAGGCAAGAGCTATTTTCCAAAGCAGTATTCAACTACCTTATTTATAAATCACCTCCTTTCCTGGAGGTCCCCATCTCATTCTTCCTTTTTTTTCTTTTTCTTAAATATGTATAAATGAAGAAGGGTTCCTGCACAAAACTGCCTCCTATGAAAGTACTGAGAGCATAAGATAAAGCCTACATACTCAGCTTTAATGATCAGTGCCATAACTGTTCACGAGACTAAAAAGAACAGCTGCATGATGGGGCACACAAATAATTGTGTAAGAATGGGCAAAACATATACATACCAATTCATTGAGATTAAAGATTTTTAGAAATCCAGGTCTATGGAGAGAGATTAATCAGCCACAGAATACCATGTTGTTCCCAAGTACCTACAATACAGCTTGTGCAATGGGACTAAAATCAATTAATATCCACATAAGGGGAGAATTAGGCCGACCATTCCCAAATGGATTTTTCTTGTAAATCTATCAAGAGAAGGAAAGCAAGAAGATTCTCACTTCTGTGCACTCCTGAGCACAATCCATAGTTCAAAATAGTCAGTTTTGCCAATTAGCCTTTTTGGAGTTCAACAACAACTTACTTTTGGATGTCATTTGTATTATAAAAATGAAATTAAAAAGAAGGAAAAGAATCTCAGTTACAATAGTGACCAAAAGCTCTAAATTTTTTAATAATTGGATTATCTTTCAGAAAATTCAAGATCAATTTTTGCCCTCTCTACCACTAACTTAAAAAAATCATGTTTTATACCAGTGAAATACTTCGATTAGAAGCCTAGCTTAACTAACTACCTTTTTGTGTTGTTTTTTTAATCCATATTTCTTCTATCTTCCCTTTTACTTTGTAGCATTTCTTTTAATACTTAAAAATGTTTTGGGAAAAACAGTTGGAAATTATTAGCTTTTCCTATATGGATGTTTTTAAAGAGAAGTCTTTGAGACAACATTATACATGCAAACTATTACTTTTTATGTTTGATTTGGCTTATAAATAATTTCTTTCCTATGCCTAATAAAAAATCATTCCTTGTCAAAAAATGAAAATATTCTGGATAGAATTATGTTGTGAAAACTAATGATTACTGAAATCTTCTAAAAAAATTACAAGTAAGACTTAAAAGAAAGAACACACATCTATAATAGCATAGAACATGCAGATTTACATGTACAGGTTAGCAACTAAAAAGTAGTAAAACTATCACCCAATAATGCATCAGAAGTAAATATCCAAAACCCTCCTCCTTTTTCATGCTTTTCAAAATAAAGACTGAATTATAAAGTTCTCATACAGTATAGGTGCCTTCTGAGACTATCACATTCTTTCCAATTCAGGATGCAGAAAAATTAATTTGCTGCCCAGCCAAATTGCTCTACTACCCTACAGGTACATTAATGTTTTCCCTTGTAAATTACAGAGGCAAATTTTAGCTGTCCAATGGTTATCTTCTAATCAAAGCATCTTCTATCTTCTCTGTTGTGTGAAAGCTGAGAGTACAACTATGCTAGAAGATATTAAAATATATAAAGTTATTAAAAAATAACTTTATTGTTTGAGCAGGAATGGTTTCTGGGTATTTTCTTTCCATATTCTGCAAAGAAAACAATTTACAGCAAAAGCTCTCTGAAAAATCTGAAAGTCTGTCATTCAATTTATCCTACGAATAGATAAAAAAGGTACGGTTTGGGGAATATATTACGTAAGCTTAACTTCCAGACAACAGATATTCAGTAAGTTTTCTGTTAAATTTTCTGATACAGATTTCTCATATTCCTTGGTCTACATTTATTCCCTCCAGATATCAAATAATCTTACAATTTGCACAGCCAAAGAGTAAGAAATGTTACAACAGGTTTGTGTTACCCTTAAAGAGTATTGCTTCAAAGCATCTGCAAAGGCAAGTTTTTCTACACAAGGCCTGCAAAGCATTTCTGATTTTAAGGTGTTTTCAGAATTAATTTGCAGAAACTCCATTCTACAAAATGCATAAAAATGGGGTAAGGGTCTACCAACATGTTGGTTATTATGAAGTAACTCCTGAAATGCAAATACTTAGAAGATATCTCACAATATTTTGTCTAAGCATACAACACAAATGGAAAGGAAAATGGCTCTGTCTGGTAACTGTACCTTAGTTTATTTCTGCTGCATATTCAGAAGCATATAATTGTTTAAGGCATTATCTTTTTTTCTGCACAAAAGGAACTTGGCTACTTGCAAATTGCAATTCCTGAGCCAAATTCAACATGCTGTGATGCTGTAAGGGGATTTGCAAATTTTAACCATCTCATCCATTAGAAAACATAAAGATCAACTTGAGTATCTAGGCTGAAGCACAGCCATGCTTGGGCTTAGTTATTTTATTCAGAACTTCAGTACATCAAACGCAGACAGCTAAATCTCAAGTAGTTTGTAAGTACCACAATGGCTGAAACCACAAACCAATTTATTTATTTTTAAAAAGCAGAGTTACAATTTAATGCAACCAACCACAGAATTAAAAATAATTATTCATCTCATGAAATGTGTTTACCGGCAAAAATGGAAACGCAGTTGTGAAATAGTTCTGGCCACCAGTAGTAAAGCTGGCTATAAATGCCTATCTGCTTAAGAACTATTTTAATATTCTTGGCAAATATTTACAATTATTGTTAATAGGGGTAGGAACCTTTAATGTTGCTCAAATTCCAGACCAATATTTCTTCAACCAAAAGATTTATGGCTCCATGCTGTAACATATGTGATGAAAGTAACTTGTCTCACATCTAAGAATACGCAAACCATCTAGACAGGACCAGACTGTAAGCTACTTAATGGTGCACACAGGAAGCCTAACACCTGACAGCTCTGCAGTGCATACTGTTTTGAGATTATGGCAACCAGCATTGAAAAAAACAGTGACAGCTTGAAATCCTGGACAAATTTACACTGTCCCCAAATTTTGGCTGGACACAATCCCAATAGGCTACAATATTTCTTTCAGGTTTCCCTGGTTTCTTTCAGGTTTTCTGTGTCATAGGAGCAACAAACTTTAAGGTAAGAGAAAGGAAAAGACATCTGAAAAGCATTTTGAGGGGAAAACCCTCAGCTCCTTTTGCTACTTGGGCTTACAATGAGAATTCCAAGGCCAGGAAAGCAGTGGTAGAGGAAGTTTTCTGCAACAGTAATACTGAAAAAAACATCTGTTAAGTGGTCTAGCACACCTTTTATGTCAGTAAATGAGTGTCAACAGATGTGCTTTTTTAACCTGAAAGATTTCCTAACCTCCAGTTTACTACACTATACTGACCAGCAATATCAAAAGGTGCCAGTAGAATTATGAAACCCAGGAGAGGCTAATCTAACAGCAACCAAAAAAATCACCTACTTACAATTTCCTTTTCCAGGAGGTGTACTGTAAAACAGGCCCACTCTGCATCCTCTACACAGAACATATTTTCTCTTTATTTTCCAACAGAAATGTCTCTATCCTTAGAATTCTGAGGGTTGAGGGGGTTAGCACACGTGCACATATAACACTTACACATTACCCTCCTCTGCTCTTTTGTGGATGAGGGAAAACTAGAATTCCTTAGTGCGTCTGTTGTTGCCCAGGGGCACTGCAAAAGCATTATCGCTATTGGTAGCAACAGGCCATGAGCCTTAGGCTAACTTTACCATATGCTACTGTTGCAAGACTCTAGTCTTGGCCTATTGGGCTTGTTGTGAGCTTGTTATGAGCTCCAAAATGGAGCTTGGTATGACGTTTCTCTTCTTACAATGTAGAGTTTAAGTGTGGGATAATAGCAAAGGTCCTGAAAATACAGACACAGGACTATAAACAACTTGCTGATGGTCCATTACCAGTCACTCAAGAAGTTTAAACTTCGAGAGCTGGGAAAAGACCGCTTTACGCATAACAAGAAAAGAAGGAACTAAGCATGAAAAATCCAGATGAACAAGGGAGTAAGGCACCTGGTGTGGCTTGGAAAATAACATTCTCAGGCATTGCATGGTAGTCCAGGGGGCAGATGACAAAGGCTAAGAACAGTCTAGAAATAAAAAACTCCTTACAAAAAAGCAACATTTTGAATGCGGGTGGTACAATCATCACAGGAATCATCACCACAGGACCACTGTGGGACTGCCACAGCTACAAGCATGCCTCTTGCTGGCCCTGCCTTCTTGAAGGACTCTTTTTCTCCCTGCCTGCTCCAATAGCCCCAGCTTTCCCTCTCTTCCACCTGCCTAATTTTTCAAGGATCTTGACCTGTCAGCTAATCATCCAGGGCTACGTATAGCTTTTGGCTAGTTCTTTTTCTCTAAAGATAGTTAAAAGAATGTATGTATGTTGCTTTAATTCTGTTGATAAACTTATGAAAGAAAATAAGAACCGAAGTGCTACATTTACCCTTTTCAGTAGAGGCATGTTTATAGTAAGCTGTCGTTCTTAGCAATTAAAATTATTTACTTAAGTCTAATCATTAGCTAAAAATGTTAAAAAGGTAAAATGTAAACATGCAGGCAATCCAGGTTTCACAGCCAATTTCTGTAAAAGAAAATGACCTTGAATAGGATGCATAGTACCACTTACAAGAGCAGTCCATAACTGCTACAGGGTAAAAGACCATCATCATTGCAACATCTGGTAGGAGCATGAGACCTTGAGAAAGGCATGTATCCATGCGACCTGTACCCATTGTAGGTAGCAAGTCTAGAATGAGTCCATAGAGAATAAGTGAGTCTATAGAGAAAATCCAGAAATATTCTGCTACTGTACTGGAGCAGAAATAGAAGTCTACAGGGAAACAATAAGAAACAATCACCAGACAGTTGTTGGCTCGTGTAATCAAGGGATGTCATCTAGGAAAGGAGGACCACTGGTAAGAGTACCGGTTTAGGTACACCTGCCTAAAAAGAAAAAACAACCCTCTTCTCTTAGGAAGTAAATCCAGGAGGTTACCAAAAAGGACTATTATAAGAAAAGTCACAGATGTAAAGCAGAAAAAAGTCGAAGATCAACATGTCTGCCCTGCTCTTTAGGTATCTGGAAATCAAAATGAAAACACACAAAAGGTAGATGCAAGTACTTGCAATTTCAAATTAATATAAAGGCAAGGCACAGGCAAGAAAGCATAAAAGGTGAAGTGTAAAAATTAATTTAAAGTTAGCAAGGAACACAAGTGGCAACACAGACATGCTTCATATTAAAAGTCAGAAGAAAGGAAATATAGGACCTTAATAGGAAAGAAGAATAAGCAACATGATGTACGGAAGATTGAAATAGTCAGTTCCTTTTGTCTACTATCTTCATAAAAATGGTGATACCTGATCACAAACTGAGATGTATTAGGGCCTGAGGGTAAGTTAAATTTAGTGCATCCTTAGAGAGCTAGATGAACCATCCATGAATTATCAGTGATCATTTTTGCAAACTGATTATCTTGGAGGTTAGAGAATACCAGAGGGCTGCAATGGTGAAAACAGAAAAAATATTCTTAAAAAGGGCCTAAAGGGATGATCCAGGGAATCTGTATATCAGTGAAATTTATACTCCTGCATAAGTATTAGAACAAATTATTAAAAAGACAATTTATAAGCATCTAGAAGATATGAAAGCTGTAAAACAAGAGCTAACATGAATTTGCAAGGAACATGCTTCTGTCAAAACATTACAATTTCCTCCTCTAACTGAACAGCTTGCCTAATGGTCACAGCAATAGATATACTAACTCTCTACTAACTGTAGTAAAGCTTATCAAAATGTTTTGGTGCTATCCCACGCTACATTTCCATTAGCAACCTCTGTAAAATTAATTATACTAGGGCAATGTGGTTCAGAACTAAAATTCAGTGTCCATATTAACATTTTAATATCAAAGTGGAAAATAAGTGGTCGTAATTCATTTAATTGATAGCTTAGAAAACAGAAGAGAATATACCCATATGGAATCTGCAAAGGCCAAGTGTCCTGGTTTTGGCTGGGATAGAGTTAATTTTCTTCCTAGTAGCTGGTATAGTGCTGTGTTTTGGATTTAGTAGGAGAAGAATGTTGATAACACACTGATGGTTTAGTTGTTGCTAAGTACTGCTTATGCTACTCAAGGGCTTTGCAGCTTCCCATGCTCTGCCAGGTGCACAAGAAACTGGGAGGGGCACAGCCAGAATCATTGATCCAAACTGACCAAAGGACTATTCCATACCATGTGATGTCATGCTCAGTATATAAACTGGGGGGAGTTGGCCAGGGAGTAGCGATTGCTGCTCGGGAACTGTCTGGGTATCGTTTGGCAGGTGGTGAGCAACTGCATTGTGCATCACTTGCTTTGTATATTGTTATTGTTGTTGTTGTTATAGTGTTAATATTATCATTACTATTTTACTTTATTTCAATTATTAAACTGTTCTTATCTCAACCCAGGAGTGTTTCTCACTCTTACTCCTCCAATTCTCTCCCCCATCCCATCGGGGTAGGGGGAGTGAGCGAGCAGCTGTGTGGTGCTTAGTTGCTGGCTGGGACTAAACCACGACACCAAGTTAAGTCAAAAGCACTTTGTAAGCCAAAAATTAGAAGTCAGAATCATCTTGGTAATTGGAGAAAGGGTTTAAAAATCAACAATACATAAAAGTGCAAAATAATGTAAGAAATCAAATGGAGATATAAAATGAGAATAAAAGAAGAAAAGAACAGCTAGACAGCAATACAGTGGGAACAGATCTGGTGATTATAATTATTGCAACATAAATATGTATCAACCCTGTGATACTGTAGGAAAAAAAAAAGAGCATTTTCAAACTGCATCAGTCTAATAAGATATTAACTATTCTTATGAAATTTGCCTTATTGTTATCGCTCAGAGACAGAACACTTAAGGAGCAAATTTTCACAAATACATTCTTACACACCTGGAAAGTGCATACCAAACATGTGAAACAACACCCATTTTTCCTTGAGAAATCTATTTATTTGCCTGTAGCATCCCTGTTACTTCTTCTATCTATGTACATTACATGTAAATAGTAAATTACTGTTTTGAAAATTTGTCCTTGGATGTTCATAAGAAAATCCTTTGAAATGAAATTTTATCTACATTTGCCTCAGCCATAACCATTTCAATATAATATTTGATCATTTAATATTTGAATATACTACTGCAATATTTACACTTTCAGTTTCTCAATGCATACTTTAGGTTCCTACTTCTCACATTCTCTATCATGTTTTAATTGTAGTAAATAAGATCGGGAAGCATTCCTTAGGTGTTCAAATAAACAACTGTTGACATCAAAATCAACACTTGAAATTAATATACCAGATACTAATTAGCACAACAGAAATTTACTGTAATAGACTTTTCTCAAACCAAGGTATATCAATTGATATATAGTAGCACATAATCCTGTCGGAGTCTTACCATTAATTACTGGGGTATAAACAACAATTCCAACTAAGTTAGGATCAGATACAGTTGTGTCCAGAATAAGGCCACCAATACTGAAAAACAAAGTCCAATATTTAGAATAAGGCAAGCAGTTACATTAGTTTCAAAACTTTTGTAGCAATCTGCCTTAGAACATCTTCAAGCCACAATTTTCTTCTCAATTCATCTTCCCCTGCCCGCCATTACCTCATTCTCAGCTACAGACTAACATTGCTATAGTCTATTTATATATTAAAATTGACTTATTGTGTAACAAAGACCATAGAATTTCAGCCAATCACTCCATTTTTAAGATTTATGGTTTTCATTTGACTAAATAATCTCTTAGATCTGTGTGCAATCTTGACTGGAAACTGCAGGAGATGAATAGCTCACTACTTCCTTCTTTTGATACGGCACACTTCTGCTCAGTCATTGCCACAGGCTACTGCTGCCTCCCCCACTCATTCCTACCTGTGACTTAACTTTGGAACTTCCTTGTTTTGGGAAGATTAAAGTTTATTCACACTCTACATTCTAGAGGCTCCTTAAATGTTTCTTTTAAGTACAATCAGGTGTTAAATAAGATCTATAGAGACACAGGGTGGCTATCAAGATGGAGCAAGACAAAGAGACTTACCTGCTTATAACCATGGCAGTTATAACAGGCTCCCATCCTGAATGGAGAACAGTTCTGGTAGCTGGGTGTTTGGCAGCTATGACAATCCCCATCGGAGTTAGAGCCAAAAAAAAGGCACCAACCAAAGGAGATACATAGTAATATGTCTCTAAAATAATATAGAAAAAAAAAAGAACCAACCTGTTTTACTTTCAAGACATTCCTAAAGTTTTTCCTAATTTAGAACTCTAAAATAAATTATAATCTACATCATGCAATTGAGGAATTTTAATAGTCTTTATCACTACTGTACCTAAAGTTTCAACTACTGCACTAAACAAGATGGTTAACATCTGCCATCTGTGATCACCATCTCCCATTTTCTCAAAGACAGAACTATCTGTGCAAAGTAGGAATTTTGAAAAGGATTTTTGTATGATGCTTTATGATATAAATGCAGTAAGGATGTAGAATATAAAACATCGTTTTGTAATGTATCTACTAAAAAAAAGAAACTGAATATATTGAAAATGCATCTTGTTTATACACAAATTCATAGCATATGTACACCCCCTTCTTCCCAAAGCACAGATAATATGGTAATCTTCCCAGAAATAGCATATCTAAAATTATGCAAGCACAATGTGTAATATTGAGACATTTATATCTGTAGCTCAGTTGGTTTATAACCAGTCTGAGTCTGAAAATTCACAGCCACAATTCTGCTGCTTACACCTATCCATCAGAACTGCACCGTATTTCATAGGAACACAACTGCAAACACCAGCGAGTACCATCATAAAGCTGAGCTACTAAGGCAAACGACTGCCTCCACAGAAAGAATACTATTTTTTTCGGATTACTTGGTTTTATAATCCCATCCACACAAAAGCTATTACAGTGATCCAAGACATCCTAATTCAACAGTGAGGTGAATAATGGAAAATTTATCCTAATAGCAAATATACATATATAAGAAAACTATGCAAACATTCCACTTTTCCATATATTTAGTTTTATGAGAAATATGGTCATGCATTTCATGTTAAATACATTTTGTCTAAACCTTCAGAATTCGGACAAGTCTTAATGCAAAATACATTTTCAATTAACAGGTTGAAGTAGTTAATGTAGAACACACAAACACTTTACCAAAGAATATTTTGTATATAAAAAAGTATTCTCACCCATATATTATGGCTTATTACAAACACTGCAAATTCAAGCAATTACTACTTTGATGTTATATTGGTGGAGCTAAAATTACTCCTGGAAGAACTGCTGTAGTGTTTTTAGAAGTTACTATCCTTCTGCATTGACTGGTAACAACCTCTGCAGCAGAGCCAGCAGAAAAGATATTAAGGTACCTTTCTTTCACTGTGTAAGCTAAAAGTAGAAGGGTATTAGAATGAGAATGAGACAAAGCCCAAAAGAGAACTGATTTTTCTCTTCCTTTTCTAACTATTCTACAGTATGTTATCTCCTTCTTCCTTTGTGGTGCCTTTTTCCCGTCCTTTATCGTCTTTCTGTGAACTAAGAGGTGGGCCTAATGTAGAGTTCTTACTCAAAAGAGCACACACAATACCTGACTCCTTTATTTGATAATTATAGTTTTGTTTTATCAAACTTAATAAAAAAGACAAAAATGCACTGATGTAAAGTTCTTGAACTACTTACTGCCCGGGTAAATGCATCCTTCCCTCCACTTGCAATGAAGAAAGATCCCTATGTACACTAAAATTGGTCACATGGGAAAGCATCATTCATTCTACGTGTATTTATTTAAAATTTTGAAACTTCCCTCCTTTTCCCCTCTCTTTTTTCCCCTCTCTTTTTTTTTTTTCCCAAGACATAAATCGTACTGTATTCCTGCTACTTTTTCTTTCTCCTTCTCTGCCTGTTCCTCTCATTTGGAACCGAGGTGAGGCATTAGCATGTACCAGATGCCCAATAACTGATTTAAAGGTCAGAATGAGAGAACAGCTCTAATGTAGTATATTTAGTAAAACATAAAAGGGCACAAAATAAGTTCCAAGTCTTTGCCACATTTTTGGAGAGGTTGCCAATTTTATTAAAAGGTGAAGTCTGCCAGTCAGCAAAGATTCTCTGTTGCAAACAAATACTGAACAGCAAAATACAGATGCACTGGTGAGCAGTACCCTAATTAGTCACTAATTTTTGAAATTGTTTCACTTGTACATCAACAATTAGCCCACTGTACTCTTTATTACTGGACTTCTACCAATTCAGGAGAGGAAATTAAAGTTAAAAAAAGTATGTCTTGTACAATAATTTCTTTTTTAATCCCACTAACAACTTAAATAACTTGCTAGAATGTGTTCATGAAAAAAGGGGGAGTATTTAACCAGCTGCACCAGTCTCCAAGCTTAGAGAGCTAGTCCAAGAGTGTGGTCCAAGAATTACAAAGAACACTAAAAATAAGTAAAGTATAGTATATCATGTAATTCCTTTCTTCTGGGGGAGAAAAAACCCAGTGCATATAGATAAACCTGAAGTCAGTCCAGCAAATGAACAATGAATACTAACCAAGAATTACTTAATAGGTACCTTCTAAATAAATAATAACTATGTAAAATATAAAATACACATACACATGTCATCATGCCACAGAAATGTTTTGTAAGAAGTTTAAAAAAAAACAGGAAAAAAAGATGAGAAGACAGTCTTGCTCGTGTATAATGATTCATGAATTATAACCAAAATAAATGTGATTTATACCTGCAGTGCAACAGGACCACTTCAGAAGTCAGCAAGTAGCCAGAAGCAAGGGCATCTTTACAAATCTTAGAAAGCATGACTAACCTATGGCTGATTATCAAAACTTTCACTAGTTGAATTAAACATATTTTAAGTTAGTTAATAGCAGCTACAGGAAAAAAGGAAATATGCATCCATAAAATGACACAAGCTGTCATTTTTACAGCAAACAAAGCAAAAGTTAGATGAACTTTCAAGAGGTTTTATAGCAATAAAACTAAAGTGCATATAATAAAAAACACAATGACATGAAACAAAATGCAACCAGTGGGTTTTTGGTTTTTTGTTTGTTTGGTTGGTTGGTTTTGGTTGGTTTTTTTTTTTTTTACACACTAAGATAGCACTTTCAAGACTACTCAGCAATGGCTTAGGTTTGTTCCTCTGAGTCAACAGCCAAGTGAGAGGAGTTAATTTTTTTGGCCTTATTGTTCAACATTTTAGCATGTATAAATGTCTTAATTTCACCGTGGAGAAAAGTACAGAGAAAACTTACAAAATAGCTTTTATACCCAGGTCCTTTAAATTGAGTTGGACATGAACTGGATTACAAAAGCTACCCCATGGTTGTAATACTGTCATAAGTTTCTTCTTGAAAAGAACAAAACCCAGGAGTGGCTCTCAGGAGTGGAGGATCTCCAAGGACAGGACACAGCCAAAGATTAGATTATTTTTTTAAAAAAGCTTCTGCTATGATAATATACTAGCACTTTATTGGGCTACTCTGTTCTAAAGTGCTAGTGGCAATGATAAATAAACAAATAAATAGGCCACCAACCCATGCTGCTAATCAAGGAGGTAATCAGGTATACATATTAATCTGTTTACAAGTTTTAGACCAGACAACTGAAATTCACTCTGACCAGGTTTTTTAAGGCAAAGATGACATAAAAATTAAGGCAAGGCAGCAGCTCCCCCCTACCAGAACTTCAAATTCTACTGCCTGTCTATTAAGTTTAATTAAAAACAGAACTACCGAAGCAATTAATAGTTTAGAATTATATTACAGAATCTGTCACAAGTGAGCAACGACAGACACCAGTTACCTACAGGACCCATGAAACTAGTTAGCTCCAGTCTAACTCTTGGGAAGAGAGGGCAGGACTTTTTTTTCTAGCTATGGGAGACTCTACTTGTAGAACACCTTACTATAAGACTCTAAAAAGACGTTAACCTTGAGATGCATCTTTTAAGGAAGGGTGGGCCATCTTCCTTTTCATACTTAATTCACAGAAGAAGAAAATGTATTCTACATAGCTGGAGAATGGGAAGAGGGAAAAAATGACTGCTCTTTCAGGGCTCACTTCACACCATTTTTGATAGATTTATAGCAGATAGCTTACATGGTAAAAGGAATCTCGCTCAGCCTGGCTCTGCTATAGGATTTGTACCATCCAACAGTGGAAGATCAACTCCTAAAAGCACTCAACTCATCAATGAACTTCTGACTGTGACCTTAAATTAAAAAAGGAAAGAGGGAAGAGGAAAGAGACAAGGTTCTCAACTGAGTCCTTACTGATCTTCATTTACTTTAAGCCCTCATCCCTTTAGTAAACAGTGATATAAATTAATCTTCTAATTTGGAGAACTCAGATGCGTAATGTTTTATTCCTTGTGCAGGGTATCTACTGTGACATACTGTTCAGTGCAGTACCAGTAAAAACAATGCAACCTCTAGTAGAAATTAGAGGCAAATTGGAAATATACCACTTCAAAGCAACTGGTAGGAACCTGTAAATAATAACGTGAATCACACAATGTGTCTTCTCAACCCAGATCCAACATGCACGAGGGATAAATGCATATATTTAAGCCGCATTCTGTGAGAAAAAGGGAAAGCTTTAAATGAAGTCTTCAGATCATTACTGACAAATGACAAGCAACACGGACCTCCACATTTAATATACGGGCTCTTTCTGTTCCAGAGCATTCTGATGGAGGAACCGGAGCCGGGTCCCAGCGACGGTCCTGGGGAGCCCTCTAGTGCTTTCCCCCAGCTCTTTATACAATGATTCACATACAGTTCTTTTAAGGGAATTGTTAAGGCAAAAAGAACTGTTAACCTTTTGCTATTTAAATACCCATGCTTGACGGCTTTGCCATTATTTTTAAAACACTTAGATGAACTTTTAAGAAATTATATATATATGATGGTGGCCAAACAAGATGTTTCATCTGGCCATAGCCTAGGTAAAAATGCTACAGTCCTTTGTCCCTGCCTCTTCTGGGTATGCCATGAAGCATCATATCAAACCAAAGGCTGAGCACAGGTGTACAGCTCTGTTACAGACAAGCATAAAACCTGTACATAAATAATTTTCCCCCTTCCAGTCTCATTATCTAAAAAAAAACTCTTCCCATGCAGAGAGAAGCCAGAAACTTACACTTCTGTTTCAGTACATTTGAGCAGTTAGGCTAATAAATCATAGGGGAAAACAGTTAATTCAGAATACAGTTCAGAGGTGAATCCCACCTGCTTCATTACTAACCCATAAACTGTGGGTTTCTTTATAACATTCCCATTGTGCTTGTTATTCTAGCATTGAGAAAAGGGAACAATAGAAAGAACATAAGAACATCTGTGCTGGGTGAGGCCAAAGGTCTCATCTAGTCCAGTATCCTCTGTCTGACTATGATCAACAGGTCAGGCTTGTGGAAAGAAGAAAAGAAAATTACAAGTTTCGAGCAGTGCTTCTTCCAGCGTGGTCTGCCAGCTTCTGCTGCTGTTTGCCTTAGGGCTTTCACCATTCAAGTTTCTGTCTGCATCTGTCTGTTCAATACTCCTCAATGGATTTTCCTCTGGTTAATTTATCCAATTAGTTTTCTGAAATCACTTTGGTCCTCTTAATACATCAATGGCAGTAAGTTCCACATCCCGATCACATCTTGGTGTAAAAAAGTTTCTTTAACTTTTTTTTAATCTGTTGCCTAATCATTTTCTGAATGCCTCTTCCCTGCCATTCACAACTTCATATACCTCTCCTGAGCTGAAGCTACTCCATACTTTTATCCCTTGTTACTATTTCATGGTTCAAATACATGCATCTTGGAAACCACAGATTTCCAAGGGCTTTGTGGTATGTTCTTACTTTAGAAAGACTCTGTTTCCTAAGAGAAAGAAATACAAACACATTTGAAAAAGATATAAAAAGCAGAAGCAGCCATTTTAGCGGTAACTAGATAATTACATATATTACCAAAAGAGTAGTATTTCCAGAAGACCACATAGAAAGAAAATTGGGAGTAACTCTTAGACGCATACTTGAGTGCACTAATCATTCCCCCTACACATGTGTGGGATCTGCTTTTCAGCTGCAGTGGCTGATGAAAATGTGAGTGGCCATGACAGCTGTAAAAGTAGCAAAGGATCAGTTCAAACTGGCCCTACTTCTTTTTTTATTCCTCTGAGATACATTAGGTCATCTGTAACTAGAGATGCAAATTTCAGGAAATGTGTGAAAGGAATAAAGAAGTCCAAGTTTCTTTCCCATCTTCTTTTTGGGGTTGAGTGTTTTTTGTTTGGTTGGTTTTTTTAGGTTTAAAAAAAAACCAAAACAAAACATGTTTTTGGAGAAACTGAAATATTAGCAGTAATTAGTTACTCCTTAAAAAAAAAGAAACATCTGTAATTTATATAAAGGACAGGAAGCAGTATTAGATATATTCATGAAATAATATATGTTGATTTAAAAATGACAAATGTGACTACTATTAAAATCCAGCTACTATTAAAATACCAGCACATGCAACTAAGTTTTGTCTGTGGCCACAATTAAAAGAAAATGGAAAGGAGTAGAGGAAGCTGTTTAAAAACAGTAAGACTCAGTATTAATGACTTACCGTCTTTGAGTCATATGGGTTCAACTTAGGCAATTATATAGAGACCATTACAATGCAAATACATAAGAAACTAATATTTGTAAGGAAAAGATTTAGGAAACAAATGAAAAAAATCACTGGCCTATTCATTACAATGTAGTTTACAAAGCAAAGTTTTAAAAACTAAAATGAAGTTTGACCTATAGGGCATAAGTTTCTAAGACACTTCATCTGAAATACTTACTAGTTAACATTTAAAGCCTGAAATCTAGCATTAATTATTTCAAATCAGACACCGTCCTGACAAGAGTAAGTTTTAATCGTAACCCTAACCCCAAATCTAATCTCAGTGTTAACCCACATTTGGCAACCTCTTCCAACTCCACACCTACCCAGATAGCTAGTATATGCCAAGAATCCTAGCTAACTCTCTCCTAACCAACTCCTCTCCATCTAGCTGGTATACCGACTTCCCTGGCACTTCATTGAGTAGCATAAACCCTAATTTTCAACTGAATTCCAATCAAACATATCAACTGTTGGGACCTGAAGTTTATTTTAAGCAGAATAACCCAATGTTCCAGTCTAGTAAGACTTTTGGGCATAGCAATAAATCTAGATAAACAGCCTCTAATGAGCTATTATCCCAGTCCTAGCATTAGCTAGAGACACCAAATTTCATGAGAATAGAGGTTTCTTCTCTGTTCTCATCAGGAGAAAAGAAAGAAGAGAGGTTAAAAAATTCTTTACTAATTTTCTTTTCACTGCAAGTTTATAAACTTCCTTAAAAGAAGTATCTAAAGGAAGTATTTGAGAAATAAGTTATTAGAATATAATATAAAGTATTTAAATATAGTTATAAAATAAACAATACAATTTACATTTAAAAAAATATAGAAAATATTAAAAATGGCTGTATTGCACACTGACACATTTAAGCTGACATCACATCAACACCTTCTAAATATGAAAAATCAAATACTGAAAATATAAAATAATCAGTTGAAAACTAAGAAACAAAATGGCAAGTCACACCAAGGTAGCTTGAGTCTTATTAGATATGTTTTCTGACTGATGTTGTAAAACTTACACAAAACAGCTCGAATTTTTACATAAAAAGGCTTGAACAATGAGCATAGATCTAAAGAATATATGTGGTGATATCAGCATGTCTGGTAAATTTGGCCTGTGGTATACTATATTATAATTGTCTACAGTTATGTCTTTTAAAACACAATATACTTTAAATAGTTTCTATGGAAGGAGTCAGTTGCAGCAATAATTTAATTTTAAATGTTGTTCTGAACATTATTCTCCTCCTGTGAGAAAATGTTCTCACACTTTTTGTTTCTTCATGGGGGAGATGAAGAAAGAGGAAGAAAAAGACTGGGGTTTGAGTTCCTCATTCTTATTTTCCAAGCTCTGATCTCCTTTGTGACAATCAAGCATTTCATTACATCAGCTACTATCTGAGCATCCTTCTAATAATATTATAGGCATATTCATTTTTAGCAGACATTGTGATGATGAACCTTGTTCAGTGGACTGTTCCTTTAAAAGAGTAGGATTTAGACAGTACAGGTCCTAGAAATCAGAAAAACAGTTTCAAAGGGAATATAGAAACATGCAAATAACTAGTAGAAGAGAAGAACTGCAGACTGAAAAAAAGAAGTAATTCATAAGAAAATTAGTTTGGAGCTGTTTATGTGTAATTCACCTGTTCATAGCTATTAGTGGGAAAATAAGCAAACAGTAAAAACATGTGATCAAACAGACAGACAGAATTAATGCATGAAGTAGGGTTAGATCATTGCCCTCTGTAGCCAGTAATCAGAGAAGGCTTCTCCTTTGCTGCTTAGCTATTCAGAGTGGTTATACATTTTTTCATCTTTCATGGCAGAACTGCTCTTCTGAAGAAAGCTACAGCTAAATTAGCAGATTTATGTTTGAAATACAGTCACTAAATTTATAAGACAAAACAAAACAAAGAAAACAGAAGAGGGCAGAGCCACTATTTGGAGAAGCTGGAAGTGGTTACTTTGTTTACTGAAAAGCAGAAGGAAATGCTGGTAAAATCAACCACAGGCATAGGGAACAGGAGGGAGACATGGAAGTGTCACACTGTGAGGGAAACAAGAGATAGGAAAGAGCTGAGGAAACTGATATTGGAAGGTATTGGAAGGTATTGCAGCGGGAGCTGGAAAGCACTTGGAAGGAATCAGAAGGAAACTCACAATAGTCTTTGTGTGACTCATTTAAAAGTCATAGTCATCACAAAGCACAAATCTATCTAAAATTAGACTTCACTTCTTTGAATACATACTTGTAGACTTGCTATTGTTACTCAAAGTACTTAAATTACTGTTACTTTGATTTCTGGGCATAGCTGCAGCTCAAGATATGTTTGAATGGTGTCTAAAACCACACCCTAACAAAAAAAAAAAAAATTCTCAAAGCAGAACTCCCCTCCCAGCGGCTTATCAAGATAGCTAATTCAACTCCTTCCCCTTAATGCAAGAGGAGATGATTCAAAAGGGCTCTGGGAAGCAAATATTTGACTTAGGGGTGGGCATTCAAGAAAACTTGGATGAAGACAGCTTCCCTCCCCCCCACAAGAAAGCAGAGTAAGTTCAGCAACTACAGTTTCTAATTCACATGTAGATTGACTGTGACACTGTGAGTCTTTCAGATATTAGTAGATTGTGCCAAGATTGTGGTTAGTGACTTCTATCATCTTAAAAAAAGAAAAAAAAAAGATCATGGCATAATGTTGCAACCCAACATTTATCATTCAACAGTATAAATGTTGACAAAAGAGTCAGGGAAACTAAAAGGTTTTCTAAACCTCTCCCTCCCTGCCTTCTCCCCACCCTCCTAACCCAGAAGAGGTTCCTAGGGAGACATAGACGCTTAGAAACGTACTTACCAAGGCAAGTATAAAGACCCTGACTTATCCATGCTAGTATAGCAAGAGTGATAAGATCTCCAAAACTTGCTGCTATAGGAGTGGCAACATTGTCAGGATTAATACCAGTCTTCTTTGATCCAACAATAACTCCAACCATTATTATACCTAGATTCAACAAAGACGACAGTACAGTAACCATATCTACTGTTGTAACTCCACAGAAAATTCCAAGATAGTGGCAATTTCAAACTTGATAAATATGAAGTCAGTGTTTCTGTCCCAGGCTGCTTGTTCTTCCCACCCGACTGATGTCCATATTTTTAAGTTTTAGCCATTTTTAAAAATGAGGTTATATATTAAAAAACATACCGTAAGCAACTAAAAAAAAAAAATCAAGAAACTTCTGTACAATGAACTATTTTGTTTATGACTAGAATTAGCACTACTGAAATTGTAAATCAGACATTTCCTGAAGAAAAAAATATGCAGTGTATTATTTCTACACCCTATTAACTTTAGCTGACTGAAATTTAAATTACAGTAGGCTGAAAATAACATAAGATTAAATACTTTGACATCAGATATTGTGCAAGATGTCCAGTCCTGGACTTAGCACCAAACATCAAGAAGCTACATCATAAATTAAAAGCAAGATAGCATATAAAAATGTTACTTGCTACACAGTTAAAAAATTTTAAATTAGGGATGTTGGTTTCTATTTTTTTCCCATAAACAGCAACAGTAACTTTTTAAGAGGCATTTCCCTGCAGAATGCAAGTGGCTACTACAAATAAAATTCACATTGTTATTAACAGTCTTCTTTGGCATAACCTGAATAATTTCCCTCTCATCATATAATACACATAAAAGCTTCAACAGTGTATACTATCTTCTATGTTATTTTAAAGAAGTTTGGAAAAATTGGTATTATAATTTTCATGTATTTTAGCAATATTATGTATTGTAGGCTACATTAGGAGTTCACTTTCAGAGAAACTGCCTAAAGAGTTATACTCCATGAAATTCTCAAAAGAAAGAACTGACATGATCATGTAGGATCACAATATTTCAAAGGCACCTGTTTAGGATGATAAAGCTTAGAAAGTGATTTCCTGTGCTGGCTCATCACCAGATAACAACAAAAGTTTCTCTTGATGTCCAAATTATATATGAGAAGTGGAAAAAATGCACTTATATTCCCCAGTTCTCTCACTGCTCTTAATTCTGCATGTGATCAAACTCAGTGGTTTTGCAGTCACTAAAAAAAGTGTGTGCTCTTAATTCCATGCAAAACTTTAACAATTTTGTAATTTTCACATAAGCAAGCACATCAAATTAGTAAAAAAAAGGAAGTTAAACATTTTACTTGACTTACTATTATTAAGACTACTGACTATGTATTTTCATTAAGTATATATCACAAGTAGAGGTACTTTTTTCCCCCCTCATGTCCATTAAGTACCATCTTTTATGGTTAAATGTTTCCTGACAATTGGAAAGATTAAATTCATCACGCCATATGGCTCCAGACAGACATTGGCACTGTTTGTAGAGGGGGACTTGAACTTGGCCTAAATCCTTCACATAACAAGCCAATTTGTTCACTTCAGATACAAAGCAGAGCACAAACTAACATATAAGCAGCATGGACAACCAGGGAGTTTGGACTCAGCTGAGCTAACAGCCATGCTCACTTGAACTTAATTACAAATAAGTTCTACCTGTCTAGTACTAAGAATATATTTTGTACATTAATGAATATAGAAAGCAGGGGTAATGAGTTGTCCACCATATTAGGAAAAATCTAAAAACCATACTTTTTGGTTTAGATATGTTCAGGAGGTCATGCAAATCAAACCTTTTCAAAGAATATGACAGGAGAGGAATGCAATATGCAGGCCTGTATGGAAATTGCAAAAGGGCATCCTATTCTTGGCCGTGTTTCAGATATATTGTACCTTACTGGATTTAAATTTTGAAGGGATAGCCACATAACATACATTCAGCATCCACAGAAAACTAAATAACTGTAAAAAGTAACATATATACTATTTTTACCTTGTAAAAGAGAAGCTATGAAGGCGGTTGCTACGCTGCTAGAACACAGAAGGATTGAATGATCAAAGCGGTATTTGCCCTCTGGAATCCAGCCCAATATAACTGCTGCCACTGCTGCCAGAAAACCAACTACTGTTGCCTGAACCTGGAAAAGAAAAAGACGGTGAACAATTCTTAAAATAATTGATAGACTTACAAGGACTACAGAATCATTGTCTGTTACTCTCTCCTCCTATCTACATTTATTTGTGAGGTGTAAAGGGAGCATGCTTACCCATTTTGTAGAGATGACAATAACCTTGGATGATCAAGAAGAAATCTTAAGCCAGCAGAAAAGGCTTTACCAGCGTTTCAGAGACTCAAGAATAACAAAAGTAAAATCAGGGAAAAGAGCTGGGGATTTACCAGGAGCCAAAGCTGAAATGCCTAAAAAGGGTCCCAAGGCTGCTTAAAACAGTGAAGTCACTGTATAAACACTTCACCTATTTTTTGAGCATGATGTATTGTAACATATGAACATGAAACAGTTCTTAATCTTAATAAATAGTTACTTTGGAGAACAAACATTCCTCAAATGACCCAGCTATTTAAGATATTGTTTATTGTCCAAAAGCTCCATCACATACTTCCTTTAAACATTGAATCCAATGCAAATACAGTACAGAAAACATTTGAGAGGTCAAATTTAAAAGGTTTTGCCAAACCTGAATTTTTTCTCTAATCATCCTCAGATCCTCTCTCAGAAAAATTAAAAAGAAAATACCCTTGGTACAGTCACAAAGAATACTTTAGCTCTGCTTCTGATAAATATAAGCTCATATTGTTTTAGAGAACTACACTGTTCAAAAAAATATCAGTCATGCAAACATTATATGTTAAGTATGAGCCAGTGTAGTAGAGCTAGTTTCCTATTAACACTGTCCATCTCCATACTTACTAATGTTTGTGATGGACTTTTTCAATAACTTTGCTCACTTACAAGACTTTATCAAATAAGCCCATTATATTTACCTGTTTTAAGGCCAAATTGCCAATTATTAGGTTCCATTTCTCAATGGGAGAATCCATTTTTCCAATATTTACCTGTCAAAATTACAAAAGAATTTCAGACATTTGGGTTTAAAATTGTATTACTGGAAAATGCACTGATAAGGCAGAAACCCAAAAATAATTCAACTGATACAAAAAAGACACATTCTGAAAGCAAGTTAAAAACCAAGCTATACTTTTTTCAAGTCAAGCATTCCTGTTGATTTTAAATTGTACTTACAGTATCTATCAAAAAGTAGCTAAACTTGATGTAGGTTTACATAGTAACTTGTTTACCATTAGCTTACTGTGTAAGATATACTAGCCACCTTGCATTCCAGGAATGTCCAACATCACCGTGGATGATTAGATTTAAATATATATATGCTGGTTAGATCAGCAGCTGGAAGGGCAACTTAATCAGTGTTCAGTCACTTTAGACTGAACTTGTTTCTACGGCCCTTAAATTCTATGAGCCAATAGGAAAATGTGTAAATACGTATGCGTGGACACACACACTCTCATGCAAGCGTGTTAATTGATTGCAATGAAACTACTTGCATAGAGGAAGTGCAAGTGCTTACAGAAGATCAGAAACCACATCTAATACTGTTTAGTATTTGAACTTTTCATTTATACAATACAGCTAGAGAGTTATGGTGCTGTAAATAAGTCCAGTCCTAAGGCAGTAGCTGGAAAGACAGCAAATAAATTATTCAAAGAAATGAAAAAGTACATACATACTCTTTTATAATGTATTTCCTACTTTTACTTTTTTTTTTGAGTTAGAGAACAAGATCTGAAGAACATTACATACCACTGCAGTATGACTATATTTGAAATAACTTCCTTTTTGAGATAACTGAACAATTTTTTACATGTTGAGTATAAGTTTTAGTGGTTTTCCTATAGAACACTAATTTATAAGATAACATATTTCTCAAACCACAGAAAGTCTTAACACATATTTTTTCCTCTTTTGATAATTTATTTCCAGTTGGTTTTACTTCCATTTCTTTTCCACTTTGTTTCATTTTGTAGTAGTAGTGACTTGCAAGGAACAAAGTATTAAAAGAAATGCTAACTTAAAAACTTAGAAATATAAGAAGACACTTTATCTCAATCTACACTATAAATATTTTAGTGTTCAAAACACAGTCAAAGCTCCACAAATACATGCATTAAATTTCAATATTACAGCAATATTTAAGGAACTGCAGATAAGAATCTCCTTTGCATCCTTCTTAAATATATATGCTAAATGAACAAAATGGCAGGCTATGGAGAGCTTCACTCTTTTTCTCCTTTGAAGAAGTTTTTGAAAAGTATCCAAAAAAATCCCTGTTAAAACAGTAATCTTGCAGAATGCTTCATCCAGCCTAAAAGTGAGCTGCTGCCAAATGGCATAGCTCTTCTCTCTCCTACTTTCATCTACATGGTCACGTTTTCCTTCTTGAACCAGATCTACCAGCTCCATGAGTGAGTTTGTGGCAACATAAATCTGCTTGCTGGTTTGACGGAAAATGCTTTTTTTCAGGGAGCAAAAACCATTTATCTTCTACAAAATGATCTGATCCATTACATGCAACCATGTAACCATGCACAAAGGCTCTTAGAGTTTGGAAGGGAGAAAAAGAGCAGGACAACTCCTTTCAGCTGCAGATTTCCACAAAGTAAGACCAAGTTTATTGTGATACTGTGGAATAGGTGGACCTAAACAAAAAGTTTGTAAAGTCCTATTGCTAATGCCTAACCCTGATAACATGCAGTCAAAACAAGAGTCTGCATAAATTTACAGGGATGTCTCGATTAGTGGTGTTTTGGTGTTGGGTTGGTTTCTTTTTTTACTTCCTCTTAAAAAAAAAAAGAAAAAGGAATAAGGAGGAAAGGCAACAGTGGGAACCGAGGCAATGAGAATGACTCAAACTACAGAACAAAGCTGAAGAATACAAAACACACAATATAAATGTTGTGCTTGAATGAGCAGTTGACCTAAGTACACCTCACACAGTTATGCCAGCACAGTAGCGGGGGGAGGGAGAATGGTTTACATTAACACTAACATCAAAGAGAAGTACAAGCTATGCCCTGAGGTAGATTCAAAACACAGTCTTGAGACAGATTTAGTGAAATGACTGATTCTAAAGTGGATGGAAAATTGTAAGTGACCAGTAACACACAGCTAAAGTAGGAATTTGGGCAACAAGATGAACAAAGGTGATCAGGCAAAACTTGAAACCAGATGTATAATGGATAACATAAACTTGCTAACAAGGCCTTACTTTTTGGCTGACTACATAATTACAATAGAGTAAAGATAATTAGCTTACAGCCCCAACAGCATAGACATGTCTACAAATTCAGATGCAATTATAAGCTAATGTAGCAAGAAGGGTATGAATTAGCTCCAATGCTGAACTCATGTTAGAAATTTCCTCCTCAAAGGTAAAGCTATTCACAGGGCACAGTCTTGCATTTATTGTAAAGACAGTATCTGGTGGGGAGCCAGCTAATGCAAATTTAGGTCAGAGAAAGGAAGATTAATCATACAACTGCCTCCAAATAACTGTCTAGATATGCCCTGAATTAATATACTCCTTCAGTTTTCACCTAGGATGAGGACGACAGGACCAAAGATTGGATGGCTAAAGAGAGTAGGGGGTCAATGAAATCAATGTAAAGAATACAAGGGTCAGAATAACCACTTTCACAGAAGTCTGAGAGAACTGGCACAGAAATTACAGGTCCAGTAGTAAGCTTTTTGATTAAACTCTCCAGCAAGGAATGACACAATATGACACAGCACCTGTTTTTAAAACCTGGGGGAAGCAGAGCAATCAAGGGAACTGTCCTGGAGTTTAAATTCATATCTGGCATCTAAGCCCAAATTGTCACCTGTAAGAAGTTACATGTAATATATAACAGGTTTCCATAGCTTTTGTTTTGGTTTTGTTTTTTTAACTAACAATTAGAAACATTACTGAGTTCTTGTGTATTTGTTTGTCTTTGCAGTAGCACTCTGGGGGATGCTGCTGGCTATCCACCAGCTCGCAGAGCTGTGCACATTGCAACTGACGTTGAGCATGAAAAAAGACACATAAGAGAAAGTTGGAAGGTTCTTTGCAAGATAAAAGCCATTTTTTCTGGTTTTGCACATGTATAAACTACATACAGTCTTGCTAGCATTATCCTGATAATGATCTGTACTGTTCTTTTTTTCTACAGTATTGTTCTCTTAAATCTCCAGTGTACTGTGCACATGCGCATACACACACACTGCACCATTTACTGATGAGCTCCTCACCAGCTGGAACAAATTAGATCCACCACTGGCAAAAGAGAGAATGTTCACCAAACTGTGACAAGCCTCTACCTGCTCCCCATGAAGGATATCCAATGAACTTGCAATATGACTAAGGAAGTTCCGGAAAGTATTTCAATCACTTGTGTAACTTAGTCCAGGCTCTGTCATGATTCTTGATGAAAACAGGTCATACAAGGAAATCAGAGGCATCAGAAAACAAACACCAAAAAAAAAAAAAAACCCCAAACCCACAAGCCTGTTAATGCAAAGCTGGGAAATAGCTCGGTGCCAGTGGAGCTGTGACCGTGACATTGGGCAATGCCAAAGAAACTGGAAGTCCCACATGCCACATCGCACTGTCTGAAGAAATGTATACTTCACTCACTTCTTCTTAGCCAGTTAATTAACCTTCATGGTGATAGGACGTGAACAGAGCTGGCTAACCTGATTTGGCCAAGACAGACGTAAATGGCATTCATGGCACACTTGAGTAAAAGCCACTGAAGCATCAGCTGATTTGTGTCTTGGTGAGACTTAATGACAGTGCTAAGTGACACGGGTAACACTCCTCAAACTAAGCCCTCTCAGAATGGGCTGTTTGAGTCTTGGTAGGAGCTTGGACTTCAAATGGCCAAACTGGCTCTGAAAAGTCACATTCAAGATATCTACAGATCATGCTACCACACTGTTACTGGGATATTCTTAAGAATGCCATTTTGGGCTGAGGGGAGCAACCTGAACCTCATGATGCCAACTTTAGTGAACCACTGAACACGCAGCCAGTGTTGTGGAAACTCCAGTATCCTTTACCCGTGTGCGTGAGAGGGGGATCAACTTCTTGACTTTGGTAACAGTTGATGGATAATATGAACTGAGGTCAGGATTCCCAGTGCAGAAAAAGGGTCTGCCTGACCCTTTTCCAAATGTCCCCTGAGAGCTGCAAGGTTCACAAATAGGATGGCATTGGTAGGGATGGGGAAATCAGCCATTGATTGGACCAGAGAAGAAGTTCTGGAATTGTCATCTGGCAAAGGTCATAAGCTCAACTGAGACGCAGAATTAAAGATCCCATTGACTGAAGCAGAAGTGGCAGAGCTGATTCTGATCCTCTTTTTTTAAGCCTTCAGTAAGGCACTGGTAGACCTTGGACTTGATGTACTTTTCACTATGCAATACAAGCACTTTCAATCCTCAGGCCACAAACTGTACCAGTCAGGAACAAATTAAGCCACAGGTCAACACAAAAAAAAGGAAGGTAAAAGACAAAAGTATTCATGCCTGACAGTAAAGGCAGTAAGGTTTAAACACAAAATATTGTTAAGAAACAGTAAGAATACTCAGAAAAGTAAGAGCATTAACAGCAACCAGAAAACAAGACTGAATAGCTAAGGCTGCCAGTGACAATGATACAACAAAACATGTCAATTCTTATGTATGAAACAATGGATATGGGGCAAAAGTAATCAATTTCTATAATGGGCATGAAACAAGCAAACCTTCATAGGACTGCTAAGGCTCTGTCCATCATGGTGTGCATTTGGGCAATAACTCAATATAACATGGCAATGGAATTTATTAATGACAGAAAGCTGGGAGACCCTGTCAATATAAAGCTTTGTAATATCATACAAAAACTGGATGACCTTGAGGATTACAGCAATGAAAACAGATCAAATTCAACAGCAGAAATGCAAGGTCATGCACTTATGGACTAATAATATTTCTGCCAAAGGATGGGAGTGACAGCTGGAAATACCACAAAAGGAGAAATACTAGGACACAGTCATTGATCGCAAAGTGACTGTAAGGTCTAAATCTGACACTGCTAGGAAAATAAGCACATATAAACTTAGAAATTTTCAAGAGCAATTTTTGAGAGAAATAAGGAAGTGCTGTTCTACAAAGCCATACTGAGGTTTCATCTGGAGTTATATACACCTTTGACCAAACATTTTCTAGAAAGATTTGTTCAAGCAGGAACAGGCAGAGAGAGGGGTCCTTGCTGGAGAACAGAAGAACTATCTTACGAAGGAGAAACACTGCACAAGGCAGTGTCATACAGAGATACCCAGTTCAGGTACCAGAAATAGTCTGGCCATGTTATTAGAACATTCTGTTCACGATAGTTATCCACACACAGAGAAAATATATAGGGTAAGGTAATCTGACTTGCTCGGGCTAAAATAATGAAGGGATGGAACATCTCCTGAGATGTAGAGAAGAACTATGACAAATACGCAAAAAAGAAGACATAGAGAAGACCTAGTTATGCTATGCTACAGCGTTGACACACACAAAAAAATAAGTACACCCAAAAATTCCTACCACAACAACAACAACAAAAAGGAATAAAATTATTTAGCTAAAAAGCTACAAAAGAGTTTCTTACAGTTTGATCAACAAAGGTCTGGAGTAGCAATGGGAGCAATGCTTCATTTTGGTGCCATTCAAATGGTCTTCAGAAAAATGCGTTCAAAATGTACACATATTGTTAGCCTATTCAAACCCCATCAAAGCCAAAGAGGTCTGTTAACCTTACACAATACACACATAAAATCTCAAAAATCTACTTTATCTGTTCTGAATGATGATGCAGAAGAGACCAAAGAAGTAAAACTTTGATGTGTGATTAGAAGAGGGTCATCTTTTTAACTAGTAACAGACTTAAAGAGCCCCCGTAACAGCCAGATTAAGCCATAAGCATAAAACA
This sequence comes from Pelecanus crispus, assembly GCF_030463565.1. Taxonomy (NCBI): domain Eukaryota; kingdom Metazoa; phylum Chordata; class Aves; order Pelecaniformes; family Pelecanidae; genus Pelecanus; species Pelecanus crispus. The sequence goes on along the minus strand of NC_134643.1, from coordinate 62,839,385 downwards.
CCTGTGTTCCAAAGATTTGTTTTCCTTTTAAAATATTTAAAACATGTATCTGAAGAGGAAAGGGGAAGAGAAAGTTACTCACAGCAGTTGACAGCCGGGATGCCAAGGTCATTTCCAAATTTCCTTTGAGACCAAGAAGTGCAGGAACCAAGATAAAAACTTCAGTAACATTCTTGAACACATCCCAGTGCTATTTAAAGGATATAGTGGGAAAAATTCACTTGAAAAATTCTATTTAGACCATCTGCAAAGTATTCAAAAAATTCTGTAACTCATAACTTAAGCCTCTTAAAAAATCAGTATTTTTATATTGCATCTAGAAGTCTAAAGCCAGAACTGTTATCTATCTAGATGAAACAGATTTATGACTGCATACTACTACTTCAAAGATGAGAATACCAAAAGTAAGAGATAGAAAACTTGGTCTTAAAACAAACCTAGTTAAACAAGATGTCATTAATTTGAAGAGGGATTTTTAATAACTTTAAAATAGCACGAGGTGCTATGACTGCTCTTGAATTCTGCTCTTAATTTACAATAATATTTTCATCATTTCCCTTCCAGCTATGTAGAAACCTCACATAAAACCAGCAAGGAATTAGTTGTCAAAGGGACAGAGACTGTAAGTGAAAAAAGATTCTCTTAATTCGTTTACTTCTAAGTGTGAAATTTAGAAGAGTACAGTTTTCAAAAACCCAGATTTTATAAAGCAAACACAAACTCTCCCATAAGTTTTTGTCTGTGATGAGTTCTCAGCACAGAAATGCTGTGCTACTTTATATGTCTGTCAATCCATGTATTTAATTGGTAATCATCAACTTTAACTAAACTAAAATAACAAAACTGTAAATTATCTTTATATTCAGGGATTTTAAATTATTTAAATTACTAATTTAATTTAAAAGAAAAAATCAGTTCTCAAATGTAAACAAGAGCTGAGAATTTCCTATATGTGAAGTTACATAAGTATTTACTACTGGGAAAGAATAGCCATGAAATGGTTTGTAAAAAAACAAGCTTAGAATGCTTTGTTGTCTTCAAATTTTCATTTTCAAAACATGTTCTGTCACATTTCAATATCCTGTTGACATCACAGTTTAATGTTTAGTTTAAGGTGAAAAAAGGTGGTACTGACACTAGCTATTTATTTTTGCCTTTGTGTCACATCTCTCTCACACATGGTGAGCCAGACTGGGAAACCAATAAAGATTAAAAGTAATATAGAAGGAAAAATCAAGATATATCTCAATCCAGCTCAAAAAACAGCTACACAAATACTGACATTCCCTTAAGGGAAGGAAGGCAAGGTGAAATATTGGGTTGGAAGCCAGTAGGAGCCGTAGGCACAACTGCCTCTTTTGGCTGATCATTGTGCTGTATCATGAAGTAAATTATGTATTAACAGAATACAAACAAAGCATCTGTACAAAGAATAAATTGGTAAGATGTAAATGAACAAAGCACAAGATTGACATAAAACAGTGCAAGGAAGCAGTAAAGTTTGCATGTCAATTTTTATTTTCCTTTTTCTTGATGTATAAAAGTGTCTTTTCATTGCAACGGATTGAAGTCCAAGCTTCCTTTACTCTCTCAAGATTTTGAGTGACAAAGATGGTCCCCTCCTACTCCTCTTTAAATTAACTTTGTAAAATCTTTAAGTGTAGCTAAAGAAAACCCTAAAGCTGAATCATAGAATCGTTTAGGTTGGAAAAGACCTTTAAGATCATCCAGTGAAACAAAACAAAACAAAACAAAACAAAAAACAGATTAATTTCTCTACTGCCTTTCAGTTTGGATATTTTTTGAATAATTTTTTGTGAATCTACACATACAGGAAGAGAGAACCCATGAGGTTTGTATTTATAAGAAATTTCTGGTTTTTAAAAAACAGAAATTAGGTAGGAAATAAAAGTAAATATAGACTTCAAAATACAAAGAGAAGGCAAGAAAATAGGCTAGTCCAATAAACCTTTCTTAACCATTACTTTCTCCAGAATTTTCTTTAAATATACTGCACAAAGAATTATTTCATAGGCAACTGTTACTTCTAACCCCACTGAAATGCTGCTGGCATCTACAACTGTGTTAAGCTAAAAACCAGTCCTAAAAACATTCCATATCAGTAGGGTCTTAGCGATACAGTACTCCAACACAGGTTTTAAAAATATTATTAAACTTAAATCTTAAAATTCAGAGAAAGTTCTATTTTATCTTAACCCTGAATAACTATCATCAGTTAAATCTGCAACCACAAACCATGCTAATCTGGCTTCTCTTCATGTTTGTAATTCCGAGTGTTCAGTATACCTAATGTTATATAAAAAAGTCATTTACATACACCTGAATATTCAAAAAAGCTCTCAATCACTTCATATGAATTTCATATAACATATGAATATAATGCACATTTTCATATACCATATGCATTATTATGGACCAAATCTACACAGTATTTCAGAAATTGCATAGACTCAAAGCACACAAGAAGATGAGACAATGCAATAAATTCTTCTAATCTTTTTAAACTCCTATGTGTTGTGGCATCACGGTTACTTACAACTTCCACTTGACTACATATACATTTACCAGTGTCAACAGAATTTTGCATCATTACTATATTTCTATCCTTAGTTAAAGCAGAAGGTAACAGTTTTATTCACCAGCTTACTGTGGCTAAGCGACAACACTTACCAAGACTTGAATGACTCCAAATTAAACATTGGAACTGTTTAAGATGAGGCTTGGGGAAAGAAGTAGCAGAACCATACACAGACCTAGTTACTCTTCAATATTGTAAACATCTACAATATCACACGTTAGAATTATAAACCCCACAGACTATCTGTTAAAAAAAGTATCTTCCAAAGCAAATACCAACCTGTACAATATCCAAAACCATGCCAGCAGAAACTGTTCCAAATCCTGCTAGCAAAAAAGGTACAAGTATCTGTAATGCCATAATACTACTAGATTCTTTGGGTTGTTTTCTACTCCCTTCCACAATGATATCTTCATTACCGTCACTAGATAGGTTGTCTTCCTGCAACATGGCATCTGTTTCTGAAGTGTCCATTCCATCACAGTAATTATAACTGGTAAAATCACCATATTTAGGGCTACAGCTAGATGGGCTGTGTCCATTACTACCATGAAAACTTGGTTCAGAGAAGTGATGGTACTCTGTGTGTTGTTCAGACCTAACATTAAAATTGTGGCCTGCCTGTTGCAATCCATCTTGCCAGACACCATTCACTTTTTTGTGTCTTTCATCCTGGTTTATTTGGTAAACAACAGGAACCATACTCAAAAGCAGTCTCAAAAATTTATCGGACTGAATTGTGTTAAGATTTATGGTCCAGTTTACAAAACCTTCTCTGTCATGAACTTTGCTATTTGTTTTGGAGATGGTAGATCTGCCTTTACAGTTAGTCATAGTGCTACAGAAGTACAGGTTGAAAAGCACTTTGTTCTTCAGATGTCAGTGAAGAAATCTTGTAGATGAGTCATCAAGTGCCACACTTGGTGATTTTAAAACAGATAAACCAAAGTGATCCTTTTTTGCATGCAAAAATGTTTTTTCATTGATCTTGGATCTTCAACAATTCCGTAAGCAAAACTGGATCTGCAAAAAAGTAAAAAGTATATATTCAAGCTTTAAAATATTTTAACTCTACAGAAAACACAAGATACTGGTTTAAATTTCCAGACCACCCAGTATCTTTCCAAAGCAAGTATTTGTAGAAATGCCAATCTCCTCCAACATTCAACTGCTTAAATTGAAAGAAATTAGAAGGTAAAAAGGGAAAGTTGGTGGGTGAGGAAGTTTCACAAACCAGTGTACTTTCCAGTGAAAGAAAGAGACAGCAATGTGGACTGTAAGTGAATTGGTGAGGGCCTAACTTTTGCCTTTTTAAAGCCCAGGAAGTCAAAGCCTTCAGACAGATACTGCGTGTAGTCCTAGACTTCCAGTGGCCTTGAAAGCAGTAGCTCCACAGAGAAACGTATTTCTGCAAGGCGCAAGGGTCAGGACAAATGGGGCCCACATGATGCACTGTGGGGCCACTGTTGTTCCTCCCACTCTATGCTAATGGCAAGGAGAACAGAAAAAATAAGGGAAAAAAACCCTAACTTTCAAAACACTATCAGAGGTGGTAAGCCCAAAGCAATATTCTGGGTGGCAAAGGCCTTACGTGTTGACAGTCCCTGCCCTCCATCCCCACAAAAAGATGACAAACCAATACTGATACATACAATTCAAAAGCACGTCAATTTAAAAGCAGAGTAACTGAATTTTCTCTGAAGCAAGCATATAAATTATGTTAAATATAAAGAGCTACTATATACATAATAAAACTGGACTTTTTTTCATAAAATACTACAATATCAACGAAAGGAGACAGTAATGAAATTCAGACCAATTAGTCTAAATATTTTACATTGGTCTAATTTAAAAATAAACCTGCAGTGTTATATTCATAAATATGGCATATTAAAATTTAATGCAAATTAGAAAAAATGTTAGGAGTTAGGATAATTAAAACAAAGATATTAAAAACCAGATTTTAATTTAATTTTGCATGAGGTGTAGGTTGCAGATATTTCCTGAAAGACAGGTTATTCTTATGTCTAGTAACCACTAAAATGTAATTATTTGATCAATATTAACACTTAATGTGGTCAGTTTGTTTTGCTTTCTTCAAATCATGCAAATACAATATATTTTTTATGTTTAATGTGATTTAATGTGCATTTGTCTCTATTTTGAAATTTCCATTATGGTAGAAAATTAAACAATTATATATTGGCAGCCTCAAGTCATTTGACATTTCCTCCATCAGAAGCCACTTTCCTCTTTTTCAGTTTTCACGTTGTGATAATAGTTACGGTAATTTACTGAAGGAAAAACATTTTCATTTGACTTGAAGCTTTGTTGACTTTGGTATTTATTACTAGACTCCATGAATACAGGTAAATGATTGGCATAATCAAAGAAACAAAGGTCAGGCAGGTCCAGCATGATGTGGGATAACACAATTCCACAAGCTCAAGACACTGTATCTAGGCAAAGCTGGGAAAACATATTTTTACAGACTGCAGGAAATAAAAATAGTTTAGGGTTAGAGGATTTTTAATCTATTTTTCCTAAGACAACAAGGTTCCTAAGATCATATCATTTATGTTATGATCCCTATACTTCCCCTCCCTCCGTTTCAACGTTTTTAAGTCATCCAATATTTCTGGAGCAATTTCAGATAGACTTGACAGAAAGTAGAGATGTCAAGCTTTTAGTAACTAATGGCCTTGTAAGAGATCCAAATTTGTGCCCTTGCTGTAAGGCATCCTCATATATTAGTTAGGATAATTCACTCATATACAGCCACAGCAAATCCACTTCAAAAGTCCTGCTGGTCACAGAATTACCTGGTTTGGTTTTGTAAGTGAAGAGAAGACTCAGACACAACATGAAGATTTTCCCTCTGTCAATGGCTTTAACCAAGCCAGCTCTGACCAAGAAGTAAATATGTAAAAAATGGCAATGGAGTTTATTGCTTGATTTACAAAAAAGTCAAGTTTTGCAAGAAAAAGCAATCTTTTTTCCACAAGACCAACAGAGGAATTTAAGTAACCAAGATTCCTGCAATATCTTTTGCCGCTCTGTAGCGGATTGTGCTATGTTAAACCTTTTAGCGTAAGTGCATAAAAACTCCTAGGCCTCAATTCTGGTTTCCATACACTTTAATTACGAGTAACAAAACAACTTTTGCTGCTATCCCAGAGGAGCTCTAACCACAGGCCAAAATGGTGCTCTGTTAAGTGCTACAGAAAGACAGAACAAGAAGAGATAATTTTGTTTCTTCCTGACCCAAAGGTGGCATTATCTAAGTAAAAGAAACGGTGTGTAAAAAAAGACAAGCAGAAGCAGATGTATCATTAAAATAGCAAACTAACTATTATCAATTTCTAAGACAACAGCAAAGAGCTTTATAGAAGGATTGAGAGGAACAAAAGAGAAGAGAAGTTCATGGAAGCTGAGGAAAATTAAAATTTCAGGAAGGGGGTAGCCTAGGGTGCTGAAGGTTGGCAACTGATGTATGACAACGGGAAGTGGTACATTACTTATGAAGCTTGCAGAGGGAAAAGCTTTGGATCACTTTAGCTGGCTGAGTTTCAGCTGGTCACAAGAAACATCTAGATTAGAGAAACTTTATGATAGAATTCAAGAATGGGATGTAGAATTAAGAAGTAAAAGTGTCTGTGATGAAAGACACATACTTAGACCCACAGCAACCTCAATGGATTTTTTTGAGGGTGGTGGTATTTTTTTTGAGAAGTGGAGAAGTAACAAATGAAGGATTTTATTTCACTCACAGGAAAATACATTGAGAAAATTTCCCAATAGCTTTAACAAAGCAGAGTCTGGCTCTCATTGTGATTTCTCTAGTCACATCACCAGAGTGCTAGACCAGTGACTCACGGAAATTATTCACTAGTATGGAACCCTGGCCAAAAATATATGGGTTAATTATCCATAGTTTTCTAACATATGGAATTTTTTCCTTAAGTTTTTACTGTCTTCTTTTTAAGACACAATTCTTCTGGGAATATTGTGGTTTCACTTAGTATGAGAAAGTGTTAACAAATAGAAATAGCACTTAAAACTAAAAAAAAGAGGAACAGAAGAATAATTTGGTTGACTAGCAAGTTACAAAGGAAGGAAGAGGTTGGCATGGACGGCTAACAGTTGAAACAGTACAAAGCAGTTTGGATGACATTCATTTATGTTTTTCCTACCAAAAAGGCTTGGAATGACAAAAAGTGAGCTAATGATAAATGCTGAAAATAGAGAATTTAAGAAGACAAATTGAAAAATGTACTATACAGTGAAGAGTAATTACTTCCTCAGAGCATACAGAGAGGAGATAACTATGAAGCGTTCTGTAACTATTCACTTCTAAAAACCTGTTCCAACAAAGATAATTTTCCAAATGTCATCTGATGCAATAATTTTATCCTGAGTTACGGGATGCTAATATTGCTGTACTTTTACAGGTTTTTTTGTACCTACAAAATGCAGCAAACCATCTAAGGAACAGTATGATCTCAGGGACAAGAACTCCCTAAGAAGCTTTATCACTGACAAGAACAATGCCAATTTTGTTGTGTTGTCTAGAAAAGATATAGCCAGCTAAAGAAGCAAGCTCTACTTGAGTAACTCAAATGAGGGAAAGGAGGTGAAAATCTCAAAAATCCCATCCCCAGTTTCTGTAGAAATAGGAGATAAGTCAATCTGGTTTCTTGCCATATGATCAGGAAGTCACAGAGAAAGGTGAAGTACTAAAAAAATGAAAAGAGAGAGACAAAGATCCTTTGAGAAGCCAGGAAGCAGCCTCAGATTTATCCTACCTGGCATGTTATATATGAAATGAAAGGACACCTTGTCTTTGTCCCTACAAGCGAAATAATGAGCTATGCCCAGACTATAAATATAATAATTTCCGTTTCTTTATTGTCTCCTCAGTGCCTACTTTTAATAGTTTCTTCTTCCCTTCATACATTTTATAATACACAACAATTACTGTGTATTATTCACCTCTCTTTCTCAGTCCTGCAAACATACACAAACGGGAAATACAGCCATACCCTGCTGTTTGCTGGATGTGTTCCTGAAAAGAGAGACACTTAGCAATCCAGTGGACAACAAACCAATTTCCCCCATAAGAATTAATACAATTGATGCATACAGCAATTTAAAAAATACACACAGAGACAGTATATAGGATGTGGAAAATGGAGAGGCAGAAGCAGATGATGTGGAAAATAGACAGGACCATGAGCTGGAAAAGATGCTGACTTTTGGAAATAAGACAGCTGCTTTAGAAAAATCTCAGATACTTCAGCTATGAAACTGAACACCTGATCATTATCACATTTTCCCATCCTTTATCTTTGATTGGCTTGATTGGTCTTGGTTCATCTGAGGAAGATGAAGATGACAAAGAAAATGTAACTGTTCAGGAACAGGCAGCAAGAACGCTCTTCATTATTACCCAAACGAATTGCCAACATTGTTTCAGACACACTCATGATTCAGTTCTCAAGAGCATGGGAAGGAGATGCTTCTTCCATACTTTTCTACGGTTTAAAGAACATCCAGCGCTAGCAGGATTGAAGGACTGGATTCTACAGCGAAATTTGATCATTTAGTGATTCGACTGCTGATAGTTTATTTAAAGCATGAAAACATATTAATTAAACCACCATGCTTTTTGAAGTACCTTCAAAAAAAAGGGAAGGGGGAAGAATGGTGAATACGCAAGTATGAAATTTTTGTAGAGTCAGCATTATGACAGGCTAAACCAAATATTTATCAAAGTCTAAGTCTAGGAAAATTAAATTCTTTCAGAGTTTAGCTAACAAAACCAAAAGATAACGCTTATCTAAATAATACTGAGGGCTTTCACAGGATCTAAATCTAACCACGTCATAGTCAAAACCCGTTTTTCCTAACAGCTGCAAACATTTTTTACAGGTAATCTTTTAAAGCAAGAATAAACTCTACATTGCACTTCTAAGTAGTCTACAATGAAACACAATAGCTTAAACATGCCTGCCTGAGAAACACCTCTCAGTACAAGAACAAGCCTTGGAAAGGGATATTCAGGAAAGTGATATGAAACATTAATGAAATACTGAGCTTTAATATTTTGCCATAATAAGCAAATATGAAGCTGGATTCTTTTCTGGCTTCAAAGATGAAGCCAGTCTCTTTTCAGTGAAAGGATGAGAGGCAGTAGGCACAAACTGAAACACAGGAAATTCCATTTAAACATAAGAAAAAGCTTTGTTTTACCATGAGGGCGGCTGAACACTGGTCCAAACAGGTTATGGACTCTCCATCCTTGGTGATATTTGAAACCTAACTGGACATGGCCCCAAGCAACCTGCTCTACTTGACCCTACACTGAGCAGAGGTGGTTGACTAGACCATTTCCAGAGATCTCTTCCAACCTCAACAATTCTGAGATTCTGTGAAGTTTGAAATGTGAGATTTTGGGGAACTTTTTAAAGTTCAGAATAATATTTACACAGGTGATACAGGGATCTGTACAGTCTCTTCTCCACTTCTGTGTCCTGCATACCTAGAAGTTCCCAGTATTGCACTGACATCCGTATCACAGCTGTGGCTACTCATTCACATCGTTGTATCCTAGTGAACGTATCAGCAGAAAGTGAAAGCTATATCATATCGCCCTAGCACATACAGAGAGTAAACAAACAGACTGTATTATCATTAACCATTTTGTAGAATCCGGAACCCAAGGTGGTGCATTGGGCTAAGATTATTTATACCAGATACTTAATGCTTGGTATTAATGACTGGCAAACATGCTGAAAATTAACAAATGTTGCAAGCAAAGCAGATATATGGGCATCACATACCATTTCTTAAATATTATGCAGTAAACTGGTTAACATGGTATTTATTGTATGGCAGTTGCAGGCTAAATCAATCGCAAAAGAAACAAAAGAAAAAATAATGAGAGGGAAAAACAGATCAAAGAATCTCCAGATGCCTTCTTGAATATAAGACACTGAAAGAGCTGCCAGCCTCAGGCTCTGTTTTCAGACAAGTTCGAGACTGCTGCATTCCACTTCCTGAACACGGCAGCTTTCAATTTTGGCCCCAAGGAAGAGAAAAGCAGCTGTCAGAAAAAGATTTGGTTTGCCTCTGTACTTTTAAGGCAACTCAATTAGAAGAGACCAAAACAGAGCCAGAAACAGGGTAGCAAGGCTGTGAAATGTGGTCAGGTTGTAAAATCACCCAGATGGAATACCAACACAAAAAATACCAGGCAAATCACATCCAGCCCATCAAAAGCAGGTGGGAAAGTTTGAAATGTAAAAGATAATGCAGTCCTATAGATTAGGTAACCAATAGGTACTGACCAGGATGAGTCCTAACTGTACTATTTGGGATCCTGATTACAGGTTTCTACTGTCATCACCAAGGAGGGATGAATTGCTTATTAACTTAGGCACTAGGCTACAAATTTCACATTGGTTTTTTGTGGATAATATCCTAAGGTATTTGAAAAGAAAGTGATACACTGTTATTTTTCCTTCTGAAGTGTCTACCAGTCATACTGTAGTATTTATGGTTCCAGTTTCACAATCTCTCTAAGGCAGTGTATGTAGGGAATGCTGCCAAAACAGGTCTTCCCACCTGCTCTCACCTTTTTACCAGCATTACCAAACTGGTAAAGTGCGGATATAACTTAGGATATCTACTAAAGCCTGCTCGGACTCTACTTAGAAAAGATACATGAGCAGGCTTTTTTCAGGTATTTATGTTTTGTTCCTGACACTGAGACTAAACAATTACTTAATTTTATATGTTCCATTCATCAGAGCCTGGCTAATGTACTGTGGTCTATAATCTAGGATCAAATGTGAGTGAAGAAGACTCACAACTGCATCCTGGACAGCATGGGGGTAGGAAAAAGAAATCATAATATTCACTGAAATTAGAGAGGCACAGCTACTGCTTGAACTTAATTGAGAATTAATGACAGAGTAGGAAGTAGAGTAAATCACAAAAAGCTCCTATGTTTTGGTGGAAAAGTATGGAAAGAGCACGAATGTACCACCACTGTTAATCCCAATGCTTGTAAACAAAAAAAGATGATCTTTGAAGTCTGTATGTGCGCTGTTCACATACAGGTTCCACGCTTGTCTAGCGACCGCATCTGCGGTGGCAGATTCTGGCATATTTTCACAGGTGCAAAGGTGGGAGCAGAAATGCAAGCGTATACGGATGTACAGAATAAGGGGAACGTGCCAGGGAATAAGGGCCACGGGAAACGCTGGGCAGCTCTCGTGCACGCACAGGGAAACCGAAGAAAAGGCTCATTGTCCAGGCTACCTGGAGCAGTAATTACGCGCACATGACGGAAAGAGCTGCGGGGGTTTGAGGAGCGCAGGGTACCGGGGCGCGGGCGGCCTTACCGCTCTTCAGCATCCGTGGGCCGGGCGCAGGACACCCGGGCAGGCCGGCGACGAGCGGAGCCTGCCCTGGCGCCGGGGGGCGGCTGCTGGGCGCGGGATGCGGCTGGAAGGAGGGCGCAGAGGGAGGCTGCGAGGACGGGCGGCGGTCTCGGGGCCCGGAGTATTGGGGGCGGCGAGCCCCAGCGCACACGGGGGAAGCCGGCCGGGGCCAGGGCCGGGGCCGGGCGTGGGAGGAGGACGGGCGGCCCCGTGTGCCCCGCAGCCCCCGGGCCGCCCGCGGCATTTGGGGTGGGGCAGGCGCATGAGCTCCCCGGGGGCGCAGCGCCTGCAAGGCGGCGCCTGGCAGCTCCGCCACTCGTCAGGAAACTTTCCCGCCCGCCGCCTCCCTCGCCCCGGGGCGGCAGGTCGCCGGCCCGCCCCGGCCCCTCTCCCCCGGCTGGCGCCCACCCCCACCCCCGCCCCCGCCGCGCCCTCGGGCCGCGCCTTCCCCTCACCTGGGCGAGGGCGATGCCGGCAGCGGCCCGGGGTCCCGCTCCATCGCTGCGGTGGGCGGGGAGGGAGCAGCCCGGCGGCGGTGACAGCTCCGGAGCTAGGTGAGCGCCGCCGCCACTGAGCAGGCGCGGAAGCGGCGGGAGGGCGGGCAGCCCCCGCGATGATGTGGCCCGCGATGCGCAGCAGCAGCCGCCGCCGCCGCCGCCGCAGGCCGCTCTGACCCGGCGGCGGGCGCGGGAGGGGCCGAGCGCCAGGGGCGCGAGCCGCCGTCAACCGTCGCCAACCGTCGGCCTGCGCCGCTGAGGGGAGAGGACGGGACGGGACGGGGCGTGCCGTGCCGTGCCGTGCCCGCCATCGCTCACAGCCCGGCCCGACGCCCCCGGGCGAGCTCCGGCCGCCGGTCACCCCGCCGCCGCCGCCGCCGCCGCCGCCTGGGAGGGGCGCTGAGGGGACGGCGGGGGGCCGCTGCCGCCGCCTGCGAGGGCCCCTGAGGGGATGGCGAGGGGGGACCCGCGGGCTTCCCCTTGCCGCCGCGCCTTCTCCGCCCCCTCGGGCAGCCCGGTGCTCGGTGGCGGCACGGGGCGAAGCCGGGCCCCCCGCCTTGCCCCCCCCAAAACGGCCCGGCTGACGCTCCCCAGCCTGGGAGAACAAAAGGCGAGCGGGGAAGGCGCTCCCCTGGCAGGCGGCGACGGTGCCTTTGCTTCCACTGGCAGAAGCTTTCTTGGCGACGTAGCGCCAGAGTCAGCGTTTTGTAGTGGCACCAGAATGTCAGCTACTAAGACATTTTCGTTCTTCCCTGCAGCTTGGCTGAAAATAGCTTCCTCAGAAACCTATTTTTTAAAGTTTTTGGTCAGTTGGAATATTCTTGTGCTTGCCCAGCTAGTCTGTGCACCCTACGTGCAACACCGAGTGCTTACGTGTAAGTTTGGGAGTAATTCCCTTGAAATCAGCTGCCTGTGTCTAAATACTGATTAACAAGGCCTTTCTGGGCCTTGTTAATCAGTCCTCAAAACTCTTGCTTTGAGACACGCTTTATATTAATATGTTAAAATAGTCAGGCCAGCTAAATTTGTGCAGTTGTTATCATTACTAGCATTATTCCTCGATTGTTGCTCGGCCCTTGAAAGTAGCGAGGATGCCTTAAGTGAAAGGTGAAAGGGAAGAAAGAGGAAGAAAAGAGAATCGGGATTTAATGATGGTGACAGCAGCCAAGTCTACAGCATCTCTTTTCCTTTGTATAGACAGAACAAAAGACAGCATGGGCAAGTGACCAAGTGTCTGCCCTGCGCTGGGGCTAGCTGCTGTGGGTAGGTGTGGAAAAGCTGAAACTTAAGTGCAGGAGAGTGCATGTGCAGGACTGGGGCCAAAGCAATCCCCACTACAGTAGTGAATTAGACAGCACCATCTTCAACTCTGAGTCGATACTGCATTAAATGAATGAAGCAGCCCAAACCTCAAGAGCTATTAATTCAGTGGTGAATGCTATCTCAAGCCTGAATTTATTGGGAATTTGGGCTACAGATGCTGTTGTCCCCCTACCCTAGTAGCAACCATGTATATCCATGCCTTGTATGTGCTCGCATGGCACACAGTTTGGATATGTAGTTGGGCTGCCTTGCAAAGCAGATAGAGATCGCATCTGCCTCTGTTGCCAGCAGGTTAGACTATAAACCTGAGGTTTGGGAATAGCACCTGAGGGTGCTATTTCTGGCTTTTCTAATTGCTTATCTGGTGATCTTGGGGAATCATTTCATCACTCCCTATTACAGGTTCCTCGACAGTATTATGCCCCTCCCTCCACTGAAATCACATAATACCCGTGGATTCAATATGTTATTTGAGGTCCATGCACTGTTATTTTGGGCTGTGTGCGATTGCAGAAAGACTTTTTGAAATAATTTTTTCTTTTTTTTTTTTTTGTGGCCCACGGCTAAAAAATGTCAGTCTTCGAGATTTTTCAGTCATCAAAGCTAGCAATAGGATTTTTCTGGGAAACGGAAACCCCAGAGCACAGCTGAGCAGAAAGGCGCAAACCAGGAAACCAGGTAGCAAATTTGGTGGAACGCTGCTGGTGCTGCAGGTTGGCTGGGAACGTGGCAGAGGATGCTCGCTTGGGCCAGTCTGTCAGGAAAACAACGGCGCGGTCTCTCGCATGAGGCCTTGCGGAAGGTTTGCGTCTTACTCCTTTGTATTGGTTAATTCTCAGGCCCTGGGATGTGGGTGGGTTGTTTTCCTTGTGTTCTTTGCAACGAGGGCATAGAAACACCGCTTATCTGATTACTACTGTTTCTCATTTTTGGCTTGGACTTCCGTCTCCTCTCTCATGAACCGTTCAGTTCTCTTTTTACAGTTTTCACATTGCCTAGGTTATAAACAGATAGGGACGGAAACGGTAGAACAAATCTTGAATAACAGGTTGACCAACGTCGACTGAACTTGACGGTTGCGTACGTTTCTTTTCCAAAAGATAATTAAAATTCCCTCGGGGTCTGAAATTTCATTTTAGGCGCATTTGTCAAATTCTGATAACGAAAAAGGGACAGTTTTCAAAGAAGAGCCGCTGCTGGCAGGCGCTCGAGTAGTGCTACCTGCTTGCAGCTTGGTTTCACACTCCCGTTTCTCCCCCAAGTGACAGGACGGACTTTTCAGGCCAAATCGTTTCATAAAGAGTTTACATTTTTTCTTTTTCCCCCTTGTAACCTGAATTATTTTCCTTTCTGCACCGTTAAGCCCAGGTGTTCGTGCCGGTTACCTGACCGAGCGGCGCTAATGGCGCAGCGCGAAGGGCGGCGGTGACGCCGCGAGGCGCCTCGCCCTGCCCGCCCGCCCGCCGCGGCCTCGGGGCGGCTCTGCACCTCCCGCCCTCCAGGGGGCGCTGCGCCGCGCCTGCTGCGGCAGGGCGAGCGCCCGCCCGCCCCGGAGCTGCTTCCGGTTCGGTGGCGCATGGCGGGGGCCGGCGGAGCGACGGGGCCGGCCGCCTCTCGGGAGCTGCTGGCCGTGGGGCGCAGAGGAGGTGAGCGGCCCTTGCGGGGAGGCGGCGGGGAGCCCCGCGGCCGATAGGCGCGGCGCCGCTCTCCAAGCTGAGCTGGGCCTCCCTCCCGCTCGCCTTTTCGGCCGGGACCGGCGCGGCGGGGCTCAGCCCGGCCGCCCCCCAGGCCGGGAGGTTGGGGAGAGGCGAGCCGGGGAGCGGGGGGGTTGGCTCGGCTCGGGCCCGCAGCGGTGGGCTGCCCCAGGGAGGGGGCTTTTCAGCCCACTTGGCTGCTAGTACTCCACCTTTTATTGCATCTCGCGTGTTCTGAAGAGCTGCCGTTTTCCCGGGTACTGCTAGCGTAGTACGAAGTAAATACGGGGGAGTGGGGAGGGAACCCAAAACAAACGTTAAATTAGTATCGAGAGTCGTAACAGCATTTCTGTGAGGACAAAAAAAAAAATGTTAAAAAGAAATAAAGCTTCATTTTAGTTAGTGGTAAGGGGCTGATGGCTGTGTTGGCCGTCATAAGAACTAACTTGTCTAACTAATGCAGTTTCCCCACATCATTTGGATTTTACGATGCTGCTCTAGAAAATACTTATTTAGGTCATTAGCACCACCGTGCGTGGCCTGCTCTCACTGATCACCACCACAGTCACGCACATGAGGGAAGGGATTTAAATCAGTGTAACTAACACGTGTTAGCTGTTCCCTCACTATGTTTTGCTGTGGGTTATTGCAGGTAGTTTCTCTGTGCATCGATATCTGTTGCTAAATAAATCTTTGACAAAAGACTTTAAAAACAGTGGCAGCCTGTACAAAGTGACCTGCTGGGTAAGACCAGTGGTGCGTATAACCCAGTATTCTTTTTTCCAACTTCAATAGCAGATGATAATTACAGAGAACTTGTTAGTTTGAGCACTGTGTGCTCCCCATTCTTGTAATTTGCCCGGTATCTGCAATTGTAGGGGTAGGGATGCTAGCGGGTATGTTCCTGCTCAGTCCTTTTAGTATCTGATTATGACTGCTGCCCTGAATTTGTCTAATACTGTGTTGAACCTGCTGATCCGCCTGCTTTCACAGCCTCTTGTGGTAGCAAGTTCTAGACATTAAGTACCTGCTACGTACAGAAGTACTGAGATGACCACCCCAACCAGACATCAAGAAACAGTATTTGCAGAAAAGCAGAGTGGAATTCCTGGAGGCAGAGACAGTTGAATCCTCATTTTTAGTCTTGTTGTAGAAAGGTGGAAAAGTAGCAGCAAAAAGAGAGCCTCACAGTTAAAATGTGACATTTGTGGTTGACATAGGTAAACATGCAAATACTTGTTTGTTTCCAGGGCTGGAAGAAACTTTGTTGATTAGTTCAAAATGTAGCAGTAAGAAGGCCACAACTTTGCAGACAGTTAGGATCCCAAGGAGTAATGGTAAGTAGGGCTTTGTTATTGGAACAGTGTCAGGTAGTAGGTAACATATTTGATACAACTTTTGCTTCAGTGCTTTCCTCGCATTAGTAAAGTGACAAACTCTTGTATTTGTTTTCTACCAGTGCTAGGTCCTCCACTGCAGTTGCACATCCCACAGGTTAATCCTGTAACTGCTGCTTCTGCAAAGCTAGATTTTGCGGTGCTAGGCGTTACAGCTCTAAGTTTTAGGGATTTGGTTCTCCTTGCAGAAATACTTGTGCTGTCTGCATATAGTGAATTCGCCATGTTGTACCTTTGGTTTTCATTTAGTCAGCTACTTTCAAATTGATGCAAGTTACGTAGATCAGTTTCAGAACTTTGTTTTTAATGAATGTGCTGGCAAAAATATTAAGCCAGATCATGTAACCATGCATTCATAAAAAATTAATTTGACTGCATTAAGAAACCTTTTTCTCTTTAATTGAGCTATGTGCCTTCTTTCTTAGTCAAAGCTAACTTTCTCTTCAATGTAACGCCGTGCATAAGAGGACATAGTGTAAAAATTGTCATTCTTTGAAAGCAGTGTATCTTCAGGAGTTTTTCTGTTCATATGTACCAGAGTTCTTTAGTCTCAGATTGTTCTTTTCCAGTATAGAGTTGTTGATTTTTTTTACTGATCTGGGCTTCTTACCTCTTTTCAGAAGTAATTTCTCAGTATAAAGTATTTGGTGTATAAAAGCATCTAATTTAAAATGGAGTCCTGTCAAATTACCGTATTTTTATTTTGTGATTGAGTTGAGATTTAAAAAGTAATAGAAAAAGCCAATTTGTTATATTGAGTTCTTTCTTAGATAAAAGTAGTCCACAAAGATGACAGTGTTCCAAAGGTAGATTATACCTGTCAGACTGCTGTGGAGCTCATTTGGAATAGTACCTCTTAATGGAGAATGAAAACTAGTGATTGGCTCATCTGCATGTGTGGAGCAAAGATTATTTGAAGAAGCTCTGGAGGCAGGTGAAGATATTCCTTTCCTCCATGGAAGAAAAATGAGTATGGTTCTCCTAATAACACTGATTATCTTAAAATTGTTGGGAACTCCCACTGAGTTTAGAGGGATATTTCTGTAGAGGGTAAGTGCTTTATACTTCAACCTAAAGCATCCGTCTCTCTCCCACCATCTTAAATTCAGATCCCCTTTTGATAAATATGTTGAGCTTTCTTTAGTGTAGCATGACATCTGTGGCATCTGTGCTACAGCTGATTTTTCCATCTTCTTCGAGACCTTCAGCCTATACTTTCATAAGGAGGAAGAAAGGAGGACATAATTATATTTCCATTGGGGATAATACTGATGTGGAAGTTTCTCAAGATGGCACTTAGTATGTATTTAAAGCTATGGAATTTACAAGCAAGTTTTGTGTAAAGTAGTCACACTTTGTTTTAAGAATTTGAATGCAATTGTGTAAGTGATTTCTTCCTGCACCCCATGCTGACCAATAGATTTGATATCTTTTTGCTGTTTATGTCTTGGGAAGTTGAATACTGTAATAAATCCTCCTATTAAAACATCTTAAATATGGTAGACAGCTGGAAATTACAGTTGAAATGGAATCTGTTTAAATGCTCAGATTTCTGAGGTATAAATGTATAAACTAATGTGCATCTGTTTGTATATATAGATGTGATAATTATTTCTTTTTCAGTTTTGGACCGAGTACAGAGCTTTTTACCACAGATGGCCCATGCGAATGATGAGCTAAGAAGAAAAATGGTAACAGCACCAGCTCATCAGTTTGATATTGAAAATTTAGACAGTGCAACAGAAAAAGTTATAGAAATGGTAAATACTTACTATATTTTTTATTTTAGAAAGAAAATTTAGATGTGGTTAAAATAAATCTGTGATCTTAGAATGAGCTAATTTGATAGGTGAGGCTAAGTCTTTACCATTTTAGTCTGCGATCTGCAAATTCAAAACAGATGTAATAAAAATGCTTGTTTGGTTAAAATTTACTACTTGGTTTTCATACTTGCAGAATTTAATGACTGGGGATGAAGCAGTTTAAGGCCAGAATAAGACATACTTTTGAATCAGCAACTCTGAATCAAAAGTAAGTCACAAATTGTATTTTAAATGTCTCATGGGTAATTTGGTTGAGAAACTGGACAATGTAAGGCGTAGTAAGGCATAACAGAAGGCTTTAGTATAAGAGTAATAACTGGCTTTCAGCTGTGCTTTGTAGGTATTTTTAGGACTGGCTATAGGTCTTGGGTTTAGAAAAGTTGTTGTTGGTGGTGTGATCCTTTATGGCTGGTATTTGTCTATTTATTTACATTTGCATCAGTATTTTCTTTCTAACTGAAGTGTTGCAGCCACGTGCTCATGTAAGAAAATTTTAATATGAAGGTGATGTGATATGTGCGTGTCCCAGCCAGGTGCATTCTGGCCTGCAAACTCACAAGATAAAACGCAGAAATAAGGCAACCTGGCGTTTGGTGTGTGAGCTGTCAGAACAATTTATTGGCCACTGGCTGAATTCAGCGTTCATGTAGATTGTATCCAGCCCACATGCAATAGGTTGTCCAGTGCTGGTATATGCTGAAGAATTCCAAATAAATAGTGAGAAAACAAAGTGGGTCATGAAAATTGTGTGTTTTAATATGCTGAAGCAGAACGGGTAACTTGGACAGGATTTTTAAAAGATTTTTCATGTGACAGTGTCCGACAAGTGTCTTGGCTTTATAATAAACAAGCCAGGAGACCTAGTGATTAATAGCTTAATGCTATTTGCAAATCACTTAGGAAATTTATTTGCATCTCAAATTCCTGTATTTTGCTTTGCTGCTTACAGAAAGTTTTTGAGGAGAGGACTATCTGTTTAAGACGGATATTTTCAGAGAGAAAAACAGACCTCAAAAATCATGGCTCTGCATATGGAAATATATGATGACTTTTACTTCAAAAAATATCCTGGTGCTTTAAACTACTTGCTGTTTTGCAGTAGTTGTAGCGCCATGAACACTAATAGGTTATAAGATATGAACTATATTAATAAATACATATACACACGTTTGTATATATGTCATGACCCCTTATACACTAAATGGTTTCATTTGAATTCTTTATTGAAAATTAGTTTTGATGCCTCCTGCTTGTCAGTTTAAATATCTGATTTAGACTGAGTCATTGACCCTATTGTGACTCAGGCACTATTGACTCATTTTTTTTCTTTGATGATGATATAAAAATGGCCTTATGTGTGCTACAGGGCAATATAAATTACAATTTAAATATTTAGGAATCTGTTCATGATATTTGTCATAATCCTAGGAGAACCCAAAAGTCTTTCTAATTGTGGTTCTGGTTTTCTTATGGTAGTAGGCTGTTTCATGTGTTTGATTTATGTTTTACTCAAATGATAGAAGTGGTATAGAAATGTGTAATGTGTTAACTAAGGTCTTTTTTTTCCAGAATGTGGCTGTAGTTGAACTGAGTGATTCTGATAGAGATGAAGAGATGCTAACTTCAGAAGATGACTCGGAATCTGAAGATGACTGTATAACTGATGAAGTGACAATAGACAACATTAAGTTTCCTAAACAAAAGGGAGAAAAGGGCAAAATAGAAATTTTGGACAGCAAAGTGAATGAGTAAATCAATTTTATTTTACTTAAAAAAAAAAAAAAAATCAACAAAACCCCCAAATCGTGTTTTCTTACTTTGAAGACTTGGCCCTTAAAACTACCTTGTTTCCTAATGTAGCATCCCTCAGGATCATGTGAAACGCTATTGTTTACATGGTGGAGAATTCAGGATCCACTCATGACTGAGGCAGGCTGGGTTTCTGAAGAATTAATTACAGTTTTATTCATCAAACAACATGGAAATGAACTTCACGGTAGGTTAGACTAAGAAAGCAGCTAGAATTTGGGGCACTTGAACTAGTTAAAATTCTCGTTCTGTTGCTTTGTTGAAGAAAGATTTTTGTACTGTGCTAGAAGAAGGGTTTGCTTCAAGGGCAGGAAAGAATTAACTAGGAAAAAAGCTTCGTTTTTTATATTCCACATCCTGTGAAGTGTTATCTACGTCTTCAATATTAAACATTATCTTAAAGTACAGTAGAGGTATGTCTATGTTGCATTCATGACAATAACTGTTGAACACTAAAGCAGTGGCCGAGGTCATGTCAAGATGAGCTAGCATGGGTAAGGACGGCCATGACTCAAGAGAGAGTTCAGCAAAGGATTACTTACTTACCCTCTATGCCTGCGCTGAGCTCCGTATCATTACGGGTAGGTTACTAGCCCATATCTGGAACATTTGTGGCTGTAGTGCAGATACCCTCAGTACTTAAATGGTCAAGTCTGCCTCTGTGGTGTTACAATTGCTTTAAGCTACACTTTTCATCTCCCACTTTCCCTGCCACATCTCTGTCCTCTCCATTTTATTAACAACCGTCACTGCCAGAAGAATAAAAAGGTGAATTTTCAGCTGGCCTGTACTTAGGTTAGCTTGAAACAATTGTGAAACCAAAATCAGTGAAAGTATGTCTCATTCATACTTACCTCAGATTGATCAAATACAATGATTTGGGCTGTTGTATTTACTTCATAGATCGGTTTGCATTTCAGAAGTATCTACCATGCTCCTGGATGTCATCGTTTGTTTCTTAAAGGAACTTTGTATTTTCTACACCATTAAAGTAAAATTTTCTATATTGTATTTGCTCAAATGTTGACCTTAAATGTCGTTACTTGAAACCTGCAGTTATTTACAGAATTTATTTTGAATCCCATACTTAAAGCTATAATTTTAATATCTGTTTCTGTACTATTTGTGGTAAGAAATAACAAGGATTCTGGTCTTTCTTTCACAATGCAGCTTCTTAAAAATAGAATGGCGGCATGATTTACTAGGATTAACTGATTAAACCACAAAATATTTTAGCAAAGGGGAAGGAGGGGAATCAAAGAATATGACTGCTACTTTTAATGGCAGCCCACAGATCAGATTAAGCTTTGGGTGGAGTTGCACCCTAAGAAGAGCAAGTGGTCTTAGTAGGCTTAGTTTGTTAGATAAGGTCTTAATCTATGGAACATTGCATTCAAACTGAAGAAGGCTTGAAAGCCAACATATTAACTCAGTCATTTTACAAGAGATTTTCCCGTAGATTTAAAAAAAAAAAAAGTATGAAATACAAAGTAATAATCATGCTGTATAAAACAGTGATAACAGTCCATGTGCACAGACACAAAAAGTGATTTTAATCTGTTAATGTAACCACCTTTCAAATTGCAGGCAGATCACACATTCCATATCAACAAAAAGATAGAAAATATTTTCAGTAACTTTAGCTTGATATGCATAGTTTAACACCAATGTTGAACTCTGTATGTACTATACAAAGATCAGAGTAAGTGCACTTTCTTGCATTGATTTACTTCTTATGGCACAAAGGTTTTCTGTACTGCTGAAGAATTACCAGAGCAGAATGTTTAATTGCTACTGTGAAACTTGAACTGGTTCATAGCAAAAATGGCCTAATAAGTATATTTTAGTTCAACTTTAAGAGAAGCTTAATGACTAAGGATTTAAAATGATCATGTGAATATTATATTCACACAAACAAGAAGTAGGCATGTGAGAACTCATTCTTCACCTGTATTTAAAATTAGCCAAACCACGTTCTTGGGTTTTTGGTGGGTATTGTGCTAACAACTGCTGCTGCGTAATTTAAATAACTTCAGGTTAATTTCCAAATGCTTTTATCTTTCAGTGAGATGAAAACTTATCCATGGAATAGATGTTTTCGTTTGGTTGGTTGTTTTTGTTTTTTTTTTTTTTTTAAAGTTGTAGCACTGCAGACAGCATATCCTGGGCATGCTGTTAAGTGTTTCATGGAGTCATTAAGATTCAAACTCTGCTGAAAGTTTACTTTCCAAGTGAGGCTGTTACTTTAATATTCCACAGTGATAGCCTTGGTTCTAAGATATTCATGAAGAGCTTCTTCACCTGTACAAGCACAATATTTACCAGTTAGAAGAGTAGCTAAATGAGAGAATGTTGTCAGAGACTGCAGCTATATAAAGAAAAAATCTAAAATGCTTTAGCCAATATTTGAGTCCTTAAAGAACAACGAGAAACGAATTAACTTACCCTCCCACTGAGATTTACAGAACTGGTTTGACAAGAAGAGGCCAGAGCCAACAGATGTGGAAAGAAAAAGGAGCTGGAATTTAACAAGCAGCCACCTAGGTGGGACTGAAGCAGCAGCAGTCCCTGGATGACCATTGGGGGCTCATAGTTGAATTTACAAACTTTGGTTTGCCTGTGTTAAGTTTCTAGGTAAAGAAGCTGCGTAAAAATAAGTAATCTTTTTTTTTTTTTTTTTTTTTTTCCCCCTGATACTACTACTTGTTTCAGTTTCAGGAAATGTCTGATACTTGCTAGGGATTCCAAAGGCAAAAATCTGTTGTGTCACTGAACATTTTGTTCTTTCATTTTTCTTTGCCACAAGGCTTGATCTGGACAGACTTGTAAAGTTTCTTTGACAGACTAGACCTCGCTTTTTTAAAAACGAGTTTTGAAAAGAAAAGATCTTTTTAATGCATCTTTGTCTGTGGCTGTTGGCAAATTTTGATGACGTTTTAAGGCAAAAAAAAGTTTCCCATGCTCTTACAAGTTTAGAGGAGAAATTAGCATTCTTTCTGAGGGAAAGGAAAGAAGATTTTGGCCAATACCTTTGCTGCTTGACAGCATTTCGTAGCCTGTACTGCAGCTCTGGACAAGCTGTAATGTGACTGCTCTGAGAGGAGCTGGAGAGGAATATTCTGCATGCCATAGTGTTATTTAGGAAGTGCACAGGACAAGTTGAACCGGAGGTATTGAGGTGGGAATATTGTAGGGGTTGGAGATGAACTAGGTTACTGTAATTGAGGCAATGTAGGAGATGCAGGAAATGCATCCATAGCTCATGTTTTACTAGATACACTGTACACAGGTAGGGTTGTTCTTTCATTGATCTGGACTATCAGATGTGAAATGAGGGAGGGAGAGAACAACTTACCTAAATCTTTCCCGAAGCCAGACTGTTTAAATCCACCAAATGGTGCTGCCACATCAGTTTTGTTATATGTGTTAATAAAAACTGTTCCAGCTTCTAGCTTTTCACTGATGTAGAGAGCTTTGCTTATGTCTTTTGTGAAAACTCCTGAAGCTAAACCATATTCTGTGGTATTTGCCCGTTGCAGCACTCCATCGACATCCCTACAGGGGAAAGAAATTATTTAATTGCAACTAGGTAAAATAAGCGTTAGCAACCTTCCACATTCCATGTCATTGAAGCACCTTTTCCTATGCTCGCTATTCTCCAGTTGGCTTTTTTAAAGACCATTTATTAAAGACTAATCTGTGTGTCAGTCTGACATCTATGGAAATTCACACACTTGCTTCAGACTTGTAACACTTGTAACTTTACATTTCAATGGTTAAGGTCTACATTAAGAAATGTCAAAGGAAAAGTTGCAGTATGCATACCAGCTTTGCTCAGCTACAGTACAACTTGGGGATTAGAGCAATACAAAAATACTTGTAAAGCAGAGCTTGGCAGCAGATAATGAATCAGTTTGCTAAAATTTTGGCCTGCTTTACAAGTTAATGGAGAATAAATGCTGAAATTCAGACTTCTATCAAGACACATCTTTTCAGGCCATGTCCAGAGTGCTATTTTCTATTTGCATCTCATCTCCATATAGCTTCAAAAATCCATAATAATTTAAAACTTTAAAAAACTCAATACAGTCCCTTATTGCCATACATAATTTATAGCTTTGCAGGGTTGTTCATGTGGCTCGTTCTTAATGCATTATTAAACTGCAGAAAATGAAACCTGGTGGAAATAGTTATATGAAGTTTCTACATAGGGTTTTAATCTCATTTGTGTGTAAAATAATTCTTACGATTTGGAATGAAAGCTGTTAAAACTAGCAGCCTATAAAATATACAGAGGGATTTTAATTTGCAACAGTAATGTGCCAATGTTACACAATGTACAACAATGCTGTGACATTGCGTGACAGAGAAAAATAAGCGATTCCACTGGAAAAAAATACACATTTTGTAATTTGATCAAGCCGTTGCAATTACCACATCAATTTCAGTAAAAATGTTTTACAGAATACTGTCTTATTTAAGAACTGACACTTGTGGTTGCATTCTGTCCTGTCACACACTGCTAACAGCGTTAGTTCCATATTGACAGGGAGTAGGATAGCCTGTACTAAAAAGGGTATTTTCTCAGAATTTAGCTGGAAGAGGATCTAGGGATTCAGACTGGTCTTAGAAGATTTAACAAAATCATACTACATATCCTATCATTTCTACGCTTAGGGTGAAAATGAGAAAATAAAGGTTTCTAACAGTAATCAGAGGAGAACATACCCATTTTTAAATTTAGAAATCACCATCACAGGACCAAAGGACTCTTCCTGGGCAATATACATATGGTCTTCAACATCTGTGAATACAGTGGGTTCCATGAAGAAACCTAAACAGAGGACAGAGCATCATTTGAGCATGGTGAAAATGCTTCAGGGTTTGTATTGTCCAGGCCACCTCTTTTCCATACTTTGAGATCATAGATCTGTTGAGACTTGAAACAGAAAATATCAAGATTGGTATGAATGAAGTATGAATGGAAATCCATGTGCATAAGCACCAGAGAAACAGCAGAAAAAAGGTTAAAAGAATGGCCTGTATTGATCAGAGCAACAACACGCGCTGCTCCTGTGCAGGCCAGAAGGTCTGCGTGCCACAGCCCAGGGGACTCCTCGCGTGAACACCCTGCACGCTGACAGCGGGAAGACGAGGTTACAGCATGTCACAGAGGCCACTGTTTTTCTTGTTACCCAACAGGAAGATAGACTGCAGCCATAAAGATCTGTGTATTCCAAACAAGGAAAAACATGCGATGGGCAGCAACTTTGCCTAAGATTTATGGATGCTGAAGTAAAGAAAATTCTGAGGCAAAGGACCACCTCATAATGACTGTTCATTTCTGAAGGGTATAAAGACCTGTCCAAAAGCTAGCTCATCATTGCCAATTGAGAACTGGTCACCTACATCTTGGTGAGCGAGTAGGTAAAATCAACTTCAGAGATTTTATATAAATGCTGCCCCCTGCCATAAGATTTCCCATTTAGTTTTGTCACACTGGTTTTGTATAGTTATGAATCTCTACTTTCATTTTATTTAGGGATGCAATCATTATGTTGTGAAACTCTGATGCAAATGTTTCTCCTTCATTATTGATAAAGGACAGAAGTCCATGAGAAAATGTTGCTTTCATGCCTGCCCACTAAACTCAGCATACATATTGTCCATATAGCAAAAAAGGCTTTTGCTAATAATAACTTATGCAAACTCTGCTAGTAGTTTCCTCAGCCAGCTTTAGTGTTAGTGTGATCCAAATGGAGATAATTATACTTATGACTCTTGACAGTTCAAGGGTGTTGCAAAAAAAGCCTCAATGCCTCACAAACAACAGGAATAAATGAGCAAAAGATTCCCATACAGGCTAGATTCTGATTCAGTTTCATGTGTTATGCTTCGATTGCACAGCTTCTCTTAATATGAGACTTGCAAGCCCTGTTCTCAAGTGGTATCTTGGGCTTACCTGGTACTGTTCCCATGATATTGCTACTTCACATAATGCAGCAGAAACAATGATGGCTTTTGTTTAAAGTGTAAAAGTTCCACAACCTCCGAACAGTGTTTTACCTGGTCTACGTACTTGTCTTCCTCCATACACTAGAGTGGCTCCTTCTTTTACTCCAGTTTCACAATATTGCAGCAACTTTTCCAAATGTGCCTTATGATTTTGTGGACCATGATCTGTAGATCTATCAAGTGGGTCACCAATTTTCATCTTTTTTATTTCTTCCACCTGTGGGTTACCCAATTAAAATGAAGTTACATAACTTAGCAAATAGTTGTTAAAGTGACCAGTGATTTGGAATGCTTCATTTTTTGTACTATAAAGTTAGGCTCTAAGAAAGGGCTGGATTCTTAGAAGGTGGAATGCTCCTCCCTTTCTAAAATGAGGCTTTGTCTTATGTTTGATAATCTCTGGTTACTTCTGAAAGTTTTTGATGCTGTTTTCATGTAACCATTCTCTTCTGTTATTAAGACAGGCATGTAAAATGTTAGCTTTTACCAGTGGTAAATGAGTTATGAATCCTCCAGTGGTACAGTGTGGTGACTATTGGATTTTTAATAATGACCTTTGTATTCTTCTAGCTATGCTTCCAATATGCCTTTTTTTTAAACTTCATAGCAGCCTTCAATCACATTGACATAAGTTCAGTAATTTTTTTAATCTTACTTTCCTAGTCAAATATGAAATGTCACTGAAGGTACAATATCTATTTCAATGTCGCGTATCTGTGCATTGCTCATGAAAATATCTCCCTTCAGTGCCTGCCTTTTAACCCAAGAGGTTCCCGAGAAGCAGCATTGCCTATCATAAGCAACAATGAGAAATTAAACAACTGAAAATAAGAAGAAATGCAAGTGTCTATAAAACTAGTGGATCTTTGTGCCATAGTAAAGTATCTGCTTAAACTTTAGTCCTTGAATATCTTACCACTTTTCTAACAAATTCATCATGGATTGATTCTTCCACAAACAGCCTGCCAGCTGCAATGCAGTTTTCTCCTTTGTTGAAATATACTGCTCCCATACCCTGATCAGGGAAAAGACATTAAGATTTATATGCATCCTTTTGTTCAGTCTCCTTTCATGCTGGTCCCTTGGGTTGCATTCTGTGTTTGTGACCCTCAAAGCATAATACTTTATGTAAAGGGACATCATCAATGCAACAAGCAGACTAATCTTATAACTGGCAAATGCACTTCTATGGAGACAAATAGCTCAGGATGAACCCATTAGCACCACTCTTTCCATTTCCATCAGTGTTCCACAGAAACACCTGCTGCAGCATCACAGAGAAGAGGGCTGGCAGCACAACCAGTGAATATAAAGCTGTGCTAATCCACTAAGCAACACTGCTTGTGTCGAAAGTCGCATGTAATTGGGTGAACATTACCTAACTTTAATCTGCAGAGAACCTCCTATTTCAAGAGTGTGGATTCAGACCTCATGTGGTTTGTTCCTTTTTATTTACCAAGAACTGATACCTGCCATTGTTTTTCTAGGGAGGTGGGGCAAGGAAGAGCAGGACAAATAAAATTCCTAAAAAGTAGTTTTCTGGCAGCTGCAAAGGCCTAGGGTCCTGGTACTAGTAGGTATAACTGGATGATATGCTAGTGTCAAGTGTGTGGCAAGAAAGCATTGTTTGATAATCATTTAAAGCCTGATGCCAGGTAAAGCTCACGCCAGCCTCTGCGTCACCCTCTCTCTTCTACAGCTGAGAACAGTGGTGGGGCCAAGCAGTGTGCTGACTGCGAAATTTCAGCTTTTATTACTTTCCACATATACTTCACTGTGCAGTCACTCAGACTCTTGTCCTGCCAAAAGACACTCCAAAAATGGGGAAAGTGTATAATAGTTTCTTCCTGGTAGCAGTACCGGCTTATGCTGGTTCAGAGAATTCACAGAATTAGCACTTTGGGAAAGTACATTGTGGAAGACCTTCATTTGCTTCTTAGTGAGCAAACTGCATCTGCTGTCATTTTGATGAATCGGATTACCTGAGCAGGAAATAAGCTCCCTAAATCCCCTGAATTTCTCATTTGCACATCTTATTTATGAACTTTAAACACATTATGGCTGGTTGGGAAGGTGCATTATGATGATTGATGGTGAATTAAGAAGAACTATATGGCAATAGGGAGCTCAATGTATATCTTAAGTCACTTTCAGGCTTTTATTTTTTAAGTGTGCTTTTTTTTTTTTTTGAGTATCACATTTTGACACATTAATTTTAACGTGTTAACGTGGCTAATGAAAATACTTTCCAGCTATATTTCTTTGTTTTGCTGTATTTTCTAGTGTATATTTCTTGTAGTACTGATCCCTGCCTTTCTGGTGCAGCATGAACAGTTTAATTGTGCTGGCATAAAGAAACATCCTGTAGAAAAAGAGTCTGTTTTGTAACAGATTGCATGATTTTTCATGCAAGGGGTCCCTACCACAGTTTTTGGCAAGTGAAGTACTGCAATACTGTGAGGATGTATCACAAAGGTTTTGAATATATTTTACTTTGAAGTAACATTACCATTTTTACGGCTCTGTCAAGTTCACAGTCACTGAATATGATCAATGGTGATTTACCACCAAGTTCAAGAGAAACTTTCTTCAGGTTAGTGGCTGCACTGTAAAAAAATATAAATAATCATATAAAACTTTTAAATAGCTTATTTCATTATTTCCTTTGAATCATATCTAGTGAAAATGGATAAACCTCTATTTTCCAATAGTGACTTAGTAGAATTCTACATAAATGTAAACAACTGTTGTAGTTATGCTTTTCTATTACTGCTACATGCACAATATAGCTAATAAGATACTTCAGAACTAGATTAAGCAGTGTTTATTTATGAATCTTTTGCTGAGATTACCTCTTCATGATCTGTTTACCAGTTGGTGTTGAACCAGTGAATCCAACTTTGCGAACATCTGGATGTTCAGACAGGTGCTGTCCCACTAAGCCACCTATCAGGGTGAGGAAAAGTTTAACTGGACAGTACATAAGCAATTTTTACTACTCCAGGAGCAGCGCTGTAACACAGAAAGATCTAACAATTTGTCAGTCAACTACAGTATCACATCCTTATTTATATTTACAGCTTTATTCATATGACTATGAAAAATCTCATATTAGTTAACTTGGATCACATTAGCGTCTCCAAATTCCCCCATCTGTCTGGACTAAAGAACTTCCTCCCTAATATTCCACTGTAGGTGGAATAATCTAATTTGTAACAGAGCCTGCCCCATACAGTTACTTTGTCATTTTTCTTCCTTAGGGGAAAGAGGAAAATGATGACATCAGGTAACACGATGTGGACCATGACTTCCCTATAGTGACCAATACACATCTTACCAGCTTGCTCTAGGTCTCACAGTCACATTTAAATACTTCCAAGTGATGATAAGATTAGGAGAAAAAATGAAGTTTTACAATCAAGTGAAACATGTTTCTCTGGAATACCTTCTTTTTCAGAGTGTTCATGCTATTTGTGTGAACTTGTAAAGGGTGTAGACTGACAGCTCTTACCACTAGCTAAAGCCAGGTGACATACAGAGTTTTCCAATTCTGTTCTGTAAATATGTGAAATCACTGTATGACATAGATGCAAGCCTACCACCTATGAAGATAGATGCATTTATGTAACAGGTCTTCAAAAAGCTAAATGCTAGTTCACCAGTTTTAGTGTGGTGAAACTCTTCCCATAAAAATGATTAGCTGAAGTTTTACCTGAACCAGGCAGAATATTTATAACACCCTTAGGAAATCCAGCTTTAGCTGAGAGTTCTGCAAACTTCAAGGAAGTCAGAGGTGTGACCTAAGGAGAAAGATTTAGATTAGGTCTCCTATTTTAATTAAATTAGTGATGATATCTTCTACATTCAGTAGATCTTAATTTTGATACAATATTCATCTTCTTACAGTATTGACAAATCAAAAGTGATGGCTTTTTGCAGGAAAGAATTCATTCTTGAAAATGAGAGTAGCATCAGAGCAGAATTGAAGACAATCAGTACCTTGTATCATCATGGCAATTTGTATAATTATACATGCACTTTAAAAGATATGACAGGTCAACCTATGGGTGAAATCCACTAGATTGCCTGAATTATTTTGCCTGAACAAATAGTGGAGGACCTGAACCATGCGTACATTCCTTTTTGGTTTTACCTGAGCTGGCTTGAGTACGAGTGTGTTGCCTGCAGCCAAGCATGCTGCGCTCTTCCATGCAAGCATCATCAGTGGGTAATTCCAGGGGATAACAATTGCACAGACACTTAAGGTAGGGAAAAACAGGGTAAGATTACATTTTTTAATGGCTTTTCTGTTTGTCAAGGCTGTCACTAAGAAGAAAAAATACTTACCCTATTGGCTCTTTCTTGGTGAATGTTAGATTATGGTTTGGCCGGGCCTGGTTAATTGGAATTGTAGCACCCTGAAAGACAGAGGAGAGACAAATCTTGGTACTGTTTAACCATTTTTATTACAAATACATTTGCCATATAAGTATGTTTTGGAAGCCACAGAGTAGGCTTCAAAACCAGAAGCATTTTTGCATCAGAGAAAGGGGCAGGGATGCTTCTTCTGTATGATTTCCTACTACGGATACTGTAGTCAACTCCTGATTTTCAGCTGGATGAAATAAAAGCATAGATAACAGAAGTATGGAAGAACATAAAGTGAGGGTCTGATGGACCTAAAAAAGCTGATTGATTGTATTGGGTTTGTGTGGTAAGGTTTTGGTAGTGGGCGGGCTACAGGGGTGGCTTCTGTGAGAAGCTGCTAGAAGCTTCCCCTATGTCCAATAGAGCCAATGCCAGGTGGGTCCAAGACAGACCTTGGCCGCTGGCCAAGGCTGAGCCAATCAGTGATGGTGGTAGCGCCTCTGTGATAGCATATTTAAGAAGGGAAAAAAACCCGCAAAACACTGGGACACAAACTGCATCTGGAGTGAGGGGTGAGAATATGTGAGAGGAATGACTGCAGACACCAAGGTCAGTAAAGAAGGAGGAAGAAGAGGTGCTCCAGGCATCAGAGCAGAGATTCCCCTGCAGCCCCTGGTGCAGACCATGGTGAGGCAGGCTGTCCCCCTGCAGTCCATGGAGGTCCACGGTGGAGCAGATATCCACCTGCAGCCCGGGGAGGACCCCACCCCCACCTGAAGCAGGTGGATGTGCCCAAAGGAGGCTGTGACCCCATGGGAAGCCCGCGCTGGAGCAGGCTCCTAGCAGGACCTGTGGACTCGTGGAGAGAGAAGAGCCCACAGTCGGGCAGGTTTGCTGGCAGGACTTGTGACCCCGTGGGGGACCCATGCTGGAGCATTCTGCTCCTGAAGGACTGCACCCCGTGGAAGGGACCCACGCTGGAGCAGTTCGTGAAGAACTGCAGCCCGTAGGAAGGACTCGCGTTGGAGAAGTTTGCGGAGGACTGTCTCCTGTGGGTGGAGCCCCACACTGGAGCAGGGGAAGAGTGTGAGGAGTCCTCCCCCTTAGGAGGAAGGAGCAGCAGAGACAACGCGTGATGAACTGACCGCAACCCCCATTCCCCATCCCCCTGCGCTGCTCAGGAGGAGGAGGTAGAGAAAATTAGGAGTGAAGTTGAGCCTGGGAAGAAGGGAGGGGTGGGGAGAAGGTGTTTTAAGATTTGGTTTCATTTCTCATTACCCTACACATGTTCTCACTCCTCTCTCCTACTCAGTTTTCATTGGTAATAAATTAAACTGATTTTCCCCAAGTCGAGTCTGTTTTGCCCATGATGGGAATTGGTGAGTGATCTCCCTGTCCTTATCCTGACCCACGAGCTTTTTTGTTATATTTTCTCTCCCCTGTCCAGTTGAGAAGGGGAGTGATAGAGCGGCTTTGGTGGGCTCCAGCCAGAGTCAAACCACCACAATGATACTCTTGAGTGTGGATCTTAAAGATATTTGAGGAAATGCTATTGAACCTGTGCCACGTGCTGTGCCATCAAGCAAACTCACCAGCCGTGGTCAGAATGTAACATAGCACATGAGTCTCTGCACTTAACCGCATGATGACCACAATGACATTCTGCTCCATGAACAGTCAGGAGCTGACTAAGCATGCATATCCACTGTGACACCTCAGTTGATTTCTTAGGCATTTAGAGTCACATTCTAAATCTATCTTCTCCAATTGGAAGCAGACTGTCCTTTTGTATTGCCAGGGAGGCCCATTTTAGGTAAGATTCTAATTTTGCTTTATTTTGTGATTCCTTGATTACTTTTGCTAATACTGCTTTTTGGCACTGTGTCAGCAAAAAGAGAAAAAAAAAAGTGTAAAGAAGCACCACCACTGATTATTTCCTTTACGTATTCACTTGCCTGAATTTTGTCACACCATCCAGCAAAATATCTGAATGTTTGCACAGACATTCCAATATGGGTCTTCAAAGCTAAAGTGTACACAGCTCCTGAGTCGATAGACTCTATTGTTGCTAACTCTTCTTGATGTTCTTCCATCAGGTCTGCAAGTCTTTAATAAAAACATTAGAAATCCACATCAAAGAGAAGTGACATGTAACCATTGACAGCCTAAAATGATATTTGGTATAGCAACGAACCATAATTAAAATTGCATTCCCACTGACTTTGGAGGTGGAGCACTGGAGCCACTGCTCATCAATATCAGTAAGAGCTTGAACAATTGCCTGTTAAAGTCTGCACATGTCTTCACATTGACTGTAGTAGACACTGGATGAAGGCATGAAACTTACCTGATTGTTCAATTATGGTTTTGTAAATAAAATAATAATTAGAAAATTTGTACTCTTTTTCTGTTGTACCACAAGGAGCCAATTATAGAAAATCAGACCAGTAAGTCAAAAGCAAATATAAAATAACATAAGAAGTGTCAAGTAGACAAAAGTACCAATAAGGAGTTACTCAACAGTCCTAGCTTAAGATTTGGGAAACCTAGCTTCATAATGCTGTTTTGTATTGTCTGAACTTGGACTAAAATACTTAAGTGTTAGATGCTTCAAAGGCACCCAGATGTCCAAAGACAGAGCTGCTAACCTGTAACACAAATTGAATTTTATATGCCTTGGTACATTTGAAAATCTGGCCCATGGTCTCCTTGGGCCTCAAGTTCTCCATCTGTTAGATTTATGAAGCAACACAGTGAAGTGTAAGTAAGACTGTAGTAAAAATTATTGAGGTAATAGTAGCTATCAGTGTCTCAAAAACGCATGTGCACAGACAGATACCTATACTTATGAAGAGCTCCTGTAATTCTAGTGGTCCCCTACTCAGGCAGAAAGGTCTGTTTGCATGAATGAATTTTTACATTCAGGCCCTAGGTCTCTCACATGGCAGTGAAACAGATGCATCAATGCTTTCCTTAAGTCCTATCTGTGTTTTGGTACTCAGGCACATAATCAATGTGCCCATGTGATTTTAAGAGCTTAGCGAAGTGCATTTTAGATCCTTTAAAGAGTATTCAAAACTGGGTGTGAAACCTATTTTTCCATTATGTAAATTCTGTCCATTTAAAGCATTTGCAGAGATCTGGAAAAATGCTCTTTAATACTTGTTTTAACTGTATCTTGGAGACCCAGCTCCAGGTCAGGGCATCAGCAGTAGTGTGTAAAAGAACAGATACGGTATCTCAGGGACAAAGGAGAAAGTTCCATTTAATGCATGTCTAATATCTTCTATTAATGATTCCTTAAGACAAAGCAGCAGAGCTAGGGGCTTTAATGGTACAAACCTTCCCTCTGGTTCAGCACTCAAAAAGTCTAGTTTGAACAGAGACCAGAGAAAAAGGGGCCTTGTTTGAATTAAGGTGAACCAGAGAGACACTTCATTCATACTGGGAATGGTTTGCAACATCAACATGGTATAGCTATCCTAGAGAGCCAGTAGCCTAAGCAGAGACAAGTTTAATCCAGGAATAATCTACGCAGTGTAGGGGAGTTATATTTTTCCTTATGCCTAACACAGTTACGCTTGCAAATGTTTCAAGTGTTAGACACAGAGCAGCAGTTCTAAGACCTTTAAAGTTTCTCTTCAGGGCAGAGTTAACTTGGGCTCCCAAGCACTCTACATTCCTAATACAAATTAAACCCAAGTTTGTACATGCTTTGAATCTGTACACACTTGTGAAAAATCTAGGTGATCGACTATTTAATTTCAATATAAGTACTGACTCGCCCATTTTCTGTTGTGATGATCATTCAACATTTTTACAGTCCTGCAGGCCTTTTTCAAAGGCTTGGTCACATACTTTATAAGACAAGCAGAATTTTCAGGTTTGCTTTCATTCTCTTTTGCTAAGATGCCTGCAATGCCTTGTAAAACACGTGGCATTTTTTAATACTTTTTTACTTCTAATTACATCTACTTGGTCCATACGGATATGGTAAAAGAGGGGATGGGAATTTACATCCAAGGCATTCAACAAAGTAAAAATTACAGCTATATTAATGTGATAACTAATGATCTCCTGCATACACTACAGCGGACACAGACCCACATTTTCCAAACATAGCATTACATTTCCACAGGCTCCTCTTCCTTAGCTGCCACAGCACAGACATGCAATGGATTCCCTACTCCTTACTGTCTTGCTAGGCTAAGCCCAGCCTTATGAGGACAGGATCATCTGCTAGTTGCATATTCCAAGCCTCTGAATCAGCTGGATCTTCAGTTGTGCAGAGTAGTGTGCAACACTAAAAGGAAGGACAGCAACTCAGCCCTGCACCTAACCAAACTGCCAGGCTGTCTTGCCATCCAAATACATACCCTGCCACCATCGTGCAGCTGCTCACCGTGTAACTGATCCTTCTTCTGCTGTCTATTCTGGTGTCCAGGGCTAGCCTCCTGGCACAGCACAATAAAGTCTTAATATAGCAGTGGTTATGGGCACACTATTGAAGATTGTATTTTTTGAAGGTGAAAAAAACTCCTTCTCTTCCCTATAGATAAATATGCAGTCTCCTCAGCACAACTGACTTGGTCAGGACATCCAATATTAATGCTAATGACCCTGCAGACTACACCCTGCAGAAGAAATGTGTTTGATACACAGGACCTACTCCTTCATGAGTTCCTTGGGGCAGGAAGTTTCAGCTCTATTCAAGATCCTAACTTCTTTAAAGCCAGCTGCTATGTCAAGCACAGTAACTAAACTCTCTGCCTACTGAATAGGAACAGAATTTGCCTCGTACATCTCCTCCTCTGTGCTGACGAATGATTTTCTATCATCACGTTATCTAAGTGTGGACCCGTGGCAATCAGGAGTAGCAGTCTTCTTCTTTACTCATCTCTACTCTACTTACTCATTTTCATGTCCTGGAGAAGAAAAAGCAGTGAAAACTCTTCACGTACCTCCACAAAAGAGGCTTTCTTTATAGGGAAGGTCTGGAACTTCTAGTCATCCCAAGTCTGCAAGACAAGTGTTCTCCCTGCATTTGCCGTAAGGCACCAGAAGCATCATGCTGCATATGAAGAGTCCATAGTAATTGGGCTTTTATTAGCTACCTCCAGTACTGCCCTCACAATACATAGCTAGCATCGTCATCCTTCCAAAACCACCTCTTGCCCTTCAAGGATCAGAAACTACCACTAAAATACAATTCACTCAGCATACCCTCTGTTTATCTTCTGAAACAGTAACAACACAGCCAAAAAAAGAACCAGGCATTATCTAGGGTTGACACAGTGAAACAGATACAGATAAGAAATACGGAGCTGGAAGTGTCTCAGATAAATCTAGGATTCAGTTTAGAGTGTTTCTACACAGGACAATTCTTCCACAACAGACCATATCACATCTCCTAGAGTGGGTCTTTAGCCAGGTGAGAAGTATGCTGGGATATGATCCTGGAAAATCTAGCATCACTTACAGTGTATTTCAAAATTAGTGGCAATGTGGCTGTATGTTTACTGTATGGAGCGCAGACGCAGGCAGGCTTAGCAACGTCAAAAGTCTCTGCCTATGTAACCTAGGTAGACCCTGCCTGTAAAACGTAGCCTCATTTACACAGAAGGATTTGGACTTTACAAGGGAATTTTCAATCCTTGCAACAAAAACCATATAGATTATATGAAGCCATCAAGTATTTAAAAGATGTTTTCCTCAAATTCTTTGTTTCCATTCATAAATAATTTTTTAAAAATAGTAGCAGTGAGAGATCGCAAGATTTTTGTCTGCCACAAGAAAGGTTAGCCAGCTAAGGCCCAAGGCCAGTACACTGAAGTAAATTAGGGAATGAAAAGATGGCTAATCAGGTTCCTCCAACAGCAGGATTATGAATATCCATCATATTCAAAAATGTATGCAACAATTCTTCACAGGAACAAAACAATAAGATTTAAGAAAACAAATCAAACACAAGCTGCCTTTCACATACCTGTACATGAGTCGCCCTCTTTCCCTTGCATTCATTTTTCCCCATTCACCATTTTCAAATGCCTTCTTTGCTGCTGCCACTGCCTTGTCAACATCAGCCAATGAAGCAGAAGATACGCTGGCTATTATCTGTCCAAAGGTAGCATAGTCTTAGCTCAAACTAAAATGCTGGAATGCAGAGTGTTACTCCTTCCTCCTAAACTTCTTGACTGGGTATAAGCAAATACTTAATATCCTCAGCCCCAGCAGTTGGCATGGCTGAGTCAGGCTGCAACAAGTTCAGAAATGACTGAGGTAGCAGAATTTGGAGGACAGTGCAGGGACTCTGATTCTTAGAACTATCTTCTTCTTCACGTCAAGGTGCATAATCCTACTTGATTTCACTCTCTCTTTCCAGATGTAAAATCAATGTGATATTACAAAAGTTGGAAGTCTTGATCTGTGGTATTATGATCTAATATCCAAACATGCTAAAATGACTCCTGCATGTTCCATTTCTTAGGAATGGAGCTTCTGTTACCATAAGGCATCATATACGCATGGTATTTTATGATGACTGTGTTCTATAAATACACACATTGTAATTTCTAAGACAGAATTGTTATGACTTTTATTCAATTCCATAACGAGTTTCAGGAAAAGTACCAGAGTCTGACTTCTGATGATAGTGAAATCTGTAGTATTGATTTCAGCAGAATTTATTTACTCCAGAATTAAATGGCAATTACTGGACATCAGAATCACTACTCTTATTTACAATTCAGTTGCTCAGCCAAGATTCAACAGTTCAGGACCAAAGTGCAACTGCATGTATTTTCCTACTGACGAGTCATTTTTCTCACTGGGAATTTAAAAAGACATTTTAAAGTCAAACCTGTCCTAAGACATCAGATTTGTAAAAAAACTAAGATAAAAACTGAAGTTGATGACTGACAGGAAATATATACAATATCCTAAAAGAAATACTTCTTTAGCAACTAAACTACAGCAATTGTTTGCAGAGCTAAACAGGAATGAAATCAAGGTAAAATATATGGCTGGGTATGGAAACTGACACAATAGTTGAAGTGGAAGTACGTTATTTTTACTGTGCAGCTTGACTGAAATGCAAAAACTGTAAAATATACAGACAGAAGTAAATTGAAATTTCGTATTATTTCTAGGGGTT
The DNA here is from genome assembly GCF_030463565.1 of Pelecanus crispus. Taxonomy (NCBI): domain Eukaryota; kingdom Metazoa; phylum Chordata; class Aves; order Pelecaniformes; family Pelecanidae; genus Pelecanus; species Pelecanus crispus. The sequence goes on along the minus strand of NC_134643.1, from coordinate 62,802,260 downwards.
GTTTAATGTGTACTGTATGGTTTTGAAATCGGCAATATTCAGTTAGTGGTTTAGATTTTTTAATAGGCAAAGAAATTGAAATAAACTGGTATTGATCATATTTAGAAATTACTCACTGATCCATCTGCTGGATTTATAGTGTCGTATGTTTTTCCATCATCAGCATTTATAAATTGCCCATTTATGAAACACTGGTATGGCATATTCACAGTCATGTTGTTCACGTTTTTTGAAACCTAAGAGTGAAATAAACAACAAATTAATTTAAACTTTTAATAACTAAGATTTTTATGTAGCTTAACAAACTTTCGATATCTACAGCCAACATCCAGCCACATTTTACGATGTATATATGGCTGTTAGAAGTGGAAAAAAGAGTAAAATGAAATGGAAAACGTATTCTCCTGAACATCAATGACCATACTCTGAGACAGTTAAACAGATTTCTGTATTTTTTATCATTGTATCTCTATGTTCAAACCAACACTAAACCCTGGTTAAGGCTGGTCCTAGTGGACTTCAATCAAATGCATAATTCGCAAATTCAAGAAATCCCGAGTTGCTTAATGACTTAAAAACCACGCAATCCTCCTTTCACACCAAGTTTTCAAAGACACTCTTAAGAGAAAAATCTAGCGCTGTTTGCTTCAGGAAAGCAGAAGGTATAGAACCTTTCTGACTGAAGCATACTGGCAGGAGAGTGCAAGGGAGGTAGGAATATCTGCCCATGTGTGGTCTACTCTACCGCATGATCTTGATCTCCTGGTTTCTGGCACACTTTAAGTGACATTTCATATATACTTCCATTCCAAAATGCAAATACATAAGAGCTGCAAAAAAAAAGTCACAAAGAAGAGTTTGTATGACCAAATATTTGTTTGCTTTTCCTACTGCATCAAGCAGTTTAATAAAATGCATTGTCTATCCTCCCCCAAAAAAACCAAGAAATAAGAAGCAATAAAGGCAAAATAAAAGGTCTTACATAATCAATGACTAACTCTTCTTCTTTGTCTTCTCCTCTGAATTTTCTGACAGCCATTTGAATAAAGTCTGCAAACTTAGTGGCCATATACACATCTTCAATCTGCAGTTGAAGTCCACTATATTTCTGTTTGATCTCTTCTAGCATTCTAAAGATTTTAAAGGAAGAATAAGTTTAATTACAAATGAAAGAATTATTCAGATAACTGAATCATTAGAAGGTCAAAAGGGGTCAAAACTGGGCATCTGTTTGTATGTATGTGAATAAGTGTGTGTATTTCTCTGACAACACTGGCACAGAAGTTACACATTTTACTGAAATCTGTTGGTTTTATTGGGGGTGTTATGGAAAAGAAAATGTCAGTTCTGGAATACTTTTAGGTAAACTTTTGGAAATAAATGACAAATAACATATATTGATTGATAAAACAATATATGGGACTACTTTAACCAATGCATAGAGTACATTCAGAGCTCTATGAGACTGGTAAGTAATAAGGACAATAATAAGTTTGTTAAAAAAAAAAAAAAAGCACTGGAAATGCTGGTCTTGTATTATTGCCTGGGGTATCTGAGTTGCAAAAGGAAGGTAGCTGAGGTGGCCCAACACAGTATGAACTCAGTGCACTTGTAAGCATAGGCTCAATTGTTTCTGTGAAAGGCTCCTCTTTGCCTCTGGGAGTTCTTTGCTCAGCTTCCCAATCAGCCCCCTGGTCTTGAGCTACCCGTCACTGCATGCAGACAGGTTTGAGCATCACCATGCTCCCCCATGTGGCTGGTGTTCCTGAAATTAAGGGGACTATTCCTTCAATAGAAAGAGCAGGATTATGTCAATACCTCCTAATTTTGGGAGCAGAACTGTACACATTTTCAAAGGTAGGAAAGAGGACAGTTAGAGTATTGGAAAATATAGGGTTGGGGTTTTTTTTAACACTACTTGATCAACCCTGATTTAAAAGCACCACGACAACTTTGTTTCCATTAACTTCGGCTTCCAAATTTTGTTATTTTGAATATTGTTTTACCTGACAACATGCATAGAGGATGCTCCAGATTTGAAGAAGTCTGTGGAATCCTCAATTACTGCAACATTGCTCAAAATTCCCTTCCAAATAGCCTAATAATACATAAAAATAACGGAGGCAATAATGAATGATCCTCTAATTGCAAGAAGTATTTATCAAATCATATTTTCTATGGTATCTGTGCCTACAACATGTATTATTTCAAAGGATTCTAAAACAGAAAATTATTTTAAGAGGGTCTCGAACTGTCTAGAGACTTGATGTTAGCCAATAAATTCTTCAGCATAATTAGATTATCAAAAAAATATTATTTTGTCCAGGATAATTTCACCTAATTGGGCAAGAAACCTGAATGGTACAATGCTAATCATTTTCAGGCCCATTTTTTTTAAGATCTTTATCGTCCAAATAATTACTTCCCACTGCACTATGGAATAAGTCATCAGCAGAGGCAAGGACAGCCTGAAGCACTCTGTGAGTGGATTGATGGCACTTCTGGCACCTGGGCAAAGCTGAGAAGTAGTTTAAGCTGCATGCATGAGATGGAGATTTCCGCTAACATGCATAGTGAAATAACTGGTAACATAATATTTCAATTAATTATAATTAGGTTTCAGAGTTAGCAGGTAGTGTCATGAGCTGAAGAGTTTGTATTTCTTTTTGCTATTGTCTCAGTCAGTCAACAGCTCCGGGCAGCTTTTAGGCTGCTGGCAAGCAGATTCAAGGTAATTTTGAAGCAGCAGTTTAAAATATTAGTGTATTAAGCTGCCTGACCTGTGCCAAAAGTTATAGATCCTGTAGCAGAGTTAGCAGAAGTGAAGACATCTGTGATTCACTTGCTCTGCCACAAAATTTTAATGACAAATGTGGCTTTCAGCTAAGACCCTGACACACACTACATAGGGATGGATTACATGAGAGGGCAGCAAAGTGCCTCTCTGGCTACAAGAGCTTTCTGCTCCAGCTGCCCCATTGCTGCATCCCTCTGCCACCTAGCCCCTTGTATGTGGTTGTGGCAGGAGAGAGACAGCGCACACAGGTACAGGGAGAAAATTGCTGCTTTTCTCTTTCAGACTGCTGTTCTAAGACTCCCTGGAGCTTGTCCGACAGGACCACTCTGAGCACATCCTGGTAACACCACAGTGAAGAAAGGATTTCAGAACTGTCCAAGTCTGTCAGTGTTGAAAACCTCACTGTTGTGAGGCAAAGATCCATTTGTTTTTCCTCACTCCCACCTTCATCATTCATAAATATTTACCATAACTGACCCTGCAATCACTGTCTTCGTATCACCTGTATCTGAAAGAAAACTTTCCAAAGTGATGTGTAAGTGCTCTAGTGAACTCCCAATTCCATCTGAATTAATGTCAATAACTAAAGATCCAACTCATGCTCTTTGAACACATTTTATCAAAAAACAATTTGCATGGCTAAATAAAAGATATGCCTCACCTATAATGAGAAGTATGTAATGCTTTTTTCTAAAGTAATATCCTACTAAACCAGTTTATTGAATTACCCTAATATCTTCTGCCATCTTTTTCTCCTCTTCTGTAAGTTCCAGGGCAGTTGTTTCATCAGCAGAGAAGTATTTAGATGCAGGGATCATTCTTCCATCCTCAAACTGCAGATTTCTCACTAGTACCTAAAATATGAGAGATTTTAAATTACCTGTGAGGCAATATATCCTTGCATGAATAGTTTTTAGGCATTAATACGGTTATTGAAATAGTAAAATAAATGGCTTTCAAGAAAGCTGCTATGATGCAGGTAATTTAACACAGGCCACTCCTACCTGTCTTTCAGATTCTCTCCTAGTATTAGTACATTTTAATCTATGTTGGAAATGAATATGGATTGTGTGAGAAGCAAAACATGAATGTCTTCTCTGTAGGATGGTAGAGGATTGATAAACTCCAAGTGAATTAGCTGTCTGTCATTAGCAGCTGGATTTGTGCAGCCTGACAATTCCACACTACTTGCACTTCTTGCTAAAGTTATTCCACCCATGCTCATGTTTGCCAGGGTGAGCACTTACCATCTTCCCATCATTACCAAAAACGACTAGACCATTCTTGGTTACAAGTCCAGGTCTTGAAGCACCTTTTATTGCCAGCTCTTGTCCAGCAGGCACTGAAGCATCAAGCAATGACGACCCATAAAAAGTAACCACCTAAAAATAAACAGGATTAAAAGTGCACAAATGCTAAATATGCTCTAAAATTCTAATAATGAAATGACACTATTTTGAAGCTTTAACATAACATAAATAAAATATTAATACCTACACATGGAAAATGTGTTACAACATTATTTCTGTATCTTTAAAACCCAGGACATGTAAAACATTGCAAGCTGCCTCAACCTGCAAAGCTGCTTAGTTGTAACAATGTGCATTCTGGAACCAGTGCAGAAAGGGAAGCAGCTTTTGTCAGTGCATGCCTGAAGTGAGAGGCCAGCAGAAGCCTGACTGTGACTGGTGGAGTCCTGCTCTGCTCCCAGGCTGGCAGTGCTGAACACTGCTTCTCTTGGGCTCTTCTGTTCTTCCTGGGCTCTCAAATCAGCAACAGTTCCTGGATATTAGGGCAGAACCAGGCTTTTTGGAGCAGCCTACCAGCAGATGGCTAATAGTTAAGTAACAAAACCTGGGCATCACAGCCAGGAAAGATAATGTGATTTTTAAAATACTTTATGCAAGTACAATGTGGATCAAATGTATAGTACTTTTAATACGTTGAAAGGAAGTAGCTGGTTTTGGATAAAATGAGATATATTTATTTCTGCAAATGATCTAGGCCCAAATCTCTTTAAAATAAAACCTCCTTTGTTATTTTAGCAGCTCACAGTGTTTCGTTTTGCTCTTAATACTGTGATGTTGCCCACTGTACAGCATGGGTTGCATTATACTGTAATGCATGCCTACTTCCCCAAATGACTGCTGCAGTCTGGTTCTACCCTTCTTACTTATTGCTTTGTACCATGCCCAATTTTTTTTTTCAGATATTGCTCTTATCTTTCTTTGAATTAAATGGATCTGTCATAAAAAAAATCTTAACCACTGTGTTCTGTACATTTGTTTAGGTGCCTGTTCTAGATACCTACAAAACATAGTCATCAAATGAGAGCTACTCCAATGTAACTCTCACTTGTATTCACCTGTATGCAGACACCTTTAGTTATATAATAAAAAAGGTCAAAAAGTGGGTATAGAAAAGAAGAATATTCTTCTGGTTTTCAGAACATACCTGGCCATCTATTGTTGCCCATGCTCCAGGCACTTTATCATGCCCTCGAATCCAATTGTGCAAAGCTGCTGCAGGTTGGTCCCAGGAGATCTAGGAAATCAAGACATGCTAGCTAATTCTTCTCTGTTTAGTTATAAATCAAGTTAGTAATGTTTCCCTATATAAGAGTTACAAATTCTTCACCCTTCTCTTTCAACTGTTCATTTATTTAAGAACACAGAAAGGGTCTGGTCTAATAAAGGAAGATCAGTGATCTCCAGGTAGCTAATCATTAAAGACCTATCAAATGGGATGCTCTTAGCACTTCTGTGTTCTGTACAGCCTATATCTTTTCATAGATTCTCTGTCCCACACTAACATAATGAAAATATAACTCTTGCTACTAGGTGTTCATTCATAAATAATTAATACTATGATTAACAAATTTAATAAGCACAGTATAAGTGTATGTCTGGGGTATCACATTCTGCTGAAAATGATCTACTTATTGCTTGGATCCTAAGTTCTTTAATAAATCTACAAGCTTTTATTAAAATACTTTCTAATCATTTACTAACATTTTATAAGTTGTTTCATAAATGGAATCCCTACTACAACTTGCAATTCCTGAAAGACTTTGAGGAAAATGGAAATAATATTTTGTAAAGAATGTCATGTGTATGTAATACATAACACCAGTGAAAATGTATTCCTTTATTTTTGCAGTATTGTGAGTATATGTACAAAATGAATTAAATAAAGTATCAGAATAGCTATTAAATAACAAAACTCAGGTACCCAGCATCCTTCGTAGTTTAAGCACCACGAATATCTAGAAGCAAGTTATAAGCCAATGAGAATAGTTTCACAGCAAGGAGGTTAAGCTAGTTCACTCCAAGGAAGCTCCTTATATATTATATTAAAGGTATAAATAAAAATATCCTTATGCAAACCTATTTGTTTCTAAGGTAAGTCAGGAATTGAAATATGATAAAAAGCATCATGTACAATATTTCAGGTGGAAAAGACTACATTCACCATGGACAAGTGACTGAACTTGTTGGAATTATTATTATTATTATTATTTTAATTTTTGCATTGGTCTAGAAAAGGAAAAGAAGGTATTACAGGCAGCATTCACTATCATTTTATGGTGAGCTCCCAAACACAAAGAAGATCCAGCTAACACAGTGGGGGTGCTTATATAATTCTTATATGGGTGTTTAAATAATTTTTTTCTCTGTTGTTTGTTTATGTGACCTGTAATTTTTTTTTCCTGGTGCCAACACTTGCTTCTCCTAACACCAAATCTATTTCTGACAGAGAATTTAGCATGGACTGTTGGTAAACAAAGAGAGCTATCTCCATTCAATGCTGTATTTAAAAGTATGGTAATATATTAAGAATCCAGTGAAGGTGCAGCTGCCATCTAGCTGTGTGTAGATGACCGCAAGTAGGACATAAAGTTTCTAAATATATGTAACTGCTGAAAGGGAATAGAAACTGAACTTGGGGCTCCGTTACATGCATCCTTGGAGTTACCCCAGGAATAAGAGGCGGGGAACCAACTGAGTTAAAATGCATGTTAACTTGATATCACTACTATTGTAATCTGAGTTAATAACAACTTTTCCAGTGATATGCACAAAACACAGTGTTATTTAACACTACCTCTGCATTTTCTTTTTTCTGGATCCCTTCATATGTTGCCCCTTCTTTAGGCTGAGGTATACGAGGGGCCTTACCATCAGCAATTAGATGCACAGCTTCCACCTAAGTGAAAAAGTAACAGATTTAATGTTAGCTTGGTTCACCTTTTTTCCTCAGTCATACTGTGAACGACAGCTTATGACTTTCTGCCATAAGGGGAACTGGTTTATTTTTAAAACCTAGGATTTCCAAAATCGAGGGGACCAATGCTGCATGGATTAACATACAAATATGCTTAAACTTCTTTGACAAAAGAAATAGCCTCAGAAATTTGATGGGACCACCTAGTCACCAAACATATAGCAGCTATTTAAATTTTGCAGGACCAGAATGTGGCTCTGTATGACTGCATTCAGCTCTTTCCTTTTTCTTTCTGCAAAAAGTTATTTCTCTGCATTTAAATGAAGAAAGAAAAAACTTCTGTAATGATCCATGCTGAGCATTTTTTATGCATTTTCTTTTCTTCATTTAAAACAAAATAAAAAAGGAGAAGCATACAAAATCCAAAGCCAATCCACCAGGGCTCTGAATTTAAAACACCATTCCCTTTTTTTTTTTCAACCTCACCCCTAACTTTCTGTTATCTCTGAGCCTGTAAAATATTTTAACCTTGTAAAAACATTCAAGAAGTCTGTGGAAAGAGCTACATTCCATACAAATCCAACTTCTTGCCCTCTGTGGAAACAGGATATGCTCTGCCCTCTGCCAGCAAGAAATATTCTGAGGCCACCTCCTCAGCTGTCGTGAAACACCACTGCTCCACTGAAGTCTAGGATTCGGCTGAGCACCACAAGCTCTGTCGTTCCAAATGTACGCATCTTGTCTATATTTAATTTATTTTCAAACTCCAGCAGATGCTTTTCTTTTCCTTTTAAAATATTGATAATTGGTACAGCTAAACATACCATAGCCTTTATTCCTTCTGGGAAGAGAAACCGGTTATACAGGTCATCCACAGTATCGTTTTGGCCAACATCACATTCTCGCTGCAGAAGTATTGGTCCAGTGTCCAAACCATCATCAGCCCAAAAAATAGTAAATCCTGCTTTCTTATCTCCTTGAATTAAAGTCCTGGACATAAAACCAAAAACCTTACAGTAAATACAGACAGTATGAAAGTAGTCAGGGATATCAACCCATCTGTTACACATTCATTTGCTTTAGGTAGATGGAAAAGAAAATCCTAACCATCTTTAGTACTAGTTTCATTGCTCATTTCATAGTCAGAAACCCAGTTTTGATACTGCTGATGTGTGGTTTCCACATAGTGACATCAGAAATGCTGCAACTGAATCCAGGGTGTCTATCAAACAGTTCATTGTGATAATTGTTTTTAAAATATTATTAGTGGCAAGACGCACAGAGCAATAGGTGTGCAATAGTTATGACATAATTTGAAAGATGGAAGCATCTAGACAGCATGTTATCTGAATAATTCATAGTTTACTGTAATTAGCTAAGCCTCACAACTTATCTGTAGGTCAGCAAGGGAAATACAGTTGTCCCACAGCTGAAAAAGAGCTAAACTCAGAGTGGAAAATGACGGATAGGCAACTGTTTAAGGAAAAGTTATTAAGGGAATTTATATCCAGCCAGATTCTCAGCTGCTTTGAATGAACGTAGCACTGCTTACAATAGACTTATGCTGATTTACTTCAGCTCGGGATCTGCCTCTGAATCTGAAGGGAACTTCAGCCACTCAGATTTCCAGTTCTCCTTTGGAGTTGCACGTGCCTCAGAATGATATAAAATCAAACAGAAGTGTGTTTAAAGGAGCAGCCAGAAATGGAGATACATATATCTTTCCTACACGCTTTTAACTGTTTGTCTGCATGCAGACACCAATGCCATTTTCTGTAAGACATAGCTCATGTAAGTATACCCTTGGCAGTCCATGTCATAACAGGATCATCTGAGATCTGGCTTATAGACATGAAAAATCACTATTAATTGTAAGCACTGAAAACTGTATTATTAAAAGGAGTAGAACACACATTTGTGCAGAACGGGGGACAAGCTCTGAAGACAACTGGGCAAGTTGGCGGGTTCATAAAAGCAAAAGCTTGCAGAAGTTTGGCTGTATCATATCTTTCACACATGTAAGCAGCATCCCTTCTGTTTTACATTATGTACAAATGCCGAAAGAACACCCTGGTGAGAAATGCATGTCCTCTGCATGGCTGGAGGAGAAGAAGGTACCGTGGGCAAATGTCCTTGATGTTGAATAGGTGACAGCTCCCTCCGCAGACAGGTGCTGATAACAAAGGATGGAGTGAGGAACTCTCAGAGGCCCAGGACCCTTGTTTGTGCCTGGTGCCCCTTTAGCCATGCCTAATTCCTGCAGGCTTTCTTGGTCATACTGTGGGGGGAAAGGGTCTGATCAGCACCAGGGCTGTAGCCACAACAGATGACAGAAGTTGTGATGAGAGCAAGGGGTCTGAGGGTGAAACACAAGAATGGTCAGCCAAGGCCAAATCAAGGCCAAATCCTAGGTCTTAGGACGACAGTCTTTACCTGAGAAGGGCAGGAGCAGGTGCTTACTGAAGGAATACGCACAATAGGGCAAGACTTGGAGATACACCTTTGGGATACATTCCCGTTTCTAGAAACCTTCACCTCAGAAACTTCCTGAAAGAGAGTTTATATCTACATCTTCCTGTGGAATAGATCTTGATGAACTTTTCCTCCACAAAAGATCCTTCTAGAGCTTTCTAGATGTGCAGTTCCACAGTTTAATAACAGACTGCATGGAGTAAAAGTACCTCCTTTTTTAGTCAAATCCTACTACCTGATCTCTTTTGCCCCCTAACTTTTGATTAAGAATGAGCAATCGCTGCTTATTCATCTTCCCATGTTTTTCATGGCTTAATACACTGCTGGCATATATCCTTCCCAATGACCTCTTTTCCAGTCTGAAGACTCCTAGATTGCTCTCCCATCATGTGGAAACTGTTCTATACCTTTGATCATCTTTCTTAGCCTTTTCTGAAGCATTTCTAGCTCCTTCATGTCCTAATTGAGATGCAGACAGTATTTAAGATCCTCTCATGGTCTCTTTTCTGAGTAACAAGAGCTTACATTGTATTGCTGCTTACATATAGTTAGGTTTTTTCCCTCTTATGTACATTATCTTGTATTTTTTAACTTTGAATTTGACCACCAGTTTTCTTAATCTCACTTTCACATTGTCACATTTACCCATTTGTGTAGAAACTGTATTCTTTACTACAGATTGAAATCAGAATGACCGGTCTATAGTTTCCTGGTTTTTCCTCTGAGCTTGTTTAAAACTGGTATTGCTCTTGCTGTTTTCCAGTCTCCTACACCAACACAATCTGAAGGAACAGAAACCTGCAGAACCTTTGCTTAAACGTCCCCTGGTCCCGAGAAGAGATTATTATTCATTCATCGGTTTATCTAAAATCTCTTCTACTCACAGTTCAGCTCAAGAGAATTGTTCTCACTCTGACCTACCTACACAAAGAAGGGCTGTATGGTGGTAACATCTTAAGCTCCTCCCTCCTGAATACCAATACAGATTTTCTACTATGGTGTTCTCTCTGATAAGCACCTTTTTTATATCAAACACCTATATCACCCTATATACCTCCCACCTTGAATGCATTTGAGAAAATGGTTATTATTCAATTTTATGCCTTTAAAAGCTGGTTCCCTATTTCTTTTCTGGACTGCCTTTCTCTCATTTTACATCTAATTTGCCAGAGTTTATACTCTTTTTTATTTTACTCACTTGGACACAACCACTTTTTGAAGGATTTCCTTATGTCTCTAATAGTCTCCTTTACTCCTCTGTTTAAGGACTTCAGCTTAGCATTTTTTCCACTAAGGATTTAAAAAAACCCCACAAAACACCAAAATACGCCTTTACTTTGAATCTACAACATTGTGTCTTCCGATAATCATCACACCACCTGTAAGACTCTTTTAAAATTGTTTCTTCATATTTAGACAATTTCTTATTGAATTTAAACACTGTGATAATGGCATTTCTGTTGTCACAAGAATGCTACATCTGAGCCTACTGTGGTCATTATTGCAGTGTAGTTCTTCCACAGTAACATTTTGAATCTAGCTATGCATTGCTTAGTAAGACAGTAAGATAAGGTTTTATTCTTGTAGATTTGCTTCTCTCTTCTCCCTTCCCTTCCCTTCTGTGAAATCTTAGGCTCTGCATCCAGCTCTGTTGTGACAGTAATCTAGTGTTTGTGGGGACGAGCTAGGAGGGCGGTGTCCTGACTATGAAAACTGCAGATTGCTGATTTGCCTGTGTGAGTAAATTATATGAATGTACAGATCACATCACTGATCTTCCCAGAATAACAGCTGCACTTGCACTGGAAACCATAATGAATCTTAGGTATGAAGTGCAATTCATGAACCAAATACTCAGCTGCTTCAGAGAAGATCCTTCAGGGCAGTTGGAACTCAGCAGAACTGTGCTAGCATTTACATGAATAATGGGTACAGACCAACAGCCTAACGTCACATACATGTAGTTTAGATGAACAAAACTCACCAGTTGATTGCAGAAGCTCCGCGGTGGCGTGGTAGGATGGATGGATGGTAAATAATTGAGCCATGTTTTGGACAGTCAATAACATCCATGGGGATGAACTGTGTACAGAACGGAAGGACGTTTAGCTCTGCTCCAACTGATTTGTAGGCTTCAACTACTTCCTGGATAGGCTTGCCTTTAGCTCTCCATCTGGGGAACTTAAAAACAGGAATGCCGTCCTTCTCCGCTGCCAGTGCTGAGGGGCAAGAACAATATTCTTTTTTAACTCACATTTTGTGTTAAAAATTCAGAGAGATATTGCATGACAACTCCAGTAGATCATCAAGTGTATGATTACAGAGTGCCCTTCATACTGTTCTGTGTGTTGCTTAAAAACCTTTATGATTGGATATATTTTATTAATTCTGTCTTTGATTCTCATTCCTACAGCTTATGTCATTCTCAGCTTTAAGTCCACTCATGACTCAGCTAATAAGCACCAGTGAAGGCAGAAAAGAATGATGAATGCTATTGACTATTTAACAGTGACACTTTCATTTCCTGTCCGGTCATTACATTTGCCTGCAACAGGTTTGTTTTAGCAGAACTTAGTTTTCCACATCAGCAATTTGTATGTGAATATGACTACGTACAACTAAGATTCACTCAAGTCAGCAGCATTTTGCCATGTGGTGCAAAAGATTTCAGATGCTAGAGGCCTTCAGTAATTTCTTCAAAATTCTGTTTACTGATGCCTTCTGGATATGCTTCCATTTATCTGTGAGAGACACAGCTACACCCAAAATTAGGCTCAAAGGTAAGAAAAAACAACCACATTAATTGCAGAGGGAATTTTTAGGTGTTTAATAAATTCTATTGCACAACTGCTTAATAACTCATCACAGAGAGTAGGATAGTGGAGACAAACTCTACTCTGTTGACTTGTATGTGTAATAGGAAGAAAAGGGAAAACAAGAAGAGGTATGGAAGATTCACCTAATTTGATTTATATTTCTAAACACATTTTTGTACTTTTCTTTCTCTTCTTCACTTCTGAAATTGGATCTTGAGTTTGACCTGACATATCTTTAGCCTATTAACCTAGGTCTTAAGTAAATACTTACTTAAATATCATTCCATGGATGTTAGCGTGTACTACAATTGCTTTTAGAAATAAAAATCCTAGCCCTCTGAGGATATAGAAACATTAGCAAATTTCACTTGAGACTTAAGCTGTTTGAATCACTTGGAAGTAAAAAGCAACGAAGTACCTAGTAATTTCTTTTTTTCATTAGAAGAGCAATAAACTAATTCTATAGTTTAGTTAAAATAAATATATGATTGAAATCAGTGGAAGATTTGCTTAGTTACATCTGCTAGTGTAATAACTGTACAACAATAGTTCATATAATGTAACCAAGTATTATGGTATACTTCCAGAGCTGGATAGTCAAATTGTCTTTTTCTAAACTAATAGCTGCCTCCTCTAATTCTTCCAAAGTGTGATTAAATCTTTTAATGAGGTAGAGTTACAGAATATAATAAACTTGAGAACTATATGCTAGTTTGGGAGTGCCATAGCCCAGGTAAGCAAAACTTATGTTTAATTTTTCCCTCATAAGAATTTTGTGAAAACATGTCAGGACCTGACCAAAAAAAAAAAAAAAAAAAAAGACTTAAGACAACTCATGGAATGTAGTTTTAATTTCTGATTATCCATAAAGGTATATTCCATTCTGGCCCTTCTATTTGCTAATCATATTAACTCACTATTTTTGTGCCACTGAAAAAAAAAGTTACAGTTCAGATAATTCCAAAGTAGCCTCTTTGTCACACTAGGTTCTGCTGTATGAGGACAATTCTGAATATCTATTAGGCAACAAATGTTTCTTTAGGAAGTCTAGAAAATCCTTATGCATCTTGCCAATGCGAAAAGGGAGAGCAAAGCCTCCTCTACCCTTTTCAATAGGTTTTCCATAGTCCAGGTGGAAGAGAAATAGGCTCTGCAGGTACTCTGCTGCATGCAAGCTTGTCAGAAAGGGCAGAAAGCCAGGGATAAACTGTCTTGGCTTCGTGCCTTGAGTGTCCCAGACAGCAAAGAGGTGACAGACGTTTGTGCTTGAGTACAGGCTCAGCAGCTATTTGCTTTAAGACACAGATCTAGTTCAGGATGATCACCTCTAGGATGTACATTCAAATAAGGTATCTAGATTAATTTATTTTTCAAATATCATAATGTATGGCCCTGTATGGTTAGAAACAACTTTTAAATACTGACTAACAAGGTTAAACCAGTTCTGGGACTTGTGTTTGTTAAAGCATAGTTCTTGTTCTGAATCTAGTGTAATAAAGGCAATATATGCAAGTCATTCCCATATAGATATCACCTTCTCACGAAAAAGCAAGTTTGTTATGTGTGCCTGTAATTTTAACATGTGAATTAAGGTTACACTTACCCAAAGGATCAGCTTGTCCATTCTTGTCAGGCACTGTGAATACTCCCACGACTTTATGGCCCTCTTTTCTCAGCTTGTTATAAACTTCTTGTCCAAAAATACTTTGACCTATAAGGGCTAGCTTTAGCTTATGTTGATAAACCTGGTAAAAAGAATTAAAACAAGCCATGTTCTAGGATGCAAAGAAAATACATTGTTGCTTACATTTCTCTCTTGCTCCTTCTTGATCAATGTCCATTTCGATTTAAAATGGAATAGTCTTTTTACCCCAATCACCTTTGAAGGCATAATAATCAATTTTTTGAGATTAATGACAGGCAACGTACAACTCAGAGAGAACACACTTAACATAAAAGTATCATCTGATACTGTCACTGATGTTCATACTACTTTCCCAGTATTTTCGTTAGACAGACCCACTGCTTGTTACAAAAGGCATAACTGGATGTATGATCTTATTCATAGTCAGAACTAATATAAGAAATGAAAATACGTTTTTTGAAACAGATACATAAAACACTTTTTCTAGGCATAACTTAGGTGCCTGGAACATGCCTTCTAAATCCCTATAATTAAATGGTGGCATATTATTTTTGGTTAATATGTGTAGGCTAAAGAAGACAAGCTTGCATTGTTCCTGTCAAGTTAAAGGTAATGATCATCCATTTGATCCTCCTACAAGGAAATACTGCCAGGTTCCTTTGTTTGACTTCCACTGCCTTCTGCATTTGCATCACAGTACACTGGACACATGCTTTTAAGCTTCTTCAGATTGAGTAGGTGCCAATAACTCTCCCAACTTTTTATTTTTAGGACAGTTAGAATCACAACACTACTGTGATATCAGGATATAAAGTCCTGCTATGTTATCCAAGTGCTTGCACCCTGAGAAAATGCCTAATTCCTTCAGAGTCCCTTTGGATTTAGGGAACTGTTGTGCTTCTCTCCCACCGTACCTCCAGTCCCTCGCCTCTAACACCTCCTTTATCCCAGAACCAGTATTCCTGTAGCCGGAAGAACTGGATTAGGGTACGGAGGTAGGGAGGCATCAACCTGACAAAATGCAGCTGCTTCTTAACTAGATCTATTCACTAATCTAGTTCATTGCACTGCCACAAGTCCTAATGCAAGTCCAGCACGGGAGCAGGAATGAGCATACAGGCACTGGCAGAAGGGTGGAACTGTCCCTATAAGCAATGCCTTTGCATTTTTCATCAGCTTCTGGAAACTGAAAACTGGAAACCTTCAAAAAACAAATGGTCTAGCAGACCTGGTCTGGTCTGGACCTGGAAAGGTCCAGACTGAATAAACAGAAAACTTAACCCGCCCCAAAGCTGAATCTAGTAGAAACTATTCCTAGAATACCATTAAAGATCTCTCCTCTTAGGAGGCCTGAACAAAAGGTAGAAAATAAATCCACATACTCCCCACCTTTATTCCTAACTTCATCTTTCCCAGCTGGACTTTGTCTTCCATTTTTTTTGAATGATCCATCAGGTGCCATAAGCTCAGAATGATAAAGAGGAATCAAAGCACTGTTTGAATATCTTAACCACTGGCATTTGTTCTGTATGTTGGCACTCGTATGTTTTCCTCCTCCCTCCTCTTTTACCTTTCTTACAGTGGCTGGGACATGAGGATATCTTGACTAAGTGGGTTATTGATTGGAAACCAAATGGTCTGGACTGCCCATTAGATCATATGACAAATTCTATGAGAAACAGAAATGTTCTGAAAAACAGGTTACTCAAAACCATAAATCCATTTAATTGCAATTAATTTCACAGCTGAAATATTACAGATGTACGTTGCTGTTTTCAAATTACATTTTAGTGGTGCAGCTAGCCTCAGAAAAGGGAGTCATGAAATGGTAAGTTCCATTAGAAGAATATTGAAGTGTGCTTTTTGTTTTTTATATAAAACAATAGGAAATAGCTCTTTGTCCAGAGACAGTATTTTCCCTCAGAATGAAACTCCGTAGTAAAACTGTCCCTGTATTACAGCATTAGTCAGCACTAGTGCAACTGCAGTAGTAACAAGCAGTAAGATGCAAAGATGGACATAACTCAGGCTCTTGCAAAATCAGATTGTTATAGTTGGCTGGTAAAAAACATCTGTGAGGCTGATGATGGTAATATTCCTAACATGCTGCACTGTTGGCAGTAATGCCTAAAATATGTCCACTATTTCCTTCTTAATAAAGACAAGACTTTGTTCTGAATCACAATGAGCACAACTTATCCTTGCAATCTTTGTCTATCAAGGCCCAATGGATGCAAGCAGATCTCATTACCAATGCTTTGTGACTGATACCTTTGCTTTTACAGCAGAAATGTTGCTGCATTATAAAAAGCAGTCATCAGATTTTCCTAATCTCTCAATTATTTTAACTATAGCAGGCAAGTTGGAGAAAGATGAACCTGCCGGATCTCTGAACATGTTTGGCATGGTATGAAATCCTCTGATTTCTGTACAGTGCTAATTTACAGTGGTAGCCTAACTAGCACATTGAAGAAACGTTCAAGATAGTCCAGATGAGAGTTACTTATTCTACTTTTGTACTTCTGTTAACATCTCTCAATAAGAACTCAAGACTGGAAGGGATCTCCTTAGCTAACAAATCTTGTCTTCTGCCATCACAAGCCATCATGTCATATGATTGCTTTTGTAAATTTATCTGACCTCCATTTTAATGTACTTTTACTCACTGCTGTACTCTGTTGCTTTTCTGATACTTCTGATACAATCTTCTTGTAATTTTCAGTCCAAATTTATCGCCACTTTAAGAGCTACTTTTTCTCCACTTATTCACAAAGTGTTAATAACATATGCATCCTCTATTCCTAAACTTAACTTTTAGTTCATGTTTCCCTGTCAATAAATCTGATTCTCATATTACATGGAACTGCATACCAGTTTCAGTTCCAAATCATAAGTTGCTGTAAATCAACACAGTTTTAGTAAAGCTACACGTGCTTAATTTATGCTCGTTGTGGAAATGAGTCAAGAAATGGTGAGAAGTAAACAGAGAACACAGACTCCAAAGGAACAAAAAAATAAAACTGGCAAAATTGAGAAGATTGCAGACTGGCCTTAGTCTTAGCCCATTTCTTCATTGTAGTGCACAAAAAGATTAGCCTGGCAGCAAATCAGCTCTGCTGTCTCACACTTACAGAAAGTTCCTCAGGAGACTGATTTCAACTGCAAGATGGATCTGGTAATTGTGCTATGACTGGTGATTCTTGAGTTACTTCTCCAATGAATGGTACATGTGTATTGCGTGATTTCTATTAACATCTGGCTTAGACATGTCAATTTGCTTGTAGCGTGTTAATGCATACACTGTCACCAGGAGAAAGCAGGAGCCAAACCCACAAATCGGCCATGCACAGGATTTCTACTGAGTGAAAAAAAAAAGAAAAGAAATCCCATATGTGGAAGGGCTTGCATGATCAGACCACAAATTCAATCATTCATTTTTGTCTTATTTGAAAAATGACAGTTGAGCAACTGTATGAGATCTTATAGCCACCCCGTGTCTTATTTTGGAAATTCTCCTCCAGCATTTTTATGTAAGATGAGTTAGGCCTGTGAAAGTGCGAAATCCTTTCAGAAGAATTTAATGTGGACATAACACCCAATTGAAATGGAAAGTTCTATAAGATTACACAGAAATGAAAAGAGGTTTGGTGTTTTCTTTCTTACAGTAATGGCACATTTTGGCCAGCATACCATTACTAGTGTTCATCAAGAAGCTGTAGAAAGGCAGGTCACTGAAGAACAGTAAAACAACCTTGTTCTTGAATAATCCGCTAGATGGATACTGGATCATTATCACTAACACATACAATGAATAAACTTTTTATTGTTTCTGTCAGCAATGTTAAGAGGCTATATTAGGTTTCTTTTGCAGTTGCCTGGCTGACTACGGACATACAACATTCATTAACAGATGCATGGGAAGGTTAACGGTCATGTAGTATCAGAGTGGATTTTTTGCTGTACTTTCATAAGATTACCTAGTTCCTAGCTATGACAAACAACGCAGCTCAGGTGGCTTAGAGAGATCTGGCCTTTCTTTTATTACTTTAGTAATCATAGGATAATGTAGTAGTTATGACAGTGCTACCAAAAGATAAGAATTTAGAAGTTGGTGCTCACTCTACTGCAATTCTGTTGTTTTCATTGTCTGAACTTGTAATTTCTTCTCTAACCTTCTATTTTGCTTATATTGTAATACAGATTAGTATTAATTCTGTTTCCCTGACTCAAGTGCTCCCAATTTGGATGAAGAAAATAAGATAAAGGTAAGGAGCATAAAACCTGAGAACTACTTGTACAAGCAGTCTTATCTTGAATGCTCAACTTGTCTGAAAGTCCACTTTTTTTTCACTGCCTCAATATGAAAGCGCAGATTTAAGTTTAACTTCCCTATTTAAAAGTTCTGGCCATATCATCTGCTGATACAGTACTGGAATTTATTTTACAATGGCTCATTAAAAGATATACAGTAGTTTTAATGCTTGCTTCCATTATGGTTCCTTTTTTCCTCCAAAACACCTAACCAAAAATAAAACTAATAAATAGAATTAAGCACTGCAGAGAGAAGCAGCCTGACAAAGGCTGGTAACTATCTTGTCAAGTTCTAGTTCCTAAAAACAGAAGACAAGTTCAAGAGCTACAATTTCTTCTCCTAGAAGAGTCTAATGTTACAAAACCTATCCATAGGAGAATATTTATTTCATAGATAAAAATAATTTTCTGTTACTGCCTCTTTTGTATGTGTGTCTAACATTCAATTGGTTATAAGTTTCCAATCAGATTTCCTGAAGGTTAACATTTAGTAACTGCTACTCTGGTTATGAAGCTTACTATCGAAGAGATTACAATATTTTATTTATTCTATATAATAATTTAGTGATGCTAGTAAATATTTTAATATGTTACATCTTTTTTAAAATGCATGTAGGATTATGCCGCCTTTGAAAACCAGTACTGCAAGTTTATTTCTATTGAGGATCCCCCTACATGTGCTAAATTCCAGTGCCTCCAAATAGAAAGCTCTCGTAGAGCCTCCCCTCCCATCTACACATCTATGGGCAATGCGTTCCCATCAGTCCTTCATACTCATTTTTTGGCACTGCTGACTGCATTTCCAAAAAGCTTCTGTGAAATATCTTTATTCTAACCCCTTCCATGTAGATACCTTAGTAGGACTGCTGTCCTCACGCTAAACCAAGCGGTCAAACATGAAACAAAGAACAGTCTTTAGGAAAGAAAAAAATCTTCTCCCAGCCTTATTCAGCTTGCCAGACCTACACATCTGGACAATTTGGACTGGGCAAGGCTTTCGGGGAGCGGTTACTTGCAGGAGTTCTGCAGTCTATATATTTAACAGGACATAAAGAATAGCTCGGAACAAATGCACACAGCTGTAAGAAACTAAACCATGGGGTGCAGAGGAATTTAGGCCATCAACTTCAACCCCAAGCAAGCCGCCACCCCAGAGCTAGGAACCGGCGGTGAGAAGGTCACAAACTCCACGCTCCTCCTCGGCCAAAGCGTGGGGCTTCTCTCCGGCACCGGGAACGGGCACGGTCCTTCCTAACTGAGAAGGCAACCTTCAGCTTCTCCCAGGGCAAATCCAGCGTGAGGGAGGCAGGGAACAGCCACACTCACATTGTTCTCGACACACGATTACCGGGGACTATCGCAGCATCGCTGGTGCCTGTTCCCTGCAGCCTCCAGGCACATCCCTGCAAGATGCAGCGTCCAGATGATGGCTGCGATCCCGCTCGCAGACCAGCCGGGCAAGATGCTGCTTCTGCACCCGCACCGAGCCCTCTCCCGAGCCCTCCTCACCTTCCCGCGCCTGTACGGGCTTTACTAAAACCCCGGCAGGGACAATGCCCCATCGCTCCTGATGCCGCTTCCCCCTCCTCGCTCGGCCCCTGCCTGCCCTCCGACCGGGGCGGCACGCCGAGGAGCGGCCCCCGCCGCTCGCCCACCGCACGGCGCGGCACGGCGCGGGGGGGGGGGGGGCCACGTCCCCCGCTGCCCGCCCGACACTACTCACCGCGGCCGTCGTGCAGATCGTCCGCAGCAGCCGGGGGGGTGTCCGCAGCATCTTGCGGGGCGCCGCCGGGCCCCCCGGGCGAAGACCCAGCCGGCACGGCGGCCGCGGCGGCCCGCCTCGTCTGATGCAACCCGCGCCGATGCCGCTGGCGCCCCGCCAGCGCAGGCATCCGCGGCCGCGGCGGCGCGCCCCCGCTCGGGCCCACGGGGACCGGCGCGGCGGGCGGAGGGGGGAAGCCCCGCACCTGCCGCCCCCACCCCCGCCCCCGCCCCCGTCCCTGTCCCCTTGGCGGCCGCACGGCGGGACCGGCCCCGGCGCCGGGGGTCGCGGGGGGCGCGCAGCCCCGCCGAGGGGGCGGGGAGCCAGGCAAGCGCCTCTGCCCCCCCCCGGTCAGGGCCTCGGAGGCGGCAGAGCCGGTGCCTCCCGTTCCGCCCCCTCTACCGAGGCTCTCGGCGGGAGGTTCGTGTGAATCTGCCGTGACAGTCGAGAGGTCACGCAGATTATCGACATGAATTTTCAGTTTCCTGCGTGCCGGAAATGCCAGTAATGAGGTTGAAAACCATTAATGACCTTCTGGAAATCCGTATCGCCAACATCACCAGGTATTTTTCAAGCGGCTCATTCTACTTAATAATTAAAAAAAATCTCTTAGCATTCGAGGTCGTCTATTAAGAAAAATGTTTCAACTTCATTATTTTTCTAAAGTCACAACAAAATCTTCTTGGTCGGAGGTATGGAGACCTTGAAGATACAAATTCAAAGTGCTAAAAAAACCCAGAAGGCAAATGAAAATGACCCCAAAAGGGGTATGAATAGCAAACCCAAAAGTACATGGCATGGCAGTAGTATAAGCATCATTGCAAACTGGGTCAGGTTTAAACCCCAGCAACGCTTAAAGAACAAGGGTGGGTAAAAGGCTGAAATACACTCCGTTCCTGTCAAGAAAACAAGGAAGAAAAAAACAAGGAAGGAAAAAACGGAGAAGTTGGTCACCATAGGGCCGAGTTGTGAACCACATCAGAGAGATCAGAAGCAACACTTAAGCCAAATCTATGACCTGCAGAGATCTTGCTACAGTAGAAAATATAGTAGACAAAGTCTTGCCTAGCACTTGCAAACATCCATGTCTCACTGATTTTTTGATGCTTTCCTGCAAACGGAGTGCAATAGTCCTCCCCAGGGATTACTTCCAAGGCCCCCCCCGCCCTTCTTCATGGTACTTCCAAGGCACAGCCATCCCTGGAAGAAGAGCACTGCCGCAGAACTGCTGCTCCCTCCGTGTTCAGGGGGCAGGGGAAGGAGAGGCTCTGCAAGAGGCAAAGCGTGCCAGTCCCACAGTAAGTCAGGTTGGCACAACACAGTTCCCCCACGGAGTAAAGTTCCACAAGGGCTTGCATTATGACTCTCACAACATAATTCGTTTACTGATTTACTCCTCTGTAGCAAAACTATATCCTGCCCTTTATTCAAGGCTCTTGGCAGTCCCATCAGTGTAGGAGGCATCAAGTGGAATCAACAGAAATGATAATAAAAACTTCTTAATTAAAATAAACCACCAGACTTTGCTTTTGCAGTGAAAATTCAACAAAGATCATCACTGGTCAGTGTCTACAATTTCCTCTCTATGGGGTGAAAAACCTAGGGGAATACTTGGCCCACTTCTTTTCATGATGCCTTCACTTGGAGTATGTGGTGTTTTATTAGATAACGGAATAGTCAAGTGAGGGAATTAGTGAGGTTTTTTGCTCTGAGACATTAAAAACTAAACTAGCAGAATTCGTCAAAAAGTCCCATTAACAAGGGGGGACAATACGTTTATACAAGTGGTTCCTTCTCTAGTTTCTGTGGTACTGTGGATTTAAAAAGAATGGTGTACAGTAATTCAGGATTTCTGTTAAGAAAGTTAAAAGATTTTGCTTGTGGCCTATTTTTAAAATAGTATCTATTCTGTTGTTACTGGCTACTTCTATGGGTATGTGGCCTCATATCTTCTCATTATCTCACATAAAATTTACCAAATTTCATTGTTAAAAGTGTTTCTTTAAAATACGCCCTTTTTAAATTGTACAATAAAAACATTAAAACTCATAATTTTCTTCGACTAAAATGCATCATTTAACTGCTACAGGCACTGTTGGTCTGAAATGCCTGTTGTTAATCTTCTTTTTGAATTAGCAGTTTCTTTAAGAAAGATTAATAATTGCACAGTTTGATAGGTCACGTTGTAGCAATACAGGGACTACGCACATGCAAGCACAAGGCAGTCACGCAACTGACCAAAACCACTATGTGCTCAAATAAAAAGTATAGATGCCTAGTCGGAACTATTTCGCTACCTCAGAGAGCAGGAGGAATCAGTGTATGTACAGTCCTCCTATGACCTGATGGAAGTTGCACAAATTCCATACAATAGAGTGCAAACAACTTCTACTATAAAAGCTGGCATCAAAATGGTCCTATACTGCAAAGTTTGGAACTGGATTCAAGCACTGCTGAAGTTCATGAAACCCCAAATCCTGGTTCATGATCCAAAATCCTCTCCAACTAGAACACCACATACTTGGCATTTAACCATTGATACACAGGCTTACGGCAAAATACCTGGTTTTCCTAGGTAAGCAATTTGTAATGACTTCTGGCTCTATTTGTCATACACACGCAACATAGACAATACAAAATGCACGTATAAAGCACCAAGGTTTTAATTAGTTGTCATACCTTCATCTCCAAAACACAATTCCAAAGGTATTGAGACAATAACACATCTCCATTCACTTCACAGACTACTAAAATGTTAGGTGAAAAAAGGGAAGGGGAAAATCACAAGAGAAGGTGTCTGTTGTCAGTAGAGTCATGGTATAAAGAAGAGCTGGGGTGTAAGAGGTGAGCTTTACTTTAGATTTCATAGTAATGAGAGGGGCAGGGAGACAAACAGGGGTAAGGGTGTGCTAAATCACATGCAAGGATGGTATCTGCATACCATCTGCTTCTTCCTTACAATCAGAGTGATGAACTCATATGCACAGGTTTTAACAACCACTTAACAAACTGGCTAGTTAGAATTTCAAGGATTAGTGTAAACATTTACAGTCAATTCAAATCCTACATTTTTTGTCATCCGGAAAATGATTAGGTGACCTGTCTGTCTGAGAATGGGCAGTAGGTCTTGAGTGACATAATAAACTCCAACATCAGTGTCAAATATTATTATAATGGTTACAATGCGCTCATCTGGGCTTTATGTTGCTTGGAAAAAGTGACATACAGTATTCACCACTGATTTCTGTATCCCAGTATCCTTGCAAATTATCAAAGTTTCTTGTTAATCTGGGGAGAAATCCTAGCTCCAGTGGTATCAGTGTAAATTTATGCAATTGGTTTGCAGCACTTTTTATACATTAAGTTTTCCTCCTTGATTTTTTCCTTCCAGTTCTGGTCCTTGTTTCTTAAAGCCAAAGTTTAGCTTTGAAAAAAACTGCAATTATCCATAGTAAGCTTTTCAGCATGGGCTTCCCCCTTTCTGCTCCCTAATTTTCCAGAGATGTATGTCAGCAAGTCGCAAAACCAGATAGGGGGATATGTATACAAAAACTATTCAGGAGCTAAACATTCTTGTTCAACAGCACGCTCACAAAGCAAAATGTGTTTGTATGTGCAGAAATGTACGGGACAAATGTAAGACCTAACCCAGCTGAACATTATAAATACTCGTTTGCTTTCTGTGAAGCAGAAGTTACTCAGTGTCTTTGAAGATATCATCAAGACTTGGCAAGATCATTAGGGAAGGCTCTGTTCCACAGGATGCTGAGTACGTGCACGTACTGAAGTGCCTGGGAAACTGGTTGGAATCTTCCAGGATTTGCTTTCATTTGAAAATAATGCCCTGGGATTCAGTAATCAACTAAATTAGCTCTGCATAGGCTTTTTGTCATTGGAAATCAGCCTTGATGGGGCTTTTCACGATGAATAAATATTTGGTCCTAGTTCAGACTCAAATTCCTCAGGAGTACTTTAGAGTTCACCCAGTTTTAAAAATTGAGTAATTTAAAAAAAATAAAGTAAGGCTTTGTACTGGTTATTCCCTAACTATGTTAATTGCACAACAAGTTTAAACTCAAATTTTATACAACAGAAATTTTCATGTTTTTCTACTTGCTGAAGCAAGATTTCAGGCCAGACACCCACATGACAGTAAGGCTTTCACAACCTACTGATACGGATTTTCTGCCATCTAGACAACCATTTAAAACCTTATGCTGGACATTTTATTTTTTCCAGAGTAACCAAAAGGAGGCATACATTTGATGAGAAAAGGGGGAATTATTTTATCAATTTAACCAGTAGAAAGAATTCTCATGTGCAAATGCCTTACTCATATGCATAAATGGAAGTCTCTCAAATTCCATACAGTAGAATAGAAACTACTTCTGCAAAAGTTGGCGTCAACTTTGTGGAAGAGAGTTGCAAAGAGCAAATCTCAGATAGTAAATCTTTTCTGGGAATCCTGCCACAAAAACTTTGAGCAAGAACTTTATTTTATTTAAAATATTCAGAGAGATGAGCATTAAATGTTCCACAGACAAGGAATGTATAGCATAGCTGGTTTCCTGCAGATCCAGCAAGCCAAATTCTTTCTCCTATAAGTAACTACAATTCTATCAATCTTGGAGGAGCTTTGCCTGTATACACGAGAAGCAATTTTTGCTCTGGATGTTTTTCACCACTTTGTTTTTTATAAAATGGTTCCTGTTTGAATGCTATGTTAAAGTTTTCAATAAGCTTTCAAACATCACAAAAATATACTGTTTAAAAATACCACGTAACTGTATTGTCCAATGTTGAATCATATTTCCAGCTGGGATAATTTCAAAGGAAAAAACATTTTTAATACCTCATAGAATCAAGCCCCTGTTGATTTATGAATCCATAGATACCTAGCCACTTCATAAATAAAACGGTCACAGTACTATATTAATTCCACTATATTTTGGACTTAATTCTCTCACCTACCCTTTCTAGTACTCAAGTGTAACAAGTAATTTCAGCTGGAACATATTTACATTCACATTTCACTCAGTTCATGTGAAAGTCCAATATGAAATTTTACTTTCATGATCATTTTGGTCTGGTCAAAAGAAATTATTGTTTTCTCAACTATGTCTGTGTTCAGTAATATTCAGCTTACCAAAGATCACCGTATTAAACAAAGGTTAAAGACTTTTCTGACTACTATTACATATCTTAGCAACTTCCTATAAGCTTGTACCAAACAAAAGTTTCCTGGTACAAATGGAAGCCATGAGTACCACCCAACTTTCAGAAATTATGCTTATAAAATGTCAACAATTTCACATGAGCAAACAGCATAAGGCCATTCACTGATAAGACAGCACAGAAAACTTATAAACCAAAGTTGAGCTAGACTTGCTGTCGCTAAAACAGTCAGCGTCAAGATAAAGTCTAAATCAGTTTTTCAGAGGAAATAGAAATTCTAGCAGCATCTAGAATTGACCTAAATAACTTCAGTGCAGGCAAAAAACACTGCCACCTAGTGAGCCAAAGGAAAACCCAGTAATTAGCCCTTCAAATAACTGCATCATGAACGGCAGCATAAAATTTAACTGGTGTACTTACTCGAGTCTAATTGTGATTTTTTCAGTTACAGAGCCTCCTGCTCCTTTTTAAAAAATGCATTATTCAAATACATTTTCTTTTAAAATAATTTTCTTTTTCCATATTCAAAATAAGGGTTACATCAGCTAATGCTGTGGGGATCACAGTGCACTCTTTGGTCTAGCCACTGTACAGTCCAACCAGTTGGGTTACCTTGCATGAAGTTTTCATGATCTCACAACCTTGCAATAACCAACCCTACAGTATTTCACTCTTTACAAATTTAGTTCAGACGTGGGGAAGGGAGGGCCCTACCAAGTGCCAGTTCTACAAGTTTCTCTCTTGTAGCATCCTGAAGAATTCAAGGACACGTTTTTCTGAGAGAGGTAACAAAAAGCCTGGTGATGACTTTTTAAGCAGTCTGACAGCCTCTGTTTATGTGCAGTCTTCCATAACTGAAAGAAACAGTATTTGTTTCAAAGAAAGCATATATGGTTTGTAGAGAAAAGTTTTCTATTGTTTTGGTTTGTTTTTCAAATCTGGAAGACATACCTTGGCTTTGAATCATTGAATCATAGAATCATTTAGGTTGGAAAAGACCTTTAAGATCATCCAGTCCAACCATTAACCTAACATTACCAAGTCCACCACTAAACCAATTAAGGGTAGCGTAGCAACCCCATGCCTCCTGGCTTGGTGGCTGGATCATTTATAATGAAAGTAAAAACTAGGAATCATTAAGATTGGAAAGGATCCCTAAGATCATCATTCCAATCATCAACCCAACACCCCCATGCCCACTAAACCATGTCCCAAAGTGCCACATCTACCCATTTTTTGAACTCTTCCAGGGATGGTGAATCCACCACCTCTCTGGGCAGCCTGTTCCAATGCTTGACTACCCTTTCCGTGAAGAAATTTTTCCTAATATCCAATCTAAACCTCCCCTGGCGCAGCTTGAGCCCATTTCTTCTTGTCCTATTGTTATCTACATGGGAGAAGAGACCAACACCCACCTCACTACAACCTCCTTGCAGGTAGTTGTAGAGAGCGATAAGGTCTCCCCTCAGCCTCCTCTTCTCCAGGCTAAACAACCCCAGTTCCCTCAGCCACTCCTCATAAGGCCTGTGCTCCAGACCCTTCACCAGCTTTGTGAAATGTGTAGCAGCCCTACTGAGTTCAATGAAAGCTCAATCTGTATGGCTGTAGACAGAATGCAATCCTTAAAGTCTAGCATAAATTGTAGTGTCATTTTGTGTAATACTTATCATGTCCTTAGAGATACTTATCATCTTACTTATCATCTCCTTAGAGACACTTGTGCTCACTGCCACCTGTCAACGTCCTGCACAATTAAACTTCTAGGGTCTTAAAAACCCCAATATGACCATCTTAAGTTTGCACAGAAGCCAATGAGTGGAGGTGACATATTTACATTATGATTATTTGACAACATTTACCAAAGCAGAGCTCTCTCCCTAAAAAAAAAAAAAAAAAAAAAAAGTTATTTGAAACATTGTTTATGTTGTTTCACACAAAACTAAATTTGACCTCTTCTTTCCCAGACCTAGGTTGGTCTCTTAGAATGCACTTTAAATAGGTAAAAACTCATCAACAATAAACCTGCCAACCAGATCTTTCTCCCCTAGAAACTTTTAAAATCAATAGATTCCAAAGGATGGATTCCTTTTAATCAGAAAACAATTTTAGTAGGTGCTATTTTCAGACCTGCTGCATTACAGAGTTAGCTTTTATGGATGATCCTGCACTTACTGATACATCTCTCACCCGAGTTGCTATTTTTGTTGCTCTTTCCCCACTGAAATTGCTGATGCTCCTGGCGACTCTGCTTTTGAAACCATTTCTTTTTCTGCTGATGATACAGATTCTGCCGAGATAATGTAATTGCTGTGGTCATTGTTAATGGCCCTTGAATAGCTCCTTCTCTTACTATCCAAAGTACTTCTATTTTTATTCTCCGATATTACACTCACCAGGGCCCTGAAAAAAAAAACCCAAACCAACAGTGACTGACCGCATGCAGGTAAGTATCTCAAGGCTCTGTGTGACAACAAATGACAGTGAGATGATGAGATGACACCATTGCTGCAGTCACCCCGTGCAGCCGTCTCTGAGCTCCCGACCCTCCCCCAGAGCTGGGATAGTTCCTGGCACCGCTCCCTTCCTCCAGCATCAGGAAGGGGAAGTGCTGGGGGGCTGGGGGTCACAATCTGTCGGCTGTACCCGACGGAGTTTTCCCTCAGCAACGTGACAGAGGTGTGGAATCGGTGCGAGAGGGGCTCGGGCTGGGGCCCTGTACTCCAGGGGAAAAGCAGAAAAGCTCCCAAAGCCCCCGCCCCTCGGAGACAGGCCCTGCCTCACCAAAACCATCAGCTCAAGGCTGCGGGGGGGGCGGAGTAAAGAGGGGAGAGAGAGGACTCCCCTGCCCCACCGCACCTCCGAGGCGCCGCTGCCCGCTCCGCAGGAGCCTCGCTTGCCGCCCCGCTCTCCTCCCGCACCCCGCGGCCGAGGCGCAGTGCCTGCCTTCCCCCCTCCGCTCTCCCTCTGCTTTAATCCCCCCGCCCCGGCCCCGACCTTGGCCGCGGGGCCGGCGCTTGGCGGCACCGACCCCTGCGCCCCGGCCCGCCGGGCCCTGAGGGCGCCAACGGCGGGAACGGCGCGGGGCGGCGGGGCGGGGCGGGGCGGGGCGGGGCGGTGGTGTGCAACGGCTGCCCTCGCGGGGGCGCTGCCGCCCCGCCGCCGCCGCCCGGAGTCCACGCGCCCCCCGCCCCTCCTCCTCCCCTCTTCCGCCTCCATTTCCCAGAGTGCGGCGCGGCAGCGGGGCAGGAAGTCTCGTGCGCCTGAGTCAGGGGAGGAGGGGGAGCCGCTGCCGGGGGCTGGCGGCGGCGATGGCGCTGGACACCCTCTCCCCGGACTGGGAGTTCGACCGCCTCGACGACGGCTCGCAGAGTAAGCGCGCCCGGAGGGCGGGGCGGGAGGCGCCAGCGCGGGGCTGCGGCGGTGACCGCCACAGGGTGCGGGGGAGCCGCAGGCTTGAGGGGACCCCCCCGGCCCCCTCACGGACCCCTCCTGGCCCCGCTCGCCGCTGCACCCCCGCTGGGAACGGGAGGGAGGGAGGAAGGAGGAAGCAGTCGTGGGAGCTGAGCGAGCTCGCCCTCCCCAGCTTCCCTCACGGACCCTGCCCTGTGCGGGAAGCCGGGCGCTCGCCGCGCCCCTGCCCCCGGCCGCCAGCCGAGCGCTGCTCCTCCTCCGGGCTGCTCAGGCCTGCGGGGGTGGGCTGTCGCCGTGACCTTTTTTCCTCCCACCGCCCTCTCCGTAGTTGTTGGAGGTTGTTGGGGGCGGGAGAGTGGCTTTTCCAGCCCTTCATCCCTTATTCCCTCTGGGGAGTCGTCTCCAGTGCCCCAGCGTGGCGGGGGCAAGGCAGGCTTGCGTGACTTTCTTCTTGCACGAACCGGGCAGGAGGAGCAGATGCTTGTCGTGGGGATGGTGGTTTTTTTCCTTCCCGATCATTTCTCGCGGCTCACAAATTTTCGCAGGTGCTTCCTCGGTTAGCCAGAGAAGTCATATCGAGATAAGTTAGTTGCATGCAGCTTCTGTTGCTAAAGGCTTTCTGGCACGGAGTTGGGCGGTCACTTGTGGTTTCACCTTTAAAAAATAATTAAATAAGACCTTGTGATGCTTAAGTCTTTGGCAGTGGGTTTGTGTGCCCGTCGAAATCCACGTTTTTCTCAGCCTGTGTGGAGGTGACCTACTTTCTAAACAGGGAATGTATATGGCTGTCACACTGTAATACACACTGTAAATTGAACTGTGCCAAAGTAATTACACCAGGTGTTGCTGTGAAAATATGTCACTCATGGACCAACTGTTTCACATATAATGTTATCCCAAGGGATGATACTGTTTATGCCATATTCATTTAATCTGGGTTTCAGTGGGAACTGAAGCTGTCCTGAGCTGAGTTTTTTTTACCAGTTCTCTGGCTGTAGAATTGGAAATGTAGCTTTTACTCAAAATGCCAGATCTCTACTCGTTTGACTGTGACATGAAGCGCAGCTGGGAGAACTTTATGTGACATAATATGCTCCGTTGCCACCACCTTGATGGTGACCAAACAGGCTGATCTTCTGTTGACAGCAGCACACAACATTCTCCTAGAGAAAAGCCAAAGAAAAATCCTGTGACTTGAGAAACATTTTTTTGTTGTTGTTGTCTACTTTCACTTTATGCCTACATCACTAACCTTTAGCAATTATAATGTTCTCACCTGAGGACATAAGTAAGTCTGGTTTGTTGCATCTCTGTGCTAGATATTTACGGACAGAACACTTGCAAATCCTGCTGTGGCAATAAGTCCGCTGCATATTGATATTGCTGACTTTATGGAAGAATATAAGATTAAGTTGGGGGATCTGTACTGCTGAGTAGATCTCTTGCATTGTTCTACTTGTAATGCTTTCATTTGATCACCTGAATAGCAACTAAACCAAACTTTATTGTAAAGAGATTATACCTTATGAAGTATATCTGCTGCTCTGAAGAAAAAGAAAATACCTGCTTTCTGTGACTTCTTTTTCTTTCTCCCTGTGAGCCAGTTTATTTAGGAAAAACTTTCTGCATCTTTAAAAAATGACTAGGAGACAGGGGAAGCTTTTTATCAGTTCAACCCTGCCTATCTCTGGCTAGCTAATAGCTTTCACTCTCTTGTCTCTCTAAAATGGTGAGAAATTATTCACACCTGTCTCTCATATGATCAGTACAAGGTGGCAAATTGATGGCTATCAGTAGTTAAGTATTTGGAAATATTTAATACCAGTTATGTTGAGCTATAGCATTGTTCAAATTCATCATTTGGCTGCTGGAAAGGTGACAGTTTGTGGGCCTCTAGCAGAGGACTGCTGCGAGATTTTGTTTGAGAAATGCTGCCTGTTTCTTAGGGAATTAATTTGAACAGCAGTGCTAATTTCCTACTCTTGGATGACTTGGGAGCTTCTTCTGTTCTTCTATAAAGCCCCAATATCTCTGTCAGTTTCTCTGCTCTTAGTTTGTCTTTTGTGCAAAGGGAGGAGATGGGATTGGGGGAATACCATAGCATACCTCTATACTCCAAATTTTCTAGCAGTAAAGTACTGGAACTGACATGATGGGTCATTAAAATCTGTTCTGTAGGGCTCTGCATCCATCAGTGTTCTACTGGTTTTCTGCAGCAGAGCTTTCAGAAGATACACTGGAAGAAACCTGAAAGACGAGATTAATTTGATGGAATAGAATAATAGGATGATGCAACTCAAGGGCCATACATCAGTGTCTGGAGTACATACTGCTGATGGAGAGTTTTTTTGTTCACTTGCTTCTTATCAGTTTACATGAAATCCAGTCTCCTTATTTTGACAGTGCCTGTGCACTTGTCTAGGCTTCAGGTACAGGTAGAACTCAACGGCACTAGTGCGGGACTTAGTGTGGGCGAGTTTACCGTGCTTCTTGGATAGGCTTTGCAGTCCGTGTGCCCTTATGGTTGGCATTGCTGCTGGCTTCAAAGTAGTAGCTTGGAATTAGTTCAGGACTTCAGTCATTTCTCCCCCTCAGTGTCAACCGTCCTGTGCATAGTCCTTCTCATCTTTTCCTTATTAATTTGCCCTTACTCATTCCTCCCTCCCCTTATGCCTGGTGCAGTGCCTTAGTCAAGTATTTTCTTTCTCCAAAAAATGTCTAAGTGATAATTGATTCAGTAGTGCTCTCCCACTGATGTAGCCATCAACTACCATTTGGCTTGTTTATTGGCAATGTGGATGAGTGAGAGGTTAAGCATGCAGAATAAAACAGTGTAAGCTTTTTAATTTTCTAGAGCAGCCTGCTTGCTGAAATGTGAAAAGGGCATGTATAAAGCTATGTGAGAGTTGAATTCTGGTTTAGGAAAAGTTCAGTTGTTCAGCTGATCTACATTCTCTGACTCTTTTAGATAAATACATTTTCAACAAATAGCAGAAGATCACAAGCTATTAGATTTGTTATCTAATTATGGGGAAGACACCTTAGTCTTCACATGAAAAAGGACTGTACTTTCTTACTGAGCATAGAAGCCTTGACCTATAATCATCACTCCGTAGTTCAGATTATGCAACTAAGTCAGTATATATAATTTGGGGGAGGGAGAAGGGGGAAGTGTCATAATATGGGAAGAAAAAAGAGTGAATGAAACTTTTGTGGACCAATAGTTTTTAGACTTACTTTGCTAATTAATGCTGCTATTCTTGGTGTTTGACCAGCGGAATGTTACCTTTTGAACATAAAAACCTACTTGCCCCAAGCAGGAATAGGACGGCTGTGCATTTCAATGTCCAGGTGCTAAGCAGAAGTAAAGTTCTGCTTGAAGATGGTGAATTTGCAAGTAGGGGGAATGACTGAAAGTCAAAAACTGCCTGTATAATGCCCAGATGACTCACTGAGAGGCAGGAGGGAGAGAGTGGAAGGGGGGTTGCTACTAATACAGCTGCTACGCAGGCTGAAATGATTAGACCCATTGCCTCGAAGTTCTAATATAATTGTGTATGTACGAGTTCAGCCGATGGGTAGAATCACTTGCCGTGTTACAATTTTTACACTACTTTGCTCAGCATCTTGATGTGATTGTTAGGTTTGTTAAGATCTTAGTTTGAAAATATATGTAAATTTAAAAAACAATTTTCTGCAAACCTCTTAGGTGTTTGATATTCTTTAAGTAGTATTTGGATTTCTTTTAAACAAACACTGAGTTGTATGATTTGTTTTTAAACAAATAAGAACGTTGTATTAAAGATGCAGTTGTATTAAGGAAAAATGCTGCAGCAAAATGAGGAATACTACAAGCTAAATAGCAACAGATTAAATATTTTTTTATACAATTTTTGAATATTGCAGTTTACTGAACAGTGTGTAAAACTGTACAAATGTTATCAATTCTCAGAAATTCATGCTGAAGTGCAGCTGAAGAATTATGGAAAATTTCTTGAGGAATATACATCTCAGCTGAAGAGAATTGAAGATGCTTTGGATGACTCTGTTGGAGATGTTTGGGACTTCAGTCTTGATCCCATTGCATTAAAGGTCTTCATATATTTAATATGCATTGCAACTGCTATTTTCCTAGTTCATCCTTCCCTTCAAAACCTGAGAAGTAAAAGCTTGATGCATTTGTGATCTTAAAATTTTTACTTTAGTGTTTGAGAAACCTATCCAATACTATTTTAATTATCTATCACATAATTAATAAATTGCATATCGTAAGAGAAGATGTTTTCATATTATTCTTTTCCAGTCTTCTGGGTACTAGTGGAAGTTAAGTGAATTTATAGTTCTGCATGTGTTGGGAAGCCTAATTCCAGCAAACTTCTTCCCTGTGGGTGTTAGTGTTTTTATCTGGCGGTTGAGGTTCCAGAAGAGCTCACTAATACTTGTATAACTGCAGAGCAAACTGTGTGTGTATTTATAGTTGTGTTTTGACTTAATGGCCTTGGTACAGTATTTCCTGTCCTCCAGAGGTGGCCGTTTCCTTGGTCATGTGTTCTCTATCCTCTGTGGAGCTTTTTTTTTTTTTTTTTTTCTCTTCACTGAATTTGCAGACATCATTTAAAAATGCTTGTGCTACTATATGGAACTTGTCTGTGCTGAAGATGAACTCTTAAGTAATCAGCTGTCTGAATAATTTGAATAAATTATGTGTAGGGCCAGCACAGTGCTGGATGGATATGAACTGGTCAATATCATGGCTGACTTCAGTACAAAATATCAGTGCC
This sequence comes from Pelecanus crispus, assembly GCF_030463565.1. Lineage (NCBI taxonomy): Eukaryota > Metazoa > Chordata > Aves > Pelecaniformes > Pelecanidae > Pelecanus > Pelecanus crispus. The sequence goes on along the minus strand of NC_134643.1, from coordinate 62,768,866 downwards.
TGCATACAGATACACACTATGCATCTGATGTCCTGCATTTGGGATTCTTAATTCATGTTTTCAGTTTCCTGAGCTGTTTTTAATACACCATAATGACCACGCTTTTGCTTTCCAAGTTTTGTAAGTAAATTGTTGTAAATGCTGTATAGCTAGTTATTTGCCTTTCTGCCTAGAGTGAAAGGAAAGGTATTTCCATGTAAAGGTGAAGAGTGAAGGTTTCCTGCAGTGTAGGTTGCCAGTAACGTGCAATTATTGCTCTCTTATTGCTGACCTTATTCACGATTAAACTGGGGGAAAAAAATGACTTACCTAGTTGGATGAACGTATTTTTGACCAATATTTTCTAAAGTTGTTTGTTTTTGTTTTGTGGTTTCTTTGGGTTTTGTGGTGTGGTTTTTTTTTTTTTTTTTTTTTTTTTTAATTTTAGCTTTTGCCATATGAACAGTCCTCCCTGCTGGAGCTCATAAAGACAGAAAACAAGGTAAGTGTGTTATGCTTACTAGAAAAAAAAATACATATATTCTAGCTAAGACCAAGCCCTAAACGTGAATCTATCTAATCTGTGTGTTTTTTTCCCCTTTGAGTCTAGGTTCTAAACAAAGTAATAACTGTGTATGCTGCCCTTTGCTGTGAAATCAGGAAGTTAAAATATGAGGTAAATTCAGCTGTCTTTTATTGCTGTGTATGAAAATGTTTGCAGATTGGCAAGCTGATATATAAGTTGATTTTTTTTAGCAGTAAAGAAACAAGATACAATGTCTAAATAATTTTTGTAGGATATATGTAATCATGCTATTTATTAAAAACCAAATTTCTGCTTTTGTTGTTAGGCAGAAACTAAATTTTATAATGGCCTCTTGTTTTATGGAGAAGGAGGTAAGTAGCTCCATTTACTGTAAAAATTAGTAGTGTTACGTTACTTTTCCAGGTTATGTTAAATGCTACAGTAAGTGTAATTTTATAATGCAGATACATACTTTCTCTGTATCTTTGATGAACAACAAATAATGGACTTTGAGGTTACAGGGATGTATGTTGGTGTCTTGTAACTACCCCCAGTTAGCTTCAGATAATGGTAAGATTTATCTGTTACATTAACAGGAAGTTTTGTTGCAGCCTTATTTACATGAGAAGTAGGGAGTATAGGCTGTTGAGGTTGTATTTAATGTATAACATACAGAAACCTGAGCTTATATACCATAGCGGCTGTTTTTCGAAGTATGGCATTGAAAACCTGTTTTTCACATGCAAACACATCCTAAACAGACTTATTTCCTACTAGGACTAGATTTTACATTGGTTGTAGTAAAACAATAAGTCTGTAGTTTGATTGTAATAGAACAAGGAAACTATTAATAAATAACTTGGTCCAAGTCCTGCCTACTTTACTTATGCAATCATAGTTGTTCCAAGAGAAGTTGCAGTGTGGTAATGTTATCTGCCCTTCAAGAGCAGGTACTAGTATTTGTATTACTGTTTAGACCATGACATAATACAGGGGCATAAGCCAATTCGGTTAACAAATCATGAGACCCTGCTTTAGGCAAAAACTGCTTTCTGTCTTGGAGTTAAACAGGTAACTCCTCCGAAGGGTTGATCTTAAGCTTCCACCTTAAAGGATGCTAGTCTGGGAATAAGCCCAGATCTTGGTCCTGAGGACCGAACATATTAGTGAGTTGACTTAGAGACATCACCTAACTTTGTTTTCGATTTCAGAAATTTGAGAGAAACTAAAAGTAGTAAAAAGGGGCTTTAAAAAAAGCTTTTCAAGAGCCTTGACTGTGACAGAAATATTGGGGAATGTGCAATCTTTGAGATAGGGACTGTTTATCGTTCTTTTAAGTGCTATGTAAGATGACTGTTGTGGTTTGGTTAAAGAACATGAAAAAGTGGTGGGTTGGTTTTTTGTCTTTTTTTTTTTCCCCCTTAGCAGATTCTCACTTCTTATCAGACATGGTTTTAAATATCTTAAAAGAAAGTGATATGCTGCCAAAATGATAACTAGGGGATCTCTCGAAACTTCTCCATGTCTCTAGCACGAAAAAAGTCAGACTGTTGCAGATTAACATATTATATCAGCAGTTTGTTCCTTATGGGTGTTCTGCAGGGAATGCTTGAGAATGGCAGGAACTGAGAGGTCAGCCTTCTGTGGGTTAGGTGGGGATGCAGAAATTATGTTCTCCACTTCCATATCCCTCCTTGTAGCATCTACTTTGATAACAGCAGGCTTGCTTACTTAGAACAGCTGGCAAAGTTACTGGCTTAAGAATGGTTGAAATTTAAACAAATACTATGCTGGCCTTTTCCTTCTGTATACAGAAACATCTTTTTCATCTTGTCCTTTGAGTGGTTAGGGCTAGTCTAGGAACTTTAAATAGTTAGTTGGATTGGGTTTTTTGGGACGTACACTGAGCAGAGTAAAGGTTACATAAAAGGTGTAAAGAGGAAGCATGCAATATTCAGAATCTTGTCCCAGAGCTCTATCTTACAGAAGTGTGGAGACCACTTTAGTCTCTGGTGACTGCTTTAAAATAACATATTTTATGAAGCAGTAAGACCTGCATTTCTTATGCAGGTAAACTTGTAATTGTAAGCCATTTTTACTCAGTGGCCCAATAGAAAAATCTCAAGTCTAGAGCATTAATCTGTCATCACATTAAAAAGACTGTATTTTGTCAGGTAGTATTACAAGTGCGCCAGCTGACTGAAACAATTTGGCATTGGTGATGTAATTATTGTATTTTATAGTATCCTGTTAGTGTACTTTGTCATACAGGTAATGCTTTGAAGCTATGGTGATGAGCTGGTTCTTTTGTGCAGGATGACATGTGGGAAAAAGAAAATACATTTCTTCAGGAAATTGTATGCTACACAGCTTTTTCTTCTGATTAATGATGTAGTATATTCTTTCAGTAAATACCAAGGATGTTCCTTGCAATGTAAATCTCTAGTGCTTTCATATCAACTTTTTAAATGGCAACTTTTATATTAAGGTACATCATCTATATGCCTTTAAAGAATTATGTTTCATATTCTTTATTTTGTTTCAGGTGATGGAGACTTTTCCTGCTTTGTGTCTAACTTAAACAATGTAATTTTTAATGGGAAAGAAACTTCAAAAATAAGTCCATCTTAGGAAAGCAAAATTAAAAGTTTTTAAGGCTCCATCAGTATGCTTACAATAGTGCGCACCACTTATATGACAAACAAATGGCTTGGAGGGCAAGCTTCAATGTTAATTTAACAGGTCTAACACAGGCTTCTGAAAGTAGTGACAAATGTTTTTCTTTCAAGCCACAGATTCCAGCATGGTGGAGGGAGATTGCCAAATACAGATGGGAAGATTTGTTTCTTTCTTGCAGGTAGAGTATGTTTTACTTTTTGACAGCAATTATAATCTTAATTTTACTAGCAAAGTGGATTTAACAGTCTGCAGTATCCTGCTTTGCATCTTGCTGAAAGGCATTGCAGTCATTTGATATGTTACTATGTTTTGCCTGCAGACCTGTCACAACCAGCTGACATATCACACATTGTTTTGGGGTTTTTTTATTATACTTGTGTCCTGGTTTCGGCTGGAATAGAGTTAATTTTCTTCCTAGTAGCAGGCATAGTGCTGTGTTTTGGATTTAGTATGAGAAGAATGTTGATAACACTGATGTTTTAGTTGTTGCGAAGTACTGCTTATGCTAGTCAAGGACTTTGCAGCTTCCCATGTTCTGCCAGGTGCACAAGAAACTGGGAGGGGGCACAGCCAGAAGAGTTGATCCAAACTGACCAAAGGGCTATTCCATACCATATGATGTCATGCTCAGTATATGAACTGGGGGGGGGGTTGGCCAGGGAGCCGCGATCGCTGCTCGGGAACTGGCTGGGTATCAGTTGGTGGGTGGTGAGCAATTGCATTGTGCATCACTTGCTTTGTATATTATTATCATTATTATATTGTTATTATCATTACCATTCTACTTTTTTTCAATTATTAAACTGTTCTTATCTCAACCCAGGAGTTTTTCCTCACTCTCACTCCTCTGATTCTCTCCCCAATCCCACTGGGGCAGGGGGAGTGAGCGAGCGGCTGTGTGGTGCTTAGGTGCTGGCTGGGGCTAAACCACGACAACTTGTCTAAAATTCTGGAAGTCTAATGAGAGAAGACATTAGTTTGTGTAATCATTGTTAAAAGGAATTTGAATTTACTTAAGAAAATTTCAGTAAGAGAAGATAAATTGAGGTTGTTTCATTTGATGGTAAAGATATTTATTTTTATGGTTTTGATTAGCAAGATGTAGTTTTCTTGAACATTGGAAATGGATTCATTGTTTATACATCTTTTTTTAGCAGACAGAATTAAAAATTAAAACACCTCGAAAAAAATTGGTTGTGCCTCACTCAAACTTTCAAGGAAGAATATGTGTTTCTTAAACAGTTTGGTTGTTATCAGGGTCCTTTGCATGAAAACAGGATCTCTGTTTCTTCTGAGGTTTTCCTGGGCTCTTGGGTTTCAATCTATTGTGGAGTTTTCTTGTCTTCGCTGTAGCTTAAGTGGCAGTCCTGTTCCCAAAAATGTTTCTGGTTTTATGCAATATTGCTCATAATGAAGTATCTGTGTTGAAGTAGAGAATATACAGGAAGCTTCCAGAATGTTTAAACAAATTCTAGTTTAACAAAGGTTAAAATTCCTGTTCTTGCTGTATGCTAGCATGGCAGTAGTAATTTACTAAGTTGCAACAGGTTGAATGCTATAGGAAGTTTATTTCTCAACCCCTTTTACTATGCCCAAGTGCAGTTAGTTGTTAGGCTATCTTAGTTTTTTTTCCCCCCACTTTTCAAGTTTTTGTCCTGTCAGCTTCCTTCATCCTCTATTTCTTTCCAAGCAGATGTTTAAGACACCTTTTAGTGGCTCTGAAATGGGGCTACTGTATACCTGTGGTTTTCCAGAATAATGCTGTGAAACACTAGTTAGGTACTCTTGATCCTGCAGAAAAGAGTGTATTTGGAGAACTGTGTTAAAACCATAATCTCGTCTGTATTATGTAGCTGCTAATATGCATGTGCTGTTAAATTGGACTATTTCCTGGAAGTTCTAAAATGGCAGCTGATGCCCCTTCCCCAGGAAACATGATCTCAATTGTCTGTTAATCCATTCCTCTGGAATCTGTTGGCTTGTTTCAGCTGCATTTGATAGAGGAATACAAGTATAAGAAGTAATGACACTTTTATGTTTTGTGAAAACTGGTGACTAATAGAAGGCAGAAGCCCAAATAAGATCTATTTTTGATGACGAGGAAGACAGAATTCAGCTGTTAGCCAGTCTTCTGGCAGGAATGGCAGGCTGGCTGGTTAGCCAGCGTGGGCTGTCTGCTGTGAAGCCATCTGTGTACTGGCTGGCTAGACATCACATGCTGACTTTTCCCTCATGGGATTACAGGGTGTATTAGTGAGCAAATATTATTGCAGTTAAGGGAAACTCAGATTCGTTTACCCTGTTGCTCAAGAAATGCTTTCTTAAAATCCAGCCTATAAACTAAGATAGTCTTTCATGTGGTCAGAGTTGACCTGTTCTTACTCATTTTGTAGTATGTAACTGAGCTCAAGTCAGCTCTGCTGTAGTCAAACATATCTCTTGAAGACATTGTCTTGCTTTTTTGAAAGCAGTTTTCTGTGGCTAATCACTCTACAGTAGGTACAGGCTTCTGTGTTAATTTCCAATTTGAATTCAGCTATCACCAGCTGCAAGAGTGTGACTCTTCAATCTAGTGGGAAAATTCACAGCCTTTTCTGTCAGGGATATTCTATCTGAATGTACTTGGGCACTGTTGTCAAGTCACTTCGCACTATCTTTGATAAATTGAACTCTTGAAAACTTTTACAGCAAGATATTTAAAGTACATTGAACTGTTAAGGTGACTCTTTTCTGTACCTTCTTTAAAGAATCAATATCTTTTTTAAAATGTGGCTCTGGGTATCAGTTCTGGTATTTGAGTATCTAGACTGTCAAAGCCATATGCAAATGTGAAATAATTTATGTTTTCCTTATTATGCTGTTGTTTGTGTCCAAAGTCCATACTGGTCCCTTAATAGCCCAGTTTGTACTGGGAGCTTGTGTTAAGTAACTTCTTAGCTTAGCCCCAGATCCTTTTTCGGAGCTGTTACGAGGATGATGTTTTCCATCCTGCTTTAGGTCTGTACACTGAGTTGGATTAGGAATGTGGTTGGAGCTTGGGTTGCAAGTTCAGTGGTTTATGTTCGGTGTTTTGGAAGTAATGACAATTTGTGTATGAGGAGGGTCTGTACATATATGCATTTTATTTTCTTGTATTTCAGGAGCTGTCTTGCTTTGTTACCCGATGTTATGAAGTGGTGGTGAATGTAGTGCATCAGTTGGCTGTTCTCTATACCAGCAACAAGTAATTATTCCCTAAAATGCTATACTGTTTTTATGTATTTTAAATTTTTATGTATTTTATGTATATTAAACACATGTATAAAATATAAATGTTCTGCCTAAGGCATGGTCATTTTTGGAACACTGCGGTCTAGGGATACGGAGAGTGCTTTGCTCTGCAAGTTTGGGCTTCATAAGCCATTATGAAAGTGGATTTGCTTTATTTTCAGAAAAGGTGGTGCTTTTATATAATGAGATGCAAGAACTTTTTTTGCCATTTTTTGATAGAATTGATGCTTCAGAGGCACTTAGTCTTTATGATTAAGAGATTGTCTTATTACTCTTTCATCTTTGCTCTGAGAGATTCCTTCTGTTGACTGATACGGTGGATACCACTAGTTTCAGAAGCTTAAAAATTGGATCACTTCCAGAGTCTAATGTTTTAAATATGTAAATCTTGGTATATATTCCTCACAGAATAAACATGGTTTTAACACCTGAGGTTAAGCTTAGTGAGGGATGTTGGGTTTAGCTCTTCTGAAAACTCTGATGAGAGTTTAGCTCAGAATGGAATTGTTTGGTTTAGCTCAGAATATGACTGCAGGGTTCTTAATTTCTCTACCCTGCCCTGCTCCAGATAGGATAGCATCATTCTTCTCGGTTTTGTTTGTTGTCTTACACTGCAGCACAAGGTAGAATTTCTGTGTGGTGCTGAATGAACAAGGCTGGATGTGTACCTTGGACATGGCTTGATTAAATGTGTGATTTTGTGCTTTTGGGCCACAAGGCTCTACGTATCAAGGCTGCCTGCTGTTAGCATAACTGAATTGGGAATTGCTGATATACATGTGCACTGAATGCAATCAGTGGTTTGAACCAGTCACATGCTGTACATTTAAAAATGCAATATTAAATTCGATCATAGCACACAGATTTCACATAGTGTATACTTTTAATCAGATTTTGAGAATTCTTTTGTTTTCTGAAGTTACTGTGTTAATGAAGAAGAATGTACCCCAAGAAACGAAGAACACACCGTGGTACAAAATTGATAAATATGTTCTATTCTAAGGAGCAAAAAGGCATTAAAATATTTTTTTTTGTTTACAGGAATGCATCTAAAATTATAGAGACATCTGGAGTTCATTTTCAGGTGGGAATGACTTGGAGCCCCTTTTGCTTATGTTAATATATGTATGTCTCTGTCATTAATCCTGAGAAAAGCAGCAAGAAAGTGAATTTCAAGTACAACTTTCAATCTGGAATCTACTTTAAAGGTTTTATTTTGTTAATCAGCTTCTTCTGGCCTTTATGTGGAAAGGGCTGGTATCTCCACGTCTGTCATAGTCTAGCTTTCTTAGCTGAAAAGTGTTTGCATGCTCCCCTAATTGTGTGCAATACGTGCTTCTGCATGTAGACAATTTTGAAAATCCTACCTTCAATGTCAAATTAGATCAGTGAACTTAAAGCTGTGCTTCTACATAAACTAATGTTCCTTGTGTCACTACAAGAAATACTAAAATACTTCTTCTCCCATGTAGTTAGTGATAGGATGAGAGGAAATGGGCTTAAGCTGCGCCAGGGGAGGTTTAGGTTGGAAATTAGGAAAAATTTCTTTACGGAAAGGGTAGTCAAGCATTGGAACAGGCTGCCCAGAGAGGTGGTGGAGTCACCATCCCTGGAAGTGTTCAAAAAACGGGTAGATGTGGCACTTCGGGACATGGTTTAGTCTAGTCTACCCTTGATTGGTTTAGTGTGGACTTGGTAGTGTAGGTTAATGGTTGGACTGGATGATCTTAAAGGTCTTTTCCAACCTAAACGATTCTATGATTCTATAAATCTTTAAGCTACCAAACCAAGAAATCTCCAATTTAACTCTCTAGCTGATGTCTTATTGGCTGATAATGTATTGAAAGGAACTGAAATTTTACTTTCCATACATGACTGTAAGAAACTTTTCAGTAACTACAGTCCTCTTCTTTTTTGTTTTAAACAGGCAATGTATGAGCATCTGGGAGAGTTGCTCACAGTCTTAATCACGCTTGATGAAATAATTGACAATCATGCCACTCTGAAAGATCACTGGACCATGTATAAGAGGTGTGTCTCTGAAGGTGTGAAACATACTCCCACAACATAAAAGAGAAAGCATGTGTGTGTGTCTTTGTTCCAAGAAAGTCAGTGTGGGAACATGGATTTTGATAGCCCCGAGAGTTTTCTAGAAACCTCAATGAAGAGCAGGGCTAAGCTCCCACTTTGTCCTAACAGGACCAGTAAGTTTTTAAAGTGCTGAATGTTACATACACGGTACGTGGTAAGCAGCTTGACAAACAGAGTTATGGTCGGTGGAGTTTAAAATATATTCAATAAGAAATCTAATTTTGCACAGAACTGACTTAAAACTATCCATATTCATCATGGGGGTGGGCATACACATTTAAGAAAAAACACTGTCTTAAGTAAAAGCTGAAGAGTCAACAATTATAAAGGTAGTTAAATTAGTGGAGTAACTACTGTTTCATTGAGAACCTGAATAAATGGGAGTTATTCAAATGCAGATGGCTTATACAGACCTAGTGGGTTTGGTTTTGTTTTGGTTTTTAATTTTGGAGTTGCTGCTGGGCACAGATGTGAGCAATTAATATCTATTATCAAAACAGTACAGGATATGATAAAACTGTTAGCATGTTTTAATTGTGTTGTATATGTGTGTTCTGCACGTACTCCTTACAGGCTGCTAAAATCTGTCCATCACAACCCTTCTAAGTTTGGGATTCAAGAAGATAAACTGAAGCCGTTTGAAAAGCTGCTGTTAAAACTGGAATGCCAGTTACTTGATGGAATGATATTTCAGGTAGTGAAATTAATGTTCCCCAGTATGATAGGGGAAACTATTACATTAAAGTGACACTCTCTTTAGAATGTTTTGTTTGGTTTTGTTTTGTTCTGGATACAGTGATGTGTGAATTTGGCTCTTGCATCTGTGCATGGAAAAAAAAAAAAGGCTCTATTGTAAGATCCTTCCTTGCTCCTCTCATGTGCTAGAACTGTGCCAGGCTTTGAATGGTAGCAGTTAATGCTTACTGTTTTGCAGAATTAATGCCAAGTTGTCTGCGTTTCTTTAAGACTCTGTATTATCAGGGAGTCTGTTTTTCACCAGAAATTTTAATAGTGGTCAGACTTACATAGCATAGGTCTACTTTATTTTAGCTGCAGGTTAAAGTCTCCTCAGTCATCTTGAAAAGATGTTAAGTGTGGCCCCTTGTTACATATTTTGTCTTATTCCTAGCATGTGAGACAGGTAGCTGTCATGGGGTACCACTTCAGTGGTGTATACCCCTGAAACATGCAAGTGGTACAGGTGGATGAGAAGGATTATTACTTTTTCAATACAGTTAATTTAAATGTGTTCATACAAGAACCCATCTGTTTTTCAGAAAAGTGTGCATCTGAGACACTGAAATCGGGTATTGTGGCATAGTGGGCAGAGGATAGCGTTGCTGAATCTGGTCACAGCAGAGTAAATTGAACAGGACTGTTGCTCAGTTCTTACTGTTACATCTTAAATGGCATGGGGAAAAAGATTTTGTTCTGTAAAAGCCTCCAAAAGTGAAATTGTAAATAAATAATTAAACACAGTTTGGCTTATTCTTTCAAAGGACACCGCTACCAGCTATCCGTTTTTCATCTATATTTCTCTAATGTTGCTTTAGTACAAAGACTTCCTTGTATGTTTGAGACATCGGTAGGATTTGCCTGATATTCATTCAGGATGTTTCCCCTCCTGTCCTGTCTGCGCCTCTTCCTAACAAAAATATCTGAAAAATATTCTTAAATACAATTCCATTAAAGACTTTTCTAATATCTTTAGAAAATATGAAATGTCTTTTGTTTTTTTTCTGTTGTGTGGCTTTTAGTAATTTTTTTTTTTAAACAGCCACCAGTGGTGTGGGGGTCTTATGAACCAGATCCTAGAAGTGACTTGCATGATAATTTTGTTTAGTTAATGAAAAGTTAGTAACATATTGTAATGATGTAAATACGCATCTAGTTTCTTATTGCTAGCACATCATGTGGTTTCTTTAAAAATGCCTCAACAGAAATGTTAAGTAAATAAAACTTTTTTTGAATGTTAGGTGTAAGAGAGGTTTTTAATGTTTTCTGTTATACTAAATAATTGAAGTATACTTAAAATCTGTATGTTGTGAAGTCTAAGACTAACTTCAGGTTAGTGCTATATGACATAAATCAGTGTGCTCTTGCAGTATTCTTCTCTTGCAAAATCAGCATTCTTAAAAGAATACTGATTCTTTTCAAAAGAAAAGGTTCAAAATTCATGGCATTATCATAATGCTTTTTTCTTTCCTTTTTGCTCAGGCCTGTATAGAGCAACAATTTGATTCTGTAAATGGTGGAGTGTCAGTGTCGAAGAACAGCACGTTTGCTGAAGAATTTGCTTATACCCTTCGCACAACTTTTGCAAATGTTGAGGCCAAACTTGGTAATGCAAGCTCATGATTCTCCTGCTGGCTTCACTGTCTCTAAAATTGTTTGTATTGTTTGTCTGAGAGTGGACTTCAAAATAGGATTTTTTGGGTGTATTTGTGCAGGTGAACCTTCAGAAATTGACCAGAGAGATAAATATGTGGGCATCTGTGGCCTCTTTGTACTGCATTTTCAGATTTTTCGGACCATAGACAAGAAATTTTACAAGTCATTGTTGGATGTTTGTAAAAAGGTGAATGCTTCATTCTTTTGTCAATAATTAAGGGAGGGGGGGAAATCTTCAGTAATGAAGTAGATAATTTTCTTAGTTGTATAGCATAGCAAAGACTTGGGAAAAGAAAACACACAATTTACCAAAACAAGTCAGAAAGCAGAATTAAGATTTTTCTACTTTTTATAATTTTCTCTCCCCCCATGTTCTTTTAAAGATGCTCCAAAAACCTGTCCACTCGCTTAGCAGCAAGGTAAAATGAGGAGAAATTACATTAAAATGTTTCTTCTTAAGCTCAGTGTTGCACTGAGGACAAAAAATTGTTTGAGTTATGAGTATTGTGTGACTGAATAAATGCTTTGGGTTTTGACCTTGGCTATAAATATGTATGTTGAAACATCACGAAGTCCAAAGGTGGTTAGGGCTTTTTCCTATCAGATGGGATTAAGAAATTAGTAAATTCTCTAATACTGTTTAGAATGACTGAGAGTGGTAATAACTTTGGCTGTGGTGTCCTTAGTGGACTTCTAGGGGAGAAACCTTTTTTAATGTGAACGTAATACTTTGTAGAAACTAGTTATGCAGAAATAAACTGAATTGTGTGTTATGATTCAAAAGAGGCATAACAAACATGCATGGTGGTGCAGTGTTTGGTGTAGCTACTTACGTCTATTGCTACTTGTAGTACTGCCCCCCCCCCTTTTTTTTTTCCCCACCCCAGGTACCAGCCATCACATTAACTGCTAACATTATTTGGTTTGCTGACAACTTTCTGATTCAGAAGATACCAGCTGCTGCCAAACTTCTGGATAAGAAAAGTATTCATACAGTTAAAATGCAAAGGGAGAACTTTCTACAGCAGAAGGCACAGTCACTTACCAAGTATGCTTCCTAAATATCGCTTCATGGTGATGTTTGGCAAACAGTTTATAAACACATGGGTTTCTTATTCAAGTGTACTAGCATGTTGTATAGTGTTGCTCAGTGGTGTTAAACTTTTCCATTTCACTGTGGCAATATGTGTGTGTTAGCATAATTGCACTGCTGCTTTGCTTTTGGTCTTGGGCAGTGGTACAAGTCATGTCTTACAGCTCTTAAGATGAAGAAAAGGTTGAAAAAAAGATCTGGGTGTTCACAGACATTTTGAGGATATTGTAATACAATGCAGATTTTACACCTGCTGATTAGAATTCTGCCAATAACTTTTTCTTGCCTTTTTACAAGTTCTTGCATTGCCTTTAATAATTGGACTGTTGCCTTAAATATTGAGTACTCTTTAAAGTGTAATTTTTTTGTCATAAGCAATGACCTGAATACATTCCTGCTATAACTGCTATAATAAGTAGTAATGCAGTATCACAGTTCTGTAGCATGGAATAAATAGAAGTTTTAAAAGTGAATCAAACATTTAATTACAACTAGTGTAATCCAAGCAGATTAACTGCTGGAGAATTATCTTATTTAAGAGCACTGTAGTTTGACATTGATGGAGTGACAAGTTATCTTTTTATCTTTCATATACATATACACACACCCCCTCCCCAAAAATTCAAACTTGGAGGAAAAAAATTAAATGTAGGACTTCTTTTGTCTAGTGTTTGAAAGCGTTTTCTAGCAGTTTTTAGTCTTTTAATTTAAAGAAGTGTAGTATATGTACTGCTAAGAGGGCCATTTGTTCTCTTGAATGATAGATGATTTTGACTCTTCAGAGTATGTTTGTACAGATATAATTGGCAGACTAATCCTTACCAATACAAAATTAAAATGTAAATGAGCATGAGGTTCTGATACTTTTGGGAGTGGAAAGTTATTACTTTGGGGACTGAAGATTTAACATACTTCCCTTGGCAGAATTTAAGCTTTGGAAAGAGAAAAGAAAATTCTCATACTCTTCTTATTTGAAGTAAGCAACGTTTTTGTTTCTTTCTCCAGAGATATGCAGTCATATTATGTTTTTGTGAGCTCGTGGATGACAAAAATGGAGTCTATCTTGTCAAAGGAGCAACGTGTGGATAAGTTTGCAGAAGATCTTTCTAACCGCTGCAATGTCTTCATCCAGGTGTGCAGTCTTTTAATATGGTGATACAGGAAATGATGCAGCAAACTGATGTTTTGGTGCACGTTGTTGAACATAAAAAGAAATCAGAGAGTTCTGTGATCATCAGTGTGTTATTTTACAATGTGGGAATTCTAAAACTTTAAATGCCCAGTAGATACTCTTAAGTAAATCTGTAAAAGGTACTTCTATAAGGTGTGTGGGGGAAACAAATCTGACTAAAATACTCAGTGGCTAAAATTTTGGATTTTTCTCTTAGGAAATCAAGAAAGCTTCATTTCCTCTGTAGTAAAGATTTTGGTGGGTTTTTTTCCCTTTTGACTCAGTCATAAGGTACATAAGTTGGACTGAACCACTGTCTTAATTTAGTTTTATTTAGCACAGTACATACTTCCAGTAAAGGTTTTGTGTTGTTTCATTGTGCTTTGCCTAGTGATGGTACTTTGCAAGAATCTTAACTACGTTCCGAGACAGCTGGTTTTCTTTTGGCCTACTAACAGCATGTAGTCTTAATGTAAGATGCATCTTATTTCTGAATTTATTTTTGCTAGTTTTGATATGTATCTATCTGCCTGACAGAAATCTGATGAGAATAGGTGTGTGACAGAAGCATGATCCTGAATCTTCTATATCTAAAGACATACATGTACTAGGATCTGTGGTTTTTATATTTGAATTATTTGCAGTGGACTTATGTAAATTTTGCTCTGTAGCAAGTTGAGGTTCCTAGACTGCTTTTTCTCTTTCCCTGGTCTCTCTTTTTGTTACTACTTTTCCTTTGAAATAAGTCAAATAACATTTTTGTCATGCTGTATGTAATCAACATTGTATTTAAAAGCTTAGCATACATTGATTTAGAAGTGATTGGGGTTTTTTTACTGTGGGATGGACTGGTCTATTTAGACAGTGTAGAACTGTGCAAATACTGTCAGTGTATTTATTCCACGGAATCGGGAAGTTTTAGTTTGTTTTTGTGATAGGCTGTTTTGGGCGGGGCGGGAGGGGGGAGTTGTTTGATGGGTTGCTTTACAATAGGTCTGAAATTATTAGACCTTTGAGGCTGTGCAATTAATTCACTGACCTGTGTTTAATTTGAATGGCTCTATAAGAAGTTAATGATCAGGTGATCTAATGACTTTTAGGCGGTTTCATAATGTCTGCCCAGTAAAAGAGTCTCATTCAGCTTTGGGATCTCAGGCTTGCTTATTATGTGGAGGGGTAGGTTCTCTAGTGTGAAGAGGTAAAAGTTAGTTCTGTCATGTATGAAAGAAAACAGAGAGGACTTGATTGATTGATATGTTGTGAAAAAAATTTTTCCCCTCTTTACTCATTTTATTTTTAGGGTTTTCTTTACGCATACAGTCTTAGCACCATCATTAAAACTACAATGAATCTCTACATGTCAATGCAAAAACCTATGACAAAAACATCGGTGAAAGCTCTGTGCAGACTTGTAGAACTTCTGAAGGTAGGTCACTGGATGAAAACTGATCAAACATCACATATTAAACCCCCCACCCCATAAAAAAAACAAACCCCAAAAACCCACAACTGAGTGGGGACATGTTTTTGCATGGCTTCTTGTTCAAGACTGGATTTGGTTAGAGAACAGGAGATTTGGGAGGCTAGAACTGATTTATTTAACTGCCTTCCTTAGTTGGTATCACAGAATCATTGAGGTTGGAAGGGACGTGGAGGTCATCTGGTCTAACTTCCCCCTGCTCGAGCAGGGCCACCTAGAGCTGGTTGCCCAGGACTGTGTCCAGATGGCTTTTGACTATCTACAAGGATGGAGACTCCACAGCCTCCCTGGGCAACCAGCCTATGCCAGTGCTTGGTCAGCCTCACAGTAAGAAAATGTTTCCTGATGTTGAGAGGGAACCTCCTGTGTTTCAATTTGTGCCCACTGCCCCTTGTCCTGTCATTGGGTGCCACTGAAAAGAGCCTGGCTCAGTCTTCTTTGCATCCTCCCTTCAGGTATTTGTACACATGGATAAGATTTGTGCCCCCTCCCTCCCTCCCACCCTGCCCCAAACCTTCTCTTCTCCAGGCTGAACCATCCCAGCTCTCAGCCTTTCCTCATGTGTGAGGATGTTCAAGTCCCTTAATTATGTTCATGGCCCTTGGCTGGACTCTCTTCAGTATGTTTATGTCTCTCTTGTACTGAGGAGCCCAGAACTGGACACAGTACTCCAGGTGTGGCATTACCAGTGCTGAGTAGAGGGGAAGGATCACCTCCCTCGACCTGGTGGCAATACTTTGTCGAATGCCGCCAAAGATACCACTCGCCTTATTTGCGGCAAGGGCGCACTGCTGGCTCATGTTCAACTTGGTGTCCACTCGGACCCGTAGCTCCTTTGCTGCCAAGCTGCTTACCAGCTTGATGGCTCTCAACATATATTGGTGTATGGGGTTGTTCTTCCCCAGGTGCAGGACTTTGCACTTCTCCTGGTACTTTTTCCAAAAGGAAAATACTCTGTTTTGAGATAACTTCAGAAAGCAATGTTGAACAGAGCTGGATTATTTAAAAAAATGCAAAAAACCAACAGAACTTACATCAGTCTTGAAACTTTTTTATGCTCCTGAATGATTTCAGAAAGCAATGTTGAACAGAGCTGGATTATATAAAAAAGCGCAAAAAAACAACAGAACTTACATCAGTCTTGAAACTTTTTTATGCTCCTGAATGATTTGATTTTCTCAGTTTCTAAGGGTTAATTTCAGCTGCTACTAACAGTATACTACAAAGTAGGAAGAGTCTGTATTTGCAGTGTGGATGAGTCTGCCAGCATAAAGCTAAATTCTAAAGGCAACAATGTCATTAACTACATGAACTATTGTGTTTTGGGATTGACTTTAGGCAATAGAACACATGTTTTACCGAAGAAGTATGGTTGTGGCAGATTCTGTGACGCACATTGCTCAGTATCTGCAATATCAGGCTCTTCATGCTATTTCTGTAGCCAAGGTATGTACTCCAAATTCTAATAATTAATCTTCTAGCTAACTGTTTAAAAAAAATCTTCATTTTAAATCTAAGTATTTTTCTTGCTTTAGTAAAATCTGTAGTGTTGCTCTATCATAATCAACAGATATGTAAGCTTTCCAGTAAGTCAGAGCTTTGCCCTAGGAACTGTACAGTATAGATAGCTAGCTATTTTTGACCAAGAATGGGTCCTCTCTTCCTCTAAACTGCTGCATCTCATCACGTTCTTCTTGTGTTCTTTTCAGTTTTTATTTCTAGTGATTTTCACAAACTGACCTTTTCTTACCTCTTTTCTGATGCATATTCTTAAAGCAGTCTGTTATAGGTCTAAGCAAACAGGCTGTTTTTATTTAAATCTTTGCTTGGCAAAATAGCAGTGGTTAATACATGATGGCTTACAGGAGTCTAATGTGGGCATGTATTGAGTATTTCTGGGGTAAAATGGCTTCTAATGGCAAGACACTGTAATATCTACATATTACATCTTTCTATAAATAAGATCAGTTGAGTACACACTTATCAAATCTTGAATTTCTGAATTCAATTACAATTTTAACAGTAGACTTGTATTTTGGAAGTTTGATATGTTTGAAATTTGGCTGTAATCTAATCTCAGCTTATGTATCTGGCATCTCTGTATTTTCTAGCATAAGCAAAAAAAAAAAAGTTGTACTTCTAAAAAGCTGATATATACATACATATATATATATATAAAAAAAAAAAAAAAAAAAAATCTCTCTCTCTCAGGAGTAGCATGAACTGAAGAAGTTCCAGGCTTCACAGCTACTAAAAAACTGTGTATCTTCAAACAAACAGTTCACATATATTTAGATAACTTTCATAACCTTTTCCAATGATATCTGTAATTACATTACAAATTATTTTTAAATGTATAGAAAAATGCTGAGACTTGTGTATTGAGTGGATATCAAAGGGAACACATCTGTGAACAATTCTTGATATTTTGACTGCTTTTCTGAAGACGTAAGAGGCAAATGCTGGTAAACAGAAGAGTTAATTAGTACTAATCTTTTTTTTGCCTGCTCCACTTAGAAACAAAGTAGTGTAAGGTCTAAGGCATATACCTAACATAGCTTTAGCATGTAAGGTTAGGAGCTTCATGTTGAACATACTTTCTTAGAATTGGAAGAGGTTTTCTTTAACTCTTTCATGAAACTGTACCTCTTCCAAGCTACACTGCTACTCAAATACATCTGTGACTTCAACTTTTTAGCCAGAAGACTTGGTTTCTTCATTTGTTCATACAAATGTTTTTGCTCTTAACGTAATTCTGATAAATTAGAATTTGTAGAAAATTGCAAGTCGTCATTATTACCATGTTTATATGTCTTCTGGCTCTTTGGCTGTAAACTGGACTTTGTTACCAACAACAGGGAGTCACTGATTAAACAATGATTACAAAATTTTAAATTACATGTACCTTAGAACTAAAATTGGCATACAGACACATGCAGCTTGCACAGTATTTGTATACCTGACGCATGTTTGTGCTGAACTGCACATATTCCAAGTGTATAGATAGGTAATACCACTGAATTGACAGAGTGAGCCTGGATTTGGCTAGCTCTGTTCACAAAACATAATTTGTTTGCAGAAATACTCAATTTATGACAAGTCCATAAGCTTTGGAAAGAAGAGGTAAGCTATTGCTTTTGGGCTTGGGTAACTTTTCTCTGAATTTCTGTGTCTTTCTGTCATCAAGAAAAGAGTCATTTCCGATAAAAAGTACAGTGAGCAACGCCTGGATGTCCTCTCTGCTTTGGTGTTGGCTGAGAACATCCTCAATGGGCCAAGTACAAAACAGAGGCGACTAATTGTTTCCCTTGCACTGAGTGTGGGAACGCAGATGGTAAGTGCCATGATTGTTCCAGACCTTTACTTGTTTGGTGTAGTATCTTATAAAGAAATATAATCTTTTTTTTTTCCTCACAGAAAACTTTTAAAGATGAAGAACTCATTCCCCTTCAGTTAGTTCTGAAAAAACTAGACTTGATCAGTGAACTTATAGAGCGGTAAGCAATGGCATGTGATACATAGAAGGCAGTGTCGCGTCACTGGGGGAGCTGGATCTTCACTGTGTGAATTGCAAGATCTGGTAGCTGCATGCTGGTGGTGATTTTTGCATGTGTTGTAGACCAGGGATGGACAGAAAGAGTTCCAGAGCTAGGCCTGAAGCTTGCTGGTCTTTGGGCAAGTCATATTTTACCTAACTGTTGCTGATTAGGTAATCCACTTCTCTGTTTAGAAATTGTCACTTTCTTGGATGGCTAGGCTTTATGTTAAGCTAAAGTCTTCCTCTTAACCCAAACACAAAAGTTATGAGTTAATACCAGTCTGTTTGGGAGATCAGGCTGTTAGTTCACATGTGACGCCATGTTTTACTGCTGCTGTAGTTTTAGTGGGCACTCAATTTCCATAATGCGGGCCATCTGAAAGCCAGGTGAATATCTGGGTTCCATACATACTTTATGGAGGGAGACAAACACCTTCAGTGGATGACTCATGGGAAAAATTCCTGGGATGAGTGGTGTACACAGGTTGTATCAGGAGAGGCCTGTTCCTTTTTCTTGACTTACAGGAATAAACTTAGAATATATGTTTGACTTCTAGGCTACTAATTGCATGCAGTAAGAAAATAATTATTTAGGATTTTGCTGTAATGTAAGGTTTAATTCTTTCAGAAACTGAGTAAACCTTTTTTCTAAAGCAGGTACCTTTTCTTGATAAATACCCTAGTGGAAAATAAGGGGCGGGGAAGAGTTCTTTGTTCAAGAACTTTCTTTTGAAGGACAATGCATCTGGAACATTAAAGTAACCATGTAAAGCTTAGGCTTGAAATGCAGTTGTCTTCAGTTTAAACACACTAAAATAAATATCACTATGTTTATAAGAATGTTTTCTTCCAATTCTGTGTCTAATAAGTAATCTTGTATTCTAGAGTTCGAGTACAATGTGACTGTTGTTTCTTATACTGGCATCGAGCAGTCTTTCCAATCTATTTAGATGACGTGTATGAAAACGCTGTTGATTCCGCTAGACTGCATGTAAGTAATAATGTTAGTAACTTAGATTAACAAGCCACTGTAGTGGGAGGGATTCAGAGGAGGAGAGGATAAAGCTTAGACTGAAACTCTTAAGGAAAGAGCTCAAAAAAAAAAAAAAGTAAAACCAAGGCAAGAGTTACTACTGAGGCAGAAATTTCTTCTCAATCTGGAGGATATAAAAGCAGTCTTTGTTCTAAATCTAATTAAAGTGTATCTGTTAAATTGCTCTAAAAATCTCAGGTTGCTGTTGTTAACTCTGGGTGTCTCTGTGTTTGTGTCTCTTTGTTCTTCATTCATTCTAATTTGAAATGAACACCTTTTGCTAGCCTTGAATAGTAAAAACCTGTTCCATGTTGTGGTTACATATTTCTAAAACACATATCACTGTGTTCAGCAATGCTGTGTGGGATAGTTGTCCTGTAGCTTTTTCCACTCCCTATCTCTCCTCCCTTCTTTGAAGTATCAAGTATTTGCTGCAGAACTGAATCATGCTTTGCATACTAACTGCGATAAAAATCAATTATCTAGTCCAGTATTGTGCATGCCATGGTCAATTTAAAATTATTATACTGCAAATAATGTCAGATTAAATAGCTAATAGTTATGACCTTCCAGTAAATAGATCAGTAGCAACTAAATACTTCAGATGAATGTATTAAGGACAGGAAACTTCAGTAGGGTTTATGAAGTCTATTTTTAATAAAAGTGGGAAGAGTAGCCATTTTGATTTGTTTGTTACCTTTGAACACTATTTGAGATGCTGTTGACATGTCTGTCAACCTTTTGGTGAAGCATAATAGTTTCTTTTTTCAGTATATGTTTAGTGCACTACGGGACTGCGTACCTGCTATGATGCATGCAAGACACTTGGAATCTTATGAGGTGCTTCTGGAATGCTATGACAAAGAAATCATGGAAGTGCTCAATGAGGTAATTTGTTGTGCATGGGAATTAAAGGCGATACTATGCTTGCAATGTCTTATAGGCCAGCATCTATTGTACCAAACCCAATACGATCTATAAAAATAGCAGAGATCTTTGAGATTGGTGTGAAGTATTTTAATAAATAAAGTGTTCACTGATGATTTTGGTTCTTTAAGACCTGTTGTTAATGGTGTCTGTGTTGGCTGGGAACATGAAAATACTGCACTCTAAATTACGTAAGTTGGCAAAACCTCAGTTACAGATTTGACTGTGCAAACAGAGGAGTGTTTTTTGTCAGATGAGCTTTTTTGTCAGATGAGCTTCTGCTTGTATGAATGCCTAAAATAAGTACTACTGTTCTTAGTATGTATGCATGGCCTTTAGTAGTGAAGACGCTGTAAACATAGGTGGCCTCTTTAGTGAGTTACTGTCTAGAATTATGAAGGATGGTTGACAGAGAGAAGATGTGAATTCAGATTTCCTAAGTCCTAGGTTTTAACCTCAGAACCACTCTTTTTGATTAATTCAAAACTGAACATTACATATTCTGCAGAAAATCAGGCCAAATTGCTTATTGCAAGACTCTTCCTCACTGAGTTAGGTCTTATTATTATCTAGATAGATAGCTCTAAGCCAAGTTCCCCTTAAAATGAGAAGTGAGAATACTTAAGTTTAAATTGTGTTAAACTCCCACATAGAAGTTTTAATCATGTACAGAATGGCATTAGGTGGCTAAACCTTTACCTCTTCTGAGCTGTTGCAGCTTTTTCTTGCTATTGTGTACTAGAACAAGAACACAGGGATTAAACATCCCTCTGGTTCCAAAGTATTGATTTGCTTTGACTTATGTGGCCCTGCCAAAGCAAAGCTGTCTTCACTAGTCTACTCAGTCTTTTATGTATCTCTGGAGAGAGAGGTTAGTTCCGGTAACAGAGCATTGTGAGCGGACACTGAACATGACTTCTTGTTTTTTAACTTCCCTGAATAGCACTTACTGGACAAATTATGTAAAGAGATAGAAAAGGACCTGCGCTTATCAGTTCATACACACTTAAAGCTGGATGACAGAAACCCCTTCAGAGTTGGTATGAAGGATCTAGCTCACTTCTTCTTCCTGAACCCAATACGTTTTTTCAATCGGTTCATTGACATAAAAGGTGAGGAGTTAAGAATTTTTGTGATTCCATTACTTTCATCTGTGCTACGCTTTGGCTTAGTATATCTTTTCAGATCTCTCCACACTTCCCTGACTAAATAGGTAGTATTATTTTAGATCATCCTTTTATGTGTTTACAGCTTATGTAACTCACTATTTGGACAAGACCTTCTACAACTTAACGACTGTAGCTCTTCATGATTGGGCCACCTACAGTGAAATGAGAAACCTAGCAACTCAACGCTATGGTTTAAGTATGACTGAAGCACATCTTCCCAGCCAGACTCTGGAACAGGTACAGTGCCCACAGGGTGTGAATATGAATATCACTTGTTCCATTACACTGTCATACTAGCTACCTATTTAAAGGACTGAGTTGTTAAAATGAAAGTACAGAAAATTAGAGAACTGTCTGGGAAAAGTGACCTTTAATTTCTGGTTGACTTCTGAGACAGGATCTTTATCTACATTTGGAGATAGCACCAATATCAGTTAATTTCATGTTGGACTTGTATCATTCATGGTTTTTTTTAACATAAGATTTAATAAAATGAAATTTGGTATACAAAGTCAGAGAATGTTTTCTTGAAAATTTGATATCAGCAATTTGGCAAGCAGTACATCTGGAATACAACCATTGCAAGACTGGAATGACCTTTGAATGGTTGGTCTTTTCCCTGGTTTATGGCTTTCTTCTCAGCAAGTTCTGCTTAGTGATCATCAAGAGAAACAGTTTCACAGGCTGGACATGTGTGCTTAGCTTAATAGCATAGCTTAATAGGAGAGTGACTCAGCCTCCTAGAAACTGCTAAACATGGTTACATACATACAGAGTAAAGTTGCAATTTCACCAAGTTAATGGTGAAGGCATGCACTGTTACAGGGTCGGTGCAAAAGAAATACAACTTGCGTATTTCTGAAGATTTCCCTTCAAGAGTGTTAGTATCTTGAATATTTTTGGCAGTTAGCTTTGTTCCCTCGTTTTGGTTAGCACATTGGTGAAAGCTCTTAGAAATACAGCCTCTTTTTTTTCTAATGTTCATGATGGCTATGTCTTCCGAAGTTGAAAGGGGGCATAGAAATAAGAACTCTAGTTGCTTCTTGGTACAAAAGTTCTGTGGATTAGTTCCTGTTTCTGGCTTTGGCTTTCTATTGGCAATATTTGGCCATCACATCGTTACAAAGAATTAAATCATTTCACAACATTGGTTCCATAACATTCATTCTCGTATGAGCTTTACTTCAAACCAAAGACACCCCACACTCCATTCCCCCCCAGCCCCAGAAAAATCCTGATATAAAATCCTTGCCACAACTGGAAATAGAGTGTATAGATTAAATAGCATCCTTTCTATGCACAATGATACTAAAGGGATGCCTTCAAGTAAAACAATTGTAAAACTTACATTGTAAATACAAAACTTCAGTCTTCTAGACAGGCTGGGCAAAACAATATCAAGAAGCAGCTAGTTGCTTATGTCTCTGTAGAAATCTATGTGTCTGTAGAAATGTCTAAGGCAAGATTCCATTTTCTGGAATCTGAGAATAGCCAAATCTCAATATTTTTTTTTTTTTTTAATTGGGGTTTGTGGAATAGACTGGAGGATTCCTTACTTTCAGGGGAAATTGGGAAAAATCAGGCAGAAGTGTAAATGTTAAAACGTGACCTGAGCTTGTTTTTTCTCCTCTAAGCATTATGTTACAGACACTGAACAAAATTGTTAAGAGGTTCTTCATTTTGCAAAGTGAAAACATTGCTTTCTAAAATGCTTTCAAGTAACTACAGAACTAGTATTTGTGCACCTTACTGACATGGTTAGGCATGTCAGTAGTCCTTGAGAAATTTTATTGTAATAATTCTCAATAGATAATATTGTTTCAGGGTCTGGATGTTTTGGAAATCATGAGAAATATTCATGTTTTTGTATCCCGCTACCTCTACAATCTGAATAATCAGGTAAGGTATATCCCATACTTTTTCCTGGATTTGGCTCTGATTTGAAGGGGTTAAGAAATGCAGAGTAGTATACATGTAAGAAAAACCCAGGCTTTATTATACATAATAACAAGCTGTAAAATAGCTATTGCTACTCTAGAAAAACATCTTTGGGGATGCTTTAAGATTAGGTCTCAGAGAATGTTCTCTGAGCGTATTTTGAGTACAGTGTACCAGTAGGATCACTCGATGTCAAATGTTCCAGTGAAGCTTGGAGAAGGCAGCAAGGATAATTGGCTGCTGTATAAGGACATACTAAGTACGTGATTTTTTCAACTTGAAAAAAGGGTATCTGAATATGGATTATTAGAGAGATGAAGCAGTGAATGACATGGAGAACACGTGCAGGGAACAACCCTTTGTGGTTTGTCACAATGTGAGAGTGAGGGGCCTACTATGAAAATGAGTGGCTTCCTTAAAGAAAAGGAAGTACTTTTTCCTCATAGCACATAATTCAGTAGTGGAACTCGCTGCCATGCTACATAGTGGGGCCAAAAGTACAAAGAGGTGCCAAAATAGTTTAGAGCAATTTAATGTAGGATATAGTCTCTATGAGAGTTTGGGTACATCACCTGCCTTGGAATTGTTGAACTGCTGCTGTGCAGAAGTCGGAAGAACCTACCAGATAAAGTTTATTGTATGCATGCTGTATTTTCTTGGTTCTTTCCCTAATTGCCAGTTATTAGCTGCTCTTAGAAATAGGATATGGGCTACCTGGATTGATAATTTATTAAAGAATCAGTTTTGGGTAAATAACTATTTTCTCCCCTGCCTCCCAGATCTTCATTGAAAGAACAAGTAATAACAAACACTTGAACACTATCAATATCCGACACATTGCTAATTCAATCCGAACTCATGGAACAGGAATCATGAACACAACAGTGAGTATCTTTTGCACTGTTGGATTTTTTTTTTAATAGTGCACAAAAGCATTCACACTCTTGCATCTCCTTATGGTTTATTTGGTTGTGCAGTTTTAATAATGCAATAATAAGGTTCTGTGTGTATTAAAATAAATGAGTTCTTGGACATGACACAAATCAGTATCATAATCTCTTGGGAATTATGCCACTTCCGGTTGTTACATAAAAGTTAATGAAGAGATCTAAAAACACATAAAAGAAGATACAGGTGTTCTGGTGGGACTCTGAATTTCAGTAAAGATAAATAATACTTACCAAACTAGCATAGTAAAATACTTTGATTTCTAAGCTGCCTGCATAAATTACCATGCTCTAAGTTTCTTCTTATTCACACTTAGTAGACAGACACTTTTGCTGCAGTTAAAGCAAATCTTGAAGAAATCCAATGTTAATTTTTTAAGGTTCCTCTTGTAATTGTTAAGCTTAAACATCAGCTTTTCAATTTGCGAAAAATCTGATCATTTTTTGGAAGACTGACTTCTTACTGCAGTTACTTCTTAATTCAATGATGTCTGTAGTGTAGGTGGTCATTTTAACCAGCCGAAGGCATTTACCTCTTTGCAAGGTACATAAGGGCACTTCCGGTGGTATGCCTACTGCAGCAGGAATTTGTCACTGTGGTTCTCAGGTTTGGATGCAGTGCTAAAGACATTTTCAGGATGGTGCTTTCCAATCTGCTGCTTCCTGTTCTTCTGGCCCTGTTAAAAAAAAAAAAAAAAAGAACTTGTTGAAAAGTGGAAACGATTAGAAAAATAAGGTTTTCATGCTTTCTTGTGCTATTGGAAATAACTTCTCTTGCACTATTCCTCTGAGAGTGATTTTCTTGTTATTGGAATAATTAATCTTGGGGACTACAGTTACTCAAAAAAAAATGCTGTTACATTATTGCCTGATGATGTAGATTTATTCACTTCAGGTTGTGAGTAAAGTTGTTTATGCATGAGAAGTCATTGAGACATGTAGGGTAGAAGTGTGCTTCTGTCTTATGGGAGAGTGTTTTAGAAAGCTTTGAGGAAGTGAAAAGGTGTGTCAAGAGGTTATGCAGATTCCACAACTTAACTGAGGAAGTTGAGCTTGTCTGCCCTTTCCAACTTGAAATGTTTGTATTGCTTCAAAAGGACAGTTACAGGATATTCCAGACATATACTAATGGCTGTGTAGGGCAGGTCATCGAACTGAAATAGCTACCTTGTCCCTTGGTCCCTCTGTCCTTCCTGCAAGAGAGTAGGTCTTCCAGGAGAAGGGTTTTCTTTATTCTTTTAAACCAGTGAAATTAAAAAGATTAGTTGAGAATAACAAATTGAAGTAAACGGAGTAGAAGGTTCCATTTTTGGAAGTTATGTCATTAATAAATCCAAGTTACTCTGGTATCTACTGAAAATGGGTTGCTAGATATGCTTGTGACTTTGCTAACTTTCTTGATTTGATATTTTTTTTTCTTCTAGGTAAACTTCACTTACCAATTTTTGAGGAAAAAGTTTTATATTTTTAGCCAGTTCATGTATGATGAACATATCAAATCCAGACTTATCAAAGACATCAGATTCTTCAGGGAAGTCAAGGATCAAAATGATCACAAGGTATAGTAACTTCTGAAGGATTGAGAGTAACTTGGCTAAAAGAAGTGCTACTTTATGTGACTGAAGGTGCACCAAATCATAACATTCTTATTATTTAAATGTGTATCTCCAGACAAAATGACAGCTTTTGTCCTGGCAAAATGCAGTGTTACAAATGTCTGTATTCAGGGTGGCTTTGTTTCATTCTGGCTGCTCTGTAAATATGGGATTGGCTAAAATCGTTCTCTCAGTGACCTGAAAACAATGACTTGATGGAGTCGTGGTCTGTTGGAGGTCTAAACTTCTGGTCCAAACCATGCTTAACAGTTGTTCTCAGTTTTGAATAATAAGATTAATCAAATTGAATCCAAAATGATGTGAATACATAGCACTTATTCCAGTGTGTCAAGACTTGGGGACTAGGGTCTGATTTTTCCATGCTGGAAAACTGATTTCTTGAAAATGTGAGACACAATATATTTGGTAAAATTGGCTGCCAGCTTCTTGTGTGTCAAGTACTTGTTTCATTTAGGAATACTTTCTTTTTACATTAAGACTTCTGTTTCACTTTTCAACTTGCAGAAGTGACTTAGCCAAATTACTTTTGCAAACTAAATAGACAGGAAGGTGTATAATTTATTAAAAAGAAATTGCAAATAGAATTGTATTGACACAATGAAAACTTTTTTTAAGGGTAGGTAATTATTCTTACAAATTATTCTGAAATATTTTTCTAGTATCCCTTTGAAAGAGCAGATAAATTCAACCGCGGCATCAGAAAACTTGGAATAACGCCAGATGGCCAGAGCTATCTTGACCAGTTCAGACAACTGATAAGTCAAATTGGTATGAAATGCTATCTAAGACAATGTTATAAATGTTATTAAATGGAAGAGGTCTTCATATTCCGGTAACTGAACATTTAGCTTGGGCTAAAACTAGATTTAACTCTAGGCAGATGGAAAGTACTTCACTTGTATCACATGTGAAATAAATACTCTCATTACAGGTAGATGTGGCACTTCGGGACATGGTTTAGTGGACATGGTGGTGTTGGGTTGATGGTTGGACTGATGATCTTAGAGATCCTTTCTAATCTTAATGATTCCTAGTTTTTACTTTCATTAAAAATAATCCAGCCACCAAGCCAGGAAACATGAAATTGCTATTCTACCCTTAACTGGTTTAGTGGTGGACTTGGTAATGTTAGGTTAATGGTTGGACTGGATGATCTTAAAGGTCTTTTCCAACCTAAACGATTCTATGATTCAGTTACACAGAAATGGCCCTTGCATGTCTTAATCTAAAATACAGCTACAGCTTGCACAGATGCCTGTTCCAAGTTCATCTTTTCTTTATGTTATAGAAGTGACTTTGAGTTTCTTTCCCAGTAAAAAAATAGTACTCTTAAGTTCTGGTATTTCAGAAAAAGACCATATATCCAGCTGCACTAACTTTGAGTGATGCATGACACTACAGTGGTATTTTCAGCCATTGATGCTGTAGATGCACAGGACTGACCTGAACTTGCAAGTGTTTAATGTGTCCAGTGAAAAGAGTTTGTACTATAAATTACTTCCTTGTTTTTTCTTTTTTTTTTTTTAAGGCAATGCTATGGGTTATGTACGAATGATAAGATCTGGTGGACTTCACTGCTGTAGTAGTGCAATTAGGTACTTCCACAAATATTTCTTTTTTTCTGTTTGCTCCTTCTCATTCCTTTGCTCCCTATTCATGCTGATATTCCCTAGGTTCTTACCTATCCCCCATAAATTTTTATTAAAAAGGTCCATTTTATGCCTTCATTAAAGTGAAATTATCAATTAACAGTGCTGGAATTCAGAACTGTATAATCATTGGCATAAAACACAAAAATCAAACAAATTCTATGGAAAAATACTGCAAAAGAGTTAATAGAATGTACATCAAAGTCATTGGCCCTTAATTAAGTCAGTAATTCCTGATGTTAATCACTTCGAGAGGGTGTATTAAGGAAAAACAGTACAAGCCTTGAGGAGCCTGGAAAAAACATTTCTTTGATACTTCTTTCTGTATGGACAATTGTCTGTGTTTATCTAAAGGTCACTAAAACATAGTGACTTTTACATAAAAATAAATAACTGGTTTTCTTGCAAATAATAGTAAACTTACAGTTAGCAAGTGCTGGAGAGAAGAGATGGTATGATATAACTTTCTAAGTATGTAGTTCAAGCCCAGAAGACTAAATTAACTAAATTACAAATTATGGTCGATACTTCAGTGAACATAGACAGTTGAACATAATACTGACAAGCAGGAAGTTTTCAGGTTTGTTCCTGATCTGGAAGATATCGTCAACTTTGAAGAGCTGGTGAAAGAAGAAGGACTCTCAGAAGAAACACAAAAAGCAGCAAGGTACCCTAACACCATGCTTTTGAGGTCTGGTGCAGGGATGGGATGAGAGAATTATAATTTTAAAGTTGTAAATGCAGCTGTTAGTTGCATTTTTGTATGTGCGTGTGTTAAAAGTTAGCTGATTTTATGCAAAAATATTTGCTGCTCTTAAAAGCAGAGAAAATAGAAGAAGTTGTTCTAAAAACGCATGTGAAGTGGCATTTCAGGAAGTTCAGATTGGATGTTAGGAAAAGGTTCTTCAATGAGAGGGTGGGCTGTCACTGAACAGGCTCCCCAGAGAAGTAGTCATGGCACCAAGCCTGTCAGAGTTCAAGAAGCATCTGGGCAATGTCTTTAGTCATATGGTTTAGTTTTAGGTAGTCCTGTGAGGAGCAGGGAGTTGGACTCAATCCTTATGGGTCCCTTCCAATATGAGGTATTCTATGATTCTGTTGTTTGAACTAATAGACTATTAGAATGTAGTTTCTTGATAAAGTCCTTGTGGCTTAAAGGCTAATAAGCTTTCCTCACCACATGTCTGACATCTACTTTTAGAATGTTCAGGGTCTTAGGAAAGTATTCATAAACCTTTTTTGAGGAAATTAAATCAAGAAACATGATTTAAGGTGGCTGTAGAGGTAGGGTGTAATCTTGGGCACTCTTGTCCAAATACTGGATTGTAGGTGCAGCCAAAGGATGAAGAGAGGGTTGTTACCCTGAAGGGTAAGCAAGGAAATGTCTAGCAGAGACCCGGTAACACATTGCTGCTTCTTTTGCAGGCAGCTGGACTCTGTCCTCAGTGACCTCACCCGTAACTTTGCAGAAGGAACAGAGTACTTCAAAATGCTTGTGGATGTATTTGCTCCCGAATTCCGCAGCCCAAAGAACATGCATTTGCGGAACTTCTATATAATTGTTCCCCCGCTGGTTAGTATTTGCATTGTGTCTACCATACTTATTTTAACAAATTTATCAGATCAGGTTTGTGTTTAAGTATGTTGTATTAGGCTGTTGATTATCATCTTCTACTTTCTTCCCTGATTATGAGTGGGATTGCTTTGAGTGTGGCTTTGTTGATAGTTGTCCACAGCCATGTTTTTGTTTGTTTACCTTTGAGTGCTAGTACATGAATTGATGTAACTTTAAAAATTTCTTCTTCTCCTGTTTGAATCAAATTTGGAGAAGCCAAGATGAAAAAAGAGGAATTGAAACAGCAAGGATGAAGGGAGTTTAAAACCAAGCTCTTCAGCGCTTCCATGTTTATGCTCTTTCCACATCACATTAGGTATCTTCAGGTTCTTTTAGTGTCGTGATCTAATGCAGTACAATTGGGGCATTCCCTCTTGCAATTGGACCTGCTTTTGCTAGTGGGCTTTCTTTAGAAAGAGTCCAGCTGAATTGAGGTTGATGCACACTTGAGTGCAGCATTCTGGGCATTTGGAAGCAGTTCCATTTAAAGGCCTAAATGATCTAAACAGATTACTGTGTAATATCCCATTTTTAGAAACTAATTTTGGAATGTCGATGAGCCATAAACTTAAGACTGTGAGAGGACAGGTATGTCATGGTGATAGAAGTGAGGGGAAGTAAAGGCTCATGACAAATACTTTTCTTCTTTTCCCTTCCTGTTTTGAGTTTTTTCTAATACATACAGTTTCAGGAATATACCATCCATTTTAGTTTTAAAAAGGCATTTCAGTGTAGTTAAATTTGAAACTGTCATAGGTTTTTGAGAAGTTATTAATGTGCACGTTTCCATGTCTCGAGAGTAGTTATTGCATAAAAACACATATCCATTGTACTACCTGGATCTATTGTCTTACATTTACGATGATGTTGAACCATTGAAATGTTTTTACTGTTTTCTAGATAGAGTGAAATAATGTACTGTAGCTTTAAAACATTAATATCTTCAAGCTTTCCAGGAACCTGGGCTATTTTAATTGTCCTTTACTTGTTTATGTGTTTACCTCTAGCAATCACCAAGAGAATGTGAAGTAATAGTCTGACAAGAACAGTGAAGATGAAAATATACCTTTGTTTTTTTACTTATGCATATGCAAATGTTTTCTAAAGCTTAACTTACTTTCCTCCCAAAAAATCTAGAAGAAGGGCAAGTTTTCATACAAAAATGCCTAATGATGAGAGACACAATTAGGATAGTTTTGGGCATGGAATTATATTCATAAGTAACAGCGTGTATGTGAATACCGTTTAAAATTGTGTCTTGGAATCATCAAGAGAGACTCAGCTTTTCACTCTTTCAGACGCTCAATTTTGTAGAGCATTCAATCAGTTGCAAGGAGAAATTGAATAAGAAGAACAAAAGTGGAGCAGCTTTCACTGATGATGGATTTGCCATGGGTAAGTTTCAGCACACTGACTAGCCTTTGGATAAACCAACACAATGGATATTTGCAAGAAAAGTTTTGTTTCTATTTTGTGTGTTCCCATAATTAAAAATTCCATAAATTAAATTTGGGTTGTCTTGGCTTCAGCAAAATGGATTTGAGGGCTATTGTTGTGTTCAGAATCTCCTAAGCATGGAATAGCTGAGTATGGGAGCAGACAGGTTTGTTTTAAGTTGGTGCTCCCTGATTTCTTTCAAAGGTCGCAGATCTCAGCAGATGAGAAGGTATGCAAGTCTTTGGATAAGTTATGAGGTTTTCAAAAATCTAAGCTTGTTCTTTATTATGATCCTTTTTCCTGTTAGATTTAATTGTAAGGTAATTGTAATTGGTTTAGTTGTGTGGGAGTTATCAGCTTAGACTGATCCATTAAAGACATTCACAAAATGTTTTACAAATTACATGTTGACTTTGGTACATGGTTTGTTAATGACTATAGGTGTGGCTTACATTCTGAAGCTTTTGGATCAGTACCAGGAGTTTGATTCTCTGCACTGGTTCCAGTCTGTTAGAGAGAAGTATGTGAAGGAAATAAGAGCAGTAGCTAAGCAACAGAATGTGCAGTCCACTAATCAAGATGAAAAACTACTACAAACTATGAACCTTACCCACAAGCGACTGGAAGTTTGTTTACAGGTATAGCACGGGTCTCGTTATCTGTTCTATATTGAGTTCTGCACTTACCCATTACAATTCCGGTATCTGTTTACTCTTGACAAGCTCCATCAGAAAAAAAACATAGAGCATTGTCTACAGCAACAATGCAAAAAGAGTCTGAAGACTTGAGGTGTATGATCTGAAGGGGATGTTGTAAGTGTTTGTGATATTTGAGTGAGGCAGGAACTTGACATGGTTGATTGGAAGTCTTTGTCCCATGGAGTTCAAAATCTAATGCAACTAAAACCTAAATGCTTAAATAGGAGAGAATAACTTTTTGGTTAAAGGTCTTATAGCAAAGATTTTACATAACACCCAAGCAACTCTAAGGGTTCCCAGAGTTAATACTGAGCTGCGAAGTTGAGTGATGCACTAGCTGTCAAATAGAGGAAAGATGCATTTGAAATTGGAAGCGTAGAAGTTCAGGTTTCATCGGTGGTGTAAATGCTTTCTCTGTCTCTCCCTCTCCGCTCTTGATTTGAGGCGGCTATGGGACAAATCTGTAGTTGCCTATTTTTATAAATAGCCCACGATTACCTTCTGTAAAAGCACATCTGTTGTTGAAATAGATAAAGCCCTGTGTGTCCTCATGACTCCTATGAGTGTGCACTGTGTTTGGTCCTCTGTTGTTAAAAAGCCTGTATCACACCTTGTTCAGAAACTGATCAAGCTTGCGGTCATTTAAATTATTGGCTTGCATGATTTTCCATGAGCAAGTTGCCTCAAATTCGCACTGCTGTTACAAACCTCATTTTCAGCCTCAGTGGACTAGTGACAGATTTATTGCACTGATGCTGCTTTGCTTAAATTACCCTTTAAAGTTTTTGGCTGACATTTGCTTCGTAAAATGCATGTGAACAAGGTATGAATGGAGGAGGATTTTCAAAAGCATTTAAGTGATTTAGATATTGAAATCTAGTTGCCTTGGACATTTCTGAAAAATCCCATTTATTTCTGTCTACAAATTCATTCTTGTGATATACTGACACTCCTGTATCTTTTCCTTTAGGAATTTGAACTCCTTTATTTCTCGCTAAGCAGCGCAAGAATTTTTTTCAGAGCAGATAAAACTGCAGCAGAAGAGAACCAGGAAAAGAAAGAAAAAGAAGGTGATGAGTGAATGCTACATGTAGAACATTTGGCGCATGAGAGTGTGCCTTAGTAGGGAAAGTGGTTTTTTTCTTTTTCCATACCTGCTTTCTTGCTAGCAGGTTGATTCGGTATTCCAGAGTTTTATGGGGTCATGGATGATTGAGGAGTCAAGAACAGCTCACAGAGGCTGCCTCTGTAATGGGTGAATTTCGGGGGGAGGGAGGGCAGGGAGCAAAAAACCTACACCACAAAAAACCAACCAACCCCAAAAAATCTGTGACTGGGAGAACTGCGTACTTGCAGTAATGTTAAATTCAGTAATGTCAGCATCATCCTTATCCTCTCCATTACCAATTTTGACAATGACAGCCTTTTCTGCACAGCTTTAACTGGTGTGAAATAAACTGCTGTTTTCCACCTGTTGTTTACCAGCTGGTTTTCAACTTATGTAGGCAGATTATGCAGATACTGTATGTGCCTTTCAGATGTTTATGATATGTTTTGGTCTACCATTGAATTATATTCAAATGTAAGACCTTAAGTTGTGGCATGGTCTCTTGACTAGGTAACATGGGTATTTTGCATTTTATATTTATGCTTATATATTCTCCCTCAGGAATTCTGGAAGATTCTCTTGGGTATGGGAGAATTCTTTTCAAAGAAATGCGAATGCTCCCAAGGATTAAGATATAGAAGTGCAGTTCAGTGACAAGTTACTTAGAAACTCAGGTAGCAGTATATTAAAAATGGAATTGGTAAATAATTTTCTGCTGTAGTTCTGACAAAGGCACAAGTGACCTGTGAGATTACAGTCACTGGAGCCAAAGATCAGTTTTCTTCTGCAGTAGGAAAACAGTTTGCAAAGAAAGAAGTGTTTCAGTATGAATTTATATTTGATCATGTTCAGTGAAGTTGCTCAAGTAATTGTTCAACTAAAAAAAACCCAAACAAAAACCCCGAATCAAAACAAAAAAAAAAACCTACAGGCATTGTGGTAAGAATAGACATATTATCCTGGCTTCTTTAGGAGAGCATTCTGTAGAACATCAGTTACTTAATTATGTTTTAGGTTAAATAATCACTGTTGTGATAGGTGTTCAGCTCCCTGAAAAATGCATACCAGGGTGAAAAGCTTTGAACATAGTGATATCTTTGCCTTCTACAGTAATATTTGGACTTGGACTCTGCAAAACATGTGAGCATGTATATGTAATCTTTACACAAGTTCTACTGATTGCAGAAGCCTTTCACCCCAAATACAGATTTCTTCATAGGGCTGGGCCCCTTTGTGCTGCAAGGTCAGTTTGCATACGCTGACCATGGCGTACTGCACCAAGTGTGTTATGACATAATATAGATGCTAAAACTTTGGTTTTACTGCCTTGAATAAAATGTTAAACATGACCCATGTCTTTATTTTTTATTTTTGTAGAAGAATCTGTTAAAGCAAGCAACGGAGATCCTTCCAACTCTACACCTGCAGATCCTGTTGTGAAATGATATGGCTGGTATGGGTGATGATTACTTACTCAAATAATTCATGTTATTGTCGTTTTCAGTAACACTCTGTAGGGGTAAAAGCTCTAGATTTGATTTACTTGCTCTATTAAACTCAAGAGACAATGTACAGTAGTATACTAGCATCCAGTGAGGCTGGGTCTGTGTCTATATTTCCTGTAGAAACTCCTATTTTTCAGGAGTTTATATTATTTACAGCACTTTTAGATTGAAAATAATTATATAAAATGTTGACCTTGGAAGTAGTTATTTTAAAGTACAGATGTGCAGATAAAAAACCTTACTAATTTTTAGATGCATTCTTGCATCTCTAAGATAGCATTAAAAAAAAAAAAGTCATAGGCCATTGGTCTAAGGTCTGAACTGGTGCATCTCTTCAACCAGGAAAAAAAAAAAATTGAATCAAGATACTGTGTGTATCTGTCGTCTAAGAAACAATTCAGATGTTTTTATGCAGTCCTGTTGTGTTTAATGCAGCCACAGATTACACTGTAGGTGTAACAGTGTATGTTGTGAATGTATGTTAAAGCTATTACACAAAATGGAAATCCTAATTAATGTTTCATTCCACAAACCCTTATTAATACTATAGATAGTATTTGTACTGTGGGAACTTAGGATCCTGTCAGGCATTTATTTTCCCTTACTGTTTTTTTTTCCCTAAATCAGAGAATAGGAAAACCAGAAAAGTTAACATAATAAATTACTTCTCATTTCATACCGAAGGTCTGATTTGCATCTACAGAAGTAAGGAAACCCAGAGCCAAGACAGAACCACAATCAGCTCTTCCTTTTATGACCAGACACTGTGTGATGGGTGTCTGTAACTATTAAGTGATCTTACACTTCATGAATATGTTGTGCCTAATTGCAAGTTTCAGCCTCAATTCTGTATTTCCTAGCCTTTGTAGGTCTGTTGTACCGTCTGTGTTGTTCATACAGTCTTACATGCCTGATTATTAACAATAATTGCACTGCAGGCTTCAGAAGCTGCTGAACACTGTGAGAACTGTATAAATACAACATCTGTTAATGCCTGCAAGTAGAGGTTCTAGACTGTGCAACAGTTACTCAGATTCCTAACTTAAGTAAGTAGCTAGACTTAGCTTAAAAGTAAACACCACTTTCATTAAAAGATACAGTTGTGTTTTAATATCCCAGAACGTAAAACACTTCTAGGTCTTACTAACTAGAATAAATTACTCTAGTCAGTCCAACTAGAATTACTTTTTTGGGTTGGTTTTCTTTTTTTTTTTTTTGCACTTGTAACAGTATTTTTAGACCATACTTGCCAGCTTCTTTCATCTCTTCTAATTACAAAAAAAGTAATGTTTTAATGGTTCAAATTGTTCCACCCACCCTTGGGTCACTGCTTAAGACAATTCCTGATGTACCTCTGATTTGCCCTTTCCTGCCATCACTTCCACATTCAGAAAGCTAGGAAAAATGTTTTGTTGCAACTGGACAGACTGGACTGATATGAAAGTCCTTTCATTGGTTCTGAAAACATGACACAGAAGCTTCATGGACTGTTTAAATCAGCTGGGCTCATAAAAGTTTTTATTTTTAATTCATTGTAACTGCAGAGACTGCCCTAAAGAATGCTGCATTACTTGATTTATATTTTTGCCTTTTTTTATTTTGATACAGGTATTATTTTCGTAACTTGTGTACACTTTCTTTTTTGACCAAATTGTACCCGCACTGAATGCTCAGTAGCACTGCTGAGATCAGCACTCTTGCTGCTGCTGCTCATTTCCGTACTGTTGCAATTGCAGTGTATACATATTTCATATTCCTATCTCATCGGAAGTCACATAAGTTTTTGGCTTGGAATGGCCAAGCGCTGCATTCCCTTCTTCCGCAGCAACTGCAGGAAGGCAGGGTTCATTTCCCCCAGGATGGAGCTGCTAGGTAGCTATGGACAGTCAAGACATTACCTGCGCCCTGATAAAATCTGCACTTGTATTTTTTTGGGAAGACACTATCTCAAATAGGTCATACTTTGTGGTTGAATATAAATTGAACTGTGCATTTTCTGAATGTATGGTGGTTAACATTCATGTGGTTCTGGCAATGGAAATTCTACAGGAAAGACGTAAGCCTATTTTTATAGAACCCTGTTTAATCTGGGAGACCTGAATGTATACTTATGTGGCAAAAATATATGCATACATGCAAATATGTACAGTGATAATAGAGCTATTCTTGCTAATACTGGATTGTAGTTTGTATTTCCCTCTCTCTTTTTGTCATGTAGCAGCATATACATGCAGAAAGCTTCTCTCATCTATCTGAAAGACAAGGTGGGTCCTGGATTTGGATGTCACATGCTCCTGTGTGTCAGTGAGAGTCACATTAAATCCTTTTTTCCCCCACAAGGATCTGAGAAGGGTGCAAAATTCTTGCTGTGGTGCTACTACTCTTTTCATTGCTTTTGCCCTCCTGTGCCCATTGTAGGAACAAAATGGGCCCTAACTGATTGGAGGTGACATGATGGAACTAAAACAAAACCCTCCCCCAAACTAAACCGAGCGTGCTCACTCAA
Source organism: Pelecanus crispus (assembly GCF_030463565.1). NCBI lineage: Eukaryota > Metazoa > Chordata > Aves > Pelecaniformes > Pelecanidae > Pelecanus > Pelecanus crispus. The sequence continues at coordinate 62,732,500 of NC_134643.1, read as the reverse complement.
TACTCACAGAGGTGATAAAAGGAAAGTGAGGATGATGAGTTTGCTGCAGGGATGGAAAACAGATCTCTAGGTTTTTTCCTTCATGTCAGGGGCAGCACAGGCTGAAGGCCTGTCTCTCCCCCCGAGAAGGCAGGTGCCACCACCTCCCTCTGCATTCGGCCTTGCGACAAGGCTGTTGCACGTAGAAGTGGCAGCAGCACCTCTTCCAGCCCAGTTCTGCTGCAGTGCTGCGCCCCGTTGTGCCCTTCCTCCCGGCAGCGCGGGGGTGAGGGGGAGCAGGGCGCGGCGCCCGCCCCGCTCGCTCTCAGCCCCAGGGTCAGGAGGTGTTCGCGCTGAGCGGTGGGAAGCGATGGCTGCAGCCGCACCCAGCTGGCGTTCGCTTCACTGGGAGGTGAACTGCTGCTGCTGAAGGGTGGATTCTGGAGGTCCTAATGTGTAAGGTCCAGAAGTAAATTTGAGTTTTCATCGGATGTCCATCAACAACAGCTGTTTTCAGCTTCTCAGGTACAAAGGACCAAATGTAACACTTAACGTTTCCTAGCTCATTGTACAAAAGGGTGTTTTGTTACCTCAGTCTCTTTGGTTTGTGAGTAGAGAACATGATGTACATAAAACTGTGTTAATAAATGTCACTTTGAGAACCTCATTCTTAGTGTCTTCAGTAACATCAGCTCAGTAGGTTTTAACTTTTTTAATAAGACAGCTTCAGCTTTTATTTATGAGGAAGTGTTTGTGTTAGTAACTAACAGTTCTCTTCCATGGTCCTTTTAGACAGTCAACAGCCAGCTAAACTGAATTTATTCCATGTCAAATGCTTGCAAACTGGGATCTTTCAGATGCTGAAGCACAGGTTCTGCTTACAGAAAATCTAGTTGCCTAGTAAGTGCTTGAGAAGAGTTAAATTAAATTTGAGGAAATTCGGCCATTTGTTCCAGTTATCTTGATTAATACAAACTATGCCACAGATTACACCCCCCAATAACTATGGTTTATTTTGTTTATTTTCATTTGTTCTTGCAAAGTACAGTTGCTCATGTTTTCAGGTTAAACTGGAAGGGAAAAAAACCTAAATTCAGTAGCCAAATATATCTAGTGTCTAATTTTAGGAATGTACTATGAGACTAGTCAACACATTGCAGACTTACAATCTATCATTTTATTGCTCAGTTTTTTAAACCCAAAGATTGCTGGTAGACTCAGCTGTTGCATGTCACCATATGTTAAAAATACAAAGAATTCGTATTATGAAAGTACTTATTCGTCCTACAACTATCATCTCTGGCAACTTAACTTTTAAGAAACCTAACTGTAGAAAAACTGCACACAACTAACACGCCACATTCGTTTGACTACTACTGATGTTTGCATGTCAGTGGTATTTAGGATAATAAATCAAGGAGGTACATTATGCCCATTATTTAATTGCAGAATGTGTGAGTGCGGTCCCCATGAAGGTAAGAGTAGGCACTTAGATTTGTTTTGTAAGCTTATTCTAGATGCAATATAAAAATAGATTATATTAATAGGAAAAATTTAGTGTTTAACAAATTGTTTTGTAAATAGGCTAGCACAAAAGATAAATCTCATTACACTTAGGCTAGACTAAAAATAACTTCATCTGAAAATAAAGTAAATAGTGCATTTTTAACCTTCATTCAGATAATCATGCAAACTATGAAAATTGACTATGGTAGGCAATTGGAGGCCTGGTATTTGTTAAAGGAGCTGACAGCTTACACCTTGCACTAATTTCAGCAGAACTGTAGGCTGTTCACCATGGAAATCTGAAGAAATGACATTAACCCTTTGTGGTTGGCAGCTGTGCTGTCCTACCTACTGGCAGCAAGGGGCTAACGCTGAACCATTCCTGAAGATTGTCAGCTTCCCAGACACACCTAGACACTACACATTCACAAACGCAAAAAGCCTCAAAGGCCAAGTGCTGCTGCTGTTCCATTGTAAATCCAGAGAAAACTCCACTGCAGCGAGGCTGCGCTCTCTCTAGCGGGAAGATGGAAGCCGGCCTTGTGTGTGCGCAGACGACTGAAAACCAGAGATTCTTGCAAAACGACTCCCTGCTCTTCCTGCTTCTGCAGGGGCTGCAGGAAACAACCAGAGGTTTTTTTATGCTTCTGACTCCTCCCCTTCTTCATGTACAGTTCCATCCTCTTCTGCCTGATCATTCAGAAGCATGAACTTTCCATCATTTGTTAACGGCACAGACTTCATTAGCTGAGCTAATGCTTCTGGGTCCTGAAGAAAAACAAACAAAGAGTTGACCAGGCTGCAGCAATCTCTGAGGTGCAGAGTTTTCTCAGTACTTCTTGTTAAGACTTTGCAACTTTTTTTTTTTCTAATGACAACCTTTAGTCTAAAGGTTTGAAACATAACTAATCCCTTTTCGTTCAGTAAAACCACCCCTTGGGTGGTGTAGGCATTCATTTTGAACCTTTATTTTGCTGTTCTTATCTGGCATTGCTCTAATTACTGGAAAACAAGGGGAAAAACTGTCTAAATAAAGCATTTACTATACCTGTGCTTATTGCCTGTGAGTAAAAGCTCATTCCCCAACTTGTTCTGAAATCTTAGTGGCAAAAATATACAGCAACTACTAATGTGTTAGTGCCACATCTTTACATAGATAAGTTTATCTACAAGGGGCTAGGTAACTTTGCCATTCATTTTAAGTGGAAAAACGCGGTGTGTTTTTCTTCCCTAGGGGAGGAAAGAGTATGAGTTTCTAAAAGTGAAACAGCAACGTGTGTGATTTACGCTTCATCCCAAAGAGTTTGTTTGGGGTTTTCTGATAGCTTTGCTCACAGCTTCCTTGCAAACATGAACAAAATGGATTTGTACAGTTCTGAATTTGATTTAAGGTGTCAAATTTTATCTCAAATCAAGCAAAGTCAAACTGAATTTATTTTTGTGTGAACTACCCAGGGGCTGTGTTAAATGACGTCTGCAAAACTTTGGCATTAGGGAGAGTGGCAGTTCTTTTTTCTTACGCACACCAGAGGTGCCTGGACAGTGCAACCAAAAGCAGAATCTGGTGTACCACACTACAGATGTGGGGAATGAAGCAAATTTACCTTCTGTGCCTCGATGATTTCTTTTCCCAAGCTAATGGCATAGCAAATCTAGAAAAAAAAGAAACATACATAAAGTTCAATTTTGTTTTAGGCTTTTTGTTCCTTAATTGGGACTAAAACACAGAAGTGTTAATGCAAACTTAGTCTTAAATACGGCCTAAAAGCAGAGGTGGAATACCAATTCACCATGCCACCTACATAAAAATAAAACTATCTTACGTTCTGCTTCAAAGCTCACTTGGGCTGGTAAGTCTTTGTACTCAACTCAGTTTTATTCACCAAACTTTTATTTCCACACCTGGGGGTTCTTTGCCAGTGCATGTAAGAAAAAGTGTTACTGTTTTTTAAGACAAAAAGTGCATTCCTTATTCCTAATAGTCTGGTTTTAACATACGCAGCAAGCAGGCAGTGGCATTAACACAGTATGGCCGTCTCATCTTTGAAAGCTTTACAGATGTGCCTGTCTCAACAGAGCTGACGTTCGCTTTTGTTAGTGCTGCTGCTAGACGCACACACTGCCTCCTCTTTCTTAGTATTGGCATTAGTGGTCACATCCCTTCCTCCTTGTTGTACGTGCTGCTGCATTATCTGTAAATTTGATCCTTTTTAGACATAAACCATCAAAGGCTTGCATGTTAAGGCATGTTCTCTTAGCAAGAAATTGAGCTGCTCTTGCTTCTGTAGCACTGCTTCCTAGATGCATAAGCTGAGAAGCCCAAGACCTGTTTTCTAAATAAAGTATTTGATTAAATGTTATGCAAACCTTTTCCCCTTCTGTGTTGCTCTCAAAAATATATGCGCTCATGGATTCTTCTCCCAGAGTCTCACTGAGATGGACCACAAAGCCAATCAGTCGCCTGTTATCCTGATGAGCAGCAAACTGTGTCACAGTGGCAAGTTCAAACTGGAAAAGTATAATAATTTATTTTTTTTTTAGCAAGCATACACTTAGCTTGGTCAAGAGCTCAAGCTCATGTGACTGAGCATTCAAGGCTGTGGTCAAAGACCAGCTTCAAAACAAAAGTTACTTACACTTGTTCGTGTAACTTGGGTTTGAGGATCTATTAACCTGCAATTATGTGTAGAGGTGGGGGGGGAAAGAAAGTAAATTATGTTAGAGTGGTTCTTAGTAATTTCAAGGTGCTTTGTAATAGTAAGGCAATCACTATAGCAGTTTTACAGATGAGGAAATACAGGCACAGAATCAAATGCTTTATCTGTGATTTCAAGTCGGTCGATGGCGAGGTTCAACTCTAGACCCCAACTCTCAGCTGCCTGACGCGTACAGGTTGTAGTATCTTTCCGAATCACAAATTTGGTAAGCATCCTGAGTGTATGGGCTAATACACAAATACGCATACGGACATAAACGCACTCCAGCTAAAGTGAATGTCTTGTATCAACGTACTCTACAGTGACAATACTGACAGCGATGGCTCTCTTGCTGTTACTATGTGTAAGGAAAGAGAATCTTCCAATGCATTTTTTTGCATCTTTTTCTGTATCTTTGCAGGGCCTTATAGTCCCACTGCATCCCCTAAATTTTGGTAGATGTTCTTACAACTTAGTCAGGAGGATGACTTCTAGATACTACAGAGTAAGAGATGAGACATTTTTACTAAGTAAAGTGAATCTTGGGATCTTGCTCTCTCAAAGGGTGTGTTTCTTGGAAAAACAAAACCAAAAATACTTCACTAATCACAAGCTGTGTGAAGAGAACAGAATATTGACAAGTTGAAAGTTTTACAGTACCTCAAGTTCTTGCTGGTGACCATGAGATGGGATTCAGTCATACGGAATATGTTGTGAATGGCACGAGCAGCTAACACTTGTCTCATAGCTTCATAAATCACCTCACTTGTGTCATCTGACTGAACAGCCATAGATCCTAAAAACCGAACTACGAACATCTGCTGCAAGAGTGAATCTGGAAGATAAAAGGCATGACTTCCTTCACTGCACCACTTCAATTTTCCAGGAGCTGAAGTTATCAATGAAACTACTTCTTTCACTTTGGCAATTCAACACTAAACCTGTGGGCGGTGACTGCGGGGATGGTGACTTCCTGCTATGAGCCAGTCAGTGCTCTGACCCAGTTTTAAACAGTGCTTGAACTAGCAGCAAGTAGGGGGAAAAAAAAAAAAAAAAACAAATCACAGTTGCTTGGAAGCTTTAAAAGTGTAACAGGTTTATTTGATTGGCTAGTAAAATTCATTTGCCTATCTTGTTATCAGGTGCTCATAAACTGTGCACATAAACTGTGCTAAATTTATGATTGCGTGCCAGCCCTGGCTTCCATCAAATTAACTCTTTAAACCTTGTACATTCCTCGCTTTCTTCTGTGTCCTTCTGACCTTGCACACAGCTGGTTCCAATGTGGTTTTCATTAAATCCTTCCCTGCTCATTGACTATCACCGTAAGACTCCTGTTTACAACTAAGTAGCCATTATGCAACAAAGCCATCATTTGATCAGGCTCCCTCTATGGCTGGCGGTGAGCAAGGGAAAGCGGGACGAGTCGCACCGAGTGTGACTGTTCAAAGGCCACAACAGCCATGCCTACGTTGCGCAAGACACCACCGCGATTGTTAAGCATCAGCTTGAGCTGAGCTACGCAGATCCACCTGCGCAGTTTGAGATGCAGGGCTGTCACCTGGGCACTGTGCTCTCGTCTGCATGCTGCAGGGGAGCAGGGCGCTGCTTGTCACAGCTGCTCTGCTGTCGGGCAGCTTGCAACCACCCCACCTCGCAATGGGACAGCGCACGCAAGCCAGCAGGTTCAAAGCAGCAGGTTCTGCTTTGGTTCTGTGAGTAGTTTTCTGACAGGGGCTGTGGGCTCCAGACAGCGGCTGTAATGGGTACAGAGGAAGAGGAGAGCAGCCAAGGTCTGAGCCCTGCGTGTGCTGGCAGAGGAAGGCCAGAACTGCTGACTTTTACTGGCATGTCACTGGGGGGAGGGAACGGGGGCAGCAGTAAGAAACTCTCCCTTTGCTGAAAGAGACACACTGCTGCTGCTAGCTACATTGCTGGGCCTCTGTGAGATTCAGATTGTGGATTTCAGAGTGCACGTGGATAACAAATGGCTACTAAGCGGCCTCAACTTGAGCAGAATTATAATACAGTCCTATCAAACCCTTTCTAAAGACATCAACAGCTACTTGAAGAAAAAAAAAAAAAAAGGAAAAAGACAGACAAAAACCAAGCAAACCAAATCTTTTTGCCTTTAAACATCTGAAATAAAACTAATCTGGAATACAGTTTGGACTGTCAAGGAAAAAGGTGTTTATTTTCACAGGTAGTGATATTTAAAAGACTGGCTTCTGAAAGGTAACTACCTTCAGCCGTACTATGGATCTGTTACCGCTGCTCCATGGTGTCACGTGCTTTCATTAAGAGACACTGGATAGCTGACAGCTGAATTGGGCCTAAAATCATAACTAATTTTATCTGGAAAAATGAAGCACTGACCTTCCTCCTCATCTTTGCTGCTGTCTTCAGATTCCCCAAATGGGTTGGCACGCCTATGAAATAAGAATAAAAACTCTACTTACAGATTCTGGTCACCACACACACATGCTGCAATACCTAATTTTCTCCCCTGAAACCACTCTGTTAAAGTGATCCATCACTCTCTCTGGTCATACCTGCCACCTCTGTTCTGGTCCATGAATTCTGTGGCAGGCAGTACAATATCAAATTGAATCGGTGTTCCAGGAGCAATGAGTTGTGTGGAGTCTTGAATGCCAGCTGATTCACTGGGAATTATTTTATCATTTTCCATATTCTTTACATTCTGGCTAAAGTGAAAATGGAAAAAAAAAGTGTTTTAATCAGTCAATGACACCCTATCTTTGCTCTGGAAGGGAGATGAGCTTATTAAAAAATCCAGAGTGGGATTGAACCAGTATACATAAACATAAATACCGAGTTTTTTCGTATTTGCCTGTTACTGAGGACTCTAATAAAATCTCCATTTTATGTTTTTGTACCTAAAATTATTTAGGAAAAATAAATGCTGGTACATTAAACCTGAACGCAGAGCAATTCTCAGTACGGGCAGACTTTCAGCAATAAGTTGCTGTTTGCCTCTCTGCCCTCCAGTCACCATTTACAGCCACATTACCAGTTCAAACAGCAGAGACCTGGACTTGTGTCTACAGGTGTCAATGGCAATCCTGACACCTTTTTAAGATCTTACTTGGCCACAGGCTTGTTACAATGCGATAGCGGAGAAGAAGTGTTGCACACTGGGTCAGATTTCTTCCTGCACCTTTTCTCAAAGTGAATGAAACAGTTTCCCACAGCTACAGAAGTCATAACTATACACATCACTACTAGCAGCATCCTATTTCTAGAAAGTTTTCTGGTTGCATACAGATGTAAAAGTGATTAGGCAGATTAGTTGTCAGTGAAATAGCTACTTCCTTTGCCCAGTGAAATAGATGGCAATACTCTTCTATTTATAAATCTGTAGTCGAAGTGAAACAGCTGTACTGTGAATAAAATTAGAAAGAAATTGTCTGGCATTCCCCATGGCTATAGGGAATCTTTGGAATCTGTGAGCAATTATAATAAAGGGAATCATAAATCGTAGTAAAGGCACTGGCCTGAGAGGCAGAAGATCTGGAAAAGGATTGAATTTCTAGAAGTAAATATCTGAGAAAGAATTTATAATTTTCTGACAAAACTTGCAGAGAAGTCTCTTCATGTTGAAGGCAGTGTGACACAAACTTGCCCTATTTTATTTATCACACTGCTTCTGAAAGCAGGATTTCAGTCCAGCACTGGACTTCAAAGCCAACTCTGATGATGAAGTCTGAAGAATTCCCACTGAGCAAGATGCTAGGATCATGTGGACACAAAGAAACGATACATAAAATATGTATTTTGAATATAAGCATATCCTAGAGCATTATTAACAATTTTTGAAGGAGGAGAGCTGTATTGATTGACCTGAAATGAGCACGAGAACAACAGTAGTTATTCTGACAGCTGTGTAAGGCATATTCCTATGACAGACTGACAGGAACTGCTTGAGGTAATATGCAAGAATATACTTACTTCAGCGTATACTGGGGACCCTGCTGTACTACCCACATTACAAATCATTCCCTTATGGCAAAGCACTACAAGTAAAGCATTGTGTTTGCTTCTGAAGAAACAGCAAAATCCCAGTGGCAACTGCAAGGAGCTTCAAAGCTGTGACGTGGAACAATAAGCATTACCCTCAATACTTAACATCTCTTACGGCTTTCAGTCGGAAACATCAGAAGTAGAGGAATTTGCCAGAACACACAGGCTTGTAAAGCCGGGGCCTAGACAGGGCTGTTTCCTGGGTGACTGCTGCTCTGTAAAAAAACCATGACTGAGCACACAGCCTCTAGTCCGTGCAAGCGAGAATGTTACCTGGCGTGGTGAACTTCGTGTTTTTTCCCAAAGCTGGTAATGGGCGTCACTGCTTGTAGGGCTGTCTGATTTAACTTGATTGCAGCTGCCTATGAAAACAAGACAGAACAGCTCTTTTATACACATATTTTACATTGCCATGTAAAGAACAATGGGAAAGCAAGTTGGAAGGAATGGACTGAAAGATGGAAACAAACTCCCACCTCTGGATTGTCAGTGAGATAGATCTGTCTGGAGATGTTGTTGATGGCACAAATCCACTGGAAGGGAAACATGAAATTAAACTCTTCAAGCTCACTTGTATACAAGAATAACAACATTAAGAAAATATTTTTACCTCCTCATATTCTTTCTTGCTTTCTGCTTGAAGGGTTATACCCCTAAAACATAAACATAGCGTATCAGTGCTAGCAGTGGACACCAGGACTGTTTGACTCCAGGTCCTATGATAACATCACCAAGCTTTGTATCTATTATCCATCAAAGAAACAAAAATCACGAATAAGCTGCAGCTAAAGGATACGGCATGTGCTGTTCAGGCAGTTGTGGGGGAGGATGGGAAGGAACAGGCTTTTAATTTGGAAACACCCTTCTGGAAATCCAGAAAGGCTTACTATTACAGCAAGCATGTTTTACATGAAACAGCATCTGAAAGGGTAGGTGTGACTGGCTGTCCTCAAATAAAACCTGTCTCATACGCTTTGCCTGTAGGAGTAGTGATCTGAAAGCAGTATCTTCTGTCTTCACAGTCTACAGCCATAACAGAGCAGTTGTCCAGGTCCTGAATCAATCCTCCAGCTACTGCTCCCCTTGGCTGACACATCAAGTTGCCACCTTGAGTGAAGAAATACAGTCTTTCCCAGGTTGTTGTCACCAGACCTGTTTTACTGAAAAGAAGATGCAGTGATAAAGGCTCATTTAGAAATGACTCCAAACATATACGAAACTGCAAACATACCCTGATGCTAATCTGAACTTTATGTTGAACCCCACAATTTTTTTTATGAGTCTCTGTTAAGAAGTAAAAGCAGCACCTGTTCCTAGCAGAGACTAATCCTTAATGAAAGCTGAAGAATTAAACTAATTCCAAACATCCCAAGTTAAAAACATTCTCTGCAGTATCTCCTAGTTAAGGAATAAAAGAATTATTGAGATTGAGTAACTGTCATGAAATGCTATTAAGCTGGATTAAAAAAAAAAGTATTTTCAAGCTGAAGAACAGCATGAGCAAATTCAGCAGAAAGAATCATCATTAAAAAAAGTCTTCTGCAAGTAGTATCTCAGAGTCCATCTTCTCCGTAGCTATGGAGTCCTATTATATTGCAATCCAGCTCTTAGAATGCTACGAGAAATTAATAAATGTCGACTCACAAAAAAAAATTACTACTCAAATAGAAATAAACTGATATTTAATCAATTACATAAACAGGGTTATTATATGCCACCAATATACATAGCTCCTGCGGAAGGTGAAGAAAGATTTTATTCGGAGAATCTGCAGAGGTATGGTACACATTCGAAGTTACGCACTCGCATTGTCCATAAAGCTTTTATTTATGTAAAGGAGGTCATTTATGAAAACATGTATTAAATCTAAAATATAGCTGTTTATTTTTGTAAGAACTATGTTTTCATTAACCCTAAGAACTGGGAACAATCTGAACCCAGCCCCATCAGCTTCTAATTTTTAGCTACCTGAATGCAGGAAATCATCCCTGTAGGTGAATTCAACCAGAAGTAAACTTCTGTTCTCAGAAAAACAGTCTCAAATGCCTCTAATTTGGTTTAAACTGCTAAAACACATTTCCAAAGATGACAAGAGATACTTAGGAGCTGAAGATTACAGCTACCACAGTGATTCAGGAGCCTCAAACATCATTACCTGAGGAGTCTTATGACCAAAAACAAACAAACAAAAAAAGGTAGCAACTAGTAAGCAACTAAACAAAGCAGTGGGCAGCAACAGTCATCTTACTTTCTAAGATTAAGGTAGCCAGCCTTCTGGATGAGATTTCTATTGATAGCAGGTGAAGTTACATCAGAATCTGGGGTGTAAACAGATTCATTAACTGCAATTAAGTCCTGCTGGGATACCCTCATTTTTTCAGCTTCAGCATCCAACTCTCCCTGTATGCTGGAAAAAAAAAAAAACAAACACCACAACAAACCCAAAGCTATCATTAGTCAACTTATACTAGGATTTAGCTAACATCTGTAACACAAAGTGGACAAAAAAATACCCATTGAGATTATATTGGAGAGTAGTGCAAGATAAAGCTTATTTTTAGACTAGACTTTGTAGGAAATGTAATGTAAGACTACATGTCCAAGGCTTTCTCTAAGGACTAGATAAATCAGTACAGTTAGGAAAGAATGAAGAGGCATACAATGGGGAACTGCTCCCAGAAAATGTCATCTGAGCCTAAAGAGACAAGATGCATATGCTCTGAAGGTATTAACAATGGTTTAAGGAAAATATGGCTATCTTTGGCAGGCTGGCAGCAAAAGCACAGCCAGGATTTCCCCTTGGTCTTTATTTTGAAAGCCCAGCTTGAAGATGTTACTCTCAATATGCCTCATACAGTAGCTATGCTTTCTTTTTTTGCAATTTGTCCTAAACGTAGTTATCTTCTTTCCTCAAGCAGTATAGAGAGATAACAATCAGAATTATGAGATTGTTCTGTAAACCTGAAATGAGCACACATGAGGAACACTTAAGTTCATAGATGCTCGTATGAATTTACACTGCTGAACATATACAGATGTTGCTTTAGTATAGCAGCACAGTTCAAAGTAGGCTTCACTGTCGTATCTCTTGGCTGTCACAGAACTTTGTCTTATTTGGGAAGACTGATTGACAGATACGGTAGATTGGAGGGCTGCTGTTCAGAGGGACCTTGACATGCTGCAGAAATGGGCAGACAGGAACATCGTGAAGTTCAGCAAAGATAAAGTCCTGCCTGGGATGGAATGCAGCCCCATGCAACTGTAAAGGATGAGAGGCATCTGGAGAGAAAGCAACTTTCAGCAAAGGACCTGGGGATCCTAGAAGACAAGCTGAACATGAGCCAGCATGTCAAAGGAAGTAATTATTCCCGTCTGTTCAGCACTTGTGAGAGTCCAACAGGACTTCTGTGTCTAGTTTTGGTGCCCCAGCACATGAGAGACAGAAACAAAGTCAAGTGAAGAGCCACCAAGATGGCTAGGGGGCCAGAACATGTGACATGAGAAGACGCTGCAATTACTGTCTTTCAGCCTCATGAAATGAAGGCTAAGGTGAGCATCTTACTGCTAGCTTGACTGCCTGATGGGAGGGTATACAGCAGATGGAGCTAGACCCTTCTTGGAGGTGCACAGCGATAGGGTGAGAGACAATGGACACAAGCTGTAACCAGATACTGCGTGTGCAGTGTGTGAGAGACAGACAGAGATGCTCAAAATTTGACTGGACACAGTGCTGAGCACTCTGTTGTAACTGACCCTGCTCTCAGCAGGAGAGTGGACTAGATGACCTCTTGAGGTCCATACTGCACAGCAGCTGTTCTTCGACTTTCAGAGAAACAATACTAGCAAATATTTGATTTCTTTATTAACTTTTCCAAACTTGAGGAGTTATCAACCGTATCCAGGCTACTAGGAAAACTTATGGGGTGGGAACATAAGAATACTTGTCATTGCACACCTTAGAAAGTCACTAATACCTGCATCTATACAATAAGCAACTTTCTCCCTACTTCCTGCCCAAGTGATTAAACCTTTCGGAGAACATAAGCACATAACACAGGCTGTACACAGCAGGACCAGAGATCCATATAGTCCACTATTCTGTCTCTGACAGTGGCAAAAAGCCTGTGGAAAAGTACAAGGCAAGTACATATGATTCTTCTCCTGTCCTCCTCCCAAGTCTTTTGTGGAAGTTGGTGATATCCCATAACCGTTGATGTAGTCTAGAGACACCGTGCTGCATTTAAGTCAGCACTAAGCAGTATCTGACCGGCCAGATGAAGAGTCACTCTTGCATCATGGTGTTAGTCCGTTTCATGTTAGCTTATTTCCAGCTTTTCCGCATCTTTAGAAAGCTCAGACTTCCTAAGCTCCCACATCACCTCCGAAATGACACCAGCTGTGTGCATCTTACCACCTAGCCAAGTCATATGAGAGGCTGAGTAATATCATCAGATCTGAATTAAATTAGACCACATTTTGCAAACTAGTGCCTTTCAACGTTATCATTAAAAGTCAGAGTAAGAATTATTTAAATTCAATTTTGAAATAAAATGGAACAGTGCTGTCAGGTTTTACATAAGCACTACTTCAATGAATCTTTTGATCAGTCATTTTTGTTGCACCACAAATTGCTTCCGACAAAACTGCCCTGGCATTTTCATGGTCCCCAAGACTGGATTCCTTTTCCTAAAGCGTGTTTCTTTTATCTCCAAGGTAGAAAGGAGAGAAAAGCTGACAATTCTGAAGTTATATGCATTTGTGGCAATTATACCAATTGGTTACTGAGACTATTTTAATGACCTGTCCTCTCTTAGGTGCTTTTACACTGTTAGCAATATTCACTGTATAAATGAAAATACTTTTAAATACGAAGACTCAGTTTCACAATGAGCTTAAACAGATGCAAGACTACATCACTGCTGAAATTCTGTAACTGCACAATGGGTCTCATTGGCTTGTTATTCCAAGAAAACAAATCTGACAAATACAAAGCTTTTAGCTTGATTAGCAAGCAGATCTGACTCACTGAGGCCTTGTGATCTCCAGCGCTAAAGAAGGAAAGGAGTGGGCAGCACAGTTTTCAGGGGCTGTGTAATCTTAAGTCATGAAACCATGTCCTGTGTCAGTAATTTCTAAGCTGCACAGTGTCATTCAGCATTTTGCAAGCTTCTCTTTCGGTTTTTCCAAAGACGTCACACTCCTGCACTAGTTACATTTGAGTTGTACTTTCAGCCTTTGCTGTGTGACAGACTTAAAGCACAAAAAACAGACTCAGCAAACCAACTGAGCAGGTTATTTTTACTTCCATTTACTACTGTGTACTACCCAGAATTCAAATCCATCAGACTTTGGAAAACAAGGGTTTATTCTATGGTCAGGGTCCAATGGCAGGATCCTCACTGTGCCTGTAAGACACAAGCAAGGTGCTCTAGCCTTAATAAATAAAGGCCACTATTGCAAGGGAGTTTAAAATCTGTCCTCCAGTCTGTACAAATGCTATGTAGACTGTGGAGGGATTTGTTTCAGGAGTATGAAAAGATACATAGATAAGCATAGAGGTACAGGAAGGAAAGAATCTACTATACAGGGAGATTACTTGCAACACTGTTCTCAAATTAACAAGTATGCGTTATTTAAAATGCCACCACAGTCAGAATAAGCAATGATTTGGATACAATCCCATATGAAAGGTATGAAGCAATAAAGGACTCAGTTTAGTGTTCCAGCCAATTTAAAATAAATTATTAAGGTTCTCTCCAACATGATTACATTTTAAATGTAAAGTTTACATTTACAGGGACTTAATTATAAAAGAAAATGTCAATTTTCACTACAAGCAGGGGAGGAGAGGGAGAAGAAAAAAATAATTACAAAATTAGGAGTACAAAAGTGAGGCAGTTTATTGAAATAAATTAGCCAAAGCAGGTTGAACTCAGTGGACCGATACAGCCTATACGGGATGCAATGAATACATTCTCTGGTGTGAGGAGTTTTGGTTGCCTCGTGCAGCTAGAACATCAAACACTATAGGCCCTAAATCCTTATTTGGGAGGTTAATGGATTATTGTTACAGTATTATTACAGAAGACCCAGCAAGTGTAAATACCTCTAATTCAGAATGCACTTTAGCTCTATTATATTAATTCTGTTAACCCATTTCAAGGGCAGATTCCATGCTTTGTGTCCATGAAGAGACACAGAGATGTAAGAAAGCATGTGAACCCTTTGCAGTATATAGTTCCTGGTTATACTGTAAAAATACACTCTGCTGCAGTATATAGTTCCTGGCTATACTGTAAAAATACACTGCAGTGCACTGACAGCATTTTCCTTTACATGTACAAACATACCTCCTTTCCACCTGCTGCTTTAACAAAATATGCCCAACAACGCAATGCAAGCATGGAAGGACTCTCGTGAGAAAGAAACAGAGGCACTCTCTGTTATGTGCTGAAGGTTACAGCGCTGAAGTATTGTGTTACCTTTGAACCATATCTGAAACAGATGACAAAAAGCCGTCCATTCTTTTGGAAAACATCTCTGCTCCTTTCTTAAAAAAGTTGATCTGAAAAATAGTAATTTAAAAAAAAAAATATGGACACTGGAAGTTATCTTGGCTTTGGCAGACAAATAACAGATTGTGGGGACTGTGTTAACAGCGATCCCATAACGACTGATACTTTTGGCTGTCGATCAAACACACGGTCAAAACAGCTGCATTGCCTTTCCTTGTATTTCTCACTTTTGCAACTTTCCACTCTTTCACACACCCTTTTACACACACATAAGCTATTGGCTGCTGACAGGTATGTTTCCAATGAACTTGCTAAATGACTGAAATAAGGGAACAGGTAGCCTTCTCCCATACTAGCACCAAGCAGAATTGGGTCCAGTGGTGTTATGAGCCACTGCGTGCAATGCCACCATATCAGAAGGAATAGGGCACAAATCATCCACTAGATTTAGTAGTCCAACCTGGACTACCAACTCCAACCTGGAAATTTTATACTGCTATAGCAAAGTCAGTCAGGAAAGTGATGATGTGTAGCTGTGCTAGCAGAAACCTCCAGGGCAACCAGTTATATCAACTACAGATTTGCCATGGATTTTGTTCTACTGAAGGAGCTGAAAGAAGCTACTAAGGCCAAAGTGCACATTTTGTGACAGAAGATGAATTCACTTAGCTGGTATGGCTGAGCAGGCACACAACTGCAGCAAAGCACTCAGTGGAGACTTGACCTCAGACTATCTTGCTGTGGGGCACACAGTCATTGTTAGGACCTACTGGCAACTGTGTGAAACATGGACACAGCTAGCACATGTGCACAATTAATAAGCTTTTAAAAAAAAAAAAATATCAGTGAAATACTCTGGAAAGAGATGTAAAAGCAAATTCTTGGCTGTTAAGCAATTTATTAGCTATTTCATCCAATTGTACTTGTGATTCCACTCCTTTTCCCTAACCTTGGGACGTGTAATTCCTCTTACTTTTAACTCAGATTTCTGCAACCATGTTACTGACCAGAGACTCCCTTTACAGACAAAAGAGAGAAAGCATGCCCTCTTAAAGAATGATTCACCTATTCTATTTCAAAAGCCTGCTTCAGGAGGGAAGAGCTCTAAATTCCACTGACGATAGACTGACACACCTAGCTTAGATGTTGATGTCAGCTTTCAGTCAAATAAACCCTGCACCAGCCACTGCTTCTTCAAAAAATTCCTTAGGGCCTGCTCATTCACTGGAAATGTAAAATGAGACACATTTTGAGTAATTAATAAAGAAAACATATACTTGGGCTGAAGGGCAGTTCACGGTATTTAAGCATCAATATCAACTGGCTTCTGGCTACTCAGTCATTACCATGACAACCTAACACTTTCCTGTATAAAGCACTGAGATATGGCAGTTTTGCCGGATAAAATACAGGGAAAGAAAGTTCTGCTTGGCTTCCAGTAAAGGAAACCAATGCAGTTCTTTCATACAGCAGAGAAGCAGCGTGAACTCCCACGCTGGGGAAAGTGACTGATTTCTCATTTATTACCTATTTTTATGGGGCAGATGATCTGCAAGACACAGGCCAATGGAGATGATGATCCACACTACAATCTCAGAGCACTGCATCCATTTTTTCCTGTTTTCACAGCCCAGTTCTCATTTTCCCAACACTTTCTTTCATCATGTCAAAGCACAACAGACCCTTAAAATGGGTGGTAATGAGAATCAAGTGCTATGGAAATACTAGTTTGTTGATCCTCTTGACATCCTGGGGAGTCAGGTTATCAGTATTACTACCACCTTTTACAGACTTGAGAAATGCTCTGTCAAATTGCTGGCAGAATAAAGATTAGAAGGAGAATTTTCCAGCCTTATGCTCAATCCGCTCTACTGTTCTGTCCTTCCAGTTCTCCAGTGCATGCTCTGTTCCGTATCGTGTACACGCCTCATCAGTATGCTGAACATTATGTGCCAGGAAGGGAACTGCTACATAGGAGAGTTTGTGCAGGCAGAGTAAACAGTGGAAGTAAACGCTGCTGCACGGGTAGCTTAGCCATGAAAAAAATTAACCCCAGCCTGATTTGCATATAAGTGTATTGGATTTTTTTTTATATTGGTGTCTTTCCTGAATATCTAAACATTCAACTATCTGCCACAAGCAAAATCAGTTGTTAGAATCTAGGCAAGCTGAATAAAAGTTTTTCCCCGTTATTGTCAGTTCTAAAAAAAAAAAATCCAGAGCTGCAATGTTTTACTTTTCCCAGGGACATGTCTAAGTGATATAGATGCTTTACTGTCCATACCTGTCCTCGTGTATATCCTAGCATAGGTTCCATCATTGCCACTCTCTTCCTGTACTGCAGAGCATTCAGGGCACAGTAATATTGCAGAGATGAAAGATGCTGCTTTCTTCTTGCATTTGCCACTTCTTTTGCCACTTCTGCCTTAAGCTAAATAAAAATTGATAAAGAGGTTGACAAAATGTTACTGTGCATATGGATATATTTACTGATTATTTTCAAGTTATCTTTAAACAATTCTCCTTACAGAACTTCTCCACATTAAAATGAAGGATGAGAAACTAAGAAAGCAAATCCAAAACCCAAAGCAAGTACTTCCAAGCCCTTCTCTGGCAAGATACTTAAGCATTTGGGGAGCCCCTGTGACAATAAACTATGTAACTACCACAACTAAAATTCTGCAGCTGATCTCAGTGCAAGAAATTTATTTGCAGCTGAGATCACAACATAAGCCTGCAAGAGCGGAGTTTCAGAGATTAATAATTCACAATATGCTATATCACATCCTGTTCTGTAATGCACTTCCTTTAAACACCATCCTGTAGAACTGATGCACTCTCAGGATAGGGCCAATCACACACTTCTAGGTATACAGGGATATATTTTGGGATAGTGGTCCAGTGGGCAAAGAAGAAGAAATGTAAAACAATCCCAACAACAGTTATGTGTGCTGTAAGTGGAACGACAAACCATACAGAGATATTTAGCAGGAAGGTAGATGCGAAAAAAATGAATGCTTTATAAACAGCAGACACAAGGCTTCATGACAGTTCACAATGAATTGTACCCAGTTATACAGCATCATCACATCAGCTGTACAACAGTAGGCCTACACAAATCTATTTATAACCATTTGGATTGACTCTGTCTGAAGAGCTCCCCTGGATCTGAAGGGCTCTCGTTCAGCACAATACTTGATCACTTGCCTAACTTGGAGAAAACAGGTATAACTTTGCTGAATTGATGTTTGAAAGCTTTGTGCCTGCTTGGAAATGAAATCCCAAGTACTCTTGAGCTACTGTGAATTTAAACTGATGGAACTCTCCAAAGTTCGTAAGCGAACAATGATGCAGACAGAACAGCTGAGAAAAACTTTTCCTTTTCCCTTTCATGTTCGTTACCTTTTCATTTTCTTTCCTTTTCGGTAACCTGCTATACTTTGCCATGGACACGTCATGTTCTGTAGACAAGGAATATTATTTTTTTTAGAAATGTGATGTGTGTGTGCGGAGATAAAAAATGTCTTGTGTGATATAACAGGTGCACACCATTAGAAACAAACAAAACAGGGAAACATACCATTGCTAGCAAGGCCAAAAAGATCCTTCAACGTGCTTACTTCTGGAAAACAGAAATCAAATATTCAAAGTAAAACCAGCTGTAAACACTTTGTTCAACTGAGACCATTTATGGCACATTTAATGACTAAGTCACTCCAATCCTTTCAAAGCAGAGATGCGTAAGTTGTGCCTGTCTTGAAAATGATAAACCAGATCAGCTGCTAGAGAAATGAATAGGCAGACAGCAAATAAAGAGTTGAGCGAGTTTACTTGATTGAGCAAGTTATCGGTACGAAAAAGATTCCTTATCTGCCAGTGTAATTTACCCACAGAAGCACCGTTTCAGTATGCTTGTTATGACAAAAGGCCCACCACTATCATAAAAGATTGGCAGTTCTGAACAACTTTCTGACAATGCTTATGTGATACCAAGAAATCTTAAGTCCCAGAGACATATGAACTAAGCCCCCTTCCTGTACATGAATCTTCATCAACGTGGAACATTTTTTGCTAAGTTTCTCTGTGAAAAGAAATATGTACCTAACACATCTGACTGCTGGCTATGATGCTTACATAACAAACACTGGCCATGAGTTTTCCATGCAGACAGAAGGAAGAGAAATAGGCAATTCAACTTTCACAAGTGTTGGCCACAAGCTACTCTCAGTGTCCATACCAATGTATGCTGCAACTGGCAAAACGCTTCTGAAAAAGCTACAAAGCACATTCACAAGAACAGACATTACGCAACTGTGAAAAGAGTAAGGGGAAATTGTACGATGTCATTGTGGTTTCTGATTATTTGTAACAACCTACACATTCATCAGCTTCATGCCACCCTTTTCTCCCCAGAACACTTCCTCATGACTCTAATGCAGGACAGAAATTCTTCCCAGGTGTGACTAACTTGTACCTAGAGGTTTCTACAGTATTCAATACTGTAACAAGATCAAAAGTAAAAACAAGAACACAGTTAATCTTCCTTGTTTAATCCCATGATGAAATTTCAACATGGCCAGGCCTCTACTAAAAATGCTGTTCTACAGACTGTGTCAGAGAAGAATGGAGATTGGGATGGATGGATAGATGCAACAAAAGAGTCTGACATCCAGGGAAGCTGAAGAAACTTTCATTTTTTGTCACAAAGCAGCTGAGGCTTTGATTGCAGGCTTCACTTGCATTTTCTTTTTATGTCTTCTTTTATGAACTTGGGGGGCAGAATCCGTAAAGACAGAAGCGCAATCACTGTATCAGTGAAACCACATTAAAGAGGTGGGAAAGTGTTTATAGAACCAAAATCTTACCATCCAAATACTGCTTTATATTTGACATTCTATTATAAACAAGATATCCATTGATGTCTTCACAATTTCAAATGAGAATCTATGATATAAGAAACCTTAAACTAGTCACTGTTTTGCTGTAGTTGGTTTGTCTCCCATCAAAATGATGTCTTTAAAAAGTACATAAACAGGACTGAGCTTAGTGAGTTGACAAGTGGGCTTTTAAAAAGAAAAAAAAAAAATGCTGCAGTAAAAAAATCTTGTTTCTGTTGCATGAGTAGGTTAAGAGTGTCCTTGACCTTGAATATGAACTTCTTGCTTTTGAAATTACACCAAATGCTGGCATTATTGCTCTGCTGTTTAAGTAATGAATTTCCAAGTTTGTGCAATCAGGTTACTTGGAACTACCCTTGGATGGCAAGGATTTAAAGTGGACTGAGTCGTTAAAAGGGAGGGAATATACTATGAAGTTAAAAAAGCATTCTTGCTTCTGCTTTTCAAACAAACCCAAGCTTCTGAAGTCGGATAAATACTGTTTGCAAGCCAGATTCACTGCTACATTTTCCTTCTTTAGGCCATTATAACATCAATGATTTCAGTAAAATTACACTAGTGTAAAAGCAGAGTGACCCAACAAAGAACAGAGGTGTGTATTTTCAAACTTGCACCATCATATGGTGCATAAAACGTTACGTGGTGAACTTGAGCTATTTAAGTCTGAGTAAAAGCATACACCTGTCAATGAAATTCTGTAGCAGAAAAGAAAAAAAAACCACAAAAAATTTTTCTGTGAATCATCAAAGAACAAATTATTACATGACATTATGTCTCAATTTATTATGAAATAAGCAAGACAGAACACATGAGGAAAATAAAAACTTAAAATAAAATCTACCTGTGAGATCCTTTTCTCGAAATTGTATTATTGGTAGAACCATTGTATCTGCAAGCTGTTTTGCCAGTTCAGAATGAAGAATATTAAGCTGAAACAAGAGAATAGAGGAATGCCCTAAGACACGGTGTAAATAAAAAAAATAAAAATAACAGCACTCTACAGCTGTTGAAGAAGCACACCTGCCATTTGTGCCCAGCAGACAAAAAAAGGATATTATGTACTGCAATGTACTTCAGTGCTTAAAATACATTTTTCAAGGTATGTGAGACAGATGGGGATTTTCCTCCTAAATGCTTAATTCCTGCCTGGTGTTTTCTGAGGATCCAAGAACTTTTCAGTTCCCACATACCCTATCAGGGCAGTTCACTTGACCATTAACGCTAATGCTTAACCCAACAGGATTTAATCTGTAATTAGACTTTATTAACCAGTCCCTACGCCACACAGTTACAGTCCCACCACCATGACTAGAATCTCTTTCCATTCAACAAGGGTTACCCAGGACACAATCACAACAGGGGCCAAACACAATGAAAGGTCCCATTCAAATATTTTAACTTCAGAGCGTTTCCCATTCCTGTTTTTATAAGTGTTTCTCTAAAATTCAGCATATCGAGACATGTTTTAAAGCACTCGTGTGATGCTGTTTAGGATGAAGGCAAGGCTCTCATGTCAGCAGTGGCATGCTAAGAATATTAGATGGATTCAGGTAGGACAACTGGAGGGTAGGATGGCCCTGCAGAGGGACCTGGACAGGCTGGACCAATGGGCCGAGGCCAACTGTATGAGGTTTAACAAGGCCAAGTGCTGGGTCCTGCACTTGGGTCACAACAACCCCATGCAACACTACAGGCTTGGGGAAGAGTGGCTGGAAAGCTGCCTGGCCAAAAAGGACCTGGGGGTGTTGGTCAACAGCCAGCTGAACATGAGCCAGCAGTGTGCCCAGGTGGCCAAGAAGGCCAACAGCATCCTGGCTTGTATCAGGAATAGTGTGGCCAGCAGGAGCAGGGAGGTGATTGTCCCCCTGTACTCGGCGCTGGTGAGGCCGCACCTGGAATACTGTGTCCAGTTTTGGGCCCCTCAATACAAGAAGGACATTGAGGTGCTGGAGCGTGTCCAGAGAAGGGCAACGAAGCTGGTGAAGGGTCTGGAGGACAGGCCTTATGAGGAGCGGCTGAGGGAACTGGGGTTGTTTAGCCTGGAGAAGAGGAGGCTGAGGGGAGACCTTATCGCTCTCTACAACTACCTGCAAGGAGGTTGTAGTGAGGTGGGTGTTGGGCTCTTCTCCCAAGTAGTTAGCAATAGGACGAGAGGAAATGGTCTCAAGCTGCGCCAGGGGAGGTTTAGGTTGGATATTAGGAAAAATTTCTTCACGGAAAGGGTAGTCAAGCATTGGAACAGGCTGCCCAGAGAGGTGGTGGAGTCACCATCCCTGGAAGTGTTCAAAAAATGGGTAGATGTGGCACTTCGGGACATGGTTTAGTCTAGTCTACCCTTGATTGGTTTAGTGTGGACTTGGTTGTCTAGGTTAATGGTTGGACTGGATGATCTTAAAGGTCTTTTCCAACCTAAATGATTCGATGATTCTATGATTCTAATTATCAATTACACTGCTCGAGCGCCTGATACTACAATCTAGGAGTGCGTCACATGCTGCCATGATATTCTGTCCACTTGCTCACGGTATCCTGGAGGTTTCTAGGCGGAGTTATGCAGGTGAGGATGAAGTCAGTGTTTCCCACTAGACAATACAAAACTAAACCAGGACAATTCAATCCCTGTAGAACAGACAACTGAGAAACAGGTACAGGGGGTAGCTGACACACAGAAAAGGAGGCTGAGGAATGGAGCAAATTCTGGTGAGGGAAAACGTGACAGACAGAACTGCATAGAGAGGCTCTCAGCTTTCTGCTCCCAAATGGAATGGTTCTCTTGTACCTGGGAAGGAGAAAGTTCTTGTTTTGATTTAGTCATAGTTCACACAGACAAGTACAAGACTTGTGACAATAAATGCTCCTTTCAAATATTCCCTGAGAGCAGACCTGCAGTGAGAGAAGCCTAAATGAAAAGTTAACCTTCGGGATTCCTCTCACTATATTGTTAGAGTTACCCACTGGCTCTAAAAATTTTAACTTATTTTTTGCCCCACAACTGTCCTATCTCCTCTCCTCTCCCAAAAAGTAGACCTCAGTAAAGCCTTTTGCCTTCATAATGAAAGTAGAAAGTAGACTAACAAGAAGAACAACACTTTTCTGATGGCACAGCGCTGTTCACAACAGAAAGAGTGATGTGACAAATGATACTTGAGCAATAACAACCTAGATACTAAGATTATATTGAAATGTTATATGGGCAGGTCTAACAAAAGCATTTGGAAAGACTCTCAGTACTCAGCAACAACCTACAGAGAGTAGAAGTGTTCAGCGCACACACCTGTAGTACCTAACCTGCCTTCAGCAGGCAGTTCTGCAGCCTCTTCCAGACATCTCTGGATTCTGCGTGATCTCACAGCAACTAAACTGCAACTTTACTAATTCATAGCTGCCCTGCATCCATCCCTGACAGGTTTTGGCTCAAACTGCAGTTTTTAAAGCTTAAAAACGTAAATGTAATTTTTAAATGCAATTAAATTAAAAATGGCCCCAGCCTAGATGAAACGTCCTCTTTCAGTCTCTTTTGTAACTCCCCTGTTTAGGAAGTTCAGCTTTGCTCTGAGGACAACATGTGGGACAAAGCCACAGAAACAGCTCTAACCATTATGAAAGGATGATATTACACTTCTTTTCCCCCCAGTTACATGATTCTATAAAACCCAGGCACAATCTAGCCTTCAGTGGAAAGGCTCATAACCAAAAGGACAAAGACCAAAAGAAAAACCACCAATATTCTTTATTGTAAAAATAGAATATTGGCAATTCAATTTACCTCATCCACAACTTTTGAAAAGTAATGAAGGGTGGATATCACTTCTTCATCTCCTTTACCTAAGGCAAAATGCTGAAAATAGAAACACACATTTGGTCCATAAATCAAAAAAGGTAAGTATAAAATACATGTTTTACTAGAAAGGTAATGAATACACCTACAAAATGCAATAAATGATAAAACTACATGGAAAAACAGCAGCTCAAATAATACATACTCTTTTACCCTGCTCCTCTTATTTTAAATAAATGGATTTTGGACAACTTATCATTAATGCTTATTATACTCATTTTAAAGTCGTGGTCATACAATACGAACAAACTGGTTTGCATCTTCATAATTTTATTTACTCACATTTTGCACCTTTTTTTTTTTTTTTTAAAAGATTCTCACAAGTGACCTAGTGACCTAACTCCCTTAACATGCTGGGAAATTTTACAACAGCCTTCACACGAAACCAAGTAAAGCCAATGCCCTAAGCACTTCTGGAAACCACACTCTTTACACCGACTTCTTCGCAAGTGCTGAGGTTGAAAAGAAATCAAAGGCATATGTTGAACATACCTGCTTTTCATAGGCAAGAAGCTGCTTCGAAAGCTGTTGTGTGGCAAGACACATTTCATTCTACAAACAAAAAAGACATGTTAATAGAAATAATGAAAGGTCTTTAGCTCTGTTGTTACTACTACTCTGTTACCAGCTTCTTGACTGAATCTGCAACTGCTTAACACAAACATTCAGTTGTATGTAAACAACCTGTCCCAAAATACCCGCATAGAGAAGCAGTAGTAACAGGTACACTTCAGACCTAATCAACACATGGTTTGTTTAACTACTTTGAACAGAGGTAGGATTTGGGATTTAGTTTTGGGTTTGGATCTCCCGCCCACCCCCCAAAATAACAAAACTAGAACACCCTCAAACATGTAAGCTGTCATACCAGCACAAGAATGTTTCATATTGGTTAATCATCTTCTCCACAAATCTACAGCAACAAAGAGAACCAGTAGATGTGCCTTTATATAATGCATTCACGTGCAGGGAACGTACTGATGTAATTAAAGTGCTTTAAGTTGATACAGGAGTACAAAACAGCACAGAATTCTGTACTGTCATGGCTAAACTGGCCAATGAAAGTACACACATCCTTAAGAAATGCTTACGCAAAGCAAAACTTTTAGGGAGATTGTATAATTTTGGTTGACAGCTGGAAAAAAAAAACAGACAAGCATTTGGATATGTCAATCTGATGGTCACCAATGCAAGTGAGCTGATGGTCACCAATGCAAATGAGCTTATCGGTGATATCAAGACTGGAGGCAGCTTGGGCTGCAGTGATCACGCATTGGTGGAGTTCACGCTCCTGAGGGACATGGGAAAAGCGAGAAGTACAGTCAGGACCCTACATTTTAGGAAAGCAAACTTCCAGCTCTTCAAGGAGTTGGTCAGAAGGACCCCCTGGGAGACGGTCCTCAGGGACAGGGGAACGGAACAGAGCTGGCAGATCTTTAAGGACACCTTCCATAGAGCACAAGAGCTATCAGTCCCCAAGTGTAAAAAATCAGGCAAGGAAGGGAAGAGACCAGCATGGCTGAGTCGAGACCTGCTGGTCAAACTAAAGAGTAAGAGGGAACTGCACAGGCAGTGGAAGCAGGGACAGGTGTCCTGGGGGGAATACAGGGAAATTGCCCAGTTGTGTAGGGAGGAGGTCAGGAAGGTCAAGGCGAGAATGGAGCTGAATTTGGCAAGGGACGTAAAGAATAACAAGAAGGGTTTCTACAGGTATATCAACCAGAAAAGGAAGGTTAAAGAAAGCGTACCCCCCTTGATGAACAAGAAAGGTGAACTTGTATCAACGGATGAGGAGAAGGCTGAGGTATTCAACAACTTCTTTGCCTCGGTCTTCACTGGCAACTTCTCTCCTCACCCCTCCCGAATCGATGGACCAAAAGATGGGGACCAGGGGGGTAAAGCCCCTCCCACTGTAAGGGAAGATCAGGTTCAAGACCACCTGAAGAACCTCAATGTACACAAGTCTATGGGACCTGATGAGATGCATCCCAGAGTCCTGAGGGAATTGGCTGATGTAGTTGCCAAGCCACTCTCCATGATATTTGAAAAGTCATGGCAGTCCGGTGAAGTCCCTGCTGACTGGAAAAAGGGGAATGTTGTGCCCATTTTTAAAAAGGGAAGAAAGGAGGACCCTGGGAACTATCGGCCTGTCAGCCTCACCTCTGTGCCTGGGAAGATCATAGAACAGATCCTCCTAGAAGATATGCTCAAGCACATGGACAACAGGGAGGTGATTCGAGACAGCCAGCACGGATTCACCAAGGGCAAGTCCTGCCTGACCAACCTAGTGGCTTTCTATGAAGGAATGACTGCATCAGTGGACAAGGGAAAAGCAATGGATGTCATCTACTTGGATTTCTGTAAAGCGTTCGACACACTTCCCCACAACATCCTTCTCTCTAAATTGGAGAGATATGGGTTTGATGGGTGGACTGTTCGATGGATAAGGAATTGGCTGGATGGTCGCATCCAGAGGGTCATGGTCAATGGCTCGATGTCCACATGGAGACCGGTGACAAGTGGGGTCCCTCAGGGGTCTGTACTGGGACCAGTGCTATTTAACATCTTCATCAGTGACATAGACAGTGGGATTGAGTGCACCCTCAGCAAGTTTGCAGATGACACCAAGCTGAGTGGTGCCGTTGACACACCAGGAGGACGAGATGTCATCCAGAGGGACCTGGACAAGCTGGAGAGGTGGGCCTCTGTGAACCGCATGAGGTTCAACAAGGCCAAGTGCAAGGTCCTGCACCTGGGATGGGGCAACCCCTGGTATCAGTACAGGTTAGGGGATGAAGAGATTGAGAGCAGCCCTGCGGAGAAGGACTTGGGGGTACTGGTGGATGAAAAGCTGGACATGTGCCGGCAATGTGCGCTTGCAGCCCAGAAAGTCAACCGTATCCTGGGCTGCATCAAAAGAAGCGTGGCCAGCAGGTCGAGGGAGGGGATTCTGCCCCTCTACTCTGCTCTGGTGAGACCTCATCTGGAGTACTGCATCCAGCTCTGGGGCCCTCAGCACAAGAAGGACATGGACCTGCTGGAGCGGGTCCAGAAGAGGGCCACCAAAATGATCTGAGGGCTGGAACACCTCTCCTATGAGGCCAGGCTGAGAGAGTTGGGATTGTTCAGCCTAGAGAATAGAAGGCTGCGAGGAGACCTTATTGCGACCTTCCAATACTTAAAGGGGGCCTACAGGAAAGATGGGGAGAATCTTTTTAATAAGGCCTGTTGTGACAGGACAAGGAATAACGGATTTAAACTAAAGAAGAATAGATTTAGACTAGACATGAGAAAGAAGTTTTTTACAATGAGGGTGGTCAAGCACTGGAACAGGTTGCCCAGAGAGGTGGTAGAGGCCCCATCCCTGGCAACATTCAAGGTCAGGTTGGATGGGGCTCTGAGCAACCTGATCTGGTTAAAGCTGTCCCTGCTCACTGCAGGGGGGTTGGGCTAGATGACCTCTAAAGGTCCCTTCCAACCCAAAACATTCTATGATTCTATGATCTTCACTCAATGCATTCCTAACAATAGTATATCAACTCCTCTGTTCCTGATTTGTTAACAATGACTTAAAACTGGAATAAAAGAAAAAGGGGAAGGGGGGAACTGGGATCTGTCATAACCCGTCAGATCCTTCTCTTCCTCAGTAATGCAGAAAACTAACCACTCCTCATTTAATTTCATTTTAAACCTTAAAATAATCTACTCCTCTCTCCAAATATATAAGGCCATAGACAGTTTGTAAAACTAAGCGCAATCTCTGATCTGCTTTAACAGCACCCTTTATGCTGGTACAGAAAACCATTAAAACCGGGACAGAGTTTGTGTGCTCTCTTGTTCTCCCTTGTCGTCCTGAGCATGCAGAGCATGGCACAGTTAACTATGTGGGCCAGAGATTCTGAAACACTGTTTACTTTGGCCTGATGCCACTTCTGACATACTGCATTACAGCCTGGTGCTTCTGCACCACCTTGGCATGCCAGGAAGGAGGGTTAATATGGACAGCAAGGCCCAAACACCTAGCCAGAGTCTTAAGTGTGCCCCAGTGCTCAGAACAAAGAGAGGTAGCCACAACCTTGGTAACAGCAGCTGTATGTGAACACATGGCAGAAAAAGATGGGTGAGCTAATTCTGACCAACTTAAAACACTATGGTGGTAATACTCACACGTGGCTAGAGATGGGAGAGCAGAGGCCTTCCAAGGTACAAACAAGGGCTCAGAACTGAGTTAATCTGGCTCCAAACTCAGGTCATGTGCACCCCATGACTATTCTTACCTCACAGTGATGGATTATTCTTGTTTCTTGTCTCAGGCCAATTAGTAATGAGCATTACACTTTCATACAATAATAATGCCAAGGATTCACGTAAGATTTGCAGGTCAGTTATGCAGACTGTGTAGTTTTTAATATGAAAAAGCTTTACACAAACACTTGGCATTTAAATATTTCCCAAGCCACTGGATGGAAAAAAGATGTCGTGCTTTATGATAAATTAACAAACCTTGTTAAGGGCTCAGGCAAGGGTAGGAAGGAGCCTTAACTATCTGCTCCCAGGCTGTAACAACACCTGAGAGACTTTGCCACCTTCAAAGTGGGAGCTAGCAAGCAATGACTTGACAGAAAGGATGAGACTCCTTCTATGTGGACTGATTACATTAAAAGGATTTGTTTGTTTATTTGTATGCATGTGAGTGGAATCCAAAGATGAATTTAAGATTACAAAAAGAAGCAGAGGTTCTCAGAACTAGGATTTTTTTTGTAAACACAACCTCAAAGATGGAGCTGAGTAAGAACTGCAAGAAGACTAAGTCCTCACACAGCAACTGTAATGCCATCTGTCAGTTGTACAGTTGGGTCAGGGTGAGAGAAATCTTTTGAAATAAACTGAGTGTTAGAAATATGCCTCTTTTCTTTTTTCAGTTCACTTACTCCTGCAAAGCCTGCAACTGTGTGGCCTGTTCTGAATTTGGAAAGTAAATGCTTCTGGCTTAAACTTGCTAACACTAAAAGAAGCTTCAGAATAATGGGCTGACACCAAAGGCATCCTATTCCTTTGTGTCAGCCGTCCTCAAAGCTTCTACCAGTTTGGTTTTTAAAGACTACCAGATCCTCAGTTTCCTCACCCAATAACCAAAGAGTAACAAAGAGCATCATTACTCATCTGTGTGGGACAGTTTGAGGATGGGCAATGTGGAAGAAGCATCTTCCAGTGATTACTGCTCCCCAGGAGCACTCTCCAGTACGTGACAGGATAATGGGGGAATACATAAACCCTGAGGATCTCAAAGGGGTATAAGTTAACATCATCATATCAATTATATGATCAGGTGGCAACAGTCACATATAGACCCCAAGCAGACATTTATGGCACACTACTCCAGGTACAGAACAAATTAATGGAAGGGCCTGACAGAAAATTTACTTCGGGATTTTGGGACAACAGTTCCACACATCACTGATATCCCATTGATGCCAGCAGGTCACATTTTTTTCATTTATAGGCTTGGTTCTTTGTGTCAGAACACCATGAACAAACTTGTTACTCAATCCCTGCCCATGTGGAAGAGTTAATCCTGGGTCCTTCATCCTCCCTCCCAACCTCTGCCGGACTTTGTTCCCATTAGAGGTACAAAATCATTCCCTATATCTCTAGGAAAAAAAAAAAAAACATCCAACAACCACCCCCTTACCCCCCCCCCCCCCCCCAAATAGTTGTAAACAAATCAAATGAAGCTAGCAAACTGAAAGACAGCCACATTGCATAAGGAACAGGAAGCAGGCAAAGTGCTCTGCTGACCCAGTGGTAATACTGCATTGCTAAGCACACTAATCTGGGAAAGTTTGGTTTAATCCTCCTC
Organism: Pelecanus crispus; assembly: GCF_030463565.1. NCBI lineage: Eukaryota > Metazoa > Chordata > Aves > Pelecaniformes > Pelecanidae > Pelecanus > Pelecanus crispus. The sequence continues at coordinate 62,703,167 of NC_134643.1, read as the reverse complement.
CCATTTCTTCCTAATCAGCCTTCTCCCCCCCTCCCCCAGTACTAATCAGTCTCAAGACTTAAAAGTTATTTGATTGCTTCAATTGACAGATCCACTAAATCCAGGCAAATTATTTTAACAGGTTTTAATCTATTTCCAAGACATTTTCCCATGGAATACAGCAACATTCACTTCTTTTATCCTGAAGTGACTGAAATTCAGTATACCACAGCAAAAGAAAAGCTGCTATACAATCCTGACTGCCTGCTCATATCTCTTCCACATTACTCTGACATTTCAGAATTCATCAAGCATTTCTGGAGTGGGAGAGCTATTGATGAGATGATGTATCAGGCAGAAACCCAGTAAAATCCTGAACAGAAATCCAAGTATTTTAAATGAAGGCAAAATTAACCACTACTGGGCCTTGCACACACACTCATTTTCATTAGATGATTTTACTTAGCAGGGAAAACATCATTGCAGCATTAGTGTAAAAAAGTATACTAGAAGGGAAGAAGAAAGGACTGTATGCAAATAGGTATCAAACAATTAGTTATTATTACAGATGTGATTTGTTTTTCTTTTTTCACCTTGGCTGGCATGCTAGGGCATACTAGCCCCAGGAAAAGGTTTTTATAAAGTTCACTAACACCAGTTCACATAGATAAGGTAATGGAAATGGTGTCTTGAATCTAGCATTAATCTACCAGAAATGAAAAAAACAACAGATTAAAAAACATTGTTTAATTCTCAAGTTATTTCAATACCTCACCCTGCCTTCAAGTAAGTCAGCAAGAAAATGTCCAACTGTTATTTTCTATTCTAGTGCCGGAGCAAAGGCATGTGATTTTTCTGGGTTGATTCCACCTTCTTCATTATCACCTTTATTCACCAAGCTATTCGTATCATCAGAAGAGAGTATGGTTTTTCTGTAACCTGTTTGTAATAAAATCTCCATGCTGTTAACCATTTACTAGTGACACAGTCCATCCCTTTTTAGGGTCTCTGTTTGTATTTTTTCCAAAATAAATTCTGAGGGCTAATACATTGAAGTCAGAAGATATTTCTATAGACAGTCATCTAACAGACTCCAGATTTGAGGGCATGTAAAGGATTAAGTTGAGCTATAAATTAACTTCTGAAGACAGAGAGCTATTCCAGCATGTCCAATTCCAATCCCAATATAATGAAGCTTTCTGCAAAGCTACTTTCCTACTCCAGCTAAAGCTGGCATTTTTAAAACTCTGCAAGTAACTAGCACGCAGAACTGCCAAAGGCTTCTTCATGTAAACAAGCAAGATACTGGTAAAGATATTTATTCATGCACCCTGTACGTGCAGAATGACACGTAATAAAATCTGGCTTACATGTGGGAAAGTTTAATGCCTCATAAATGAGAAAAAAAACCCCAAACAGGTAGGTCGTTGAAGGAGGAGGTCCACAAGGCAGTTGCAGCCTTCTCATCTTTTCAGAACTAGGGAACACATTTACCTTCAAAACCAGGCACAGAAAGACTGGGGTCTTGATACAACAGTTTTATGCAGCTCTGTCTACATGTGCACGTCATCTTCCTACAAAATAGAGTTCTCCAGCAATCTAGTAAACATTACAGTCCTACAGGCTTAGGTTTGCATATTAAATAGCTTGGAAACATGAATCCAAGGGTGAGAGAAGCTAAGCCTCACCAGGGTGCTCAGGCTGCGCAGCACTTTACAAGATCAGGCTAACAGATGGCTTGCCCTGCTGCTGATTCACAGCATGGCATTCAGTCCTCACAAATGCGAACAGTTCAGCAAAGGATCATCTAATAGCTTCAAGAAATAGAAAACACTACTCAAAACTCTGCTGTAAAACAGCAAAAGCAGCTGCAATAGGATGGCTAGTTCAGTAGGGACAGAATCTCTTCAGTTACTTGTAAAACAGTTACTACCAGCAGGGCATCCATACATTTATGTCTCCTTGTAGTATTCAAATCTCCAGATCCTACTTAGCGCAACATTAACTTGCTTCCAGGCATGGTGACAACTCCAACCTCATAGGCAGTATTAAAAATAACTCCCGTGGCTTTGTAAATACATTAGTTCTCATGTGATAATGCTCTGCTTACCTCTGTTAGCAACATATGGTGAATACGCCTCAGGAAGTGCAGAGGCACATGATGCAAACTTACAATGAATATGGAACAATAATATATACAGTATTTCACAGAAGTCAGTGCTGACAACAGTAATTTATTGCGAGTGTTTGTCCTATCTAATACTCTGTTGAAGCTTCTCTCTGTGGAACTGAAAGTTTACAAAATGCTAACTTAAACTTTATTGTTCCAAAAGGTTTGGGGAAAAAAGTCTTGTCGTTTGAAAAGGCAACACAATTGTTCCCTCAGACATGAAAAGAAAACAACTAAAAGAAAAACTGTATCAGTGCTTACTTGTTAATTTAGCAAGAACTAATTTAAGAATTCTGAACACTTGGGGTTAGCTATGCAACATAATAAGTATGAAAATCTATGCATGCCCTAGAGAGCTTGACCCCTATCTACTGAGTCATAGCCTAGTGAAGATGAAACAGCCAGCACTGTTGAAAAATGCAGACATGAGGTGTCATGAATTTGGGGGGAGAAATACTGGTATAAAACACATCCTAAAATAGCCCTGGACAGATACAAGCTGTCCCAATACCCATGTAATGTGGTACATATAACCCAAGACTATTCCGTAATTGTCAAGAGTTTCCTTAAGAGTCTGGACATAAAAAGGCAGTGAGCTCCAGAGGTTGTTGCTGCTTTGCCCATTTGACTCTAGAATCACAAGACAACTGCTCAGAGACACAGATGCTGAACAGAATTACACTTGACAATTTCCATGCTGTTCTCCCCGTGGATATATTGATAAAGGCAATATGGGTTGCTTTTTATTCCTCTTCTGCCATCACTGCTCTTAGTATCTAGACAGATACGTCAGGAATAATGAGATGAAACCTCTTTCCAATGACAAAATACTGCATCTTACTTTCCTCTAACCCACTTAACTGTTTATCCCTTCTAATAATCAGTAGAGACACAACAGCCTCCTGAGTTTCTAAATGGCATTTTGTTTCAAGTGAAGATCCCAGCTGAGCCATTTCCATAGTATGATGAAGAACTGGAGATGATAGTAAAGCTCTGAAAATAATTTACTATGGCAGTGGGAAGTCAGGAATGTAAACTGGGCACACTTTGCTCATACGCCATTGCAAGAGCCTCAGCATGCAACGTAAGTAAATGAAGTTTTCTAACAGTCCCCGCTGGCTTCATTACATACTGCTCAGGTAATAAAATGTCCTGAATGATGAACACAACATTCACAGAAATCAGACAGCAGTAATGCCAGATGCATCTTACTTGCAAGGAAGAAGAACTACAAGAATAAACTCTGTAAGGAAGATTTCTCTATAAGACCACTAACATGGTAACTACTTCAGGGTACCACAGCACAGATGGAAGAACTACAGCAGGAAGTACAGTATGTACTCACATGGATGTGGTTTATTTGATGAAGAAATATAAAATTGCTTCACTGTATTTACACACATGGGCTTGCCAGATCAACCAAACCTCATTCCTAGAGCACGGCTCATACATTTGGTTCCTGTGACTTCTCCTTAATCACGGCATCATACACTGCATCTGCCTTGGAGCATCGCAGTCTCTTTTTCACTGAAGAATTCCATGTGTGAAATAGAGTCACCACCCCATCGCATCTGGTGCGGGTGCCCAAAGAGGTGAGAGCACTGTCTTGATCCTGCACAGCAACCAGGGGCTTGACACGCATTGAAGGCCTTGCACCCAAAGGCAATCTGCTAGCAATACATCACCCAGCTGTGGCCTAGCGTTATGGGCCCTTCCACATCAAGTGGCTCCATGTGCCTAGGCAGCGCATCCACTGCGACACCCTGCAACGCCTCCACCCCACAATAGGATGCTGCAGACCTCTCCTTCCACTGGGGACAGAAGCAGTTTCAAGACACTTCAAACATCCATCTACATCCTTTACTGGGTGCATTCATTGGGATGGGCTTCATCCCAACAACTGCCCTACTGTCATTAGAAAAGTTAAAGGCATGCAACATGAAGTCCTGCTTGAATACAGGTAAGTCTGAAAAGTTAGGTACCCAGCACCTAGCAGAAATCTGTAGCTTCAGGGGAAAAAAACCAGGAGTGTTCAAAAAGATTCCTACTTTTCTAAGTGTTTTAAAAAGCCCCAGGCAATATTTCTATCTTTCTTGCATTCTTTTCAAATGCACTGATCCAAGTGTTTAGAGCAGCTTGAGCTGTCAATTTACAAACTTACTGCTGCTCTGCACACAAAGCAGTGTTTTGGGACAAATATGTGCATATATCCACATGGATAATTAACAGCTTGCAGTTGGTACTAATTGCTACTCCCCCAAGACTTTGCACTGCATCCATTCAGAGCTATCAACTATTGTTATTTGATCACAAGCTACAGCGGTTTGAATTACATGAAAATCTGAGCTTTCATCACATGAAACACCAAACTTCTAGTAAACCTCTCCAGAAAATCTTGAAAATATGGTTGAGACACACCTGGGAAATTTTAAAGTTTGGAATGTAGTTAGGAAGAAAACAAGATTTAAATTTTAAAAACTGTCCTAACTGTTTTGAGGGGGTATAAACCCTGATTTTTCAATACTGTGGACTGGTACAACACACTGCTGTTTTGTCTGACTGCCATGACTGTGATTCCAGCCATTTTCATGGCTGTGCAAACAGAACTTGTGTCATTGCTTCAAAGTAGGTCAGTAACTGTAATCCGTATTTTACAGATAAGGAAATCAGAGCAGGGGACGACAATGACTTTGCAAAGACAAAATTTAAGTCAGGAAAAGAAAAAGGCAAATTCAGAACCTGGCTTCTCACAACTCTCAATTTTATACTCTACTAAATGTCGTTCCTTCTCAAAAAAGGGTTGGTAGCACTTCCTAATACACTGCTAGTAGGCCCAGACAATGTGTCTCCTAACAACACATCAGCAAAAGTTGATTTTCTCTCCAGTTGTGATTAGGCAGCAAAGAAATATTACACACAGATTTTTCTTAACTGTTCATTCATGTTTAGTGGACAATTCAGCATTACACTTCTCTTTCTATGTCAACTGCAATCATAAAGTTTTGCAGTAAGGGGTATGCCTCTCAAAAATTGAGGGTGAGTTCAATCAGAAACCAGTCTTCCTTCAAAATATTCAGGAGCAATTCCTTAAAAAGATACATTGATATTTGCAAAGCTCAGTAAAACTAGTCAGAAATCAATGTTAGCCTATAAAACACTAACATTCTCTTGGGAATTAAGCACTGTATATGGCTGAATTAATGATTTCCATTAATTTTTATTTAAAAAACAGAATTCTGACCCAATTTTAGTGTGTTCTTTCGGGTCTCATGCAAAAATATCAAGACTTTTTAAAGTGTATATAGAATAAAAAACACAAAAAGTTTCAAAAGGGTGGGGTTTTTTTTCCCCACTTACATATTTAATATGATCTACTTATGCTTTCTTGTTACTGCAATGTCATTTTTTTGCCACTACTGGATCCTGAGAACACAAACCCAAACTGAAGTCACAACACACAGTGATTCCCAAGGAATTAAATGGCAGAAGAAGCAACACTAAGAACTCTAAATGTTGAGCCAATGTCCTTGGTAAAGTCCCTATCACTGGCCACTAAACCTGAATTTTCCTAAGTCAATGGTAGTGTAGGGTGCCCTCCTCCACATCCTTACAAAGCTTGCCTTTAAACAACTGCTATGCACCTCTCATCTCAAAATGGCATCAAACATCTGATGAGGTATTCACAAGTGACTGAATATTTAGATCAAACTAAAGCAGGAAGAATGCAGGAAGTGTGCAGGAAGAAAGTGGCCAAGAAGTGCTGGGAAAATGAAGTAGACTCAGTAGTACTGCAAAGTACAGATGGGTAAATGCGCTGAGACAGTGACAAGAAAGAGGAAATGTCGTAACTGTGGGGCAAGAGAAATGGAGAAGGCTAAAAACCAAGATGGAAAAGAAGAGGCAAACAAAAGCAGACAAAGCATTTTTTTCATGAATCACAGGCCAGAGTAACCGCTTCCTAAAATACCATCCTAAAGAGGCATCAGCCAGGCAAAGGGACATGTAGACCACAAGCTGGACACTTAATAATCAAGCCATATTTATCCTCTGATTTCCTTCTTTCACCTATTTCAATCCTACCTGCTCTTTGGTCTCAGATTTCTACCATCCAACATGCCCACACTCTTGCTACTCTTAGAGCTCAGTGACTCTACCAAAATACCCATCACTGACTTTCAGTGCTGATTTCATGTCACCTCTCCAGGCCCCAGCTACGTGTTGTATTGTTTTCTAAGTATCTGAGCTGTGCTGTAAGGCTCTGATTGCTCTGCATTTGCACCCGATCCAGGACATAAAGAATCTGAAGCTCTCCAAAGCTGGATCTTCCAGGTGTGGGTAGCTAGATCCTGGGCAGATGGCTCTTTCTTCCAAGTCACACTGTCAGTCACCCAAAAGAGCAATCCCACCAAATGGACATACACTCACAGTAGTTTTATAGCTGAACTGATTCCTGGTAACATAAGAATCAGGCACTCAGTCTTCCAGTAAATTCATAATACCCCCATTCTCCTCATCTCTCTGTGTCCTCTGATTTAATGGTTTAAGAATAGAAAAGTTGTTCTTTCTAAGGAACTCGGGTATCTAACCCACATAAATACTTGCAAACGTTCCATGAGATATTAAAGACCTAGATATGGTATTTTGAAATACCTAGTTTTATGCACAGGGGAATCCTAGCTTCACTGAAAATCACTCAGATTTATAATAATATTTTCCAAAGCACTGGATATGATTTACCTCACAATTTTTACTTTCAAAGGGATTTAGTCATCTAGGTTATGTAAGTGCTTGAGAAAGTGTTATTTTTTTTCTGCTCCTGCTCCATTTTCAATTTTTTCAATTCATTTTCAATTCAAAAATTTTCAATATTTTTCACACTGACTACTTCAGGTACTCAACTTCAGTATGACTCAAAGTGTACATTCTCTCTGTAATCAATGGACATAGACAGTTCCTTCCAAATGGTGAGTCACAGCATCTAAGTTAGATGCCTAAAGTCAGTGTGAATACCTAGCTGTGTATTGTGTCTACGTTTAGGCAAGCAATTTTGTCAAGGCTGGTCTTCCAGTGTACCATAAGGTAAGGACATACCACAATTTCTTCTTTTACTAATTGCTTGGAGACAGACAAAGCAGATAAGACTTCTTTCATGCATATGACTTCTCTGAACATCAAGGCAGGAAGGGGCTGAGATCAGATGTAAAACACCCACAACTCCTCTTAAACCACAAGAGGTGCATGTACTTGGCAACTTTCATGTAAATAACAGCATCATAATAGCAATTTATCTTCCACTGCACATTGAACAAAAGAAACACAAATGAAAAATTACCTGAGCACCATAGACACGTTGCATTGCCTGAAGCAACTGGTTTGTATATTCAGTTAGGGTTCCTGCATCTTCTTCAAATACACTGAGCAAAGACCGAGTCTTCAATAAAAGAAAAAAAGCAAATCGTTTTAGTCCCAAGTGAAAATATTAAGAATCATAAATGACTGTAAATAGATGGTAGCAAAAAATACAAATCAATCAGAAATAATAAGCCTTTAACTTTGCATGATTCTGTTTATTCAGAATCTCTAATCATGTAGAAATTAGTCCTTCTATTATGGACAGGTAAACTGAGGCATAAGAAAGCAAAGTGATAAAATGGTATGGCCAAATCATGACTCCCAGTCTCTTCTGTAACTAATAGGCATTCCTTCCAATATAATCAGGAATGTAAAAAATCCTGAATATCTGCCTGCTGACACAGTAATCCAAACCACGTTAAGGACTCTGGGTCAAACACCACTGCTTGCTCACTTCTCTAATGTCAGACTGCATTAAAAGCACCCCTTTCCATGAGGTAATTTACAGAGTATTATTCACTCTCAACTGTCTTGAGCAACTCTTAAAGGGCCACTGCCAAAGCTAGCTGACGTAATGGGACCAAACAACTGAGTGTTCATCTACAACAACAGGCAGCAAAGTATACACCCACTCAGAGATACCCTGTACTTTCTCCATTCTGCTAGCTCATCCTTGTCAGCAAACGGGGGCAAAAAAAGAGCATAATGACTTGCGTTATCTTAAAGGCATGAATTCCCTTGATTTATTTTGGTGGAATCATCAGGAACAAAGAATTACATTGCTGACACAGCTCCTGAGATGGGAAACAAAGATATCTCAGAATAATGCTGAGCTCCAGAATTTGCTAGATCGAGACAATAATGAAAGAGGGAAGGCTGTCCCTTTAACAAAGTCATGACCCATCCTTAGTCTTAACTTTGGTAAATCCAATCTATTTGATGCTAACTGGCAATGTCTTTCCATCTGTACAGCCAAGTTATATGGCATTAATTAGTTTCATCTGCTTACATGAGGGGCACACATAAACTCCAGTACTTTCATAATCATGTCAGTCCTGTAACAGAGCAAGTGCTTTATCTATCGTCATACTACAGGAATCTCTAACATACCTGAAACATCCAGGTTCGAATCTGGGAAATTTATTTCAAAGATTTAAGATAGTTTTAAGTTGTTCCTCTATTTTAACAGAAGGCACATGTACTTCCCCAAGGCATTTATTCTTCTCTGCAAAACTCTCTGCCCAGACTTTATGTTTGTCCTGAAAAACTCAAACCCACCACCCTTCAAGAACCCTGGCGTAAGATTAACTATCACTTCATCTCTGCCGAGTAGTATCTAAGCCAGAAATTAGTGTTGCTCAGCAGTTAAAGTACATGACTTGGGAGTCAGTCCTTGGGTTCTGTTCTAGACATTTCACAGGAGTACTTCCATACTTTGAGTAATTCTAAAGCTCTCAACATTTCAGTCTGCTAACATGCTAAGCTGCTACAATACTTCCTACCTTAGAGACATGGCCAGTCAATGCATTCAGAAAACTAGCTTGAGATCTTAGCATGTAAGGAGATAGGTAATACAAAATCCTGTTTTCAAATGAAGAGAACATAAAAACCAAGGAATGGAGAGAAGGCCAAGTCAATGAAATGGTTACCAAGAACCCAAACTTATAAAGGACCTTCGTGCAGAACTTCCCTACAAGGACAGTTGGCATGATTTTGAGAGTTTTCCACACTAAGCTATTATTTCAGTAATTGAAAACATGCTGCTTTTCAAAAATATCTGTTTTTAAACGTTTTATCTTAAATGATGCATTAAAACAAGCAAAACTAATGTCAACAAACTATCTTCTATTTATACAGTGCTCATCTTCCTTGTTTAGCATTACAACAGCACATGAAATGCACAGGTTAAAAAATAAATCTAGGGAAGGCAAAAATGATAAAACTTGACACAATGTTTATCAAGACAAATCTCAAGCCAAGACTAAAAAGTTAGAAAGAAATTGCCTAAGTAAGCTACAAATCACACGTTTCTGCATGCTGGAAGAGGTTTCCAAACACAGGAATGTCAGCTACATTCCTAAATCTTACTGAATTTTTGCAGGTTCAGTTTTTCAGATGTCTAAATACGAGTTCAGGTAGAACAGCTCTGTGAAATAATTTCTGAAAGTCTTGGCCTCAGTTATTAGCACATTGTTAAAAATAATAAAAAGAATAAATGATTCAAGCAGTTTGGAAGTTATTCTTGGAAACTTTTATATTGACGAACACCATTTTAAATCGCTGCAACAAAATACCAGCCTGTGTGTATTTTTGTTGTTGCTGTTTCAACAAATTCTGGAATAGCAGCTAATGCTGCTGAAATAAACCAGTAATCCAAATATTAAACTAACATTTAGGAGGACTCATTAATAGCACCATTATCTCGGCTTCTGGAAACATAGGGAAGAAAATTTCTACTTTTATGTAAGTATTTCCCATGGTTTTAGCATGACTGCTTACGTAAATTTCTCTCCTATTTTGTGGCCAAACACTTCAAAATTAAGACACTTCTTATGGCCTTTTTCAGCCAGTGCTTGGAGACAAATCAAGACAAAAGTACTGTACTGTTGGGGAGAGAGAAATCAAGTTTCAGGAAACTGATGAAGAAATAACTTTGGCCTAACTGTCCTCTGTCTTGCACGTAGTTTACATACTTCACACAGTTTAAACAAAGTGAGGTTACAGCCTCATTTTACCATCCCTTTGCATTGCTCTAAGTGACTGCACAGGGCCGAGGAGAATCAGGTCACTTTAGACAGAAGTAAATGATCCCATAAGCTGCTACACTGTAAGTTCTGTGGGACAGAGACTGCCTTTTTGCTTTGATTTTGTAGCACCCTGTTGTGCTGTGAATCTAAAGCTCTCCCCAAGAAAAAATAAAAATATAAAAGACTGGAAAAAAAAACATTTCCTTGCATGAAAAAATAGATTTTATCAACACTGGGCCATTATAAAAATTAAACAATGCCCCTCCCTCCCAAAGTTGTAGGACTTGAACAAAAAGTAATGACCAAATCAAGCCAAAACATCCTGCAAATACTCGGGTTTATGCACAGCCTGGTATTTCCAGTAATTGCAAAGGAGATGTTAACAGCCTTCATTTCAGGTCAGAAGAAAGATGAAGACTTCCAAATTCAATTCAGTGCATTGTTCAGCTGCTTTCAGTCAGTGTTACATCTTTAATCATTGAAGGAGGTGTTGACTGAAGAGGTAAATGAGTTCACTTATCCTGCATGTCAAATTCTTCAGCTCCAGAGGGCAGTGGGGAGGTTAATACTAAAAACATTAATAACTGCTCGTAATAAATCTATAAATTTTGGTAAACTGTGGAACACAGAACAGTTCAGGCTGGCAGTGAACTCTGCAGTTCACCTTGTTCAAACCCCTGCTGAAAGCAGGGCTGACTCTGACATTACATCAGGTTACTCAACACTTTTTCCAGTCAAGTTTTGAAACTCTCCGAGGATGGAGACTCCACATAAGCCATATCAAACAGATGATGAAAATCATTCTTACTAGGATGGGATTTCATGGAATCACATCAAAACAGGATAAGAATCATAGAATGCTTTGGGTTGGAAGGGACCTTGAGAGATCATCGAGCCCAACCCCCCCTGCAGTAAGCAGGGATTGAACCTGTGAACTTGGCGTTATTAACACCATGCTCTAACCAACTGAGCTAACCCGGCTGGTCAAGAAGAAGAGGTGATCAAGATGAGCCCCAAGACTCATTAAGTCCTGACAGGTGCATGTCCAATCTTTCCTTCAAAATCTGTCACGACAGACTCCATAACACCTTTCAGCAATCTGCTCCACAGCTTACCTATTAATTCCTCCTCCTGATCCATCAGCAGATGAGTTAGGATTACAACACAGGGCTGCTTGGGAGCAGGATCCATGCTGATCCACCCTCCCTTCTTCTTTCCCTGCTTCACCAATTACTTTTGTACCCCTGCTTGCACCACGCTTTGTCCTCAAGTGTGCCTTCCCCACCACTCTGTGAAATTCCCACTCTTTCTCCTTCCCCTTACTTCTCCCTTCCACCCAAACTTCCCTCCTTCCATCCTCTTTTCCCAGCTCTCGAGGCCTCACACCTCTCTGCCCCCCAAAAACATCACAATATGGTGTGTTCTTCGCTGTGGGGTTTCTGCGGTCCTCAGGGGTCACTTCGGCAGCTATGTCGCATCATGGCCCCCGGCACTGGGGCACAGGGTGCTACACTGGGCTGGGCGCAGCACAGGGGTGAGGGGAGAAATGTTCTTCCCTGCCTGGAAGGATTGGGCAGGAACGGGCAGCAACCGCCTGTCCCCATTTCTCGGACTCCTTCAGAAGGAGGTCTTCTTTGGTGGGATCCACCTCACCTCATCTATCCTCATGGGAAGCCCCTGTACTTGAACTACCGCCCTCGGGATCCCTCACGGCAAGCAGGGAGGAGCAGGCATGCTGGCGGTGACATTCCTCCAGCCCACTTTTGTCACCGCGGCCAGGTGACTCACGGAGCACAAGTCTCCCTTTTCCCTCTGGGGCCTCGGAGGAAGCCAGGCCACCAAGCCATGCCCACCTATCCTTCCCGAGCACACCTCACCTCTTGAGGGCAACCCTTACAGCCAGCCTGCGCGCACCCAGACGGGACAGCGTGAGGAAAAAGCCTCAGGAGGGGTCACTCTGAGGGAGGTGAGGAGAAAGGGCGCCCTGCCCCGGCCTCCTCACACGCTGGCCCCCGCCCTGGGGGGCAGCCCTCTTCTCCAGAGGCCCCCAGGAGCAGACACAGCCAGTTTTCCCCCGAGAGATGCCCCCGCAGGAGACCAAAGCCCTCCCCCGACAACACACGGCTGCCGTTTACCTGCTTCACAGCATCCCCGCTCCCCGCCCCGGCTCCGACAGGCCAAGTCGCCCTGACCCACTTCTCCGCCCGCCGGGAGCCCGCCCCGCTGCCCCGCCGCCCTGCCCTCCTGCACCGCCTGCTCCCCGCCGCGGCACGGCTGCTCCCCGGCCCTCCGCAGCTGTCAAGCGCCCACCGCCGCGGCCGGACCCAGCGGGCTGCCCGCCGGCACCGCCAGCCCTCAGGTGTGTCAGGCGTGTCCCCGGCCCCCGCCCCAGCTTCGCCCCCTGGCAGCGGGCCGCTACCTGCGGGCTGTCCTGCAAAGCCTCTTCCAGGAGGAGTTTATCGACGGCGGGCATGTTGGCGCTGCGGGGCGGCTGGGCGCAGGGAGCTGGCTGCGCGGCGGCGGCGGTGGCCCGCTGGCACGCCCCGGCGGCGGGGCTCGGCGGCGTCCCTCCCCGCGGGGGCGGCCGCGGCTCTCCGCGGGCAGCGGGGCACGGCTGCTGGCTGGCTCCGCTGGCGGGGTGGGGGCGGCAGCCCGGGGCCGCTCACTCCTCCCAGTTCCCGTCCGCCGGAGGAAGCGTGTCACGGGGAGGGCCGGCGGCAGCGCGGCGGGCGGGGGGTGGCTTCCTGCCGCCATTAACTCCTCGGGCCTGGCCGGCGCCGCGGCGGCCTCGCCTGTGGGGACGAGGCCCCAGATGGAGGGCGCCCGCTCAGCTCCTCCCCGGCCGCGGGCAGCGGGGGCTGGAATGGCTTCCCGCAGCCCGGCTCTTGGCTCTGTCCCCTAGTAGGGTGGCGGGAAGGGTGATGCGGTGGGGACTGTGGGATCCCCCCTCAGCTGAGGGAGTTCTCCTTGGCTGCGAAGGTGCGTGGCTGTGAGGGAAGCGAGGGGAAGATTGCATCCTCCAGCCCAGGCTTGTGGGGCTTGAGGCCCTCCAGCTGTGGGCGAGCCCTTTGCTCTGCCCCTCGGGGCATCCCGGCTCTGCTCGGACACCGCAGGGCTGGGGGCTGCGGGCAGGTCAGCCAGCTTGCCGGAGCCCCGGCTGGCTCAGAGAAGCACCCCAGGATCTCGGCCACTTTCTAGGACCAGTGCAGCCGCTGGCTCAGACAGGCCTGCTTACGAGCACCTCTCATCCGTGGCATGTGCATTAGTTTGTTGGACGACTTGGACAACAAGCGAAACTGTGGGACTAGAGTGCTCCAGGCAGGTCAATCCCCACTCAGCCACATCCCTACTCTTGGGTGGCTAGAAGGGATGCATGTGAAGTTAACTGGCCCTTCATATACAAAGCCATGTTGTCATTACCGTCTCACTGCTCTCTTAATTGTGTTGGATAACTTCAGCATCTGGACATTCATTCGGATGCTTAGTCGAACAAAGCTAATGTTTTCAAAGTAAGCAGAGCCTTGCTTGATCCATGAGTATTTCATTATGTTCACGTTTTTGAAGGGTGTCCACTGCTTTTGGATGCCTGAGTTTCTCTGAAAGTCCAGAGTTACTGATCTGCAGATCAGTTGCTCTGTGCTTGTCAGCTGTAGCTTTTGTTGTTCCAGCGTGGCTCTAGTCAAAAATGGAGATATGCAAAACCAGAATCTCATTTAAGAAAGAAATGTTTCTGAAGAGTTTAGGAGGAATCCTGCCAATTAAACGGAATATGCAAACAAAAATATTGGCTGTAAAATGATAACGTTATCATCTTAGAAGAAATTTCAGTCTTCAGATAACTCATGTTGCTGCCCTCTTTTAAAAGAAGAAAAATAATTTTTTAAAAAAATGCAGCTTGAGTTGTGAAAGAACTCCAAACATTAGCAATGGCCTGCTTGGCCGTTATGGTAAGTGCCTGCTCTTTGCATCTAAAATCCCAGTGGATTTTTCCACCGCTGTCATTCTTGATCAATAGTGAACATTTTATGTAGCAACAAAGGTGGTTGCTAATACAGATTTTTTTCTGCTGATTAAAAGGCTGTACACAAGCAGGTGGCGGTAGGAAAGTTTTGCAGATCAGCTGGGTGATTGTTTACTTTAATTATGTATGAGAAATGACTGTTGAACCCTGTAATTTCAGCTAAGAGATTTCTGTGGGTCTGACATTGATTGGTATTGCTTCTGAAGCTTGTGCTAGGACCTTTAACCCAATGTGCCAAGCCTGCCTTGGTATGACTCTGCTCCACGGGACCTGAAGCTGGACTCCGTGTTCCAGGCCCTTGAGTAAGAAGAAAGTTCTCACGTTCAGTCCACTTTTCCTGCCTGAATAAAGACACTGAACCATAATAAAAATCACTAGCTAATACCAAAAATACTAAGTATGACAGTATATATTTACATAATGAGAAAACAAAAACAGATATGGCTTTATCATAACAATGTTGTTTCAGAGGCTTTTAGAATGGTGGAAAGAAGTCAGAGAATTTTTTTTTGCCTACAGAATATGAAGTAAGGTGCTAGTTAGGCATTAGACTTAAGAATCGTGATGGCTTCTGAGCCAATTTTGTCAGTCTGTGTTAAAAGTCTTATTTTTCTTTCTTCAGAGATTTTGAAAACATTTGAAATTCACTGAGGAAGAGAAGACCGTGCTTTATCAGATTTTCTCTATCTGTTAAAGTAGCTTCAGGGCATTTTTGAATATTTCCCAAATACTTCTGTTAACAACTCTGCCCTTTTCTTTCCCCCTCTAGTCTTGTAATAGTTCAGCAACAGCTCTTCCCTGTTGGGTTGAAGTATTTCCTTCACCAAGAAAGCATTGGTGTGGTTTGTGTTTTTATTTCACATTGTCTTCCCTCCCAAGAGCTATAACCTTTTAGGTCTTATCCTGTTCTTGACGGCTTTGTTTAGTCTAAGGTTCAAGTGTGGAAGCCTGTTGTCATTCTAAACTTGAGGACAGCTATTTCCAGAACAGGTTCTACTACTTTTATTTAAATAAAACAAAAAGCACTTAAGTAATTGCTGAAGGGTGACGCTTAGTTTACTGTCTGTCATTCTTTTTTGCATCATTCCTTACACAGCTATAAACTCGGTGGATTGCTTATTTATATGATCAAAACATTTTTATTGAACTTTCCCAATACAGTCCAGGTGGTTTTGACTTTAAAAAAAAAAATCTTGCCTATTAATAACTGAAATTACGTTTTCCTTGGATTACTGATCATTGCAATTAATTTCCTAGTCACCTAGTTTTATTAGGTCTCAAGAATTATTCTTCAGTCTTGGTAACGCCAAATAATGTTTCTAAAATAATTAAAATAACCCCATAGTACTACCACCAAACATTTCAACAATTTACTTCTACAACAGTAGTGATATAAAAAAAATTAGGTACCTTTGTGTATAGGCAGACCTTTGGATAGGGTGTGTCTAAGCCTTTGACACGAGAAGACGTCGTCTCTGGGTTTCATGGGTTTCCATGCACGGCACCAGTGCTGCAGTGCTGGGCTGCCAGGCCCAGCCAGCTCAGCTCCTGGTGGCATGTGTGTGGGGCACTCTGCAGTACCTATGCTGCATCTGGTACCCAAGCCAGCTTCTTCAGAGCTTTCTCAGTAGCTTTACATTGCACAGTATTTCATCCCCGTCTGGAAGAGAAGTGGCATGGCATTTATCTTGTCGTGTGGTCCAGGAGCTGCTCGCTGCACTGGGCAGTGCTAGCAGCAGACTAACAACACTTCAGCTCCTGTCTTCTAAATCTTGGTATTGAATGCAATACTCGGTTACTACAAAATCTCTTGCTAGTGAAAAGCACTCTCGTAGCTATTCTTCAAAGCCAAATTTAATGGGAACATTGTACATATGAAAAGAGAGTAGGGAAACAGCAGGCACAGTACCTAGAATCAATCACCTGAATGTTCAAAAAAAATGTCATGGCAGTGTGAACTGAGCTGGAGAACACTTCCAGTAAGCAGTCCAATTAATTTTTATGTGCCTATTCTGTAACTTACAGATGACTTGATTATGTTAAGATAAATGCCTCTTAGAATGTGAAAACTTAAGGTAAAAACCCTGGCATGGCCAAAATGGAATTGATACATACTGCTTATAAAACTCGTAAGAATTAATAGCATCAAATAAAATCAATAACTAATTGAGCATTGAGTATGCAGTAATTCATTACATGAACGAATTGTACTGTTTCTAAGAAAAGATGGTGCTTCCTTCCAGCAAAAGCCTGAATGTAGTCCAAAAATCTCATAGTTGAGAGAATGAACAATTTTAAAGGAAAGAAGAAGAAAGTTTGGATTAATCTTTAAGCTTGAGATTTGTCTGTTATATAAATCTCCTGGCAGAGTGATGTAAAATCTTCCAGCACTGCTGCAGTTTCGCAGAAATTAGCGCATCTTCAAACTTGAATTTGGAGGTTTATGCGTGACAGTCTTGTTCCTGCTTGAGGCTGGCCAAGAATATCCATTGGTAACCAGCCAGTCAAGTATGGTCCTCCCCAGACTGCCTTCGCTCGTGTGACAGAAGGGACCACAGCGTGAGATGGCAGCTGGGGACTGTGCCTTCTGCAGGACTGGTGGGTCTCAGTGCCTTGCTTCCAGGTTTGCCCAAGTGCTTTTCCACTTAACTGCCTAGCGCCAGCGCCAGGCTGGAAGCAGCAGTGCTGAGCCCGGATGGTGCTGCGTGTGAGTTAATAAGCCCTGCCAGCTTTAATTGGCCTGTTTGGAAACAAGGCAGCTGTTCTGCATCCTTAGCATAATTTATTTCCAAATTTGATAATCCACCCAGAATTAATGGAGAGCTGACTGTAATTATTTTTTCTGGTTAGACTAGTTACAGAGTAAGTCATATTGCATTGTGTTTTCTTTCTCATATGTTCCATTGTAATTTTAAAGAACATATTGCGTTATACTTCCTTTTTGGCTTCATACCTTATACTTTACAAGAAATTTCTGAGCAGTAGTGTGCTAGTCACATGTTTGCAAAGTCAGCTGAGTCTATTTATGCATTTAACAGTGTCTAATATTCATCTTCGTGCTCAGTGACAAAGAAATCTTTGAACTACAAATTACTTTTAGAGGTGTAATAATTTACCTTAAGTTGTACAGCTGTCTTGCATAAATATAGAGGGTATATTAAATGACAGTCGCAATAAATTACTTCAAATGAATTTTTTACAAGTGAAAGATTTGAAAAAGAATCTCACCGCTCTCCTTACCAGAAGCATCCCAAAACAATTTTTTAATAGAATCTGAATAAATTTCTGGTTAAATTAATAATAGGGCATCTAAAGTACAGGAGAACTCTTGGACACATAGAGAGGGCGTATCTTGTGATTTTGTGTATGACCCACAAGATAATACCAGGCTGAAATAAAATTCCACTGAAATTATTAATTGCCATGTAACCAAGATCTCATGCTCTTTGTTTTAACGTAAAACACATGGCTTTGTTTATTTCCATTAAACACATTAGTAATATGCCAGAATGGATATGTACAGATGTACTGGCTAGTGGGATGGATTGAATTAAAATCTCTTTGAAGGTGAAGGGTGTAACTGCCATCTTTAATTTAATGTAATTTAAGGACAATTAAGTTCCCTCATGTAACCAAGTACAGCAGCAGCCTCCATCCAGGTCCAGAATAAGAATATGGTTTCAAAAGCCGGAGTCTCTGACGGCAATACCGGCTAGAGGTATTGCCACTGCTTCCCCCATGCCTGCCTCTGCCCTGTGGTGCGTGGCCTCGGGTGGTGTTGGCACGACTCTGTTTGGGAGCCTGCCTGGTGAAGGGCATCTGATTTAAGAGTTTGCATTTGCTTTGCAAGGAACGGGAGCAAGCAGAGAATGGGTGGTTCGTTGGTAGGGAGAAGTATTGAAATATTTTAAGCTAATATTATTACCTTTTGTCCACAGTTTTTGCAGTGCTTGGGCAAATGCTAAGATACAGGCTCCTTTCTCCTAGCTGTGCTTTTTGTAATGTGTGTTGCTCCCTAACCTAGTAGATACTTCCTCTATTTCAGGCGACGGTCCAATGCATTTCAGGGATATCTGAGGTATAGTGAAAAATCTTACTTTGAAATACAAGTGACAGAAAGAATAATACAAGTGCTTCATCAAAGAAATGCAGCATGTGGTATGATTCTGTAGACTAAAATAAGAGACACTGAATGCCTGGCATATAATTGTTTTATGAAATGCTAATAAGTAACCTGTTAGGTATAAAGGTTACCAAAGGTCAGAATACCATGTTGCAAATGCAAGTTGGATCTGCAGGTAGAACTGGCAATTTAGTGTCAGAGGGAACACTGACTCGGAGCCCTTCCTTTAGAGTCTTTAAAATACAACATTAATACAAACATCAGAAGCAAATGCGCTTACTGTTGCCGCTGTGTCTAAAGCCAGCTTTTAGCCTTATTTTTTTTATCATTTTTATTACCTGAACCAACCAGGCCCTGCACTTTTGTGTTCCCTTCTGAACAACAGACTTGAAAAGTTCATGTTGTCTTAACTCTGATCGCTCCGTTTGATTCACCTTCCCTTGGCATCTTTGTGTGGCTGCTTAGGCTAAAAAAGCTGAATGATAAAGTTGTAACACTTATACATGGCAGAACATATCCTAAGGCCTATTAGGCATGCACAAAAGTCTACTAGCATTATTATATCCCTTTTGGCCTTCCTGCTTGCTGTTTGGGCTCTTTTTGTTCTGCATACATAGCGTAGCACAAGGGGGTCCTGGTCCATAACTGAGGCTACGGCAGACTACAGAGGCCGCAAAGGGCTCTCCTGGTTGCTTCTCCCTTAAGCGGAGCCTGCCTGTGCTGCCCATGGCAAAGGCAGAGCAGGATGTGGTGGTGCAACAGGGTGTTATTTTGTGTTTTTAGAGAAAAAGCAGAAAACCCAGAGGATGAAACAGAAAGCAATAAGGAAACTCCAGGCAGCACCCAAGTGGGCACTGAAATCACAGTCTGTTGGTTTACTGAAGGGGAATGACTCCTCCAGGCAGGCTGCCAAGGCAGCTTCAGGAACACGTGGACACAAGCAAGTGCTCGCACACCGGGAAAATAGCTGCTGCATTGCTGCCCAGGCAGAAGGTTTGGACACCCCCAGTCTAGGTCAGCAGGAACCATCTCACCAAGCTCTGTGTTCCTCCACAGTTCAGATGCTTCCAGCTTCACGAGATCAGACGTTTCCAATTTTTCTTCCTGTGACGGCCACTTGGAAGTTCTTCTGCTGTCTGGAGAAAGCCAAATACTGGAAACCCTTTCCTGTCATATGACTGGACCTCCTGTTGCAAATGCAGGGCTTGCCAGAAAGCCCGAACAGCACAGTGTGTGCACTGAGACACTCCATCCAGCGTTGCTGCTGCTGGCAGGATCGTCACCCTGGCATGTTCGTGGTTTGCTTTCATGGGGGCCAGTCAGGAGTACAAGGGCAGCAGAGTTGAATGATTATAGTGGAGGTTGCAAGCCACATATTGTTACTACCTTTCATAGCACTGTAGCTCCTAGACTGTCTTGTCAGAGAGGCGCTGATCTTACAACACGGGTAAGAGCGCAGCCCCTAGGGAGGCTGCGGAGCACAGCCCCTAGGAGGGCTGGCAGCAGGGCCAGACTGCTGTGCTTAGCAAAATAATTCTTCCAGTCGGCAAACCTCTCTCAAGTTTTTTCCCCAGGATAAAGGCCACTGTGAGCATGGTACAAGCAAGATGAATTACCTCACCAGGCCACGGGCAGCTTGCTGGCTACAAACTGCCCACGTTATGTGACTATTTGAGCACCTCACATCAACTTCTCCAGAGTTTGCCTTGCAGCGGAGAAGCTGCCCTGCCCTTTTGCTTTCCACCGTGAGATTTGCAGTGCAGGCAGGTGGTTTCTAACACCTGTAATGTTGCCGTATGTTACCCGTGCACTTGACTACCTGGCTTCAGTTCTGCAAACATAGAAACTTGTGTTTAGCCTGTCAAATTCCTGAAGGTTAATCGGGCATATAAATGTTGGCTGGATCAGTAAATAGTTTTCCAGTTCTTTCAAATTCATTTATGGTAACACATTGCTTATCTTTGTTTTTCTTTCACTTTTTAAGAACAGAACATTTAGTTCAAGGGTCACATAACAGTCATTATCTTTAAATACTCTGTAAACATAAGTGCTGACAAGATCCTAGGTCTGCAAGCATCTGTCTTTCTGAAAACCATGAAGCATGCAGACAACATGTACAGCAGACAGAGTCAGGAGGACCTAGTAATATACATTGGTTTTTCTTAGAAGGGACCAATGGTTCCTAGTTAGTTTTTCACCCTCTCAAATCAAACCTGTATGAAACAGCAAAAAGAAAAAAGCCCCAAGCAGAACAGCAATGCATATCCATGAGAGAACATGAATAACAATGCAGTGGAAAATGTTCTTGTCAGCATTTAAACTAACAATTACTTTTGAAGAAATCTATGAGAAAAGAAAAGTCTGCAGAATTTCTCAGCCCTTGCCTGAACAGAACTGCTTATGCATACAGTACTTCAGAGGTCTTGTTACATTTGATTTACACTGCGTCATAGCATTGCCAAATGGAGCAATGTTCAGTACTTTGAAAACTAAATTGAGAAAGAGCGGCTTGGTTTCAAGTAAGCGCTCAGGTTATTGTTAGGTTTGAGTCCAGATCTCTTCTCATTTACATTGTTGTACATTTGGGTCGGTGCTGCTGGTGCATGTGGTTTCACCGTGTTGCAAACTTCTGGGGCAGGTTTGCTGCGAGGGACTACCAGGGCTGTCATCTCCCCGTCAGTGCTTCCCCGAGCAACATGTGCTTCTTGTTTAGTAGGCGAGAGAGATTTGGGGTTTGCAGCGAAAAGACTAGTCCTTATCATTGTGGGGGAGAGAGTAAATGCAAGTCCTCAAAACCTAAATGCTCACTAAACAGAAATCAAAGTAGTAAATCTCCACAGCAATTATTTTAAGCTACATTCATAATTTTTATACAATCCTATGCATTTTAAGAGCCCCAAGTCGTGATTTTTGGACACATTTACAGATGTACATACTAGTAAACAAAATACTAGTGTTTTGGGAGTAATTCTGGGCTTATATTGAGGAACAGCTGGTCCTGGGTTTTGGTGTGTTGCCTCCATTATGTTGTTAAACCCGGACTGAATGAAACTAGTCTTTAATGCAGAGATTCCCAAACTCCGTCCATTTCTGTGTGTCTCTCTACCCTTTTCCTCTACTTGTGGATCCAGAAGCTGACTCCATGTTAGAACAAGGGTGAATTGCTTCATCTTTATTAATGTGAGAGGAGATTGTCACCTTTATAGAAGTACTAAAAGGAGGTCTCCTATGAGAACATACGTAACCACATCCTGATTGCTTAGTTTGTTTTATTTCATGTGTACAAATACTCTCCTCTCATAAATATTTCAAATTATGTATACAAAAGACTTCTCTAAGCACTTAAAACTTACTAGTATTTTATCTGTCAAAAATCACATTCTGATTAAAATTCAGTGTTAAAAACATACTTTTGCTCTTTGTCAGTCAATGCAAAATAATATAATTGGCATACGTGGGTGTCTTTCAAATAAGCTAACACACACTGCTTCCATGTTGCTAATTATATGAACAACTTCTGTTTACCATATGCGTAATATGGCAGAAGTTTCAATTAATCAAAATTATTAGCATCCTCTTGTATTAAATGCATGTTTAGATAAAGAGTTGCTGTTTTGATGGACAGAGAGTTTTTCTCTTTTTTAACCTGGCTGGTATTTGCTGAAGCAGAATTCAATTTTTTCAATAAAAAGGCACATACAAGTTATGAAAGTCCCACCTGGAGTGAATTATGTATAGCCTACCTAAGTTTTCAAAAGATAAGGTGTTAAATAATCAGAGGTGGATAAATACACAGATTTGATAAACACATTTTTCGTCACGAGGATGTATCTCCTGTTTCTACAATCTGCAGGTACTCTGCATAGAAAAACAAGGCAGTGACTGTGCTGTTTGGCTTCATTACCAATATAAGGCAAAAGCAATTACCATGTGTGGAAAACTAATGAAAACCTGTATCAACAATAGAGGAAGAATTTACATCTGAAAAAGTGCATGAAAATGAAAAGAAAATAAAGCAGGGATAGCATCTTCCCACGATACTGAGCAAATAAGAGCCTTGTGTGCAGAAGGGCCTCTCTTGAAGGTGTAGGACTTCGTAAGGCAGATGAGCATATTGTGCAGAGGACCATCTCCCAAGAGGCGCGCCTTTTCTCGTATGCAGTTTTGAGGCAAGGAGAGTTTTCTCTCAGGGATCTAGATCAGGTTGTCTTACACTACTTGAGTAGTAGTTTAGGCTTATCACATGGTGCAAGCGTGTGTTAAGTACACATCAGTGGGATTAAGCACATGCCTAAGTGAAGCACATACTTTGTTCCGAAGGGATGCACTGCTGCACCAGCATCTCAATGACATCTCAGTATAAAGGTCCTTTCTCTAGCATTTTGCCATTATTTTATCTTTTCATTTTTGTGATCCCTTCTTTGTTTGTAGAAGCTGATTTAGCTGCATCCTACAAATTAATTTATGTAGTGAGAGACAGGGGAAAGAGATTACTCTGTCTGCATAGCATATTAAAAGAAGAGAGTAAGACGCTTTTCTCCTCCAGAATAGAGTTTTGGGAGACTGTTTGTTATCAGCGATAGTAAAATGAAGGCTGAGTGACCTCAGAGGTAGGAAGCACTGTTATGTATCTCCTGTATTTTTATAAGACCTCTAATAGAAGGATCTAATACAGCATATATATCTACCTTTTGGGCACAGAAAGGATTCCAAACTGTTTCTGAATATACTATGTCAGCATTTGTCCTTTTGTTATTTTGAAGGGCACCTACCTTGGATTGTAGCAGCAAATGCACCAACGCTAAGCCAAGCATCTTTTTCAAATGGAAGGGAGGGGAATTAAGGAAAATGTGCCCACAAATTTAAAATTTTATTAATTAAAAGTCACTGGGATCCTCCATTTGTATCTGGAAAGGGAAAAAGTGAGGTAGTTACAACTGATTCTGAAGAAATAAGACATGGAAGGTCAGAATTTGCATTCAGGTAAAGATCTCCAGGGAGGTTTTTGTGTCCTCCTCTGCCTTTCCCAGGGAGGACTCACTGATGTCTCAAACATGATCATTTCTTGAAAGCTGGTAATTCACTCTCCTAGGCCTGAACGTGCTGCAGATGTTGGAACTGTATTTCACTGCCACCGATATGAATGCAGCTGTTTAAGGAGACTGATAAAATATACCTTCTAAATCAGCTTTGAGGTTGATATAGTGATCCTCACTCAGACAGAGATCCTATGAGCTCGGAGAATGCTTGGTTACATGGCCCCAAACTGAATCATCCTTACAACTCTGAAGGAGAAATCTTGCAGGGAGTGGGTAATAGCTGAGCTCAGGGGCAAATTCTTCAAAAGCTCTGTGCAGGTCTGTGTGCTAAAATCTAGACCTTTTTAGGAACAGACATGACACCGATGTGAACATACTAGTGTTGAATTATGACTTATTTCTTCCCCATGAACTTACCTTTGAAAGTTTTAATCCTGAACTCTGTTTCTACCTTGTGAAACAGCTAAGAATCATATGCCCTGGACTGTTAGCTTTTAAAAACAAAAGGGATTTTCATGACTATGCACAATAATCACATTCAGAAAGAATTATTGCAAAATTAATTACTGTTCATTCTGTCAGAGATTTGGGGGAGATTTTTTGTAAAGCTGGTCTATTTGCTAACCGAATATTCACATTTGTCCGACATGTATTGGCCTTCCACTTAGTGATATGCTTGCCCTTCTCCATGGCTGACCGGTGGGTTCCTTGTTCATTTCTTGCCAGGTGTTTTAGCAGATGCTGCAGTTTCATGGATGTCATTGATTTTGTCCCAATCCATGTCTGATTTAGCCTAATAATGAAAATTTTATTTGTGAGTTCCATGAGAGCAGGAACAGATAGATGAATGAAAATCTTCTTGCCTTAGGAACATCCCCAGCCTTGTTCTTGACAAATACTCTTTTTTCTTTAAAGTGAAGAGTTTAAATGTTTTTTTTTGTTTGGTTGGTTTTTTTTAAATCAGCTTCCACAGACCATTATAAAACAATCCATTCTGCTTGATTTTGTGTTTCAAATAGAAGGAGTGGTCATTTTGATTTAAAAGAAATACTTATGTCAAGTTTTCTGCTATCACTGCAAGGAGAAAGGCAAGAAGGCTTTTCCTCTTCTTTTAAGTTCTTGTAGTTGGATTCTGTTCTCCGCTGTGTTGTCATGAGAAATAATGTCACATGGATGATTTAAGGCTAGCTAGTAGCTGGCCTGTCTGTGGGCTGCTCACTCCAGTGGTGGGCTCAAGGTGAGGCAAGAACAGCTCAGGGGTCAGAGGAGTGTGGGGTTGGTGCTGAAAAGCTCCCACAGCCAGCGTGGGGCTCCCAGGCAGCCAGAAAAAGGAAGAGGGGGAGATGGTATAGAAAGCTCTTTATCCACATTTTCTCATTGCTAACAAGGAGCACAAGCCAGGGGGGACACTGCATGGATTGCAGTAAGTCTGATGGGCAAAGGAGTTTGGCTGCTCCCTCCATGCAGGGTCTTCTGTTGCACTGCTTCTTGTAAAAGCTTGCTATAAGTAGCAGAATTTAGCCTCTAGAATGACTTTTTTTCAAAATCCTTTCACAGAAAATCTCTTTCAAAGTATTTTAACTACCTATTGTTACAGCTGCCAGGAAACGACAGCTTACCATCACTGCTGCTAACTAAAGATTAGGATAGGGGATATGGCATATTGATTCTTTGCTGTTTATTTTACTATGAAGAACAAAAATCATGAATGGCATGAAGTGGGGGATTGATTCTTCAGTGTTTATCCTGATACAGGGAACAAAGCATCAACAGCTGAAGCAGGCAGGAGCCAGGTTCAAAGGAAGCAAAAGGAGGTTCTTCAAATTACACGTGGCTGAGAAGGGGATCACAGGATGCTTTGGGTGCCAAGGGCTTACATGGGTTCAAGGGTGGGCAGAACAGGTTCATAGAAGAGAAATGTGTTAAGGATTGCTAAATACATAGCAACCATGTCTGTCTCAGGAAGACTGTGATCTGCAAATGCTGGAAGATGGGAGAGTTTTGGGGGTTTCCTCTGTTCTTTCAGCTGCTATCAGAGACAGGATCCTGAGCAAGGTGGATCTTTGCTTTGACCCGATACAGCTTTTTTATGTTCTTGTTAGGCACATCCTTTTTTTAAAATAGTAATCCTATCCCACTGCTTCCTGCTTTGGCTTCTCTGTTATCTCACCCATCAGCTATTTCTTGTCTTTCTGATTGCCATTGAAGATGGAAATTCATTGTATGTCCAGGTGGTACCTTGCACAGTTGGGGTCAGACTGGTGTGATCATCAAGTGCTATCACAATATAAGCATTACTAAGAAACACTATAGAAACATGGGGGATTGTAGTTTTTTTTTCTTTTTGGTGGCCTATGGGTTTTGTTATAATTGTCATTTGGCTTCTGTTCCCCAAATCAAATTTGTTAACACTTTTTGTTAAGAATGCAGTGGGTTTTCTGAAAATGCTCACAGCAATGCAGAGATCTTTTCTGTATATAAAATTCTGAAGCAATTCCCACTGCCATGTAGTGGGCACCTTGGACAGTTGTGGAATCATGATAGCTTTTACTAATAAGTTCTTGATCTGTTTCTTCCCCCCCTCTTTATATAAATGAAAATAATTTAATATCTTGATACATTAGGCTTTGTTTACTGACATGTAAAAGCAAACAACCCCCAGTTGACGCAAGAGTGCTTTTGTCCATGGTAGACTGGGGCTTGGACTAATGACTTTTTCAAGCAGAGTCGTCCTTGCAGGTTTACTGGGAAATTGGGGTGTAACTGGCTGACCTTTGCTGGCTAAATGATCACAACCACCATCTGTGCAGCAGCATGATATTTGAACAAGTCAGTGAAAACTACTAGCCCAGGTTGCTAGCTATAAAACAACAGTGCTGTAGCAAGACTGTAAAACTGTCCAGGGAGAAACATAGTACACACACAGCAGTCTGGAAACACTGGAATTTGAGGTTGAAAACACTGGAATTGAGAATCCACCAGAGCAAGGTGGTGTGTTGTTTAACTCTGACAATGGATCTGTAGTGCAATTCCTCAAGTGGGAAAGTTTTGTCTAAACTGAATTCCTGTTGTAAATTTGATTAAGAAAAAATTAATCTCAGGATGCCAACTACTGATGAAGAATGGACATTTTTTTTTCAGGACACTTGTGGTTTTGAGAACATCCATATCTAAAAGACCTTCTTCAAAAGAAAATACCCAGAAGATGGTAATTAGCACTGTATTTTTTTCTGTACTTGCATGAGCTGAGATGCAAGCCTTTGGAAGCAAGTGTTTTGTTAGAAAAAATCATGGGTGAATAACGTTTCTGTATGGATGCCTAGATAAAAAAGAATTCCGGAAAGTATACATTCTTGTAGAAATAAGGGCTGTTTCCTGATACCCAGGAGTAACTATGGGATTTAAAAATCCTTCTCCATAGCCCCATATACCAGCTTGACAGACAGATTGTTTGGATTTCAAACAGACTAACAAAAATGTCCAAAAAGAGAAAATCACTGGAATTTCAGATTTGGATAATCCCATTAACTAACCTGTTTTCCCAGCTGGATAAATTTTAGGTTGTTTTAGGGAAAGAATAACAAAGTCCTTTCTCACTACACCTTCTGAAATACTTACAGAAGCTCACATCCATACATCTACCAGTCTTCCTCAGAGGTGATGAAGTATGCAGGGTGCATGATGGTAGACACCAAAAGTTCTTCGATGCAGGGAACATACTGTTCTGAGGACTCAATTCTTTTAATGTAAAGTATTCATTTAATTAACTTGCTTATGCGACTGTATTTTGCTACCAGTTATTTTCAGTAATAAAGTGAAATGCTCGGTTTGTGTAGAACACAGGTAAAGTTGAAACTAAAGCGTGTCCTCTCATTTGAAATAGGAGGCACCTACAATACAGCTGCCAAGAAAGTTTGCCTCAGGGCCCTTCTTTTAAAAGGTTCAGGAGGGGCTGACTCATTACGATCCCAGACAGTATACAGAGGAATATATCACATTCCCTTTGCCCTAAGTCTTCCGAAACGGCTACTAGCTCCACATTTGGATGGGTGTGCTGGAAGTTTCTTGCCTTATTGAACTCAATACAGCCCTTAGTTTGTGCACACAGGGTGCTCAGCTTGTATGCGATACACTGAACTTGTAAGATGAGTGAGAGCGCTTAGAAGGAAGTGACAGCATCCTTCTGTTAGTACTGCTGCAGGTTTCTGAACCAGTCTCGTATTTTCTGCTTGTGGCCAGGTTGGTGGCTTGGTGTAAAGGCATCTCCAGGGGATTTTTGCCTCCCAGCTGCCTCTTCTAATATGTGAGGAGATGGCTGCGTTTCTGTGCTCACCACAACTGCTTCCTCCCAGGTAAGTTATATATGAAAAACTTGTTCATAGATTATTCCACAGTGTGGCAAGTCTATGGTCAGTGTGGGTTGCTGGGATTTTTTGTTTGGTTTTGTATTAGAAAACCATATGGGATGTTAAGCAGCATGTCTTTCAGTCTTGCTTTCAGAGCACCCTTTCTTCCTTCTTAACTCCGCCATTAAAAATTCACTTTGGGCTGATGCTTGGCACTTGAAAGCTCAGCCTGAGGATTTATTTTTCTATACGAGATGTTCAGAAAATTGGCCGTCAAAAAGAGGTGGCTGTGAACCTTTGTGAGATCTTTTTCTGAAGCAAAACGCACACAGTCGCACTGCCTGTGTGGTTGGGGGCTGGTGGTGGTGAAGGAGGTGTGTAGCCATGCATATGTGCCCGTTAGCCCTGCCTTACTGCATTTTGAACTGATTGTTCAGGTTCAGGCAATTTGTCAGGAAGGTATAAGCAAAGACCCTGAAAATACTGACTTTCTACAAATGTCATGAAACTACATTTCTCCAGCCAGAGGAGGCAGATCCTACAAATGCCGCCCCTACTCCGAGGTGTGCTCACTGCTGGTTAGACATCAGTGAGCCAAAGCAGGTGTGCTTCCCCAGGGCATAAATTGGTAGGAGACCAGACACTGTTGACTCTGCTGTTTATGGAGCTGCTTGTTTTTAATATGTGCTTTTTGGGAAGTCTGTAAGAGAGCTTTGGTGCCTTTCTTTCCCTTCTCTGAATAGACTGAAAGATCAGGCAGCAGCATTTTGTATCTGGTCCTTTTGTAGTAAAGAACAGTCATATGCAACCATGATGCTTGTACTGGTGTTTACATGACACCCCTAAAACGTCTTTCTGAGTCCTTAAACAGATTTGTTGTAGCAGTAGTATCTATCTATCTAGAGTATTTGTGGTTCTATCCACTGGATTTTGGCTCCCTGGTCATTTGAGAGGACTGAGCGAGAGTAAGCCATCAAGGTTTGGAAGTATTTTACTTCTTCGTGTGGAAGAAAGGTTCAGGTTAGCAGAAAATAAGTCAAATTCTTTTTGGGGAATGATCCAAATAAATAAAAAAAAGGGTTGCTTGCAGACTTTGTAAACTCATCTTGCACATTTCTCAGTGCCATTGACATTAATTGGGAAAAGCGAATCTGTAGCTCTTATCAACCCCATGGGTCTTCAGTTTCACCATCATGTTTCTGTAAAGAAGAGAAATACTGAAAGCAACCAGTATTTGCTTAAAATAGCGACCTGGATGTTACTGATAGCAGATGTAGGGGTGGCAGCCTGGACCAGTGGATACAAAGGTTTCCCCCGCGGTGAACGAGGGGTGTCCCAAAGCTGCCCCGAAAGGCGTGAGGCAAGGGGCCTCTTCAGCGCCCGGGGAAGCTCCGAGCTTGCCGCCTGCGTGCGGGGCTCGCAGGGCTCCTGCGGGCTTGTGCCTGTGCCCAGCCGAGCCGCACGGTCCAGCCCGGGGGGGGCTGGTGGGGCGGGGAGGGGGGCTTTCCTCGGGGAGGGACGGGGGGGTGCAGTGAGGGGCCGGGCGGCGGCGCTCGGGGCCGGCTGTTTCCCGGGCGATGGGTGGGGAGAGGAGGAGGAGGAGGAGGAAAAAGAGGAGGAGGAGGGGTCCCCGCGGCTTTATCTCCCACCCAGCTCCGCCCGCCGCCGGCTGCCTCCCGTCGCCGCTCCGCACCGCTCCGCTCCGCTCCGCAGCGCCGGGCAGGGCAGCGCCCATGGGCTGCGGCAACTCCAAGGCCAGCGGCGCGGGCGGGCGAGGTAGGGCGGCGGCGGCGGCGGCGGGGCCGGGCCGGGCCGTGCCGTGCCGGGCGAGCGGCGGTGCGAGCATCCCCGCGGGCAGCCCTGCCGGGGGGCGGCGGCTGGGGGGCGGCGGCGGCGGCGGCGGCGGGCACACACTCGCTCCCCGGTGCGGCTGCATCCCCCCCGGTTTGGCGGGGAGGGGGGCTGCCCGTCCGAGGCGCGGGAATCGCTGCCCGCGCTCCCGCAGGAGCATCTTACTTTCCCGAGGCTGATCCCCTTGCCCAAGGGAGGGAGGGTGATGTGGCCCGCCGGGGGCACCGGAGGCTTTCTGGTGCCCGGGGTGCGGTGCGGGTCACCGCCTCCAGCAGCAGCACCCCCGGGGCACGGTGAGCCCAGGCCAGGAGCTGGCCGTGAGGATCCCGCCGGCGGTGTCAGCTCCGTCCTCTTTGCTTCCCTACAAGGCCACGAATACCGCTTCTGAAATGAATTTCTGCCACTTCTTCGCTTGCCAGAGAAGTTGGAGGTCATTCCGAGATTGAGGTTAATTGCATTTTAATGAATGCATGGCTGGTGCATCCAGCTGGCTCCCTTACTTGTTCGTTGTTATTTTCAAAAGCGGTAAAATCTGGGAAGGTGGTGCTGTTTTGCTTTTCCTCCCTCCAGCCCCCGCAAAAAAGGAAAGTATGTGGAAATTGATAAGTGGACCGTCACCATATAATTATAAATGCGAGTATTTCTCAATCGTTTTTCATCCTAACTGCACTTGGCAAACATTGCCACCTGTTTCACTACCTGTATTAAGTCTTTCAGATTCATTTGTCAGCTTCATAACCTCTTGAAAATGCACAGCAAAATAGCAGTTAGACCAGTTGGGATCACTGGGTCTCCATTTCTCACCACTTTGACGTACTTTACCCAGAGTTTCAGTTGTGCCTTTGGTGGTGCTGGTCCTCATTTGCGGAACTGGGCGTATCTTTGAGCATGAATGACGATGACTTCCCCAAGTTGTATGTATGTGCGTGTGTGTTTGTGTGGTGTGTTGCTGGTTTTGCCACTAAACCCTGCACTTCACACTCATACGGGAAGGGGAGGCTTTTCTGCCATCATTGCTTACTTGATTAATGTTAAAGGATTATAAATTAGGTTTTAGGTATTGTGTATATCTATCAGAGGCCTCTCTCATCCATAAAGAATGCAGCACTGTATGAATTTGCTTGAACTTCCAGCACTCTTATTAGAGCTGTCCTGTTTGCACACATTAATTCTCTCCCATTACTTGATTCCTGCATTGCTGCGACTGGAAGCTGTTTCAGTATATGACCACCGTAGCTTCATACTGCTAGGGTGGTGCTTGTTCACATCCCGTTTCTGTTTGCTGGGTAAAAACACCAGAGCAAGTATCAGAGACGTTCAGAGGAAAATTTTGAGTTGATTATTAGTCCCTTTGTGGTAGCTTCTTGATTAACGTTGATCTGGCCACCCTGTGGAGCTTGAACCAGGACACAAATGGGTAAATGTCAGATAGACTAACTCTGACAGTGGTAGCAGTTAGTGAATTAGATTGAACTAAAAGTTTGTTTGTTTAGATAAATGTGTCCACTGTTGCATTAAAGGCAGCTGTTTTCAACAGGTTTTGGCTTGTAGATTCATAAATTATTTTTACTGAAGGTACGGCCCCTTTGGTAGTTTAACTTACCTGGACTGTTATTCATAACACATTAGAACTTGCATTTTGTGGCAGCCTTTTGCATACTCTTTAGAAATAGTCCACAGATCTCCAATGGCTTAGTGCAGGTAAAAAACCGCAATGCCGTGTAAAACACATAATTAGGGTAGTGGAATTATTACTGTTGCCCTGATAGACCTTTCCAAAGCAAGTACAGCTCTGAAAGGTCCAGTCTCTTCTCACTTTCACCACTGTCAGTCAGGAATAACTATGCAGTCTATGGTGTTATAATAACCAACAACTGGTAACAAAAGTAGGAAGTCACATGTCTACTATTTTTTTTTCTATTTAGCATTCCTTACAAAGTATGTCTAATAAAAATAAAATAATTTTATGTAGGGGAGGGAGAAGACGTACCATTTTTAATCGGAATTCTAGAGCTCTTAAGGAAAGTGTAACTCTCAGTATTTTCCCGAAAGACATGAATACTGTGTAAATACAAATTAATTTTGTGGCTTGCACAGCATGACTACATCTTTAATGCTAAAGTTATGACTATTCTACAGTAAGTGATGTCAAAGCTAGAGGTGCATAACATATAATTAACCTGTAACACACTCTGTCATATTATATGACTAAGGATAATATTGTAGCATACTTCACAGAATACATTAGACGTGTTATGCTAGTCCCCATTTTCTTACTTTGGTAAAATTTCTATTGTTGCCTAACTTGATTTTTCCTAAGCAGACATATATGTAATGATAGTTCAGCTAATGATATTATCTTCTGTTGCACGGCTGGAATGACATCAGAGGAGCTATCAGCCCTATGGTCTGTGAGATCTAAACTAATAGACATGATCTAGAATAACATTTCTGTCTGTGGTGCAGTACTCCGGAACACCAGTAGAACTCACAGAGTTTAATTTTTCCTGCCAGGGCATCAGACACTGGCAAAAGGCTTCTCATTGAGAAATGACAACTTCTGTTATCCGAGTAAACTGATGGATACACATCCTTCTTAAATCACCCGGCTATTTTATGCGTTAACTATGGATTATATTTATTTTTTAAATTTCCCATTACCCATAGGACGTTTTATTATTAATTGCTATTTTCCTAATGTTTTGTTAGCTCGCTTACATATCCTTCTTTCATGTTATTTCCTGGTGTTTTAGAAGCTCCAAAATAGTTTTTCTTTTTTGGTCTTTTTAAAAGATGCCCTTAAACATTAAATTACTTTTTCTTCTGATTCAAGGTATTTCCCTTCATTCTAGTGTTGCTTCACTAACAATTTTTAAGTGCCTCCCCTTTCTGTATCAATTGTAGCAGCAATGTCAGCACCTTAAATTATGGTACTCAGTGGAGGCTGACAGTCTAGCCTTCATTTAAATATACAGAGAAACTGTTAGTCTGTGGAAAGCTTCAAATACAGCCAAATTATGATGGACAACTTTCACACCAAGTTTAAACAGATTTATTAACTTCAAGTTTGGTGGAATGCCCACGAAACCATGCTGCTGTTCTATTTAAAATCCAACTAATTTTTAAAATTAATGTTTGGTCAGGTCAAGTCTATGTACCAAGCTGCCACCTGATGAGTTGAAGAAGTAATCAGTTTGAAGTAAATTGATATAATTCTATCCTTGGTTACACTGAGGTATAAATAGAATAAATTCATTGATGTTAGGATTTGGTTCCATAGTGCTGTCTTTTGGAGCAAATCAGAAGGGAGCCTACAATTGAAAACTCATTTGTAATCTTAACTGTTGCTTGCATGCACATGTAATTTTGAGGTTTTTATTTGCTTTTTGTAACAATTTGAAGTATTTGCAATAAAATGTTGGAGAAAAATTTTCATTAACAATTAATGGAAAAACGTTTCATAATCTGTTCTAAATTCAGATACTGGCTTTTTTTGTATCCATGTTTTTATTCATGTAAGTGGTTGCCTCTCATCCTTTTTATGTTCTTCTGAAGTTTTTGTCTTCTGTGTTCATTTATGATGCATTTCTCAGCACAGAGGAACATCATCTGTGGCTATCAATTTCTTTCAACCACCTTTTGCATTTGTCCTGCAGTTACTTAAATTCTGCAGGGTTGCCAGTAACAAGCTACTGTTGCTTTGAAAGTGCAAAAACCCCTCTCACTGAATGGAATATGCTTTGGGACACGTTTTTGTCCTTCTTCATTTGTGACTGTTTAAATGCTATGGGGTTTTTTGAGGGATCACAGCTCCACTACTCTAGACAGAATGTTTTTCTTCTGTAATTACTTGGGCTCACAGTGATGTGTGTCTGAATGTGCCCCGTTTATTCTGCAAGCGATATTCCTCTTCCTCCTGCAGCTCTAAAATGCCAAGATGCACCCATGGTCCTGCTATGTAGATGGTGTAAGCAGAGAGGTCATTCAGGTCAACTCAGTACTGCCTACTTTTTGTGGATGTAGTTTCCTGGCTACCCCTCAGTCTGTTGCTGAGGTTAGACAGGTTTTGGAAAACCAAATCAACATGAGCTTATTGAGACTAGGTTTGTAGGGTCAAGTGCTGCCTTTTTTTAGGCCAAGCTGATATAGTGGGAAAAAATGGACAAGCTTTCAAATATGTGAGCCTTTTCTCAAGTCATATTTCTAAAACATTGTGGCTACAAGAACACTACGCCTTGCTGCTGTGGCACAGCTATGCACTGTTTGTGAATCGGTAGTAAACAAGTTCCTTTGGCTGAACTTCTGGCAGGAGGAACTTGAGTAGCTATAAAATAATGTGCCACTCACTAAACATGGAAGAGTTGGAGAAATATGTCAGTGAAGTAACAGGGGTGAGGGTGAATGGATTGGACTTTAAAAACAAACATATGTGTTATTGGGTTCCTTGTGAAATAAAATCTACGTACAAGGAGTGTTCAGGCTTCCTAATGACGAAAACCTTATGAGTTTTTACATAGTTGTGGGCCACCTAACTGAAGTGATGTTCATTCGCAAGCTCAGAACTCTTCCAGGAAGAAAACAGCTTTGTGAACTGGAAATACTTGCAGATCTATATTCAGGTACTTTAGTGGTACTCAAGTGAATTTGGACCAAACTCTTGTTTCACTTTTGCTAGTGAAAATGTGAAATAACACCACTGAAATCAATGGAATCCCATCAGTGGAAGTGAGGATAACCTGGTTCTTTATGCTTACAAAACCAACAGAAAACAAACTGTTTGTTTGTTTATTTATTACATGTGTTTATTTATTATAAATAGTAAAAGTAATATCTTAAAAAGTGAATTTGTTTTTATCATACTTAGTTCTCAATGTTTTTGTGTGAGGTGCATTTCAAAATGCTGCAGTGATTTTTCAGCAGTGGTGCCCTCTCTGATATTCAAAGGAAACAAGTGCTGCCAGGTGTGAATGCTAGGAGCACATCTCCATGCTCAAACACAGGTTCATAGCTGTATACCTCTACATGAAGCCCGAGTTGATGGGTCTGACAGACAGCTCCCATCCCCAGAGTGCAAAAGTATGTGTACCGTAATGCACTGAAGACAGGTATGGCATTGAACAGGGGCACGGCACTGAAGTGTGCCTGGTGATTGACTGGAACTTGAGTATGTCCACTGGGAAATGTAGCGGTACTGTAGGCCCACAGTTCTCACTCAGCTAAGGCTTCAGTTTATATATTAAACACTTTTTACTTTTGGCATACTTCCTGCAAGGAAGGCATTAGTTTTTCAGATGAGGATTCAAAGTGCTGAGACCTCAGCTCAGACTCAGAAAAGGCTTGGCAAAGGCCT
Organism: Pelecanus crispus; assembly: GCF_030463565.1. Taxonomy (NCBI): domain Eukaryota; kingdom Metazoa; phylum Chordata; class Aves; order Pelecaniformes; family Pelecanidae; genus Pelecanus; species Pelecanus crispus. The sequence continues at coordinate 62,668,189 of NC_134643.1, read as the reverse complement.
CACAAAGGACCGTGAACCTTTTTGGAGAAAATGAGTTTGCCTGCAGCGAGCTTAGGTTGAGAAAATTAGAAAGTTGTGGTTCTGGTGCAGAACAGGCAAAGCACAGGAATAGTTTCTTCTGGAAAAAAAAAATCCTGCTAGCTACAGCAATAGAGCTAGGCTTTTCAAAACATATGTTGTCTGAGGTGTTGCTGATGCTTAGGCTCTGTCTGGATGTGCAAGGTGGTACCCTGAAGGTACACAGCTGAGCTGACTCTGGATGAACTGGCCTTGGTAGCAGAAAACATCTCCCTACATCAGCTGAGATCAAGCTTGCATGCAGTGCTGCAGTGCCAACCATCCACCTGGACACAATTAATTTGGAGGGTTTATATGTAGTACTATGTAGACGTGCCTATAGAGCCAAAAAGTCTCAGAAAGCTGCTTGGTAGAATCAAGTTTTAAAGCAAAGACCTGAGCTTATTGTGCATAGAGGTACCCCCTCCAGCTTAATTAAGATTTTCTGCTGATACCTATAGCTGTACTGAGATTTTGCTGACTCTGGAAACAATACTAACAAAAGAAACATGTACAGTCTTATACAAGTCTAGTCTACATTATTGCTGGGGAAAGGAGGCATAGTCAAGTTGCAGGAATTGGGAGTGACACTATGTTCAAGAGTTAGCTGTAAAGGGAGATGTTTCCTGCCATCCAAGCCATCCATTCAGGCAGACAGTGCTGGAAGGACTCGTGGGACTGTTTCTTCCTCTCTGCATTTAAAATAAGGATGTGGAAGGCATATTCTTATACATCAGAGTGAGACGAAAGATATTTGTTATTTACGGATATTTTTCAGCAGCAAAAATAAAGATTTTCAAGAAATGAAGTGCCATTGCTGAAAAAAACCCAGCATACCTCCAAACCTATAAAATCTTCTGGATTGACAACTGCTGTTTCTTCAGAGTGAGCTCAGATAACCTCTTCCAGCTAAGTACTACGAGGAAAAGGAGAAGTGAAAGGTTTTCTAATGTCTACCCATGCTCACGTGATTAATGGAAGGGATAATTTGCTGGTTACTCAGCTGAATGATACACCAGCGATAGCAATACAGCATTAATAACTGGGGAGGAACAGGAAAGAGTTTGTACTTGAGTGCATGTTTGTCTCCCAGCAAGAAGCATCTGAGTCACCAAAAAAAAATCAATCACTGAGATCAGGCAGCCAAGTGGTAGCTTTTGTCTTTTTTCTTTTTTGTTAAACAGCAAGATGAATTAAGGGGTGGCTGACCTCTTTAGATGTCTGGGGCTTTGGATGGATTGTGGTCCAATGTTTGTATTAGTTCTGTCTAGTTGTTTTATAAAACTTCGTTTATGTGGCAGGAAGAATGGAATGGCATTTTACACATGTAGTGCCAAGTCTACAGCTGAATCAAATGGCACGTGCACAAAATAAACAGGCATTCAGGAGTAACTGCTTGGTTAGTTGCGGCAGCTTTGTAGCAGACAAAACCACCAGAAGACTGACCAAAGTGAAGCATATAAAATTCAGAAAGATGAATTTTATCTTATGTTGCCCTCACCCTGAGTGATTGTAGCTGGGCACTGGTCTGCAGTAGCATCATTTTCACCCACGGAGAATCTGGCCCAGATCTAAGCATGATAGACTTAAGGGGTAATCATTAAGGCTAAACTAGACAATCATGAGAAATCTGTTCTCTGACAACAGAAAATTCCTGTTGCTATTTCTGTGTTGTTTAGGACAGAAAGACAGAAAAATGTCTACTGTGCTATCGGTTGGTTTAGAGGATTATGCCATTATCTTGTAAACATGTCCTTTCTTTTTTTCATTCTAGGTGCCACAGGGACTACTAAAGATGTGTAAGTACTTACTCTACTCTTTCAAATATGTAACCCTGGACTTATTTTCAGTCTTACTAGCCTTATACTAGATTTAGTCATACATGATTCATCTGGCTCCTAACATATAATCAACACCACCAGATGTTTATTGTCTTTAGTGACAGCTTCCATCTCCACAAAACAACTTCTTGTCTTGTTTACTTTTCTAGAGATTCCTGCCCTTGTTATTTCTCTAACAGCAATGTCTTTTCTCTGTTTCTGTTGAGAGAGTTGTCTCCCAGCAGTGGTCATGTTATTTCAGGCTGCTCTTCCCTGTCACATACCAGTACACCTTTTTCCAAAGGCCATGTCATTGTATGAAGTGACCACACAAATTTCTACCAAGCCCTGTGAGAGATTTAAAAGAGCCACTGAGGCAAATTTCCCCTCTTTGCAGGATACCTGGTAACCCATCCAGACTTCCTTTTCAAAGTACCCACCTTCACTAGATGTTCTCCGCATTGAAGATAGTATCTGTCAGCTCCTCTTTCTCTCCCTTATCTTTGACACTGAATAGCAGATGGCAGCCCTACCCATCCTGTTTTTCTCTAAATGTGGAAGGTCTGAACCTCTATGTCCTGTTGCCTCTTGCCAGTTTCTGGGTTTCAGAAAAGCAGCAGCAAAAGATAAACCTTTCTCAGCCCATTTTTCATTTGCTGATGTAGAAATGTGCAGGAACAGCTTTATTCAGCCATAAATTTACTTTCCTATCAAAGGAAACATTAAAGACATCCTCCCGAGATCTTGCTGCCTTCTGTTTCATGTAATTGGTATTTGCCACTGGAGTTGAGACTGAGGGACCTGGGAAAGATTTTCATGTTATGCAACAGGAACATTCTTCAGTTTTATTTACTTCATTTAGAATAACTACTCTAATTACACAGAGGAATCCTGGTGTAGAAATGAGGGCTGTCAAGTCAGATAAACAAGTGGAGAGAAGAGCTTAACAACAGGCTTGTCCTTGCTATTACGGAGCGCAGCTGAGAACTGACGACAGGTCTCACTTGACAGATGAGCACTGTTGTCACAGATACTCTTGAGATCTGTGTTACCCGTGTAGTCTGTTTTCTGGATTTGCAGTGTCAGACAATAAATAAATTACAGAAGGCAAGCTTATGAGGAACTTCTTGATGCACCCTGCAGCATCCATGCCCTCAGCACGTTTATATATACAAAGCAACTGTTTTTAATTTATATTGGGGCCTTTTTTGGTTGTTCAATTTAGATAATTTAAGTGAGTGACTTAGAACTGCATGTCTCTCTTTGCTCTTTGGTAGTTTTAAATTTCAAAATTGCAAGCACTGTTAAATTATGAATTTAGTAGGCACATTTCTGTGCTTAAATATATGTGTATATGTAGAACTGCATTTATGTGTGTGTAAGCATTTGTAGGGCCAGGCTTTAGGAGTTAAACTGGGAACATCCTACTTGTTAGTGTTAGGTCATCTGTCATGTTTCAAAAAAGTATCGGGATAACTTAGAAAAAACTAATTACTACTGCAGACTTCAACAAAGGGAAAGGGTCAATCGTGGAACCATTACTCATTCAGATAAGTATAGTAGAGCCAGCCGAAGAACCTGTGTGAGTAATAGCGTGGTTGAGCTTTCTTGTCAGACGTTAGAAACACATCTGTTAATGAGGAACGGCAGTGATGACCCAAAAAGTCCTAAATCAATCACCCTAACATTCAACAGCCGATTTTTACAGAGGAAGTAAAATACCAGAAAAACTACTTTAGTTTCATGGAGATGAACAGATTTATATTAACTGACATTATAGATCCACACAAGCTTTTATTTTACACCTTTTCACTTTTATCAGCTAAAGATTAAAAAAAAAAAAAATTCTCCCTAAAAAACCCCACATTTTTTTTGCCATTAAATTTCAGTTGGATTGACTCTGGTCCAAAAAAGCATTTAGGCATGTCCTTACTTACATCGTACTTTTTGATACAGAATACAGTTATTCTAACTCAAGAGATTTCTTGTTTCTTGATTGCAACTCATTGCCAAGGCACCAGCATCTCCTGGAGTCAGCAGCCGGGTGGAAGGCAAGAGGACTGGATCCTGCTCTGAGCCCTCCCGGGTGGCTGTGAGAAAGCTGCTTTGCCCTCTGGGCCTTGAGTTTCTCCAGCAGTAAGAGAGGGATGCTGATACGATCTTCCTACGCAAAGTGCTGTGAGACTGAGGGCCACATGGCAACAAGAAGGACGTATGGTCTGGGAACGTGATCTGTCCCTGTGTACTCCAACCCTCAAATCAATGGTGAATCTGTTGGCCAGCTTCAGCCAACGCTTGTGCCCCACTAATAAAGAGAAATACATCACTGCTAACTGCAAAAGCTTAGATATAGGAGAGGTAAAGTATATGGTAGAAAATAATGCAATGCATGTGATATTCAGAATGTGGCTAAGTTCAGAGGAAGATTAGTAACAGTAGGAAGGAAAGGACACAGCAGTTCAAGCTTGCTTCAAAATATTGGGAAGAAATCCGTCAAATACAAATGACAGGCCCTTGTTCCCAGGAAACTGAGGAGAAGTAGTCTGTCATTTGTGCAAAGTTTAGTGAATCATTTCTGGTGAGACAACTGAGCACAGCTAGAAAGAGTCTGTATAATGCTCGGCATGAACAGAGTCATGAAAGCTGAGGTAAGAAAAATGGGGATGGAATGAATTAATGTGAATGCCTGTCATCTGATATTTAAAAGATTATGTGAAAAATGGCAGCTTCTTTTACCATCAAATGGACATAGGACTGATGGATGTAAAAACTGACATTTGAACCAAGTATATTTTTCAAACTTAGGAGCATGACAGGAAGCCTCTTGGGATAGACAAATCTTTACCAAAAGAAACATTTATTCTAGCTGAAAATAGAATGCCGTTGTGTGGATTTGCTGTTAAATCCGCCTACTGGCTACAGGACTCCGCCTACACTACCTGCTGAAAAACATGCTCTTGGTTCCTCTGCAGCAGATGTCAACAACATCTGAGGGAAGATGCAGTGACACGGCAGCAGATCAGTGCAAAGCACATCAGTCTGCAAGTTCCTTTTGCCATCTATTCCTGGTGCAGAAAAGCTTGTCCGAGCTTGCTCTTCCTGGGGGACTCCATAAATGGACGTATTTAAAGATACTTTTTATGCTAGGTTCTTCCTTCATCCCTGACATAAGAAGAAGCTAAAGATGCACTGGAGGTAGGGAAGGAGAGAGAAAAGATGTGCTGGACTCCCGTATCCCCATACCTGATCTATGAGTCTGGGAGATGTGGCAATGGGAGCACTGCCACAACCAAAGGAGCTTCTTTCTGTTCTCATTTCCACATGGTCCAGTGTGGCCATTTGCAGCCCTGCTCCCTGGAGCCACCCATGTTCACCTGGCCTGGGCACAGAAGCAGCGCCTGCTTCAATGGCTCAGATGGCACCTGGACATTTGAACGTGAGATTAGTGGACGCCTTTCAAAATGGGGCCTTAAGCTACAGCGTGTGAAGGCAAGGGGTGTGTGAATGTGCACAATGCATAAACTGGAGTGGCGCTCCTTCCCATACTGCTTAGAAAAGAGTCCCCAGAAAGGGGTGGAAAATTGCTTCTTCCTTAAGTGCCATCACCAGAATTTTTCTTTTCCCTCTCATGCTTTCACATTTCTCCTGTCTCTGCTCACCTCCTCTTTCCTAGCAGGACTACAACAGATTGCACCCAGTCATCACCCAGCCCAAGAGCTGTGGCCTGTACAATCCCAGATTATATTTCATGTTGCGTGTTTAAGGGAGAAGGTATTGCAAAATTAGACTTTGATTTGTAGCTATTAAGAGGAAGGGAAGAAAGCAAAATGTTTAAAAAAATCTAGTCTGCTTAATCACAGACCTGGATGATTTGTTTTGGTGAGAGAATGACAGTAACGGTCCAGTGATGCCCCGTTACAAAACATTTCTACAACAGAAGAAAATAGCCCTGTTGCCTAGTAAAGGCTTATTTTTTTAAACGTTGGCATTAATTTCCTGTTGGACAATATTGATTATTATTCTTACAACTCCATTTTAGAGGCTTTGAGCTGCACATGAAGTTGCCAGTGCTTTTAAAAAATTATTTTCTCTGGATAATGGTTAATCTGGATTATAGAAAATGTTTCCAGTTGCATGAGAAAATCAATCCTGTGTCACATTCAGTTGGTTCAACGGAAATGATTGTTTGTGATATTTTGGCACCCAAAGTCTCTTTCTTAAAGTGGTGTCATTTTTTTTGCTAAAAATACAGGGCTCGTTTCTACCCACTGATATACACAAGCTTTCCACTTTCTTCAGCTGGAATTGGCCCACACTAGGACAGAGCAGCTTCACAGTCCTCAAGGAAAGTTATTTCTGCATTTTCCCGGCCACATGTGTGAGGACTGCAAGGTGGCTTAGGGTACATGGGGTCAGAGGAGATGGGAGATACCTTCTGAAATGGCACTAGCTCCAACAGGGAGGAGCGGTAGGAGTGCTAGAGAATGAGGACTTTATTACTCCATCTCCCTTGGGTGGTAAGATGCAGGCAAAGACAGCAGAGGAGGAGGCTCACTCCACTCTGCTATGCCTTGTGTGAATATCATTTAACAAAACTGTAGCATACTTAAATTTACTCCAAACCTCTACTATTAAAAGCACCTGTGTACCCTTATTCACTGTGGTGATGCAGAAAGGATACTTTGTAATGTTCCACCACTTAGAAAGACGATAAGTGTAAGATAATTTCCAACTTGTAGCAGTATTTCTAAGGCATATTCTACCCTCCCAAGAGAGTGCTGACTGAGGTTTAAGGGGCATTTTCTTGCATTTAAGGCTGCATCTTGCTACAAGCTCTCTGTACTTTGGGCCAAAATGCCATTGACTTCAAGGGTCAGTAATGGCATACAGCCCTGATGATTAAACAGTAGGCACATCTACCTCTTCGAATAAATAAATTACAAGAAGAAATGTCATATATTATTGTTAAATAACATAGTTCAGAAATTCCCTTCAAGGCTACAGAACAAATTTAGCCCTAATGCTGGGTAAAGGCCAGTTCTCAGTTTTATTGCCTAGGGAGCAGATCGAAAATTCATGGATCAGCTCATGATGGGGAGTATCTTTGCATTGCCTCCGTACTCCAGGCAATTGGTCCTTCTATGGGAATATTCAGGTGAGGATATGTAGATGAACAGCCTGTGCACGAGCATTTCCACAGCAGAGCCCTCCATGGGTCCTGGTGCCCCCTTCGCTGTTGGCAGCCTTCCCTGGGCACCGCTGTGGCCGTATCTCATGGATCCCTGAGCAGCTACGGCACGGGACTCCTTCTCAGGCAGTTGTCACAGTTGCCCCCAGCTGTAGGGAAGGGGTGAAGAATGTCTGTGGATTTAACAGCACTCAAGTTATCTTGCCTCTATTTTTATTGCTAGGTTGGTAGGTTGCAGACCAAGCTAAAAGGCAGCTGCTGCCCCTATCCATACCCAGCCATGCAAGCAGAGCTCAAAGTCCAAATACTTAAAGGTGGGTGAGTGGTTTGTGTGAAGACTGATGCTGGGGCACAGACTGCAGTGCAGGCACTATACCCTCAGGGAGTAAGAATAAAACTTTTATCTTTTCTGCACTGCATTTGCCTTCACATTGATGCCAATTACTTTACCCCCTGCCCCAGTTCAGCTACACTGGACAGTATTTCAGTGGGGGGAGTCAAACCACAGTGACTCCCTATCAACCTAGACTGACCTGTGATTTTACCCTAAAGGTAAAAGAGAAGTAATTGCCCATTTATAAAGGATTAGTAACAGTTACTTGGTTTGCAAACAACTCTGACTTCAGGAATTGCAGTACGTCATTTTATGGAGAAGCTCTGCAACGTCTTTTGGGACATGTAACACTTTGGGACATGGTTTAGTGGGCATGGTGATTTTGGGTTGATGGTTGGAATGATGATCTTAGAGATCCTTTCCAACCTTAATGATTCCTAGTTTTTATTTTCATTAAAAAATAATCCAGCCACCAAGCCAGGAAACATGAAATTATTACGCTACCCTTAATTGATTTAGTGGTGGACTTGGTAGTGTTAGGTTAATGGTTGGACTGGATGATCTTAGAGGTCTTTTCCAACCTAAATGATTCTATGATTCTATGATCTTTTGGCACAGCTGATGTGGAAGTTTATCATTCCCATGCCGGTATGTATGGCCAGTCCCTTCCAGTCCTCTTCTGGTGGAATAGCAGCCCAGACTCGTTCCTGTTATGTGCAGAGTCTTCATGTTCCTGTTATGTGTGGAACAGTGTGGGGACTCACTCAGGAAAAGGGTTAATTTACCTGTTTCAGCTCCCAAACCTACTTTCAGGCAACACTGGTGGGGGTCATGAAAGCTAAGCTGCATCTATTCTCAGTCCTTTTCTTTCTTCTGTACATTAGATTGGAAAATTGTCACTCTTTTGTGCCTGTGTGAATACTTTATTGAGTTGTGGATGACCTGAATTAAACTGGCATCAGTATTAATCCCCTTCTTCCCTTGCTCCTGAATCTGCCCAGATGGTGATGGAGTATCTGAAAGAAACAACCTGCTAACGTGCTTTGTATCTTTTGATGTTACAGAGCAGAAGAATCCGTATCAGATGATGACAAAAGGAGGTAGGTGCTCTACTGGGACTGGCTTTATTTGCAGTAGGCTGCAGAGAGTTCTGCTGCCAGATGTACATCCTTCCTTTCCTCCTCCTAATTCCCACCAACACCATCAAAGCAGAGGAAAAAAAAAAAAAAAAAAAAAAAAAGAGAGGAGGAAATCTCACACAGAGCCCAGTATTGATGAATCCCCCCACCCCATTAGTGAGTTGAAGAGCAGGGAACTTTGTGGCAAGAAGAGCACATTATCTCACAGCTGCAGGTAATGTGCTTGATAAAGGCCAGAGACCTCTGCCTTCACCCCAGCTCTGCCATAGAAGATGGCATTAAGCACCTGTGGGAGATCTCAGCTGGGCTGGAAATCAAAGGAAATGTGACTCTATCATCAAACAAATCAGAAATCAACGCAGAGCCCTGGGGGCTGGAGGAGGCATGATTCATTTGGCACCTAACAGGGCAGAGCAGCATAATGGGAGTCTCTGCAAGTAGCTCCAGACACAGCAGAGGCTCTTAAGGACGCAGTTTTTCATCTCCTTGCATCAGTCCCTGCTTTTCATACAGGCCTCAGAGCCAGAAAATACACTCTGCAAGGCCATGAAGGGGAGAGGGTTGGGCTATGAAAGAACCTAACACCCTCATGCTCCTTCCTGCTAACAGTTTTCTCCAAGTGTGGCCCTAAGCAAGGGGATGCAGGTTTTATTTATTAATGAGGAGAGGTCAAAGTGCTGTTTAATTGGTGTGCATTGTTTAAGTGAGGTGCTTCAGTGGTCCCAGTGTCGAACATTATTATCAGATTGGCTCTGTCCTCAGTTGGATATATTCACTGTCTAGAAGAACCTGGGCCAGTGGGGTTTATTGTCACAACATGGGATTTAATGAAGAATATTAGGAAACTGAGTGAAAAATAGATCCTTTCACAGGCTTGGGTCCCACTTAAGAGTAACAGCCAGCCTCAAGGTTTTTTTGCTGGCACCATATTAGCAAGTACGTGGCACTTAATATGCGCTTTTTCCATAGCTGTGGGAAAGGAGAGATCCTCTGAGGATGCTCGTGCAGAGATGCCCTCCTCTCTGACCATCCATGGTCTTTGTAATGCTGCTGTGTGATGTCGACATTATAGGGAGATGTGTTACAATTAAGTTCTGATGTCCCTTCAATTGTTTCTTTAAATCAGGAACTATGGTGGCGTGTATGTTGGCCTGCCATCGGACGCGGCTGCCATGGTTTCCAGTCAGACGAAAGCTGCACCAAAAGGTATATACACAATGAAAGGTTGCGTGTTGTATTTCTCCTGCTTTCTCAGTTTAATTTTATCTAGTAGGATGTATTTCCTTTAAAAATCAATTATTATTTCAGACAGACTGGCTAGCCTTGGAGCCTCTTAAGGCAGTGGGGCTATTTGTAATCATTAAAATGATTGTTCCCATTTATTTAAATTTTAACATGCTTACTTTTGCAGAAGGATCCTAGAGCAGATGTTGACAATGTGGTACATTGTCTTCTGAACAGCTTCTCCATGCTCTGAGTGCTCTGCGAATTCAAAGAAAACAAAACCCTGTTAGGAGTCAGAGTACGTGATAGATGCACTTGCAGAGCCTCAGCACTATTTTTAGTTTTGAAGGTGTTTACTTGTATTGTGGTGAATTCCAGTAATAATGGTTAGTAAGTGCTTGCTTTCAGGTTTATTTCTGTTCTTATATAAAACCCAGTGCAAACTGTTTCTTTTCCATGTGATGTTTTTGAACAGTGGGAAAAAGCATTAGGTTTATAGGTGCTTAATAAACAAGTCATAAACGTATATTTATGAAATCATGTAATAATTGTTTAGTTTTAACACAACAAAATGCTGCTGTCAGCATGTACACCACAGAGTTCAGTCACTGACTGGTGCTTCCAAAATTTGCTGCAAAACAAAAAAATGAAGAAAAATAACCATATTAACCATAATAATAGTGGCTGGTTTTGGAACAATAGTACCTTTGTTGCATGGTTTTTTTAAATGGTGTTCTAAATTAGCGATATGTTACAATGTTTTAACCATCTTTACCTTTTGTTTTCTAATTAAGATTAGAAGGAAGTAAACACATCAAGATCCAAACAGCTGGAGGTACAGTATGTCTTAATTAATGTTATGTGCTTGGCATGTATTCGTTGAACAGAAACAGGATGGCAGTACTCCCTGTGCTGCTCTCGGGTGGTCTGGGAATTGCCCAGTTACTTCTCCTGCTGCAGCTAATTCTTCTAAAGGCTGGACCAGGGGCCAGTTTTCAGTGCTGCAGATGTAAATTAAAAAGAGGGTAAAGTCACCTCCTTGGTGAGAAGTGAGAAGCAAGGAAACTCTGTATTACCCCATTTGGGAATGAATAAAAATCAAATGTCCTTGTATTCACCCTCAACCACACGACAGCTAATCCTGCAGCAGTACTACGACCTCCCATGAGAGGTGAGGTGTCTCAGCAGTGCGTGGACCAGCATCTGTAGAGACAAAGCTTTTCCCAGGAACAAGTAGTTTGCAGTTAGAAGACATCTCCATTTTGGGGAGAATCTTGAGGACCAAAGTGAGGCACCCACTAAGTAAATTACTGGAGCTTTCCTCTTGCTATGGGAGAATCTGTGGGCCTTCGTTCTCCACCAGCCAGAATAGGACAGTGAAAATTTGCAGGCTCTATTCCTAACCTAAGAGTTTCAACTAACTACCAAAAAAAAAAAAAAAAAGTCCTTTACAAGTTCATGTTTGAAGAAAAATAGAACAAGCTAAGTTTCCGTTCAGAATTTGAACTGAATAAATACTGACAAATTTCAAAAGGGAACAGTTTTGGTGTCTAGCCAGTGGGGAGTGGGCAAAGCTGCCAACACAGGAAGCAGAACCCTTTCCTGATTTAGGTGAAGAGCCAGAAACAGTTCTGGCTGGTCCTGATGCTGGATGCAGGTCCAGTAGAACAGAACACACATAGACTGATTATATACAGGGAGACCTGCAGTTGGTCATGACACTTAATTTCAGTAGCGTGGCTGAGATGTCTAAGCTAGGAACACCATCACCCTTGACCTGGGCAAGACTGAAGCACCTTCTTGAGGTTGCAGCTTTCCATCTGTGGTTGATGACCAGAGCCTGGGTTAATTAGGTCCTTGTCTAGCTGCTTTAGTTAAATGCCTGAAGTTGGGTAGAATCAACCCCTTGACATTTTTGATATTCAAAATAGTTGAAAGTGCACTTTGCCTTCATTGGTGCAAGATCAGGGCTTGACTGCTGACTCAGGCTAAAAAACACTTAGATGAGCACTTTTAAATCTGCAGAGAGTCCTCTGAGCTCCACGCATTTATGGGCTTGTGTGTCTGGAGGGCATAGACCACAAATCTCTCGGCTTCTAATGACGACGTAGCTTGCTGGTTTATGTATAGAGTGTTACTGTATTGCCTTACCAGTGTTGCTTTACCAGCCCAGCTAAGTCTGTTTTTTCCTTTCTTTTTTTGAACAGCCTTCTTCTAAGACCACGTGTCAGTGCTTTAGAGAGATTGTCTTTCTGCTGAAGATTTTCATATTTAAGTAGCCTTCCGGAGAGCAAGAGTGATCAGAGCACCAAAAAATCTAACTGTTGCAAGTTCCAACTACGGGTAAAGCTTGAAGTACAGCATTGAATCAGTTTCCTATGATGGCTGCATTATGGAAACCTCCTGCTGTTCTCCAGTGAAAAGTGAAATTAATGAACTCATGGTGGATGTTTCTGCACAAGAGCTAACTTTGATGATCTGCAACTTATTTCTCTGTGGCCATATTGCAGATTTCATCAGCTATCAGCTACGCTTCACATATTTTCTCCAACAATTTTTGATAGATTTTATATAGAAAACCATTACTACTGTCCACTTAATAGTTCCTATGGTAGGTTCCTATAAATTTATTGTTAATTTACTTCAGAGTAATATATTTGACAGGTTTGCAGCTTTTTGGTAATATTGCAAATTTTAATATTTTTGCTGTGAAAACTTAAGAATAGGAAGAAATAAGCATAAGACCATTGGGTTCTTTATAATTACTACCATCACTTTTATACAGTGAGACAAATGTTAGTGGTTAATTTTTGCGTTTTAAGAAGACGTTGCTCAAGGAAATTTATTTAAATAAGAACAATGTACTTCATCGTAATATTTACATGTCTGTTTTTATTTTCTTCAGCTTTATCTCTTTTATAAAGCATTACATGGGAAAAAATACTAATGAACCAAACTATTATGTTACGTCTTCCGTTCTGTGTAATATTATAAGACGTTTCCTCACATAAGGATGAAGTGATAGTATTTTCAGAGATAGCGGGACTAAACTCCAGTGCTGCATCCTCCTGAACTGTAGAGGATTTTTGATCACTATGAGAGTTTTGTATCTCTGACTCACCTCTAAGCATCTCCAGTATGGCAAATTGTAACAGAATGAGTGTTGTTATTACTTTAGCAAATTGTTGTATTAAATAACGGATGGGAGGTTTTAAAATTCATTGTTTATAGCAACTGTAGGTTTCCCACAGAACATAAAACAGATTGTACATTTCCATATGGCTGAACAAGTATTTAAATTATTAAAGCCTTTTGCATAATTCTTTAGTCAAACTTTTTTTAATAGGACATGATATGCCATACACTTTAAGCAAACAAATAAACAAAAAAAACCCCAACCCACACCACATTAATGTATTCCTTTAGATTAATGGCCACTTTTAAAATTAAAAGAGAAAAGCAAAACAGAAGATTTGGACATGAAGATGTGAAACACTGTGAACCATGAAATTACTGCCCATTACACCGATGTCTATTAAGACCAATGAACAACTGTTGACTATGATTTCCAGAAACCTGCAGCTCTGGCTTTAAAATAATGGTAGTTTGTTTGGTGGGAGGCCTGTAAAAAGAAGTACTTAAAAATATTCCTTGCTTGTCCTCTTCAAAGTATTTGTGACATTGTTTACTGCTGTTCTCTAGAACTCTGCTACTTGGGTTATCAACGATTTCAGGCTTCCAGCTCCTGAAGACAAATATACATCTCATGCTTGACCCCTTCAACCTTGAACCAAGATGAAATAAGCTTGAAGATTAAGAGGTGGTGTTAAGATATCTCAGTTTGAATGAATGTCTGTAGATTACATCTGCAGTCTTGTTCTTGCATGCCAAGCTGATGAGAACTCAAATAGCAGTGAGTAATGAACATGCAGGTTTGCTTTCCACCTGCTTCACATAGCATAAGGGTGGAGTTCCCACATCACGTGTTCTACAAATGGTCTAAATGGTTGGCACAGCACAAGTTTGTTTAGTACAAAGCAATTAGGCCCATGCCTGACCTGATCACGACTGCCTTTCCCAAAGCAGAAAAACCACCAGTCATCCTAGGATACATTGTAGTTCAGCTAGTGCTTGAAAAGCCAACAAGAGATGCCAGTGATCTCCCCAGTTGTCTTTCCACTTCTATCCTTCAACTGCTGGGAAGAATCATCGAAAAGGTGGACAGGGCTAAATTTGAACATCACTTGTTCAGCTACTGACATCTGAACCCCCATGTGGGGGCTGAGGAAAGAAAGAGGTGATCTTTAATGAATAGCTCCTAGCAGTTGGTGGTAGGACAGTTGCAAAGGGTACTTTTTCTTGGTTTACGTCATTGCTTAATTTTCCCTGTGCAGAGCTGCAGAGAAGTGTGGAGCACTTTGCAGAATTGGCCTCTTAATGATTCATCCTCTGAATGTGTGGGAGGTATGGTGGTTTCTTAATATTTTTCTTCCTCTGCATCTTCTAATCTCAAAAGCTTACTGATCAACTGACTAATGTTTCAGGAGCATGGGCTGGAGCTTCTGCAATAGATACACATTCATTTATGCCATGTGGGCCTGTACCCATCAAACTGAAGAGCTAGGGCCATGCCCTTGTCTTAGATTTGCAGACTCTTGTCTTTTGTTTTCCCAAGGACACACAGATCTAGAAACTGTAGGACACTGTATTCGGTCTTGGCCAAATTCTACTTAGGGAACTGATTTTCTGCTCATCAAAATTCCTCTATGGTGAGTAGCGTTTCTTAAGCCTTTGTTAATAAAAGCACATGACATCTCATGGAGAAATGAATATGTCTCCTCTTTCAAAACTTACAATCTATGGATATTTCTGTTAGGAGGAGGAACACAAAAGAAACCCTATATGCCAGCTGCCAGCTGTGCATTTGATGGCATCCTTGGAGGATATTTAGGTACTCAAATGATGGTTCAATGTGAGAACTGAGAACAGAACATTGAATGGCAGAGCTATTATTAAGAGATATATTTTGGTTTTGTCAAAACATCTTGAATTATCATTTGTAAAGAAGAAACATTGAAATTTTGGGGCTGTGATACCATTTCCTTTGCAGTTGTCACTCTTTCTCCAGCCAGAGCTGAGGAGACAGTGAAAATAGTTTAGCAAAGACAGTGGGTTCAGGCTTTATAATCTCAGAATCTCTGATTTGGGATTCTTTGACAGCTCAGAAATATGCTTGAATTCACATAACTCAGACAACTGAATCTTCAAAAACTCTGGAATATCAAAGCATAGGATTGAAACTACAGTTTGTGATTAGCTGAAAAAATCCAAATATCTTGTTGGGCTGCAAATTTTGTTCTAGTTGTACAAACTATTTCACCTCAAAGACAGCTGCTCCTTTGAATTACACTGATGAGACAGTGCCTTTATTTTGCTTCCTTCTTATTGCAGAACCTGGAGCTTAGTTGTAAGGATCCAACTTCTTGATATCTGGGTAGTCCAGACGGAGATACTGCCCATCTCATGTGTGCCATCTACATCACGGTGTAGTTCAGAGGATGTGACATAGCTTTAAACCTCTGTGTCGCTCAAGGGTTAAATCTGTCACTAAGAGGGTTGCAGAAGACCTGGTAAAGCCCGGTGTAAGCTCAGTTAGGACTTCATTCACTAGAACTGAAATCCTCTTGTAGCAAAGAGTCCACACAAGGCTGAAGCTGCAGAAAAACATGAAGGTGAATTTTGTCTCTAATGAACACAAAGGCAGAGTTCTAATTTACTTCATTTCATCCTGCATGCCTAGCAGAGGAGTCTCTGCTGTATCGGACTATGGTTGAATGGCATCACTAGCGTATTGTTCCCTGTTACCCACACAAGTCTAGTGATTCTCGATAATCATGCTTCCCAAGCAGTCAGTGAGTCACTGCTGATCTGTTTTCTGCAAAGTAGACCTCTGTTTGGTTCCCATGGTGATCAGAAGTGACAATTATTACAGACTGCTACTACACTTCCTCACTTGCATGTACCCACTAAAAGAAGCTCTTGTCTGGTTATAGTTCCTTGGAGTTTTGCAGTACATCGTCATTGCTTCCTATTGATAGCAATTTGAACACTTCAGGTGAATTGGCTTTGTGGAGAACATGCTGGGGGAGGGTGATTTGTGGAGTATTTTTGTTTTGCAATGTATTTAGAAAAAGACCAAGAAAATAACAGCTCTGTAAACTTTCCATAAAGCAATGGTGTGCCAGTATCGCAGGAAATCTTTTGAGGAAATCTCGTTTTAACAGCAAATGTGCACAGAACTTAGATTTATCATAATAGGAGTGATTTCATTTTACATGATCTGACAATTTTTACTGTAACCCTAGGGTTTTCAAACATAGAAGTATTTCCCAGAGAGCAGAAACCTGCTGGTGGGTGCTTAGAATGGCTATCACCCTTGTCGTGGGAACTCCTGTGTAGTGGGCACTTATCTGGTCATTATTAAAATACCTATAGCTGGAGATAGAGCCCTGCTTGTGAGACAGACCATTCCATGAAGTGCAATGAAACTCTCATTAGCTTAACTGTACTGAGAAAAGAATTAGAAAGATACCATGGGGTGGAGCCTGGATGAAAGGGGCTTCCTGTGCCAGAAAGGAGGAAATACATAGGAGAATGAGGATTATAATACTATGCAGTAAAGACGGATGCAGAAGGAGATTAGGAACTGAAAATGGTGTGAAAAAGGAACTAGTTTAATTAAATATCTACTCCATTTCTCCGTGATTCTAATCTCTTGAAAATAGAGCAAGAAGTAGACCACTGCCAAATTGTTTTAAGATTGAAGAGAAATGGGAATTGGCTTATCATTCTTTCCAACCCTCAGATGTCTGAGATTGCAAACCTTTTGGAAACAACTTATCTAATTTTTATTTGCTTAATGCCCAGTGTAATGAGCCCATGAACCCTATATGTCCTTTTGGGTGTTACCAGGATATATAAATATCCTGCCTTCTCTTTCAAAATTTGTGGTGGTGTTCCCTTTGTTTATGTTTCTCTGTGCAGACTGAAACTTCTAATTACTTTGGAAGTTTGCATCAGACTTGAAAAACAATTTAGTAGACTGACAAAATACACAAGATGTAAAAATCATTAACAGGCATACTACAAGGAAAGATTATAGAACATGTGAAAAGGAAGCAAGAGCTTAATCTGAAAATCAGAGTAGAGTTAGAACCAAAGCTCTGGTTTACTTATGCCATCTATTTTACATTTCTCATAACTAATGGATCACTGTGCAAGTGATTAGCTTGGATCACAGCACCCTTGTCGATACTCTGGGAATTAGCAGTCCACTTACAGAATTTTGTTTATGGTCTTTGATTCCTATGTTATAGGAGACGGCAGTAATGTGAAATACTAAATTCCACCCTTAGCCTTTGTTGCCCACTTTTTACGTTGGCCAAATCTCAGTGTTGTCTGCAGGATGGCTTCAGCTCCATAAAAGCAGAGCTCACTGGATTCTTATTGTGAGACTGTGATTCAGATCAAGATGTTAATTGGAGGCAGGTCATATTCAATAGCTGGTTTGTGGGGGAAACCAGACTGCAGGAAAATGTAAGGCTGTTTACTGGAGTTAGGGAGGTATTCAGACTTTGGAGAGAGTCCACATTGCATCACTACCAAACTCTACATGACAGAACACAAACGTAACACCACATGCATAAGTAAACAAAATCAAGGAGGTAATGCACACCTTTCATCTTATATCTAATATCATATTTATGTTTATATATTACTGGACACTGACTCTAACTTTGAGCTGTGAATATTTCCCCACAGCTAGGTTTGCATTCCCGAAATGATACTGCTGTAAGGAAAAAACTTGGAAGCATTCCCACTACCTGGTTTGTCCGTAGGAGCCTTACAGGCTTTTGGGAAATCAGCCAACAGATTTTCTTTAAAATTAAAAGATTTAATTAGGTCTTAATGTATAAATAGTATCAACTTGAGCAAACTCCAAGTATCTGGTTATTATAACAATGTACTTCATCTCTGAAGTCTCACAAGAAACCAGTTGCCTACTTCTTTTTCCTCTTCCAAATTGTGGATTACTTTAATAAATAAATGATTAAATTCTTTTACTGTTCTATGAAAGGAACTGCTTTGGATCATCAGATAAAAACAAACCATTTTTGGCAGGGAATTAATTTGTAATAAGGAAACTGTGCCAGCCAGGGGGGATGGAGCTTCTATAAATTCCAAATTCTTTTTAATAGAATGAATAATGGTTGGAGAACTTACACAGCAGTGTTAAAGGGTCTTTGTTCAAGACATCATTGCTTGTGTAACAATTGCTTCTTGAGAAACCCAAGATTTCCAGTGAAAAGAACCCTGAAAATCACCACTTGGAAAATAATTTTTGATTTCTGATAATAATTTGCCAAGAGCAGCATTATATTTTTCCCTTCAAATTTCAAGAGGAAACCAATTTCTCCTCTGAACCAGTAAGATAAACACTCAACCTCTCCTTGCCTGCAAACAATTGCAGGCAATTCTCATTCAGAGGTACAGGAAAAAACATAAATGGTATTGACTAGCACTACCATAAGGACATGCATGTTCATACACTTGAAATTAATCCAAATCTTTAACAAATTAGGCTAGATTAGACTAGATTTCATGTTTCCTCCTTTCAGGTATTTTTATTGAAACATGATATTATTCCTTCATTTTTTCCGATTGGCTGAAAAAATCCCTGGCAAAAGTATTTCTTCTATATTTCTTGTAAGAATGTGCACTTCATTATACTTTTCAAAGCTTCTTGCACTATTTCCTGTTTTTATCTCGAATACGCCCTCTGGCATGAAACTCTGCCACAGACTAGGTTTTACCCAAAGGGCTAGGCTCACACCTTTGCTCAGGTGAGCGTTCCAAGTAGGTGCCACTGAAGAATATTTTATCCTGAATGCTTTGCTACTGAGCTGGTTTTTTCAGCTTCAGTTGAAACATGGATAACGTTGCCTGGTTGTTCTCTAGGAGGAGCATTTACTGCACATGTGACTCTATCATCTTGGGATTTGGACTGACATGGCTGTAGGCATCTTCCATTCCTCAGTGTAGGGCCTTGAAACATTTTGCCTCCTGCATAACACCTCCTTCAGATATGTCTGTGGACAAGCAGTTTTGTGCTACAAAGTTGGAAGGCACAAAATGAGGCAAAAGTGTCTCCATTGCATTCCAGTTTGAGCAGTGATGTGCAAAACAAGAGTAAACATTACTGGTAAATTAGTTGGTGAGACAACTTTGCAATATCGCACAGTCTTTGGAGCCGCTTGAAATGATGACAAAAGGAGCAAGATAATAAGGAATCAGGTCCTGTGATTCAATATCATAAATGCCTGTATTAGACATTACAAATTATAGCGGTATTCCTTGTACTGTCATTGTGGTTGCCACAAAGTAGTTGCAGTCTTGTAGTAATTTCACCTGCACACCTCCATAGATAGTAAGGGAAATTACTTCCAGTTGACAGCAGCTGACCATTTGACCCATAGGCTTTCTTGCCTAGGTCATGGGGTCTGGCTGATGTGCGCGGAGTGTAGCTCATCATAATCTGAATACTCCCACTTTGCAGCCTGCTGGTTTTGCTACATGGCTCTGCAGTGCACCTTCATGGCATCTACCAGTGGATATAGTCAAAGTGGTTTGAAGAACCAGCTGGTTGACGGTGAGGCAGAAGGACACCTCCATGACATACTCCCTCTGTTGATCCCACTGTCTTTTTGGTGCTCTGGGTGAGGTATGATGGCTTCCCACCCACTGAGGGACCAACCAGATGTTATCAGTGATCCTCCCCACACCAGCTGTACCATGCCATACCCACCCAGTGACAGCAGACCAGTACAAACAACACTGCTGTGCTGGAGAGGCTGGCTGGGTCTTTGGCTGCCTGAAGTCTTAAATAGTGCTGGAATTTTTTTTTCTGCTTCCCTTGCTCTTTTAGCAGCAAAACCCAAGTGACTGCACTGAGTTTCCTTTTATGTGCCTCCTGAACAAGCCTTATGTTCAGAGCTGTGCTGGTGACAATCAAATTAATCACTGTCCCGTCAGCAGCTGCACATTGGGCTCTCCCAGCAGCCTCAAAGGGGGTGGGCTGTAGGCTGGGATGTCAGAATAAATCCTTGTCCAAAGTAGGTCAACAAACTGTGCCTGTCCTCGAGAAACAGCTTTGATCAGAGACAGCAAATTTCTTGATATTGCTGGCAATCGTTTTCTTCAAATGTCTTCCATGGGAAAGAATCCTACAGACCCAGATAGCAAAGCTGGTTCCCTGAAGCCTGAACCCTCTGGCAGAACTTAACAGAAAAGATGTTCTGAAGAGAGAGAATCCCAAAGGCTTGTTAAAAAAACCCTAAAAATACATAAGAAATCCTTTGTAAGGAACCTTGATACACCTCTGCTGCTCTCATTTCTGTAACATTCAATTGATTGTTCCTTAAAAGCCACAAATGTCTTCAGTTTTGATTTCATAGTATCAGTACATATCATTTTAGCAGTTAAAAATTTACCTTTTTTCAAAACACTTATTTCAAATTTTGAAAAAAGTTACTCTATGTCTATTATTCTGATTTCCAGGAAATTGCCCAAATTAATTAATCAATCACTTCAAAGCTTGTGGTTATTTATTTTTCACTTTAGGGTTTAGTTTTAATAGATGGACTCAAGAGGTGGTATTAAAATGAGGAGCTACCTCATTTTACAAAAATATTTAGAAATGACAGTGCTAACAGTACTACTTGTCACTTTGCCAATGACTGTGACAAAGTTATAGTTTATGGACACAACATAAAAATCAAACTATTTTAAATAACTTCACTTCTTATGGAGCTTTTAGGTCAAGTCTGAAAGATAATAGAATCTATAAAAAAATAGTCTCTTGGCTACTTCAGATTGTTCTCTAAGCCATAAAAATATGTCTCTGAGGTTTTTTCTATAATGAAATCCATGCTGTTGTCCAGTTTCAAGCTGATTCGTTATATCTCTGTTCTAGCCTCTCTACAGACGCTACTATTATTCTGCAATGAAAAAAGGCAACCAGCCATTTCTGGGTGCTCTGTAAAGTCTTAAAAGCAAGATAACTTAAAATAAATGTTTGCATCCTGCTGTGTTTTTATGCCCTCCAATGCACTTTGGGCACTACTAAACTATAAATAAGATCAAAAGAATCATTCTCTCATGCTCAAAACCCTAAAATAGTTGAATATTAAAAAATTAAAGACTACCAAAATTAAGCTTCTTGATACATTTGTATTATGACACATTTTTTGATAATGTTATCAAATATTATTTTTTTCACAGGACACATGCTAAAATAGACTAGCCTTATTAGATATGTATGAAAAAGTATATTTTCCCTTGAAATTTTGCAAATATTTGTTTACTCATTTTATCATTGTTTTATCATTGCTTTGGTCCAATCTGTTGCCCAGGAATATGCTTTCCTGTACTGCCTGTGCAAGTTTGACAATAAAAATGTAATTTTTCTCTTTCTCTTATTTTTTAACTACTGAAAGCTGGTTCTTGGTTACCCAAAGATGGTCTTATTACTGAGGGCAACATCTGCTAAGGATTGTCAGTTGCTGTCTAAAATTCAGAACAAAAATGTCAAGCCTTCAGCTTGATGAATCTCAAATTACTTTGTTTTGCCTTTACTGTAATTTACTGGGACTCAAAAGGTTTTATCATGCTGCTGAATGGGTTAAAAGTAACTTAAAAAGAATGAGCAGGCTGGTACCCTTACTGCTTCATGAAAACTAGCAGAGGTACATCAAGGGATAAGAGGCATCTCAAAAGAAAGCCCAGAACCTGCCTTTGGGTGGACGGTCACTCTTTGGGAGTGTGATGTGAAAATGTAAAGTTTTCCTAGCCACCCAGATGACAAGCCTGTAAAAACAGTTAATCACTCATTTATTCTCTTAGCGTCTTTTAATTTTATTTTTGTTGTTGTTGTTATTACTACTTAGAGCTAGCTACCTGTGGAAGAAAGCCAAAAGTACACAACTGCTATTTTTCAGCAGGTTCGGTGTTTGCGTGGTTGGTTTTGATTTTTATTGTTTATCTGATTTCAGAGCTAAAAATAGACACAAGGGGCTGGGAATCAGAAACTCCATCCTTCCTTATGCCACAGGCTTGTTAGTCTTGGCTGAATCACTTAGGTGGAATCCTTCAAGAACAGTATTTAGACTTGAATACTCAAGCAAAGGCTTTTGTTCTAATGATGACTCGGTACTCCTTCTCCAGGGAAAACCAAGAAGAGTTTGTAGTGGTAAGCATGTTTCTGAGGCTCTTGGGACCACCATCAAGGCTGGGTGACGTGATGAGGAGCCTGCACATCGCCAGCAGGCAGTCTGGCAAGGGGCTGGATCTCCGTCTCTGCCCTCTCCCTCCTTTCTGCCGCCTTGCAGAAGTTTCTCTGCCCGAGAAACGCAGCCCCAATGTGTTTTGCATCAGCTGGAGAATAAGGATTTAGCACCTCTTACGCGTGTGATAAAGGAAGGTGAAGGAGGGGGGTTCAGAGGCGAGCAGAAAAGCAAGAGCGTGTTAGTGATGTTGATGAATTGCTGTTTGTTGAAATGCTGCTCCCTGCACTTCTTCAGTGGAAATTACCCTTTTCTAGATGGAGAAACAATCAGTAGCTTAACTTCATTACAAATGCCGAAAAACATTGCTCATGTTAGCAAAACACTTTTTTGTTCTGTCTTTTTTTCCCTTTAAAATCCTCAGAACCTGTTACTGTTTCCAGTAATAGCTTGGAAATGAGATTTGTTTACTTTTTAAGTAGGAAAACCAAATAATACCTGATTTAATTCCCTGCTCAAATGCAACAGTATGGATCCCCTTGTGAATTCTCCCATCACATTTGCAGCCCTGTTGGGGATGGAGCGGCAGGCACAGCAAACTGTGCAAGCTGACCCGCAGCTCTGTGCGTGCAGGAGTGCTGAGTTGTGCTCAACCGTTTTTTGGCTTGGGGGGGATGTCTGTGTCTGTGTTTCTTTCCATTTGACAGTGTTAATTCCAATGGTGCCCACTTTCTGGGTTGAACAGCTGCCAGTGCACCTGTACAGAAAGCCCTGGCAGCAGCACGCTTGCATGTTTTTTCTATGGCTTTTAGCAAAAATCCAAACATTGCAAGGGCTCAGAGTGAATTTTTCACACGCTGAGATCTGAAAGAGTAAACAGCTATTTTAGATGTACTTCCCGGTGATATCTGTGTGTGAGCATATGAGTCTCTTCTGACTCTAAGGGCAAGTGTAACACTTGTCACTGCTCCCAAACTGTTTGGACAGACCAGACAGCTCTTGCAGGAGTCCAGCCTGAGAAAACCTCCAGTGTCACAGAAATCCAGATTTAACCTTGTTTTGCCCAAGAAAACGTGTGAATTTTGTGACCAACTTTTATTCAGAAGAAAAGGTTTAATTTGGACAAAAGGCTTGTCTACTCTCCACTGTGACCAGGGAAAGGATCAATGGTAGAGGTAAGCAAGAGGTATTTCAGTGTTTCCCTTATGTCCAGCCTGGGCTCACTTTGGTCCTCAGTTTAGCGTTAGAGGTTTTCCTTCTGGCATTCACACACTCCAGCTGACAAAATTGCAGGTGTCACTGCTGCAAGGGAGCCACCAGCTCTTGCTTGTCTCGGGGACCTGAAGATGCTTGACAAGGTGGTGGGGCTGGGCTTTCCCCGGGCACCGGGAGCAGTCCTCTCTCCAGGGCCCTAACTCCCCTACTGTGTGCAGCTGCAGCCTTGGGCAGAGGTGAGGTGGCAAAGATAGGAGAGGTCCCCTCATGTTCCCACACTGTATTATGGGACCCATCAGACTCCAGAGGGAGACCGTGACTTGCGGAACACCAGCTGAGCAGTAGGAGCCAAGAAGTTTTTATGAAGTCACCCATGGTGGGTGGCCCCGGCGATGCCATTACTGCCTGGAAAGATGTCCTTTCCTGAGGTACTTTAAAGGAGAGGTTCTTGTGGCATTTGCCAAAGACTGGAGAGTTTGGGTCAGCAGGTGGCACGGCGTGAAGATTGGAGAGAACAAAGCCTGCTCTCTCATCTCCTAAGGAGCCACAGTAAGAAAGGTGTTGTGGCATGGGTGAAAAGCACCACATGAGGAGGCAGAGAGCAAACGGACGTAGAAAGGTGGCAAACAAACACCACAGAGCATCAGGCAGTTTGAAGGTATGGGGCTGAGTTCACGGCCTGTGAGGGGAAATGGGAAAACCAGGAGCATGCTGTGGCCATCTGAGTTTCTTAGAAGGGGACCAGAGACCTGCAGCAGGGTGTTAGGTGCAGGTGCCAGGGAAAGGGTGTGGGACAGACATTGTGGAAAAAACAATTTAGGCAACTGTCGCCTCAGCATACTTGCAGGCTCTGCAACGTTTTCCTTTGACATTGACCGTTGCCATCAAAATCCTGGACTCTTTTTCTCCAGGGGATGGATTTCAGGTGTATGGAGCAGGGGATTTAAGGGCTGACAGCTTGACTGAGGGTCCAGTGGCAGAGTGGCTTTCTGGCCAGGGAAAGGGAACCAGACACGGGGGAGTGGGGGCTTTGTGCTGCAAACCCCCTCACTGCGCAGGGATGGGCTGCAGGCAGGTTTCCTGTGCAGTGAAAGCAGAGGGGAGGGTAAGAGCAAGAGTCACAAGACTCTTTCCATGAAGACATGGAAATCTTACCTTCTCCTGGACTTGGCCTGTGCGGTGCCTCATCCAGGGAATGGCTGGGAAAAATGGGAAACACTCAAATCTCCAGGGGTATGTGCTGAAACCAGCAATTAGGGGAAAAGGGAAGAGTTTTTCTGGGATGTGCAGGAATCATGAAAGGCCTGAGGTGCTTGAAAGGGAAACGTCTTATTCAGTGACCAGATCCGACTGTAATCGCATAACTGACAGCAAGTAAGAGTGGGTGCCTGTGAAGCTGACCCCCTTGGAAACCCCTGTAGATGCCCAGGACTGATGTGCAGTGGAGTGAGAAAGGTCCAGGGGCTCCTGCCTTGCCTCAGGACACGACTTAAGGGCTAAAATGTTGAAAACCAATTAGGTAGTGGGGGCTCTTGGAGGAGGGCGAGCAAAGGCTGTCCAGAGGGAGCAGAAAGCCAGCTGGGAGGGAGTTAGAGACCCGGTCTTGATGGGAGCCAAGAGGGGATGAAGACTCTGAGAACAAGTGAATAAAGCCCCTGGGGCAAGAAAGGAGGGTTGGACTCTCTGTCTGCTCTGTGTGTACATGTAAGGGAGGCAAGCCAGCAGCACGTTGGAGCTATGTTAAAGGGTGACTATTTCTACATGGTGAAAACTGCTTTTGATCTCTCCTGCTAAGCACGCAATGGTTGCAGGGTGATTGTGCACGTGTGTATGTTTGTATGAACGCTCCCTGTCCGGTTGCCTCTTAAACACAAGCATTACTTTACTTGGTAAACATAAAAAAGGGATTCTCCCGGCCTAGGCATGCTATTCTGACCCCCTCAAAAAAACCCCAAACAAACAAAAAACAAACAAACAAACAAACAAACAAACAAACAACCCCCCCCCCAAAAAACCTAACCGGCATTTGAAGCAGGATGAAGCTGGGAAGGCACCAGCATGCACACGCGTTGGTTCCCCACCAGAGAGCAGCGCTGCCCCAGCAGTGAGCGGTGCCGTTGCCTTTCTGGCTGCTGGACGTGGCTCTCGCAGCCCTGCAGCGCTGCTTCCATCAAGGGGCAGCGGGGCTGCCATGGAGGAAAATGACCGCATGGAGCATCGATTTTCTCAGTGCAGCCGAGGAACGACACAGTTCCAAAAATTGACAATATTGCGAGTACTTTGTGGAAAAAAAAAAAAATAATCTATAGCTAGAACAAAAAGCTTTTAGTTTGTGTGGCAAGGGAGGTGAAATGTAAAGCAAACTTGCTCATGAAGGTCAGAGCTTCTTTTATTCTGGGGTCACCCATAGCATGAGAAAAATTAGAGTTCATTATATCACATGCTTTCTATCCGAAGATTTAAAACTTTTAGTCCTGCGAGCAGTGTGATGTCCTAATTTCAATGCCTGATGCGAGGCACTTGGGCCTGACCGTCAGAGGGCAGGTCACCTGCAAATGTAATTGAGCCCAGCTGGGGTCTGGGCCACTCATACTAGCATCATCTGCTGTCTCCAATTAAGGCTCCTAATGGAGGTAACGCGACAAAAGGGAGCCCTGTTTAAAAGGCTGGCCAGCAAAAGTCTTTGAGCCCCTGTGGTCAGGCAGGGGTGAGTCTGAACTGGACCAGATTTAAGCCAGCTGCTGATCCCACATGCTGTGAACTGGCAAAGTTACTTTTCCCAAGGGGCCAGTGAAGTACATTCAGTGTACAGTCAGTGTTTCCTTTACAGCCCATGTTTCCCTCTCCTCCAGGGCCTGAAATGTCAGGCAGAGATGATTTTTTGCTGCAGAGAGCCAAGCAAGAGCTGTCTCCTAGGGCAGGACCGGCCCCTTTGAAGCAGCCCTGCCACCATCAGCGGGTGGTCAGCCTGAAGGGCTGTATGGCTGCTTTTCTGCTGCATGGCCCACTGGTGAGCCATGCACTAGAGCCCCGTTACCCACTGTGGTCAGAAACAACAACAGAAGAGACCTGAGGGGGGAGGGACCCTGAGAGCACTAATGGGTCTTCATGGCCCTGACTGGCTTCACTGGGCCCCCCACCCACACCATGAGCTTGGGAGCCTATTTCAGGCCAGCCCAGGGCCCCAGCCTGTTTCTGCACCGGGTTCTTGACAGGCCTGTCTCCAGCCCTGTCTCTTGGCTGGACCCCTTGGTGCTACGTTGCAGCCCTGCTCTGGCCCTGCCTGCTCCTGGCTGGGCCCCCCTGGTCCTGGCTTGCCCCTTGCAGTGTCATCAGCGGACCTTCCTACCAGCCTTGCGTCCCATGTTCAGCCCTTTGGGGCAGCACCCCTCAGCGAGGGGCCAGCTGCACAGGGCCACCCTTGGTGCCCAGCTTGTCCCCACTCCCGTGGCAGCCCCGCGTGACTCCCTGGCAGGGTGCTGTTTCTGGCCAGCCTGTGTCCCACTGATGCCTGCATGGTATGTCTCCCCGTGGTCTTGTTGGGGCTTCTCTGCTGACATTCCCCTGTTTTTTTCAGCTCTGAAATCTCTGCACTCCTTTTACCTGCTGAAATAGGAACCTTCTGCCAGTGGGGAAGGGACAAAAATAATGTTGTTGTCCTCCTCTTGTGCATGGACTTGAGCGCTATTTAGGAATTGGTCCTACTCCAAGGTGGCACTTCCATTTTTGGGCTCCGCGGCCCTTGGTAAACCCAGCGATGGGTCAGGCTGTAGTGTTTTGGATGGGAGCTAGTACTTCCGTTGCTCTGTGTTACCTCGTAGTGGCAATTCCTTGGGAAATGTCCTGTCACGCCAGAACCAGTGGGTCCATTAATCAGGCCAGCAGCAAGGCAGCAGAGCACCAAGAACAACAGCTGTGTTGCAGTGCTTTTGCAGCAGACCCATTTTTGCCTGCTGGAAGATAGAGCGGTTACAAATCACTGTAAACTGTCGTGTGCTTGGTGCTGTAGACACCTCCTCGCTATCAGCTAGCATGTGTTGCCAGTTCATTTCTCATGGGCAGTTCCTTAAGGCTCCTTCTTCATTTGGGCTAGATTTGAAATGGCATCTTGAAGCTAGAAAACGACAGCCTTGGCTCTCTGACCCACTCAGCTCTCCTTGGTAGCCCAAGGAGCGTTCCTCCTTCTGACGCTTCCTATCACCTCTGACATCTGGTTACTTCAGTCAGTTTTCTGTATCTATTTAGCGGTATTAGGAAAAAGAAATACGCCACCGGGAGATTTCCACACTCTGAAACAGAAAAAGGATGAACATAACTATTGGAGGTGACACTTTCATAGTAATAAAACAAAAGCATTTTGGAAAATGATTCTTTCTGCATCAGCACAGAGTAAGTGCAAAGTGTATAATCTCTGTTGGTCTGTTTTAAAGCTATTGAGGGGAATGGATGACCAGGCTTACAGAACTTTGACGTGTGTGTTTCAGGGCAGGGAAAGCTGCGTCACTGCGTAGCCTTGCCGAGCACTTCAGGTATGTTTCAGGGTCCTGCGCTGCCAGTCACAGGCTTTACTCCAGCTGCTCTTAAGAGTGATTTATGCGTACCGAGTGCTACGCATCCCAGGGCACTTTAAAGAATTGCCGTTACTCGCTCACATCGCTCCATCAGTCGTCACGCTGTGCAGGGCTTGCCTTAAAGCGCGTGTTCAATGCATCAAGAAACCCAGAAGTGCAACACAAACAACGCTGCTAGAGGAAAATGCCATGGACTCAGTCCTCCTGCTGGGCTGAGACAAAGAGAGAATAACAGACGTTAGCTGTGCTGCCGTGTAACAGTGATGCGTTGGAGGATGTTTCAACGTCTTTGGAAGCATTCAAAAAACAGGTGGACGTGGCACTCTGGGACATGGTTTAGTCTAGTCTACCCTTGATTGGTTTAGTGTGGACTTGGTAGTGTGGGTTAATGGTTGGACTGGATGATCTTAAAGGTCTTTTCCAACCTAAATGATTCTATGAGTCTATGATTACGTGTACCTATGCAGGATGGATAACATTAGGCAACGTTACCCAGCAGATGAATAAACAAGCCCTTTTTCTGAAGAAGAGCGGGTGGAATGTAGTAACCCGTAATAAAGGCCAAGACTGGGAGAAAAATACAATGTTCCCATTTCTTAAAATGTGGACACTGTAAGACTTGTTTCACACGCGTACAGTCCCGTTGTGATGGCTGGGATGACGCCCGAGTTACTTGAGTGCAGTGAGAGGTGGCCTGGGCCTGCATTTGCTGTGCACGCAAGCAGTCGGTTTCTCTGGGGAGCAGAGTAGTTCAGGGGAAGCCCAGTCTCCTCTGAGTTCATGCTTCCACGGTTTTTTGCTTTCTAACAAGACACTAAGCCTGCTGGGAGTTTTTGTCTTGCCTGGAACGTTAGTAATGGCTGTCTCCCATGTAGATGCCTGCTGTCTAATGAAGGAAGGGCTTCTACTCCAGCCTCAGAGGGACAATGGGGAAGAAGGATTAAGGTGGTCTTTCTCCTCTGCTAACCGCTGATATGATCACCAAAGACTTGGTTCTTAGACTTAAAAGGCTATTTTTTTTCCCAGTAAAGAAATGTGGAAATTAAATGCACTTGTTCTACAACAGTCTTGAGGGAAAGAGGAAAGGCTCTGTGCCTAGTGACTGAGCCTGTATCATGTCAGCTACTCCACTCTTTAAAATCTCATTGAGATAATAGCTCTAGTGTCACGACAGTGATAATTCCTCTGCTGACAGGCTGTACACTGGAGCAGTAGCTCAGTTTTAACTACTGGAAGTAGGAATTCCTGCTGAGCTCCACTGGTCGTAGCCCGGGCTAGGTCCCTACATCTTCCTGCCATTTGGCCAACGTGCTGTCCTCCTTCTGCCAATGCTGTGACTGTAGGAATGGAGCACTTTTGCTCCTGAAATAGCTGAGACCTGTTGCAAAGCCCATTAAAATCAATGCAGCTTTTTTTTATGGCTTTCACTAGGTTTGGCTCAAGCCCTCAGCAACAGTGCTCTTGCTCAACGTGAAACTTGGAAGCAACCTTGGGTAAACAAGCCAGGCTAGTATTCTACCGGCTAATCATAACTGCTTGAAGAACAAGATAAGGTGTGAGGTGGCAAGTGAGTAAAAAAAGCAACAAACACTATTTTAAAAAGCTTCATCCAAAATTATCCAAGCTACCTCAGGCTTAGTTTGACCTTGGCAAAATAGATACCTAATCTTCTACACGTATGTGGGCTTTACACTAAAATTCAGGCACGAGTGCCAAATTTCAGCTCTGAGAGAGGCTTTCAGCTTGTGGCAAAACCCAGCTCAGCTTGATGCATAGGCAAGGCAGCTGCCAAGAGCAGAAGTTGCCCTATGGCCTCATTTGCTGATTCCAGACTCCTGGAGAGCTGAGCCTGGTGCTAAGGCAGAGATGGAAATGACCGCAGAGCAGCGCTGGTTGGCTGGGAGACGGGTGGTCCGGCACAGCAGCAGATCTTGCCCTCACTCCTTCCAGTCCCTCTGACTTTCCGTCATGCTGTTGCTTTGCCCCTTGCTGTGTTCCTTGCTGCATTTAAATCAAGCCTATTAAATTCAGGCTTAATTAACAGGCCCAGCCTTTTTCTGAATCATTGTGCTCTTATTTGTGGTGTTTTTTGTGGGGGGGCGTGGGGAGAATAATTCTCCTGTGTTTGTGGAGGTGCGATCATGCTTATTGCATTTGCTGCCTATTTTCCAAGTTGGACTGGTCTTCACCATGAGTTTTGCAAATTAAGCTACCGCAGCATTTTACAATCTGCAGACCAGATTCAGCCCTCATGAAATGAACTGCTACATTGCAGAAAGCGGCAAAGTTGCGCTAAGTCTGACATTGCTTCTCTGTCTGTAGAGCCAATTGTTTTTGAGGCTGCTGTGCTACTGAGCCAGAGGAACATAGAAGAAACCTTCCTTCTCCTCTGTATGTGGGAGGGCGTTGCCGCTGTGATCCCTTAGTAGGCAGAGCTCTTGGTATTTAACCTTTGAAGGGTAAAACGTTCTGAAAGGTAATAAGGAAAAATCAGGGTCACGGTTCCTCCCCTTGTTCCTGCAGGTATCTGCAAGGAATGGAACACAGGGAAGCAGTTTTAAAAGAGGTGGAAGAAAGAGAGAGATGTAGATGCTAACAAAGTGTGGAACACCGGCACCAATGTGGTCTAAGTGGCTGTAGCTTTAGGGGGAAGTGTCTTTATCAAAAATCACTTCTTCCCTCCTCCTGGACTGTTGTTCAGACACTGCTGGCTTTGGTATGCAGCCTGTGTGCGAAAGAGCACTTGCTCGTGACAACCATTGCAGTTAATGGGCCCAAGCTGTTCCATGCAAGAAAGGGCTGGAGAATTGTTCTCAGTGGACATGAAATACTGAGCAAACTCCAAAAGGCTGAAACTGTAGCACAAATTTGTTCTTCAGGAGCCTGATCCACAGGCTGTGGAAGGCAATTGTAGTGGTTTCACTGACTTCAATGACCTTTGGGTTACGCTCCACATTCTCTGCTAAAGCTGGTATGTGTTTTATTTTATTTACTCGTGGTTTTGTACCATTGTTTCTATCCAAAAGCACCTGTTAGATTTCTGAAAAAGACAACTTGGGCAATTAGAATGAGCGAACCTTTGCTGTGAATAAATTGCCACGAGAAACGTGCTAATGGCACCCAGGGACTGTGTATTAATAGGGACTAATTGATGGGCCTAATTTGATGCCACAAAGGGAACATCACAGCTCCTTGTGCTCTGACACAAGTTAAATGTTAACGAGTCTCCAGAGGTGTTTGAACTTGGGTTCCAATTAACGTAACCACATGGATGGTTTAGCCGTAAGCATAAACCTAAGCAGTATTCAAGGCTTGTGAATCTTGCTACCTTTAGTTGTCTATTGTGAGCAGACATTGGTGCTCTGAAGCATCACTCCTAATATTTTACTGTTTGAGACCTGTGCAGTACAGGAGGAAGAGTCCCATCATCCTTCTGAAAACACCTTGCTTGTTATGAACGACGTGCATGGTGACAGAGACGTCCTGAGACTTTGTATGCTA
The DNA here is from genome assembly GCF_030463565.1 of Pelecanus crispus. Lineage (NCBI taxonomy): Eukaryota > Metazoa > Chordata > Aves > Pelecaniformes > Pelecanidae > Pelecanus > Pelecanus crispus. The sequence goes on along the minus strand of NC_134643.1, from coordinate 62,636,799 downwards.
CATCCCAGGAGCAGAACTGTTTCACCAGAGCTAGGGAGTGCAACGCCGAGTCCTCTGGGCCAGGTCTGCACCAGTTAATCCCAGATCGGCTGTGCTGAGCAGCACGGCACAGAGGTTTCCATTCCACGCATACAGCGCTGTAGGCCCGGGTTGGCATGCCTGGACAGCACTGTGTTGCGCGGTCTAGGTTTACCCAGTCTATGCCAGCAAAGGCATCTACCTCCACCCTGTGGGTCCCTGCAGGTGGTAGGTATGTCCTCAAGTGCAACTCCGTGTTAAACTCTGTTCAGGTGCAGGCCTCGCTCAGAAGTGCTCACAGTCAGTGCTGCTGTTAGCTTGAATCGAGATGTAGCAGAACGTTGTTGCTGTCTCAGATCAGGTCTTTGCACGACACTCTTGCTCCTAGCTAGTCCAGAAGGAACTCCGGATACTTTGCAAGAAATGCTTATGTCAGTTGGCCCTTCTTTGATCCTGTTGGTGTGGGACCAATTCCAAACAGTCTGTGAGTGGCTCCCTGAAGGTCTCTGCCAATATTGAAGGACTGCGTCAACAAAGTCATCTCTGTGCAGCGTTAGATGAGAGCATCTAAAACGTCGGTTCTCCACCCCTAGTACAAAGCTGGTGTAGTAACAGGTCTTTGCTGATGTGCAGATTTCCTTTGAGAAGGTGTTCTTTGACGGTCATACGGAATTACCCAGGACACCTCTGTTCCTTTCTGCATTAAGATCTGGATCCAAAGGGACCACTCTGCATCACAGGCCCGTTGTTGTTGCCCTTGCACCTGTGGTTGTGAGACTGTTTAAATATGTAAGCTATGAGATCTACCAGAAAGGCTTTGCGGCCATGGGGAAGGAGAAGAGCAGCAAGTGATCTGCTCTGTGAGAGCTCTTCAAGGCCATTTGTCCTCTCTGGGCCTGCTCATGGCTACAGTTCCGTGTTCTCCTGTGCAGCCTGGTAACCTGTGTTACCTGTCCTCTGAGGTCAAAGCTAGATTTCAGGCATGTCCAAGTTGAGGCTGGATCAGCAGTGTAACAAGAACATTGCATTATACAGCATTTCTACCAACAGGCTTGACTTGCTTGTCCCTGTAGTCTGATGTTTCAAGGATTTGGAAGGAAGGGGGAGGAAGAGAGGGCTAGAATAAAACCAAACCTGAACACCTCCCCAAAACTCTTGTCCCCATAACTCACTAGCTGGCTCTTTCATCCTTACAGATTCTCCTCCTTACCTCGATACTGGCTCATTTGCTAGTACTTGCGGGTACCTTTGCTAATGCTCCGTGGTTCCTGGAGAGGCACACCTGGGCGCACTGAGGCTCTGTTTTTCTCTTCTGTTGTTCAGTGATCACAGGTTTGGGATTTGGATAGACCCCTGAGTTGGGGCCCAGACAAGGCAGACGTGTATTTTTATACATCCTCAAGATGTGGCTCATCTAATCAGCCACCATCTTCCCGTTTGAATATTTCCCCGTCTGAATATTAGAGGCACCACAGCCACAATAGAGGGATACCTTGTCTTTCAACTTCTCTTCATGCTTTCCAGGCAAGAATGTAAGGGTTTCCAAGCAGAAGCTTTTCAGCTGTACCTGGACTGTAGCTGTACGATTTCTTTCTTTCTTTATCCCATGTTTGGATTCATTACCTCTTTCTCGAAGCTGTTGTATTCATCTGATTTTGAGCCTCCTGTGGTGTCTTCAGGCTCCCAGGACATAAGGTACTCTTAGAGCATATATGTATGTCCCTTTGCTGGCAAGGGTTGAGAGGTAAAAGAGCTCACAAATCCTGTGACCCACTGGTTGCTGCATGGGTTTTATTTCAAAGCCTTTAATTCCCATCCACATCTTCCCTTTGTTGTTTGTTCTGAAATGGATCCTCTCAAGCTGTCAGACTGGAAGGCTGCCCAAAAGGCTGTGACATACATGGAACTGATCTTTTAACAGTTGGTCCACGTAGCTGTGGTGTTGCATCCATGGTGACTTTGGCTTTCCTGAAGCTGGGCATTGGGCAAGCAGATACGTGTCAGTACATTCAACTCATTCAGATCTCTGGACGGGCCTTTGGAAGGAAACTGCAAGCAGGAGTTACTGTGATGCTGGTCATCAGCAACCACAAATGTTATGAAAGCAAAGCTGACAAATTGGGAGAGAATGCAGAGGGTAGCAGTACAAATAATAAAAGCTTTCATAATGAAAACCAGTAGATTTGAGGTGAAAAGAGCTGTGAGTTTTCCCCTATTGATAAGAAGCCAGAAGCAAGACATACGTGTCTGTAAATAGATAGATAGATGGATAGATATAGGTATAAAGGAAAGTTATGAAAATGATAAAGATTGGTTCAATATAAGGCTAATTTTACAACCCTTCAATTGACTGTGTACCTTGGGCTTGTTAAGAGAAAAACACATTGCCTGTGTGTTTAGGCATGAAGTGAGCAAGCTAATCCCTCTGGGCTCTTAAAATGTTAGGGGCAAAGGGGTCCCTAGAGAGGGAGAGCTGGCATTCCTCAATGATTCCTGTGCTGGATCAGTCTCTCAGGGCAACCTGTCTTACTTAAGGGGCAGAGGGCAACCAGTTTGCTAAGCACAGAGCTGAGTGTTGCAAGTTTGGTGGTGCACACTCTGCTTTCCTCTCTTCTCAGGTGCCTTGGTACGCAGTCAGCTCCTGCATGCTTCACTGCATGAGCTCAGAGCTTCACCAGGTTTGGAAAACAATGGAGATGGAGCAGCTTGGCTGGCCAGCGTTGAAGGTTGCTCTCCATGGGGGCTTTGAAGTCTTTCAGAGGACTCAGCTTCAAAAAGGGTAGGCTAGATTGGCTTTTGGAATCATACATGTCCTAAAAAGTGTGACTCATTTGCTCCTGATGCCTCTACACGCCCGCCTGCCTTCTATTTTGCTTGCTGTAGGCACTGTGAGTTTAGCCATGCTTCTAAAGTGGTGTTTTCTTACTCCATTGGATTCATCCTCTAGGACTGAGCAACCTGGAAGTCAGCTAGACCTGTCTGAACTGCCCGCTGCCCTTTCAAAGGCATCACTAACAGAGGAAGTGTTTGTTATTCACATGCTTTGAATATACATCTGCAGCATTAAAAATAAAGCTAACTAGCTTGCAGATTTTTGAAAATGCAGTCCTGCAGGAGCTTGAACTTATGAATTGCCTGCATTTATGTTTACATTTCAGTCAGTTGTGGTGCAAGCAGTGCCTTGGCTGGAGCAAGAGAAAGGAGGCTTGTATGCGTGTCTTTGTGCATGCACATTTCTGTGATTGCACGACTTAAAAAAACTCCAAACCAACACTGGGCATGGGGACAGTCTGCTGAGAAAGGTGGTGAAGTCACCATCGTTGGAGATGCTCATGTGTAAGGTTTGGTCTGGGTTTAATATGGGTAAACACGCTTGTCCTGCAAGGGTGTGGAATAAAGAACTGCAGAGAGGTTTCCTTCCAGCTCTCACGCTTCTGTGGAAGGCTTTCTGGAAAGTAGATTAAATGGCAAGCAACCCCATGTGCTTAGGGTGTCGCTGAAAATAGCGGATGGTATTTGGTTTCACTGAAAAGCTATGTGGAAAGCTGTGTGTGCTGGAACTGCAGGGTTATGGATGACAGGAATCGCTCAACCCCATGAGTCTTCAAACATCTCTATGTTGAAAATAAAGTTCCTTATACCCATAGTCTATATGACACCTGCTGGTTAGCTGTCTCTGCCATCAGAAGAGCGGGCTGTCTGTCCATGAAGATTTTCCAGCAAAGGAAGGAGAAGGCCTGGGCTCTCTGACTCACATCAGTCTCCTCAGATGACAAATAAAGTGCAGAGCAAATCCTGTGGAACTGGTGAAACCTAGACTGATGTGGTGTGCAGGAAAAGGAATTCAACATCTAGCTAGCTGCTCTGAATACTTATCCATAGAAATAAAATGAGTTCTTCAAATCATCATTCTTATTATGTGAATTATTCAAATGGAATTATTAATACATTTTAAAAGAAGAGTAAGATGTGCTGTGACTTCTTTGGGGAATGCCCCCGACTGGTTTGAAAAGGTATCCACTGCGGAAAGGAGAAAGGAAATCCCCTTCTGTCTCGTGTGCCCTGCTTGGCACAGCCGTACAGTGTATATAGTATCACTGATATAAAAAGACTTGCGGCAAGGAGTTAATTTCTTCGAGGGGGCCAGATAGAGCAAGAACAGGTAGGCTCTTGAAGGATGTCGTTCTTTTTATGGCAGAACTCTAAACAGCCTTGGCAGTGCGGCCTTAGCGGGTGAAATAGAGGGCAAACTGTGTCCTAGCAAATGAGCCTGAGTTGATATGAGGGGACAGAGACCAGTTCAGGTAAGCCTTGTAGAGGCTTCAGTTACCAGTGTCACTTTTTCTTCTGGGTGAGGCTGACTTTTGTGTGGTGATGCCCTCCCGCTTCAAATCTTAAATGTGTTGAATATGCAAAACATTGCAAAACGTGTAGCCAAATGCCACGTATTTGCAACTTCCCTGCAGAAAGCGCAGCTGCTCCTTATGTGGAAAAGTGATATATACTGTCAGCTATGCTAAATCTGATGTAACAAGGGGAAATTCTTCTCAGACTGCCAGGAGCACATAAATGGCCTGATCTGAGGAACGGAAGGAAATACACCAAAATCTGGGAATACCTCTGCTGATAGCCAAAAAATATTCTTCTCCAGAACATCCCTCCCCTTCATGCATGGTTTCCCCTTTCATCACGGGTGCGATTCAAAACTGCACTTAACAGATGGAAAGATTGTTACTGGTGTCAGTAGATCTCGCTCTGTATCCATCGGATCTGTACCAGCTGCTTCCCAGATAATTTCTCTAGAATTGCCCGAGAAGCATGGTTTTATGAAACTATAGCATCCCTTTTCTCATGGCATCTGGGGCCTCATATGACTCTTCCTCTTAACTTCCAAGCCTTTTTGCATCGACCTTTTTGCAGTTTCTTTGCCCACCTTCCTTGATACATCGTTAGAGGTCTGAGGTGCAGACAAAAGGTGTGTATTAGGGCAGAAAGATCTTGATCCTATGGACAGAGGTACTCTTGAGGTAGATCCCGCAAGCCTGTTTCAGACCTGTAGGCACATCAACAGTTTGAGGACACAGAGGTAGTGGGTGTGTTGATCAGGTGCTGAGCACTCAAACTTCTGAGTTTTAGTGGTATTGGCTGTGACGCTTGAATGGCAGTCAAGAATAGAGGAACCTGGCAATGTAATTTTTAAAAGGCACTGGGGAATATCAGTAACTGGATCGCTGTCAATTGCTTTTGGACACTCTGCGAAACCTATAAAAAGATGGAATTTTGGCTTTGATCTCAAAGGATTAAATGTGTTTAGAAAAGTTGCTTTAGTTAGAGACTGAAATCCTATAAAAGAAAAGAAATGGCTGGTTAATTGATGAAATTGCAGTGGTGCCAACTTGGAGGATTAATGAAATACTCTCCTGTTTTGGTAGATCGAAGTAGACGGAGAGCTGTTGGTTCTTCTTTTAGCCTGGGGATAGATGTTTGAATTGCTTTGTGTTGTTGGAATGTGCCGTGCATCCTTAGGGATAAAATGGAAGTGAATAGAGAAAAGGCAACTTCCCTGGATAAATGATATAGTATGGCATGTTGTATGGTGTACATTATCAGAGGTTTCTATGTAATGTACGAACTCGGGCTATTAAAAAGTGATGTAGCAGTGGTGTGCTTGCTCATCTCACGTTGATGGCATGTTTATCTTTAATGTGTTTCAATGATTCTGTAATTTTAATGCTAATAGACCATTCCTGTGGTTTGCTTTATTATATGGAACCTGAACAGCATTTTCTAAGTCATTTTGGCATCTGTTCCAGTTGGATGAGAGAAGCTATTCCAGTTGGACGAGAGAATCGATGGCGGGCTGAAAACCAAAACGTATCAGAGAAAATGCCAGCCAGAGAACACAATGAGGGTAATGTTAAAGCCAATATACTGTAGCTGCAGGGTTAATACTATCACTAGGGGTAATGAATCCTCAGTGCTGTTCATTTTGAACGCCTGTCTTCTCTGTGCAACAAGGTGCTTGGATCAAAGACATAAAGTGTAGGCATAAAATAGAAGGAGCTTGAAAAAAAAAAGAATATCCCGAACCGACCCATTCATGCCTATGGAGAGGAACGAGATAATATATATAGTTGGTGGAACTATTTGCATACTTGTATGAAGGGCTTTATTTAGCATTACCAGGAGAGGCTTGTTTGATGCTAACCTTAAGAGCTGGCAAGGGATGGAGCACTTTGGCTCTAGTTCAGGAAAGCATAACGTTCAGCATTCAAGAGGATTTACTTGTATCCTTAAAGTCGAGCACATGTTTAAGTGTCCTGTTGGCCTGCATCCCACTTGTTTAGCACCTCGCAGACCCAACTCTAAAACGGTGGAGTGGGCAGAGAAGTATTAGCTGATGTTATTGCAACCAATGCCTGGAAATAAATGTGGTGCATTGGCCTGAAGCCCCCTCCCCTTCTCCTTCTTTTTCAAGGACTAATCGGGAAACTTCCCAAACTGATTTGGGATTTCAGTCCGTGTAGGACTGAACCCTGTGTCTTGTAGGCTCATGGCAAAGCGCTTGTTGGCTTCCTTGGGGCAGGGTTTGGTGGTCGGTCTTTAGAGCCTATCCGGAACAGAATATCTATCCTGTGAAAAGGGAAATGCTTTGGTGGCTGTGACTCTCTGTCGGCCGCTCAGCAAATGCACCTTCGTTCTAGTGGTAGATCGTCAACTGCTTTGTGGGCTCTGGGATGGTGTGCTCTTACACAGCTGGCTCTTGCGGGCTGCGGTGAGGAGCTGGGCATGGGGCACTGCCCACGCTTCTGCAACCAGGCGCCGCAGCCATGGGCCGTCTTCCTCATCTCTCCCTGCCTTCCCCACACAGTGCCACGCCGCCCGTGCACAGGCAGATGTGACAGGGCTTGGACTTGGGTTTTCTGTGGCAGATCTTTTACTAGTAAACTAAAAAACATTAAGAACTTTCCCAGTGACAGGCAGTTATGTGCTGGGTCCTGTGATCTTGTGAATCTGAAGCCAAAAAATCACCATTCCTCTTATGGTTAAACACGCATGAGCTTGTTTAGTGGGATTTTTGCTCTTGTTCTTTCAGTCTAGCGGGGGTTTGCTTTCTTTGGTATAACACAACTGCTGTCTTCTCTGCGGTATGTTATGCCTGGCAAGAGTGCGAGCGATGGAACTGAGGCTTGGAGCACCTTCTATCTTCACAGTGGGGAGGCTGAATTACTGCTAAAAGGAAAGCCTTTATTCACTTACTAATGTATTTTTGTCAGCTACAGCCAACCACAACTTGTTTTCTTAGACACGTACATGTGGAACTACTCTGTGTTCTGAATACGCTTTCACATAACGTGTATGTAGCCCTGCACAAGTGCTAACCACCCAACTAGGAACCGGCTCCTACTTGCAGAAGGTCTCTTTAGAAGGCCACTTGCTGGTGTAGGTTTTAAGGTAATTTTCCCATTTGCCAAGGGTGTTAAATAGAAAACTAGTGTGTTCCAGCACTGAAAAGCCCAAGCTTTGATTTTTATGGTCCGTTGGGCAGAGTATGGGTTTGAGAGAGGAAATTGGTTTCAGCCAGTTTCTCCTTTGACTTCAGACAGCTCCCTTGCTTCTCAGTCTCTGTGTGTTTAAATTGCAGATAATTAGTCGGTGAAGTTTTTGATACCACAGCATTTTAGAATGGTTCTTAACTTCAAGTTGGTCTACATAGGAAAGAAAATCGTACTCTTGCTAAGGAAGTCCTAAGTAAACTGTCTTTCATCATGTTGTATAATTATTAAGCATGCTGACTAAAAGTCCAGTGACATGCCCAGAAGACTTCATCTAAACACCAGTGCAGTCTTAAGGTAGCTCAAGGGTGGCCAAACTGCTCAAGATGTGAGCAGTAAAGTGATCACAGATGGATGTGTCGTGGGATTGTTGTTCCTCTCCACCACAGAAGGCATCCCATTACCTCAGCCTTCTGTTCTTTACTTGGCCACCTGTTATTTCATGCAATTGTAATTACTACTGACATTCATTTGCAAGTCTGTTAGGTGCTACAACTTTTTAAATTCATGTTACAAGATATTTCTCGTTCTAATATGCCCTTTTACGTGTTCCTTTGCTCAACTCAAGTTTGAGAAGGAAAGCACAGCTTTTACCTGCGATTAGTAAGGACTAGTAAGAAAAGGAATGGGTTAAAAAAAAATGCTATACTTACAGGTTAGAGTTCCTGTGAGATCAGCTGGAGCACTGTGTATCAGAATACCAACAAGTTCAGGGCTGGGAAATGTTTCAACTTTAGCTCTGTCTCGTCACTTCTGTGATTGTGGGCATGTGGTGACATTTCTTTAGAGGCTTAGCTATAAGTCCTGCAGTGAAGCATCAGGTGTGCCGCTATAGCTTCTGTGACTATTTTCCTCACATGACCCTTACAAACTTTTACGCAGTTCAGGAGTAATTCATTGTTGTTATTGACAGAGGGCCACCAGAGTGTTCAATTTCTGCTATGCCTATTGATCAGAATGAAGTAAGACAAGAGATGTTTGGAACATCCTGTTGAGGGTGGCCTCTCTCCTTGATGGGACATATGGAGTCTTTCCTGGTGGGGACTTATGCAGCCTTCCAGGCTGTAAAAGCTCAAAATGCTCAGTGATTCATTTTCCCACTATGCGGAATGGAGACTTACAAAGTATCCCAGCCAGAGAAGGAGGCTTGAGTGGAGTTCTGAGGTGAACATTATTTCATTTTCTGAACCAAAAAACAGATTAAAAAAATCTTACTGTGGATGAAGAAAACCTTTTTTTTCCCCTTCATTTTTGGTTCTTTTACATTTGTTTGCCAAATTCCAGTTAATTTAGCAATGAAACATTGTTTTAAAGAAGAACCACATTGTGGTTTCTAAAAAAAGTAGAATGTTTTCCCACTCCTTTTCTCCAGTCAAAACAAGCTAATGAAGTTGCCATGGACTTAGACATCTACTTGACTGAGTCAAATCAGCATTTTTGATTGTGTTCAGGTTTTTTACTGTGTTTGTTCTGCTGTGTATTTTAAAGATTTAATTACTGAACATTCTTGTAAAGATAAAGAAAATCTGGTGAAGCTAATAGGGTCCCAGTCATGCCTTTTAAAATCTGTGCCAATAGTATGGTGTTCATAGTTTTTCGATGCAAGAGTAAGTCCCAGGTCTGCTACAATGTCTGTACAGTGTATGAAATGCAGAAAAGAGTTGTCAGTCAGACGTGTGAGGAGAGGCTGCATCCTTGGAGTTTTTGTCATTTCCTCTGTCTCCTGAAGCAGCAGACATGGCCATGCCCCCTTGCCCTCCCTCAAAACAACCTAAATGGATTTAAACCAGATTTCAGCATGGTCAGCATGGGTTGTTCCTATCAGGTCAAAAAACAGAGACTGGTTATGGCAGGATGCTCTTAACCCGTATGCTTTCAGACTGCAGGACCTTTTCGCCAAGCGGTGGGAGAAAGTGTATGGTAGCAAGAGAGAGCCTATTGGTTAGTCTTCAGCTAGAGGGACACAACAGAAGAGGTAACCATTGAAACAAATGACCAGTGAGCAGCTGGTGGAGCATAAAAATATCCAGACTCAATTATCTGGAAAGAGGAGAGCTGGAAAGTAGACCCAGAATCTGGGTCTACTAATAATGGATCTGTGCACTGATTTGGAGTACCTTCCCATTTGCTGAATTTACTACAGTCAGCACTGATTCAGAGGCACCAGAGAAGGAGATTTCACAAAGTGAAAATCCAGCATAAAAGTAGTAGAGAACAGGAAAGTAGAGAGTGTGGAGGCTTCAAAGTATGTCTTAGAGAATGGAATTGTTCGTCGACATGTGTGAGCTTCAAATTAGGTCACACTCCCAATGCAGATGCTCTGTTTCAAGAAAGAGTGACTCTAAATGCATCCCCATGAACAGACTGTAACCAGAGCTTTTCTTCACGGCTGCGGAAACCTTAATAAATATTAATTTGTGCATTCTTACTTCAGTTCAATTTCCATATATTCATATATCTAAAAATTCAATTTTCACTAAGTTTGCAAGAGGCTGAAAAATTATGTGTCATGGAAAATACAAAACACTCTAAAACCTGCTAGAGACATCCTCACAAAGCTATGCAAAGAAGACCCATTATAAAAAAAAAAATCTTATAATCTGTCTAATTCATGTTAATTGAATTGGTTATTCACAGTACATTTCTCCTGTTCATTTCCTCAGAATTTCTCATGGCTCTTTGGAGGTTGCTTATTAGCCATGCCTAGAGAACTATGGCAGACACGCAAATTCTGTGAGCCAGAAGATAATTTAAAACAAAGGAGTTACAAAAGCAAAATTAAATTACAAACAAATTGCAAGAGCATTTTAACACTTCACAGTTGAATATGGATGTTACAGTCTGTGAAGGGGTAAATAGGAGGAAGATTAATTCAGTCTTTCACAGTCCAAGGAACTCTTGTCCCATTTCTAGCAAATTACTCTGATGATAATACGAAAGGATAGAACCAAAAATACAAATTGGTGCCAATGTCACTATAATACTGCCTCTGGAAGTTCCAAGGAACTCTTACAGAACTGTCAAAATATTTTCACCAAACTTTTTTCCCATTACAGTGCTATTGTGTTTTGCTAGGAGGACTATTTGGCCAGGTAAAGGAAAGAAAACCCAACTTGCTGCTTGGTACCAGGCTCCAGCACTTCCCTGGGAAGTGGTGCCAGTCCCTGTCGCATGTGCTGTTGAGCTCAGGTCTGCATTAGACCCCACGGGGATGGGAGGTTGCACATCCTACATTCTATGCTAGTCCCAGCAGCTATAAAACACCAACAGAAGATACACTTCTTTGTTTTGCAGAAATCCTGTAGGGTTGTTTTCACTTCAAAAGGAAAGAAAATACTTTTCAGAACATAGACATCGCCATGAACAACAGTATCTTCCCTCTGGCTGATGTATTCTGGACTTCTCTTCAACATGGGAAGGCTTTAAAAGTTAGGTAAGTATTAAGGTTAAAAGGGCACTCATTTATTACCCTTCCCCTTTCTCCCCGGCAAAGCCCAGGCTTGTCAACAAATCGTATATAAACTAGCCCCGCTAACTGCATGCAAGTACGTGGATCGGAGCAGAAGTGGGATGGTGCAAAGATCTCCCATTCTTCCTTGTTGTGTTTTTCAGCGTGTTTTCACTGCATATGACGGTGTTTACAGCACAGTGCCAGGGTACTGATCACATAGGCTTCTGCCTGATGGATCTCTGCAGTATATATATCGCCTTCACCCTGTTTGTTCTACTGATGATAGGTCTTGCTGGACGTTGGTTTGATTCCATGACACAACATCAAGCAAGCTTGAGGCCACTGCATCTGGTTGCAAGAGCCCAAGTTGCCTTTAGTCAGCACAGAGAAATTGTGGTCATCTGTGGGTGCCTGATCTTTTTCCCCTTGGGTTCCCCATTTTCAGTACACAGGAATGTAGAAGATAAAACCGGAAAAAGATCTATCATGGTCTTTAACGTCAAAACTCGACCTCATAGGACTCCCTCAATGCACTTAGTCTAAATGCTGCTTGGGTGTATATTTATCCCACAGAGGTGCCATGCAGATTCCAATCCTCCACATCAGTTCAATGAGGATATGCTCCATTTCCACTTTCAGCACTGAGTGGACATGTTTTCACTGTAACTATTGGGCCCCCGCAAGAGGAAATTCACCTGGGCTGTATAGCTCAAAGTTGGACATGGACAATACCAAAGTTCAGGAAGGCACATACAAATGAGGAATTGTGGTTGCCGTTCTAGAAAAGGCTCACCTCCAGTTTGCTATCAGTACAATCGCAAACAACAGATTTTTTTTTCCCCCCAATATTTGAACTTCTAAGAATGTCATTGTGTCTTAATATTCCCTTTTCTTTCTCCTTGAGCTCTGCTGATTTGCCTCCTTAGCTCACTGCAGGCAACAGAAGTCTGGAAGACAGGTTCGAGAAGCAAAAGTAGTTACAGTGCATGTAGGCGTTTCACTATCTCTTTTCAGTGTGTTTTCCAGTGTGAGATAATGTCTGCTTTTCTTGTTGCAAACATGTTGCTATCTCTTAACATACCTACTAAGGCCTTGTACATTCCAGCGATATTTTAAGCCAGAAGGTCTTAAAGTACAGGTCATGACACATTGCCCGAGGGTCATAAACCTATTCCCTTTCACTGTGTCTGGTCTGCCACTGGAACAGACTTGCTTAGTCACCTGCCAATAGTCCTCCCCCAATCGCAGCAGCACTCCATAAATCACTGTACCCATTCCTGCGTGTTTACTTTGAAGCACCGTGGGAATCAGCCCGGAGGATTGTGGGACACATCTAAGAAGGTCAGATAGAAAATCAGCAACTGTGGAGTCACAGGAGGGAGTGAGGTTGAGGACACCTCATCGCAGCAATTAGCGAGATAGATGATACCAAAGAGCTCATGATCCAGTGAAGTTTTTAAGTGTCCGAGGATTGCTAAAGGACCCAGGCGGAGGCAGACGCATCAAAACTCACTGGGAACAAGATTCACTAAAGCATTTTCTGTGTGGATCTGCCCCTTAGTGGCACGAGGGCACAAACCTCATTGCAAGTCCACAAGAGCTGTGATCCCTGGCCATTTCTCAGGTTATGGACAAAGGAGGAGGACAAAGAGATGTAACTGGAAAACTCTGCCTTCTCCTTTGATCCTCAGATTGCCAAGTGACCAAATGATGAAGTCCCTTGAATCTGCCCTAAAGGTGCAGGTAACAAGAAATTCCCCGTACAGCATAGCTGCATGTGTCTAATTCCTCTGGTGTGTTTGGTTGGTGATTCCCTGTATTCAGGTAACTCCCTGAGATGAATTCTGATCTTGGTCCGTTAAATAAAGCTCTTGCATTGTACCACACAGGTATGGGGCATGTAGGTGCCAAGCAGCAATAACTTGGATGTCATGGGAGGGGGAAAGAAACAAACTGGTTCCCACTAAAATGGAATAACATGGATGGAGAAAACAAAGCATGTTATACTGGAAATCAAGTCACACCTGTGTGCCTGACATTTACAATATCTGCAGATCTGCTTTTGTTGGGAGTGTTTTCCTTCGGGCTCTAGGCACTTTAATGCAACTTTCTTAACCTTTTGGTACAGACTGAGAGCAGAAAAAAAAGCGAGTCACAGATGACCCTTCGTAGCATGGTGCGGAAGACAATATGGTTTAGCCCAGAGGGAAATTAGTGCAGTCTTCTGGCTGTGTCACTCGATAGCTCTACAGACTTCTTTCTGAGGACACATTATGCCTGAGATGTATGTATGGGAACAACTCAAAAGTGAAAGCCTTTCAACAAAGCAATGCTCACGGAGGGAGGTGATAGCTTTTCTTATACTCATGAATAATGCCCTTTCCTACAAGCTTTTCCTTATTTATATCCTTGGATCATCTTGGCTGCAACATCGAAATATTTAAATATTTCAAAATGTAGGAACCATCTCTGTACTTTACTTAAAGTAGCACACTGGCAAAATAGTGTCCCAAATGAATACACCTGCTGTGTCTGAGGCAAGATTCCCACATGGATGTCAGGTAACCTGACAGAGGGAAGTGGGTTTAAAGTGCAATACACCTTCTTTATCTGAAATGAGCCTAAAAATTACATCTTGACTTATTCTGGGCACTTTCATGAGCACCTATGGATAGAAAGTTCTCCAGCAGGCATGATTTGTTCCATGCTGCGTTTTCAGGTGACTTTGAATTTGTCTGCCAGGTGTATTGCTGACTTCTCTAACTTATTCATTAATCCTCCCTGGACACATCACTGACCTGGTGTCATATAAAACCATACTCACAGTGATGAGAGTTATGTATTTTTCTTCCATGATTTACCCTTGCCTCGGACCAACGCTTCTTTGAAAAGGCCGCTGCCAGTCCTTGGTTTATAGCCGGTACTTTGAAAACAGATATTGTAGATAACTGCTGCCTGTTTCCTACTCTTCCTACGGTTTGGCTGATTTCAGCTGGCAGGGTGAGAAGGGACTTGGTAGAACATCCCATCTTGTAGTGATATTCACAGTGGTCCAGCTTTTCCTTTCACTGTGGATTTGCGCTGCCATAGGACCACTGCCGTCTGCTACCATGTTCTGGCTAGCTGTGTTGGGAATGAATCTAACAGCAAACCACCAATGTCTTGTAGCTTCCTCCACGTGACGAGGACACCAAACCACACTGTGTCCAGTTGTCTCTCCACAGGAACACGCTTGAGGGCTACAACCTCCTCCACAGGAAGAGCTGAGCTCTCTTGAAGCCCTCCTTCTTCCACTCTACTTCAAGATCACATTTGTCATAGGAGAAAAATGAAAGCGTCTAGCAACTCAAGAAGGACCTTGTGCTGAAAACTCCAATACAAAGTACCTGCAGGAGTGTGAGGCTGGCCTGGACACCATAGGCAGGTGGCCACCAATACTTACCCTGGCCGAGGGGCTTTAGCGTAGCCGCTGCATGTTTACACGCTTTCTAGCTATGTCCCTGGGCACTACTGTGAGAACACACAAAGTTTCTGCTGAAGCTTAAAAAAAAAGAGGATGCTTTCTTATTGTGACTTGCATCAGTGAAACCCAAAGGCACCTAGCAAATTCGACTGACTGTAGTCCCAGCCTCACAGCAGGGAGAGAGGTTAGCCCTCCTTTTTTTTGTGTTTCGGACTAATGCTGCAGTGTACGTCAGAGAAGCATCCAACCCACAGCTGCTTCTAAATAGTTTACAAAAGACTGTATCAATTGCAATGACAAGGTTAAGCCACTGGCACATGCAGTCACTGCTTTATCACTAACATAAGTCCTTTTTTTAGCACAGTCCAGCCCACAGCCTTAGGGGAGCATATAAGAACTTGTGGCACCCTTTTAAAAATAAAGTCTTTGTAAATGCCAACCACAATAACCTTAAGGCCTGCAGTGACCATTCTGGGGAAAACCCCACCTTATTATTTCAGAGACATCTCACTTGCTCACTAGAAAAGCAGAAACACTGCTGTCCTGCTTTGAATTTTCCTGAAAATGCCTCTACTGACAAGTAGTCATCCTGCTTTCCGAAGGTTTGAATCCAGGGCATGACTCCTCTTCTGTGGTAAAATTGTCAGAAAGACCTAGGATTTCAATTCTAAGGCAATTATGTAAATGTTGTTCTAAGAGGATCCCTTGGTCCTGCTGACTTACTGGATCTTTATTTCACTGGTTTTGTAATTGAATCAAGGAATCAACGCCAGGGATGGATCCACCAGTCCTGGTTGTGAAATTTCCTTAAAAGCATGTTTTGAAAAATAATTTCTGTGACGAAAAATACGGTAAACCTGCAACCTTTTCATGTCATTGGCAGGGTAAAGCTGGAGCTGGGGATGTGCTAGAAAGGAGGTTAACGTAACAATTGCATTGACTGCCAAGTGGAGGCGAGCTACCATTGCTGGCAACATCTCAGCAAGCTAGGCATTATCTTTATCTCTTTTGGCTTGTCAGGAGTTTTAACCATTTCTAGAGCTGGGAAAGGTGTAAAGGAGGTGTCTCTCTTCAGTAAAGCACGATGAAATAGGGCAGATGATCTCAGTGCAGAAGAGCACCGAAAAACTAAGAAAGGGCATGAATTTATTTTTAATTGGCGATACTGTATCTGATTGCAAATATTGCAGTCCGCCAACTGCTATAAATATTAGATTGTTTTTAGGTTGCTTTGAATTAGTTTGGAACCAACTTGACAATTTTTTGCAGAATTCCTTATATATAGAAAATGCTCTAGTGGCCTGGAGTTATTTACTGTACTCCATAGACTTTACTAGAGGAGCCAAAGCAGGAGCAGGTCTGAAAAAGAGGCAGCTGTTGCATTGACAGTCATCACAGCTGGCCTTAGGTTAAATCGCTCTTCAAATATTGCTGAGGATGTTCTTGGTACAGGCTGGAGGAATTAGCGCACAGAAGGTGGACTCCTCCAGTGCTGAACGTGGAGTGTAGGACTAGAAGTTCCAGTGTGGGCATCCTTACCGCTGGTTATTGAAACAGGCACTGTTCTCACCAGTTTTTGATTGATGCCTGCCTATCCGCTTCTGAGGTAAGTGAGGGGTCTAGTCAGTGTAGACATTTGTCCTGCACTAAGTGCTTGTCAGCACCTTAGGCACTCCAGTTCCTTTCAAAATCTGACCCATCGTCATCAATACTGCTGACGTATGAAGTATTACATATGAATAGCTGATGATTTATGGCCTTTTACAAGGTGGTATACTTTCTAATGAAGAGAATAGCCATAATTATGTAAGAAACTGAGCTTATAGTTAAAGCCACTTAGTCACTATGTTGTCTGTGCAAATTGCAGACTGTGTTTTGAAAGCAACAGAAAAATTAACTACGATCTGCAAGTTACTAACCCCAATAGGCCCTTTAAATGGCCGCAAATTCTGTTCTCCCAAGCATTAACCATTATCAAATATTAATCTGCGCCCAAACCCTTTCCCACTCCCATAACTTCTTGTGTTCAGACACTATTTCATTCAAAGTCATCTCTTGTGTCTCATCATTTCCTTCATCTATAACCACGTCTTTATGATTATTTATTTTCCTAACTGGAGAAATATTTGGAGTCTACAATTAACACCTTTTTCAATGCTAGTTGTTCTAAACATAAACTTAGCTCTTTGCCATTATATTCCTATGATAAGCAAAGGTAAGCGGGGCAGAACGTCTTAAAAAATGTTTAGAAATGTTAAAAAAATGCACTTGCTTGTTCAGCTTTGCAAGAAAAGTGGCTACTGTTGGACTGTTCCCTGTAGAAATTAGAAAGATAGAAGACAGACAGATGTATCTGTTTGTGAATACTACATTCCTAACTGTACAAAAATTATAGAATAATCAAATTTTAATCAGGTTCAGCAGTAGGAAGGCATTTTTCCCTCTCAGCTATTTCTTCTGTGAGTGAGTCTAAGCCTCCCAACATCCATATGAGATGACTAATAAACCACTCCATGTGTGCACAGAGCTGTACAGAAGGGGAAATCATAACACAACGAAACCGAGTGACTTGCTCAAACAGAAATGCACTCAGTATCAGATGAGGGACTAGAGCCCAAGAGGTCTTGGCTGCCAACTTCTGTGTTGAGACTGCTAGACAAAACTTTTTATTGTTTGTTCACTTGCACAACAAAATTGAAAAACCCACAAAAGGCCAATAAAATGAGCTGATGAGTAGTGGAGCACAGATCTCTGCTCTTCTAGGTGGCTAGTGTTGAGCTGGTGATGGCAGCTAGCAAGCATCCCTTTCTGACAGCTGTCTTAGTGCTGCTCAACATCAAGTTCAGTAGGGGATCTCAGAGCACTTTGAGCTTACGGAACTAAAAAGTGCCAGTCAGAGTAATATGCTCATTACAAGGACTATCAACTAACCCTACACGTTCACTTAAAACAGGACCTGGACTTCTCAGAATATTTCTCTCCAAACTTGTCCATCACAGTGGCTCTCCCATACCAGGAGAAGTAGTAGCACTATCTTTTTACTTCCAGAGCTCTGAACTCCAGAACTAGGAGCAGTACTTCAAACTTGATTTCACAGAAGTTCTGCATAGGAGAAACCACATCTGTAAGTAGATTGAATGGATTTTGCTTTGAATTCAAAGACACTCCAAATGTAAGCAACAGAAGAGTTACAGCTTCTTGTATATATTCAAATAATCCCAGCAGAAGTCTGAATAATAACTACAGGAATGAACCCATGGATGTAAGCAGCAACCAAATGCCCAACATGAAGAGAATTGCTAGCAGAGGTACAGATGAGTTTAAAATTAAGGTAAAGATAATTTTAAAATCAGCTGAGACTCTTCCAAGTGGATGACACAATTTTTCAAAAATCTTTTTGCTGCAGAGCAGGTTAATCTGGCTTCTTAAAGAGGTAACAGTTAATTATCCATTCAAAGACATGCTAATGGTTTTTGAGTAAAAATTCATTGCTGAACCCCAGAAGAACTTTGCTTTTGAAAGTTTTCCCTGTGAGACAAACTGTTTCAGGAAGCCAGTACCTTCTGACACAGGTATACGTGGTGGAAAACTCCCAACAACTTGTTTTGTACAGCACAGTGAGAGGCACGTGTAGAGCATGGCTGCGGCCTGGCTGGCCCCAGTGAGCAATCTCTGTTCTCCCTCTGTGCCTCGAGCAGTCTGATGGAGTCTCGTGGCAAGAGATCCAAACAATAAGCAGCCTGCACTGAATTCAGAAGCCAACGCCGCACGCACATATGAGCAGCACATGACTCCCTGTCAGCTTGCAAAACGAGGGCTGTACAAGCAACTGCATTCCTCGAGATGGGGAGCCATTTTTCCTGCACTATGCCAAAGGAAAAATCTACAAGATGGGTGTAGAACCCACCTAACGGATGTTACTGCCTTTTTCCAACAAGCCTCGCTGCCTTCTCGGCCCACAGCCTGTTTGGGAGGCAGAGCACTACCCGTCGTGCCGGAGGAACCTCTTCTCTGTTCTCGTGACCACACGCCCAAAGCCTAGCCAGGCTGCAGATGTGCTCTGCGAGGTCAAATGGATCTCAAAGGCGTGCCAGGCCTGTGATACCTCTGAGCTGATCATCCGCATAGACTCTTCCGCAGCACTCATGGGGACCATACTCTCAACCTTGTGAACCACACAACTGTTGAAGAGATCTGTCAAGGATTTTCTGACTTGCTGCGTTTGAACCTCTTTGTTATTTCACTTATTTTTATTGGAGACAAATGAAAAAGCTAGATTAATTACATCATGCAGTGAAAGGAGAGAATGAAAGCAGTCATCAAAGAGCAGAAATCCCATAAATCCTTGTAACAGGCTGAAAGGACGCAAAGCTCAAGCTGACAGCATTTCACTGGTGGTACTGGAGGTGGGTACTCTGGTGGAAACTTTTCTCTCAGCAGCGGGAGAGTTTTCAAAGGCTCATTAATTTTTTGCACTCTGCTGTTTCAAGTACGCAGCACTGGATGAGAGAAGAGTTGGAGAGGAAGGCGGCTTTTGTACAGAGAGAAGCTGTCCGTCGGTTTCTTATCTTCCACGATCCCATTAACCTGTTCATGGCATCATCTTTTCTAAACATCTGGAGGTTAAGGTAAACCCCTTATTTTCTCCCAGACAGAAGAGAGAGCTTTCCAAGCCCAACAGGGATTATTACCTCATGCAGCTTTAGCTTACTGGGTAAAGCAGGATGCTGTTTACACTAGGCACGCTGCCTATAACCCCCCCACCATTAACTTTCACCTCTCAGAAGGGATGCTCGGCCCATGCTTCTCTCTACACCTGGCAGACCCTGCCGACGAAGCTGCAAACAAATGGCAGCCCCAAATCTTCCATGCAAAGCATGGGACCTGCTCTGTGCGCGCAACATATTTCCAACGCATCTTTCCTAAATTGCCAAGTGGGACGAGTCTCGTGCATACATTTACTGCACAGGCAGCCTGTTCACCAGGAGGCTGTGAGAAGGCTGCTGGGGGATCAGAGGAGCATCCCCTCGGCTCCAGCAGCCCCAGGCTGCTCTGGGCAGTGCTAATGTGGAGACGCTCGTCCTAAACTCTACAGCCATACTGACTTTATCCTCCCTCATGCAAGAGGGAAAGTCAGACAAAATTGGTGAAGAGAAGAAAGCCTTGGAGAAGAGTGAGGCAGAGAAGAAGATACCCCAGTATGCTGATGCCCTGCTTCATCCTCAGCAGCCAGATTTTGCCTCCAGCTCTGCACTAGGAAATGAGTCCCAGGCTGTTGTTCTCACCTCACAACCACCGGAGATTTGGCAAGAGGACCGAGCGACAGCCCTGATATGATGGCAAGAAGGAATCCCTGTTTCTGGGAAAGGAATAGGGGATATCCCTTGAATTCAAATGCACCTGCATCTTTCTACACACTAGCGCACGCCCATGGAATCAGCTTCCTCCATTTCTGCTGTAAGCTTATGTTGTTTGAACCGCTCTAGATTTCACGTGCCGAAGCAGCAAGATCAGGGAGAGTCTTCTCTGAAGACCCACTACATCAACTTTTCTAAGTTCCTCATCATTATGGTTATATAAACTCTTGAAACATATAAATTAATCTCTTTTCAGCAACTCACAGCCACTCAGATCTTGACAGAAATGGGAAATCACAGTTAGAAAAACTAAATCCTGCCTTTGTTTCCTGAACTTTAAACTACAGATTAATTTGGCAGATGTCTGAGCCTCATTAATATTGCTATTGTCTTTCTCTGAATAATAAGCCTGATGATCACTATGTGCTTTTGAGACATGCATATTTTTATAGTATGCTCATTACTATAAAAAAATGTAAACCACCTTAACTCTTTTTTTTTTCACACGGTCATGAAAAATGCATTTGAAAGGGAGATTTGTAATGTTTCCAATTTTGTGGAAAAAAAAATGAAGGAAGGACTGGAAAATACTTGAAATCTGCTGCTAAGGAATTGACATGGCTGGGAATGCTTTCAGCTTACTTTACGGGCTCTCTGCATGGCAAAGCTGGTTCAGCTTCCCAAGGACCCACTGGCACTGGGCCTATGCCAGGGTGGCTGGACTGGGAGGAATTCCTGGGGGAACAGGGCCGCAGCCAGTGCACTTCCATGTTCTGGTGGTATCTGGCTCCTACAATGGCTTTGCAAAACCACAAGTTTTTAGGCACAATCTCAAGAATCCCTAAGACTTCTCTTAAATGCTCTGAGAGGCTTGCTGGCCCGTGGCACTTTTTCCTTGGAAGAACCATCATTTTGTCCCTAAAGTTGAAGTGCAGCTTATTCAGACCCAGAGGCCCAGCCTTCACAGAGTGGGTTTTCAGAACCAGGTGGGCAAATTGTCTCTTTGCACAACGTGTTTGCACACCCCATGCGGCATCATTTCAGCTTGAGCAGCTGATGCTTATTTGTGTCTGGAATCCAATGGATGCATAGCTCGAGGAGGAGGCAAAACTGGTGACCGCTTGAAGGCCTTCAAGCAGTCCTTTTAGGATGAAAAATGAACTGTAGCATTTCATCCAGATTGACTGCTTCAGCCTAACCTCCAAGCATGTTCTGGCAGCTGTCCATACACCATACTTGCATCCCAGACCAGGATGTCTCTCCCCTTTTTTCAGTCTAGCCCTTTGTTCACAATGGCACCTATCACCCTGTTTGGGAATGCAGACCCACATCGTCAGCCCTTCCACATCTTCCCGCACACAGTCCTCTTCTTTCCACACATCCCAGGCAGACACAACCTGAAGCATGTCTGCATCCAGTGGCTCTTTAGTCTCCTTTGCTCTGCTGAGACCAAACAATTTCTACTTTCAAGGCTGACAACCCGGGGAACTCAAAAAACAATTAAAAATGGAGGTCTGCCTTTCAGATCAGCTCAGGACTTTACTGAGGTAAAGGAGACGTGGCCGGAAGAGAAATAGGAGAATTAATGCATCCAGATTTATCCGAGATCTTTTCAGGGACTCCATTTTGGTTTGGGAATAAGGCCAGTTCAATTAGTCTACTTGAAGTCCCCAGAAGGTCTCAGGAGGACAAATAACAGATGACTGATGTAAGGCTTTCAGAGATTTCTGTGTGTAAAGACCCCAAGGTACAGCCCCTGCTTTCCTGGCGCTCCCTTCTCCTCCGCTTTGCGTTAAGGTGACAAGAATCATTTGAGGAACTGGATGAGCAAGTCAGGGAAAAAATAAATCATCTCTCAGGCCCAGTTAACTATGTTTGTCTAGTTTTCCATTCCGATCAAATCCCATGGGAATTTGCTAGGCTAAGATTGCTACCCCTACCACCCAAGCTACTGACTGATGTTGCTTTTTCCAGATTTGCCAAAGTTCTCACTCTGATGAAGTTTTCCCCATTTTTGTCCTGAAGAGGATCCTGTTAATCCCTCCCCGCCTTTTTTGGCAGTCTGTTCCAAGACGCTAAATCCTTATTTCCTCAGCAGGGGTACAATATCTTCTCTTATTAAAAAGACTGAAACACAAGCTTACCCAGAGGTGTGTTTTATTTGACATGAAGAGGTTCAGTAAAAATGCTTCCCTGGGACAGCTAGTGTTTCAGCCGTCCTGCAAGGGTTTGGCAAATGTTTCAAATGTTCTGCTGGACTCTCTGTTTGAGATTTTATTAACCCCTTTCAAAAATGGCAATTTCCACTATTGCCAAGTGCAGATGGATGGAAATTTCCAAGCCTTGTGTCTGGAGCTATGGCACGGGCAAAGAGAAAGACTGCGTCTCTTCTGATTAACCGCCGGGGAATGGAGTGAATAAGGATGATAAAACACCTGGGTTTCTAAAACTGGCTACAGCAGTGTTTTACAAACAGGCAGTGAATTTGGCCTCCTAAGACAGTGACCACCAACGTGTTCCCCATCATCAGCCTGTAATGCTGTAGAGTCTCTCTGTAAAAGGGGCAGGAAAGAGCTGGGACGCCATCTGTAAAAGGTCAAGAGAATAAGAAAGGAGCAGTCAAGGGACAAACATTCAGTGGAGCGACAACACGGTCCCGAACGCTTGCACGCTCAGCGAGTACAAGGTCGTGTGCATGGAGGGAGAGAGGAATAAGCAGATCTCCCACGTTGTGTGTGCGACAGAAGAGATCTCTGCACCGTGGTATGGCTAGCCCAAAGGAGAGAGGTTAGCGACATGCCAGAGAACTCCATCCCAAAGCCAAGGTTGTCTGCTGAGAGCCCTTGGCTGTGTTTAAATAGTTTGGGCTCTTGCCATCTCTCAGTGAAGCCAATGTGAGTCCTTCCATTGACTTAAATGGAAATTGGGATGGCTCTCTAGGCCTAATCTCTTGCTCTCACCTCTTGTTTACATCCTTTGAGAGCTCTGTGACAGAAGTCTCTCAGATGTAGTTTGCTAGGTATTTAACTTTCTACTCAGCAACTTCCCAAGCCACGTTTCTTTTTAAATCTTTCTTTGGAAATCCCAGTGAACAAACCCCTTCTCGCTCTCCATCTCTGGTTGATTGTTCATTCATTCATCCCTCTCTTCCTGTCTGACAGACTGGCTTTGGATTGTTTAATCAAATGGATAGTTAATTAAATGGGTGCCTCATCATCAGATAGACGCTTCCAACTCAACCTGAAAGCCCCCAACTGTTACTCCAAATTCTCATCTGGAGTAAATCACTTCTTGGTGATATCAGCAAAGCTTTGCTGGCTTACAGACACTTGAGAATCTAATCTTCTAACAACATAACAGTTTTGGTCAAAGTAGAACCTGTCTGGCTCGGAGTGCCTACGTTTTGTACAAAATGATCGCTGTTTTGGCAAGTAGAAAACCCATCGGAATTTGTGTTTAAACTCTTGTCCAAAGGCATAACCCCTCCCCGACCCTAAACCATGACACCTGACTCTTGACCCCAGACCTGACTATTGACTCTGACCCTTGACCCTGATCCGTGACCCCTGTCCCAGACCATTTAGCCCAACCTGTGACCTTTGACCCCGACCTGTGACAGTTGACCCAATACCTGCCCCCCAAATCCCATCCTATGACCCCTGCTCCCCGACCCCTGCCCCCATGCCCCAACCAGAAACCCTGACCCCTGACACCTCACTCCTTGACCACAATCCAACCCCTGGCACCTGTGACCTTTAACTCTTGACCCTGACCCCTGACATTTGGCCTGCCACATGGCCGTTGACCACAACCTGTGACCCGTAACTCTTATCCATTAACTTTGACCTTTTTACCCCAACCCATGACCTTTGACCCCTGGCCCAGCCCAATCTGTGACCCCTGACCAGAACCCTGATCTTTCATCTGAATTTTATATTTTTACCTTTGACCCCCCCCAATCACGACATTTGACCCTGATCTCTGACATTTGACCTTTGACTCCAATCAGTGAGCTTTGGCCTATACACAGCACGTGACTGTTGACCCCCAACCCCTGATTTTTGACCAATACATGATCTCTGATAAAGACTTATGGCCTTTAACCCTAATCCATAACCTTAGTCCTTTTGACTCAAAACCATGGTCTTTGACTCCTGACTTTCTAAACTTTGACCCCAATCTGTCACCTTTGACCGCTGGCCCTGATCTATGATTACCAACCTGTGAACCGTTAACCTTTGATGCCAATTCATGCCCTTTGACTCTAATCTGTGACTTATGATCTTTGACACCAATCGGTGTCCTTTGACCCCAACATGTAACATTTGACCTTTGACCCCAACAGCGACCATTGACCCTGACCCGAGCCTTTAACCCCATCTGTGATCCCTGACGCCAACAGTGACCTTTTAACCTGTCTCATAACCCTTGACCTTCCTTTTGACCACAACTTTTGACTTTGATCCATGACCTTTGACTCTTACCCCCATCCTTTGACCCGATCTGTGACCTTTGATGTTTGACCCCTGACATTTGATCCGAACCCTTACCCCAACCCTGCTGTGGTATCAAAAACTTCACCGACTAATTATCTGCAATTTAAACACACAGAGACTGAGAAGCAAGGGAGCTGTCTGAAGTCAAAGGAGAAACTGGCTGAAACCAATTTCCTCTCTCAAACCCATACTCTGCCCAACGGACCATAAAAATCAAAGCTTGGGCTTTTCAGTGCTGGAACACACTAGTTTTCTATTTAACACCCTTGGCAAATGGGAAAATTACCTTAAAACCTACACCAGCAAGTGGCCTTCTAAAGAGACCTTCTGCAAGTAGGAGCCGGTTCCTAGTTGGGTGGTTAGCACTTGCGCAGGGCTACATACACGTTATGTGAAAGCGTATTCAGAACACAGAGTAGTTCCACATGTACGTGTCTAAGAAAACAAGTTGTGGTTGGCTGTAGCTGACAAAAATACATTAGTAAGTGAATAAAGGCTTTCCTTTTAGCAGTAATTCAGCCTCCCCACTGTGAAGATAGAAGGTGCTCCAAGCCTCAGTTCCATCGCTCGCACTCTTGCCAGGCATAACATACCGCAGAGAAGACAGCAGTTGTGTTATACCAAAGAAAGCAAACCCCCGCTAGACTGAAAGAACAAGAGCAAAAATCCCACTAAACAAGCTCATGCGTGTTTAGCCAGAAGAGGAATGGTGATTTTTTCACTTCAGATTCACAAGATCACAGGACCCAGCACATAACTGCCTGTCACTGGGAAAGTTTTTAATGTTTTTTAGTTTACTAGTAAAAGATCTGCCACAGAAAACCCAAGTCCAAGCCCTGTCACATCTGCCTGTGCACGGGCGGCGTGGCACTGTGTGGGGAAGGCAGGGAGAGATGAGGAAGACGGCCCATGGCTGCGGCGCCTGGTTGCAGAAGCGTGGGCAGTGCCCCATGCCCAGCTCCTCACCGCAGCCCGCAAGAGCCAGCTGTGTAAGAGCACACCATCCCAGAGCCCACAAAGCAGTTGACGATCTACCACTAGAACGAAGGTGCATTTGCTGAGCGGCCGACAGAGAGTCACAGCCACCAAAGCATTTCCCTTTTCACAGGATAGATATTCTGTTCCGGATAGGCTCTAAAGACCAACCACCAAACCCTGCCCCAAGGAAGCCAACAAGCGCTTTGCCATGAGCCTACAAGACTCAGGGTTCAGTCCTACACGGACTGAAATCCCAAATCAGTTTGGGAAGTTTCCCGATTAGTCCTTGAAAAAGAAGGAGAAGGGGAGGGGGCTTCAGGCCAATGCACCACATTTATTTCCAGGCATTGGTTGCAATAACATCAGCTAATACTTCTCTGCCCACTCCACCGTTTTAGAGTTGGGTCTGCGAGGTGCTAAACAAGTGGGATGCAGGCCAACAGGACACTTAAACATGTGCTCGACTTTAAGGATACAAGTAAATCCTCTTGAATGCTGAACGTTATGCTTTCCTGAACTAGAGCCAAAGTGCTCCATCCCTTGCCAGCTCTTAAGGTTAGCATCAAACAAGCCTCTCCTGGTAATGCTAAATAAAGCCCTTCATACAAGTATGCAAATAGTTCCACCAACTATATATATTATCTCGTTCCTCTCCATAGGCATGAATGGGTCGGTTCGGGATATTCTTTTTTTTTTCAAGCTCCTTCTATTTTATGCCTACACTTTATGTCTTTGATCCAAGCACCTTGTTGCACAGAGAAGACAGGCGTTCAAAATGAACAGCACTGAGGATTCATTACCCCTAGTGATAGTATTAACCCTGCAGCTACAGTATATTGGCTTTAACATTACCCTCATTGTGTCCTCTGGCTGGCATTTTCTCTGATACGTTTTGGTTTTCAGCCCGCCATCGATTCTCTCGTCCAACTGGAATAGCTTCTCTCATCCAACTGGAACAGATGCCAAAATGACTTAGAAAACGCTGTTCAGGTTCCATATAATAAAGCAAACCACAGGAATGGTCTATTAGCATTAAAATTACAGAATCATTGAAACACATTAAAGATAAACATGCCATCAACGTGAGATGAGCAAGCACACCACTGCTACATCACTTTTTAATAGCCCGAGTTCGTACATTACATAGAAACCTCTGATAATGTACACCATACAACATGCCATACTATATCATTTATCCAGGGAAGTTGCCTTTTCTCTATTCACTTCCATTTTATCCCTAAGGATGCACGGCACATTCCAACAACACAAAGCAATTCAAACATCTATCCCCAGGCTAAAAGAAGAACCAACAGCTCTCCGTCTACTTCGATCTACCAAAACAGGAGAGTATTTCATTAATCCTCCAAGTTGGCACCACTGCAATTTCATCAATTAACCAGCCATTTCTTTTCTTTTATAGGATTTCAGTCTCTAACTAAAGCAACTTTTCTAAACACATTTAATCCTTTGAGATCAAAGCCAAAATTCCATCTTTTTATAGGTTTCGCAGAGTGTCCAAAAGCAATTGACAGCGATCCAGTTACTGATATTCCCCAGTGCCTTTTAAAAATTACATTGCCAGGTTCCTCTATTCTTGACTGCCATTCAAGCGTCACAGCCAATACCACTAAAACTCAGAAGTTTGAGTGCTCAGCACCTGATCAACACACCCACTACCTCTGTGTCCTCAAACTGTTGATGTGCCTACAGGTCTGAAACAGGCTTGCGGGATCTACCTCAAGAGTACCTCTGTCCATAGGATCAAGATCTTTCTGCCCTAATACACACCTTTTGTCTGCACCTCAGACCTCTAACGATGTATCAAGGAAGGTGGGCAAAGAAACTGCAAAAAGGTCGATGCAAAAAGGCTTGGAAGTTAAGAGGAAGAGTCATATGAGGCCCCAGATGCCATGAGAAAAGGGATGCTATAGTTTCATAAAACCATGCTTCTCGGGCAATTCTAGAGAAATTATCTGGGAAGCAGCTGGTACAGATCCGATGGATACAGAGCGAGATCTACTGACACCAGTAACAATCTTTCCATCTGTTAAGTGCAGTTTTGAATCGCACCCGTGATGAAAGGGGAAACCATGCATGAAGGGGAGGGATGTTCTGGAGAAGAATATTTTTTGGCTATCAGCAGAGGTATTCCCAGATTTTGGTGTATTTCCTTCCGTTCCTCAGATCAGGCCATTTATGTGCTCCTGGCAGTCTGAGAAGAATTTCCCCTTGTTACATCAGATTTAGCATAGCTGACAGTATATATCACTTTTCCACATAAGGAGCAGCTGCGCTTTCTGCAGGGAAGTTGCAAATACGTGGCATTTGGCTACACGTTTTGCAATGTTTTGCATATTCAACACATTTAAGATTTGAAGCGGGAGGGCATCACCACACAAAAGTCAGCCTCACCCAGAAGAAAAAGTGACACTGGTAACTGAAGCCTCTACAAGGCTTACCTGAACTGGTCTCTGTCCCCTCATATCAACTCAGGCTCATTTGCTAGGACACAGTTTGCCCTCTATTTCACCCGCTAAGGCCGCACTGCCAAGGCTGTTTAGAGTTCTGCCATAAAAAGAACGACATCCTTCAAGAGCCTACCTGTTCTTGCTCTATCTGGCCCCCTCGAAGAAATTAACTCCTTGCCGCAAGTCTTTTTATATCAGTGATACTATATACACTGTACGGCTGTGCCAAGCAGGGCACACGAGACAGAAGGGGATTTCCTTTCTCCTTTCCGCAGTGGATACCTTTTCAAACCAGTCGGGGGCATTCCCCAAAGAAGTCACAGCACATCTTACTCTTCTTTTAAAATGTATTAATAATTCCATTTGAATAATTCACATAATAAGAATGATGATTTGAAGAACTCATTTTATTTCTATGGATAAGTATTCAGAGCAGCTAGCTAGATGTTGAATTCCTTTTCCTGCACACCACATCAGTCTAGGTTTCACCAGTTCCACAGGATTTGCTCTGCACTTTATTTGTCATCTGAGGAGACTGATGTGAGTCAGAGAGCCCAGGCCTTCTCCTTCCTTTGCTGGAAAATCTTCATGGACAGACAGCCCGCTCTTCTGATGGCAGAGACAGCTAACCAGCAGGTGTCATATAGACTATGGGTATAAGGAACTTTATTTTCAACATAGAGATGTTTGAAGACTCATGGGGTTGAGCGATTCCTGTCATCCATAACCCTGCAGTTCCAGCACACACAGCTTTCCACATAGCTTTTCAGTGAAACCAAATACCATCCGCTATTTTCAGCGACACCCTAAGCACATGGGGTTGCTTGCCATTTAATCTACTTTCCAGAAAGCCTTCCACAGAAGCGTGAGAGCTGGAAGGAAACCTCTCTGCAGTTCTTTATTCCACACCCTTGCAGGACAAGCGTGTTTACCCATATTAAACCCAGACCAAACCTTACACATGAGCATCTCCAACGATGGTGACTTCACCACCTTTCTCAGCAGACTGTCCCCATGCCCAGTGTTGGTTTGGAGTTTTTTTAAGTCGTGCAATCACAGAAATGTGCATGCACAAAGACACGCATACAAGCCTCCTTTCTCTTGCTCCAGCCAAGGCACTGCTTGCACCACAACTGACTGAAATGTAAACATAAATGCAGGCAATTCATAAGTTCAAGCTCCTGCAGGACTGCATTTTCAAAAATCTGTAAGCTAGTTAGCTTTATTTTTAATGCTGCAGATGTATATTCAAAGCATGTGAATAACAAACACTTCCTCTGTTAGTGATGCCTTTGAAAGGGCAGCGGGCAGTTCAGACAGGTCTAGCTGACTTCCAGGTTGCTCAGTCCTAGAGGATGAATCCAATGGAGTAAGAAAACACCACTTTAGAAGCATGGCTAAACTCACAGTGCCTACAGCAAGCAAAATAGAAGGCAGGCGGGCGTGTAGAGGCATCAGGAGCAAATGAGTCACACTTTTTAGGACATGTATGATTCCAAAAGCCAATCTAGCCTACCCTTTTTGAAGCTGAGTCCTCTGAAAGACTTCAAAGCCCCCATGGAGAGCAACCTTCAACGCTGGCCAGCCAAGCTGCTCCATCTCCATTGTTTTCCAAACCTGGTGAAGCTCTGAGCTCATGCAGTGAAGCATGCAGGAGCTGACTGCGTACCAAGGCACCTGAGAAGAGAGGAAAGCAGAGTGTGCACCACCAAACTTGCAACACTCAGCTCTGTGCTTAGCAAACTGGTTGCCCTCTGCCCCTTAAGTAAGACAGGTTGCCCTGAGAGACTGATCCAGCACAGGAATCATTGAGGAATGCCAGCTCTCCCTCTCTAGGGACCCCTTTGCCCCTAACATTTTAAGAGCCCAGAGGGATTAGCTTGCTCACTTCATGCCTAAACACACAGGCAATGTGTTTTTCTCTTAACAAGCCCAAGGTACACAGTCAATTGAAGGGTTGTAAAATTAGCCTTATATTGAACCAATCTTTATCATTTTCATAACTTTCCTTTATACCTATATCTATCCATCTATCTATCTATTTACAGACACGTATGTCTTGCTTCTGGCTTCTTATCAATAGGGGAAAACTCACAGCTCTTTTCACCTCAAATCTACTGGTTTTCATTATGAAAGCTTTTATTATTTGTACTGCTACCCTCTGCATTCTCTCCCAATTTGTCAGCTTTGCTTTCATAACATTTGTGGTTGCTGATGACCAGCATCACAGTAACTCCTGCTTGCAGTTTCCTTCCAAAGGCCCGTCCAGAGATCTGAATGAGTTGAATGTACTGACACGTATCTGCTTGCCCAATGCCCAGCTTCAGGAAAGCCAAAGTCACCATGGATGCAACACCACAGCTACGTGGACCAACTGTTAAAAGATCAGTTCCATGTATGTCACAGCCTTTTGGGCAGCCTTCCAGTCTGACAGCTTGAGAGGATCCATTTCAGAACAAACAACAAAGGGAAGATGTGGATGGGAATTAAAGGCTTTGAAATAAAACCCATGCAGCAACCAGTGGGTCACAGGATTTGTGAGCTCTTTTACCTCTCAACCCTTGCCAGCAAAGGGACATACATATATGCTCTAAGAGTACCTTATGTCCTGGGAGCCTGAAGACACCACAGGAGGCTCAAAATCAGATGAATACAACAGCTTCGAGAAAGAGGTAATGAATCCAAACATGGGATAAAGAAAGAAAGAAATCGTACAGCTACAGTCCAGGTACAGCTGAAAAGCTTCTGCTTGGAAACCCTTACATTCTTGCCTGGAAAGCATGAAGAGAAGTTGAAAGACAAGGTATCCCTCTATTGTGGCTGTGGTGCCTCTAATATTCAGACGGGGAAATATTCAAACGGGAAGATGGTGGCTGATTAGATGAGCCACATCTTGAGGATGTATAAAAATACACGTCTGCCTTGTCTGGGCCCCAACTCAGGGGTCTATCCAAATCCCAAACCTGTGATCACTGAACAACAGAAGAGAAAAACAGAGCCTCAGTGCGCCCAGGTGTGCCTCTCCAGGAACCACGGAGCATTAGCAAAGGTACCCGCAAGTACTAGCAAATGAGCCAGTATCGAGGTAAGGAGGAGAATCTGTAAGGATGAAAGAGCCAACTAGTGAGTTATGGGGACAAGAGTTTTGGGGAGGTGTTCAGGTTTGGTTTTATTCTAGCCCTCTCTTCCTCCCCCTTCCTTCCAAATCCTTGAAACATCAGACTACAGGGACAAGCAAGTCAAGCCTGTTGGTAGAAATGCTGTATAATGCAATGTTCTTGTTACACTGCTGATCCAGCCTCAACTTGGACATGCCTGAAATCTAGCTTTGACCTCAGAGGACAGGTAACACAGGTTACCAGGCTGCACAGGAGAACACGGAACTGTAGCCATGAGCAGGCCCAGAGAGGACAAATGGCCTTGAAGAGCTCTCACAGAGCAGATCACTTGCTGCTCTTCTCCTTCCCCATGGCCGCAAAGCCTTTCTGGTAGATCTCATAGCTTACATATTTAAACAGTCTCACAACCACAGGTGCAAGGGCAACAACAACGAGCCTGTGATGCAGAGTGGTCCCTTTGGATCCAGATCTTAATGCAGAAAGGAACAGAGGTGTCCTGGGTAATTCCGTATGACCGTCAAAGAACACCTTCTCAAAGGAAATCTGCACATCAGCAAAGACCTGTTACTACACCAGCTTTGTACTAGGGATGGAGAACCGACGTTTTAGATGCTCTCATCTAACGCTGCACAGAGATGACTTTGTTGACGCAGTCCTTCAATACTGGCAGAGACCTTCAGGGAGCCACTCACAGACTGTTTGGAATTGGTCCCACACCAACAGGATCAAAGAAGGGCCAACTGACATAAGCATTTCTTGCAAAGTATCCGGAGTTCCTTCTGGACTAGCTAGGAGCAAGAGTGTCGTGCAAAGACCTGATCTGAGACAGCAACAGCGTTCTGCTACATCTCGATTCAAGCTAACAGCAGCACTGACTGTGAGCACTTCTGAGCGAGGCCTGCACCTGAACAGAGTTTAACACGGAGTTGCACTTGAGGACATACCTACCACCTGCAGGGACCCACAGGGTGGAGGTAGATGCCTTTGCTGGCATAGACTGGGTAAACCTAGACCGCGCAACACAGTGCTGTCCAGGCATGCCAACCCGGGCCTACAGCGCTGTATGCGTGGAATGGAAACCTCTGTGCCGTGCTGCTCAGCACAGCCGATCTGGGATTAACTGGTGCAGACCTGGCCCAGAGGACTCGGCGTTGCACTCCCTAGCTCTGGTGAAACAGTTCTGCTCCTGGGATGTAGCATACAAAGTCTCAGGACGTCTCTGTCACCATGCACGTCGTTCATAACAAGCAAGGTGTTTTCAGAAGGATGATGGGACTCTTCCTCCTGTACTGCACAGGTCTCAAACAGTAAAATATTAGGAGTGATGCTTCAGAGCACCAATGTCTGGTCACAATAGACAAGTAAAGGTAGCAAGATTCACAAGCCTTGAATACTGCTTAGGTTTATGCTTACGGCTAAACCATCCATGTGGTTACATTAATTGGAACCCAAGTTCAAACACCTCTGGAGACTCGTTAACATTTAACTTGTGTCAGAGCACAAGGAGCTGTGATGTTCCCTTTGTGGCATCAAATTAGGCCCATCAATTAGTCCCTATTAATACACAGTCCCTGGGTGCCATTAGCACGTTTCTCGTGGCAATTTATTCACAGCAAAGGTTCGCTCATTCTAATTGCCCAAGTTGTCTTTTTCAGAAATCTAACAGGTGCTTTTGGATAGAAACAATGGTACAAAACCACGAGTAAATAAAATAAAACACATACCAGCTTTAGCAGAGAATGTGGAGCGTAACCCAAAGGTCATTGCAGTCAGTGAAACCACTACAATTGCCTTCCACAGCCTGTGGATCAGGCTCCTGAAGAACAAATTTGTGCTACAGTTTCAGCCTTTTGGAGTTTGCTCAGTATTTCATGTCCACTGAGAACAATTCTCCAGCCCTTTCTTGCATGGAACAGCTTGGGCCCATTAACTGCAATGGTTGTCACGAGCAAGTGCTCTTTCGCACACAGGCTGCATACCAAAGCCAGCAGTGTCTGAACAACAGTCCAGGAGGAGGGAAGAAGTGATTTTTGATAAAGACACTTCCCCCTAAAGCTACAGCCACTTAGACCACATTGGTGCCGGTGTTCCACACTTTGTTAGCATCTACATCTCTCTCTTTCTTCCACCTCTTTTAAAACTGCTTCCCTGTGTTCCATTCCTTGCAGATACCTGCAGGAACAAGGGGAGGAACCGTGACCCTGATTTTTCCTTATTACCTTTCAGAACGTTTTACCCTTCAAAGGTTAAATACCAAGAGCTCTGCCTACTAAGGGATCACAGCGGCAACGCCCTCCCACATACAGAGGAGAAGGAAGGTTTCTTCTATGTTCCTCTGGCTCAGTAGCACAGCAGCCTCAAAAACAATTGGCTCTACAGACAGAGAAGCAATGTCAGACTTAGCACAACTTTGCCGCTTTCTGCAATGTAGCAGTTCATTTCATGAGGGCTGAATCTGGTCTGCAGATTGTAAAATGCTGCGGTAGCTTAATTTGCAAAACTCATGGTGAAGACCAGTCCAACTTGGAAAATAGGCAGCAAATGCAATAAGCATGATCGCACCTCCACAAACACAGGAGAATTATTCTCCCCACGCCCCCCCACAAAAAACACCACAAATAAGAGCACAATGATTCAGAAAAAGGCTGGGCCTGTTAATTAAGCCTGAATTTAATAGGCTTGATTTAAATGCAGCAAGGAACACAGCAAGGGGCAAAGCAACAGCATGACGGAAAGTCAGAGGGACTGGAAGGAGTGAGGGCAAGATCTGCTGCTGTGCCGGACCACCCGTCTCCCAGCCAACCAGCGCTGCTCTGCGGTCATTTCCATCTCTGCCTTAGCACCAGGCTCAGCTCTCCAGGAGTCTGGAATCAGCAAATGAGGCCATAGGGCAACTTCTGCTCTTGGCAGCTGCCTTGCCTATGCATCAAGCTGAGCTGGGTTTTGCCACAAGCTGAAAGCCTCTCTCAGAGCTGAAATTTGGCACTCGTGCCTGAATTTTAGTGTAAAGCCCACATACGTGTAGAAGATTAGGTATCTATTTTGCCAAGGTCAAACTAAGCCTGAGGTAGCTTGGATAATTTTGGATGAAGCTTTTTAAAATAGTGTTTGTTGCTTTTTTTACTCACTTGCCACCTCACACCTTATCTTGTTCTTCAAGCAGTTATGATTAGCCGGTAGAATACTAGCCTGGCTTGTTTACCCAAGGTTGCTTCCAAGTTTCACGTTGAGCAAGAGCACTGTTGCTGAGGGCTTGAGCCAAACCTAGTGAAAGCCATAAAAAAAAGCTGCATTGATTTTAATGGGCTTTGCAACAGGTCTCAGCTATTTC
This sequence comes from Pelecanus crispus, assembly GCF_030463565.1. Classification (NCBI taxonomy): domain Eukaryota; kingdom Metazoa; phylum Chordata; class Aves; order Pelecaniformes; family Pelecanidae; genus Pelecanus; species Pelecanus crispus. The sequence goes on along the minus strand of NC_134643.1, from coordinate 62,602,562 downwards.
AGGAGCAAAAGTGCTCCATTCCTACAGTCACAGCATTGGCAGAAGGAGGACAGCACGTTGGCCAAATGGCAGGAAGATGTAGGGACCTAGCCCGGGCTACGACCAGTGGAGCTCAGCAGGAATTCCTACTTCCAGTAGTTAAAACTGAGCTACTGCTCCAGTGTACAGCCTGTCAGCAGAGGAATTATCACTGTCGTGACACTAGAGCTATTATCTCAATGAGATTTTAAAGAGTGGAGTAGCTGACATGATACAGGCTCAGTCACTAGGCACAGAGCCTTTCCTCTTTCCCTCAAGACTGTTGTAGAACAAGTGCATTTAATTTCCACATTTCTTTACTGGGAAAAAAAATAGCCTTTTAAGTCTAAGAACCAAGTCTTTGGTGATCATATCAGCGGTTAGCAGAGGAGAAAGACCACCTTAATCCTTCTTCCCCATTGTCCCTCTGAGGCTGGAGTAGAAGCCCTTCCTTCATTAGACAGCAGGCATCTACATGGGAGACAGCCATTACTAACGTTCCAGGCAAGACAAAAACTCCCAGCAGGCTTAGTGTCTTGTTAGAAAGCAAAAAACCGTGGAAGCATGAACTCAGAGGAGACTGGGCTTCCCCTGAACTACTCTGCTCCCCAGAGAAACCAACTGCTTGCGTGCACAGCAAATGCAGGCCCAGGCCACCTCTCACTGCACTCAAGTAACTCGGGCATCATCCCAGCCATCACAACGGGACTGTACGCGTGTGAAACAAGTCTTACAGTGTCCACATTTTAAGAAATGGGAACATTGTATTTTTCTCCCAGTCTTGGCCTTTATTACGGGTTACTACATTCCACCCGCTCTTCTTCAGAAAAAGGGCTTGTTTATTCATCTGCTGGGTAACGTTGCCTAATGTTATCCATCCTGCATAGGTACACGTAATCATAGACTCATAGAATCATTTAGGTTGGAAAAGACCTTTAAGATCATCCAGTCCAACCATTAACCCACACTACCAAGTCCACACTAAACCAATCAAGGGTAGACTAGACTAAACCATGTCCCAGAGTGCCACGTCCACCTGTTTTTTGAATGCTTCCAAAGACGTTGAAACATCCTCCAACGCATCACTGTTACACGGCAGCACAGCTAACGTCTGTTATTCTCTCTTTGTCTCAGCCCAGCAGGAGGACTGAGTCCATGGCATTTTCCTCTAGCAGCGTTGTTTGTGTTGCACTTCTGGGTTTCTTGATGCATTGAACACGCGCTTTAAGGCAAGCCCTGCACAGCGTGACGACTGATGGAGCGATGTGAGCGAGTAACGGCAATTCTTTAAAGTGCCCTGGGATGCGTAGCACTCGGTACGCATAAATCACTCTTAAGAGCAGCTGGAGTAAAGCCTGTGACTGGCAGCGCAGGACCCTGAAACATACCTGAAGTGCTCGGCAAGGCTACGCAGTGACGCAGCTTTCCCTGCCCTGAAACACACATGTCAAAGTTCTGTAAGCCTGGTCATCCATTCCCCTCAATAGCTTTAAAACAGACCAACAGAGATTATACACTTTGCACTTACTCTGTGCTGATGCAGAAAGAATCATTTTCCAAAATGCTTTTGTTTTATTACTATGAAAGTGTCACCTCCAATAGTTATGTTCATCCTTTTTCTGTTTCAGAGTGTGGAAATCTCCCGGTGGCGTATTTCTTTTTCCTAATACCGCTAAATAGATACAGAAAACTGACTGAAGTAACCAGATGTCAGAGGTGATAGGAAGCGTCAGAAGGAGGAACGCTCCTTGGGCTACCAAGGAGAGCTGAGTGGGTCAGAGAGCCAAGGCTGTCGTTTTCTAGCTTCAAGATGCCATTTCAAATCTAGCCCAAATGAAGAAGGAGCCTTAAGGAACTGCCCATGAGAAATGAACTGGCAACACATGCTAGCTGATAGCGAGGAGGTATCTACAGCACCAAGCACACGACAGTTTACAGTGATTTGTAACCGCTCTATCTTCCAGCAGGCAAAAATGGGTCTGCTGCAAAAGCACTGCAACACAGCTGTTGTTCTTGGTGCTCTGCTGCCTTGCTGCTGGCCTGATTAATGGACCCACTGGTTCTGGCGTGACAGGACATTTCCCAAGGAATTGCCACTACGAGGTAACACAGAGCAACGGAAGTACTAGCTCCCATCCAAAACACTACAGCCTGACCCATCGCTGGGTTTACCAAGGGCCGCGGAGCCCAAAAATGGAAGTGCCACCTTGGAGTAGGACCAATTCCTAAATAGCGCTCAAGTCCATGCACAAGAGGAGGACAACAACATTATTTTTGTCCCTTCCCCACTGGCAGAAGGTTCCTATTTCAGCAGGTAAAAGGAGTGCAGAGATTTCAGAGCTGAAAAAAACAGGGGAATGTCAGCAGAGAAGCCCCAACAAGACCACGGGGAGACATACCATGCAGGCATCAGTGGGACACAGGCTGGCCAGAAACAGCACCCTGCCAGGGAGTCACGCGGGGCTGCCACGGGAGTGGGGACAAGCTGGGCACCAAGGGTGGCCCTGTGCAGCTGGCCCCTCGCTGAGGGGTGCTGCCCCAAAGGGCTGAACATGGGACGCAAGGCTGGTAGGAAGGTCCGCTGATGACACTGCAAGGGGCAAGCCAGGACCAGGGGGGCCCAGCCAGGAGCAGGCAGGGCCAGAGCAGGGCTGCAACGTAGCACCAAGGGGTCCAGCCAAGAGACAGGGCTGGAGACAGGCCTGTCAAGAACCCGGTGCAGAAACAGGCTGGGGCCCTGGGCTGGCCTGAAATAGGCTCCCAAGCTCATGGTGTGGGTGGGGGGCCCAGTGAAGCCAGTCAGGGCCATGAAGACCCATTAGTGCTCTCAGGGTCCCTCCCCCCTCAGGTCTCTTCTGTTGTTGTTTCTGACCACAGTGGGTAACGGGGCTCTAGTGCATGGCTCACCAGTGGGCCATGCAGCAGAAAAGCAGCCATACAGCCCTTCAGGCTGACCACCCGCTGATGGTGGCAGGGCTGCTTCAAAGGGGCCGGTCCTGCCCTAGGAGACAGCTCTTGCTTGGCTCTCTGCAGCAAAAAATCATCTCTGCCTGACATTTCAGGCCCTGGAGGAGAGGGAAACATGGGCTGTAAAGGAAACACTGACTGTACACTGAATGTACTTCACTGGCCCCTTGGGAAAAGTAACTTTGCCAGTTCACAGCATGTGGGATCAGCAGCTGGCTTAAATCTGGTCCAGTTCAGACTCACCCCTGCCTGACCACAGGGGCTCAAAGACTTTTGCTGGCCAGCCTTTTAAACAGGGCTCCCTTTTGTCGCGTTACCTCCATTAGGAGCCTTAATTGGAGACAGCAGATGATGCTAGTATGAGTGGCCCAGACCCCAGCTGGGCTCAATTACATTTGCAGGTGACCTGCCCTCTGACGGTCAGGCCCAAGTGCCTCGCATCAGGCATTGAAATTAGGACATCACACTGCTCGCAGGACTAAAAGTTTTAAATCTTCGGATAGAAAGCATGTGATATAATGAACTCTAATTTTTCTCATGCTATGGGTGACCCCAGAATAAAAGAAGCTCTGACCTTCATGAGCAAGTTTGCTTTACATTTCACCTCCCTTGCCACACAAACTAAAAGCTTTTTGTTCTAGCTATAGATTATTTTTTTTTTTTTCCACAAAGTACTCGCAATATTGTCAATTTTTGGAACTGTGTCGTTCCTCGGCTGCACTGAGAAAATCGATGCTCCATGCGGTCATTTTCCTCCATGGCAGCCCCGCTGCCCCTTGATGGAAGCAGCGCTGCAGGGCTGCGAGAGCCACGTCCAGCAGCCAGAAAGGCAACGGCACCGCTCACTGCTGGGGCAGCGCTGCTCTCTGGTGGGGAACCAACGCGTGTGCATGCTGGTGCCTTCCCAGCTTCATCCTGCTTCAAATGCCGGTTAGGTTTTTTGGGGGGGGGGTTGTTTGTTTGTTTGTTTGTTTGTTTGTTTGTTTTTTGTTTGTTTGGGGTTTTTTTGAGGGGGTCAGAATAGCATGCCTAGGCCGGGAGAATCCCTTTTTTATGTTTACCAAGTAAAGTAATGCTTGTGTTTAAGAGGCAACCGGACAGGGAGCGTTCATACAAACATACACACGTGCACAATCACCCTGCAACCATTGCGTGCTTAGCAGGAGAGATCAAAAGCAGTTTTCACCATGTAGAAATAGTCACCCTTTAACATAGCTCCAACGTGCTGCTGGCTTGCCTCCCTTACATGTACACACAGAGCAGACAGAGAGTCCAACCCTCCTTTCTTGCCCCAGGGGCTTTATTCACTTGTTCTCAGAGTCTTCATCCCCTCTTGGCTCCCATCAAGACCAGGTCTCTAACTCCCTCCCAGCTGGCTTTCTGCTCCCTCTGGACAGCCTTTGCTCGCCCTCCTCCAAGAGCCCCCACTACCTAATTGGTTTTCAACATTTTAGCCCTTAAGTCGTGTCCTGAGGCAAGGCAGGAGCCCCTGGACCTTTCTCACTCCACTGCACATCAGTCCTGGGCATCTACAGGGGTTTCCAAGGGGGTCAGCTTCACAGGCACCCACTCTTACTTGCTGTCAGTTATGCGATTACAGTCGGATCTGGTCACTGAATAAGACGTTTCCCTTTCAAGCACCTCAGGCCTTTCATGATTCCTGCACATCCCAGAAAAACTCTTCCCTTTTCCCCTAATTGCTGGTTTCAGCACATACCCCTGGAGATTTGAGTGTTTCCCATTTTTCCCAGCCATTCCCTGGATGAGGCACCGCACAGGCCAAGTCCAGGAGAAGGTAAGATTTCCATGTCTTCATGGAAAGAGTCTTGTGACTCTTGCTCTTACCCTCCCCTCTGCTTTCACTGCACAGGAAACCTGCCTGCAGCCCATCCCTGCGCAGTGAGGGGGTTTGCAGCACAAAGCCCCCACTCCCCCGTGTCTGGTTCCCTTTCCCTGGCCAGAAAGCCACTCTGCCACTGGACCCTCAGTCAAGCTGTCAGCCCTTAAATCCCCTGCTCCATACACCTGAAATCCATCCCCTGGAGAAAAAGAGTCCAGGATTTTGATAGCAACGGTCAATGTCAAAGGAAAACGTTGCAGAGCCTGCAAGTATGCTGAGGCAACAGTTGCCTAAATTGTTTTTTCCACAATGTCTGTCCCACACCCTTTCCCTGGCACCTGCACCTAACACCCTGCTGCAGGTCTCTGGTCCCCTTCTAAGAAACTCAGATGGCCACAGCATGCTCCTGGTTTTCCCATTTCCCCTCACAGGCCGTGAACTCAGCCCCATACCTTCAAACTGCCTGATGCTCTGTGGTGTTTGTTTGCCACCTTTCTACGTCCGTTTGCTCTCTGCCTCCTCATGTGGTGCTTTTCACCCATGCCACAACACCTTTCTTACTTGTACCATAGGCAAAATTTGCTGCAGTTTGGCTTTTTAGCATGTGCATCATATAGTTGAGAAGCAACTTTTTTTTCAAAAGGCCTGGAGTTTAAAATGTTAAATTGGACTTGGTGTCATTGGAATAAATTGGTACCTGTGCAGCTGGTTGATTGAATATGGGCTGCTATGGCTGACCATAACTCCTCTGGTCAAAACCAGTGTAGGAATTGGTTCTTGAGTTGTAGCTCAATCCCATGTCCTAGAGAAGATCACCTAAAAGCAGAATCCTAGCTGGTCTGCGATACGACATTGAATTGAGCTGTAACTGCAATGCTTTTGGAATAACTGGTGTCTTCAAGGCATATCTGTGTGTTCAGTAATAAAATAATTTAAGGAAATCATATACAAAGAGTTAAGATAGTTGGACTGGTATTAAAAAAAATATCTGTCCATGGTGTTCTCATCTGAGGTACCACTGCTGTCTTCCAGATCAATGGCAACAATATGTTCTCTTCTGGAGGCTGAGAGGGGTCAGGGCTCAGGGGTTAGGGTCAGGGTCAAGGTTATGGTCAGAGGTCAAGTGTCAGGTGTCTTGGGACAGAGGCCATGGATTGGGGTCAAAACTAATGTGTTAGGGTCAGGGTCAAAGGTCAGGGGCCCAAAGGTCAGGTGATGGGGTCAGGGGTCATGATTCAGAACTGGGGTCACAGATCACAGGTCAGGGTTAAAGGGCAGGTGTGAATGGTTAAGGGTCAGGGGTCAGTGGTCACTGTTGGTGTCATGGTCAAAACTCATGTGTTGGGAGTCAGGTGTCTCTGGTCAGGTGTTGGGGGTCAGGAGTCACAGGTTGGTGTCAAAGGTCATGGGTCAATGTCAAAGGTCAGGATCAATGGTAGAGCTAGAGTAAAAGACCAAAGGTCACAGGACAAGGGTCAGGTGTCAGGTGATAGGTTGGCATTTAAGGGTCAGGGGTCACAGATCAAGGTCAGGGGTCACAGCATCAGAGGTCAGGAGCTGGCTCTTAGGATCACGGGTCACGGGTCAGGATCAAAAACCAGGGGTCAGGTCTGGGGTCAGGAGTCAGGTGTCATGGTTTAGGGTTGGGGAGGGGTTATGCCTTTGGACAAGAGTTTAAACACAAATTCCGATGGGTTTTCTACTTGCCAAAACAGCGATCATTTTGTACAAAACGTAGGCACTCCGAGCCAGACAGGTTCTACTTTGACCAAAACTGTTATGTTGTTAGAAGATTAGATTCTCAAGTGTCTGTAAGCCAGCAAAGCTTTGCTGATATCACCAAGAAGTGATTTACTCCAGATGAGAATTTGGAGTAACAGTTGGGGGCTTTCAGGTTGAGTTGGAAGCGTCTATCTGATGATGAGGCACCCATTTAATTAACTATCCATTTGATTAAACAATCCAAAGCCAGTCTGTCAGACAGGAAGAGAGGGATGAATGAATGAACAATCAACCAGAGATGGAGAGCGAGAAGGGGTTTGTTCACTGGGATTTCCAAAGAAAGATTTAAAAAGAAACGTGGCTTGGGAAGTTGCTGAGTAGAAAGTTAAATACCTAGCAAACTACATCTGAGAGACTTCTGTCACAGAGCTCTCAAAGGATGTAAACAAGAGGTGAGAGCAAGAGATTAGGCCTAGAGAGCCATCCCAATTTCCATTTAAGTCAATGGAAGGACTCACATTGGCTTCACTGAGAGATGGCAAGAGCCCAAACTATTTAAACACAGCCAAGGGCTCTCAGCAGACAACCTTGGCTTTGGGATGGAGTTCTCTGGCATGTCGCTAACCTCTCTCCTTTGGGCTAGCCATACCACGGTGCAGAGATCTCTTCTGTCGCACACACAACGTGGGAGATCTGCTTATTCCTCTCTCCCTCCATGCACACGACCTTGTACTCGCTGAGCGTGCAAGCGTTCGGGACCGTGTTGTCGCTCCACTGAATGTTTGTCCCTTGACTGCTCCTTTCTTATTCTCTTGACCTTTTACAGATGGCGTCCCAGCTCTTTCCTGCCCCTTTTACAGAGAGACTCTACAGCATTACAGGCTGATGATGGGGAACACGTTGGTGGTCACTGTCTTAGGAGGCCAAATTCACTGCCTGTTTGTAAAACACTGCTGTAGCCAGTTTTAGAAACCCAGGTGTTTTATCATCCTTATTCACTCCATTCCCCGGCGGTTAATCAGAAGAGACGCAGTCTTTCTCTTTGCCCGTGCCATAGCTCCAGACACAAGGCTTGGAAATTTCCATCCATCTGCACTTGGCAATAGTGGAAATTGCCATTTTTGAAAGGGGTTAATAAAATCTCAAACAGAGAGTCCAGCAGAACATTTGAAACATTTGCCAAACCCTTGCAGGACGGCTGAAACACTAGCTGTCCCAGGGAAGCATTTTTACTGAACCTCTTCATGTCAAATAAAACACACCTCTGGGTAAGCTTGTGTTTCAGTCTTTTTAATAAGAGAAGATATTGTACCCCTGCTGAGGAAATAAGGATTTAGCGTCTTGGAACAGACTGCCAAAAAAGGCGGGGAGGGATTAACAGGATCCTCTTCAGGACAAAAATGGGGAAAACTTCATCAGAGTGAGAACTTTGGCAAATCTGGAAAAAGCAACATCAGTCAGTAGCTTGGGTGGTAGGGGTAGCAATCTTAGCCTAGCAAATTCCCATGGGATTTGATCGGAATGGAAAACTAGACAAACATAGTTAACTGGGCCTGAGAGATGATTTATTTTTTCCCTGACTTGCTCATCCAGTTCCTCAAATGATTCTTGTCACCTTAACGCAAAGCGGAGGAGAAGGGAGCGCCAGGAAAGCAGGGGCTGTACCTTGGGGTCTTTACACACAGAAATCTCTGAAAGCCTTACATCAGTCATCTGTTATTTGTCCTCCTGAGACCTTCTGGGGACTTCAAGTAGACTAATTGAACTGGCCTTATTCCCAAACCAAAATGGAGTCCCTGAAAAGATCTCGGATAAATCTGGATGCATTAATTCTCCTATTTCTCTTCCGGCCACGTCTCCTTTACCTCAGTAAAGTCCTGAGCTGATCTGAAAGGCAGACCTCCATTTTTAATTGTTTTTTGAGTTCCCCGGGTTGTCAGCCTTGAAAGTAGAAATTGTTTGGTCTCAGCAGAGCAAAGGAGACTAAAGAGCCACTGGATGCAGACATGCTTCAGGTTGTGTCTGCCTGGGATGTGTGGAAAGAAGAGGACTGTGTGCGGGAAGATGTGGAAGGGCTGACGATGTGGGTCTGCATTCCCAAACAGGGTGATAGGTGCCATTGTGAACAAAGGGCTAGACTGAAAAAAGGGGAGAGACATCCTGGTCTGGGATGCAAGTATGGTGTATGGACAGCTGCCAGAACATGCTTGGAGGTTAGGCTGAAGCAGTCAATCTGGATGAAATGCTACAGTTCATTTTTCATCCTAAAAGGACTGCTTGAAGGCCTTCAAGCGGTCACCAGTTTTGCCTCCTCCTCGAGCTATGCATCCATTGGATTCCAGACACAAATAAGCATCAGCTGCTCAAGCTGAAATGATGCCGCATGGGGTGTGCAAACACGTTGTGCAAAGAGACAATTTGCCCACCTGGTTCTGAAAACCCACTCTGTGAAGGCTGGGCCTCTGGGTCTGAATAAGCTGCACTTCAACTTTAGGGACAAAATGATGGTTCTTCCAAGGAAAAAGTGCCACGGGCCAGCAAGCCTCTCAGAGCATTTAAGAGAAGTCTTAGGGATTCTTGAGATTGTGCCTAAAAGCTTGTGGTTTTGCAAAGCCATTGTAGGAGCCAGATACCACCAGAACATGGAAGTGCACTGGCTGCGGCCCTGTTCCCCCAGGAATTCCTCCCAGTCCAGCCACCCTGGCATAGGCCCAGTGCCAGTGGGTCCTTGGGAAGCTGAACCAGCTTTGCCATGCAGAGAGCCCGTAAAGTAAGCTGAAAGCATTCCCAGCCATGTCAATTCCTTAGCAGCAGATTTCAAGTATTTTCCAGTCCTTCCTTCATTTTTTTTTCCACAAAATTGGAAACATTACAAATCTCCCTTTCAAATGCATTTTTCATGACCGTGTGAAAAAAAAAAGAGTTAAGGTGGTTTACATTTTTTTATAGTAATGAGCATACTATAAAAATATGCATGTCTCAAAAGCACATAGTGATCATCAGGCTTATTATTCAGAGAAAGACAATAGCAATATTAATGAGGCTCAGACATCTGCCAAATTAATCTGTAGTTTAAAGTTCAGGAAACAAAGGCAGGATTTAGTTTTTCTAACTGTGATTTCCCATTTCTGTCAAGATCTGAGTGGCTGTGAGTTGCTGAAAAGAGATTAATTTATATGTTTCAAGAGTTTATATAACCATAATGATGAGGAACTTAGAAAAGTTGATGTAGTGGGTCTTCAGAGAAGACTCTCCCTGATCTTGCTGCTTCGGCACGTGAAATCTAGAGCGGTTCAAACAACATAAGCTTACAGCAGAAATGGAGGAAGCTGATTCCATGGGCGTGCGCTAGTGTGTAGAAAGATGCAGGTGCATTTGAATTCAAGGGATATCCCCTATTCCTTTCCCAGAAACAGGGATTCCTTCTTGCCATCATATCAGGGCTGTCGCTCGGTCCTCTTGCCAAATCTCCGGTGGTTGTGAGGTGAGAACAACAGCCTGGGACTCATTTCCTAGTGCAGAGCTGGAGGCAAAATCTGGCTGCTGAGGATGAAGCAGGGCATCAGCATACTGGGGTATCTTCTTCTCTGCCTCACTCTTCTCCAAGGCTTTCTTCTCTTCACCAATTTTGTCTGACTTTCCCTCTTGCATGAGGGAGGATAAAGTCAGTATGGCTGTAGAGTTTAGGACGAGCGTCTCCACATTAGCACTGCCCAGAGCAGCCTGGGGCTGCTGGAGCCGAGGGGATGCTCCTCTGATCCCCCAGCAGCCTTCTCACAGCCTCCTGGTGAACAGGCTGCCTGTGCAGTAAATGTATGCACGAGACTCATCCCACTTGGCAATTTAGGAAAGATGCGTTGGAAATATGTTGCGCGCACAGAGCAGGTCCCATGCTTTGCATGGAAGATTTGGGGCTGCCATTTGTTTGCAGCTTCGTCGGCAGGGTCTGCCAGGTGTAGAGAGAAGCATGGGCCGAGCATCCCTTCTGAGAGGTGAAAGTTAATGGTGGGGGGGTTATAGGCAGCGTGCCTAGTGTAAACAGCATCCTGCTTTACCCAGTAAGCTAAAGCTGCATGAGGTAATAATCCCTGTTGGGCTTGGAAAGCTCTCTCTTCTGTCTGGGAGAAAATAAGGGGTTTACCTTAACCTCCAGATGTTTAGAAAAGATGATGCCATGAACAGGTTAATGGGATCGTGGAAGATAAGAAACCGACGGACAGCTTCTCTCTGTACAAAAGCCGCCTTCCTCTCCAACTCTTCTCTCATCCAGTGCTGCGTACTTGAAACAGCAGAGTGCAAAAAATTAATGAGCCTTTGAAAACTCTCCCGCTGCTGAGAGAAAAGTTTCCACCAGAGTACCCACCTCCAGTACCACCAGTGAAATGCTGTCAGCTTGAGCTTTGCGTCCTTTCAGCCTGTTACAAGGATTTATGGGATTTCTGCTCTTTGATGACTGCTTTCATTCTCTCCTTTCACTGCATGATGTAATTAATCTAGCTTTTTCATTTGTCTCCAATAAAAATAAGTGAAATAACAAAGAGGTTCAAACGCAGCAAGTCAGAAAATCCTTGACAGATCTCTTCAACAGTTGTGTGGTTCACAAGGTTGAGAGTATGGTCCCCATGAGTGCTGCGGAAGAGTCTATGCGGATGATCAGCTCAGAGGTATCACAGGCCTGGCACGCCTTTGAGATCCATTTGACCTCGCAGAGCACATCTGCAGCCTGGCTAGGCTTTGGGCGTGTGGTCACGAGAACAGAGAAGAGGTTCCTCCGGCACGACGGGTAGTGCTCTGCCTCCCAAACAGGCTGTGGGCCGAGAAGGCAGCGAGGCTTGTTGGAAAAAGGCAGTAACATCCGTTAGGTGGGTTCTACACCCATCTTGTAGATTTTTCCTTTGGCATAGTGCAGGAAAAATGGCTCCCCATCTCGAGGAATGCAGTTGCTTGTACAGCCCTCGTTTTGCAAGCTGACAGGGAGTCATGTGCTGCTCATATGTGCGTGCGGCGTTGGCTTCTGAATTCAGTGCAGGCTGCTTATTGTTTGGATCTCTTGCCACGAGACTCCATCAGACTGCTCGAGGCACAGAGGGAGAACAGAGATTGCTCACTGGGGCCAGCCAGGCCGCAGCCATGCTCTACACGTGCCTCTCACTGTGCTGTACAAAACAAGTTGTTGGGAGTTTTCCACCACGTATACCTGTGTCAGAAGGTACTGGCTTCCTGAAACAGTTTGTCTCACAGGGAAAACTTTCAAAAGCAAAGTTCTTCTGGGGTTCAGCAATGAATTTTTACTCAAAAACCATTAGCATGTCTTTGAATGGATAATTAACTGTTACCTCTTTAAGAAGCCAGATTAACCTGCTCTGCAGCAAAAAGATTTTTGAAAAATTGTGTCATCCACTTGGAAGAGTCTCAGCTGATTTTAAAATTATCTTTACCTTAATTTTAAACTCATCTGTACCTCTGCTAGCAATTCTCTTCATGTTGGGCATTTGGTTGCTGCTTACATCCATGGGTTCATTCCTGTAGTTATTATTCAGACTTCTGCTGGGATTATTTGAATATATACAAGAAGCTGTAACTCTTCTGTTGCTTACATTTGGAGTGTCTTTGAATTCAAAGCAAAATCCATTCAATCTACTTACAGATGTGGTTTCTCCTATGCAGAACTTCTGTGAAATCAAGTTTGAAGTACTGCTCCTAGTTCTGGAGTTCAGAGCTCTGGAAGTAAAAAGATAGTGCTACTACTTCTCCTGGTATGGGAGAGCCACTGTGATGGACAAGTTTGGAGAGAAATATTCTGAGAAGTCCAGGTCCTGTTTTAAGTGAACGTGTAGGGTTAGTTGATAGTCCTTGTAATGAGCATATTACTCTGACTGGCACTTTTTAGTTCCGTAAGCTCAAAGTGCTCTGAGATCCCCTACTGAACTTGATGTTGAGCAGCACTAAGACAGCTGTCAGAAAGGGATGCTTGCTAGCTGCCATCACCAGCTCAACACTAGCCACCTAGAAGAGCAGAGATCTGTGCTCCACTACTCATCAGCTCATTTTATTGGCCTTTTGTGGGTTTTTCAATTTTGTTGTGCAAGTGAACAAACAATAAAAAGTTTTGTCTAGCAGTCTCAACACAGAAGTTGGCAGCCAAGACCTCTTGGGCTCTAGTCCCTCATCTGATACTGAGTGCATTTCTGTTTGAGCAAGTCACTCGGTTTCGTTGTGTTATGATTTCCCCTTCTGTACAGCTCTGTGCACACATGGAGTGGTTTATTAGTCATCTCATATGGATGTTGGGAGGCTTAGACTCACTCACAGAAGAAATAGCTGAGAGGGAAAAATGCCTTCCTACTGCTGAACCTGATTAAAATTTGATTATTCTATAATTTTTGTACAGTTAGGAATGTAGTATTCACAAACAGATACATCTGTCTGTCTTCTATCTTTCTAATTTCTACAGGGAACAGTCCAACAGTAGCCACTTTTCTTGCAAAGCTGAACAAGCAAGTGCATTTTTTTAACATTTCTAAACATTTTTTAAGACGTTCTGCCCCGCTTACCTTTGCTTATCATAGGAATATAATGGCAAAGAGCTAAGTTTATGTTTAGAACAACTAGCATTGAAAAAGGTGTTAATTGTAGACTCCAAATATTTCTCCAGTTAGGAAAATAAATAATCATAAAGACGTGGTTATAGATGAAGGAAATGATGAGACACAAGAGATGACTTTGAATGAAATAGTGTCTGAACACAAGAAGTTATGGGAGTGGGAAAGGGTTTGGGCGCAGATTAATATTTGATAATGGTTAATGCTTGGGAGAACAGAATTTGCGGCCATTTAAAGGGCCTATTGGGGTTAGTAACTTGCAGATCGTAGTTAATTTTTCTGTTGCTTTCAAAACACAGTCTGCAATTTGCACAGACAACATAGTGACTAAGTGGCTTTAACTATAGAATCATAGAATCATAGAATCATCTAGGTTGGAAAAGACCTTTAAGATCATCCAGTCCAACCATTAACCTACACTACCAAGCCCACTCTAGACTAATCAAGGGTAGGCCAGACTAAACCATATCCCGAAGTGCCACATCTACCCATTTTTTAAACGCCTCCAGGGATGGTGACTCCACCACCTCTCTGGGCAGCCTGTTCCAATGCCTGACCACCCTTTCCGTAAAGAAATTTTTCCTAATTTCCAGTCTAAACCTCCCCTGGCGCAGCTTAAGCCCATTTCCTCTTGTCCTATCGCTAGCTACTTGGGAGAAGAGACCAACACCCACCTCACTACAACCTCCTTTCAGGTAGTTGTAGAGAGCGATAAGGTCTCCCCTCAGCCTCCTCTTTTCCAGGCTAAACAACCCCAGTTCCCTCAGCCGCTCCTCATAAGACTTGTTCTCCAGACCCTTCACCAGCTTCGTTGCCCGCCTCTGAACACGCTCCAGCACCTCAATGTCTTTCTTGTAGTGAGGGGCCCAAAACTGGACACAGTATTCCAGGTGCGGCCTCACCAGCGCCGAGTACAGGGGGACAATCACCTCCCTGCTCCTGCTGGCCACAGCATTCCTGATACAAGCCAGGATGCTGTTGGCCTTCTTGGCCACCTGGGCACACTGCTGGCTCATGTTCAGCCGGCTGTCTACTAACACCCCCAGGTCCTTTTCGGCCAGGCAGCTTTCCAGCCACTCCTCCCCAAGCCTGTAGCGTTGCATGGGGTTGTTGTGACCGAAGTGCAGGACCCGGCACTTGGCCTTGTTGAACCTCATACAGTTGGCCACGGCCCATCGATCCAGTCTGTCCAGGTCCCTCTGCAGGGCCATCCTACCCTCGAGCAGATCGACACTCCCACCCAATTTGGTGTCGTCTGCAAACTTACTGAGGGTGCACTCGATCCCCTCATCCAGATCATTGATAAAGATATTGAATAAGACTGGCCCTAAAACAGAGCCCTGGGGAACACCGCTCGTGACCGGCCGCCAACTGGACTTAACACCATTTATCACTACTCTCTGGGCTCGGCCACCCAACCAGTTCTTTACCCAGCGAAGAGTATGCCTGTCTAAGCCGTGAGCTGCCAGCTTCCCGAGGAGGATATTATGCGAGACGGTGTCAAAAGCTTTGCTAAAGTCGAGGTAGATGACATCCACAGCCTTTCCATCATCTACCAGGCGGGTCACCAGGTCATAGAAGGAGATCAGGTTGGTCAAGCAGGACCTGCCTTTTGTGAACCCATGCTGGCTGGGCCTGATCCCCTGGTTGACCTGTACTTGCCTGTGGAGTTCGCTCAAGATGAACCTCTCCATAATCTTCCCCGGCACCGAGGTCAGGCTGACAGGCCTGTAGTTCCCCGGGTCCTCCTTCCGGCCCTTCTTGTAGATGGGCGTCACATTGGCAAGCCTCCAGTCATCAGGGACCTCCCCTGTTAACCAGGACTGTTGATAGATGATGGAAAGTGGCTTGGCAAGCTCCTCTGCCAGCTCCCTCAGTACTCTTGGGTGGATCCCATCCGGCCCCATAGACTTGTGAGCGTCCAGGTGGCATAGCAGGTCATTAACTGCTTCCTCCTGGACTATGAGGGCTCCATTCTGGTCCC
The DNA here is from genome assembly GCF_030463565.1 of Pelecanus crispus. Taxonomy (NCBI): domain Eukaryota; kingdom Metazoa; phylum Chordata; class Aves; order Pelecaniformes; family Pelecanidae; genus Pelecanus; species Pelecanus crispus. The sequence continues at coordinate 62,587,429 of NC_134643.1, read as the reverse complement.
TATCCCTATCCTCTTGCTCAAGGGCCTGAGTACCCTGGGGATGACCGGTCTGGCTGTTGAACACAGAGGCAAAGAAGGCGTTAAGTACTTCAGCCTTTTCCTTGTCCTCGGTGACAATGTTCCCCCCCACATCCAGCAAAGAATGGAGATCCTCCTTGGCTCTCCTTTTATTGCTGATGTACTTATAAAAGCATTTTTTATTGTCTTTTACAGCACTGGCCAGATTGAGTTCTAGCTGGGCTTTTGCCTTTCTAATTTCCTCCCTGCAGGACCTAACAAGATCCCTGTACTCCTCCTGAGCTGCCCGCCCCTTCTGCCAAAGGCGGTAGACTCTCCTTTTTTCCCTGAGTCCCCGCAAAAGCTCCCTATTCAGCCAGGCCGGTCGATTTCCCCTCTGGTTAGTCTTACGACACACGGGGACAGCCCGCTCCTGCGCCCTTAAGACTTCCTTCTTGAAGAGGGCCCAGCCTTCCTGGACCCCTTTGCCCTTCAGGACCGCCTCCCAAGGGACTTTCCCAACCAGGGTCCTGAAGAGGGCAAAGTCTGTCCTCCGGAAGTCCATGGTAATAGTTTTGGTGCCCCTCCGCTTAGCATCACCCAAAATTGAGAACTTTATCATGTCGTGGTCGCTAAGCCCGAGACGGCCTCCGACCTCGACATTTCCCACAAGCCCTTCTCTGTTGGTAAACAGCAGGTCAAGCGGGGCACCTCCCCTGGTAGGCTCGCTTACCAGCTGCATTAGAAAGTTATCCCCCACACGCTCTAGGAACTTCCAAGACTGCTGCCTCTCTGCTGTGTGGTATTTCCAGCAGATGTCTGGCAAGTTGAAGTCCCCCATGAGAACAAGGGCTAGCGATTGCGACACTTCTATAAGCTCAGTTTCTTACATAATTATGGCTATTCTCTTCATTAGAAAGTATACCACCTTGTAAAAGGCCATAAATCATCAGCTATTCATATGTAATACTTCATACGTCAGCAGTATTGATGACGATGGGTCAGATTTTGAAAGGAACTGGAGTGCCTAAGGTGCTGACAAGCACTTAGTGCAGGACAAATGTCTACACTGACTAGACCCCTCACTTACCTCAGAAGCGGATAGGCAGGCATCAATCAAAAACTGGTGAGAACAGTGCCTGTTTCAATAACCAGCGGTAAGGATGCCCACACTGGAACTTCTAGTCCTACACTCCACGTTCAGCACTGGAGGAGTCCACCTTCTGTGCGCTAATTCCTCCAGCCTGTACCAAGAACATCCTCAGCAATATTTGAAGAGCGATTTAACCTAAGGCCAGCTGTGATGACTGTCAATGCAACAGCTGCCTCTTTTTCAGACCTGCTCCTGCTTTGGCTCCTCTAGTAAAGTCTATGGAGTACAGTAAATAACTCCAGGCCACTAGAGCATTTTCTATATATAAGGAATTCTGCAAAAAATTGTCAAGTTGGTTCCAAACTAATTCAAAGCAACCTAAAAACAATCTAATATTTATAGCAGTTGGCGGACTGCAATATTTGCAATCAGATACAGTATCGCCAATTAAAAATAAATTCATGCCCTTTCTTAGTTTTTCGGTGCTCTTCTGCACTGAGATCATCTGCCCTATTTCATCATGCTTTACTGAAGAGAGACACCTCCTTTACACCTTTCCCAGCTCTAGAAACGGTTAAAACTCCTGACAAGCCAAAAGAGATAAAGATAATGCCTAGCTTGCTGAGATGTTGCCAGCAATGGTAGCTCGCCTCCACTTGGCAGTCAATGCAATTGTTACGTTAACCTCCTTTCTAGCACATCCCCAGCTCCAGCTTTACCCTGCCAATGACATGAAAAGGTTGCAGGTTTACCGTATTTTTCGTCACAGAAATTATTTTTCAAAACATGCTTTTAAGGAAATTTCACAACCAGGACTGGTGGATCCATCCCTGGCGTTGATTCCTTGATTCAATTACAAAACCAGTGAAATAAAGATCCAGTAAGTCAGCAGGACCAAGGGATCCTCTTAGAACAACATTTACAAATATCTACAATATCTGTTTTCAAAGTACCGGCTATAAACCAAGGACTGGCAGCGGCCTTTTCAAAGAAGCGTTGGTCCGAGGCAAGGGTAAATCATGGAAGAAAAATACATAACTCTCATCACTGTGAGTATGGTTTTATATGACACCAGGTCAGTGATGTGTCCAGGGAGGATTAATGAATAAGTTAGAGAAGTCAGCAATACACCTGGCAGACAAATTCAAAGTCACCTGAAAACGCAGCATGGAACAAATCATGCCTGCTGGAGAACTTTCTATCCATAGGTGCTCATGAAAGTGCCCAGAATAAGTCAAGATGTAATTTTTAGGCTCATTTCAGATAAAGAAGGTGTATTGCACTTTAAACCCACTTCCCTCTGTCAGGTTACCTGACATCCATGTGGGAATCTTGCCTCAGACACAGCAGGTGTATTCATTTGGGACACTATTTTGCCAGTGTGCTACTTTAAGTAAAGTACAGAGATGGTTCCTACATTTTGAAATATTTAAATATTTCGATGTTGCAGCCAAGATGATCCAAGGATATAAATAAGGAAAAGCTTGTAGGAAAGGGCATTATTCATGAGTATAAGAAAAGCTATCACCTCCCTCCGTGAGCATTGCTTTGTTGAAAGGCTTTCACTTTTGAGTTGTTCCCATACATACATCTCAGGCATAATGTGTCCTCAGAAAGAAGTCTGTAGAGCTATCGAGTGACACAGCCAGAAGACTGCACTAATTTCCCTCTGGGCTAAACCATATTGTCTTCCGCACCATGCTACGAAGGGTCATCTGTGACTCGCTTTTTTTTCTGCTCTCAGTCTGTACCAAAAGGTTAAGAAAGTTGCATTAAAGTGCCTAGAGCCCGAAGGAAAACACTCCCAACAAAAGCAGATCTGCAGATATTGTAAATGTCAGGCACACAGGTGTGACTTGATTTCCAGTATAACATGCTTTGTTTTCTCCATCCATGTTATTCCATTTTAGTGGGAACCAGTTTGTTTCTTTCCCCCTCCCATGACATCCAAGTTATTGCTGCTTGGCACCTACATGCCCCATACCTGTGTGGTACAATGCAAGAGCTTTATTTAACGGACCAAGATCAGAATTCATCTCAGGGAGTTACCTGAATACAGGGAATCACCAACCAAACACACCAGAGGAATTAGACACATACAGCTATGCTGTACGGGGAATTTCTTGTTACCTGCACCTTTAGGGCAGATTCAAGGGACTTCATCATTTGGTCACTTGGCAATCTGAGGATCAAAGGAGAAGGCAGAGTTTTCCAGTTACATCTCTTTGTCCTCCTCCTTTGTCCATAACCTGAGAAATGGCCAGGGATCACAGCTCTTGTGGACTTGCAATGAGGTTTGTGCCCTCGTGCCACTAAGGGGCAGATCCACACAGAAAATGCTTTAGTGAATCTTGTTCCCAGTGAGTTTTGATGCGTCTGCCTCCGCCTGGGTCCTTTAGCAATCCTCGGACACTTAAAAACTTCACTGGATCATGAGCTCTTTGGTATCATCTATCTCGCTAATTGCTGCGATGAGGTGTCCTCAACCTCACTCCCTCCTGTGACTCCACAGTTGCTGATTTTCTATCTGACCTTCTTAGATGTGTCCCACAATCCTCCGGGCTGATTCCCACGGTGCTTCAAAGTAAACACGCAGGAATGGGTACAGTGATTTATGGAGTGCTGCTGCGATTGGGGGAGGACTATTGGCAGGTGACTAAGCAAGTCTGTTCCAGTGGCAGACCAGACACAGTGAAAGGGAATAGGTTTATGACCCTCGGGCAATGTGTCATGACCTGTACTTTAAGACCTTCTGGCTTAAAATATCGCTGGAATGTACAAGGCCTTAGTAGGTATGTTAAGAGATAGCAACATGTTTGCAACAAGAAAAGCAGACATTATCTCACACTGGAAAACACACTGAAAAGAGATAGTGAAACGCCTACATGCACTGTAACTACTTTTGCTTCTCGAACCTGTCTTCCAGACTTCTGTTGCCTGCAGTGAGCTAAGGAGGCAAATCAGCAGAGCTCAAGGAGAAAGAAAAGGGAATATTAAGACACAATGACATTCTTAGAAGTTCAAATATTGGGGGGAAAAAAAAATCTGTTGTTTGCGATTGTACTGATAGCAAACTGGAGGTGAGCCTTTTCTAGAACGGCAACCACAATTCCTCATTTGTATGTGCCTTCCTGAACTTTGGTATTGTCCATGTCCAACTTTGAGCTATACAGCCCAGGTGAATTTCCTCTTGCGGGGGCCCAATAGTTACAGTGAAAACATGTCCACTCAGTGCTGAAAGTGGAAATGGAGCATATCCTCATTGAACTGATGTGGAGGATTGGAATCTGCATGGCACCTCTGTGGGATAAATATACACCCAAGCAGCATTTAGACTAAGTGCATTGAGGGAGTCCTATGAGGTCGAGTTTTGACGTTAAAGACCATGATAGATCTTTTTCCGGTTTTATCTTCTACATTCCTGTGTACTGAAAATGGGGAACCCAAGGGGAAAAAGATCAGGCACCCACAGATGACCACAATTTCTCTGTGCTGACTAAAGGCAACTTGGGCTCTTGCAACCAGATGCAGTGGCCTCAAGCTTGCTTGATGTTGTGTCATGGAATCAAACCAACGTCCAGCAAGACCTATCATCAGTAGAACAAACAGGGTGAAGGCGATATATATACTGCAGAGATCCATCAGGCAGAAGCCTATGTGATCAGTACCCTGGCACTGTGCTGTAAACACCGTCATATGCAGTGAAAACACGCTGAAAAACACAACAAGGAAGAATGGGAGATCTTTGCACCATCCCACTTCTGCTCCGATCCACGTACTTGCATGCAGTTAGCGGGGCTAGTTTATATACGATTTGTTGACAAGCCTGGGCTTTGCCGGGGAGAAAGGGGAAGGGTAATAAATGAGTGCCCTTTTAACCTTAATACTTACCTAACTTTTAAAGCCTTCCCATGTTGAAGAGAAGTCCAGAATACATCAGCCAGAGGGAAGATACTGTTGTTCATGGCGATGTCTATGTTCTGAAAAGTATTTTCTTTCCTTTTGAAGTGAAAACAACCCTACAGGATTTCTGCAAAACAAAGAAGTGTATCTTCTGTTGGTGTTTTATAGCTGCTGGGACTAGCATAGAATGTAGGATGTGCAACCTCCCATCCCCGTGGGGTCTAATGCAGACCTGAGCTCAACAGCACGTGCGACAGGGACTGGCACCACTTCCCAGGGAAGTGCTGGAGCCTGGTACCAAGCAGCAAGTTGGGTTTTCTTTCCTTAACCTGGCCAAATAGTCCTCCTAGCAAAACACAATAGCACTGTAATGGGAAAAAAGTTTGGTGAAAATATTTTGACAGTTCTGTAAGAGTTCCTTGGAACTTCCAGAGGCAGTATTATAGTGACATTGGTACCAATTTGTATTTTTGGTTCTATCCTTTCGTATTATCATCAGAGTAATTTGCTAGAAATGGGACAAGAGTTCCTTGGACTGTGAAAGACTGAATTAATCTTCCTCCTATTTACCCCTTCACAGACTGTAACATCCATATTCAACTGTGAAGTGTTAAAATGCTCTTGCAATTTGTTTGTAATTTAATTTTGCTTTTGTAACTCCTTTGTTTTAAATTATCTTCTGGCTCACAGAATTTGCGTGTCTGCCATAGTTCTCTAGGCATGGCTAATAAGCAACCTCCAAAGAGCCATGAGAAATTCTGAGGAAATGAATAGGAGAAATGTACTGTGAATAACCAATTCAATTAACATGAATTAGACAGATTATAAGATTTTTTTTTTTATAATGGGTCTTCTTTGCATAGCTTTGTGAGGATGTCTCTAGCAGGTTTTAGAGTGTTTTGTATTTTCCATGACACATAATTTTTCAGCCTCTTGCAAACTTAGTGAAAATTGAATTTTTAGATATATGAAAATATGGAAATTGAACTGAAGTAAGAATGCACAAATTAATATTTATTAAGGTTTCCGCAGCCGTGAAGAAAAGCTCTGGTTACAGTCTGTTCATGGGGATGCATTTAGAGTCACTCTTTCTTGAAACAGAGCATCTGCATTGGGAGTGTGACCTAATTTGAAGCTCACAGAGATTGAGGAACAATTCCATTCACTAACACGGAGTTTGAACCAGCAGCCTCACACTCTCTACTTTCCTGTTCTCTACTACTTTTATGCTGGATTTTCACTTTGTGAAATCTCCTTCTCTGGTGCCTCCAAAATAGCTTTGATTGCCTTTCTGCTGGATCTGCTACACTCCAGCATTAGTTGCTAGGTTTAGCACAGAAGGAACATTGTAGTCTGTGCTAATCAGGAGCTCAGACAACAGAATCAGTATAGTTTCTTTGAATTTTGTACTTACAAATATTTGCTTTACAGTAGTCATTCATCAGAGAATTCACAGGTACTATTTTTTAAAAAAATAAAATCACATATCTGGAACTCTAAGATCCTACTAATTGGTCCTAATGAGATATAGTTCTGATTATTTATTTTAGATTTCTGGACCTAGCAACACTTAAGCTGTATTTTATTAGAAATGTCATTACTCAGAGCATTGGAAAACACATTTTCATGATCCAGTCGATATCCATGGTGAGCAAGAGAAATCTATCTCATTCCCTGTACATTTTTAGAAGATGACAGTTTTGGATCATGATGTGTAGTGGGGCAAACTAGTTATATTAAACATGTAGGAAAATAACATTAAGTTGTATTTTTCAGTAACGTGACAGCAAGAAATACCTTCAAAGAACCCTTCCTGGAGTTTCTGGTTTTATCAGGGTATTTGGTCTCTCTGGTTCAGTGCCTAGTAAAAATAGTCCAGCTTTAATAAAGCACAGATGTTGACATATTCACTCACCTTCATCATTGCATGGATGCATTTCATACTGAATTTCACCTAAGGAATTTTAGACTTTACAGATAATAATCAAAAACACTTCTGGCTTCCCATTGGGATCATTGCTGTTTTTTCAGATCAAAGATGCCCCATCAACATAATGACTTGAGATGGAAAGTTGTGATTTTTTTTATGTACTAATGAAAAGATTAATGTGGCTTAAGTATGGTAAGTTTAGCACCTCTGTTCCTTAACCTTGTTTAGCCCTTATGCCATTAGACCATATTTTTGCAATTCTTTCCTAAAATCCTTCTTTGTCCTTTGCTATCAGCAAGGGTAGTCATCTATAATAAAGTTAGGATTCTGTTTCAATATAATTAAATATATTTCCTCGCTGAATACATTCCAAGCATTCCTTGGAAATACTTCCTTTTTCATGTATAGAAAGCCTGGTATGTTTAAATTTTAAACAGTACCATTAGTGCACAATCCAGTACTTTATTTCTAATGATACATCAGATCTGGAAATTCCTCAGTCAGTTCAAGACAGGCAAAGGGGCAAGTTTTCAAAGTAGCAAGCTGGAGGTACACCCGCAAAATCCGTATAATGGTTAGCAGATTTTTATACCTCACTTTGAAGATTTATCTCTTTCATACAGAGCATGCTCTGTAGACCATAATAGATTGTTAGCACTGATTAAAAATAAATCCCTTTCCAAAAGCATACCACCTTTAGAAGGAAGAATGGTATAGTGTGGTTACTTTAATGGACAACTCAGTGAGGTATAGCTGAAAAGATAATGAGAAATTATCCGCTTGGAATCATGAGAGATTTGGATGTTTTACTCCCTTTTCTATTAATCCCTTGCAATCCCCACATACTGAATTAGAGGGAATCCCCACAAGACAATGGAACAAAGGAACAAATATGTTAATGACCTAAGTGTGTGGACATGGAGATAGACCAAAAGAATAAAGCAGATACTGAGACAATTTTTTTAACAAAAGTTAAAAAAAAAAAGCTGTGTGCATGTGAAAGAAGGGATACTGGTGGAAAGTGTGTCTGCTCTGGTTTACCTGTGGAGGGAGTGGTGTTGAAGGAGGCCACATAGAATCATAGAATCATAGAATCGTTTAGGTGGGAAAAGACCTTTAAGATCATCCAGTCCAACCATTAACCTACACTACCAAGTCCACACTAAACGAATCAAGGGTAGACTAGACTAAACCATGTCCCAAAGTGCCACATCTACCCGTTTTTTGAACACTTCCAGGGATGGCGACTCCACCACCTCTCTGGGCAGCCTGTTCCAATGCTTGACCACCCTTTCCATAAAGAAATTTTTCCTAATTTCCAACCTAAACCTCCCCTGGCGCAGCTTGAGCCCATTTCCTCTCGTTCTATCGCTAACTACATGGGAGAAGAGCCCAACACCCACCTCACTACAACCTCCTTTCATGTAGTTGTAGAGAGCAATAAGGTCTCCCCTCAGCCTCCTCTTCTCTAGGCTAAACAACCCCAGTTCCCTCAGCCGCTCCTCATAAGGCCTGTGCAGCACTGATGCTAACACTGCCATTTATCACTGTAGCATATGAGTACTTTGCTTATTTTCATTCTTCATTGCTGTTTTTGCCAAATTAGCAGGCTCTACTGATTATTTCATGGCTCTTTACAAAACATGTCATGTTCTGTGCAGCATTAGGTTTGTAATGCAAGAGACCACAGAGCCACCAATGTGCAGGAAACTTTATTGTATGAGCATGGAAAGTTTCTTTCTCTCATGTTCATTTATCAGGGAGACTGGGAAGGATTCAGAGAGTATGTAACAGATACCTGAGCTGCCTTTAAAAAAATGGTTCTCTTTTTCTTTCACAATTTTGCTGCTTAGGAGTAAGTATCAGCAGTTCCACAACTAGCAGAGTGTGGACTTCACAAAAAATACAGTTGAGAATGTACAATTAAGCAGAAGCTTCATCGGACATAATGTCATATAGTGTTCTCCGTATATAACAAGGCAGGTAGACCATGGTGCTAAATGCTCTACCTTGACCGTACTATCATGCTTGACCAATGCCCTCAAAATGACAGATGTCATTCTCATATGTTGGCTTCTGTCTTGTGCTTCTTTTAATATTTTGTTTGTAGGCTGAATATAGAGTAAAACAAAATAATGACTTAGCCTTCAAGCCATTGACACACAAGGGTCTGGCACAACTTCCCATGATTGGAGTCCTTTGATATCAGTATCTGTGTGGCATTTTGTTTGTTTTACTTATTGTTATACATTTTTTTTCTGCATGTCAGTGTAGTCCTACCACTGCTATGGCATTGCTTCAGCAGAACCACGGAAGCATTTGGATGGTATATTTTAAATAGCATACAGTACTACACTGTTTATTGACTCCAAATATGTTCAAGCAGTAATAGTAATGACAAATAGTAAAGGCTGTTATCCAGTGTATTAAGTTCAAATAAACTAGAAGAGTATTAGAAAACCCTACAGATCACAGGATCTTAGAAGATGGAGTTGAGAGCGCCGTTGCAAGGTCACCTTATTCATCTTTCCACCAGTGATATGACCAAGCTCTTCTCAAAAACATGCTGGAACAGATACTCACCACTTTTTCTGGCAGGCAGTTCCATTGCTTTGCTACCCTTCCATGAAATCACCTTTCCCAAGAGTCTCATCTGATTTTTGTTGCTGCAGTTTAAGCCTGCTGCATCTTGGTTTCGTATTCTTGGAAATGGAGAATGGGCTCATCCTTCCTGTCATACCTTAGCCTTTCACATAGTTGAAGACTGTTAACATGTAGTATTCCATTCTGCCATCACCTTCCCACAGTTCTTATTTCTTTATAAGACTTATATTTAGACTGACTACTTCTTTTGCTTTCCTGTGGACTCTGAAATTTGTCTGCATCTTCCTTTAAGTGTAGTGCCTAAAGCTGGATACAGGACCCCACCTGGGGTTTCCCAACACTGAGCAGAGTAGGATTCATTCCTGCACCTTGAATCAGTATCTTATGTTCAGGTTTTTTGCTGTTCCTTGTAAATTATTTCTTTCATTATTTTGACAATGGAACAAAACAAAATCTGCATCCATTTGTTTTCTCCTGAAGGAATAGGAAATTTCTAATGAACTGTTAAAAGTTCACATGCAAGTAAGTTTAATAGACATATTCTGGTCCCAGAAAAGTCTTTGGAAAATTAACTATTGTCTATAATGTGATCAAGATTTTGCCCTAAGTAGACATTAGCGTTTGATATGATAAATGAGTTCTGAAGTCTGTAATTAATTGAGTTACACAGCAATTTGCAGGTTTGTGGCTAACCTTTTGTCTTATTCCCCAAGAAGAAACTGAAATGGGATGTGATTATGTAGCTCACTATAGCGTGCAAGTCTTGGAAGAAATGCCTGCCTTCTAGGAAAATTAGAATAGGTCTGTTTGAGAGTCAGTCTTTTCTGCTATGCAAGGAAAATCCTAGCCTTGGATCTATATGCTGTCCCTTGCAAAGAAGCTTAAATTTCCCTAACTGTGTAGTCCTTTCCTTTCATCATGTTCCATGTGTACAAGACAATCCAACCAATCTGTCATTTGTGACTTAAACCTTGAGTGTTATAAATAAATGCTGTGCAACTGCTGGCTAAAGGACAAATCAGAACATTAAGACGATTAAGAGAAAGCAGAGCATCAGTCCAACTACAATAAAGCTAATATCATTCAGTCCACTGTAATTTAAACCAGCTGTCAGCTAGCCCTGGCTTGTGATATAACAGGCCAAATTCTTGGACACTGAGTTATTCTTAGAAATATGCATACAGGCATTGGCAAGTCATGCTGCAAATTGCCTGTTGCCAGTACCCTGTCAGCTGTATGTGCCAACAGATATAAAAGCTATTGTTCTAGCTCATGAAAAATAACTTCAAGTTTTTAATTTCAAATTACTCAAAGACTGTGGGGATATGGAAGCCAACGCGTTTGAAACTAAACCTCACACAAATGAGAAACAATTCAGTAAATGTTGTTCAATTCACCCCAAAGTTAAAGGAGATTCTGCTCACTCATTGTAATGGGCAGTGTGTGACCCAGCCCGGTGACCTCAAGTGAGGGACGGGAAAAAAGGGAGAAAAGGACAAAGCTGCACACCCCCAGAATGAAAAAAATACTGGCGCAAAATAAGTAGGCATCATACTTTCCATAAAAGCTATAGTACATATTATTTTAAGTCTTGTCGGTTGAAACGTACACCCTCACCTATTTAATCTACCCTCTCTTTCAAAGATCCATGCAGCTACCGGCATTTCCTGTGTAATATCACTTAGGAAAGTGAAAACATAAGTGGAATTTTCAATAAAAATGTTGTTTGATATGAAGCTGAGTTTTTTCCACATAGACCATCTTTCCGCTTCAAGAGCAGAACCATTGCCCTATTGAAAATTTGTATTAGGGGTTGGAATTTATTGCGTATACTTTTCCTTTCTTTTGTTCATGGAAATGCATGATTCACAGCTTTATCCTTTCTCCTTACTTTTGTCCTTCTCTGCTGTTCCTTAACTGGATGCCCACACTTTCACAGTTTGGTGAATAGTGTAGGTAATTTGGGAAAGAAGGATGGCAGGAACATATATCATCATAATGTTCACAGGACATGTTGATGAAGTAATGCTGTATTCAGGAACATTGCAGCTTTTATTGAATGTTACATGTAAGGTGGAATGGAAAACTGAGGTGGTTAAAAAAATAATTTGTTACTGCATTTTGTGAGGAGTTCAGACCTCTTGCTTATGTTATGTGTGTGCCAAAACTGCTCAACCTTATCCCTTCAATAAATGCAAGAGCCTAACTGGATTTCTACGTGCGCATTAGAGGGAGTGAAGCTCAGTCCTGTCAAGGATGTGACACCCAAGTGCGTGTATGCACTCCTGGGAAAATCTGAGGTCAGAAACCGTGGGGCTGTTGAAGCTTATGTACCTCCCTGGTAGACAGTGACTGATCTGTGGTTTTAGGGGTGCAGTTTACATGCCTAAGTCCTCCTTTGTTGCTAGGTCTAAATCCCAACTGAGTTGTAATAGAATTTTGATGCCAAAGTAAATAGTGGATTAAAAATTGTCCTCAGTGTATCCAAAAGGTTTTTTTCATGTGGGTTTGTAATTATTTCATGCTCTGATGGCTTTGGTGGTTTCTTTTCTCAGGGTTGATGAAAACTTATCTTTTGTTTTAATCTGTTTCGATCTAGGTTTCAGTTTGAGCACTGGGCTTGAACAAAACAAAACTCCGTTAATTTCATCTGCTCTTGTCTTCTGATGCAAATATTTTGAACAGCAGCGGTTCTGCAAAAGTCATAAGTGACTTTGTAAGTTGTGGTAGTGTTAGGCTTAGAAACAGAAACATCTTGTGGATAACTCAGAAGTTGGGTGCAAATCAATCAGTTGCTCCTGTTGCATTCATTTATGGGAATCCCTCAAAGGCCTTTGGTTCCTAACAAATTGCAGTAAAACATACCGAGGGTCAAAAACGAGCTTATTTTTCAAACAGCAAGAATTACTGTGGACATATAGCTCATGATTGAGTGAGATCTCTTTGGAGGTGGAACAAATGTTAGCAATAGTTGAATTATTTTGATTTTATAATAGGACTGATAATTAGTAAATGACCATTTGCACTGCTGCACCAGGGAGTCTTCATAAGTGTCTGAAGTAAGTCTTGGAGCATGAGGTATTGCCCCTATTTTGCAGATGGAAGAAGCTGGGGGCAAAGAAGTGAAGTGCTCCCACAGGAAGCCTTTGGCAGAGCCAAATAACAAGAGTCCTGATTCATGGTCTGTGCTATGGTTGCTTGATTACATTTTCCTTTTCTTCTTTCTTTGTTTGCTGTTGAATCATGATAGTGGGTGACCCCAATTTATACTGCAGATGGTAATATTTAGATCTCATGAAAGTCTTCATCTAGTGAACCTTTTTTTCAACCTTATAATATCTTTTTCCAGAGATTTAACTGAAAAATAAGGAACCTCTGTGTAGAGTATCAGGAATCTGATCTACCAGTTTTACATTCTGAGCTTGGCTAAAAGAATAAGCTGGTTTTAGAAGGTTTGGGGTTTTTCCCCATGATTATTCTTCCTGCCTTTGCTTTCTTTCTCCATCTTTCATAAGGAAACCAGAATTATGGTTCTGTTGTGCTCTGTCCAGGTAATGTTTTAACAGTGAATTGCCCAATTCCTCTCAAAATCATTATTCAGTTAATGATTGCCTTTAAGGATTTGTCTTTTTTTTTTCTCAGCTATTACCGTAGTAACAGTGAGCTGAACTCTGTTTTAATTTCCAGTGTTGCAGATTCAGCACTATTGTACTGATGACAATTACTCTGATTTATAATTACTAGGTGAGAAACGAATTTTCCTCAATAGGTTTCTTATAACCTGTGAGTACCACGATAGTATCGGAGTCAATTCAGGTTGGATCTAAAATACAAAGTAATGCTCACGGCCAAGTTAGAAGTTCATGAGCACGAACTGTGCACACTGTGGATGCTTTCTATGTACTGTGAACACTGCAGGCTACTTCATGTTCCCACTATCAAAATCCTGTGGTTTTCTTTGATAGAAAAGGGGGCTGTCTGTATACTTTATAAAACCTATACATTTGTTGCAAAGTTAAAACAAATGGACAGTGTAGAACATTTCTCAATAACTTAGCTGAAGAGAGTTTTTCCTCCAAGAAATGTTTTTCTTATGGAAATATGTAAGCCTGATTGCAACATAACCACAGGGTGGAATGATTCTATGTGAGTGGTAATTACCAGCACCATTCAAACAAGGTGCTATTTTGTCCTTACAGGTCTTTTTGGGAGTTGATAAGGATAAAATCTCATTTGTTGGGTGTCTGAAAAGCAAAATGAGCAGATTGACTGGTTGAACAAAATCTATGGGGCAAAGGAGGGTGAAAAAGGAGAGGGGCTGCTCTGAAATTACTGTTAAGCAGGGAATGCCCTGAAAAAAAGTGACCATCCATTTAATTTCTCATTTCCATTGTTGAATTTATAACCTGATGAATAGAACAGGGGACGTTTACCCTTACTGTGCCAAAACACCGCTTCTGAACTCAGAAGATGGGAAAGAGATTTCCTCCATCTCTGGGGAAAGAGATTTTTGCACGGAGACCTGCGGGCTGGGGGCAGAATTTGTGCGGAGGAGCACTTCTGTGCATGTGTCCGGTGGGCGATGGAAAGAAAGCAGGAATCATCTCTCCGCACCTTTGCAGCGGAGGGTTTTAATTGCGACAGGCATGACTCAGATTAGACACCAGACAAAACTCTCCAAAGGCCAGGAGACCAGGACAGGGGAATAGGTTGCCCAGGGGTGTTGTGGAATTGTGTCTGGAGGATTTTTGAGCTGTTAGACAAGCGTCTGTCAGGAGTGACAGTAAGCCTAGCTGATTCTGCCCCGGGGGCAGAGGGATGGACTAGCTGACCTCTCAAGGTCCTTTCCAGCCCACGTGGCTGTGATTGAGGGAAAGGTCCAATTACTTATGATGGGAGCAACGGACTGAGTTGACAGCAGAGGAAATGCATGATGAATGGCACCTTATCTTGCTCCTTGTTTTCCCTGCTTGCAGGCTTTTCAGTATATTGTGATGATACATTTGATTGTAGTGCTTTATTCAGCCACTCTGTCTGTCTTTGTTTTACATACTTAAAGAGAAAAAGTCATATTTTTTGTAATTTTTTGGTAATGTTTCACATTCTATGCTAAACATCTTCCACTGTAGCTGATATATCATTAATTTTGAAACTCTGTTCCTTAAGTCTGTTAGTTGGGGCCCTACAGAAATTTATAAATTTGTAGCAGCTGATCAGCAACTCTGAAAACTTTAATAGCTTTTCAAATCCAGATAATAACCAGTAAAATTAATTTTAAAACATCCGGTTTATTTCTCTGATGTTATTAGTAAATGAGAAAAAGGCATCCAAAAAACAGGCTTTGCTCTACAACTGTCCTTAAAGCATCTCTGAAATGTAGTGTGCTTGAGAAAGAGAAATCTCTTTCTTAAAAGAAATATTTTTCCAATATTTGCAAGATGTCATAAACTGTTTTATGCGGAGAGAAAACTGGAACATCTGTGCCATTCATATTTATTTTCCCAACATAACTTACCAGAAAATAAAAGAGAAGGGGGAGGGTTTATTTTGCAATTTCTCTGCAGCTGTTTGTGTGACTGTCCAGAGCTGCCAAAAAAGAAACTAAAAGAAACAATCAAATAACTTCTAAGATTTAAACAAAATGGAGAAAAATAATTTAGAAAGGAGAAGCCAGCATTTGTTTTCTAACTTCCCGTGTGATTTATCAGAGCGACTGCACATGCCAGCTTAACTGTCTGGAGCACTTTCGGATGCAGTGTGGAGAGCAATTCTAAAAAAGGACTCCAAAGAGTGTGCTAGGTGACCTTGGACCTGCAGATTCATTTCTAATGTTCCCACATAAAAGGGTATTGTCAGCTTAGTCTTCCACATGCTCCCCTAGCCCTCACACCTGTGATAACTCTATTATAAGGTTGTGGCAAGGCAGTGCCCCCCTTGAAGATTGCTCATCCCTTTTGATGTTAACTGAAAGGAATCGCTGAATTATTCAGCAATGAGATCATCAAGGCAGATCTCGTGTTGTGCTTGGCAATTATATGTGCTGTCCCTGGGAAAGTCCTGCTTGCACAATGGCCTAATTCTAACCTGATGGCTCTAACATCCACTTTCAAGCTGTCTTGCTGAGGCCTCAAAGGAGTAAAGCTCTTACTATCAGCTCTACAGCAAAGTGTGGCCTCCAGTCTGGAGCTGGACTGGGGACCTTCATATGGAGGAAGAGGCCCTGACTTCTCGCTGGGCATGGGCAGGTGCGAAGCAGGCTGGTGTGAATCCCACCCCCAAGCCTTAGCTAGCTGGAAAGAAAGTGGTCTCCAGCACTAGATCTTTTTCTGGTGGCTAGATGGTGCTCTCACATACGGTGGGACCATGAACACACTGAATGGCTTTAGTTGACAAAGAACGGAGGTTGGAGCTGTGTGACAAACAGGGCCTGAGTGGGCATGTCTCTAACACATCTGTAACTTTACACCTATTTTCTTTCAAAGTAAGGGCAACAGCAGCATTTCCATGGGGTACGGACTAGCTATTAGATCTGCTTCTAAACCTTACCTAATTAATCTTGCCAATAGTTCAGGAGCTGATTTTGCATCCAATAGCACAATGACGTTCTTGAAGTCTAAAATAGGTAGCTTTTGTAGAATAAATTGTAATAAAAACAAAGAATAAATGAACATGCCTTGAGAAAGAAAAGAGCACCTCCTCAGAGGCACACCAAGAAGGACAAGGAGAGGTGGACAGTGTAAAGATTCAATTTTTAAAAACCAAAGGTGATAAGAAGTGGCAGCAAAAGAAACTCGCTTAGCCCAAACTAGTGTAAGATTTCAGGAACAGAGAAAGAATGAGGTGACAAGACTGGAAACTGAGAAGCCAAAGTGGGAGTGAGAAGCTGGTTCTGCTGTGACTGAAGAAAAGAGCTGAGGTGACATCAGTGATTAAAAAAATGTAATGGGCAGGAGGGGAGAAAGTGAGGTAACAGGAGTTATTTTAAATTACTCAGAAATGGCAGGAATTAGTGGAAATGTGGAGACCAGATGCAGCTGTACTGCAAAGTAACGCTCATAAAAATGACTTCTTGGTGCGTTAAGGCACCATTCAGTACTCTAGCTGGCAAGGACATCATGGATTCAGGCCTCTCCCCCAGGTAGGTCTCTGCCTGAACTGGCCTGGTTAGCTGTGTTTTATTAGAAAATACTATGTTTCTAAGGCTGACATCCTGAGGGTGAGACTTTATATACTGAGCTTCATACAGCCCTTCTCCAGGGGCATAAGGGAGGCTTAAAGTGGAAAGTAAAATTAAGTCTTAGGATTCTGTTTTGTTGATTCCAGTGAAGAATTTTTCTTAAAAACGGGGTTTGTGAGAAATTTCTAGGGCCTTGTTTGTTTTTAGGTATAATGGTAGTTCAGGGACAGGTGGTGGGGTACACAAGCCAGCAGGCAGGGAGCATATGCATGAAGTACCATCACTGCCTGCATCAGCTGCTGCCAGTGTGGGGATGACAAGAAAGGAGGCAGCAGCATCCACCGGGTGGCCAAGTTTCCTATATCTGGAGGCAGAAAAGGGCTGGGGAGGGGAGGAGGAGTACCCGTTTTCTGTCCCCGAGTCACACTGACCATTGTAAGAGAGTTGAAGCATACCTGGAGAGGTGGCATTTGCACTGTCAGGCATAGGTCTGGTACTGTGATTCTTCCTCTCCGAGCAAAGAGCAAAAGCAGGCTCCAAGCCACTGCTCACCACTTGGTATCTCCTTCGATATTGCAGTGCTGAGGGCTTCAAGCAAAGCCATGCCGTAGCCCAAGCTGTGCCAGCTTGTTTGCTCTTTGTTCTCATGAGGTCTGCAAACGGGTTAAGAATCACAGAAGATGATATCATCTACAGGTCTGCTGATGCTCTGCCTTTTTGCATGGTAACCTGCATGTTTGAACCAAAAGTCTTAAAGAAAATAGGCAGTTTTATTTTATAAAAGCTCAAATAATAGGTCCCAGAGGTTTATGAGTGATTAAGAGACTTCGCGCTGTATTGTAAGGACAGGAATAGCATGCAGTATTTTACAGTACAAGGCAAAACCAAGGTCCCAGCCTTGTAGCTGGGGTTACAATATGCATATGGCTCCAGCCCGGGCTCTGGGCAGCTGGTGGATACCTGCCCCTTGGGCACTCCACAGCTGGGGCCCAAATACACCCAGCCCTAAGCGTGGCCTCTGCCAGGCTGCCCACCTGTCCATGCCAGAGGACATGGCGGACAAATATTCAAAGAAGACAGGCTGACAGGGCAGGCAGCTTCCTGCATTAACAGCCTGCTGCTCTGGTGGTGAGGAAGGGTTTAGGGTAAAAGGGGGCACACAGAGTGAGGTACATCGTTCTCATGCCAGATGTAATTTGCCTGTGCTGCCACGAAGATTGGGATCAGCCCTGAGCCTACAGATCTGAGTTTAGACCCGCTTCATCTAGCTGCAGCCAAACTGCAGGCATGGCAGCTGCATTTCTCGTACCAGGGCAAAATTTGGCTTCATTTCCCTGCCCTAAGAAGAAGACTGAAATTAGTGCCAAGCTGAACCTGACATAAATGAAGGTGAACTCACAAGCTATGTTGACTGAAGTCCTGGGACTGATAGCAAAGGAAGCATCTGCTGGGAGTGGTAAGGTCAGAGATGGGAAGAATAAATAGTCCTAATCACAGAAAGGCTGGGGTCTGTAAACCACACCCATCTGTTGAAGCAATATTAGCGGTTTATTCAATCTTTTGCAGAAAAGGGTAATTTGCATCTGTGTTTTCTGAACCCAAATCCCACTGAAGCTGGTCAGCAGCAGAGTCCCGAGGTGGTGCGTGCTCCACGGGCAGGGGAGCTGGAGGGGCTCGGTGCCCACAAAAGGCCGGCAGCACCAAGCGGGGCCTTACGTGCCTTAAAATTCCACTTAATTTCTCTGAGGGCATCTTGAAAAGAAACCCAGAAAGAGGTTTTAATGCTGTTGTCATTCAGCCTGCGAGCTGTTTAGTTTTCAGAAATGATTGCCATGAGGAAGGGGGAGATTAGGTCCTGGCAGTCAGCCCTCCCATCACTCTGACACAAAAATGTTGTTATCAGTGCTTTTAAGCAGGCTAATTGATCACTTGTTAGCAGTGGCCCTGACCATCAAGGTCTGGGAGGGGCAAACTTGTTAAAGTGATGGCTGCTGTTTGATTTTTTAAATTTTGGGTAGATAAAGCCAATTTGCCTGTGACATGGGGCTTAACATTGCATTGTTTTGAGAAGCGCTGCAGGATTATTGGTGACCTCCAGGGGCGGACCGTAGTGGTTTTTCCATGTCATCTGACAGGGACAGACCTCATTAACACACAGTCCAGGCAGCTTTTACCAGGATGTTAAATTAATGATGATACGGAGGCAAGAGTGCTATCTCCAAAAGGCATGCTGCCATTTCCTCTGTCTTGTAACGTTTCCTTTGCCATCTCCTTCACAATTTTGTTTAGCTCGCAACAGCAGAAATGTCCTAACATGGAATGTGTCCCGCACACATGCAAAAAAGGTAATGGGATCAGCAGAGGATTTTTTTAAAGTTGGGTTTGCACCCTTGTGCTGTCTCTTCGTGAACTTTAAGGAAGATTGACAGTTGAGGGATTGCAATAAGCTGTAGTGTTTTCTTTTGCTCCTCTCTCCTCACCACTTCTAATTATCTGAATTGTCAAGTCTGGGATCCCTGATCTGACAGAAGTGATGCTCAGAGGGGAGAGGCTTAACAACTTACTTACATTCAGCTCTCCCGGCATAATCAAAGGTTGGTTTGCTGTATCTTTTACATGTGATTGTTTGACCCAAAACAGTGGCCATTTAAGTTGAAAGCAGTGACTTGAAAACAAATAGAAAATAAGAGCTGTAAACTGACCTAAATTCCTGCTCTTGACTCCTGGGTCATCCCACCAGCCTCCAGATGCCATGGGCTGTTTACATTAGACTTAAAAAAACGAAGGCGAGAGCTTGCAGGTCCCTACCTTTGCATCTCCACCAATGTTTGACCCAGTCTGTAACCTCTGTTCCCCCGGGACAGAGAAAGGAGAGTGCTTAACAACACTAGCAGCCAGCTTACACTGTTGTGCCTGTGTGAAGAAGTGTCTGAAAAACACTAAAATTTTTACAGGATTTTACTTGGATGAATCTTCTGATGGAAGAGACCAAGTAGCCCTTCCCTTGCAGTAGCTACTGTCAGCTGTATATAGTTTGATTTTTATGGTTGAACAGGGAAGGTGGGAGGCATGGGGCAAGGATGAGTATGCAAAGGTATGTCCTGTGGTTTCAGGAGCTGGTGAGAAGTGCACAATTTGGGGTCAGTGGCCCTCCTTCTCAGCTGCTGCTGGCTACACAGGTGTGATGCAACAGAAAAGGCTCCTCCTCTCAAAGCCCCATGGAGTCTAAATCAAGGAGGAAAGTAATTCACACAATTAGAGAAAGGACAAAGGACTCACCTCTGGAGCAGGAAGGGAAGGTAAAGGCAAATCAGTTGGCATACAGGTGAGGGGAGAGAAGGGAGGGTGTGACTGGTGTTGGGGACTGGGATGTGTCCTGGGATGTGCACTGGGATACAGAGAGGAGGAAGGTGGAGGCAAGATGGAAACAGGAGAGATGGAGAAGGAGCAGAGTAAAGAAGAAACCAGGCTTAGGTGGATCAGAAGCAGAAAACGGCATCTGTGGGCCTTGTTCTCTGCTGCAAGCTTGTCCACCAGAGGAGAAGAGCCTCTGCAGCTCCCTGCTGCTTGGTGGCGAAGGGCAGTGTAATGAGTCTGACTACTCCCCTGTTGATGACTCGCTTAAAGGTCAGAGTGATTCCACCCCAAAATGTAATAGGGCTGAAAGGTTATCTGCACCATCCCTCTCTTGCTCTGGCCGGAATTCATTGGTATGCCTGCTTTTTCAGATAGCGGTTTTAAAAGCTCAGTTAAATGCACACCAAAAATGCATTAGAAGAATGCCATGTTTGCCAAGCCATGTTCTTGCAAATTAGGAAATACCAGTATTACCAATCTGCAGCCTGAGTGCAGATCTTGGGGAGGCATTCTGATGCCAGTCTGCATCTACAAGATCACAGGGTTGTTGAGGGGTTTTTTTTTAGTGTTAAAAAATTCTTGATTGCAAATCCAAGGCCATGGCCAGAAACACAAGCCATTTCCCAAAATACAAATGCTTTAAAGCTAGTTCCATTTACGTGCTGCAGAAGGGCACACAAACAATATTAATCAACAGAATAAATAAGTACACTGCTATCTGCCAGGCTGATCGTGTGTATCATGTCTCTCACATCAGTACATAAACAGCCCTGCATGGAAACATGGGCTCCTTTTTCAATAGGGGATTTCCCACCAGAGCTCTGCAAGAATGTGTGCCCTCATAATGCTCTTTCTGGACAAGGACTGGCAAGAACAGTTGCTAGCAAGCTTGGACAGTTTTGTTAAGGGCAGATATTTATGCCTCTCCCCTTAAAAAGAAAAATGTTACAGCAATGTGTGGAAAAAAAAGTTACAATTATCTGTCAAACTTGTGCACACATTATAGCGTATAGCAGTGAACTGAGAACCAGATTATATTGCCGCACCGTGTCCCAGCTTGATCTGTTCTATGTGCCTGGTCCCAATAAAAAACGTGTGCCTCTGTCAGATATAATAACAGCTTCTGCCTTCCAAGCTTGCTGGGTAATCATTATTGCAGCAGCGAGATTGAACCTCTTGCAAACCCACAGTAAAGCTTTGCAGTGTCTCCTTTTTCCTGTCTCTCTGAAAGGTTAACTCCAGGTTGCCAAACTGTGGAGAGACCAGAGGGGAAGTGCTGTCGCCCTTCTGAGATCTTGAAATGGCCTGCCATGGGCTAAAGTGCAAATTTAGGGCACATCACCCCAGGAGAGGTGAGCTTTAGCTCGTGATAACCCACTCAAAAGCAAAGGCTGACTTATGAGCAAATCTGTCCCTAAGTGTCAAATACCTGAGGCATGTGAAATGCCAGGCCTTAAAAAAACCTGACCAAGTCAAGAGTATTTAGTAAGACAAGCATGCTGGTAAAGCTAGATATATGATTAAACCTTTCATTGAAACTGCAGGGCGTTTCAAGACGTAATAAATGCCTGTCTCCTTGCTGCTTGAAGACTGGTTGCAAATTATCTTTTTAGTTCATCATCTTAAACACAGATATTAAATGGACCAAAGTTAAAGAGAGATGCAGCCAGCTCTAGTGACCAGGAGACAGCCCATTCATTAACATGCCATTAAGAAATGCAGATGGTAACTACAGTACTTGCTTTGGTGAATATATGCTCATTATAGCCCATTAAGTGATTTCTGTGTCTGACTGGGCTTCATGACAAGTGCTGGATATTTGAACTCTTGAGAAGCTCGTAAATCAGTGAGTGCTGTATTGTACTTGCCCTCGTTCAACTCTTACTGTGCTCCCCCCAGGCCCATCGTTATGCTTTCGGAAAGACAGGTTCTTCCTTCCAAAGTCATGTACTTAACCTTCTGTTTAGCATGTCCAAACACTTCAGCCTCATGGCGCTTTTACATTTGGGGAAGGGTTATTTATAGCTCACCAAACACGTCAAATCTTTCTCTGTCTGAAAGCTAATATTTGTATTTATTTATTTTCTTTAAGGAAACATGCTCACAATCAGCTGAATGACGCTCACAATCAGCTGAATGATGGATGAACAGCAAAACACCTTCTCTACATGTGCATAAAAGCCAAGCTCAGATCTGTTAGTGCAGCTTCTTTGCTCCAGATAGTTCAGTCTAATTACACATATAGTTCTATATATAGTTCTATATCTAACTATACATCTGATGTCTAACAGACATCAGAGTGAGTAGCTGTAGATGGAAAATGAAAAGATCTGTATGTGCTAAAGGTGAGGGTTGGGGTTCAAATGAGGAGACCCTGTTCTGCATCCCGGCACAAACTTCTTATGGGGCAATAAGCAAGTCACTTCACCTCAGCGCAAGCCTTCTCCACCCACCTCCCTCTTGCTTGAGCTTTCCTGAGCTCTGTCTGCTGCTTGGCACAAGTCGCCCCTGTTCCTCTTGAGCGAATAAAGCTGCTGCCCTTTATCCTTCTGATAACAGATGATGAGTTTGTAGATAAAAAGGAGGATGTGGCTGGAGGCAGAGGGAGGTGCTGATGCTGCAACCTCCTTCTAGCTCCCTGTTTGACTATTGCAGCCACTCAAGGATTTGTCTCAGTATGGCAGAGGAAGGAACACATTTTGTTCTCTTTTGTATGATGTCCTTCATTTTATGGAGATGAAATTGTGCTTCCTACCCTACTTGAGGGTATAACAAGGGGGATATTTGCAGGTAACTTCACAGAGGCTTCCTTCAAGCTAACCTCTAATCATGGATTTCCTTGCAGAGAGCAGTCTTCTGTTGCGCTGAGGACAATTATGCAGCCAGTGGAGCTACTTGGAGGGGAGAGTGGAAAGCTCTGCTGTCCTTGCTGCAGTCTGTTACTCAGGGATAACCTAAATAGGGATGTTGCAGTGATTAAAACATGCAATGATATCTATAACTGAGACATTGATACAAGCAGACGATGCTTCTGAAAGGGTGAGAGAGAGAGAAAAGGTTAGTCAATGCAGCAGAGATTTAGGAGAATTCACATTAGGGTTAGGAAGATGTTACAATTAAAAATGAGGAATAGCGTAGTGATGTAGCTGGCAGGTGAAACTAGTCCTGGTACAGCGATCAGGACAGCTCTATCAGAAGATCAGTCATGGTTCAGAGTAAGGAACTCTGCTGTAAGGGTAAGGATGTAATGTGATGTCTTGAGCAAGAATGGAGATAGAAGAAATCATCTGTGTGAAGAGATCTCTTCCCATCCAAAAAGTCCCTTCTGAGTCTGAGAGACTTTGCTGGACAAAGCCATTGGCTCATTAGTGAAAACTTGGTGAAAAAGTTGAAAACCACTAATGGATCGAGGGAGATTTGGATTGGATTAAGAACAGTGTCCACAAAGAAGAATGCAGGCAGGAAGTATTTGAAACTAATTCCAGCAGAACATCTCATATGAACCTAGAGGTTAACTGTATACTTCATCCTTATGGGAGATTCAGGTGGATCCTTCTTGACTGAAGGGTCCAATTTTGATCCACTTTCTGGTGTTTCTTAAGACATCTTTAAACTCTGAATTTATGCAATTTATGTCAATGGAAGTGACCCTCGCAGTTGGTGTGTCGAACAGTTCTAACACCCTCTCAGACAGGGCCTCATCCTCAGCTGCTCCAGCTTGCTGGCCGGGGGGCTACTCTAGAGGTGGGCTAGCTGGAGAAGTGGCCTGTGGAGTTTTGTAAGTTTTACAGTGGAGGTCAGATGACAGGTTTTCAGTACATTGTTTAAACCCTCCATTTGACAGAAAGGTTTTTGTTGTCAGAATAGCTAAACGGAGAAATGGGGAGTGAGAACAATAACTTTTGGTTGCCTCTGGTGAAGTGACATGTGAAGAACATTAATGAGGCCTTTTGAAAGGACACCTCCCACCCCGTTTCAGCTTCAGATGAGGTTATGACTGCAGTTGCTCAGGTGAAAAACAATTAGGCAGCAGAGTGAAATTTTCCCTGACTTACTTATGAGACCTCAGTAAAGATAATTCTGTCTTCCCAATTTTTGATGCCTTAGGCATACTTCCACTGCTTTCGTCCATCTGGGCATGGCTGTATGCCTTCTCCAGCAGAACAGCCTACACACAGCAGCCTGTCCTCTAATCCTGCAAGGTTCTCAGAGGCCTGCTAAGAGAGAAGAGGACTTGTGACTACTTGTGCTCACACCTACCAGTGCACAGTCAGGCTTACAAAGCTGTGAAAACAAGCATCCTCCCCCTTCTCAGGACAGTGCCTGAACCCAGTGACATTTGTGGAGGGCAAATTATTCGACGGAGTCCAGCTGAGTTACTGCAGACTTCTTGCAACTGTCATGAGATCAGCATCTCCCTCTCAACTGATAATCTGTTGTGCTTTGCCTTACTTGTCATCTTAAGTTATCTGTGCGCACAACTGATGAGAGCACTCAAAGAGCCTGTCTTGCAAACTGATAGCGTATCTCAGAGGAAGCATTTGCAAAATACCAGTATCCCAGTAGAGATCCTGGGATAAACAGTTCCAGTAAAACAAATATATCCTCCCCTTGACATCAAGCAATGGATATACGGCAGGCCTGGGTTTTGCCCATTAGCTTCCTTAAGTGCCATGCAAGATTGCAGGTTGAATTCTAGGTTTTGTTCTTGTGGTGCTTCAGCCAGTAAGTTTTAATTTGAGGGTCTTGCAGAGGTGGAAAAGTCTGCCACTAACACAAAGCAGACAGACGGTGGCCCTGTGCATTTCCTAGGTAAGACTGAAGAGGCCAGTCTATGGCTCATTCAAAGCCGGCAGAGCTAACTCATCGTGCTCACAGGGAAGAAACAGTCCTAAATCGAGTATCTTTATGTAAAAAAACCCCACCCCACCTCATTTAGCTGTCAAAAGCTTTTACAGTCATCCTTGAGTATGAACCGCAAGAGCCAGTTCATGTCTATCAGTTGGTTAGTCAAAGGAAACAGGGTGCATTTTAGAGATTCCATTGTCCCTTCACTCCCGTGTTTATTTGTCTTCCTCCGCAGAGCCCTGAAAGTGATGGATAGTTTGTTGACTCCTGAACCTGAAGATAACTCCTTGAGTTGCATCTCGTGTTGGAGGAAAAGCATGTAAAGGGAAGCAGGAAAGATTTCAAAGATTTTGTGCAGCGAAGGATGGCAGCAAGCCATTAATTATGTGCAAAGGAATAATAACAGATAGATAGGCTTTTTATTTTATTTTTTTGTAAGTTGAGCTATTGATGTGAAATGAATAGCTGCTGCAGAATGATTGCAACCCACATAACCAACTAAGATTTTACAGTCTTTGTGCAAAGATATTTAAAAAGATTAACACAGCTTTGGTAGAATACATTAGTATGCTGGGATAACAAGGCTCTTTGGAAAGCTTTGGAAACTTCTTCCCAACCCCCCATCAAATTACCTCCAAATTCTTATTTATTATTACTTAGAGAGCACATTAAGTGCACACTGTGCATTGTAACAAAGCCATGGCCCCTGCCCTGAAGATTTTACGAGTCTGAGGTCTTGATCTAATACCTATTTAAATCTGTGGGAGTCTTTGCCTTGACTTCAATGTGGGTTGGATCAGATCCTTGTACAGCATTTCATGAGACTTAGCAACAGTTCTTGTTACACTCTAGTACACTGAGCTAGCTCACAGCAAATTCATGGCTGAGCAGTTTTCTGCAACAGTCCCGCTAAATGCAATGGGGACATTCACTCCTCGAGTGAGTGAACACTTACTAACCTGGGCAAATGCAGCCCTGGTGGGTGGGAGAAGAGAGGATGGAAGGACGGAGGTAACCATGCTGGTTTGCTACTGGTTTTTTAGCACCAGGAGCAGCACGTGTGCGTGACACACTAGGCTAAAACTCCTTACCCGTGCTCTCTGCCTGAATGTGAGCTGTGCAGCCAGCCCCTGCATGGAAATCTCTGAGGATATGATCCTCTCCACATTCTGCCCCAGCCACCTTCCAAGTGAAAGCTGTGCCTACACAGTCTTCGCCCCAACTTAAACTACTTTGACTCACTCCAGCTTACCAGCGTGGGGGGAATTTACAAACCTTTTTCTGCTACCACAGCACCAGCTCTGCAAGTATTCAGCCTGTCACAGACGCTTGTGTGTGCTTGTTTGGAAAGGCTGCTTGTGTATAGTTTTGCTTCAATGCAAATGCTTTAGGCCTCAGTGCAGCGAAGTAATTAAGTATATGCTTGACTTTAGGTCCATGAACGATCTCTGAATATGCGTCTTTGTACTCAGAACAAAACCCCTTAAATAAAGGAATAGCTTGAATGCCAGCAGCCCAGCTGTTTTTGAACAACCCTCCAATAACAAACCCGAGAGCATTTGCATTGGTAGAAACAAAAGTTGGATAAGGAGGCTGATTCACTGTCTGGCTTCTGGAGACATTTTATAAATAGCTGCGAGAAAAACACAGGAGGTTTTTTTTATTATTATTATTAGTTGATAAAACATGTTGACAGAGTCTTTTTCGGGATTGTAACTTGGGGGCAGCATGTCTTTTTGGACAGCAGACACATGGCAAACAGTTTATTTGCTGAAGAAAGCCAGATGCTCTATGTCCTTGGCAGGAGATTTGTAAGATTAAGGAAAATCAAGCTAGTGACTAGAGTGTGGTAAATAAGTAAAATAAATAAATAAAACAGCCATGCTGCCCGCAAGAAACTCTGTTGTCCTTTTTGGCAGGACAGCTGGTTTTCAGCTACTTTTCTCCACAGTGTGCGGCTGACAAGGAAGAGCAGGCCACCTGAGGGGAGAAGTGTTTCTTGTTTGTCAGCCACTGCCTTCCCAGCACAGTGCTGCTGCTGGAACGAGCTCAGATGCCTCTGTGGACTCTCGCAGCGTGTCCCAGGGAAGATTTATGGGCACAGCACTGATCGGCTGAGAGGGTGAAAGATGCATGTAAAAGAGGAGACAAGGACCCGGAACGTACTTGTTAAGCATCTTCCATCAAGCAGTTGCTCAGCCTGACTTCAAAGCTGTTATGCAGGAAGCAGACCACCTCTGGCAAACCTCTGATGGATAATAACCTGGACATCACGGGCCAGAAAAGAGGAAATGCAGTATGTCTCCTACATGTAGGACTTGATCCATAGCTGGCACAGATCAGCATCATGCCATTGGAAGAAGAGACTTTGTATAGACTGAGACCAGCTGAACACCAGAATTGCCAATAAAATAAAGTAGTTCTCTGGATAAACAGAATATTAGTGGAGGAAAAAACAGAGATGATGAAGTTTGTGTTGTTTATCCTTTACACAGCTGGTCTTTTCTTAATTTTTCTTCAGCAGATGTTTGGGCCGGCACAGCTTACAGATCAAGATACACTCCTTTCAGGCTGTATCAGGGAGGGGGAAGGAGTGCTGTAAAATATTCCCTGGGCCATTAGAATTTATGAACCAATGAGCTAGAGAGACCACTCAGTAGATTTTTTAATGCCTGTCCAAAGCCTCTGAATTGCATATACTCTTACCCCTACCATGCCTCTAGGTATGATGGTACCTTTTCTTTGATCAGGCTTCCTCCTCAAGCAAAATACCAACACTACTAGAAATACCATTAGGATAATTCCTCTGTCACCCATCCCTATGGAAAGACAAATGTGGCGAGAGGATTACCCCACCTGCTGTTCTCTCCTATTCAGGCTCTGTAGGTGACAGTATCTGAACATCTTCCAGTAATGCACTGCCATGGCAGTATCTGTTCCTTAGTGTCATTCTCTTTCCTTCACTCCCCTAAGAGACTTGTGGGCACAGTGAAGGCGTCATGGGAAGTGAGAGGACTCAACGTAAAAGGCAAACTGTTCCTTATTATGGGGGCTACACTCATTCGTGCAAGGCTTCCTTCCCTCTTGTGCTAGTGCAAGGGAGCAGCAAGAAGTGAATTACCCTAGTGTCATCACACAAGGGTAAACCAGAAATGGACTTTTAAATTGTTTTTGTTATTTGAATAATATGAAGAAGACCCTGAAGATTGTAAAAGTTTTTTATTTAAACAAAGAATGCCCCTCCCTGCCCAGCCAGCTAAAGCCAGCTGGGACAAAAGAGAGTGAGCAATGTGTGGACAATGTGTTACATGGTGAGTAGCAGAGTTGCTCCATGCTGCCTAAATCCCCCTACAGGATAGAAATTTGGGAAAAAAAGGTAAGGGGCAATGCCAGTGTGATTTGAGCCTCTTTCTTAGGAAGCTCAGACTCCCTCCTCCTCCCCAAATAAGAGATCTGTTCTGACATCCCTCCTGTGTGGGGGTGGAGACCTCCCTGTACCTCTTCTGGTCTGGGATGGTCAATGTGTCACCTCTTGTGACTGAGGATGACAGCAGATGAGTAAAGGCAATGAACACTATGAATGCGTGGGAGAGAGATGCTGGTGGCTGAAGACCTTGGAAAGGCCTTGGTTTTTTTGAAAGGTCTATTTTTAATGACTGTAATATTCTATTAATATTCAGGGGAGATATAATTAGGGCATTGATTCTATTTTGAGATTGTTTTTGTCTGAGTATTGGTTTGGACTGCAAACCAGCACTTTGGCCAACTTGTGCTTTTGTGCATTATGGGAGAGCAGTCTTTGGCTGGACCTAATGGGATTAGAGTTAGCGTTGACTGGACATGCTCACCCGGTCAGCTCTGACTGGGCATTTCGTGGGATTTTGGTGAGGCTGACACTATTTTGTCTGAGGCTCAAGTACTTTCACTTGCTGGAACCTAAGGCTAGGGACTATGTAGCATCAGATAAAAGAACACAAATAGTCAGATGTTGGGATTTTGAAGTGTGTTTAATGTGATGCTTTAAAAAATGTGCATGCTATTTCATAGTTTTCCCTGAATTGCCCAAGTCTAATCTGGTGTGGGCAGTGTTTTCTTTAAACTGTCTCCCTATAAAACCATCCTGCATAATCATGCACCAGACTATTTATTCCCAGGGATGGCTTGCATCACACATGAAAGAATTTAATAATGACACTTGGATGGAGTACGGTTATTTATGAAGGAAAAGGTCACGTTCTGTGCCTGCATCAGCGGTGGGTGGCTGCAGCTTTGGGAGGCATAGTGTTGGATGGCTGTGCTGCCAGTAGATAGGGGAACGTGCCTGACAGCCAGCCATGCTGCTTTTGTCATTACTGCAGAGCTGGGGCATCATGCTCCTCATTTCAGGCTTTGTTATTTATATCACTCTGTAAATAAAACTGCTGCCTTTTCCTTCTGATAAATAGTGAAGAAACCAGTGCAAGCTAACATGAATGGGGGAGTGAGTGGGAGTGTTGTACTGTTGATATATACTGGTATCCTCATGTCTCCTGTTATGCAAGGGAGAAATTGGTGGCTGGTTTTTGTTTTTATTTCTGGAAAGTGATCATTTTTAATCCCCAGTCTTTCTCCCTTTCCATCCAGCTCCCATATTTCTTGCCAAGTTTTGCTTTCAGACGTTCTGGGAACGCCCTCACGGCAGCAGGAAAACTGCAGGGCTGCCAGCCATGCATGCCGTGCCTCGTGCCTGACTGCAAGCTCTTCTCCCCCCATCCCACTCAGCTGGGTGCTCCCTGGCTCTGCAAAGCAAAATAGTGTCTTTATTTCTCCCCCTCTCTCTGCATCTCTTTGTACCTCGTATTTTCTATTTTTGGGAAATGTAACTAACACTGTGATTTCATTTCCTTGTGGCATGAGCCTTTAAACTGAGCTTTCGCCTTTTTATTTGACTGTTCCATGCATGTAAATATATAGCATAGTATATCTTACACAAATAACCTTGTAGAGACGTGCTATCTCTTTCCACCTGGTAATTAATTTTTTTAAGGAAATGAGCAAACAAATCAAAGGAGATATTATGCAGATTCATCTTTAGGAAAATTTCAGGTAAAAAGAAGAAAACAGAGCTTAGTCTTAAAAAAAGAAAAGAGAAAATGTACACCCTTCTAGAAGTGCTATATATGTCTGTTGTGTTGTGCTGTGGACACAACAGCAGGTCTTTTGGAAAAAAAAATAGCAATGTGGAGTTCTGTGTTGATTGGGCATTGCTAAGCTGAGATTAAATGTGGTAAATGGAGAAGGCTAGAGGATTTCTGTTTTATTCCCTATACTTAGTGCTGGCACTGCCAGTTGTGCTGGCGGAGCATTGCCACTGGCAGTAAGGAGTCTGCTGGTCACCGTCTGTTCTTGGTTGCAATCCCCTTTTCTTTGCATTTTGGAATTGACTCTCATGACTCCATTGGCTCTTCAGTGCTAACAGCAGCAAAAATTAATGCACATATGGTTGCTGGAGTAAGCATTGCAGTACTGAATACTCACAGGAAGCAGATTTTTACAAAGCCGCTCTTCTAAGTAGAAATGAACTTCTAGGGGGAGAATTGATCCTCTCAGTTATCATCTGTGGGGATGAAAAAACCCATACTTGGTCTTCAGCTCTGAACTGGTTTATGTATTTTTGTGTGTGTGTGGTCTAGACTCCCATGCAATTTAGTCATATCCTAGCCCTGATTTTCCCATTGTTTTACATTTAAGTCATGCTTAGAGCTTTCCAGTCTTCTTGCCTTTCCTCAGCCATGTTTATAACTTACCACCTAAAAATGATAAAGGTTTTAGAGTCAGTTTTCATCTCTCCCTCACTGTTAGGAAACCTGATGGAGTACAGTCTTGCCATCACCTTATAAATCAGCTGTTCCAGAGGGGAAAAGGGACTGTGCCTATAATTACTCCAAAAAAATTGAAATGATCTATGCTTGAAACAGCTGGGAAGACTGCTAATATGTAGTAGAAATTTTTATGTAAGAGAAGCAGTGAAGGGTTAGATATACCCTTCCTCCTCTTCTCAAACACTCGCAGATGCTTGTCGATACAAAAATTACATCTTGGAGTCGTCCTGCATCCGCATGTGGCCACTGACCACTGACAAGCCCTCTGGAGTGTCATAGCCCTTCAGAAACCCTAGGCAGAGGAGTAGTTCCCCTTTGGATCCAGCTGTTCCAGCTTTTTAAGGTCACCAACACCCATCTGGCCCAAGCCCCGTTTGATAGTGGTGGGGCAGGGGTCTGTGTCTGCCTGGCATGCCATCCCTGTGCTCATCTCCATGCGCTGCCCCACCACTTTGCTTTGAACTTTGATCCTACTTTCTCTTTATTTTCTCAGTGATTGAGTTAAGGGCAAGGATTTAAGCTAGTTGGTTTAAATTCAAGCCATATGAGACAGAAGTGATTTTCTTGGACAGGAAAAATAATCTTGGGGAGTTTATGGGACTTACAATTGCTCTGTATTTTCATGGAGTATGAACACAATTTGTCTCTCTACTTCTCAATCTCAATGTCTTATTGGATCTTATTGGATTAACTTGTTGTTCTTGGAATTTCCATGTACTGGCAGGGGCTCAGCGAGCCTTTTTTCACATTTGGTTAGCCTGGAGATTGCAGACTTTCTTCTACAACGTGAAATTGCTTGCACAGATGATCCCTGCTCATCATATTCTCCTCATTATTTTCAATACAAATCTATTTCTCTCCAACCATATTTCAGTCCTTCTTGGACCCAAGCTGACCTAAGCAGCCACCCCGGACAAACCAAGCACAACCAGCCAGAGCAAGACGCTATTAATGTTCCTTGCTGTTTGCTTACAAGCAGCAGTTCCACAAAGAACTGGACATTTTGGCAAGAGAGGAACTTGCCAAAATCAAGAATGGCGTGGTAGTGCATGGCTTTGTTTTTTTTATGAAGAATTAAGTACCCAGAAGAAGCCCCTGAAAAACCTTTCTGCTTTCCAAGTATCATGGGGCACATGTATCTGATCATCTTCCTAGAAAATGCCATACCCTTATATTGCCATACCTTGAGTGAAACACCAGCCCAGTGCAGCGTGGCTGCAGCACGGTTCTTCCCCCACACCTGCACAGCAGACTGTCTGCAATTCTTTGCACAGAAGTCAGACCCTTCTAAGACCCAGACATTCATATTCCCATCAAAATCTGAATGGTGGGTGTTTTCCATCAACAGTTTCAGGCTATCAGCCTCAGCTGTGAATGAAAAACTCATCAGGCGAAGGCTAAAGAAGTCACACCTGTCAGCCTGACACACTGTTTATCTTGAAGATTTTACTCCAGAAAGTATAAACAGTAGAATGTTTATTTTCCTTCCTGCCATCTATGAGGCTATTCAGCGATTTGAGTGTGCTCACGCACAGCTTTCACGAGCCAACCTTAATTGCACAGCAATGTGCCATAAAAATAAAGATTAGGCATTATTATCTAGGAACCAATTTTGCATTTTTGTCCTCTGACTTGAACTGTTTAAAATATAGGGCACTATCTCATTTTGGCTGTACATAAATATCTCAGTTGTCAAACTGCCCTTACTCAACCAGCCAACTTTTCTTGGTGGTTGAAAATCATAGTGTTTAATTGTGTCAACTGAGGTGAAAAATGTTATTGGTTTACCACCTGGCTGCACCATATAGTTAAAAAAAAGTTAAGAAACACAGAACGTGGAATTTAAGGGCCTGCAAAAATATTTTACCCATTAACAAATGAATATGATGCAAGGACAGAAGGAAAAAAATAAACAGATTTTGTGTTTCTTTATCCAGGTGCATTCTTGCTTTCTCCATACTAGCTGGCTTTGAATCTTCCAAACAGCGTGTAATTAAATAGGGTGTGATAGGGGGCCAAGGCATCAGTAAGAAGCTTCTGACAGATTTCTATAAGCTTTCAATTAGTCTGTGTCTGCAGAGTCCTGAAATTATTCAGTAGTCACTGTCACCTACATGAGCAGAATTAACAAGTAAAAAGCATGATAGACCAACATGAAATGCAGTTTTTCTGGGCTCAGTATTTACTGTAATTCTGGTGACCTCATCTGTCTTACAACAGAGAGGGAAGCTGTTCAGTGTAGAACTTCATAGCAAACTGCTTGGGTGCAGGAAAAAAAAATCACTTATTAAGTTTTAGCGCCCACTGAATGCTCTCCATGCTGGACAAAAGTTTTGGCAAGCGGTGTAAGCCATCTGCTCCTAGGAATAGGTTCCAAGGAGGTGGTTGTTTATGGTTTATGGTATTCGAAATCCCTTTTGTGTAACTTTTCATCAGTGAAGAGTACAATGGTGGCATTAGCTCTCAGATAGGAATCTCCGGGAGAGAAAGCTTGGGGGACCAGACAAAAGGAGAACACATTGTCCTATATCAACTACCACTTACAGAAAGTAGATTGCCTTCTGTGTCATGTGCATATAATGCTATGGTGTTTTTATCAGGAGAAATGTTAATGAGGATGTTTTCAGTAGCTGAGCGACCTGAAATCTCTCTCCTTTGTCCCCTATAGATGTAACCAGAGGTGCAAGATGTAGCAAATTTAGGGTCAAAAGGGACAATTAGATCCATTAGCCTCATCTCCTGCATAGCATAGCCTATGACATTTCGCTCAGTGACCCACACTTAGAACCAAAAGACTTGCATTGAACAAAAACATTTTCATGTTCAGGCAAAAAGCCTCTTTTATGTGGGAGGCAAATAGTGGGATAGACTGAAATAAGTACAATTTGCATTACCATGGATATGGCTTCATGAAGTGCACACTCATGTTCTTCACAGTCTCTTCTGGTAAGGAGGAAACACTGCTGGGTCCTTGAGAGATTTGCAAATGTGGAGCAAGAAGGCAGTTATCTAGGGGCAAGGTAAGGAAGAAGAGCTGTGATATGCAGTTCTTTGGCCAAGGAAGGTGATTTAAGGAGAAAGCGTTGATTGCTGGCCTCCATCAAAAATTTGCAGTGAGCTGGGAAGAAGGTGAGACACCGGGCACAAGAGAAATGCTTACAGCAAGGCTGCTTGGATGCACTGTTCTGAGCTAAGTGGCCTCTGGTCTGCTCACAGGCACTCTTTTACTTGGGGCCAGTGGAGAAACAGGATGTGGAGAGTATGAATTGTCATGAGGGCGGCAGTGTCTTTCTTCTGACCTTTATTTTTCCTTAGGATCCACTCAGACCCTCTCTGTTTTGCCCAAGAGCTGTAGGCACTGCTGTGATGGCATTCTGAGAGTGCTGGCCATACTTTGTGCATTAAGGGTCCCAGTGGGCACCAGTCTGGTGCTCTTGTGCTCACAGCTGCCCTCTCCTACTTGCCCAAGGAGCTTGTCTGTGGGAGGGGGCTGCCATGGTGGTCCAGCCAGCCCGAAAGGCTGGCCCTGGCTTGAGTGTGCCAGCAGACAGCCTAGTGATGTGTAGGGGCAGAGTTGTTGTCCCAACTCTCTTCTTTTACAAAAGGAAGATGCTTTACTTTATATTACCCTGACATCTCATTGGTAATTTTTTCTTCACTTCCTGCCTTATGTTGTTTAATGCTGTTGTGCCAGCCCAGTGGAACAGAAATCTTGTCTTCCAGTCCTAAGGCTAGGTTTGCTGTGAAATGAAAAGACATGGCCCGGCTTTAGTTTTAGCATATTGTGCTAGTAACAATTCACTGAGCTCTGGCATTCTGTTTGGTCAAAGGGCATTTCCTCCCCTCCCTCCTCCCTCCTTCCCTCCCTTCCTACTAGCCTCTTATGAAATTAATAAAAATAGAGTGTTTGTTGACTGGGTGGAGAAATTGCATTCAGATCACATAATGTCTGAGGCCTGGCAATTCTTTGTGAATCTGTTCTGGTCTTTGCTAAATGGAGCAGGGTGCCCTCCAGTCTAGTAGCAAATATCTTAGGGTTGGGGGAAAAAAAAAAAAAAAAAAAAGCTTGTATTGCTATGAATTAAAGAAACCAGTCAGTACGATTTGCCCACCCTTGACCCTCCTTATTTATTTATTTATTTATTTTGGATAAGCGAGATTGTGGTTCTCATCATGGTGGAAGAGTAAAGTCTGTGGTTGGAACCACATTACACAGTACTCACCAAAACTGGCACTTCTACAGGTCTTTTATAATGTGATAAATATGTCTGGGCCAGGAGCTTTGTAGGGTCTTGTGAGTATGCACATATCACCCAGTTCCCTTCTCAAAGAGAGTTTAATGTATCTAAGGACAGATGGGCTCCGAGGACAGAAGATAGGAGCTATAACAGCTCCAAATATGCATCTCTCTCAGCCAATATGACAACTTGCAACCTTCTAGACTCCTGTTAAGAGATCTCAAGCTGTTTGATGTGTCTGGGGTCTTTCCCAGGGCTTGTCCCCTACATTTGTTGCAGAGGCAGTTCGGTGCTGCTGTGCGGCATCCGGTTTCTCTAAGACTTGTCTGTCAAAACACCCTCCTCAGTAGGCCTGACAGGTTATGCCTAAGTGGATGCCTTGTTTGCTTCTTCACCAAATTACACCATTTCCCCTGGGCTGCTATCAGAGACTACAGCAGCGCATGCCTTCCTGTTTTTATTTGTATGTGTACGTGTGTGGCTCTTCTAAACATGGACAGGAATTTCCTTTCCTGAGTCTAGTCATCAGCCGCTCACTATTTCTGTAGCTTGCCAACAGACTGCTGCCCTGGGCCCTTTGATTTTTCCCATGAGCGCGGCAAATTTGCACTGGGCTGATAGAGGAAGCCTTGTACAATACTCTGGGTGTGCAGTCTGGTTTGCGCTCATGGTGTTTTAACTGCACTAACGTTCCCTCCAAAGCAAACCTGGCACCTAATGGGGGTTGTTTCTCTGTCTCCCACCACAGGGTTTGTCCTTGCCACCCTGGTGTTGGCAGAGCACTTTTGCCTTGGGGAGAAAGAGAGATGGCATAATCCCAGCACAAACTGGTGTGCCCATGAGACACTTGGCCAGATACACACCCTGGAAAACCACATCTGCCGGGCAGCCATCTGGGAGC
This sequence comes from Pelecanus crispus, assembly GCF_030463565.1. Classification (NCBI taxonomy): domain Eukaryota; kingdom Metazoa; phylum Chordata; class Aves; order Pelecaniformes; family Pelecanidae; genus Pelecanus; species Pelecanus crispus. Next base: position 62,551,520 of record NC_134643.1, on the reverse strand, counting down.
AGGCAAGCTGAGGTGAAACTCTGCCCGAGCTGACATAGCTATCCCCTTCCCGCTGAGTGGGGTCCCCTCAGTGGTACCCTGGGACTTCCTGCACTGATTTTGGCATTGGCACGCCACAGCAACTCTGGGGCTGTGTTTAGTGTAGCATGGTCCTGAATAAGACTCTTGGGATGCTTCCCAGGTTTGCAGACTCACAGGGCATGGGCTGCTTCAGATGAATCTTACAGATTTCAGTAGTCTTTCAGAGCAAATTAAGCCTGTCAGTACTTTCCTGGGACTTGCTGAGAGCAACATATGGAGGCTGGGTACACTCAGTAGTCACTTTTCACAGATTTTCTCAATGGCTACTGTAATATGAACTTACCAGGAAGAGGAGTAGGTCATCCTAGGCAAATGACTGGCAGAAGGCTAAAAAAGCTGGTAAGGTTTGTCTCAGTGTGCATCAAGGGTGAGCAGCCAGTGACTGCACAGCAGAGATTGCAAAGTGGAGGAGAAAAGATTGGTAAGGTGATTGAGAGCAAACTCCCACAACACAAATGATTTATCTCCCCCCTCCTTTTTAGCCTGTGACTGTCCAACTGCATGAATGTCTGTCTGCCTGCCTGTCATTCCTCCTCCCCTCAGAAACTTTTGAAGTGGTTGGCTAATTTCAGCCAAACTAGCTGAGGGATAAAGACCTCAGCATTGCTAAGGTCCTGGGAGTTTCTGGAAAGTAGGCATCTGGCTTGGAGCAATAGACTCCGCCAGTGCCTTGGCTGGAGGAGAGGCTGCAGAATGAGCTGAATCCCTACGATGTTTCATGGGATTACTGTGGGTCCACAAGCAGGCAGGAGAGCAGAGAGCAGAAAACCAGACTTCAGTGGTCCCACTTTTCACAGACATGCTTATTTGTGCATTCACAGTAGCCTGCTACAAATTCAGGTTATGCCACACTGCAGGACGAAGAAAAGTAAATGTCTAGATGTGAATACAGTCACTGCTGAACTCTTTAAGTGCTATAGCTTTGGCACAGCCATTCTTGTGCCTCCCCTGTGAAAAATGCCTGTGATAGTCACTTCCCAATGGCTGTGAGAGCCTGTGGAGCCAGTTAATATGGGCTTTTTGAGAAGTCTGTCTTTGGACTCCCTTTTGCAACTGGAGCCTTTCAAGGACGTAGGAAGTTGACAGAGTAAGAAATTCATTACCATAAGCTTTATTTTGTAACAGGGAAAATACAAAGTTCCCAGGTGATGTGGCATTTCCTAAGGAATAAATAGCCGAAGGCATACCCAGAGTGACGTAGCCAGCTCTCTTCAGGAAGACCGGCAGTGCAAAAAAATATGCTTTTTAAGAGGAGGAAAGAGAGATTAGGCAGACAAGAAATAAACACTGCGGACCATATGAGGAAGTAGTGTGTCCTGGGAAGTGGTGACAAAATGCTGTGAGGCGGGTGAGCGAGCAGCAGTGGCAGGAGGTGGCAGCAGGGCCAGGGCTGGCAGCCAAGGCTGGGTTTTGTTCGGGAAGAAGTACTGCTCAGGAGCAGACATGTCTCACCCTGCCCAGTTCTGCTGCCTCCCGCGCTGGTCTCTGCCGTCAGACCAAATGCTGAGAACCTGCAGAGACATCGGAGAGGAATTACCAGAGTGAGTTTGGTGTTAAATCCACTCCTGACAGCTGGAGACGTGAGAAGCTCCAGGTGGTGGGTTTATCCGAGTAGGAGACAGAGAGGCCGCCTGGGTCTCAGCCTGAAGTCTTTGCATGGGATGAAGGATAGGACGCCAAAGAGCACCCGTTGTGCCTTGAACACAGCAGGACATAAGGTTTGGAAGGTGAAAAATCAGAAAAATGCAAATTGGAAATGAAACTCAAAAGTCTTAACCATGAAGGAAACATACATCTGGAATGGCTAACCAAGGTTGTGGTAAATTCTCCAGCACTTGGAGACAAAAATCAAGATACCCTCGATCTCCCGCAAGGTACAAGGCTTGATTCAGAGATCAGAGGGTGAAACGCTGTGGTGCATGTTATGCAAGAGGCCAGATGAGACGATCAGTCTGGTCTGATCTGGCCTTCAGAAATATGAATCAATGTTGTAGCAAGGATCTAGGAGAATTACCAGGAGACAAGAAACAGAATAACTAAATAACCGCAGTATTTCCAAGGGCTCACATCAAAGAGTGGACCATTTTTTTTAAGCAGCAGCAGAGATTGGGGGGAATATCTTGGGGAGGAAGGAGGTTGCTTTGTTTTCCTATTTGGAAACTTGCCCACTGGATGACTTACCCCAGAGATAAAGTTGGTCTTCATACTGGAGGTTCATGAGCTCATTCATGGACAACATTAATTGGAAAATTACTGGAGTTCCAAGGTGGGCTTATCCTAAAGCATTACTGGCTTCCAAAATGCATTCATCAGTCTTCAGGGGTGCAGTAAGGCATGGTCTTGCATAGGACAGATTTACACAAATGGCTTATTAACAAAATCAGGATTAGGGCCAAACAGATGTCAGTATGACTGATTAGCTCAAAATAAACACAGTTGTGAGATAAGAAATAGCTGTGTTTTTGCTTCATCTTCTTGTGGTTGCGTACTCAATAGATGATGGGAAATGACACGTTAGGTATGAGGTAAAATGACTCATCCACTGCTGCAACTCATAGAAGGCAAAGCAGAAGAATTCAGGAATTTTCGGTCCATGGGTATAAAACAAGCAATGGCCCTGATCCAGGAAACTCTGCCACGGAGAAGGATCCCCCCAAGGTGTACAGCCTCTCTTTCTTATGATTGTGCAGGTGTAGGGTTTTATTTTGGCAGCTGAAACTCCCTAAGCACTGACATTATTATCATTTTCATGATGCCACATGCACTAAAGTTCTGATAGCCAAAAATATTAGAGAAGAAGTAACAGTTGTTCTCTTGTGAGACATTAAATATTAATTGGTCTGGCCAAATGAGGAATACAAACCCTTTTAATGGTTTCTCAGTGAGAGGAGAGGTCTATGTTACCTTGCTTGGTCCATGTCATGAGCATGTGAAATATTAGGAGATGTGCAGACCAAATCTAGTGCTAGAGACATAGAATTGTATTAAACAGAAACTGGCCACATTCATCAATGTACATTGAAAACTTGATCAAGTTCATTTGTTGCACTGCTTTACAGAGAACATGCAAGTCAGACTAAAGGCATGGAGATGAAAATGGCAGCAAGAGTTATTTTTTGGCACTCCCTTTTGTACAAAACATAATTGCTTGATCAAACATAGTAGAAATTCCCCGTTTTTATTGTTCTTAGTGAAAAATTGGGTTTTGCATTACAAGGCACTTTGTTTTAGTAAGTGTATAGATCCATTAAACAAATTCCTAGTCATTCAAGCAGTTGCATTCATGTTACCATTCTCTAAGTGAAATATTTGGATTTTTCAATTTAATTTTCAGTGCTAATTTTCACTTCAGTAATTTAAGAAATTAGCTATCCAAACCATTGCTAAACAAACCATTGTAGTCAACCTAATAAAGACATTCCTCTCCTCAACCATTTCATTGTGAAAGTGAAGCAGCTAGGGAAAAAGAAGACCTGCTTCAGATCAATTGGAAATGAAACTATTCTTGATGAATATTTCTTACGATTTTTCTTTCCAGTAGGCAAACAAACCAACACAGCAAAAGCTCTACACATAGGCTTCCTTGAAAACCTGATGCTGTTTGGTGTGGATTGCACTCTGAATGATTTATTTAGTCTTTCAAAACCCTGCCTGGATCACTTTGGATCTTATTTTATTCATTTTCAGACTGAAGATGACTCTATGCGTTTGCACTACAGGAACATTGTGGGAATAACATTCTCAAAATGGGAAGGTTGCCTACTTTGATTGCAGCCCTGATCTAACTCTTGTGTCTAGTGGTGCTGTTCCTCATGTTGTCCAGGAAAAGACATGTGCAGTCATAGTTTCTCCTCCTGTCCTACCTTGGTTGCTTCCCATATACCTTGCTCCTGTCTGTGCTCTGGCTCAGATACTGCCTGATTTCCTAAATCAAGGGAAAGGTTTTGTGTATTTTTTGCCTCTTTCTGTCCTTTTCTCTGCCCTTTTACCACCATATGGCCTCTGCTTTCCCTCTCTGCTTTTAGTCAATAGCAAGTGTTAAGATAAAAGTTCATTGATTAGCATACTCCCACTTCTTGGTCTCCCTGGGACCTCTAGACATTTTCGTATCACATGGACATTACTGAGAAGTAGTTAAACCTAATCTAGGTTCCCAGAAATGCATGTGCTTATTTTTTACATACTTACTTTTATTTTTTACACATTTATTTATTTTTTAAGAGTCTGATCTTTGAGTTGGGAAAGATCTGCTTTCTTTGCAAGAACGTAAGCAGTCTTGAGGAGATGGGAAGTGAGGATTTAGTATGATAAGGTTGAAATTCATCTCATCCCCTCTTTAGATACCAAACCAAAGTGTTTAATTTAGGAGATTTGTTGTTCTAAAGTCCTATCTGATCAAGTGGGATGAACACAACACATTCAACAGATAGTTCAGTCCTTAGCTGGACCCAACACCATCATTTTAAAAGGGAGAAGTGGCTTGTAATGCACACCCTCAGCCAGGTCTCCAGCCGAGGTGAACGGGTAGTATCTCTCTCAAGGTCAGTGGAACTGTATCAGCTTATTTCATCTCAGGCTCTGTCCTTCCAAACTTTCCTGTGGATAAGATTGGTACTCCTCATTTTTACCCTCCTCAGTCAGAACGTTTTTCTCCATTGACGCAATTTTCCCTATAGCGTATGGTATTCCACCCTAGCCAAATTCTGAAGTATCCCTGAACCTGACAAAAGTCTATGATGCCTGCTCTCCCTCATGTGCCATGGCCAGACTTCATGCACCTGCTGGAAAGGGCTGAGGCAAACAGCAACTTGTGGGCAGCAGAGTCGTGTTTTGCCCATGAAGGTGGAGGGTGCTTTGGGTGCAGTCAGGGCTGTGACTCAGTCTTGAGGTTCTTCTTCACAGGGTGCTGTTGGAGAGGAGTTAAAAGTCCCTACATGCAGGGCAGAAAAAAATGAAATGTCTCTGAAAAGAATTTGTCACAATTTGCAACGAGCAGCGGTAATGGTTTTTGGTCAGGGATTGTCTTGATAGTTCTGTGAGTGAAGGCCAATTTTCCTTTCAAGGCACTGTATATTTAGTTATTTAATCAAGCTAAATTATTCCTTCTCTCCTCACCCACAGTTAGATCATGGCACAAAATTAAGCACAGCCTTTCATTCCACCTCCTCTTGCCTCTCTGTTTGACCTAGACTTTGGGGAGCCATTAAGTTGTCTGAGATATTGATTTAATAAGGGTAGGAGAATTAAAAAGGACAAAGAGACACCTGACTAATTGGCATTTCCAAGAGATCTTTGTAATCAGCCAATGGGGATTTTATAAGGTATGAAGTATTTGCTTTCACATAAATTTCTTCCACATTCTTTCTCTCATGTTTGCTCGGTAAACCTTCTGGAATAAAGATCACATCTGCCTCTCTGTAAGCTTTATACTTGGGAGGTAATTGAGTTGGCTCTTTGTTATGAGAGCATGTACTTGTTTAATTGCACATATGTGTCTGTGAACACACTATCCCTGCTTCTCTCCTAAATTTGATTTGGAATGAATCCCACGAAGGGCTGTTTTCCAGCGTTAATGGATAAAAGGTCTTTACCAAGGGGAAAAGTATTCAAACACTAAATTTAATAAAGTTTAGTTTAAAAGTTATTTCTTTGCAGGAACTCTCTTTGAAAATACACAGTTCTGAGAGTAATTCCTTTCTCCCCACAGTGATTTAATAGCACGTATCTTCTATTGGTTTTGTGATTTGTAACCAATCAGTTTTTATTTTGGAAATATGGCATAATAACATGACAATTTAATGGCATGACAGCAACACATTTACACTGTTGTAACAGTTACTTGTTACATCCTGCCCTGCCATGCTGAGAAGTAATGCAAAACTTTGGGAAGATAAGATCTTTACAGTGAGACAAAAATAAACACTGTGGTAATCTTTATTCCATTTCTGGGCTTAAGGTGCTGACCTTAAGGTAGTGATGCAAGCCAGTATTCATCTTCAAGATGTTGCTCTCAGGAATAGCAGAGCAAAGTGCTAGGAGGGAGGTGATATGAGGGCCTGGAGATCTGTCCCTTAGGCTGAGAAGTCACATTACTCAAGCCACGTTAGGCAATATAAATTAGGCAAACTATACTTTGTAATGCCATGTGTCAGTTTGATAGATGACTGTCCTGTGGGATTTTTATCATTTTCCATTAATTTGAATTTTATTGTATGCCAAGGCTCAGCAACTTATTTTTATGAGCTGACAACTTCATATTTTTATTCCATTTCTACTTAGCATTTGTTTAACACGAACTCAGATGAAACTGCTGAGAACTGAGTTCTGCTGGGAAAAGGACGTCAAGATTACGGTCAGCTGAATGATGCATATTTGTGCCAAAGGATGTCACTCAAGTTATGGCTCCCTCTGAGCTTAGGAGAGAAGGGACAGGAGCAGAAGAGACTGTCTTTTAGTCTGCCTGGTGGGTCTGCCCCAGGATGGAGTTTCATACACCAGCAACTAAATCGTGTTGCTTTTTGCCAGTTGATGCTTCTGTGGGGTACAGAAAGAAAAAGTCCTCTTTCATTCACTGATTCCTTGGTCATCCTCTGGCTGTTAAAAAATGCATTGTTCCCTTTTCTGTCTCTTCTGGAGAATTTGGAGATGTTTAGGTCTTGGGGTTTTCGTCTATAAAAGCAATATATGATTTCAAATATCTGAATTTTCCAACCAAACTGCTCACCCTAGATTCATAGGGTGTTTGTAACAGAATACTTCATGCTCAGCTGGGTGGTTAGGAGCAAGTAGGAGATAAGAAAACAGGGCACTCAGCTGAGTGCTGTAACCATGGTTTCATACGGCATACCGAGAAACCAGAATCTGGTTCCATGGAGCAAAGAGGCATTTATAAAATAGTCTCAGCAAAATTATGGTTCTGATTTCAAAATTTATTCAAGCTGTAGTTGCCTGAATTTCCAGATTTTACTTGGGCACCAGTTTATTCTTTATACTGGTGCAAATGCTCAAATACTGGTAGACAGGGTGTTGTACAACCAATCATTTGTGGTGTCATTAAATCAAAGATGAGTCTCTTCAAGAGCAGCAGATTTACGTGTCTTCTATGTCTCAGATCACCAACAAACTGGCTGCTGATCGGAATTAATTGATCAAAGAATTGGAAACTGCTATTTTCTGAAGAGGATGAGGAACATCTTTTCTTTAAGTCTGCTCTAAGCAAAGTTGTGGTTATAACTACAGGTTAGGCCAGAAGAAGAAAAATGTTTTTCCAAAATTTGGTAGGCATTTGCCTCTTTCAAGGTGTTGGGATTTATGGCAAAGCTCAAAGTCAGACTAGATTCATGCCTTCCTTGAATCCCGGCTTACATCCAAGTTCTATATCCATGCTCATAAAATGGCTACTGCTTAGGTATGTGCGAGAAAGCAACGGCACAGAAGATTTCTTTTTCAAGGTTTATCCAGGTGGAGCCTACCAACATTTTGCTTCATAACTTTCAACTTTGACAGAGAATTGGAGTTCCTGCAATATTTCAGTACCTCTGAGGTGTCTACTATATATATGAGTGTTTTAATATTTTTTTGCTCAGAAATAAACTGAAAACTGTCATTTTTACTGAAAGAGGATACCTGGAAGTCTTCAGGTGCTCTGAGTTGTATCACAAAGCAGAATTTTTTTGCTGAATTATTAGCTATGGGCACCTTTCTGTTTTCATTTGCTGATAAATTTTTGATACGCATTAAAAAAAAGTAGTATTGGCCAGCTGACCTATACATGGGCCTGGCACAATGTTGGCCTTGTATCAGAAGGGAAATTAGTTTGGGAACCAGTGCCTTGCCAAGCAGAGGAGAAAATAGGACGGTGATTTTTGACTCTGTCTAGGCAGCCCTGGGGTGGCATAGCCTCAGGAGAGCTGCAGATGCAATAGAGCCCTCCAGAACTCGTCTCAAGGCCATGGGGACTGGGTCTTCTCTTTCTCCTGGACTCATTTTCATAAGCTTGATAAAGCTCGTAATACTCATCTTGTGTCAAGTGGCCATGATTCTGCTTCATCAAAGGAAGCATCTAAAGAACAAGATTTGTTCTTCCCATCTACAGAGATTGCAGAAGCATAGCAAGGGCTAAGACAAACCCAACTAATGCTGTCAGCTTAATTACAGAGAATATCAGGCCTGCAGGTTCCTGACACCCAACAGTTTTCATCCAGAGAGTTTTGAAACGGGGCCAGATGCTTAGTGAGTGCAAATGCACATTGTGTCACTGACTTTGACAGGGCGATGCCAGTTTACACCAGTAAAGAGTCTCAGTCTTGTTCAGTGCTATCAGTACCAATGTGGAAACAGAGTGAGGAATGACAATTCAGAACAGCAAGGCGTAATGGAGGGTCTGCTTATCTGCTAGTCAGTGCGCACCTTGTAATTTATGCAGTGAGAAGCCCAGTAACACTGCTGGGGAGCCAAGTACTTCCTGATAACCGCACCTCCTGGAATTGTGCAGTGCTGCGGCTAATAAATCTTAGTGATGGCACACGGCTAAGCCGGGAAAAAATTAAATCAGCCACTCGGGCAGCTGAACAACCATCTCAGCTGTGCTGATTCACCCAGAATGATGCACTCCAAGGGGTTTTCACCGCCTAAACAGATGTTCCCCTAGCACAGGATGCTTTCCATTTTTATGTTGTCCATTCTGGATTTGTGTGTTGCAGATCAGATCTTCAGCTGTTGTAACCAGACCTGTCTAGTCAAAGGCTGTCAGGGCAAGACTGATGCTCTCAGACCTCGTCTCCCACTTCCGTCTGCGGTGCCGGCCCCCCTCCTGCTGCAGGCTACACCAGCTGCGTGGCAGCCCCGAGCTGGAGGGAAGCCACAGCAATGTGCTGCATATGGCACTGTGTCTCCAGACAGGCTTTGCTGGAAGGCGTGTTTCCCAGGCGGCGGGAACATTTCCCCAGCTGCCAGTCCCCATCGCTGGGGAGAGTGAGATCGCACAGCTGTGTCCAGGTGGCCTGGATGCTCTGCAAGTCAGTGTAGCACCAAGGAGCAGGACAGGGAGAAATCCCACCTTTGCAATACATCCGTACAGACGTTGCTGTCTAAGCACGTGCTAGTTTTACTATTTTGGCTCTGCAACATCCAAGTTTATCATGCCCAGACAATCTTTCATCCTGCTTAGCCCTGCAAAGAATATATAGCTATTTCTCCTTTTTTTTTTTTTTTTTTTTTTTTTGAGCAACTGGGGGACCATGACTTGGTGGCATGCTGAAACAGAAGACAATGATGAGGGAAGGCAACAAACATACAGGCCAGGTAACATTGCTATGGCATGTTGAATTTTTCATAATCTTCAACTTTCACGTTGTCACATCTCACAAAAATGATTTTGTATTTGAAAGTTTCACAAAACAGTCTGAAATTTGCCCTTCACAGGTGTTAAGTTGGGTCATTACTGAGAGGTGGAGGGAGCAGAGGAGGATCACATAGTTTAATTACTAAGACAAGTATGTGACTGTACAATGCCAAGTGCGCTGAAGTGTTAATCCCTGTGTGAGACTTCAGCAGTGCAATACAATCAATAGTAATAATAAAGACACAGTAGCAATTCCAGATTTCTGTCAGTTTAGGAGCAACGCTTTTAAGTCAGTGGTATAGCAGTCTCTTCTTGCCTTGGACTATGCCTCTTCTTGGATGTTGCGGAGCTCTAGCCCATGAGACTTAAGGGTCTGCTTTACAGCCTGAGGTCCACCTGGCCCCTGTGCAGAGCTTGTGGACAAATACAGTCTTGGGTTAGTAGAAACACCCAAGTGCCAGGCACAAATCCTGAACGGAATGTGGAGGTGCTGTTCTTAAACTTATCCAAGTATACTGGAACATGTTTATATGTGTGAAACTAAATGGAAATCTATACACTTAAACTTGGAAGTGAGCTGAAAGGCAAGCTGAAGACTTACCCCTGTGTTTCAGTGTCATGGCAAGAAGGATATGCTATCTATAATATACACAAGAAAGGCAGAAGTCTACGTAGAAGTGAAGCTATTCATAGTCAGTATTTAGTAGTGGCTATCATACAGTGTGATATGAGATACTGTGATTGTCCCTAATTTAGATATGGGGGCTAGGAGGGTTTAAGAAAGCAGTAAGTGGTACTTTTGGCTACTAGAGCACAGTGATCGCTGGCAGATGCTGACTCAGCTGGTTGCCACCGTAGCACTAAATACAAGCTGTTACATTGTCCTGTCCAACTGCCAGTCCAGACTTGAGGACTGATGTGCCAGCATGGCATCTGTTGTGAGGTCAGGGCTTTGACTAATGAGGTCAAGGTGTCATGTTACTGTAGAATGTAGATTAGACCATTGACACCTTTGCTTCTGCTTTGACTGTTAACCCACAGGGAGGGGAACAGTGGGGGAAACTTTTTGCACACAATATTGGTGGACTATCTCTTTCCCCCACTACTTCGTTAGATACTTTTTGGGTGTTTCGGTTTCAATGAATCCCAAGACTCAAAGGAAAACTTGACCACAGCTGCAAGATTTTCATCTGCTCTATACTGGAAGCCAGGAAAATCCATTAATCATTTGAGATTTGCTGAAGTGTTTGTGAACTGAGCACTACTGAACCAAAACAGAACTCCTAGGGAAACCCACACCCAGGTAGGTTTTCTCTCGTTGCTTGTTTTATGGAAGTTATTTTGCACCAACATCCATTTTAAGTAAGTTCTTGCTGCTCAACCTTTAAGTAGCCATCTCCTACAGAAAATGTGACCTCCTCATACTGTGCAGTGATAGCAGTCGCAGAAGGGTAACACTTGAAGGTACCTGCATGACTTATGTAATGAACAGTATCGTTGAGTTCCCTTGAATCTCAGCTGACTTATTGACTGTTGGCCTTATAAAATGTTCAGGAGGAATATTAATCTTTAAAAAATACAGCTTTTTCCTGTGCTAATTCTTGTAGCCTCCTTTTGGTTTAAAGAAAAATGTAAAATTTTTATTAGTTGGAGGAGAAAGTCAAAATCAGTATAGTTCACGCGAGTGAATATTCTGGACCCCCAAAGTCTCCATGTTATTACAAGAAGATAAGCGATGTCTTTCTGCAATGTGCAGCAGGAACTCTTATTTAGATTACAATAATAGAACTAAAGCTCCTTAAAAGTTATTTTTAGCAGTAGATATTTAACAAGGTTCTCCTTACATAATTAGATACCCAAACTGTCCAATACTGACAGATGCTGACACTTAGGAAATTATGTAGTAAAGCCAGTGACCATCTTCCATTAGAAAGAGAAAAAATGAGACAATTATAGCCACACATTCAGAGATTTTTAAACCCAGGATTCGTTACAGTCAACCTTTAGTCTGGCCTCCTGTATGACACATATACAAACTTCATTGCAGCACCTCATGATTTTTCCTGCCCATAATAATGGACAGCTTTTTAGCCTTTCCTTAAAGACCGCATGGGATAGAGAATTCAGTTCATCATATTCATTTGCTACGCCTTTCACTGTTTGAAGAAAATGCATGCCCCAAACTTGAAGTTTGTCCAGCTTTGGCTTCTACCTAGTGGATTTCATTATGTTTTTTCCACTAGATATGACACCTACAGTTAAAAATCATAGTTATAATAGTTACTCTACCATCCGGGTATCTGTGAGCTGCGATCATATTACCTCTTAAACTTCTCTGGGATAAATCAGATTAAACCTCTTTAGTCTCAGTCTGATTTCCAGACCACAGGTCATTCTTGTAGCTCTTTTCTGAACCCTTTCCAAATTTTGAATACACTTTGTAAAGTTTGGATGCCAGAACTGCATGTGGTGTTTCAGCAATATTCTCACTAGAGCTGTACACTGACTCTTTCAAACTCCCCTGCTTATTTATCTAAGGATCAGAATTGCTCTGGAAGGTCATGTTCAGCTGATTATCTAATGTGACTATGAAGTTTTTTCAAAGTTAATTATATCTGAATTGCTGGTTCATAGCTTAAAGGGTGACATAAAGCCTTTGTTGCAAGATGTGTGACTTGCATTTGGTTCTGAAAAATGCAAGTAATACAAATGAGAAGGAATTAATCCTTATAACAAACTTGTTCCCCACATCACTTTTAGCATCCTATATCCCTTTTGTGTCATCTCAAACTTCTACCACAATGGTTTTGGTTTTGTCTGCACTGTTAGTATAGATGTCACTGGCAGGAGTAGCTGCCAATGACAACCAGGAATAAACCCCCCCTAAACTCCAGATGGAACGCCTCCCTGAATGATAGTGATTCTGCTAAAATTACTTTTAGAAATACATTCATTAGACAGCTTTTAAGCCATTTAACACTAATGGATTGTTATGTGGGAGTGAGTTAAACACCTTAAAAGATCTAAATATTTTTCCTTTTTGCAGCTACTTCTGTCAGCCAAGCTGGCAATCCTCACCAGGACTGTAATCAAGTCCTGCAGGTTTACAAATGTTGTTATTAATGACTGCTGTTTAACATCATCTCTAATTGCCAGTGGAATAGTAAGTATCAAGTTAGGTTCTGAATATATCATTCTGCTTCCTTCTGAATCTGAAACAGAAACATTTGTCAAGTACTTCTCCATTTCCCACATTATGATTGATAATTTTGCTATTCTTTGCTAGTATTGGATCCATCTCATACAATCCAAGACCAACTTTTCCACCTGGAAATGATGCTTCTCTGGAACTTGTTGAGAGAATGTATCTGTTTCAACTATAATATCAGCAGAAAGCCTTCCAAGGTTGGTAGGGGAATTGCGGGAAAGGAGAAAACGAGTCCTACTCTGGAGATGCCTGATGTCAACTTCTCAGCTTCCTCAAATCCTGGTGGGAGACAGTCTGTGTGGGGGCCTGCATGATGGGGCTGAGGGGAAGGGTCATGCTTGTACATGATGATTCTAGCATACCAGCTGGATGTGTGCCCTCTGACAGGTTTCCTTTCGGAGCGAAGTCCCCAAAAGAGGGAGCTCCCCCAGAACTGGCTGAGTTCTTCAGCCTTCCTCCTACTCCTGCTTCATGTGTGAGAGCTGATCGATCTGCCAGTGGTTAGGAGGCTTCCCTGGGAAGTGCGTCCCCAGGTTCGAGTCCTTGCTCTGATTTGGAGTGGTTCCCTGACCGCCAAGCTATACCGGCCGTTTCACTTTCTTCCAATGAATACTTAATTGAAATCAGCTTCAAATCAGACAGAGCAAGAACTTGAATCTGCAGCTCCCTTTTATCTCCAGGGAACTTTCTAACCACTGGACTGCATACTCTCATTCTCTCTAGCTCGGTTCATATGTAATTATTTACATGGAGTGGAGAGGCTCCAAGGAGATGGGGGCAGAGGGTGAGAGAGAGTTAACTAAAGGAGTGTAGAGGGGGAGAAAAACCTGGCTGTCCCTGGCCTTCTGCTGGGGGAGTCCAAGCTGTTGTCCTTCTCCTGTCTGACAACGCCTGGGAGCTGGGAGCAGGCTTTCCCCTCCGGAGGGGAATCACCTATTTGCTGCTTGTCCTCCCCTTCTCTTTCCTCTCTGGGTCTTACATGCAAAGGTTTTGGAAACACAGTGGTTTTGTTCTGATGCATAATGAAAACAGATTTGAAAAACTTCAAAAAACCTCATTTTTTTCTTCTGAATTGTGAAACAAAATTCTTGTTTTGTGGCCAGCTCTGCGTATCACATCTGAGAAGCAGAACCTGCAGCAGAAAGATTGATGAAGTTGAACCTGACAAAACCTGATTGTGCATTCCTTTCCCGTTCGTCAGCAGGATCCTCTCCTTAATAGATGAAGACTTTTTGGATTAGTTGCTCACTCTTAGGATGAGGTATATTCTTTCATTCATCCCCTTCAGGCATGCTGTGGAAGCACGGCTCCTATTAGCTCAGCCCAGTCTACTTCCCCCACCTCCATCTTCCCTGCCTTGTGTCAGTTCACTTGCTGAAGGACAGATCAGAATATGCCGGGGAGGGTTGTTTCATGTAACACAAAGCAAGTCCGGTCCTTCTGTATCTCCATTTGTGCACTATCCATCTGGTTCCCCCTGTACTCAGCGCTGGTGAGGCCGCACCTGGAATACTGTGTCCAGTTTTGGGCCCCTCAATACAAGAAAGACATTGAGGTGCTGGAGCGTGTTCAGAGAAGGGCAACAAGGCTGGTGAAGGGTCTGGAGAACAAGCCTTATGAGGAGCGGCTGAGGGAACTGGGGTTGTTTAGCCTGGAGAAGAGGAGGCTGAGGGGAGACCTTATCGCTCTCTACAACTACCTGAAAGGAGGTTGTAGTGAGGTGGGTGTTGGTCTCTTCTCCCAAGTAGCTAGTGATAGGACGAGAGGAAATGGGCTCAAGCTGCACCAGGGGAGGTTTAGGCTGGAAATTAGGAAAAATTTCTTTATGGAAAGGGTGGTCAAGCATTGGAACAGGCTGCCCAGACAGGTGGTGGAGTCACCATCCCTGGAGGCGTTTAAAAAACGGGTAGATGTGGCACTTCGGGATATGGTTTAGTCTAGTCTACCCTTGATTGGTTTAGGTGGGCTTGGTAGTGTAGGTTAATGGTTGGACTGGATGATCTTAAAGGTCTTTTCCAACCTAGACGATTCTATGATTCTATGATTCAGATATGGGGAAACCTGCACTTTCTATTTCAAGGTGCTAGTTTTAGGAATCTCTCTGTAGCTTCATTGTGGGGGACAATGCTGCAGGAGGAGACAGAAAATGTAGAAGAGAAACAGCTTGAGGGTACCATAGCCTTTCCACAGATGGTTGGGCTTCAGAGCACACGTGCCAGGCCAGACCTGTAGTGCATATTCACAGCTTTGATCCACTGATTTAAGCCAGGTCAGCCCAATGGTGAGGCACCAGCCTCACAGCACTGACTGCGCTGGTGGTGAACACCAACATTACAGCATTTTTTATATCAGGGTTGCAGCTCTCAGTGCAGTAAAGTTGGATTAGCACAGTGGAGAAAGAGAGCCTATTACCAGAAACCTGAAACACTGTCTTTAGTGGGTCTCTCAATGCAACACAAACCATCCCATGCAGTGGTTTCACCGACTTTTGGGACTTTTCACCATACGTCACACTTTCAGGTTTCACTCTGCAACCATTAAGGCTGCAAGCCTACTCCTTTCACTCTGTATTTTGAAGAGTAACACCAAAGGTGTTCAGAGGTATTCAAAGTGCTGAGAGCACTGTTCTACCTTGCCTATAGCAAAGAATGAAAGTGCTGTGCTGCAAAATTTGTCATCATACAGAGGTGCTCACCAGCAAATATCTGCAATAAGGGATGCGTCAGTTCTGTCATTTTGATTTTATCTTTTTTTTCCCCTTTATTCCTTCCCCAAGGTCTCCATACTATTCCCAACTGTGTTCTTGCCTATCCCTGTCTACTTGTAAATTAACTTATACCAGCCTATTTATACTGAATCATCAGTAGCACTCATAACTTTTGAACACTTCTTTTTAAATCTGTGTCAAGAAGATAGTTTTCTTATAGAAACATTTTTTCTTTTTTGGCTGATAGGGGATATAGTAGTAAAATTGCTGAGTCAAACTTGGCAAGTTGAGTTAAATGGACTTTTTTGAGTCTCAGTGAAGAAGTTGCATTCATAAGGAAAAGCTGTAAGGTTAGATGCCTTAACTGCAGGGCCATTTTCTCTCATTGGAACAACTAAGTGGAATTTTTGGTTTGCACTAAATAAAGATTTCCAGCCAGCAAAGTGAGCTTACTGTAACACAGGGACATGGAGTAGGGAGGTCGCCACAGATGACCTAGACAGTTAATCTTGAGGGAATATTTTCCCTTCTCAGTTATTGCAGGGGAAAGGGCAAATCTGGCACTGCTTTCGAACAAATGCTGGTTTAATGGTGGTGTTCATGATCCTTTGTGACAGAGGTGATGTTACTGTGAAATCCATCTTGTCTGCTTCTATCTTGTATGCCAAAGCATTCAGGACTGGTAGCAGGCATTGCTTGGGGACATAGTTATTTTAGCAGCGACCCAGAAAAGTTTCTTTATGAAAGCTGCCCTTATTCTAAATGTCTCTATGTACCTTCAGTATAGTGAGTGTATTATGCTACATCCATTGCAGAATGACTAGAAACCAACCCAAACCGAACAACTTGAACCTGGAGCTTGAAGATTTGGTTCCAGGGATTTAACTTGTTCTATTACAGAGGAAGAAATAAATGAGAAATTCAGTTTTGTGCTGAAGGTGTCTCCTAGCCCGGTTAGTAGAAACCTTCAGTGTATAAATCAAGGCTTAGTTCAAGCCTCAGGTTAGCTTTGCTATTGAGCTTTTATGCTTATAAATGCTTTTTGCAGTTTAAATGATGTCAGCCTCAATGTTTATGAAACCGTGGAAGCGCTGAGTCGAAAACATTCACATTAATAAGGAAGCGCTGGGAACCACTGGGATGGTGCCAGTGTCAACCAGCATTATTAAGCTAAGAAGTTCTTTGGCACGGCTGAGCTAGGAAAGATCATACCCAATTTATCTCTTGTGGTTAGTCATTTGATTCATGGCTTCTGATTCATGTCTTTGTCTTGGACTGAAAATACCAACTTTCTTATCAACCAGCTAAGAAAAATTGATTTTTTAGAAAGGTTTCACCATATTTTCACGCTAATCAGAGAAGGGCCACTCATTTATCAGGAACGTATCTTAGTAGCAGCCAGTGCCTTACTGATACATTACTGTACTGCATCTCACTGGACACAGTGCCTCTGACTGGTGCGAGTTTAAATAGTGAGATTTATTTCTCTGAGGCCCTGCGCAGATTAGTGCAGCATTACAGCTGCTGTTTTGTACCAATGGGTACCTGGCTGAGATCAAGTGCTCACAACTCTGCCTTTTTCCATATAGTGCTGCTGGGAGGATTTGGGATGCTGGGCAAATACAAGGGTTCCTTTGCTTTAGTGTTGGCCTCAGGTGTTTCACTATGGGAAAGATTAGCCTCCTATGTGTCTTTGGAGTTTCCTCATCAGAAAAAACTAAGAATATGACAAAAAGAAGTGGTTTCATCAGTGTAGCTTCATGTAAAATAAAAACGTTAAACAAATGAAATCACTGATGTTCATCTAATTGTTGGTGGTGTTTAATATGTTTTGGTTTTTTTTTTCCCCTTGGAATGAGAGAAGTCTATTTATTAGGGTTGCTAAGAAGCAGCTGCAGTTTCTGGGTGACAGGCAGCTCACTGCCTTTTGTCTCTGCTCCCTTCTGGATGCACCTCCATTGTTCCCTACGTGTTTTTCAGCAATCACAAAGCTTTGTGGTAAGATGCAGTAGGAAGATATTATTATTGCTATTTCATAATCCGGTTATGGTCATACATGACTCTGGGGCAGATGGAAGCTCTCTGAGGTTTTTCTATTCTGTGTTTTGAAGGTGGTGCACCCCCTAACATAACATACTCTGCATGTCTCAGCCAGAAGCACTCAAATGAGAAACGAGGAATATCGTTTTATATAAATATCTTTTATCTACCAAAGCTGACTGAACAACCATATAAAGCAAGTTTCATTGGTCACCACTTGGACATGTCTAGAAAGCCACTTTCACAAAAAGTCCCACAAAGGCTCACTAAAACCTCAGGGTTTTGTGGTTTTATTCCCCCAGTGGTACATACCATTTGGCTGAAGAAGCTTGAAAACACTGTGGTTTGGGGCTGTCTTTATGCTTAATCCATCCTCAGGTCTCTCCACCCTGCCTTCTAGAAAGCCCAGGTTCAAGAGCCCAACTCACAATTGTGCTGTTCCCGTTTTATGCTAATGCAATTCCTCTGAAAGTAATAGCAGGACAAAATCAGGGAGAGCCATCACTCAGTCCCACAACAAATATGGCCTTCAGCAAGGTGCAAATATAAGTAGGAGGCTCCTCAATATAGCTAGAGTTTGCATGTTTGCTAATCTTTCCTCCTAGGAAGTCCCTAGGCAAATAAACTGTGTGGCAGACGAGAGAGGAAAGGGTATAAATGCTTATTGTTATGATTTCTATGCAGAGATTTGTTTGGAAAGGGAGGGAGCCCGGTGTTCTGGGGAGAACAAAAGAGAGGTTTTGGTGAAGTGGTATTTCCCACAATTACAGGGGAAACTTTCGGGGCTGGATTCAGCTGTTATGTAGATGGGTGCAAGTACAGGCTAACTCTGCTGATTACAGTAGAGTCATGCCAGATGTGCATCAGCCTATGTGAGCGTGCAATTTCACGTACAGCCTTTTTATTCCTGTTCATGGCAAGCTGCTTTTTCTCTCTTTCAGCTTTCTCTCTCTAACATTTATGATGAACAATTGTCTGCTCCTTGTAATTGGAAGGGCGTTACAAGCCATGAACGCCTTTGTTGCGGTAAACCACTTCCTCTTCATGTCTTTTATGGTCCTTACTTGGTAAGAACAGAATAAGCCCTGTTCGGCATCTGAAAATAGGATAACATCAAGTTTCTGCATCTGTCCAGCTGAGCATCTGCAGGGTCTATCATGCCAGATGCATTTAACCTGGCCTGGCACCAGAAACATTATCTCTGTTCCCAGAATGCCCTGGGATGTAATTGGATGTCAAATCCCCATACATTACGCAGACTCAGGAAGACTATTGCAGTTTGCCAACAAGCTTGCATTTACTCACTTTAAAAACAAAAGCTGGTATTTTGCTTTATGAAACTTATCACACCACTTACGATACAAATGGCAGATACCTTTGTCCTAGGACTTTTTAATACATCAATTTACACTGCTTTTTTCTTTAAGCAATTGCAAATCGCCTTATATGTGATTTAGCTATGCAAATCATACTGAGATAGTGCCTGTTTCTGCAGCCAAACCCATTCAAATGTCCTTCTGCTCCTAGAGGGAGTGACATTATACAGCTCCTTGAAAAGTCACGCAGGCATGGTACCTGAATGCAAGGCATTGACCTCTGTGGTAGATTGGTGGTAAGAGGCAGCTCAGTGCATTGTGGGAAAGGCAGTTTCAGGCTGTATGTTGGCTACCCAGATTGCATGGGGCAAAGCTCCTGTTCTTTTGAGTTGTGAGTACCTGTACATCCCTTCATGCCAGTGAAGCTGCTGGCTCTACAGCAAAAATGTGAGCCTTGCTTTACTTACCTATCTTCTAAAGACTCTTTAGAAGCAGTTATGGGCTGCTTGTGTGGTCCATGGATCACAACACAAAAGGTGTGGTGTTAAGCTAATATTTCACCTCCCAAAAAAGCAAGTGACAGGGATTCATCTTCCCGCTGAAGGCTGGTCAAGACGTGCAGGCCATTCAAGTGAGATTAAGGTGATACTAAGGCTTTATTTTGGTTCTTGGCAGGACTTATCTCATTTCCCTGATTCATGGAAGGGTTGTATGAATAAGGAAATAAAGCTGCCATAAGGGGAAGATAGTCCTTTTGTCCCTGTCAGTGTTAACTGTGTTACCCACACTTGAGTTTCTTCCTTCCAGCTCATCCATCTTGAGTGCCACCTTAGGCTAGGCAGTGAGGTGTCCTCTTTCCTTCACTACATGGCCCCTGACACCTCTGGGGCTCACCCTCTCTGTCTAAATCCTGAAAGAGCTGAATCACACTATTGATTCTTGCCCCATAGAGCGTGGGAGGGTGTATCTATTAGTGCTGGGCACACAGGGAGAGCTGTGGGAAGGCATGAAAGGGCTGCTAGCATTGGAATGGCACTTGCCTGCATGCACCGTCTAACAAGCATATATTGTAAGCTGATGAGCGGTCCTTAAATGAGTGGAACCCTGGACCAGTCAGGCACAGCTAAACCACAAGTGATTATAACTTACAGGATTTAGTGTAGAGGTAGCACTTAATTTAATGGCACGTGCTAATTGTTAGTCATGTTGATTTTGCAATGAAGGCAAGATTTCAGCGATGCTTTAAAAAAGAAGGATAAATAAAAGCCGAGTGTAAAGCCCAATGTAGCAAGATAATTCTGCAGAATGGATGCTTGCTTTTTTGTTGCACCAGTTGAAGTCTCTAAAATAAACAGAACAACCAATTTAAAGCAGATGCATGGAACGACAATCAGGTTTCATCTCTGGTTTTAATCTTTTTAAACCACAGTATTTGGTACTCAGAGCTCAAAGGAACTGCAGACTGAATCAGGAGTTTGCTGTAACTTAGCAGCTTGGAGGAAGCAGATTTGTGGCTGTATAACAGGGAGAGATGAAACAGCCCTGCTCAGATAACCAAATTATAATAAAATATGCAAGTGTTGGAATCTGGAGACAAATGAACATCCAGAGCTCCTGCCTGTGAACTGTTATCAGCTACAGCTTGGGAACAATAGAGCTAAGCAGTAAATGGCCAGCTCAAGCACTGCTCCTTAAGTGATGAAACAGTAAACTCATGAGTTTTATTGGTAGTTGCTATCCTGTGTGCCACAAAAAAATGAAATGTGGACTGAAACAATGCTATATGAAAACAGGGCTTATGAATGAGGAGTAGTATGATCCCATTTTTACTTACCTTGGTGACTTTTGGGAGGGACTTCTTCTTAACAAGGCAGTAAATACAAAAAAAGCCCTCAGGAAAGCCACATTTCCCTGCTCACTGTGTCATCATTTACCTCAGAGGCTTTGCATCACTGTGTGTGACTACCCACAACTTCTGATCTCGTGAGGCTGAAGTCATTCTTCAAACAGCAGTCGGCTTTTAAGGACTCGGTGGAGGGGGAGACGATGCTGGGCAGGACAGCTAAGCTAAGACAAAGAAATGTCTTTCAGACAGAGGAGCTAATGCTGGCAATTCCCTGGGCACCAGTCTTGTGACATGGTTATACCACCGCAGACACATTTGCAAAGCAGTGGGCGCGGTGGGTGCCTCTTGCCAATCTGGCTCAGACAAGCCGTGCAAAGAAGGGGTGCTTACCTGTGTGTGTTTGCACAGGATTACCAGGACACTTGCTGAGACCACAGGTACCCCAAGACAGCGCTGGAGGAAAGTTTCACAAACTTATTGGAACCTCAGCAGGATCATGCTTCTTTTTTTCTTTCATGTAGTTTGAAGGTATGATTTAGACATTTTAACGCTGGGGTCTGTGAGCCCAAAAAATCTTTAAGACCAAATGACCCTTGGTGCCAGGGTGCATTGCAGAAGGGCTGTGGCAGCCCACTGCTCGGTGTGCAGGTGACCGCCCCTCTGTGCCAGCAAGAGCACCGCGGGTGGAGAGGAGACCGGAGGTCAGGCTGTGCCTGTAGCTGCTGCCCTCAGCCGCAGTGCCTGTATGGATTTGGAAAGGCAGGTGGTTTTACCTCTCTCTCCCTTGCTTCACGTCGTTGATGCAAAGCCTCCCAGAGGCAGGGGGAGATACAAAAGAGAGAGGCAGTGTTGGGGATGCAGCAGCCAGGGAGGGATGCAGCTCAGGGGAGCACGCTGAACGCAATGGTAAGGAGTAGAGTGGTGTGCATTAGGGTAGAGTCTAATCCATTGCTTAGCAAACGTGCTTTCTCTCATTTTGCTGTCTTCCTTATGTTTCTGCTTCTTTCTTTGCCTTTTTTTTCCTGAGTGATTTATCTTTCAGTGATTTATCTTTAAGTTCCCCTATAAGCAGACATTAAGTAGCAGTAAAAAGCTGAAGGCATCTATGACGTGGTGCCTGATGAACCACCGCTAGCCTGTAGTAAAGACATCTACCTTGTCATGTTCATTGAAGGCTCATATCCTGATCCAAACTGTGGTCTACTGATCTTTTTTTCTCCCTGGATTTACAGCTCCAGACTGTGAGATCACAGGACAGCCTGGTATTTGTTATCATTTCCAAATGTGGGGAGTGACTCCCTCCTCCTTTTGCAACTCACATACGTGTAATTCATTTGTGTTCACAACCTCCCATTCTGATCTCCATCCCTTTTTAAAACAACTGTCCCCCTCCCCCTTCTCCAATGCTTACATGTAGTTTCAGCATGCTTTGGTCTATTTCTGTATAAAAACCCTCACAAAACAGCACCAGAGATTATGAAACCACTTAAGCCTTCAGACAAAAAAAATCTGAAACTGTTTATATTCACAAATGGTACCTATTTAAACAGTTTTTGCAACTATTGCTTCCTCTGGTAGCAAGTTTAATAAAAAATTTGAATTTAATTCCAGAAGGATAAATATGACAGCAGATATTTACAGAAGAATTGGATTGTTTTTATGAAAAGAGCATTTTACAAATGGGATCTAAACAACCGGTCTTACAAAAGATTAAAACACCATCTATCAGTCCAGCACAGAAAAAATATAACCCCAAGCATTCTTGTAATAATAAAACATTATGGATGAACAGAGCAGAGACTGAAGTGCCATTTTTCTACCCTGTATTTCTCTTCTATCTCATTAAACTCTTTCTGCAGCACAAGGAGATTCAGTGTTATATGAAATAGGTGAATAAATTCTGCATAATATTTTTTTTAAATGCATGAATTAAGAAAAGACATGCACTTTGCTTGTAGAAAAGGAACTTTTCCCCCAGGAAGCACTGAAGAAAGTTGGAAGTGTGGGATGACGGGCAAGTTTTCCAATCCAGAGCTTGCATGCTGCCACCCTGTCCCTGTACTCTCCCTTTGAAACAGGAGAAAATACTCCAGGGCACAGCAGGAGACAAACAGCCGTGTGGATGTTTGCATATTTTGATGGACATGATGACAGCCTTGGCAAGTGATAGGAGCTTTACCCCGAGTCCTGCTGAGAAATACCAGTAATGCAGGACTACAGTATTCGGATGTTACATGAACTCATTCATCCCCTTCTTTAGAAACAATGCAACTAGGGAGAAATCTGTCTTGCTGGTTAGGTAGGATAGGAAGGAGAGTAAAAGTCACCGCAACTTCCAAACCAATGGGCCACAAAACCAGTTTGCACCTTTCCATAGCTGCAGCAGGCTGCTGGGTTTCTCTCAGATTCCTGAGATGTGGCTGGCATGGTGGGTGCCTGCCTCCCTACACCCTCAGCAAAAGAAGTGGAGACCACAACCCAAAGGAAATGATCCTGAATGGAGGAGAGCAAAGCTTTGGTCCTTGCCTAGTGAAGAAAAGTGAGGCAGTTGGCATAAGTTGTGCCGATTGTGTAACCTAGGTTTGCAGGTTTGAAGAGAAGTGTGGTACCCTTCCTTAGTGCACCTGAGTCCTCAGTCTAGGTGTTTAGGGACTTGGGACTTTGGGCAGTGTAGTGCATGCTCACCATCTATTCGAAATACAGCCACAGAGAGTCATGACTCCAGCAATACCTCTCTTATGTACTGAGGTTGATGGCACCAGCCTGGGATTGATGTGGCTTCAGCATAAAGACACTGCACCCCCAGGACGGGCTCTCCTGTGCTCCCTGGGATGGATGGTTTTGCTGCAGTCTCATTTGAAGTTGATGCTTTCCGATATACCTAGCCTAAGTTTATGATGTAGGGAAAGACTTATTAAAGGAATGATACGCAAATAAAGGAGAGCTGAATCAAGCTGTGGTTTGGTTGGGTTTTTTTCCCCCTAAAGTGATAATTCGCCAGCATTTAACATAATAATGCATTTTTATTTACTTCCCTTAGATGTGTATTTCTATGCCTTTTGAATGTTTGGACTGGTTCTGAACTTCCTCTAATTGATACACTACAGCTTCTACAGAGACTAGCAACTGGCAGAAACATTCTTTAAAAAGATAAATTTAACCTTCCAAGCCTTTCAGTAACTCAGTTAATTGTAATTCTAATTGAACTCTATTCCAGTCCTTAGTTTTCAAAATGGGTCTAACTATAATTTATGAATGGATCCCCTCCTTAGTATTTCAGTGTTAAACTCAGTCTGCTGCTTGTTTTCCTTCTCTAGGAACAGAAGCATCAGACTGGTAAGAACAATGAGAAAATATAGAACCAGCATTTTATTTAGGTAGCTTTTCTATCAGGAGGAAAATAAACGGGGAAAGAACCAGTAAAATATTTGACAATTTATCATAATGCAACTGTAAGCATGATGATAAATGGAAAGTCGTTTGACAGAAATTAAAATATCCTTTTATTCCTGGTGATTTTGACCACTTGCAAAGTCTTTAGGCACCCATAAAGTGCAGGCTTGTCATTAACCCGCTATGCTTTTGACAGAGAGAGGGGTGTCTTCACTGTAAAGGCATTTGACCGTCTTATACTTGGGGCTGATCCTTGTTGTTGACATCATTCCAAATGTTTTAGCGGTTACCAACTGTTTTGCTGGACAGTAAAAGAAGCTGATCAAAGCTCAGCTCAAGAGATACGTTGATGATACATTTTTTTGAAGTGCTTCCCCCTAACCAAGCCCTGCATTCTCCTCCAGAATCAACACAGGCGTATGCTCCACAGGTCTGCAAAGCGAAACAGCTTCAGATTTTTTTTTTCCATGGAACCAGCTTGCTCTGAATATATCTTTGTCCTAAGCACTAGAAGAACAAAGTGCTACATATTGCATCATGATACACAGATTCTGCTGGAGGAGGCTGCACAAAAGGAACAGAGGGCCTTGGCATTCTGCGCATTCCTTGTTTGCAGTCAGGTCAGCTTAAAAAGATAAAGTGCAATCTGCTGCTTGCTATCCATCATGAGAAATGAAGCCTGATAATTTTGGAGTAATGTTTAGCTTGTCATTCTTGGGCCATTACACTGAGTTAGTAGTGCTAGGAGAAGGGATTTATTTCCTTCTCTCTCTCTTACTGTACTAAGTCTCAGATTAATAATGCTGCAGGTTTCAAAGTCTGTTTTGTTCATAGATGCTGGCTGGGGAACAAGCAAAAACAAAGATCAGATTTGCAATGAACTGGGCATTAAATCCCTTCAAAAAGTGTCTTTTGGCACCATGGTGAAAAGCTATTAACAACATTCCTAGATGACTGTAGAAAAATAAGAAGTTTTTATAAATGGCTATAACATCTTGGATTAGCTACCTGACAAATAGGTGTTTTCAGTTTATTTAGGGCCCAGTTCTTCTTTCTGCTAAGGCCCTTTTCTGTTGCTGCTTTATAGGAGTGTAGAAGGGAATCAGGCCTCAGCTTAAATGGGAATCAGGCCTTCGGGATGCAGCCACCCAAACAACCTCGGCACACAGGGCAGTGTGGATCAACCATGCACAGAGTGAATGGGAACCAGCAGCTGCAACATTTGATTGCATCTGCAACTCCAGGGCATTAAAAACATCCCCAGAAAGTGAAAAACTCTACAGAAAAAGAATAATCACAGAATCATAGAATCGCTAATGTTGGGGACTTCAGCAACCAGCCTGACTTGGCTCAGAGTTACAAATATCTCTTAGGTGTGAACATCCAAAGTGTTTGAGCTGACTGCTGTGTTAAGCTCACCGCTTGCTTATGGCTGATCTTCTTGGAAGAAGACCGCTGGCTGCTTTTCCCCAAAAAGTCAGGCAGAATTTTAAAAATCATCCTAGAAGTTTCATTTTCAACCTTGCATGAGTTCTTTTAACTTTTGAGACATCATTCCTTGTGTCTAAATATAAGGAAATGTGTGGCAATGTCAAAAACCTTCTGGTGCAAATTTTTCTGTGACTCATACAGGGTGATGTTCAGGTAACTACGTTCATTGCAAGTGCCTGCTACATACAGAAATGGGAGTGAGAATTGCTTAAACCAGTTCAAAGTTTTAAACTTTGCAGAACCAGGTGTTCTGGTAGTAGTTGTGTGACTAGACAGATACTAAGAGCAAGCAAGAGAAATGTGGAGGGAATGGGCTGTCTCAGAAATCAGAGCTTTCCTTTTACATTTTGAAGCACCCAGAGAGTTCAAAGCCCCCAGGGAGAAGCAAGGAAGAAGAGGGAGCAATATCATACTTCTTTTTTTTTTCATTCCTGAAGGGTGCTATCCAGGTAGAGTCACCACCAGCAACCTTTTCATTAGAGGAAGAACTGAATTTTTGCATGCAATCTGCTTGCATGCAGTGAAACAATTTATTCCAAAGAGCAAGCTCATGCATGTGGTCCAAGGAGCCGAATTTTTTTAGAAAAGGACACATAGCAGACCAGGGTAGTCACGGGAATCAGAACGCAGTTCAGAGGGGAAGTTTTGGCATTGCCCATAGCTGAGTGACAACACAGCTAGTGGGAAGAGCACAGGAAGGTCACGGAGTGGTCACTTTTCTAAAGAGGGACATGCCAGAAGCACAGAGCCAGGCAGGACATACTGACTGCACCCTTAAAAGGTCTCTGCTGCAAGAATTCTTAGTGGGGGGTAAGAAATTTCTTGCCTTGTCTTACTGGAAGAGGTGGGAAGCAAGGATGTTTGTGGGAGTAAAATGCACTGCCTTGATCTGACCATTCCCTAACGTCACTCGTGGGTCCTGTCTAATCCTTCTCTCTGGCAATGTTGTTGTCCATCTGTGTTTATCTCTACTCTGAGTGTCCCATTGGCCTTTAAATTTGTGGATGTGCTCCAGATTCGGTGATGAATTTGTACTTTATGATATTTATATCTCCACCCTTCCCTGATTGTTGCACAAGATTGCATGCTGGAATTCCTAACCCCACGTTTTTAAAGAGGTCTCATTGATTTAGGGAGAAAAAAGAGCATTGTCTTCCTAAAAAAAATGTAGAGAAGAATAAAGCTAAGGAGGAGGCAGTTAACTTTTAACTATGTCCTAGGGAGGTTGAAACTCAGCAAATTGTGAGGTCTGTGAAGTATGGTGGGATGAAAAAACGTCCCCTAGAAAACCAGTTGTTGCAACTGGCAAAAGAAGTGGGGAACAAAACCCGAAGGAACATGATCCTGAACAGGGGAAAGCAAAGCTCTGGCCTGCGCCTAGCAAACAAAAATGCTGCAGTTGATCTGCTGATTTTATAGTAGGTAGCAGAAGAGAAGAGAAAGCAGATGGAGACTGTGTTTTCCAGATGAAGTGTGTCACGTGCAAGGACAGTCTCTCCTCTGACCCCAGCTGCCCTGGCAGGGACAAGCAGTCCCAAGCAATCTGTGCTACTGCCAGCTGCGACTGCCTCGTGGCCCCTGGCAGCTTCCTCAGAGACACAGGTTTAGCGGGGCTGCCCAGAAGGACTACATTTCCCTTCTCTTTGCAGCTCCCACTGCACCCTCTGTGCTCCTGGTCCTTCAGTGGTGTCCTGCACCCCTGCAGTAGCAGCTGCACTTCCTTCCTCCCACCATCCACCCTGGGGCTGCCTTCCCCGCTCTCCTCCCTGGGTGGTCAGGGGAATGAGCTTTCCCTCCCTCAGGACCAGAGGGATGGTGGTGGGATACTGAACAGAAGAGCTTGCCCCAGCATTCTTACTGAGCATGCGATCAGTAGGGACTTCTCCAACGCCATGCCAAGAAGTCCAAATATACTGGGAACAGGATGAGGAAAGGTTGACTATGTCTGTATTAGGAGGTAGTGTGGCCCAGGAGCAGCAGATCTGCAGGGTGAGGAGGCCTTTGGTGCCAAGGACCTGGTGGGTCTCACTGTGGATGCGCTAGTTTGGCCTTGTGATGGCTGATGGTTCAAGTGCGGTAAGTCAGTCCTCCAGAAGAGCGTGTGTAGTTCAAAAGTAAGTGAATTATGATCTTTATATGCCTGCAAAAATGCAATTACTGTGTTAGGGATTTAGTATAATGATTTTACGAGACCAGAAATACACACCTACTGAAGCTGTCTGTAATATATCCTCATAGCTCTCCAAAACTTTATTTTTGGGTTTGCTTTTATATTAATCACTCCTTGCACTGAAGATAGCTTTAAGAGATCAAACTATGACTAACAGTTACAAACTTCTGACTGAATATTTTTATTCTTAGCCTGTCCCAGACATCTATTTTTAGTCAGCTGGAACAGTGGCAGGCTTATTAGCATCAGTAATTTCTGGTGTTTGCGATGCATTTTCAGAATCTTACCCAAGAGGAAGTATTTCCAAATATTTTACTTAATCTATTCAAAATATTTAGTGAAGTTGATCTTTTATTTTTAACTTTTATTACATGTTAGATTATCAAGGCCAAGAAGATGGCCAGCAACTTTGCTTTTTTTGTTGTAGTAGAGTATTACAGAAACTAGACTGATAAACAGAAACAGTTAGGGGTTTTTTTTTTAACAGAATTGAGCAAGTTGCACAATGGTTGGCGGCCCTAAAGGGACTGAGCACACTCATCTGTTAATGAAATTAATAAAGTTTAGAGTTAGCTATCAGTACTTTTGAGGATCAGATCTTGTATCTCTCTGCTTTAGTTTCCTTGAAGTTAATTGCACTTGCATTAAACCTCGGGGTTTAATGCACCTGACTACATCCTAGGAGTGTTATAGGAATTAATCTGGGACTCAAAACACCTGAATGCTTTTCTGGGAACAGTGGGTGACCAGGAGCAAAACAAACAGCTGCCCATGGCATCAGCTCTCCTACACAAGACTGCCCAGTGATTACCCACCTTTGTGCAGTACATGGTGCTTTACAGATGGTAAGCACTCTGCAAGAAATAATTTTTCTTGTCCCTATAAAGGCAGAAAGACAAAAATGGCTATGTAAGTGAGAATTAAAGACATTGAATCAGTACATCCAGAATTACCAAGAATTTAAGTCTCCATCTTTAAACATATGATTTAGTTGGATCTAATTCTTAGATCCAGCTGGATCAGACTGTCTTTCGTCTATAAAGGTCCACATGAATTTAAACTTCGGTATAATCATACCATTTTTTGGACATTTGAGGGTCTGACCCAGTGAATAAAGAAGTCAGTTGAAAACTCCCAATGAATCCTAAGAAATCTTGAACAGATGGTAAGATTTGCAGTGGGAAAAGGATGACTAATTGACATACATGTCAGGTAATCTGCTACTTACTAGAAAAATAACATAATTAAAGGAGGAAAAAGCGTGGGAGAGCACGAGTGTGAACATGTGGACATGAGCATGCACTTGATATCACAGTGTTTGTAGCTTGCCTGTCATTTTTCATACGATTTCTTAAGCAGAATAATTATACTTAGTGAACTAGGTACAATGAAAACGTGATGCAAAACACAATGGGCAAATATTTTATCTTGAGTTAAAAACTGCTTTTGCTTGATCTCTTGTTTTGCTCTCAGAGTGGCAAGGTGTTAGAGGAGGCAGCTGTCAGTAGCAAAATCTTTTCTGATAAAATGGACTGGTTTTCCTCTGACAGCCGTGTATTCCAGTGCCACTAAAATTCCTTCTCACTCGCTTTTGGCTATAAGAATTTAATATTTTCTTTTTTTTCCTTGTAGATATTTTATAGTGCTGGAACCTCTGCAATTCACTCATTTCAGCTGCAAAGACACAAAGTGATTGTCCTGTACACTTTTCTGTGGCCTGTTGCAGGTGCACAGCATTTCTCCAGTAACTTGTAAGTGAGGGCCTACTTATTACAAAGCAAGATTAAGTTATTCAGAGAACTGCAGTAAAAATGTTAGTGGCTAGGTCAAAACCACTTGAAAAGAGACATGAATATGAGTAGGTGCTTTTTCTGCAACCACAACTTCAAGAACAATTTTGACATAACTGGTGCCATGTGGCAACATTTACTACAGGCAGAAGGTACTAGAGGCATCCTACTATTTCAGGGAACAACATCCTTCAAGATAAACCCAGCAGTCCTTTCCAAAGAGTCCCCTTCCCACCCCAACGAGTTGGTGGGTTAATTCTGGTCAAGCACCTTGCAGTGACTCCCCACACTGTTGCTTTCATTTAAATGTGAAGCCAGCTCTTTGCGTCAACTGCATTTCTGCAAAGCGCTGTGCTGGCAATGGCAGAAGTGAAAACCCAGCAAAACTTGAGAAGGAGCCAGGCTGTTGAAGAGTGGGGGTTAATGTTAAAATAATTTTCTATGCCTGCCATTCCTTCATGCTTTAGGAAAATAAAAAGTACCTGCAGTAGAATGGGAAGAATCAGCAACAACACATAGGTGCGTGCCAGCAACATGGGTAATTGTCATCTATACATCAGATGCTTAAAATACCACAAGAGATAATGCAGAAAACAATGCAGAGGGCTCACTGCTAATCTGGACTGTGGCTTCTTCACAGTTCACTGGCACTGAAAGGAGCAGCACAAATGCTGAGGAAAACGTTGTCCACTAGAATCACAGCTTCTGTTCACAGCCCAGGGTTTCTGGATTGCAAAACAGGCACAAAAATCCTACCAATTCAATTCAAATAATTTAGAAGTCATTACAACATCCGTACCAAAAATAACATGGGCTGGTCTGCTTGGAATTTAGTTAAGTGAAATAGAGTTTTAATTCCAAAAGAACAGATTTTTAACAGTTGTTTCACAACTCTTTCATCAGGCAGGTCCACCCCACAAAGGAGGGCACAGAGCCCTGGGCAACCTCTGAACAGGATGATATATCTCCACAGCACAACGTGGGGACACACGAAGGTACTGGCTCATGTCCCAGCTGCAGTATAGATGGCTTTATGTCGGGCTGTAACCTTTTTTGAAGCGAGGCCAGTTAGTAATTATATAGTATTCAGCTCTGGAAATAGGTAGCTCAGGGCTCTTCGCCTCAATACTCCCCTGCTGGGTGTAGACATGCCTTAAATCACAGCACAGTGCTGAAGAGGCGCTGACTCCTGTGTTGTTTTTTAAAGTTAACTTTGAAATCATGATGGGGGGGGTGGGGTGTATCCTTCAGTTTATTTAGTTTTCCAGTGAAATATATTGCTTGAGGTCCTTCATCACATGGCATCCTTGTCCAACACATGAGTCATCAAGGCTTCCTGTCTAGGAAGCAGATGGAGCTTTTCTGATTTAAAGGCATCCTGATGTGGCAGGTAGGCACACACGTAGGTTAGCCATCGCAATAGTGACTCCAAGAAGGAGCAAGGCCACCCAGGCAGGAGAAGAGGAGCAAGGCATTTTGCTCCCGGTTCCCTCTTTTCAAGGTTAGAGAAGGAACCAGCTCATTTCGTTACAAACCACCCTCATATAAAACATGACCCAGTTTCAACTTTTGCTCTGGGCCTCCACGCTCTTTCCTTCCCTGTATTTGTTTCCCCATTTTTATTTTTAATTTTTTCCAATTTCCCCTCGCCAGCTGCACACCCACCCCAAGAAGGAGGTCTGGCAGCTGGCTGAGAGCAGCGGTGCTCATCCCCAGTGCTGCGATAAGCTGTCCTGCAGGGCTGGGGAGGGTCCCGTCTCAGCCCCCAAAGGCTGGGCTGCTGGCTCAGTTGTTGACATCTGTTCCTTCTCCAAAGTAATGACTGTGGGAGTGGCCTTTGGTTGTCAAGTCCCCTGTTACCGCTTGCAGTTTTGCAGAGTATTCCCACACATATAAACTGAGCTATCTGATGATTTTAAGTGCACTCACACATGTAGTTCTTACATTGTCTTTTCAACAGTGAACTTTTGGTCCAGGGGAATAATCCATGTAAAATTGCACTCAGCTTTTTACCAGTGGAGCTGAAATAAATACTCATGGTATAATTTACTTAAAGAAGCTATATTTTCTGCCATTGTATTTTGCTTTCATTGGTAAAATGGTAAAATGATCTTGATTCTAATGTCACAGTTACTGCTGACACAACACTGGCTTTGCTCCATTGATTTTAATGATTTACTCCCATGCCAATTGTTTTTGGGATTCTCTTCAGTCAACAGATTTTTGACACTGAATTTCTGGTTGTTTCTGGGTAGTTTACTACTGAGTGTTCTTCGCTAGCTGCTTTTGAAATTCCCGTTTCTATTGTTGAAGCTGTTTGGATGGGAGTTTTCTCCTTCCCAGCCAGGCTTCTCCCTTAGCTTAGCAATGCCAGGAACTCCTAATCCCGTGTCTCTGACATCACGGTCCGTTGCCATGGCAATGTCTGAGAGCCATGCAGTCAACGGCCTGGTTTTTCTGCAGAAACTATATAGGAGAAAGGATGAAATCAGAGGGAGCACTAACATTCATATGACGTGCACACATACAAATGTACGCAAAAAAAGAACCAGGGAAGAAAGCAAAAGCTGGAAACCCAGAAGCTATTTTGGTTTTGTTTTTAAGGCATAGGCTTGAAGCAGAGGGAAATTCTTTGTGTGTTTCCTAAATTCTTAGCTCTTGGTCTTGTGCTGGACCTGGGTAGCATGACTTCATCCAGTCAGCATACTGCCAGTGCCTTCTCTTCATGGATATTAAATTGGTGGTTGGTTTGGTTTGAGGTTGTTGTTGTTCATGACATTTCCATGCGTTTCCCAAATTTGGACAGTTGAAAGAGGCAACAGAACAGTGCTCAGATTTATCCATTCCTTTTCTTTCCCCGCTAGATGTTCTGTGGCTTTAATTTTCTAGCAAACAGAAGAAATCCCTAGCCCCTGGAATGATTCATTCAAGTTATATTGCACTCTACCTTTCTTTCAGCAACATTTAGGTTCCCACTGAACTGGAAAATGCAATAATGTACTCTGATTTTTTAGATAATTTCTTTCTTCCTGTTCCTAGTTGTCCACCTCTAAAGATCGGTACTTGTCACCTGAGGAAAAGTGTTTGTGCTGAAACCTGCAGTGTTAGAATGGAATTTCCTTTGTTAAACTGCATTGACTTAATTGACTGTGCATAAATGAAACCTATTGCAATTTAGTCACATCTCATCCATAGTTAATTTATAGAAAGAAAGAAAGAAAACTCTTTAGTCATATGTCATTTGGACATACATTATGATGGTGGAGATGATTATATATTACAATTTCCTGGTTCACAGTACAAGTGAACGTGCAATCTTTGAAGAAATTTTACATTATTGTTGCACTTGTGAAGACGTCTTTGCCCGTGGGAAGCTATGGAAAGGGGCAAGAATACACACTCTGTACTTTTAACTCTCTTATCATGACCAATGGGTTCTTACTTGGCACTGGTATTTGGGCTGAAACTCCTGAAAATGAGGGGTTGGACTACCCAGCCTGATGTAAGCCAGTTGCATAAGATATGCCTGGACCTGGCAAAACTCATTTCTCCTCTAATGAGAAGCTAACCTGAAAAATCTGCTTTCATTTGGTAGGGCAGCCTACTCTGTGGTATGGATTAAATGTGCAACTTCCTTGATGACAACATTTTGTTTAAGTTGGTAAATGACTCTCTGCCTTGCCAATTTATGACACTTTTCCCTCTGGGCATCCCTTTTGGCTTATCTGTTACTGCCAAGATATGTGAATTGAATCATCTGGTAGTACTTGAGCTGCACATCTCACCCCAATAAATGGCTGATGGTCAAGCTGACTCAGCTGCTGCTGTATGTTATACCCCTAAGCTTGCTACATTTACTTAATTAATTCATTCCTGCTTTCAGACATTGGAAGCTGATAAGGGAAGGTTGCCCTTAGCTCAGTTCCTATTTCTTAACTTAAACATTTGATTAAATGTAATAATAAAATTACATTAGTCCTTTGAACTCATATCTACCCATGATTCAAAGGATTAGAAGAAGTTAATACAATCTTCTAAGGACGTTTTTGAAGTTTGGAGAGTATCTTTCTTCTCAGGGGCACACTTTGTTGTGTTAGCCCCCTTTCTTTGTCATTTTCTGAAAGTCACCTTTGCTTTGCAAGGCTTGAGGGAACTGCTGCAGCCACCTCATCTGCCTGCTGCCTGCCTTGGTCCCTTGGGCTGAACTTGCCCATGGGTTGCCACACTGGAGGGGCTCATTCTGCCTTTCTTCTTAACGATCCCTGCAACAAAGACCCTGCAAAATAGATGTGCTGTGGAAAACAAATATAACATATGCTTCTTCCTCATGTCGTCTTTCACTTCAGCGGACTGACAACCATCAATAAGCCCTGTATCTCCATCCAGTTCACAGATGCCATGGAGGTTGTATTTTGTTGGCTAAGCACAAAAGGTTGAATATCCCTAAATTCCTCAGATGCCTGATGAATTACCGCAGACAATTAACAAAAGAGAGACCTTTCCCTCCTCCCATCAGAAGTCACTTCAAAACCTGCACCTGGTGGTAATCTCTTCTACTTGAACTAATTGCTATTTGCAGTGGCATATGGAACAAAGCTCCTTTGCCTAATAGTGGTATTTCAAACTATGAAGACATTTCATAATATTACTTGTTCATTTTAGAGACTGTCTATACTTTAAAATGGTTTTCCTTTGCAGGAACTGTGGTTCTCAAAAATCTAAAAAAAAAGAAAAAGAAAAAAAAGCAAGTGACTCTGAGAAAGCAAGGGAATTTTCATTTTTAAAGCTTCCTGAGAGAAGGATCAGAGAACATCAGATTTTGCTCATCTCCTTGAATAATTCATATATACTTACACAAAATTCTGAAGGAGTTTCTAGTCTGTGTGGGCACTGTGTAAAAGTGGAAGCTTTACTTATTTTTAAGTAGTCTTGTCAAATTGAATTTCCTTTTGATACACAAGGTACATGATGTGGTTAATATTTTACCAATAAGCTTTTAGAAGATAGTTAATAGCTCTTAAGCCCACAAGGCATCAATGCGATCAGCTGCTCAGAAGCCTGGTGTAGCATAAGCTGTGAGTCCAGAAAATTCTGCAAAAGAGGAAATTATTCTTTCCAAATACATTAGTACAGTGGCTTCTGGGGTTTACCTTTTGGGAAAGTATTCAATCTTAACATGAAGATGCCAGGTAACAATGAATTAATCATTATAATAGCCTACAAAGTGCAATTTGTGGCTGTTGTAAAATAGAAAATTTCATGCTCTCCTTACTCTAAGATCCACTTACTTTTTTAGAGGACCAGATTTCTCTCCTTTTTCATCAACAGCCTGGTGATACCAGGGCTTAACCAGGCACATCCAAGTCTCTCCAGAGGGTGTTTGGCCTTGCACCTCTCATCTCCTGGATAGAGGCTCTAATCTGCCTTTGAGCTGGAGCCATTACAACGTCTTTTGTGGATACATGCCAGCGTGGAACATAAAAGTTCCACTTTGTGTAGAGTAATTCAGGATTTAAGGGAGTAGGGGCAATGTCTCTTCCTGTCTCATGTGGTTTTTGTGTGGTTTTAGGCATTGGTTTGGGTGTGGAAGTGGAAACCCCACATCTCCCCATCCATTTGAGCTATAAAACCATGGGTATATACTGCCATTCTCTCCTCCTGTGCCCAACCAGTGTTGAAATAGTTAAGTAAAATAAGACAGGCCCAAGAGCAGGGGTTGGCAGAACCTCACATAAAATGATTGCATGATGGGTGTGTTTACCCAGGGAGGTGGGTAACATGCACACAAATGTCCACAGGCAGATGCTGGAACTGTACCTGTTTCCTAGATGAACAGAGATTAATTATCTGCCAGGCTCATGGCTAAAAAGCAAGTGGGCTTTTCGTCTATATTTTGAAAGACATAAAACCAGATTTGGTTTGTGAAATCAAAAAATGACGACTGTGGCTCCAGAGGAAGAGTCAAGGTTATGAATCACTAGCAAAGATGGGCACTTCCCTGCAATTCAGTTAGGAGTTGGGCAAACACAAGCAGTGGGGCTTGCTTGTCAGGTCTTCATTCCTCAAAGGCAAGTGAGGCTATCACTGTATTACTGCGGTTTCTATAAATCCCACCATAGGAGTATCACTATAGGGGCATCTGTTGGAGTCAGTGATGATGGTTTCTTCAGTGCAAAGCTGTTTACTTTTTCTGTGTATGTGTGTCTATCTACTCCAGCAAGAAATATGTCAATCTATGAGAAGCAACCACACTTCCGTTGATCAAACGAATTGCCAGTGACCAAAAGGTGAGAGCTCGCTTTGTTTCAGCCACACTTCTGAGCCATCTGGGATTACAGTGAGGGCAGGTACACACACCCCTGTGAATCCTTCTCACACAGGTGCTGGTGGCAATGTCAGTAGGGCAGTACAGACATTGGTATGTCCAAGGGTGTCCCAGGGGTCCCCAGGAGGTTTGCATGGCTTGGGGTAAAGCTAACACTGACGTATCTTAGGTGTAGTTGACTGAGTGAAGTAGGTTTAAGCTAGCACGAGCATTCACCCTGGTTGCAGGAGGGACATGGTTTTGATTCCTAACTCTTCTTTGTGCCCTGGGTAGGGTAACCCATGTATTCCCCCAACTGTGCACTGTTAGTTGTGCTGGTGGCACCGTACTCTGCTGAGTAATACACTCTGCCACTGGCTCACCCAAGAGTGGCAGTGGGATGAAGGAACACAACAAACCCTGCCATAACCCTTTTTTCTGGGTTACTTGATCTAAAAAGCATCTTTCACCTCAAATTTCTCTGAAAAAACATGCACACAACCAAATTCTGCTATTCATCCTGAGTGCATGCCTCTACTGTATGGACCACTGGACACCCATCTGATGGCACCCCACCAGATTGTCGTCTTCTCTTTACTGAGCTCTACATCTCTTATCTAGCTCATGTAATTTTAGACTGGCCAACTCACTAAGGCCTTTTTATACTGAGATAAGAAGGGAGAAAAGGGCAGAAAGTTTATCCCTCCAACTTTGCCCTGGATTCCCTGACAGGCAGGATGTCTACCCCATTTCCACATTGGAGCAATCTGAGTTTAAAGGGCTGAAGTATCCCTTGCTGAGCAGCTAGTGTCAAGGCTGACATTACATACAGTAGAGATTATCTTGATGCTTCCTATCATCAATTACACCTTTTTGATGCAAAACAGATTAGTCTGATTTCATTTCCCACCTTCATTATAAAGGCTGTCCAACTAGGACAACTAGGACAACAACTCCTGCACGGCATCTAAAATCCTTGCTGTAGTAATTACGTGCAGCAGTGACTGGATTGAATTTGCTATTCTTATGATTCACCTGTAACAATGATCTTTGCCAGCAATTTCCTTTTTAGTAGATAGATCATTTGAAGCATTACTTAGTACGTTTGACCTACAGAAAAAAAGAATACTTGTCATCATTAAGTTACTATCAAAAGGAGAGGGCTGTTGGTGTAAAGATTATAGATATATCTTTGTGGATTAGGGCTTAATATAAAAAAGCTCACAGAATTCCTCATTTGTTCCATCCCCAGTCATGCAAGACACTAAGCAAAACCGTATCTTGCGGAAATTGCTCTGCACATGCAAAGAGGAAAGATAATTCAGAAAGCCTTGGCACACAGCTCAGTTCAGTGTCATTGACTGAAAGGGAATGGAATAGATTTAGTGGGGCTAAAGAAGAAGCGGCAGAAGAGCTCTGGCAAGCTCACAGTCCACAAAGAGATGGGGAATTAACATGTTTTAGGGGTGGGGTTTTTTAATAGACTTTTTAAATCCCATTTGAGTATTCCTCCTTGGGTACTGTTTCTGTTCAATGTCCAATGGATCAAAAGGGAAGGTTATTACTGACTTCACTGGGCTTTTAACGAGGCATATAACTGTTGGATATCTTTGATGGCTTCCTTCCCTGCCTGCAAGCTATAGTTATTAATGGCAGCTTCTTTTGCTTTCTTTAGGGTCCATGTTTTGTAAATATAATTACAGTGATTGAAATAGGTTTGTATATAATTTTGTGCCCAGAGGCCCAAAAGCTGAAAAAAAAAAGAGTCACTGTGAATCTTGCTACAGACCCGTTTTCTGTGTGATTTATGTATCATGTGGCAGCTGTGGAAAGCTAAGACCATGTTAGAAACTCTGGTTTGATAAAGCTTTTGTATGAAGAATAGTTCTTACCGTGTTTGTAGAAGATTGTCATGGCTTAAAAATGCTGTGGCAGCCCAAGAAGTGACTTGGAGTGCAAACATGAGAATCCCCCTGGTTATGACACCCATGGCTGTGCATGGGGAACAAGGCCAAAATAGCATTCAAAATAGCCATTTGAATAGCAGCAGGTTAGAAATAAGATCAGGTTAGAGATAAGGAGGAAATGAGCATAGGACAAAGAGAGAAAGTGGGGGAATTCAGAGGAGGCATCCAGCAAAAGAAACTTTATTTTAGTGAGAAGTCACATTTTGGTCTGGGGGTTATCTGAGATGACTACAATTGTTATGTACTGTGGTTGCAGGCATATAACTTTCTGAAAACTATGAAAATAATTGTTTTCATTTTTTTTCTTAACCTTTTTCACTGAAAAAGTATTGTTTTCTGTTTTAAAAAAATATATGGGTGAAGACAGTAGTTTTATGTTCGAAGTTTGGTCGTGTCACCCAGTAGCTACATGCATCCTGTCCATGATCTTGGCATCCTGTCCATGATCTTGGCTATGTCAGACTGAAATAAATAACAAAACAAAAGTACACAGCAGATACTGTGCAGGCAGACACCCAGAGCTCCTTGGTCTCTATAGCATCCACAGATGTGCTGGTCTTGTCTTTCCTGCCAGCTCAACAGCATTTCAAAATCACATGTTTCAGTCTGGTCAGATCCCTTTGAGATACCAGTTTGGAATTCCTTTCAAATATCTCATTTAACATTAAACTCCATAGAAAGACAAAAGATGTTGCTTCTTGAAGGAAACAGGTTTTCCCCAGGGGATTATATGACTGCTGTTATTACCTTTCCTCCTACACCTCTTTCCCAACATCATATTTCTTGTAATGTTTTAAGGGGCCTGAAATGCTAGTTTCCACTTTGACATATTTGGAAAAAAAATTGATTCTATAAATCTTTGTTCATGAATAATGAGATCATGTGACCTGGAGGGGCACTCATGAAAATGCAGATAAGATCAAGGAGGTCTGGGGGAGCTGATTTTGGAACATTTTTCTCCCTCTTTTTTTACAAGACTAAAATGAACAGAAGTTAAAATTTGACACAAACTTTGACGACTTAGTGTAAGGCATCAATTGGTAGTAAAAAAAAATCTTTGCTCTCACTGGCAAAGATCTGATATATATAAATTGGGTGAAATCAATAGACGATTGAAACCAAACGTGTGTTGCATATAGTTTCCACTGGGTTTTTATGACTGAACTAGCATCATAGCTGAGTTCAGAAGTGAAAAAGCTTGGAAAACTGTTAATATCTGCCCTCACAAATTCTTTCTAAAAGACATCGTGTCAGCCTCATAATCTTCTATAGCATCTTTATGAAAGAATTGTCGATGGGGTTTGGAAAGAATTACCTGGCAAAATATTCTGCAAAATAATACCATTACACTCTTTAAGAAAAAGAGAACTGTACGTTCCACCAGAAAGCTCATGCTCTCTACTGCACATGCTTAGCAGGATCCTTTTTATTTTCACTGTCCTTGTGGTTCCTACAAAGCACCAGACCTTACCTCAGACATACTCAAAGACCTCCTGCAGCCATTTTCAGTGTTATCTGAAGACAAAAATCCATATTTCAACATTTTTTTCAGCATGAGGCTTTGCTTATGCCACGTAAGCATTGCAAACCTGCTGGTGTATGGCTGGTGAGAGATGGAATGGTCTTTGCCACCAGAACAGGGCTGTGTTCTCAGAAAGAAACATCATTCCATTAAGCAGTTGGCTTTTTGGTGTCTTTTTAACAGATTTAATGGGAATTGAACATCACACCCTTTTTGGTAGAAAGATAAATGAGCCAACAGCTCTTGGCTACTGTCATAGCTACAGTTCATGTGGGAGTGAGCTTACATGAGTAAGGAAGACATTCACAAATACCATTTGTAAAAGTTATTACATGGGAAAAAGTTTTTTCTTCTTAGTCCCAGAGTGGTCTGTGTTGCTTCCTTCCTCTCCTTCCTCTCGACAAGGAGTTTTACGGTACTTCAAACACAGATGACGTGTGTGTCCATTTGGTTTCAGCAGTCGCATATCATTTTATGTAAATTAACAACGTTTTGAGTCAGATTGTATAATTACAGAGTTGTTTTTTTTAACTCCAA
The DNA here is from genome assembly GCF_030463565.1 of Pelecanus crispus. Lineage (NCBI taxonomy): Eukaryota > Metazoa > Chordata > Aves > Pelecaniformes > Pelecanidae > Pelecanus > Pelecanus crispus. Next base: position 62,511,805 of record NC_134643.1, on the reverse strand, counting down.
AATAGTTATTCCTCAAAAAGCTGTTGCTAACCAATAATTGGGCATTTCTCTTTTTCAAATGCTAGAAGCTGAGAACTGCCATAAATCAAAGGCACCAGCTTTTATCTGAAAACGCCTCTACTCTGAAAAGCCTTGATACTTTATTCGAAATGTAGGCTTGTCACCATAGAGATAAGATGAATTCAAGGATTTAAGACTTGCCAGAAAATATTATGTGCCATGTTTAAGATAAAGCTTTGCTTGCTTAAAACAGCAGTGGAAGTTGAAACTGTAAACCAGCATCTAACAAAGACAGACTGGCAAAAGCAAAGAAAGGATTCACACTCTTTAAATAAAAGCTATCTGTTTTTAACTAAGAAGAGTGTAAGTACTGAAGCTATGTTTGTCCTCAGACCTCTTCAACAGCTATAGTTACTGTGTGTTTTAGTGACTGGGTCACATAAGTGTTCGATTTTCTGGGCATTTCATTCCCCCTTTTTCTCCTCCTTCAAAAAAATAAATGTTCTTCTTTGTTTTATCCCTCAGCATTTTAAAATCTATCTGGCCTTTTTTTCAGGACTAAAAGAAACCTTATCAGTTCTTTTTGGTGATATATAAGGTGTCCTTTGAAATGTTTTTTTGGGTGTAACAGTCCCTCTGTTCCTAGAAATTATTTTACTGCACCCAGATTTGGGTTAAGTATCCCCAAACACAGCTATACTGCACGTCCTCTAAACAGGCGTTTGAACAATCTGCCCTCTCCTATTACCCATGAAAGAACAGCTAGAGTTTTCAGATGCGCCTTGGGAACTGAGACACTGCTGTAACTGTGACTCATGTTATTGAAGCCTATTCATAGCTAAGACGTTTTTGAAAATGAGCTTTCTTTTGAAAATTATGCTTCCAAGGCATTTCAGTGCTCTGGAAAATGTTATGCCATATTGTCATGAGGCACACTGCCCCTCAAGGTTGAGAAGAAGCTTTAATGTAAAGTTCTCAAGGAGGATCTGGGAGAGATGGAGACTGCAGCATCTGTCCACCACAAAGAACATCTGGTACCCCAAAAAAGCCACTGCGTTCAGGGTCTCCCCGTCCTCCTTGTGGCAGTGGGGATTGCCGCAGGGCGGGGCGATGAGACAAGTTGAGCTGCCTTTGCAGGCAATGGCTGTGGCCAGGCCAATTGCTGCTGAGGGGTGCAGTCACCTCAGAGTTGCCTACACACAGAAGACTGCTAGGGCATCCTAGGGGGACTCCCTGCTGTCCCGAGCTCTGACACAGTATTTGGCCGGATAGGTGGGATTGCCCATCATCCCCAGCACCAACTGCTTGGCCAGGGGTACGGAGGAGGGCCGCAAAATGAGTGGGCACGCAAGGGGGCAAGTGTGCTGAAATCTTTGGGGCTTCTGAGCTCATAGAGCTTGCTTGCTTGGTGTTACTATTACAAGTTAATAGTATTAAGATTAATAACAACAGTAATAACAGAATTAAAATTTTTATTTTTAGTAGTTACCCATGCAGTGCCATAGATACTATAATACACAACAGAAAATATGATGAAGTCCCCACATCAAAAGTAGGGGCTGCCTTTTAATCACAGTTAAGCCATTTTAACAACCTTTGGCAAGCTCGGCAGCAATGCAAATGTTACAAGTGGTGCAATATGTGTTTAGGAGAGGGGAGAAAGGGCTTAAAATTCATTTAAATTGAAAAACAGCAGTCATGCATTTCTCTAAATGATTGTTTTCAGTACCGTAAGCCACATCCTTTCAAATTTCCTCTGCTTGGCCACATCATTGGAATGAAGTGTCATAGTTGGTTAAGTCACTTTGACATCATCCTGATGATGTGTCAAGCACAGGAAATTTGAAAGGACAGGGCTCAGTAAGGTCTTACCCTAACTTGCCTTCTTTTGACAATTCCTCCCTCCTGCCCCACACCCTCCCTGCTCCTTTTTTCAGCTTCAGCGTTTCTGAGCTTGGTTAACTCTTAAAATCCCTGTGATGAGGCTAATACTACCAAAAGTGTGGAGAGAGCACCTGCAGGTCTCCCACCTTTCTTTCAAAGTCAGCATTTTCAAAGTGTCCAAATATTTATGATGATGGGTCATAAGTGGAATCAGTGATATTGAAATTGTCAGAGAAAAACCACGCAAGTGAACCTCAGCTGGCAAGATGCATGTGGCTGCAGCTTCAGAGTGTAGGACTGGAAGAGATCCTGCAGGTTGTGAGCCCTCTGCCCAGCTATATCAGGCAACTGGTGGAAGTAAAGTCCATTGCATAAACTGATTAATAATGAGCTAGTGAGGGGTTTTTTTCTTCAAATACTGCTACTGGGAAACCGTTCCAAAAATTTACGGCTCTGAGTAGGAAGCAGTGTACAGAGCTCTTGTGCCAGCGCTGTCCTTCAGCTTAAATAGCTCTTTTTCTCTGATCTCCTTTCTCCACTCCCAATGTACTTAGAGAAAACAATCCTACCTCTTCTCAGACTTCACCTTGCTGACCTAAACAAGCCCTGTTATATTTTCTCAGAAAGTAGTCTCTCCACTCTTTCGAGAAGTCCCTCACTGTATTATTTACAGTTTCAGTGCTTCTTTCTTGATAATAGATGGGCAGGAAAGAAAACAGTATTCCCTCTGTGGACTTCCCACAGCTTCTCACTCAGCACTACTATTTTCCTTTTGCTCTGGGAAGTACCTCCCCTGTATACTCACCACAGTAGCTTCTGGGTTTGTCCATGGATGCTTCCTGTGGATGGCCCAGACGCATCCTGTGGTCCATTCATACGCAGATATTTCTTACCAGTAGAAATTCATGGTTCGGAGGCAGATGGCCTTACATTTGAGCTGTATCCATGTGCTTAATACTAGTTATCTACCTCTGAAGGTTCAAACTAGCCAGTGGCAGACAGATGGAGGCAGACCTGTGTCTTTGCTCCCTCCGTGCAAGAGCATTGCTCTCAGTTCTGTTACACATGATCTCACTTCTAGTGCACCAGCCCCCAAGGTTATCCATTTCTTTCTTTCCAATTCTTTTCATGCTTTCCAGTTTTATGTCATCAGTAAATATCTCTCATTTGCTACTATTTTCCGTGCCAAGGTCACTAATGAAACTATTAAGTAAATAGGTCCTAAGGTCAATTCGTCAAACAATAGATTTCCTCCCACCTGATAATTTCCCTTTCAGCAGAACCTGTTGTGAGCTGCCCTTTAGGCAGCTCCCTGTTGACCTCATAGTTATTATACTAATTCTCAGCTTCTGCACATAATGTAACCTTTTTACCTATGGCTTCGTATCAAATGTTTACCTGAAATCCAGATAAAATGCTGCATTTCATTTGTCTAGGGAAACATTTTTATCGCCGAAAAAATATACCTGCTTATTCTTGCATGATTCAGTTTTGTTAAAGCCATACTGCATTTTTTATTATTTTTTATTTCTCTCTACATATACTTTCTTTCAAAATTCATTCTTATAGTTTGTATACTATTAAAGTCAGGTTAGTCCCTGGTTGTCAGAGGGCTATTTCCATCTTTTCACAAGCAGCAGCATTATATTAGCTATGTGCAACCATAATGTACCATGCCAATTTAATGTGATCAGTACAAAAAAATTATTACCCAATCCTCACTTTCTCATGCCAGCTCTTTCGCAGTTCCAGGAATGAGACTGTCCAGTCCGGAGATTTCTGCTTCAGTTTCAGGTGTGTGTATTTTCAAATCAAGGGTCTCACTTTCATTACCCACCCTACTTTATTTCATTGTTTTTATTAAAAACAAGACAGAGTTTTGAAACTATACCTGAATTACCATTGATTTCTACACCATCTTCACTCCAGTGGGACTTTGTTTTTTCTTCAGTCTTATACATATGGTTAAACAGCTTGTTGCTTGTTGTTTTGATTTTTTTTTCAAGGTGTAATTCAGCTTGAATTTCATTGATTATCACTTTACCTGTATGCTTCCTGACATCTAACGTAGCTCATTTTGCTGATCATTCAATTTTTCCATCCTGAAAAGGCTTCTTCTAAAATCTTAATATATTCTTTAAGGTAGTTATTTACCTCTTTCTGTCCAGAGTTCTTCCCCACAAGTTTACAAAGATTTTTCCTTTGCTTACAATACCGATACCAGATAGACTTCATCCCTTTGACTTTGAGTATTTCTGTGTTTCCTCTGCACTCAGGTCCTTGATTTCTTTTGGATAGCTCACTAATTAGATAACTTCATTTTTCAGTCTTTATCCATTTGAAATCTAAAACCTTAATTACAAAACTGCCTTTGTTTATCCTTAAATTGTATTTAAAGTGAATCAACCCATGTTCTACTTGAAACAAGTTTTTATTTCTTATCACTTATAAAAACAAAGTCTAATTAAAGGTGCCCTCTTGTTCGATGAACTTTATCTTAGTTGATAAAGAAAATTGTCTGCTATCATACTCAGGAAAACCTGGATATTGTCCTTAATACTAATATTTATCTTTCATCCTGTATTTTTGCATAGCATAATATACTGTACTTATGTACTCTGAATAGTTTTATCCGTGCTCCTTGGCTGCCTCCTCCTTTATGGTCTCTTACAGCATAGCATATAATGTTACTCCACCTCATTTTTCTCTAAAAATATAGCTTTTCATCACAAACCCTTCAATATCCCTGTTCTCTCAACCTTGACAAAGGATCTTGTATTTTTGGTGAAACATGATTTAAGGTCCTCAGCTACACATTCTAATTTTCCCTTTTTTAGGTACAACCTGGACATTCCAGTTGTCCCTTAATGATCGCTGGTTTAGTAACCAGACTAGAAACCGTCCTTTCTCTAACAGTGCCATCATTTCGGTGATTGTTTTCAGTATTAACCTTCCATTTTTCCTCCCTTCCATTGTTTCTTTTGGAGGCTGGGGAAGGTTGATGAGTATATTACTATTTTATAACCGTGGTCTTTAGGTCTGGGTGCTCAGAAACGAAGGGCCTGTAGCGCATGCAGTGTTTTCTCCCCCTTCTCAGCACTCCTCGGCTCAACTCTCCAGCCAGCTCAGGGTTTCAAACCAAGCAACTCCCTCTGGGCTTGCTGTTCATCCTGCACTGATACACTGCTTCAGAGTTTTGCTCCGGAGTAGCAGCCACTAAGCATGTATAATCCTGTCCTTCTGTTTTTATATCCTTGTCCCAGCTGGCTTTTCTTCAGTGGTGGACTGCCTCTACCATCAGCTTAGCAGAGTACCCAAAACAGCTCTGGATTAAGGACCTTTCCAAAGAGGACCAAGTGGAAGATATCACCTACACCATCTTTAATGCAAGAGATGGACAATGGGCCAGAAGAGCCCTTTATTTTTGTATTATTTTGGATTAACACCACTAGGGTTTTTTTTGTAATTTCCACCAGTGTGAGAGGTAAATCAGTGCCAGTATTTTCAGACCTGAATAACATACAAATTTTTCCTAAAATATAATATATCTAGCTGCAGACTCTGGTTACAAGTTAGAGATACCATTGGTGTAGCTTCCCTCTCTTTCTCTAATTATTACTAATTACATTATTAAATCATTTTGATAAGCGGGCTACATCCAGCCCCTATTTTCAAAGTGCCCTCTGCCTGAACTCTTCAAACCTGGCACAGAAATTTCTGGTTAAGTTTACAATACAAATGGTTTATGGAAATAAAGTGGCACTAGGAATGTTTTGACTAACTGTGCCAGTTCAAACCCACATAAGTCATACAATGAATTGTTATGGTTTGAAAAGAGCTGTTTGCATTTTATTTTTTTAAAGCGTTAATTAAATGACATATAAAGCTACTAACATCTTAGGTCAGGGAGAGTGCCAAAATGGACAGTATAAAAATGTTCACTTTGGTATTAATTCCATGTTTATGGGGCGTCTCATGTCTCTAAAACCTCCCTAGACCACTATTAATCATAACCTATCAAGTACGTTCATCACATTTTTCCTGTCATATGCCAAAGAATGTCTTATTAATTAAAGGGGTGAAAAATTGGAAAGGTTCCTTTTCTCTCCTATTGTTTTGTAGAAGAGGAAACGATAAAGTTCAAACAGTAAATCTGCTCCTTTCCAGAATATGTTCTTATGGGGAAAGCAGACTTCAGACACATTAAAAGCAAAACTGTTTTGAAAAGTTTGGCCCAAATCTGGCTTGGGCTGCTTGCTCATCTAGTTCTTCTGAACTCAATTTACTGCAAAAGCAGGATTTGGCCTTTTAGCACTTGTGCTGCAAAATCCATGACTGTTATTAAAGGCATTTTAATTAAACCCAGCATTAAAACTACATTTTTCTTTCAAACCATCTATAACCAATAATTAGCAGCAAGGGGTTTTTCAAACCTCAGAAGAAATTGTTTGGGTGATACGCTATATGTGGTTTATAGATTTAAAATCCCTGGGGTTTTGTATTCTGGGAAAGAGAAGACAAATCTCTGTTTTAAAGTTACATGGGTTGAGTTTTCTGTTCATTCCCTACTGGACAGTCGTCCACATCTCAAAAGCTGAACGTAGCCTTAATTCATGACAGCTGTTTTCTTTACAATAGAATTGAATTTTCTATAGCTGCATTCATATTTGAGGTGTCCCAAAGCATTTAACAATAAGGAGTCGGTGCCAGCTTTTGTGGACCACTGCAGCACATCAGAGTTTTGCTTGATGAAGGTCCCTGGGATTTGGGTCTTTGGCTGGTGGCAATGCTCAGGGCGTGGGGACCACCAGAGTAGATGTTCTGCACCCCGCAGCCCCTCTCCCAGCCATGGGAGGCAATATTGACAGGACCCTGCGGTTAAGTTCATGCCAATTCAGAAAGTACAGTAAAATGCCCTGTCCTTTATATCTGATATATCTGAGCAACGGTACCCTCAGCCAGTTCTATAAGCGTTGCTCTGTTAAATTTCTGTATTTTCTATCCTTTCTGTCCAAAATGTGAGCCACCAACATTCTGCCTTGGATCTGCTGCAAAAGCTGACTTGCAGTAGTCTGATTGCATTAGCTCGTTACCATGTAGCAGGCTGAGCAGAACAGGACAGGTACGATCCTTCCACCCTCAACAATGATGATGTCATCATATCACAGAGAAATCCTGGGTTAGTCACTGCCTGCTTATCAGACTCAGTCCATGCATATCTGCTGAGCGTATCTGGGTCTCTAAGATTAAACATCCATCTTAATCCTTGTCAATAGATAACAACTTGAAAGTTGCTATTCTACACCTCACGTACTTTATTTTAACTACCGCCTTAAAATGGCAACAGCAAAAATATGTATGTAAGTCTTAAGGTTTGAAGGCATAATAACTCAGACCAACACGTGTGAGAAGGAAATGTCTCTTAGGTGCATATTTAGTGCTAATTGGGAGTTCAGTGTAATACAGTAGTTCTGTGGTCACACAAAGGAGTATTCCACAACAGAAATACCCGAGGACACAGGTAATAAGCTACTCCTGAGCTCACCACCAGGCCCTTGCTATTGCAGGCAGCCACTTTGTAAATCAGCTGTACAGTATGGGAGAGAAGTTGACAGTGAATACCTTCAAAAAGAACAGACTAATCTTTCCATCACCTACATCCATGCAACTTACTAACAGAGAGGATTGCTCAGAAACAAATTTGGTTGCCTTCAGCTGAATAACTTATTCAAATCAGAATGATAAAATTTAATTACTGTAGAAAGACTTTTTCCCATAAAAATGGCACTAATTAGTAGTTTTGCCTTTGAAACAAAGTTTTTCAAGACAGTCAGAGTGGGGTGGAGCAAGAACTTTCAGAATAAATATATAAATTACAGGTTCACAAATTACATCAGAGGTTTGAAACCAATAAACAAGTTACAGCAAGCTGTGCTCTGGAGTAGCATAAACCCAATGGATCTAAATCCCTCCCTGCTATGATTCTGTGAAATCAGTGAAGTTACACAAGGGCTTTGAAATACCACTTTTATTGCATAGGCTCACCTTTTTTAGAGGCCACAGATGGATTCCAGCTATCATGAAACAAATAGTTTTCAAGAATGGATATGCAAAGGGAATTTTCTACAAAAGAGCTGAAGAGCAGCTTGCATCACCATCATGTGTTTAAAATAAATCAAGACGATAAGGAACGTGATTAAGGATAGGTGGGGATCTCATGGTGCCGAACAAGCTTTGGAGACTGAAGTCACATGTGAGCATGAAATCATGAGAAGGAGGGAAGAAGAAAAGGAAGGTACAATGAACAGACACCAAGCAGTCTCCTGGTTGGAAGAATCATGATCTTCTCACCTGACCTCCAACATAACACACTGCAAGAATGCAGCGGGGAAAAGCAGAAGTGAGAATGAGCTGGCATAAAAGGAAGAACAAAGTATCGAGCTGCTCTGAGTAAATAGGATAAGAAGAAAGCAAGGTCTCAGCAAAGGCACATGTTACAGAGCCTTCCAAACACACGTATTGCCCAAGGCTGATGTTGTTTTCCAAAAATCTTTTTCCCATTTCCCGTGTTAAGCTGAAGAGTGCAGAATGTACCATTAATCTTAAAAGAAGCCACTTTTACTTCCAGGAACAGAGTTGTCCAAGCTTGGCTCAAAGACTGCGAATTCTTTTTACTCGCCCTGTTGTAGGTAGGTTTTAGTGGGTGATGACATTCATCTGTTGTAGCAAAGGATAAGTAAGATTGTTCATTCCTATTTTTCTCACAGGAAGAAATCCAGATGTGCATTCTTGGTATTATCTTTATCCTTATTCCGAAAAACTCCCATTCACCTCAAAAGCTTGCTTAGCCGACACAGAGCAAAGATCCAGGCTGCATCTTAGTACATAGCAGTTAAATGCTGCAAACAAGCAAATGGATGGGAAGATAAATGTAAATGAGCTATAGCTGTTACAGCAGGGCTCTGTTCTCCTTCTCAGTTTCCTACTCCCTTTAATCACTGACTGGTTCTTGACGAAAAATCTTCACATTTTTGGTCTCTTTGGGTGGAGTTTGTCCCACTAATTAAAATCTGGTCATCCTAGTTTAAGCTTGTTCTTTAAAATCTCTCTATAGAAACAAATAGCCATCTCCAGAGGGTGAGTCACCCCATTTGAGCACAGCCACTGAAGATAGCTGGGATATATTGCCCTCTGGGGGTGCTTATTTTTCTCTACTGCTTATAAGGGAAACTTAGATAATTCTTAGATATACGAAGCTGGACAAGATGAATCCCAAACTTTGTAAGCAGATATATTAACACAATCAAGTGAAAAAAACAATTATTTTGCAGATGTGCTATACATATGTTTCTGTCCTTTCCTGTCCTTTTCTCAGCTTCGCCCTTTCCTCGGCTTCTCATCTCTTTGATGCTTAAGCTGTAGATCTCAACAGCTTCTATGGGAGAAAGGAAAAAATGCTGATTGCCTCCTAAAAAATAATCAAGTGCAACCACACAACAATCTTTATCTTTCATAGCCAAGCACCTAGTTTGTTAAGTGTCCATTAAAAAATGACAGTTCACTACGACTTCTCTGTTGTATGTTGAAATAGGTGACCATCTTTCCATGTTCTTTGGGGCCTTATCGATCTACATAAAGTTTTCTAGTCTCCTCAGAGATGCTTGCAGGTTTTAAGGCATTCAAGGGCCTTATGGTAATGACCTCCACAGGCTACTGAAAGTGGAAATACCCAGGCCTACAGCTTCATAGCCTTTTAAGCTAAGATCATAATCTTATTAATTAAGATTAATCTTAATTCCCTGGAGGAAATGGCAAAGGGCAAAGCAGCAGAAGTCTCGCTGTTTGCATTTGCCCATGCACCCTGGCCCTTCAATTCCTTGGCATCTAGAGCCCTACATAAAAAAGCCTGTCCTTAATTTTAAGTCCCACTGAAACTAGCTGGCAGGGATGTCCCCAAGCCTCTGCTACTGAATGCTCTCAGAAGCACCACAGAGGACAACATGGGCTTCTGGTCTGACTCAGCACTGATCCTCTTACTCCCTGCAGTGTATGAATTTTGTTGATTCAGGGCTTCAGGGTGCTTATCATGATTTACCTACACCCAGTGAGAGACATGTTCTCCTTTCACAGTGTATAATTAAAGTAATTCTTCTAGCGTAAGGCTAGGGTTCTGGATTAAGCCCAAGCAGGAGCTAGCATCATGTGGTATAACTTAATTATCTTACTGTCAGCTGTGCTTTGCTGAGCATCAGGCCTTTGGTCTTTCAGGTTGAAGCTCCAAGTTAATTACAAATACCACCAGGATTGTGATGTAGCCTAATTGCACTTACCTCTTAAACATTGCTTAATTGATTTTGAAATCCTAATCTACACATCATAAAGTTTATTGGTCATGTTAATTGGCTAAATCTGTCATTGGAAAGATGGAGGGAATTGGCTAATTTAACTAGACAATAGAATTTAAAAATCCAATGTCCAGTTAAACCTGTTGTTGATGTCACAAACTTCTATTCTATCTTTTCTCTTTTAAAAACATTTTTACAATTAAGATTGGTTATATAAGGCTGATTATTCTAAGGCTGATTACTTTCAGTGCTGCAGAGAGAGCTTTTCCTCTCTCTCTCTCTCTCTCTCTCTCTTCTTCCACTGAAGTGTGGCAGAGGCAGCATTAAATGCAATTGTGGATTCAGAAATGTTTATGGTAGGCAGAGCCTTCAGATTAGCATGACACATGGAATTTGTGAGCTGTTAGGTTCAATTTCAAAGCATTAGGATAGGATTTCACATTTTGTTTTTATAAAATGCAAATAGACTTCAGTTGCTTTGTTATTAAGATGGATTTGAAATGCTAGTCAGGGAGCAGATATGGAACCCATACATGTTATACAAGTCTTGCTTCCTGGAATGGATTTTTTTTTCTTTTTTCTTTAGGATTTCTCCCAGATGCTAAGTAAACTGCTACTGTGAGACAGGCCAACCAAAAAGCTGTTCCCCTCACTAATAAAGGAAAAAGAGGTAACGAATGAATGAACTCAGAACAAGGGCACACAAAGTCTTTTCTGAGAACATGCATTGAAGGAAGAAAAATCCAGTACACGCTAGCCACAGAACGACAGCCGCTGGGTTATGGAGAGACCCTCTGCATTAGAGCTTAAGGCAAACAAGCTGCCTTGTATGGCAGCAGACATCTTTATCACTACTGGTGATCACACCATAGCTTCTAGAGCTACATGCAGGAGTCACTGCTGGTGTAGGGAAAGATGTAGGATCCCACCATTCATGGCGCAAGTAAGTCAGGGAGTTCCAAAGCACAGTGCCGGAACTATTGACTATCCTGAACACCATGGTATACCTTTGACTGCGAGGAGAGGACCTACTGGTAAGTGTGCATGACACCTGAAGGTCTCCCCAAGGCCAGGTTAGCTGTGTCCCCCAACAGCGGGCCTCCCCGTGAGGCCCATGCACTGCAAAAAGGTATTCTCCAGAGGACATTCAGTCACAGGAGTGAGCAAACTCAGCAGCTCCCTATCCTGCCACATGCATCCAAACATTGCCAGAAGTCTGCCTGCAAGCAGCCAACAGACTGTCAAGCAGCTGCAAGGACAAGAGGTGGGGAGCTCTTGGGTACTCCTAGACTGCACCAAAAGAAAAGGGTGGAGTGGCCTTTACAGTTGTTTTAGGCTGTCATCAGATTTCCAGCCATCAAAATGCAAGCAAGACTTCAAATGTAATTTAAGATTTCAAGTTAGCTTCTAACTGGAGTCTCTGAGGCAAAATCTTAATCTGATCAATAATTGAATAGCCCAGTTTTCTAACAAAAAAAGACCAACACCTGCTATAAAGAGCATTTTCATGGTTGTAACTTTTAGTCCCAGTTTTAATCAGATATTATGGGAATGCATGCAAATGTCTGTGGATTTCCAGGAATTTGCAGCCAGCTCTCAACATCCCAGGTTTCTCATTGTAATGCATGATAAACAGGAAAGGTAGAATGATCACTTGAATTTCTTGTTAATTGTGCCTATAAATAAGAGAACAAACACTTTTTTTTTTTTTTAAATCCTCTCTGCATACTTCAGACAAACATTATTCTGGCTAAAAAGGCTGAACCAGCCAATAAGGCTTGCTGGTCCATGCTGACATGCTTGCGGTGATCTGTGCATGGGTTAGGAAGGAAGCATGACTGAGCGTTTCTATGGAGATTAGAAAGAACAGGTCTTGTTTCCTAGGCATACCCTTAATGAGCAAATGCTTAAAGTTAGGAAGATCTGTTGTTTTTACAAGGACATTTTGTTCCAGAAACGGTTGTGTTTTTCTCCCTTTGCTCAAGCTGCGAGAGGCTGGGAGGCCAAAGGAGTCCAGGGTGAACAAGAGCTTTCTGTCTTTCACATCCACAATACCTTCTTGAGAGGTACCACGCTGCAAAGAAACCTGGAATCTGAGGCTGCTGCTTTGTCACAGCAGAATCAGGAGAGATTTCCCCAGAACAAAACGCATTCTCTTTAACTCAAAAGGGTGATTTGTCAGAATAGAAATTAAGCTTTCAGGATATATTTCTTTGGCCCTCCCCTGAGATTACCGAAAAGAGATGAGTGGGCTAAATGAAATGAAGTCTGATGCATCTACGTATTTATAGATACTTTTGGAAAGATGCATGGATCTATATGCAGATATATCCTGCAGGTAGGAGCAGACCCCTGTAACTTATTTCATGTGCAGCATCAACCAGTATTTTGTTATCTGCTCATAACTGTTAGTCTCGTCAGCATGAATTGTGCTGGGCTGGAACAGGCGATCCAAGGAAAGGGGTTTCCCTTGAAACCCTGACACAAATTCCCTGTGCCTCATGGAGCAGAGACAGCATGTCCTTAAACCTGAACAATTCTGCTTCCCACTTCAGCTGTGGTTCATTAAACCACTTTCTGATGTTGGGTCAGGATGGAATTGGTTATGTTGGAATGAGACCCGTCTTCAGACAAAACTTTTATTTTCTCAATTTTCCCTTTCACTGCATATTTACATCCCCAGTCTTTAGCTTGATAAAATCACTTCTGCCCCTTTGCTTGTGCTTATAAGGAGGCACTTTCTCAAAACTTGAGTCCTAGCTACTTCTTATAGCTCCAAAATGCAATACAGATTCTGCTCCTGAGCACTGAAGTAATATTTTAGCAGTGGGGCTGAGCTCCAGTACTCAAGTGAATTAGAGAGATGTATGTGTAGATTCAAGCTGTTTTCATGCTCTCTTTGAAATGTGCTGAGACCAAGCCTTCTAGCTGTCCTGTCATTTCTCTTGCACTTTATACCCAAGCTGAGGTATTAGAAGTATTAGCATTAAAAGTCTATAATGGCTCTCGTTACTTCAAAAGTCTTACCTCTCCAAAGTCTTCATGTTCGGCCAAGCTCGACAGATATAGACGTCTTAAAGAAAAAATTATCCTCATCCCTTCCTTCTGCTTCTTGGCTGCATTTTCCAACCTTTTTTCAGAGAAATATAGAATTTCAAGTATCTCACAGAAAAAATATGACTCCTCCCAGGGTCCTGAGGCTGCTCTCACAGGTTGCCTGTGGATGCTACTGCTTCTTGAAAGGAGCTATGCAGTAGGACCATGCTGGCTGACCCAGCATAAAGAAGTGTCTTGTACCTGAATGCCTCAGATCCACGCATCTATAGCCAGTGGTTTTGGGCTTCATGGCAGACCACTCAAAAAATTAAGCAAGGAAGCTTGTCTAGCCATGTCCTTTTGCACTGACACTGATCAAGTGACAAGAATATTTTTGGCTTCAGTCTTTCAGCCTAGCTTGTATCCCTGAACTGCTTTTGCTGTCCTCTAATGGATAAAAGTCACCATCTGTGAAGATCTGTACAGGCAGGATCTGGATCTCTGCTAAACCTGATATCCTTTAGCCAGGGCATCAGTGCTCTGTCGTACTCTAACAGTTGCTGGCCCTGGAATGCATATAACTTCCCAGCCTCTTTTATGGGGCTCTGAGGAGAAACCCTGCTGCAGGATGATAACATTTAGCAGGATTCCCCAGAGGCACTGTAGTCGCAGGCGCCAAGTAAATGACCCACCACACTCCTACTTGTATGATAAGGAACTTTACCGGTGCACTTTGCAGCCTGCTTTAATATTACCTCTTTCATCTCCTTCTGCTTTTTTTAAAGCTATGTGTCTTGCCTTCACAGGACATCTGTGGGTGGTGGGTGGCCTGTACAGGGCAGGAGAAAATGTGTAAGAATAACAGGGCTCAATTCCACTGCCACCACAGATCTCATCAGCTGTGGAGCCAAAGCAGCAAGCGCTTAAGCTATAAAACCTCACTCTCTTACCAGTTCAGGCATAGGTGGGAACTGCTGTAACTTCATGTGATTCACATTTACCTTTCAGAGGTGCGCAGGACCACTGCCTCATGGTCTTGTGCCCAACAGACATAAAACCCTAGGAAAGATGAGAGAGTGGAGTTTTATACTCATTTTCTGCCCTAAGGTGCAGAGGATTTTGCCTTGGCTATATGCTAGGCCATTTTGTTAGCTGGGAGAAGGTGGTGAAGAGGAAGTCATTTGCCATGTGGCAGAGGATGTATGCAGCACCAATTCACAGGCATTTTCCATTTGCTCTTTCTCATGCAGTGCTTCTGCTTTTTTCTTTATTTTTCACAGGTGTAGGACCCTCACAGTATTTCTGCAAATACAGCTGTTGTCTATGTTGGATGTCAAATTCAAAAAAACAGGACAGTAAACTTCGGTAGACTTTATTAGTATTAATACTGTGATAACGACACTTAGCTCTAGTATTATGTAAATATATGATAGCTGATGCTTAATAAGATAGCTCTGGGCAAAGGCCTGGATATAGCATCTCAGCACACTGGTGTACTGTAAGCTGGATTATGTCCTGCAGAAAACCGTCCTTCCTTTAAGATACTGCAATAGACTGCTAAGCACATGTTTCCACCCAAAACAAAGGCAGCTCAGGAATTTTAATATTGTTGGAAGTCGGGCTTTGTCTGGGTATTATTTTGGGAAAGGAATATGTGTGGGTGGATGAGAGATAGTTCAGGTGGGGAAGGAGAGAGACAGCATGTGGGAAACAGGCAGCGAAGGGGAGCTGCAGCACAGCCAAGCTGTGCAGATGCCTTTCGTGGGAGAAGCCCGAGAGGCCGGCGAGCTGGCTGGGAAAGATCTGCTGCTGTGAGAAGAGAAGTTGCCTCTGGTTGTTTGCATCCTACTGTGTTTATGAGAGCAGACTCTCTATATTGTTCTACATAAAAAGAATTGCGTCTAAAATGCTGGTCTCTGCTATTAATATCTTTACTGGGAAAAAAACTTAAGGGCCCGAATTTTGTACAGCTGAAATGGTGTGGGATTGCCTTTATTTTAATGTGGCATATTTTCTAATAAAGCTTTTGTTTTCTTCTTTTTCCGCTCAGTTTGTACTTGTTCCTGTTGTCTCTACTTCTCGGGAGAGGCAACAGGTCTCAGAGCAGGCACCCCATCACGTTGGGGAAGCCTCTTCTCTGTAGCACAGAAAGTGAGGTCCTGCCTGAGGGCAAAACTTGGTCCCGCCATGGGGCTCAGCTCTTTTGTGTTAAGAGCTGATGTTGACACCTATAGAAGAGGCTGAGTTTCAGGTACTTTATGCTTATCCATCCAAATAAGTGTAAGAAGTCTACCTGTCCAGCTGGCCATTCATCTGTGCTTCTGATGGATTCCTTTGACTCAGATGAATGATATTCAGAGAGGAAATATCAAAGCAAAGGTTATTCACAGGGTTTGTGAGAAAACAGCGATACCTCCCAGTTAGAAAAAATCCCCAGAGTCCTGCTGGTTTGATAAGGCTGAACTTAGAGTGCTTGTAGCAAGTGAGAACATGAGGCACAATTTGCATGTTCCTGCTAGGTATTGATCTGGACAAGGTCCTCCTAGTAAATGAGTGCTTTTGTTGAACTCCCCTTACTTCTCCTCACACCTGAGCAGGCTTCTGTGGTTGTTGATAACATCATACTGTGTCTGGGGAGCTTTTCTGTACAGCACTGACTGTCCCGAACCCTGGAAGGAGAGTGGCTGTCCACAAGTCAATGGGTAGCCAGGGGTTCAGAGGTTCACTCATGCAATGGTGACACAGTCCAGCAAGTGAGCAACCATCTTACCAGTGAAAGGACACCTGTTGAAGAAAATAGCAATAATTTTGAAATTCAGCCAAAATAAACCTGTAAAAAGTTGGCCAGAAGTCTCTTGTGATTCTGGACTAGCCTGTAGTAGGTAAGGCAAAGGAGTAATATGGCAAATTCTGAGAGCCAGGATCATGCTGCAGCCCATTACCACAACCCCTTAGATGAAGCATGCTTAGACTTGAAAAGTAATTTATATAGAATAATCCCTCTTGACTCCCCCCTCCCACCTCTCTGAGTCCTGATAACATTCTGGGAGGTGTCACACTTTCTGCTGAGATGTTTAAAGCAAACCTCGTAACTAGAGAGGTCACCTACTAATGGAGATGCCATCTTATGGGGCTTCTCTAATTGCAACCAGCAGACAATTCATTGCCATCTTTCTGAGTCTCTGGCTGCAACCGGCACGGAAAATAAAACAGCAGCCACTGAGGTTCAAAGAGCTGTGTGCAATCTGGACTGTGCATTTAGACAGTGTTTATTTAAAAAAGCTATTATCTACCAGCTGCTCATAAACTCTGTTATGCCCTGCAAGAATCTTTGTACTATGTAATTGTCTTGCCTCTCTCTAAATGCATATTCCACTGGTTTGAATTAGCCGCTAGCTCATAGTGATTATGGCCATCATTCATCTAGAACAATTCAAATCAGATTTGGAAGTGGTGACATCACCTATGTACAAGTAGTGTCTGTATAGTAGGGGCATACTGTCCTCAACCTAGGCCAAAGCTGTCTTCTGTTTTCTTCTGGTGTCTTACAAAGCATAGAGTTTGCGCAGGAAAGCCTTTCCCTCTTCCACTGCAAGTAATGTGTACTGCAGTTTGTGTTATTTGGGACCCTAATTACCGTTCTAAAAACTGTGACCCTGTGCACACACACCAAAATAGGTTTTCTGTTTAACCCAGCACATTTACAGAGAGCATTTGTCGTACCTGTTATGTCTGTGGACATGTCCTTCTTAACATCTGTGACATATTATGTAATGTTTCTTCTGGCTCTCCAGTAAACAGAAACCATATGAAGGCTCAGTGTTGGTGCTCCCTCGGACCTACCTAATACTGGCCCTGATGTTAAGGTTGGAGAACTGCTGATGAACAGTGAAATGAAATAAATTTTCAATGTAACTTGCGTATAGAAGATTTCTAAGTTAATTTAAACAGCAACAGGCATAGCTGATTTTTTTGGTAAGATGCTGTATGTTGGTAGGACAATAGAAATCTGCAAGAAATGTTGACAAACCTTCACGGGATTTTTCTTACCTTTCTTAGCGCATAGGTGGGAAAGCTTTCTTATTATTCTGTTTCTTAATATGTTGGCTGTGTTCTGACAGTTTGGATGCCAAGTAACTCAGGAAGGTCAGGAAAAGATCTTTTCCAAAATACGTGTTGTCTCATTATGCAACAAAGCAAGTCAATGTTGCCGAATTGATGGCCCCTGTTTCCAGTACAGCAAAAGGATGTATTTGTAGAACATCTCACACTTTTCAGAAATGCTACCCATAACAAAAAGCTGCCTTCTGGAAGGTCTGCATAGTAAGGAAAACTTCTGGATTGCATTTTCATTTGTACCAATCTCAGTATCAATAACATTTGCCATTAGGGGTAGGTCCAGATTTTTGTACTGAGATAACATGAACCGCAATTGCCACTTAACTCCTCATATGTGAAGTAGGCAAGAAAGTCCTATCACCAGGGTACTGTCAGCAAGTGAGTTCACCACTTCTCACAGAATTAAGGCTGGACTGGTATATGCCTTAAACCCGCCTTCTGTCTCAGTGTTCCCTGTAACAACTGTAGGAATAGTCTTAACCATTTGCAGTGCCAACATTACAAGGATATGAAGGCTGATCATGCTAGAAAGATGATTTTAACAGTCCATGCATAGTAATAGGTGAGAAGCTCAGAGTGAACTGAGTCCAGTCAAAAGCAGGGTAGGCAGGAAGAAAACAGGGAAAGAGTGGATACTAACATGACAGTGCAGGTGATGGACTTGGAGGGATAAAACTTACCTTTAAAGGCTTTAGAAGTATGTTTTTTAACACTCACCAGCACTCAGAGCCACTTGAATCTCTTCTAAAAGCCTGCTTATTTTAAAAGTGTATTTGAAAGATTTTTAACACCTTTCCAGGAGTGAACTGAAAATAGGGTATCTCTCTCTAAGTATCCAAAGAACAGACTTTCCACATGTGTGTAATAGTAATGTTGAAGGTCCTACTGAACAAAATTATGTTAGCCAGTGTCTGCAAAGTAAAAATCAAAGTAAGGACCAAGTTTTTCCTTTAATTGATATGACTGAGTCAAGTTTAGCTTGAGTATTTCTGGAGAAAAGTTTTTCCAATGTCAAAGAAATAAAAAGCTGGATGCCCAGCTTCCCCTTTTGTTTGTCTCACTGCAATCTACTCACATAATTAGAGAGGCTGATTTGTCATTTGTGCAATGAATTTGTACAGAGCAAAATGACAACAGGAGAGGTTTAAAGTTCCAGCTGTGAATTTCCCCTTTTCTGTTGGCTTATATCAGAGCCAGGAATATATATCCTGCAGCTTTTTGTGATTTACAAGAGTGATATTCACCTTCTGCAGAAGGCCTCACGTAAGTCTGTTTACAAGGCTGGGTTTACTCAGGTAATTCAAACAAGACAAGTCTGGTTTTCCATCCAAAACCATTCTCCCAGGAAGCAGAAGCAAACCCACCCAACCAAGTTAAGTCAGTACTCACAAGAGCTCTTATCAGCAAAATGCTGTCATACAGCATCAATCAGAGAACAGGCAGCCATACAGCACTGTAATAAAAAATATATTTGGCACTTCCCAGACTATTTACCGTTTTATTGAATGCCACACTCCTCTGAATGACGACTACAAATTCCAGGGGACAACCCGGCCCACTCTCCCTTCAAGACTGGAATTTTAATGGCTCCGATAAAAGACCGCCTTCTTTCATCAGATATTGTGGTGTTTATTTCAGCTTTTTGCCTCTTTTGTGGCAATTGTGTCTGCACGCAGGCCTGGGGTATCAACCGATGACAGTCAGTCCTTTCAGAAGCCTCACCAAGGCACTTGAACCATCCATTACGCAGGGCAGCATGAGATAATTTTATCAGAAACATTTGTACAGGCCTTCAGCAAAGGAAGTGGTGCGCTCTGTTTATTTTCTGCAGGTTTGGTTGGGAGCACAAACAGGACCAAATGATGGAAAGATTCAGTTTGCAAGAAGAGACCATTCCCTCATTCAAGTTCTCTTCGAGTTTCATCAGTGCCAAGTGAGTCCACTGTGAACCTAGTGCCTCTGCGTGGACATGGATGTGTTGATGAAATGAGTGAAAGACTCAGTTATGTTTAAATTTGTTTTACTTTTACATTTCTTGTCTTTTGACTTCCTAGAGTTTAAACCCAAAAAGGTTATTGTGGTCATCTAAGCTGACACTCCATTTGTAGCCCAGTTCAGAACTTTGAGACAGAAAGAACAGTATGTACAGATCCTTATTTTTACAAGCATAGATGATTTAATCAGAGGTCGTACTATTTCTAACTTTTAACATTTCCAGCCCAAAAGCTGAACTGTCACATATTAATGTGTGTTTTCTTCTTTCATAAAAAGATGCTCATTACAGTCTACTTTGCAAATCAGTTTTCCCTTGCTCTTTGAAGAAGACAGAGAAATACTGTAACGGGTAACTCTAGGATGTGTTGATGGATTTGTCATTAATTTCCTTCAACACATCTATCAGTGCTTCCCAAGACTATTGGCTACAGCTTCAACAGTCAGACCTCATCCTCAGTTAGACATGCAATGCTTTGAAGCAAGCACCTACCTTTGATCAAAAATATGTATATACTCATGATTTTTGTGGTATAACTTGTGTGTCTGAATCTAGAAGACAGGTGGAGCACATGCCCATGGCAGGTAAGTTGTTTGGTGGGAAAAGCCTTCTCCCAAGTTGCTGGTGGGAATTGATCTTGTGTTGCTTGGTGGATGGTATCTTATTGCACTGGAGTTGTTCTTTCTCTGCACATAAATCCAAACATGTTCAGAACAGTAAATTGGCCCCTTTTTAAAATGCCGCTGTGCTGGAAGAGATGCAAAGCTTCCCACAGCCCCAGTGGGATTTTCTTGAAGTCCACGAGGAGGCTCATGGCCAAGATGTAGGATGTGAAGATGGGGCTCGGCTGCCATCTGGCTAGGTATTCTCAGAGGTGGGGTGCTTTCCCTCAGGGAGCCTCCACATGGACTGTCTTTAGACCTTTTAAGTTATGGTGGTATATCTCTCTGGGATGCTCCTACAGAGCTGCATGGTGGTAGCTCTAGCAGGGTCCAAGTGCCTGGCTTGGCTGGAAGTGGCCTTTTCCCAGCTCTGCTGAGAGCCCTCCATGGCCACCGCAGGTTGGAAGAACCCCCCACTGACCCTGACTCTGGCAGCTGAACCCTGAGGAGAGTACACTCAGGGCCCTGACAGCGATTTGGGTGTCCTCAAAATTAATAGCAATAGTGTTGTTAAATCCTCAGGAAAATTCTTGAGAGCAGAACTGGAGGTTTGACACCTCGTTTCCATTGGCTTTCAATTGCAATTAATGTCCTAACTGCTCCTTATGCCTTTGGAATGTTCAGCCCATAAAGGCTAGAATTTCCCAATGACCCTAAGCAAGTGCAGAACTTGTGCAAACACCCACATTTCTGTGGTCCCCTGGAAATCCTCTGTTTGTTTTGCTAACAATTTTTGTGATAATTTATGTTTTCCGAACACTGGCATAGAATTCTTAAGAAAAACATAATCTGGTTGATTTTCCAGGTGGATTTAAGCATTCAGTACATGAGCCATGAACTCTGGAGAACACTCCCCTAAGGTCAGCAGCACTGGGTCAGGCTCTGCAGAGCACACTGTGGGATGTGGGATGCACCTCAGGTTAATGACTTGCAATTGCATGCAGCCTTTCCTAAAGCTGCGCATGTAGTTAATGTATGTCAGAACTCAGCGAGACTATTCAAATTACCTCAATTTCCCAATGATTTATGATGTATGTTTCTGACATCGTTGGTTATTTATCTGTCCTCCTAGTGTTGCTAGCCAAAGCAAAGAGGGGAGAAACAGATGCAGTAGTATTATGTTTGAGCAAAGGGTCAGATATTTTCAGGGACAGTACAAGTTGGATAGAAGGGCACTAAAGGACTTGAAAGTCAGAAAACTAGCAGAAACATCATTCCAGTCCAGAGCCAAAGCAACTGAAAGAGCCTTTCCTCATTCTCTTTCTATGGTGAATCATTTCCTGACTCTGTAAGATGGATTCTGTTCATTTAAGTAGTTTTCCAGGGTGTATTTTATATTGTAGGCTAGAAGTTTTTTACAATATGCCACTTACGACTTTTCATAACCCTGAAAAGTTAGGTTTCTTTAGTAGGAGAAAACCCACTTCAGACATAGCACTTACAATAAATGGGCCAAATTCTGTTCTCAATTACAGCTATGCAACCCTCATTCTTAATGCATGTAATAACTGAGCCTAGTAGAGGTAGTGGATTAAAGACCTGGGGTTCCAAAATCCACCCTCAGATGCATGTGTGTGGCTAGGATGAAATCAACGGGAGTCCCATGTGTACATCCAGGGTAGACTTTGGCTTGTGATTTTTATTGTTTGCGCTATTGGATAAAATTGATTCCAGTGTTACGTTTCTCAGTCAGAGTTATTTCTACATCATGCATCAAAATGTTGGCTTCGATCTCTTCTTCTTGATAGTAGCTTTGAGGAGTATTTGTTTTCTGGTTAGTTTGGGCCCAGCATTAATCATTCTCAGGCTTCCTCTAACCTTTTTTTTATTATTTTACTGATGGCAGATTTAACTGTTGGCTCACCTTTATTTCCAAAACAGATGAATTTTATTAGTCTCTAATATTAACCAGATCCAACTAGTTGATAGAGTTAAACCAATACGGGCCAGACATTCAGCTGGTGAACTGCAGCCTGGTTCATTTGGGTACCCTGTCTGGGAGAGTCTGAGAGGGTGCCTGGGAAGGTGGTGAGCCCCAGCTGACAAGAGCTACCATGTAGAGCTGAAGGTCAGCATGCTAGGCTCTTTCAGGGGCTCTGAATTAGAACAAAGAATCCTATTAAATCTGCTGCTTTGTAACCAGAAGGGAGGTGATCTTTCAGGGGATATGTTTTTCTTTTAATAGTTGGAGCTCAGGGCTTTGGGAGAAATATATTTCTTTATGTTGGTAGTAGAATGAGCCTGAATGAGACAGTAAAAGCTCTGGTGAGGAGCTGGAGGCTGTTGAATCAGTAGCTTACATCTTATACTGTTTTCTAGTGTTGAAATTTGAGTCAGTCTCTAATCTAAAAGCTAGGCATCAGATTCAGAAATACAGGCAATCTCATGAAGATGAGTTGGTTTTTCTTGCTTGTTTTGTTTTGGTTTTTCCTCTTCTGCTTTTCTTCAGGAGTGAGAATTGCAGTTTGTGCATGGTTCTAGGTCTACAGGAAGCCTTCATGCTATGCAGGCAGTGCAATTTGCAAGGCTTATGTAAGGGCTCAGGAATTGAATTGAATCGAATCGAATCAAATCAAATCATTAAGGTTGGAAAAGACCTCTAAGATCATCAGTCCAACCATCAACCCAACACCAGCATGCCTACTAAACCATGTCCCTAGGTGCCACGTCTACACATTTTTTGAACACCTCCAGGGATGGTGACTCCACCACCTCTCTGGGCAGCCTGTTCCAGGAATGAAAGGGGAAAGTGGCGAGGAGAGGAATTTCTTATTGCCACCAGGAAGGCATGTGGACCTTCTGTGGAAGAGGCTGAAAGATCTGAATGTTTAGGGTCATCTTCTCTAGCAGTTTCAAATGCAGCAAAAGAAACAGTGTTACCCCTTTTACTGTCTCTTTATTTCAGTAGCTGTTATTTGTGCAGTCTACTTCTGAGCATTCATTTGTGCACTTCAAAGCAGGACAGACAAAACTGTGGATACTTTTAAAGTAGACATAAGGCTTGCTCAAAGTAATTAAGCTGAATTTAAGAACTTCTTCTCAATTCTTAAGTAATTCTTAATTAATAACTCTCACAGGAGAGTTCAAGCTGGAAGGGGCTTCAGGAGGTCTCTGAGCAGGAACCTCCTGCCCAAGCAGGGTCATCTATTACCTGGATATTTGGAAAACATAAAGTGAAGCTAACTGGAAATACTACCTATTAGATTTTAGTTTTAAACATAAGCATTAATTATCTTAGAGCTCTTATAGCCTTTAAAAGAAAGCCTAATACTCAGTCTCATGGTTTTATTTGTATTTCCACATCTAGCAGTTGCTTTTAGAAGAATTTGAGTAGAAGTGTACTGCCTTCTCCAGGTGTGAATTAGACATCAGGCCCTCAGTGCAGTTCACCAGCATTTCACGGCTAAGAGCTGTTCTGCAGACAGGACAGACAACAGGCTCTAAATTCAATGGCAAACAGGCATTGGTTCTCATACCTTTTGTGTGCTTGTTACCTGCACTTAGGAAGCCTGGAGAAAGGCATAAGGACTTATTTGTCCTGGAGTGTGGTGTCCACAAGCTGCTGAGGCAGTGACAGGTTCTGCAGCCATGCACAGCAGTTATTTTGCTGTCCGTAGCTAGTTTTCCATTTTCCTTGGTGTTTGCCCGTAGCAAAAATATTTGTGATGTGGAGATTAATTCCTGCAGAATAAATCACAAGTACATCTACGGAGAATGGTTTCACTCAGAGTGGCCTTGGCTGTAGCGCACATGACTATCGCCACATTTCTTGAGAAAGACAATACACTCTTTTCATTTTCCCAGTTTACTACGGGTTCTTTGCTCCATGCCTTCATATGTTCATGTAAATTCTTATGGACCTTTGTCCACAGCTTGTGAACTGAGCTATGAGGTCGCATCATGGACTTCTGGGGAGAACAAAAGGCCCTTTACATGGAAGATCTTTACATTGGGTTGTTTCTGCCTTGTGAATGTGGTAGTGATGTGCTTCACAACTGAGCTTGGTACCTGTGTGCCAAAATGCTGTCAGCCACAGAGACATCTGTTATAATATGAAGAACAGACCTAGAGAAAAAAGATCAACTTTGTGGAAAGATTCAGGCTGGTTGGGGCCATTGAATACAAACTTGGACACATAATTACCAAAAAGTGTAGCCTTAGCTTGAAACTTTATCCCCTCAACATGTTTTATTAAGTTCCATTTCAAATGTTTCTGCCTGCCTGCCACATCACTTACTGTTAATGAAGGACTGTGGCAGGAACAGGAACTGGTCTGTGAGATGTCAGGTGCAGCAGCTACCAGCATATCTATGCTGTGCTGGCCAGAGGCTCAGGGCAACACCACGTTCCCTTCAGAGTGAAAACCAGAGGTGTCCTTGCACTAGCTCTCCTGTTATGCCTAATTATTTATTTAGGATACCTGCTGACTGCATACAGAATGCTTAGCATATTTTGAAGGGTTTTATCTGTAAATACAAAGCCCAGAGAGTGTTGCTTTTTTCAATTTTTATCAGGGAAATGCTGTGCGACTGAGATGTTTCTAACCTCAGGTGTTTTCTTGAGCCCAGTATTCCAGGCACTGTATCTGTCACTGCACTAGAATGGCCAGCTTGGACATCTTAAAGTATCCTTCTGCACTCACTTGTTCAGAGCAGATTAATAGAGAACAGTTTTACACACCCTTATACCTTAATTTATCTCAAAAGATTCATCTAAAAACATTTTCAATTCAGCAATATGTTAATGTTCATTTGCTTAAAAATCTACCTAAAAATCTAAAAAAAGAAAAGGCAAGCAATAAACATGCAAGAACCATGCATGAAGTTATCCTCAAAAAATACGCATTAGTTGAGCAAAGATGGCGCTGTCATTTAGCTAAAGCTTAGCTTGATGCCAGCATTACTCAAGCAATGGCAGATCATAGGGGCCTTGACTGTATCTTAGAGACTTAGGTTGCCCAAAGCTTTCTCCTTATCCTCCATCAACAGGGAATGAGAGCTCAGGACTGTATAAGTAATGCCAAAGGAAGGGCTGGATTGGACAGGGCAGCTAGAGCTTTTTTAACCTTGCAGATAACATTGTGCATACATGGATAATCAGGCCCTTTTGAAACCCTGTGGATGAGCGTCGCTATTCTCTTGCTGCCTCTACCGGACTGTCACCGATTGGCATGTAGAGGGAAGAATGAGTAACCAGTAGCGCATACCATGCATATGAGCAGATTTCCCTGCTGCAGTGTAATTCTGTCACTGTCGGGCTCCTTTCAGTTCTCTTCAGAAGAATTCCAGGAAATGGGATGGATTTTAAGCCAGTAGACTGATTACACAGCCGCCAAGTCATAAGAGTAAAGCGCTCCCTAACTATCCTCAAGAATCCATTAAAGCCCTGCTGAAACATGATCTACCACTGATTAAAGGGAATTAAAAGGGGGGAAAGAGCTTTTTGAGTTGTAATGCACTGAATGAAAGAGATCAATAAATGAAGCAGGGAGTTCTGAGAATCAGCTAGTCCTTGCACATGTTTTATTTCAGCTTCAGCGGGAGAAACTGCACCTGGACTCTTCCCATCAGCTCCATGGGAATCAGATCAATTTTATGGGTTTGCAAGGAGGATGGGGAGGTTAGCGCTGTTAATGGAAAAATACTGACAACTGTATCAAATGCTGCTGTTAATTCGAAACACTAGCAACGTTTTCGAAGTAATGTTTCACCTTAATTGCCTTAGGGAATAATTTAGCTGTAATTGGAGAGTAGCTTAAAGTTATGTGCATTTCTGAAATTCAAGAAGGAAAAGGAACGTGGCAAGGAAGAAATGCCCATCTATTGAGGGAAACCATTACCTTGGCAAAAACATAGGGGAAAGTTCAGCGATCAAGCAAGCTGGCAGCACAGAGTCAGAGGGTAGGAGAATGGAGAAGGTGGCAGTGAACCAGCCTGATCTTCAGAGACAGGATTTCCACTGAAATCAATGTTGTACACAAAGGAGGCTGGTGAAATACAGCAGAAGCATTTGTCAGAGGAGACAAAAAAGAGAGCTGAATGGGAGCAACAAAGAGGCCCCTAGGAAAGTTCAGTGAATTGTGAGAGTTCACAAAAGACACATAGGGTTGAATGAGGATACTGAAGGAAAGTGATCCTAAGTCATGTGTGCTGTTCTTGCAAGGTACAATCAGCCCACCAGGACTTCAGCTTTTGCTGCCTGGAAGCTAGTTTCCCTTGCTGGTTTTTGCTTTGTTTTGTGCCCAAGCTGGGAACCCTGCAGGGAACCTGTTTCCCAGGGAGCTTGGTTCTTCCTGACAGTGGCCAAGTATCTGTGAGGTTTCTGACTTGGAGTACCCAAAACTATTAAATTCTACTGAAATATTGCTAAGACCTTTTTCGTAAGGACTGAGAAGGAAAAAAGAATAGTTCTAAACAATATTGCACAACTGCTTAAAGTAATCAGTAGGGTTTGACCTAGTTGACAGTAGTAGTGGTACCACATTCAAGGAGGAGTTACTAGTGCAAGGACAGATTTGTTTATTTAGAAAAAGTGAAGGGAGGTGAGAATGACAGAATTTAAGTTATGATGGTGCATCCAGCTATCTGACCGCTTCTCCTACTACTTTTTTTTCTTAACTGCTGATGCTGGTCACTCTTAATGAGCAAGGCATTAATAAACTGTTGTGGTTTAACCCAGCAGGCGACTAAACACCACACAACCATTCGGTCACTCCCCCCTCCCCAGTGGGATGGGAGAGAGAATCAGAAGAAAAAGGAAAAAAAAAAAGTAAAATTCATGGGTTGAGACAAAGACAGTTTGATAGGACAAAAAAGGAAGGGAAAATAATAATAATAATAATAATAGAAAATACAAAATAAGTGATGCACAATGCAATTGCTCACCACCCGCCGAACAATGCCCAATCCATTCCTGAGCAGCGGTACCCCCCTGGCCAACTTCCCCCAGTTTATAAATTGAGCATGATGTCATACAGTATGGAATATGCCTTTGGCCAGTTTGGGTCAACTGTTCTGGCTGTGTCCCCTCCCAGCTTCTCACTGGGAGGGCCAGAGAAGCTGAGAAGTCCTTGACTAACACTAAGTAGTGTAAGCACTACTTAGTAACAACGAAAACATCAGTGTGTTATCAACATTATTCTCATACTAAATCCAAAACACAGCACTCTACCAGCTACTAGAAGGAAGGAAAAAAAAATTAACTCTATCCCAGCCGAAACCAGGACATAAACTTACAACAGCACTGAAAAAAAGCACTGGACTTTGCAAACACACATGCAATCTTTAACCTAAAAATGTTAGTATTAAAGGAATAAAGTTTACCTTGTAATTCCAGATGCATTTTATTATTTACACAGTGTATTTAAAAGTGATGTTTTCCACAAGCTCAGAGAGAGAATCAACAAAAACTTTACATGGAATACCTACAATAATAATTACTTAGAAGTTATTCTAGAGATTATTCCAGATGAGAAAGTGGTGAGGTGGCATAGGTTTCTTAATCTCCTGGAAAGAGAGAATATTAGTCTACAGCAGTGTCCTGCTGGCATTATTCTTCATTCAGCCTTCTACAAGAAAAAAGATTGCTTGTGGGAAGTTCTCATCAAAGAAATGCATACAAAAAATCTTTGTCATGTCATTTCTAATCTTTTGGTTTTTTCGGTGATAAGTGCAAGTGCTGTGAAAACATCTACACTTAAATGAACAAGACCTTACATAATTTTTTTTTTTTTTTTTTTTTAATCTAAAATGAGGGAAAACATTGCAGAAGGGCTCCTCATTATTTTAGACTCTTTAGGTCTAAAAGCCATTTCCACAGAGGGAATGTGTTGTGCTTCATTGGTTACAGCATTGGTGGGGGACACCAGCCCAGCACCAGGAGCACAAACCCATCACAAGCTGAAATCTGTTCAGACACTTCTCTCAGGGCTGTAAAAGACTCCTTAAAATGCTGAGATGAAGAAGTCAGCACATCTTTCTAATTCAAAGATGAAATTGAGTGAATTAACCAGCACGTTAACTAAGATGTTCTTTCTTCTCCATTCTCAAATGGCAACTAGAGGATTAGGGTGAACTTGTACTGAAAACACTAAAATTCTTACACACACACAAAAAGATGACATGACAGGTAGGATTCCTGTTCTCTGTTTCCTTGCCAGCTTCCATAAACCATGTCCTTTTTTCTTCCAGCCCAAACCCCACAAAAAATGAAATAAGCCTGAATGACACAAATTTGTTTCGAAGATATGGCACAAGCTGGGAAAGCATGTAGTAAGATAAGCTTAATTTCAGGTTTAGCTTTACATTTCTAAATTTCCTGACAACATTGCACAACCTGAAGTAATTTCCCTGATGGAAAAAGATGTCCTTAGTCAGATCCAAGCCAGGAACTCTGCAGGTTTGGCCAGCAGAGAGTGTATCAGAAAGTAGACTGAGGTACTGAAATTGTTAAATTCATCTAACATTGCCATAAACGGCTTTGAATTAAGATAAGTGCCAACTTGTTTCACATATAGTTGTTGTCAAGGAGGTGAAAATTTGGCAGTTTTGTCTCATCATGTGCTACTTTTCTGCCTCCTTTGGCAGCCCAAGAGAAACCCCAGAGCAATGAGAGATTAAGATGGCATCTTAAGCCTAATTGGCTTGGAAATTATTTTATTAATAGGGCCAACCCAGTAACCGCTCACCAGTTTGATTGCAAAAACGAAGCACAGAGCGTTTTTTTCCTTTTCACCCTTTTCAACAGATCTCTAATTCATTATAATATGATAAAACTTCTGTAACTTTGGACTACTACTTAATATGAACCATTCCTGAGTCACCCAGAAATAGGAAGTAATTTATGATTACCATGCCAGGATTCCCTGCAGCATGTGCTCTTTCAGTGGCACAGGCCTCGTGTAATGTGAATATCTTCCAAGGACTAGGAATGGGTGAACTGATCACCCAGAGCCATGAACTGTAGTTGGTTTTAGTTTTTTTCTTCAAAAAAAAATCCTGACCTCAGACTTGGCTTGGGAGCTCCTGACAGTGGTCAGAGCTGCTGTGGTAATTTTGCATTTTCAGCGCATGGACCAACATTCTCTGTGACAGCACATTTGTTAATCTAAAATACTGGTAGATGACACAAATCCAGATCACAACAGATTGCATTTTCAGTTGGTCAGCAGCACAAGAAAAACTCAGGCATGATACATGCCATTATATCAAAGCCAGTAAATAAAAGCACACAAATGTAAACAAGCCTTAGACAGATGAGTACCACGCTGAGAAAAGTTGAAAGTAGAGCAGCTGAGAGCCAATGTGGCTCCAGAGTACTTCAGAGCGCAAGCACTGTCCCATGGTGTGGCATCCTCCATGGCACGATGTGGTTCAACCCCATTTACTTCGAAGAAGTTACGCTGCCTTGCACCAGCTGACGACTGGGCAATACAGATTGCCCTGCAGCTGCTAGAGGCAAAAAGAGAATTGGCCACATTTCCAGAAGCTGATGTTTAGAAACTCTCCTGTGGAAAACACAGAGACCCATATGACCTAATTCAGGCAAGAATCATTTCATTCTCTGAGACAGAATTGCTAATACTGATGATTTCTGAGTAGAAGAAATTGCCTAGGAGACAGCTTCCCAAACCCTCACTGGTTTCGAAACCAGCAGTGGCAATGGCAGCAGTAACAGGAGTTTCAGAGCACTGGTCCTTGCTGTTTGCACTACAGGACACATCCTTCTTTTTGCTGGCCATTTACATCCCACTTAGAGGTAGCTTCTCTGTCAGTTTGCATACTTTTAGGTACAGTGCTAGTTGTATTACTTCCCAGAGATCACTGCAAGATGAGCTATTCAAATACAGATCCCAAGGAGAAAAAAATGTAGGTTGTCATGGTTTAGCCCCAGCCAGCAACTAAGCACCACGCAGCCGCTCACTCACTCCCCCTATCCCAATGGGATGGGGGAGAGAATCGGAGGAGTAAGAGTGAGAAACATTCCTGGGTTGAAATAAGAACAGTTTAATAATTGAAATAAAGTAAAATGGTAATGATAATAATAACAATGTAATAATGATGATGATGATAATAATAATAATAATATACAAAGCAAGTGATGCACAACGCAATTGATCACCACCCGCCGACCGATACCCAGACAGTTCCCGAGCAGCAATTGCTGCTCCCCAGCCAACCCCTCCAGTTTATATACTGAGCATGACGCCATATGGTGTGGAATATCCCTTTGGGCAGTTTGGATCAACTATTCTGGCTGTGCCCCCTCCCAGTTTCTTGTGCACCTGGCAGAGCATGGGAAGCTGCAAAGTCCTTGACTAGTGTAAGCAGTACTCAGCCACAACTAAAACATCAGTGTGTTATCAACATTCTTCTCATCCTAAATCCAAAACACAGCACTATTCCTGCTACTAGGAAGAAAATTAACTGTATTCCAGCCAAAACCAGGACATAGGTGCACAGAGGAGATCATATTTCAGAGATATTTAGGGACTTTTAGTTGCAGAGGGGTACTTGTGTGTTTCTTATTTTCACTGCCAGTCACTTTGATACAAAAAGGGACCACTTTTTTGAGTATAACCTCTAGATCCCTTCCACAGAGGAGAGAAAGAGACTGATGAACCATGTCAGAGACATGTATGGCTGTAGGACCTCCAACTGGGTAACTGCTGTCCTCCTTGGGTAGGTTTGAAGCTGTAATGAGTAACTGCAATGTGGGAAATGTATGCCAAATAATGTTGTGAAACAGCATCTGTGGGATTCTCAGGACTGTTTGGCATTGCCTGGACACTGTTTCAATGAACCAAGAAGCAGACGAGCCAGTGTCAGAGGGCACTATATATGTCGTAAGAGCAGTGTAAATTCCGCATGTTGAAATGGGTAGGCATGACCGAGAAACAGCAGTCTGCAGTCAACATAGATTAGAAAGGACGTCATGACTGCTTGGTATTCCAGCCATTTAAATAAATGAGAATAACATTTCTAAGCAATAGCGAGATAAAAGAATGAAAAGCATGAGGAAATGGCATACTGTGATTTAAAAATAGCCTAGTGCAAGCCAAGGCAGCCATGCTGAGCGTGGAGGGAGCTGTACAGCTGTATGATCACTATTGCCTTACATGACCTGGAGCACATGCACCGACTCCCTTGATTTCTTCCTCCGTCCCAAATCTACGCCTGGCTAAGTATTCCTGGGAACTTTAATGTAGCATTGCAGACAAGGATCGAGGGCCAAGCTATGTAGTTACAGAAGAGCCAAGACACATGTAACTTTAGGGTCTCTGGACTGGAAGGGGAAGAGGGTGCAATTTCAAAGGAATCACTAGTGTGGAAAGAATATGTGGAAATTCCTAGTTCACAACTGGAGCTGTGTAAAACTTGGCCCTTGTGCTTTTCAACGATTTGCTGTTTTCTCTTTTATGTCAGTTCATGCAGGCTTGCACCCTCTGGCTTTTCTTTTGTGTTCTGGGAATTGAATAAACCCTGGAAGTAGTGAGAATCATCTGGTCTCACAACCTAACCATGCAAAATCCCCTGGCTGGCGTGGTTTTGATGTGAAATCATAAATCAGTCCAGGTTCACACAAAGGGTTTCTGAGCTGCAGCAAACTTTACACAAATGTGAACTTGGGTTTGGATTATTTTTATTTAAATTTTCCTCTTAATTTCATCCCTTCTATGTTTTTTTCATTAACAAACATCTGGAAATTGCATAAGCCATAGTAATATGGATGATTATCTTCTCTCTCTCTCCCCCTCTCTTGGTGTATCATTAACTTTTCCTTTTGCTCCCTCCTTTCCTGTTCCACACACAAATGGTCTTGAAAAAAGCCTCAACTAAAAGTGTGTTAGAAGGACTATAGTAGCTTTAGGTCTCAGAAAAGAATGTATTCACAGGTCACACCAAGTAAGGAGCTTGAGTACCCCTCTCTGTGAGGTCTAATTTTGGTATGTTTGAACTATCGACTGATCTTATAATGAAAAAATAAATGCTTATAGTACAGTTAAGTATGAAGGGCATAAAGAATAAATATATTCCTTTAGGTAGACCATTGTCTAGTCATTAATTTTACTTGTGTTTTTCTTAATGCCATAATTCCATCTAACTCAAAGCTTGAATGCTTATATTGCACAGCCAGAGAATGAAGTGGTAGATCTAATCTAGCCATACTTTAAAAAAAGCTTTTAACACAGACCTTCACAGAACACTAGAGATGCTTAGAGAGTTTGAGGTCTGTGAGCAAACACAGCATCAGCAATCCCATTCCAATGGATTTAGAAGTGATGTGGTAATGAAGTGTGCAGGGAGAGAGAGCAGGAGGGTGAAAATGGATGGGAAAAAGGCAGCCACTGAGTTGCCAGTGGCTCAGCGCTGGGCCTGATTTTTCTGTTGGCTTTCCAAATGCTGAGTCATAGAAGCAAAGTGTTTTTGTTGACTGTTTATTCTTAAACACCTGTTATATATTTTATAAAAATAAGTAACATACAAAAAATTTACAACTGTAAAAATGTGGTTTTAATGCAAAATTTCAGTAAACCAAGGTGTTTTCAGACACCCCAGCTATGTTTATAGCCTTTAAGAATACACAGCTTCTGTTAGTCTGATGTATAAGGCTGGTGGCTGAGGTCTAAAGAGGAAGAAGAGTAGATACCCCTGAAGAATGACCCAGAACTGGAAGTCAGAAAGGTAGTGAGGAGACATGGACAGAGTCAGCAGGAATGCCTAAAAATATTTTATTTTCTTTGCACTTTGTACAATACCTGGGTGTTTACATTTCAGAGAGAAACCCGCACCCTGTAAAGTTGAAGGACCTGGAAAAGATATAGCAAGGATGTGAAAAGTCTTAGTCAACCCAAAGGTATCCCACAAACCCAAGTCTCCCTAACCCAGTGATGCAGCTTGCAGTCTTGAGGCCATGAAGGTCTGGCCACTGGGTGAAGGAGAGGAGGCTGGCTGGGAAATGTCCCCATGTGGAAAGGAGTTTTCCTGGGGCCTCCATGCAGCTGTCATCTACTGAGGAGCTGAGACCCAGTGAAGAAGAGGAGGTGAGCAGGGTAGCGGGCAGAGAGGGCTGCTAGCAGAAGCAGGGGTTGAAAGGGCAGCTCAGCTCTTCCAAGCCAGCCAGCAGCTCCAGCTTCTGACTGGGGTGAGTGCAATGGCCTCAGCACTCGTCCACTCTGTGGTCCAGAAGCATGGGAGCTGAAGGGCTTGAGGGGATGGTAGTGGGAAGCTGCCTTTCCCAGGAAAAGGAAGCTCTGATTCTCATCCCTGTGTTTGCAGTCAAGGGACCATTGGTAGCATTGGCCTCCAGAGGACTATTTGTTTTGTTCTTTCCTGTCTTCACCCAATGAAGCAATGTTTAATTAGCCTTTTTTTTTTTTAACTTGTTGCTTGAAAACAAAATGTGTGTTCCCAAACAGGACATTTAAAGTAAGGCTTACGTGGGCACTCTCACCTGTTGAACCCAGCCCTTTGGCTGAGAGTCAAGACCTGGCAGAAGGGTATTTACACCTGATATCCAGCAGGAAGACAAGCTCTTACAGGAGAGAAAGACAAATGAGCAGTTTTGTCCGAAGCAGCAAGGATTGGCCAGTGACACTTTTGTGACCACCTGAGGGACTTCCAAGCAGCTCAGTGCACAACCATCATGCCCAGAGCTTGTGGGTCCCAGCTAACTTCTCTGTTGATCTTTGCTGGGATTACTCGCCTTGTCATCTGACTAGCGGTTCAGCTTTGTTGTGACCCAGTATAAGCACAAAGTTCTGACCACAGCCCCCACACTGGTTTGCACTGTGTACAAGAGTTGTAAGGATTTCGTCCCCATGGTATTTCTGTCCCCCTCCTGCAAGGCACAGGAGCCAAATTAAGCACCTAAACTCAGTGGCACACCTAAGCCATCTCATACCTCCAAATCACTCAAGATTTAATCCACCCATCACCAGAGTAGATATGGAGGTTCCTGGAAGCCAACTGCAAATGCTGAAACCATTTCTATGAAACCTTGCTTTTTGTGTATTGTAAGTAGCAAGTTGATGGACCTTCTAATCTCTCAAATCAAGGGGCAGTGGCAAACTGCTCTCTTCTCTCCACCAGGAAATGGCTGGGGAACATTAGTCCCTTGCTCACACATACCCACATGTATTTCTCTTTTTATTTACACTATAAAATGATTCCACCTTGAGTGCTAGAAGATGACGTCTTTCAGAGGTGATAATTTGCAGGATGCTGACAGGTGTGAGTAATTTGGAAGAAGCACTACAAACCTCCCTCTAAGAATCCCTTTCCACATCTTTATCTGTAATTGCTATAGATTCTGTAATTTTTGTAATGAGTTTATTTCAGCATGTTTGAGCAGTTTCCTCCCTCTCTTTTTCTTTTTAGAAGGACAGTAGCAGGAATGTGTCTGGCAGAGAAGGATGATACTTTAACAGAAGAACCAGATGATACTTTGAAGCTTTGTGGCTTAGCACAGGTTTTTCATTTTGTAAGAAGATGCTATTTTTGTATTATTGGTCAGGCTTATATCCCTGGTTGTTGGGCAGGGCGGTTCAAATTCCCTTTGATTCTGTATTTCTTGATCTTTAACTACTAGTTTTGAAAGATTATTTGGTTGTGTCATTTTTTTCTCTCGCTTTTTTGCATTCACTATTATTTCTTAGCCATCTTATATTAAACTATGATTCACAATCTTCCTCCATGTGTCCTCCCGTACTTCAACAATGCAAGGATAATACCCTGATAATATCTTTCTTCTTGCAGTAGACTATGTCAAAGCCCAGGTGTTTCTCTAACCTTTTCAAGTCTGGCTTGGTGAACAAGCAAAGAAGGGAGCTGTTTGGGATCAGACAAGCCATACAACCAACCTAATCTCTATGTGCAGCAATGAGGCACAGGAAGAAATGGCTTGGAAATGCTAGTACAGAGAAACCCTTCCTTGTTTAATTCGTCCTGCTTCCCCAGCAGCTTTCAGCTCGTGTTTTGGTTTGTCCTAACTCCTCCATGCTTTCTTGCCTGCTTAAAAAAAGTAAGCCACTGTCGGCCAGAGCTCTGCTACACTGAGACGTGTTACTACAACAGAAGTTTAGGAAACTGTTGCCTACTGTTGTTTTGGGGGTTTTTGGGGGGTGAGAGGAAAGATCGATCAAGGTTTGGGAGTTAAGCTGGGCTCTTTGTATTGCTAAAGCATTTTGAACCCTTTGGTTTTCTTATTCGCTGGAAGAAGACCCAAGACTATGCCTACAACAAAGGAATTTATAACACATGTCAGGCTGCCCAGGGAGAGTCCTTCATTTTCCTCTTTGTAATTCAAAACAGCATTTGCATCCTTGCTGGAAGTGGAGTCCTCCTTAACTTTCCCTTACTCTAGGGAAAGGAAGTGCTGAAGGATGGAGCAGTTAAGCATACAAGAACCCAAGCATCTCCTGTGAGTGGGAATTTCACAGGAGAAAGGCATCTGTTGTGCTGAAATAGCTGCCCTCCAGAGCTAATAATTAAAGCTGCAGGCTGTCACTCGTTTGCATTTGAGATCTTGTTTTTGCTCTGGAGGAGCTAACACCATCCTATAATCAAGATAGGACAGATCTTTGTGGTGTTTACCATATATTAAGTACTATGCAAAACTGTTTGTAAAATTCTTCAAATGCACATTAATTTTATTACATGAACAAAATCCTTTTACAGCAGATCAGATTTGTTCCAGTTGTTTGCTTGTGCCTTGGTCCTCCCTAAGGCCTTAATACATGAGGGGAAAGAGAAATTTATCTTTACTTTTGTTTGTCTTGGACTCAGACCTGGATGAGGCATCAGGTGGTAATAGTAATATTGCTTCATTAGCCCAAATATACCTGGGTCAGGGGCATGTGACATCAAAGAAAAACATCACCTGCAAGTTGGTGTGAAAATAAGGAGCTCTCTGAGCATGTCCTACCTGTGCTTACATGTTTGACAATCTGGTCCACTACCAGCAGTGCATCAGCCAAGCATTTCCCACTCACCAGAGCAATGCGAGGTGTGACTCCCACTTACTCAAGAGCCATCAAATCACCCACATTTCCTCTACCACTATTGATGAAATTTAGGATAAGTTTAGTACTGCTCATCATAGAAAATATATTCCCTCTGCCCAATCAAACTGACAGGTATGAAGGGTTGCCACACCTTCCCAGTGCTGAGAGTTATCAACTTATATCCTCCTATATCCTGCATCATTAAATTTGACTGGCCCTAGTTATCATCTCAGCAGAAGTTATTATAGTTTAAATGAAATTATGCATTTCTTCTTTAAATTCTGATGCAACATTTAATTCAATTTAGCACTCAATTTCTCAGAATGGCTTAGTAATAAACTGCATGAAGAAGCAATCCATTTTTGTTGGGGCTTATTTGTACTGATCTAATTATATCAAATGTTGCCCTTTCCAGTCTTAGGGGAGAAAGTCATGCAAAGGAATTTGTACTTCTTGTTTTCAACCTTTTATAATTTTGAATGTGCCAGTCAACCTTCCTTTTCCTTTCCGGAGCAAATCACTTACATTTTGCATCCTACTATGATGGCTTGAACCTTGCATTTACTTTTGTAAAAGATTTTCATTGCCATTTCAGAGTCATATGTAGCCTCTTTTATGTTTTTTTTTTTTAATGTACATAACCAAGATACAGTTCACATATCTTTGAAAACTGAAAGTTATGCAAACAAAAGGTAGTATTGTCAGTGAAGAGATAAGGTCCCATGGAAGGGAAATTGGATGAGAGTCAAGTAATCTAGGCTTGGTTTATCATCCTCTATTGACTGCTCAGGTGGCTTTGAGCAAGCCACCATATCTCTTTGTGCTCATTTTTTATTCCACTTGGAAGAGAAACTGAGGCACAATTGTGATTTCTTTCATTTTCTCTACACTGCTAAGTGTCAGGGAACCCAAGTCTGATTTGTGACTTTGTAACACAAGTGAGCAAAATGTGATAATCCAGTGTCAAAACAGTCACTTTGCTCTTTGGGGGAAAACACCAGAGAACCTGCTATGTAGTACATACCAGTTTAAGTATGTGATTAACAAGACTGGTGCAAGCATTCCTGGAAAGACATTTTCCACATCAGTAATTCAGAAGCCTGTCAAATTTTAAATCAGACAGACAGTCACAAAATTCCTCAGAATAAATTATATCTGGTCTTGCTTGGCTTGAGTCTCACTGTGAACCTCAGAGAAGCAATAGCATGAGCAATGAGCAATGAGCCTGAGAAACAGCAAGAAGGGGCTGGTGAGCCCAAAGGAGCTTGGACCCCATGGATGGAGGTCTGCCAGCTTCCAGAATAAGGGTGATCCTCACCACCAGCACTGCAGGGAAGTGCACCTGGGGGTAACGCTGCTAGTTACTGCTAAATGTGGGGGTTTGGGTTGCCTTCCCATCCTTCCTTCCCAGAGTCAAGCACTGGCTCTCTGCTTTGGCTCAGTTCATTGCACTGAACTGAAAGGAGCTTTTTTACTGTAGTATAACCAGCTAATGGCAGCCACAAGAAGTCCTTGGAAACCACCGTTTGCCACCTGTCATGGCAGGCCCTTCTCAGGGGGGCATGTGGGTTGGGATGGGACCTCCCGAGCTTCACACAGGCTTGTGCCCTGCAGCTCTCCCCTCGAAACACGATGCTCTACCAAAGCCAAGGTGAGGCTGAGGGCCTCCCACCCCGACATCCACTTCTGTGCCTGCAGGCAGCGGGCTGACCTGTAGGTCACTGCTCTTTCAAGTTTCGGGAGGACTCGCTACACTGAGCAACCCCCTCTTGCCCAAATCCCGCCTGGTGACCTGCAAGTGAGAGGTGCCGTGGTGGGGGGAGGTGAGGAGCCGTCTGCTGTCACCGTGGAAATGGGATCTCCTCTGACCGGATTAATCTCCACAATCTGGGAAAACATGGTTTCAGTTTTCTCTTTTGTAACAGCAATCCATGTTGTCAACTTAGATTATAGATCCAAACGGCCAGATTATGCTGTCAAATCCTTGCTTCTGCGAGACTGTGTTGAACGGGTCAGGTGTCGTGCCTCCTCTTGTTCTTTCCATAGCTCTTCTAGTTGTTTTTTTACATCCTTCTAAGAGTGAAGATGCCTTGAACCAGACGGAGCACAAGAGAGAGAGACTAGCATGCCTCCTGGAGTGAAGGATTGCTGCTGAGTGGAGCTGAGGTTTTCACAGCAAAAGCAAAGTTACACAGATACGTCTTTGAACCAGATGCTGGGCTTGGGACCAAGCAACAGAAATAGCACTGCTGAGCTTTTTCTTCATTTGGGCATTGAATTTAGATACCTTTCTTCAGGGAAATTTGAATTTGGGTTTTAAGTACCTCAGGGTCTGAAGCACCCCGGACTGTTGGGAGGTGTTGTAGTGAGCCCGGGAGAGAAGCGTGCAGTCACAACAGGATGAAGAACCTGGACCTGTGATTTCCAACAGGCCCACCTCCAACCTTTTATATTAAAGTCTACTGAATTCAGGTGCAGACAATACCTGCTCTGTCCTGCGCAATTTCATAAAGCATTGCACTGCTCCAAGGCTCATTTAGGCCCACAGTAAATTAATATTTTACCTGTTGGAATGTTTTCTTGCTCCAGCTAGTTTAAAGGCAAGTTGTGGCAATGAGTAGGTGGGGTGTATTTTATTTAGCTGTGGTGAAAATATTACCATTCTTGATCTGAGCAGCTGAAGCAATAGCAACCATAGAGAGGGAAAACCACCAAATGGGGAGGGGTGTGGGGGTGTGGAGAAGGAGTGCTCTCTTCATGGAGGTGTAAGGAATTTACAATTCTGAGAGTGAAGCACTCATGAAAAGAAAATACATGGGTGAAAGGGCATGGACACCTAAGCAGGATGACCCTATACAGCTGCCACATGACTTGGTAAGTGTGCCAGACTGCTAGATACCAAGAAGGTTACCTAGAGGATTGGGCAATGGCTGCTGCCCAGTGCTTCCTTTGCTGGGTCCCAGGGCTGCATATAACTGGGTTTGATGAGTTGGAAAGTTATGGGACCCTCTGGTCAAAAGTGGACTTTGCCCATTGCCAGGGAACACAGTCAGAAGATCTCAGATCCCCAGGTGGCCCATTTTTACATTTTCAAAAAAAGTTGCCAGGTTGCTATGCTCAAAGGTTTTCTTACAGCCTGTGGTATTTAGCAGGGAGTATGTCAGATTTGTCTGTGAATAAACTGTTTCAGAGGTCTACTGTCCACTACATAATTTTAAATCTTTTACCTTTCATCTCACAGCTGGAAAATATTTCCAGTGAAGGCCAAGAGCCAACGGCTTAGTGAAAGGAGGGCACAGCTGGTTCGTTCCACTGCAAAACATGTGAAGCAGAGTGATGCACTGAAAAAGGAAAAAGCAAAACCAGGAGGTTAAACATTAACCAGTTCCTGCTTACATGGAATGCTCCAGTGCTTTGGTGATTAATATCAATATCAAACACCTTGACTGAAAGAGACAGGCAAGAGATATGTTGGCATCTGAGACAACTCTCTTGTCAAATGCTAATCATGACAAGTCCCACTTCCAGCTAGCAGTGTGTAATCAGCCACTTGTAAGTGCCGTGGCTCTGCACAACCATGAGGATGGGGCATGCAGGCAAGACACGCGGTTGTGCCTCTGCTGTGCAAGGAGGTTTGTGTGCCTTGGACTTGGGAAGCTTGGCACTGCTGCATCTCTTGTGTAACAGATGCTCCACTCCGAGCAAGCAGTGAGTCCTCCCACTCCCCCATATGTTCAGTTGCTAATTGTAAACATGAAGGACTGACATTTTGATGCCTGCTCTTTCAACTTCCTCAAGTTCCTACTTTCAAGCAGTTTGTTTCCAAGCTGAATTGCCTTCTTTTCATGGGTATTTTGGTGTGAATAGTTTAGACTAACCTGCTAACAGCTTTGCTATTTGTAGGTGCTATGGACATCCATGGTGTGCTTTTTTTGCCATTTTATTATAGTAATTAATGTCCGTGCTCATTTTGGAGTGAGCAAGAAGCAAATAACCTACAATGTGTTAGACACTTGGCTATCTTTGCCTGGGAGCATGCTATTAGAAATCATATCTACTGAGGGGTAAGAGTATGCATATTTACAGTAGATGAATTAAAGTGCTATAAAGTCACAGTGTAGCTTTTTCTCCAGGTAACTTGTTCATGTGCCATGCTCTACTCATCCAGCATTGTCACTCAGCCCAAGGAGGACATTAGTTCTATTTGCTGATTTCTGTATGAGACTTG
Organism: Pelecanus crispus; assembly: GCF_030463565.1. Taxonomy (NCBI): domain Eukaryota; kingdom Metazoa; phylum Chordata; class Aves; order Pelecaniformes; family Pelecanidae; genus Pelecanus; species Pelecanus crispus. The sequence goes on along the minus strand of NC_134643.1, from coordinate 62,471,535 downwards.
ATTCTTTAGCTTTAAAAGGATGTAGTTTGTCCACCTGTTTTGTCTCCACATATTACCAAAAAGCACAGAATAAGCCAGCTATGGCAAAACATTGCCTCTGCAGCCCACAGCCTAGCAAGAAAAAAGTGTTTCTTCTTGTGGTGGCTGGGGCAGAGACCCCCAGACAAGAAGTTTTTGTTCCTGATTCTTCCAACCCTCCTACCTTTCTAAAGCTAAGTCACATCTAGTCTCTGACCTGTTTGTCACTTGCTCTGCCCCACCAAGCTGTTGTGAACATCTCCTGTCCTAGTTGTTTAGGGTTCTCTAATTAGTGACATAATAGTTGGGCAATTAATGAATGAACCAAACCTGCATCATAATGAAGGAAAAACACTGTTAGTGAGTCACTCTGAAGCAGGGATCCAGTGCTGCTGGAGTGTTTTTTGCCCAGCAAGCTGCAGCTGGTTGTAACAGGGGTGTATCTTTTATATGTGCTGCCTTGGGGGCAAATTACTTCAAACAGGACTTTGCTGTGTGGCTGGAGAAAACAACCATTTGTTTGCAGTTTTCCTTTCAAAGGGCTTAGTCTAAATCATGCTTTCGTGATTGAAGCTAAGTAGTACATTCAAGGCCAATCCCTTTCTTGTAGTGGCTATTTTAAAAGGAGTATCTCTGCTGGATTTGTCCAGGCAGGGCACTCATTGAAGGGACTGTGTCTGTACCCCTGCCTGCAGACAGCGATGTGCCCACAGAGAGAGCAGGGAGCAGTGACAGGAGCTCCCATGTCACCCACCATGGCCCATTTAGAAGTTACTAGTGGAAGGGACAGTGTGTATTAACACCTCTCTGATTGCTGGATGAAGCTTTTCTAGGGTGAGGCTCAAACCAGTAACACTGTACACAATCGACTTGGGTTAGTGGTTTACCTCAAAAAATGGAGGAAATCACTTAGCTCTCTAAGCAGAAGACTACCACAGCCATAGTGGTTTTACAGCAGCATGAGTTGGTGGATATTACTTAGAGGTGGAGAAAAGGGAAAGTGCTGTGGCAGAGCTCAGGGATTTTCCAGCGTGGCCTCGAGTGGGCAGTGATGGTTGCTGGGTTGTGGGGATCCCAACACCACATCCGGCGTGTCCCAGCAGCAACTGCAGGAGACGTCAGCATCTTACCCACCTACATGCTTTTTCAGCAGATATATTTATAGCCTGAAGCAGTCTGATGTCCAGACTGGAAACCATCTCTTTCTTACTGTCCCAGATGCACTTTGAATGAGATCAGTCAGATTTGATGCTCTTGGGATTGCACTAGAAACTCCAACAGAAGGTGGAGGGGCTGCATCTCATCAAGACCCAGCACGTAGGAAGTGAAACATAGCACTGTTTCCCACTGAGGGAGCATTACCTGAGCAATAAGCAAATGTCTACCGCTCCTGGCAGACTGATGCCAGGCTGTGGATTTTGAGGGTATGAGAGGATGCAGGTCAGGGAGAAATGGGATTCACAACAGATATTTTCATCTCAGTGAGTCTGATCACCCTAGCTTTCTCCTCTAGTCAGCAGAGAGACAGCTTTCTCTACAGAGAGGTGCAAAGCAGCTATGTCAGGTGCTCACTCGGAATCATCCTGTAAAGGATGCCTTATTTCTTCATTGAACTTGAGGAAATTAATCTCACAGGGTTTCTGGCTTCCATTTACCTCCCCAGTATCACCTGAGTTGCAGGTTGTACATGCTTCATGTATTTTCTTGCTTGTCCTCTGGGAGCAGGCTGGAATGTCTTCGGATTTGAAAAGTCTTCCTGTGGTTTCACTTAGTCATGAAAGTTGCATGTGGCCTAATTCAAAGGGCCTGCAGACATGAAGGAATCAAACTTCCAGATAAAGTTGTGAGGAGACATAGAGTGTGCCCCATATCAACACAGAAACCCACCATTTACAGAGTTTGCAAATAATGTGGAAGTGGATTATTGCACGTTTTACACCTGATGGTAGTGCTTCAGAGAGGCTGTGACAGGGTGGCCTGTCCCTTTAGGAGTCCATACAATTGTCATGTTCATGGCTGGCCCTGTAAATGGGATCTGTACACAGAGGGTGGACAGAAGGGCCTCATGCAAGTGAGAACACAGAGAAAAAGACACTAATCAGGCTACAGACTCCTTAGGTGCCTCTCCATCTTCAAGCCATACATTTAAGCCTGGTTACACACTGGTAGGAAATAACTGAATCATCCCTAGAGACTTGCAAGAGCAAACCTGTAAGGAGGAAGCAAACTATTGCAGTAGACCTGACACAGGCAAGAGAAAGGAAGGTATCTGCAGAGGTTTTAGCTTTGGCTGGATATAGAAGCAAGGTCCATCTTGTATGTTAGAGAACAGCACTGCTGAAAGAGACTTTTGGGTCTGGCAGAGTAAGGAAAGGTGACAGCTGCCATATGGAGAGAACAGCAAGATCTCATGGGGCTACAGGGATCCTCAGGGATGGAGGAAATTGTAAGCCCACCTAGTATGACCTTCTGCAATCACTGGTTGCAGATTCCCAGGTATCTCTGCAACAAGCCACCAAACTGGTGTCTGACCACAGCTTTCCTTCAAGAACATTTCCTGTTTGGCTTTAAAAAGTGAAAGAGATGGAACGTTTTCCTGGATAGGTCACATTCATGGATTTCTGTAAAGCCCATGCTCCGCTTGACACCCTGGTGACTGGGATACACTGTGCTGAAGCTGCAGCAGCTCTCACAGGGAACGCCAGAGGAGAAGTAGGACCTCTTGCCCCATGACCTGTGCCACAGCTCCTGTCTGCAGATCTCTGCAGCATGCTCAGCATCTGACAGGAAATGCTTACAGTCCGGTTCAGTTGAGACACAGAAAGCAGATCTCATGACTGCACATGGCTTAAACATTGCTGCGATTTTTCCTCTAGCTGTCACTGAAAATCCCCACAGAAGGAAGAAGAACCGAGACATTTAGTCAAAGAAAATTGGGGAGCATTTCCAGCTGTCCAAATGGTAGCCAGCACACATAAGATGCATTCCCCACAGTCCCAGCTCCCTCCTGCCACAGTCTAGTTTTCATCCAAACTAAAAGTGCTCTAGGATTTTACAGGAGGAGAAAAAGGAATTTCCAGGGAAGTGAGAAGATCCTTTAAGAGTCCCTCTGGAACAAGCATTAGCTGGCTCAGCCACATGCGGTGAAAAGGATCCCACCTTGTCCACCTCCGCTGTATCATCCACCCTGCTCTAAAAATAGCCTCCCACTGCTGAAAGCACTCCACTTCTGTTCCCTGTCCATGTGTTTTTCCTGCCTTGACTTTGTGCAGGGCTGTCGCCTGTTTTAGATGTGCAGAGTGAAACGGCCATCCACACTGACTGGCAGAGGGAATAAACTCTTAAACAAAAAATAATGCCTTGCAGTGTGCAAGACACCTTGCTCATCTCAGATTTCCATTTTGTTAAGCTGGTAACTTTTCTGCTTACCCAACTTAATTGGAGCTTTGCAGGTACAAAAATATTTGCTCTGTCAGGGCAGAGAGCAGCCATTGTTTACCACGGCCTAAATTCCTTGCAAATGTTTTCTTGTATCTTCTTATTCTCATCTCCTTTGGCTAAACCACAGCACAATAACCCTTTGTAACGCAAACACCTTGGTATGACATGTTAGGATCTGTTCCACTGAGCCAATTTAGAAGGAAAGCATGCTTGTAACTATGTAATTGAACTGTGCTGATATGCTTGTGCCAGGGAACATTAACTTCTCCTAAACTCTCAATAGTTTCACATTCATGGTATTTTTCCAGATGGATAGTAGCTGAAACTGTATCTTTAATGTCCTTAAGATACAGCACAGCAACCCATAAACTTCTTGAGCTCCACAGAGCATTGGGTGGAAAAGCATTTGCTGTGCCAGATTTCTCCACTAAGTATTTCTCCTGACAGTGGCATGTTGAAAAACCATGTAACTCTGAGATCTGATGGTTACAGTGCTTTCGGAAAGGAAAACTAGTATTGCGAGCAAAGGTTAACCTACAGTGATTGATTTACTCAAGCTTTAAGCAGTCACACTGAACCTTTGGATAAATGTTTATTTAACATTGAAAATGTGTTGTTCATTTTTATGACGCAACAAACAGTGCCTGTGCTTGCTGAGACATGGCAAGGTTGGCTAAGTTTTCTGCCTTCAAATAAAAGTGCCTTAGTATTAAGGAAGAATATGAAAAAATACTTTGCCACTGAAGGGGATAACATTTTGGGTCAGTCCCTCATTTATGGCTTTGAGAGACTGAGAAAGAGATTGTCCCAGACGAGATGAGAGATACTAGAAAGTATTCATCAGTAAAGCCCAGTACTCTCTATTGGCCTGGCCTGGTACACATTAATCCACATATTAGTTGAATGTCAATGCGATTAATCAAAGTGTTAATTCTGGAAGTGGGAGGTTTGAGCCTTATCCATCTCCCTCCTGTCTGTGTCTGGCCAAGCTCCAGGCTGGGTGACTGATGTGTCCCCCTTCATGCCATCGATAGGGGAGGGTGGGTAGCACCTTCACACACCAACGTGCACCTACTGCAGCAGTACCAGCCTGTCAGCAGAATCAGAGGGTGTCCTGCAGTTTGAAGGCACCGGGGAGCATTCAGCAGTATCTTGACATTGACTTGCTATGGAATGGGAAGCTCTGTGGTGCTGGAGAACAGGGGGGACGAATTTAATACTGTATGAAAGAAATGCAGTTGTCATTGAGTGCTTCTGGTCTATCAATGGCTTTTTGGTGTTTTCCATAAGGCAAAGAAAAGTCATGTCAAGTTAGAATGACATACTGCTGTCAGGGGACAGGCAGAGGGCAGTGGTGCTGGTACCTGTTAGGATGAACACTAAAGCGTCTACCAGCCTGGAGGGATTTTAGGAAGCTGACCTGGGGAACTAAAAGACCATTTTCCAGGATCAGCGAGGCCAGAGTCCCTCATGAAGTCAAGCCCTCTAGACATGATCTAGTGTGGGAACATGCCATGGTCCAGGGCGAAAGGCACTCTTTTGGCTTTACACTTTCACCATCTCCTTCAGGATGGCTGGAAACTGTCTCTGAAAAAAAGCCATTATTCCTGAGGAAATTAGAAAACTTACCCTCCTCTGGCTGCTAGCAAATTGTATTATTTGTAACGCTGAGGGGAAAAGCAGGACAGACCCCTTTCCCAACAGCATGGTGTTCTCCTCCTGTTGTCCATGTTCAATTTGAGAGCAGTCGGGTGGGAAGGACCCGTGTCAGGGATGGATCCTGGTTCTTATCCAGCGGGACAATTCCTACATCATTTTGGAGCAAGAAGGGTGTACAGCAAGTGCTGAAGGCCCTGGAGTTGGGCAGTGATTGCACTGGATCCAAATGTTCCACCCTCAAAATTTTATTTATATGCTTATGGGGACCAACCCAAGTAGCATCAGTTGTTGCCTCTCTAGTAAAAGCCAACCTCTTATAGCACTGATTTTAAATCAAGGGTCTGTGGGTGGCCTACTTTCAAGAGGTCCATGAACAATAACGAAGAAAACTCTTTCTACTGGCAGGCTGCCTGAATCCCTTAGAAGGAGGTCTGCACATCCCTTGGAAGTTTTCTAAGGTTCTCCACATCAAAAAAGGTTGAAAACCACAGTCCTTGAGAGATTTTCTGTCATATTGGTTATCACATCCAGATTACAGATGTTCTTGTTCCTGTTCTTCTATAGACAGTACTCTTTTGAAGAAATAAAAAAAAAAAAAAGTAAAAAGTAGCCTAAACGAAGGTGTCTGCAATAAATCCAGTAAATCCTTTTTCACTTTATATAAGACCCATCTTTCCATTTACGCCATTTTACATTCATTAGAAGCTGCATAGGATTTACTTAATGAGTAAGTAGAGAAGAGCACAGCTAATCCCTCAGGGCCTTATTCTTAAGTTCTTATTCAGGCAAAACTCCAGTGACGTCAATGAGTCATTTCACCACGTAAGGATTTCAGTAGTGGGCTCTATCGGATTAAATCCAATTTTGCCCAAGATTTTACTCTACAAAATTATAGTAATCTCAGGCCCTGGATCTTTTGATTACAACTAGGGTGCAGAACACTGCCAGTTTAATAGCATAATCATACCAAATATCATCGGACCTGCATGCTATGTGCTTGTCTTACTGTGGTACCAAACTGGCTGCCAAAATGCTCGTGCTTTTGACCACATGTCTTCTTTAGTAAGAATATGGCAATTATGGTAAGATTTGGACTAGTTCTCCATTAATTATGGATAATTCATACTCCACTTATATAACAACTGCTATGGGTCTTTTATTTTTCTAATTTAGTCATTTCTCAACTCTATAGGTAATCTGGAGGTTTCTGGGCTAATTTTTTCTTCCTAAATGTGCAACTCACGTGCTTGGATTTTCAAGAGGAAAGGGAGAAGATAAATTACCCTAATGTGACCTCTTTGACATCAGAGAACTGCAATCTCCAAACTGTAACATGATTTTACAGAAAGACAATCCAAACTAGGACAAGGACATTCCTGGGATCCTGGAAGGAGGGCGAGCAACTGGATAGAGACAAGCCTGCCTTTTATAAGTGTAGAGTCTGCTTAGTGGAGGGAACGTTGTCAGCAATTCATAAGCTATTCATCAGGTCAAAAGTAATAAGGAAGAAGAACGATATGGTTCAGTGGTCAGTCAGGCAGATCATCAGTCTTTCCATAATCCATGCTGTACAGAGGAATCTGGCAGAAAGGCCAGATCTAGGGATTCTCTGTCTTTGTCTCCATTCTGATGTTTAATAGATATTAATTTGCACACAGTTATTTAATCTTGCTACTACATCCCCACACTTGTTCCAAAGTTCCAGAGGAAAAAGAAAATGTAGCTTTTTTTCAATGTGCAAAACCTCAGATTAAGATGGAAGAGGAAAACAAACTGCAAAGCCCAGAAGCCCTAAAAGTGAATATTTAAAGCAAACTTTGCTGGGCACAAACCTTGGTGATTGGGCAGATGCTGCAGAAACTATATTTTTCAGCAGCCTGGTCTCACTGGCACATAACTCCAAAATTGTTTCATCTGAGGTATTTTCTAGATGAAAAATTAAATGTGTTTGATTTTTTTCTAGGGCATTTAACCTATTTAAATGAAACCCTATCACCCCAAATCCTGGAAATTTGTAGCGAGGCCGGGAAACACAGACCTTGCAAATCAAACAGGAAAAGTCATTCCTCCCAAATCCCAGCTAAGCTCCAGTGTTTACTGGACTAAAGTCTTGGAAACATTCCTTTAGAGAAGACAAATCTCTGGTGCTTGGGGCTTGTCCTGATCTATGTTGTAACATGATGAGAGCATCATAAGGTAATAAGAACAGGTATGCTAATACAGTAGTTAAATAATGCCTAAAATTCCTAAGGACACTTGCGCAGGAGTCTTTCTTCCATTGAAAGTACAGGTTGGGCTGATGGATGGGATCATTGCTGTGTCTCCCACAGCCCTATTTGTTACCAAGTTATAGAGAAACAGAGAATATTTCAGGTCTGAGCAGCCTTCAGAAGGTCACCTGGTGCGACACCCCCAGCCAAAGCGGGGCCAGCCTTGAGATAAGATGGCAGTTAGGTCAGCACCATTGAGGAGGTGAGTTTCAATCAAAGTACGTAATGGAGGCCTTGATCCGAAATCTGATCTGGCTGCCAGGAGGGTCTACTGAAAAGGATTTTAATCGTGCAAAGGCTCACATTGACTTCCGTGGGAGCTGGGTCAGACATCAGTTCAGTGAGACTGGCTGCCACAGTCAAATCATGGGATAATACAACCGGGCTTTTGTTGGAAGCATTCAAGGCGCCAGATTGTGTTCTCTCTTGTATTGGTGTCTATCCAAAATAACTCCATTCACGTCACTAGAGCAATTCCCTACTTGTTCCTGTGTAATTAAGAGAAGAATCTTTCCCACTGGCTTGGTGAAATCACTCAGCATTCAGGCTATGCATAATCTGTACCTATTTGTCACTGTCAGCATGAAGAGATTTAGGATCCTCTGCAGGACTGAACATTTTTCTGTGGGCCTCTGGGTTGCAGTCATAAAATCATAAAGGTTGCTAATAATGACTTTTCAAAAATTAACCTCACCTGGGTTGCAAGAGTCATGGCTAGCTCTGCATTTCTACCCAGTCTGGGGATACCAAAGTTTTCACAGCCCATCTACAAAATTATGAGACATATTGACTACGTGGGTCCTAACACTCTCCAGGGAGCTGTACTGCAGCAATGGTGCAAGACTGTGTCCGTCTCTGACTGATGCAGTAACTACTGGAGATGGAGCAGAAGAGGTCTGTCCTTCCCTTGTCTCTCATTAAGGGCTTATTCCTGTGATATCATGTAGTGGAAGTTGTGAGCCAGAAGGAAAATATTTAAAATTTAAAATCAGAAACTTCTGAGCAAATACAGAATCACAAGCAGAGGTAACAGCATCCTAACTAATGAAATCACTCAGAGACACTGTCCCCTGACGAAAAATCTCAGAGGAATAGGGAAGAGAAGAGAGCTGTAAATGTCAGAGGAAAATTTGGAGAAGGACCAAGAAGGCAAAAATCCTTTAGAACTTGATAGCAGATTTCTCACACACTACTACACATGCTATGAGCACAGTGTAGCATCAGTGCTGCTATGAATGACAAAGGTGCTGAGTAAAGTAATGCTTCTGAAAAAAGAAATCCATCACCCAAGAGAAATTACATGATATAAGTCTTCATTTGAAATACCCTGGAGAACACAAGAGAAACTTCTGCTATAATCTACAGACTAGATATTTTTGCCAGCTAATTTGTGTCAGAAAGGAAAAGGTAGAATAAGCAAGTGTGGACAGCCTGATCTAAAAGGTAAGCACAACTGTGGCTGCAGCAGTGGGAGAAATGCTCAAGAACAGGGCACCCACATGTCCTCCCTGACAGCAACCCACTTCACTCTGAGTCTCATCTGAGCAGTCACAGGTAAGCAAAATAGGAGTTCCTGGGACACAAGATGAACAGTGTTAACCTATGAGATCAAATGCCACAAAACAGGAAGCAAAGGCCCATTCAGTTGATAAATTCTTTGGGCAGGTCTCAGAAGCACCCACCTTATGTCTCGAAAGAGGTACCCATGGCTGTTGTCAAAGAGATCTGCTGACCCTTTTACCTGCAATGGAAAATTTAAACGGTGCAGACTTTGACTGCAAGGTTAGTTGCACAGCAGCATGGAGTTTAGTCCTGCACTACCCAGGAACTGTGCTCAGTATTCCCTCCCAGTTACCTTATCAGCTACTTGCAGAGCCCATGCATTTATATACAGATTTGCTTCCAGGAGACTAACCTCCCCTCTGTGTACATGCTGCTGGGAAATACTTCTGTACCTAAGAGGACAAGTGGCTACATCCATGGTGACTCCTGTTTCTCCGTCTGGTGTAGTAAGGCCTAACAAGGTTGCTCCTGTACCTGATGTTAACTTTGTGAATATCCCTTTCCTCCTAATTAATATGAACTTCCCAGTACAGAGAGGCTCCTAAACATCAACATGCAGGGGATCCTGTGAACAAGCCACATGGGAAAATCATGTTCCTTAATAATTCATGAGTAGTGGGTGAGAATCATCTATAAACCAATGGTAGAAGCAGATCCTTTGTAAAACTCCTCTTTTTAGGACATATGCACCTGGTGATTACATTTCACCTGAAGCACAAGACAGTAAATACCCTAAGTTAACAAAAGTGACAGTCAATGTCTCAAGTTTTGAGGTGATGTTTCATCGTGGTATTTGTTTTGCATCAGGGCCAAGTTCTGTTTCAAATCTCATTGCACTTGTTAAAACGTTCCTAGCACATTATGTGTTGGTATAATCCTATAATTGTTTGGACTACTCCCTAATATATCAAAATGGCTAATACTCCACAATTTAAACTAAAATTCTTGATGTGTGAGAAAAAAGAATGAGCACCAACAGAAGAATAAACCTGCCATTCATTGTGTGAATTATTTTCCATCCCAAGGTTTAAAGCCTTGGTTAAGTCTTGCAGTAGGTCTGTGATGTGCATAAGTGAGTAATAAGCACCTTCTAATTTTGCAGGATCAAGCTACTTCGGTCCTGATTTTTAAATGTTCTGCGCAGCTGAAAAATTCTTCATTTTCAGATGGAGTTTCAGGGCCTTGCAGAAAGTCAGGCTTAGGGTTTTCACAGTCAGATGCAAAATAGTGATCAAGTGAATCAAGCCCTGGTATACTTGATTGACTTGAGATGACAGGAGAGGTCAGTGGCAGAACTTGGAGCTGAACCCAGGTGAGCAGACTTTGTAGTCTATGTGCCACCTTATGGTGCAATACCTCTCTGACCTAATGCATCTTCTTTCATATTGAGGTTTTAGAGCTGTATTGTAGCCTTGCCAACCAATTGGTCAGTGACACTTTAATTTAAAAGCACATGCTGTCATTGTCAACTCTTTAATCAGTGAATCAGACTGATGATGCTTCATCTTCCCTCTTCCAACTAGTGTAATCAAGTAAAGAATCAGGCACACAATTGCCACTTCTCCTTGACTTCTTTGACATACATTCTTCTTGAATACAGAGCTCTTCTAGAATTTCACCAGGTTTCAGGCACATGTCTGAGGTTGTCCTCTCTTTGTTGTGTTATAATGACACTTTAACCTGGAATTTATTTCCCATTTCAGTAGTAGAAGGATGCTTAAAAAACCCATGGAGGAGAAATACTCTTTATTTAACTCTCTACAGATGTCATATTAGTCATAATAGGTAAAGAATGTATCTCCTGGCTTTACTTTGAGCTGTAGCAAATGGCTTTGATCCACATCCTTATAAATTAGAATGTAAGCAGAAACTTACCCAACTACGCCTTTACGAATGTAATCAAAATCAGACCCCTGCCATGTAACAACTCCATTTATCCTCTGTGATATCCTTTTGTGCCTTTCAATTATAGTCATGGGCATAATGATCAAATTACACAGAAATTTTCAGCAAGGGCTGGGTTTATCTAGTTATTCATAAATAAGAGGATTTGCTTTTCACACTTTGGTACAATTTTATTCATGTCTGATTTGTATATTCTGCTGACACAGCAGAAATGGCCAAACAATTTCCCTTAAAATTACTGTGCTGCCACATGATTGTTTTATCCCATCATTGAGGGCTTGACCCCAAACTTTCTTAAACCTCAAGTTAAAAAACATGTTATTACCGTAGTACTATCTCACAAAATGTTCACAGCTCATGTCTTGGAGGTTTCTTGCTTTCCTACATCAAAGAACAGATATAAAGGACATGATTCTCTAGCAGTAGGTCTTCTTTCTAGTTTCTGGGTTTCCTCTAAGTGGCTAGCAAATCCTCAGATGTCTTAGTCATGAAAGCTGGTGATGAAAGCAGATTGTCTGCCTATAGAAGGTGAACAAGTTAACTAAGCATAGGAGATTTGCCTAACTGGTTAAAGCAGGGAAGAAGTTCTAGCTCAAGTGCCAAAGAAGCATGAGTAGCATGGATTTTGGGACTAGACCATTTAAATTTTGCCTCCCTGACAAGGCCCATTAGTGCATATGCATGAGGTCATTCATCTAATAAATGTACAGTGCAGTGGGGCTGCACTCATGGGCATTTTCCTAGCATTGGGGAAATATTCAGTAGTTTCTACTGACCCTAGTTTTGCCCCCTGAAGAAGTGAGCAGAAAGCTGTGGGAGCTCCTCAGCCCTGCCAGGTTCTGCGTCCCAATGGGTGTGTGGCCTCACACCCAGCAGGTTTGTTACACTGCTTGCTCTGTAGCACAGCATCTACCTTAGAGCACTGCCAAATTTGGTAATGACATGCAAAATCCATCTGATTTTATCTCAGATTCTAAGCAAAAAGATGCAGCTAAGGCTCTTCAAAAGCAAAGTTTGGCCAACCTAACCAGATTTTAAGTCAACATGAGATTTCTTTGAGTGGAAGGAGGAGCCCAGTTGTCGCTTCTACTTTACGGCAAGCTGGGCTTTATGGTAGGCAGAATTTCAATTAAAATGTTAGGTTTGTCCCCACCCCAAACACAAAGGGCCTTATGGCATAAAGGCCACACAGGGGCTAGTTTGTGTGACCACAGAGCACAACTTGGCATTCCCACATTCTTGAAGGGCTTTTACGTGGTAGCACTTTTTCATCTCCAACTTATGTGTGGGAAGAGGAGACTGTAAAACATTGCTCTGATTAGACAGTAAACATCTTGCAAGCCTGGTTTACAAATACTGCTCTGAGACCCTACAAGTGCATAAATTAAATTTTGCAAGGACCTGTTACATTGTCCAAGCAATAAGTAGCATTGGAATAAGTAGGATTCAGAACCAACTGCTTTGCAGTGAGGATGAAGATAAAGCTAAAGCAGCAGAGCTTTCTCTCGTATTTCTTTAGTGCCATGACACAACTTGCCAGGCATCTGCTGTCTACTCATTTCTTACCTGCTCCAATATAACAGAAACGACCTGCAGGTTTCCCTGCAGCTAGACAATATGTGATCCTTCATTCTACACAGCCCGCTCCGTTACTGCAGCAGTCACTTCAGCCCAGCCAAGCTTGTCAGTTCCTGTGTCTGCAAGGAAGAAGGTGGCCCCAAGAGAGTGGCAGGGCTTGGCTCTCAGCTTCTATATACCCCATGTTTTGTGGTTCTGAGGTGCTTAGCAGAGGGGCATCAGCTCTGCTTTCAGTAAGCCTCCGCCTGCCTACTCAGTAGAGTATGACGGTGAGCTAGATATTGCACTGCAAGAGCTTAGGAAGGACAGGCAAGTTGTTCTTCCCAATGTTTCCTGATTAATTAGGCAGTACTGAAAAACTACCATTTGCTCTATTTGCTGTACAGCTCTGATTATTTCCTAACAGGGTTGTGACTAAATCCAGCAATCTGTAAAGTGACAGGGCTTGTGTGCTGTGCTGTCAAAGGATCGGTTTACCAAATCGATTGTCATGTCAGTTTGGGAGAGAATTACTAATCTTTTAGTAATTGGTTTCTCTTCCTGATTAGTGCTCAGTTACACTTAGAGCATAAAGTTTCCTCAGTAGCAATTTCACTACTTACATATATTCCAATACTGCCCTTACTACTTAATTGACATGTATGCACTTATTCCACTGCAGGAGTTTGGTTCTGGTTTAAGTGGAAGACACCAAATGTTAACTCAGCTGAAAGCCCATTGAAACCAGGGAGCAGACATCAGTCTTGAATTTGGCCTACAGTCTGTGGTAGTAAGGAAAAGGCCACAAGATGAATTGTTGATATATGTGCTTGCTAAATGGTATTTTCACCTCAAAGCATACTTGAATCTTAGAAGAATGCAACTATTTCAGCTTTCTTGGATGATGTGCCAATGGTACAGCCTGAAGCTAATATAGATCATACCCTTCTTTTAGTTATTCCAGCACAATTTTATTGACTCAATGTGTTCAATGTCTCTCCTATCACCCTCATTAGGAAGAAATATCACAGATTCTAGATGATAGTTTTCTGAACCAAATTCTTAGCAGAGGAAAACTAGGATGAACTGCCTGAATACCCAAGCTCCGTCTATGAGCTGCAGATCTTGCTGTGTACCTACAATGTCTTGCTGTCTCTTTGGAGTTACATTACTGTAGCTTGAGAACAGTCAAGACAAGAAGAAAATTGAAATTGCTGTTTGCTCAATCACATGCTGCAAAACTCTATCATGTGTTAGGTGATCAAAAATGGAGAAGTCTAGGCAGACATTTACTGTCTACAGCAAAAAGAGGAAAAAAATAAAATTATATTGCTTAATAGCTACAGGGTTATGTATGCATACATTATACATAATATGTACACTATATAAACACACACATGCAAAGTGATAAATTAATTGCAGTTGGAGTGCCGTAAGCTCAGTCTCCTGAGAGTTAGACAGTAATATACAACACCACCACAACCTCCAAGCTGTGAATCCACCACCCACATCCAACACAAATCAGGGCTTCTTAAATCATTATGCTAAATTGTAATGCAAACAGTGTAGAGGAGGAACAAAGAAAATAATTGACGTGTCTACCCTAAGGCTCTTCCAAAGATTAGAGAGAGAGGCCCCAGGGCTGGTATGTTATTTTCTTTGTTCTTTATCCTTTTGCTGGTTGTTTGCATTAATTTTGGCACTGGATGATTTAGAGCACCCTTAGTTTTGATGGATGCAGGTGGCAGCGTGTGCATGGTTCCTTCGTAAATAATGTTACCAATGTGGATTGCTTTAAGTGGCTTTGCTATCAAAGAGCTCTGTCTTAATTTGAAAATGCATTTAGGTGATTAAATAATGTCTTAGAGCTGGATTCATTTGTCTTCTCTGATTTCAGTGGCATTCTAATTAAAGTTCCAAATACATAATTATATAAAGCAGAACAGTGAGCAACTTACTTTCCCTCATTACAAATTAATGCATGATGGAGAGGCAGAGAGGAAATAACTTCACATGCAGGAGCACTGGGGGAGATTGTGGGTTTACAGATAGTGATTGGATACCACAGGACTTGAAACCACCAGCTGTGCAGTTTGAGAATACCTGCACCAAAGGGTTCAGGTCACAGAGGAGGGATGTCACCATCACTGTCACAACAGGAAAAAGGACAGAGGTGAGGTAGGTCTATAAGGAGGACTCCGTGGTTTAAAAAGGAATGTGTATAGTGGCCAGACTATTATCAGAAGAGTATTGAGTGACCTTGGAGGAAAAGAGTAACAGCAGCTACCAGACATGTGAGGGGGTTCAAAGGAAATTTTGAAGGCACTGGTTGAGTGATAGTATGAGGAGAGGTGTACATAAATATTTGCAAGGGATTAACACCCAGTGGAGAGTGGAATTACTTATCTAGGAACAACGGGATGAGCATGATAAAGTAGCCCTGTAAATGCGATACAGAGCAGTGCTGCAAGGTGGTATGTAGAGCTATGTTGTTCAATGAAAACAGACACCAGAAACAAGAGCTACCCCAGGAAGATGGTGCTTGGCTCAATTAGGAAGAATTTTTCCACACCTTAGTGAGGAAGAGGGGTTGCAAGAGAGGGCAACGGTTGCAGCCTCCAAATTCCCCAATCTACCTATCACCTTTCATCAGAAAGACCACCCAGGAAAACCACAGCATGGGAAACCTCAGAGACTCTCTTCATTCTCTCTTCCAGGCTTTTTCCCACATAAAGTGGGGGATCTTGTCCTATATACAGATATTCACCTGAAATGCACTCATCTCTGAGTTGAATTGCAGCAACCCAGTAGTAGAGAACTAAATGCATGCTTGTGTTTGGGGACAGGGAAAAAGCTAATGTGAAGGAGCATAGGAAAAGCCTTCAAGTCTTCTTTCCTACAGAGCATGTAGGGTTTTAAGGTCTTTCCGGCTGGACATGACAGAGGAGACTGAGAAGACAGTAGGAGCAAGGGAGAGATGCCCATAAATCCCAAATTGCATGAAATGACAGGGGTTTTTTTGTCTTAATGGGTGAAGGATTAAGATGATCTTCCCTTATTCTGCATATATCTTTCCAAGAAGATATGGGCATGTCAAACTCTAGTGTCATACTGTTAATCTACTCTCTCCAGAGAGAACAATTTAAAAAAAATCAGTTCTGTTAAATAGGGATTATACAAATTAAATCCAGAAAGTTTACACTCTCTCAGCCTATTAATTCAAAGCCCTTGTAAATCTATGGGTGTTGATGGAGATACTTCTCACTCACACCCTATATAAATCATAGGGGAACTGGAACCAAAAATGTTAGCAGAAAAACAAATATTTCTTGTTATTACCAGCTGATAAAGAGTGGAAACAAAAAATATGGGACAATGGAGAGCAGTGCCTTCCGGGGACTGCTTTGTACTTTCCACAAGCATCAGCAACAGTGTCTTAGGCATTGTGCAAACGCAACAGTTGTGATGATACACACAGTCCTTAACGTGATCCAAAGGCAGGAGATTGACATGAACATTGTTGCTCACTCAATATGGTGATGAAAGCTCCCGCCTACAATAGTGATCCACTGATTTCTTAAGGAATTTTCTAAGGATGAGAAAAATGCAAAAGACATTTATAAATTATTCAAAATCTTGTGAAAGGCTTCTGCGTTTTGTTTCTCTTACATTTTTTTCTTTGAAAGATGGGGGTTTTTTTAAAGGTACTTCTTCATGGGAAACTGCCGAATACCCCATCCTCTTTCTCATTCAGGTCCTTAAAAGGAGTCATCTTCAGCTCTTAGCTTTCCTTCCTTGCTTGTTCCTGAGCCACTCAGAAATGTTTCTGCTTCTGCCTACTCTGTATTCTCTTACCCAGGGTGACCCTTTGTATCTAAGGCCTTCCAACTATTAAAAATAGGCTTCCTTTTTCCTCTCCTTCCTCCCCCTCTCCATTCTAAGACCACCAGTTTGTGTCTTTCTTCATTTTGGCTACAACAGTTGAAAGGAGAGGGTTTAACTTGGGGACAACCTGGGCTGAGCTAGGAGCCTGGCTCTGTTGAACTCCATTTTATGCTGCCACTCAGGTTTTATCCTGGTAATAGGTGCATCGTTCCTCTTTTTGCTTCCAGAAAGAGTGTTTCCATCTCCAGTCCTTGTCCCCTGGTTGAGCAGGCTTTCATGATGCAAGGCTGGGACATCTTGGCAGTGGTAGTGGTTGTTGGTGGTATTTAGTTGTGGCCAAATGCACCAGAAGTAATGGTGCTAACAGAAAGCCTGGCAGTAAGAAATGTCAGCCTGGCATCACTGCTCTGCCAAAACATGGATCTGTTGCTGCTGGGACAAGGGTCCCCACATACCCAGAAGCTAGCTCTACTCCCACCCATTTCTCTCCAGCTTCTGCTCCTCTCTCCAGCCACTTAAACCTCAATGCAGTCAGCATGGCAACCCACTCGTGTCCAGGAAGACCTAGCCCAGATCTCAGCAAATATTAACCCTTTTCAACTGGCCGTGTTTTACTGGGTGGGGAGAGAGGAAGAGGGTGAGAGGATGAGGATGCTGGGATGCCTCCCACCACTGTGCAGCACAGTGCAGTTTTGACTTTATTTCAGTCATTTTCATAAGGCACAGAAGTATGAGATCACAGCTATTTTGTATGAAAGGCTGGCCTGAGAGGTGGACTTTGCTGTTAGCAATATCAGCACTCAGCTTCCTCCTACTTTTATCTCACTCACCAGTGAATTCATCTAGTAGGGAAGTCTGTAAGAAAAATAAATTCAGGCTCAATTCCTCTGCTGGTATAAACTGATATAATTCATAGCAGTTAACATCAACAAAGGTCAACCTTTTTTGCTAAAACTTTAGTGCTTGCTCTCATTTTCTTTTTTTTTCTTTCTCTTCCCCCACCCCCCCCCCCCCCCCCCGAAGGCCACCTTTCAAAATGCAGTTGCTAAGATCATACACTTTGCCCATCAATCACCCAGCATCAACTCCTCCTACCCTCTTTGAATCACTCTTCAGACTCAGCTTCAGGACATGAAGGTCAGGCTTTTTGTAACCACTTTGAATGCCCTCCACAGCCTGATCCTTCTGCCTATCTGCCCTTATAAAGCCTGCACTGTCAGAGGGTGCCTGAGTTCCCACCCTTTATGAATAGGAGTAAGCAAGAGAGCTGAGTGCCCTCTACTCATTGGGAACCTCCATATGAACAATGAACCAAGTCGAACTAACCAACCAAACCAAATTGCAAATCTAAACTCTGCATGATTTCCGGAAGGGTTTGTTACGTTCTGTGAACCTGAAACAATTTCTAGCATGAAATACCCTCAAAAAACAAACCTGTGGCAAAATTGGCCTAGGAGAGTTCAATGCAGTGGACAGCAATCTTGATAACGTGTGGTGGAAATGGCAGTAAGCTATCCATTTTTAGCAGATTTTCCAATTTTCTCCCTGAAAGTCAAAGTAAAAATCAGAAGATATGAGCTTATGCAAATGAAAACCAGAAAACAAGCTTTACTGTGGGCACAGAAACCACACCAGAAAGAGCTGCAGATCCTCCAGCACAAACTCCCCATGCTTCCATCTGCCTCGGGAAGGACACCAGGCTGTGAAGGGCAGAGCTGGGCAATCCCCCCGGAGCACTGGAGAGCAGAGGGCCAGGATATCCATAGGATGCTATGGAAGCTCACCTTCATAAAGCTTCATCTACCCCTGCTCTCTGGGCTTAAACCTGAGGCCCCAGTGCTGCCAGCTGTGTGTGCCATGGCTCCTGCTGGGCCACAGGCCTGACTTTCCTTTACCTGGAAATTAGGAGATAGGGATGGAGTATGAGAGGGAGAGAGGAACCTGGTCCAGGCCAGCTCTTAGCCTGACAAGGGTGCTAGGCTAATATCCATACCACTGGACTTTCTTTCCTTCTAGATGAAGGACATACATAGATTTAGAGTAATGGAGGATTTGTTAAAAGCTCTTCTGAATAAGTCAGATCAGATCTGTTCTCTTTTCCGTTCTGTCTGCTTCTTACAAAGGGTCTAGCCATGTTAACTGCCAGTGCTTCCCCCACCCCCCCACCCCCCGTTACTACATCATTTAACAGGCATGAAGAAAAATGTCATTTGGTTGGCCTTTAGACACTAGCCAGAAGTGACAATAAATTTAATGCAGTGTTTTGGGATAAAGCGAAAACTATTTCTGAAGAATGACAGTACGTGCAAAGCATAAAGTTTGAAGCTTAACAGCTAAATTCTGAACCCATGCGATATTATGCTGCCCTGTGTCATTAACAAGCTGCCAAAATGACAGCAAACTGGATTATCTCCTTCATAATGTAGTCTGTTCAGCACAAAATAAATGACTGCTGACTTTTAACAATGTGCAGCACCATTACAGTGAAACCGTCTTGTGACCAGAGGCAATCCTACATGGTATTACCTTGGGAAATGAAGCTGCAATTAATCTTTTCTAGCTACAGATGTTACCCCAGGTTCTTCTTATCAAAATCATCTAATTAAACACTGCATTATTTCCAGTTTCATACCAGCCTAACTCCCTTGATGTTATTGGAGTAATACCACTATCGACTTGGAGTATCACAGGAGGGAAGCAAGGCATATTCCCCAGCATAACCACATCATCATGGTTTCTCCCACTCAAAAGGTGTCTCCAACACATTTTCTGGCCCACCATCTTTCAGGAGAAATTCAAAGTTTAATTCTGGAGCTCTCAGACTGCAACCCCAGAAGCTTACACTATCAACCAAACCAACAGAAGTATTTGTGCCAGAGGGGAATGATGACAGATCTTTAAACAGCCACTGTCTGTTGTTTTACAAAGCCTCTGTTTTACACTGAGTCATAAAGAAACTGTAGAGATCTGGTCTTCTAGCTGATCATGAAACTGAGCATGGAAATCCAGCTGAGGTTTTTCCAGAGCTTAGCAGAGCAGGACTCCTTCTCACACCTTCAAGCTGAAAGATTAAAAGAGCTGCTTGTTCAAGCCAAAGTATAGCATCCTGCACTTGTCTCTACTGAATTTCATCCTACTTTCTCCAGTCTGTTTTTCTACGCTGATGAGATAATTTTAAATGCCACTCCTCACCCTGGTGTACTGCAGGTCTCCCAGCTTTGTGTCTTCCACAGATGAACCAAACACCACCTCTACCCACCCTCAACATCACTACTGAAGACACTGAGCTGTGCCGGAGCCAGAGCAGCCTCAGCTGTCCCCCCTCCAGGACATCCCTCCAGCTGGGCAATGAGCTGCAGATGACTGTGCATCAAAGCCGCATTTCCCCAGGTAGTGTGAGGTGGCACCAGAAATGGTGCAGACCCTCAGCAGCCCTGAAGGAGGGTCCCAGCTATGGGTGTTGGCTCGGCCTTGGAGAGCATCTCAGTGGGCACCTGATGGGCTCACCCAGGTCTGCAAAACAGCACTGGGCAGAAGGATTGGGCAACATTGCACCTCAGACAGTAACTCTACCTTGTGTTGGGCCCATCTCTGTTCTCTGGGAAGACCCAAAAATGTTAAGAGACCCCTTCTTCTCCCCATGGGAACAGGCACAGTAAACAGCTGCTCCAAAGACAACAACCAGCTGCAGTTGTTTTGCCCTTCCAGGAGAATGAAGGCAGTGTTTTTGTACCTGAGTTGGGTGTGTAATGCCAGGCAGGCCCAGGCAAGTGGGCTGCGTTGCATGTTCACCTGCCTTTTTGGCCCTTCCATGGAGGCCAAGCGCACACGCACACTGGCTGCCTGCCACAGCGTCAGTTGGGCCATGGCTGCCTCCAGATTCGGGAGGCACAGGCTGCTGCCCGCCGAGCATGCACCCTGAGCAACCCGGCCCCTTTGGCAAGGCGGGTGTTTTGCTAATTTTCTGCGTGCACGTACATATCTCCCCGCAGGTACTCAGCTTGTTTGGCTGCATCCAAACCACTGGCACTTTGGAGGAGTCATGAGGGAGTGGCTGCCTACCTCATTGCCAGTTGCCTCATCAGTGCTGTCTATGTATGACCCCCAACTAAGAATTCATCATGCAGCAGAGCTGATGTGATCTGAGAGGGGATACAGATGCCCAGGGTCAGCCAGAGGTGTTCTTCCTACACCTGTCCCTGTTTTAGAAAAAACACCTGACTACAGAAAAAAAGACTCCAGATCCCAGCCCTTTATCTCTTTCACTGGAATCTGGAACAAAAACCCCAAAGAAACTCTTGGATGATCCAGGTTAAGGTCTCTGATATGCTTATTTAAATTATAAATCCTGGAGGATTAGAGGTGGTGTGTGAATGGGACCTGGGGCAATAGGGTTTTATCTGTGATGGGGGTACTAATAGAACACAGAAGCCCAGATTTTCAAAAGCAGTTAGGTGTTTTACTAAGAGTTAATAGTAATCCCTGTAAGTAGCAGGATCTGCGGCATCTTCCTGGGTGGCAATGAAAATAGTTTTTTTTCCGAAAGGACGCTGTGCTCTGCCTCTATTAAAGGTATTCCTGCTCTGCTAAAACTCCACAAAAATATCACCAGAAAATGTCACAATACAATGCACTGAATTTAGAGGTGAACATTCAGTGTTCTTCTTCATGATACATTATTGATGCATTGCTGCATTTCCTCATGCTTGGGATAGGTCCTCCATGTTGCTGTACTCAGTGGGAAATTGCAGCTAAAATGGGGGTGATTTGGCTGAAAAATATGCTGTGGCTCCCCTGGTTTTCCATGGATACAGTACTGTTCATATACATGTGCCTGAGTTTTCAGCAGAAGAACAGTCCTGTTACAGACAGAGCTGCTGAGCCAGCACCTGAATTCATGGAAATTCCTTTCACCCTTTTCAGTTCTTTAGCAAAGTTTCATTCACACAAATGACTAAGAAGATATTTTTACTTTTGCACATCTGTCCTTGATCTATTGAGTATTTTTCTTCCAACAAACAGTCACCAAAAGGGCATGTGTCTGTATGCGTGCGTGCAGGACAGTTTTGCCTAAATAGTTGCCATGCTGCCTTGATGTCATTAGCAGAAGAACGATTTATTGCTGCAGCTCAGAAGTCTGAAGAGCTTAATGACAGATGTAAAGCCCAGCAAGACTGCAGTCTGGGATCCTGATTCAGTTCTGGGCTAATAAAATTGTTCTTCATGCATATTTCACATCCAAGCAATTGTCCATCTCTTTATTCCCCGCTTACCTCCCAGCAGTCACCAGAGAAACGTATGCTATCCACTGAAGTAGAAGCTACATCTTTTTAATGTCAGGTGCTGGTTTGATGACAGACAGCTGGGATAATGCCTGCAGACTGCAATCCACCTGAAAAGCTGAAAGGTTGACCTGCTGGAGTCTGAGCTATGGATTTGAGGTATTCTAGATAAAATGCTAAGCCACTCGTATCTTCTGTAAACCAAGTAGCAAGGAGGGATCTGGATCATATGTACATACACACACACAAACTGGTTGGTGGTAGTAGCAGAGCATTCCCTGGTCAGCACAGGGTCAGGAATAGCTGCACCACTTTAAAATGACCATGACTGAAGGAGCTGTGCTGGGAAAAGTATCCCCTAGAAGCTTGCTGTTGAGGGATTAAATGGATATTAATTCCCTCTTGGTACCAGGAGGCTGGAGAATTGCATAATGGGGCATACTGAAGAGTTTCTGAAGAGGAAATGAGACAAAGTTTGTTATTTTCAGGTCAGCCAGGATTGTGTTTTCTGCCACTTGTTGGGGGTGGGGGGTGGTGTTGATTTACCCAGCATGGTTGTGCTACAGTAATCACAGCCAGGATCTGGAGCAAACATCTCAGTTGCGACATCCTGGCAAGAAGCTTGTTCTAACAAGTAACTATTTTGAGAAGAGGAAGAAAAAAGAACAAAAGTTGGCAAGAAGAGCTGCAAGGGCTGCACTTCATGTGGATGCTCCCTTCTGCTCCCTGGGCCTTGCAGATCTGGCTGCGCTGTCCGGGTTCCTGCTCTCTCTGTTCTGCCAAAACAACCTCCCTGTCCCTCTGTAAGGCACTCCTGAACACCCGCAGTCTTTCTTAACTCTGCTTCTTTGCCTCTCCACCCTCCTTGAGCCTTGGTTCCCTTCCAGCTACTGGCACTCCCGTGCACCGTTCTGCACAGAATGGCTGCATGCAGCTCTCCTTCCCCAGCTGCAGTTTTCCCTGTACTGTTTGTCTCCTAATGCCTCAGCGCCCAGGTGCGTTGAGGGGTATTGCACGATGTAACTCAGGCAACACTGCCTGCCTGTCACTACCCACAAGACCTGAAATATTTCTGTAGGGCTTAACTTGCCAGTGCCCGGCGTCTCGTTTGGTCATTTCCATCTGGGCAAAGGAAACACAAGGTGGCTGTGATATGCGACCAAATATAAGCAGCTGTAAATTGACAAGGGCCATTTGTCACCGTTATTAATCCCCTGAGTCACAGCGCCTCCAGATATTTCCTATGTCACCGCTATTTTTATTTCTTCACAAATAAAGCCTGTAGACTTCAGTTTGCTCCTGCTCACATCAGGCTTGACTCAAGCCTCTGACAAGCAGAATTACACCATACCTGCCCTGGCACAGGGTGGAAACTGCATCCTACGTTTTGCACCATTTCACAAGTATTGTAAAATGTATGTTGGTGCTGAAGTACTAAACAGCATCAGGAACTAATCTGATATTAATGGACTCTTGTAGACTGGCCATGAAAACAGACCATCTATTATCTTGAATATTTCAGAAAGATTGAATTCTAGGTTCAGAGCTAGCTTTTTTTTCTTCTTTTTTTTTTTTTTTTTCACCTACTCACTTAATGCTATCAAACATCAAAGGAAATACTTGCTGGCATTATCCTGAACAAAACCTTTGCAGCTGGTGCACAGCAGACGTCAGGCAGTGCAAAGTGCAGTATCCTGTAAGTGTGAGAGCCATCCGGGCCCTTGACATTAGCCAGAGGTTTGTTAAATCACCTACTTAGATGCATGGCAAAATGCTTCACACTGAAATAGCTCTCAGTTGCTTTCCACTAGCAATTGACGGTAAAATAATTAATGTTTGTGATATTTATAAGGGAGACTTTTAAAATAGGAACAGGCAGGATTTGGTTAGCACTGGTGGGAGTGTACTAGCAAAATTTGACCTTTCTCCCAAAATCTTATAGTATGGTTTTAAATTTAAATTGACATCTTTACTAATTAGCATTTGCTTGGAGATCCCTAGACTGCAGAGTACAAAGTGAAGACAGAGAAAATCAAGGTAATTGTTCCCTCATATAATGGGTTTCAGATTAAGCAAGCCGGGCACACACTGAATTGCAGTGACCCGGAGCCCTTATCTAGCTCCAACAATACAGCACAGCTCTGACTAAGAAAGGTTTCTAAAACTCAGGCATCGAGTACTTGGTGAGACAATGTTAAAGAAGGTGCCAGGACTTGCCTCAGATATACCAGCATGGCTGAATCACAGGAAGGGGTAGCAGAGCATTAGTGACTTGGGTTTATAGTCCTGTGGTTACATTCGTGTGCTCAAGTGATAGTCTTCCTTTCCTCAGACACAACAAGTGACCACTTGCCAGCTATTGACCATAGGGAGAAAAACATGTCAAAGCAGGAACCCAAAAAGGAAAAGAGAATATTTTCACTCAGTGCTGCATATCCTTTGAGAAAAGAGGTTTTGGGAACTTGGCTGAAAAAAAACCCACAATGTACACTCCCAGGACTCAAAGGTATCAGCTGGAAATCAACTAATTCTGTCTCTCACAACTAAAAGGATTCTTCTTCCTCACCAGAAGGATTTAACAGGCCTTTAGAGGTTTGCAGTCAATAGAAAACAACTTTATAGAACTGGCAGAACTGGCAGGAAAAAAAAAAAATTATTCCGGTTAACCATTCTGTGCATTCTCTGGAAATCTGGTGTGATATAGATGTCACATCTGACTATAGCTCTGGTTTTCTCTCTGCCCTGTGTTGTGTTGAACACTTGACACTGGCCATCATATCCACAGCACCAGGCAGCATCCCCCAGGGATTCACTCAGCTATTCAACCCAGAAATCACCCCACTCTCTCTTCCCTCTAGGAGTGCAGCAGCTGGATGACCCTAGTGGTTTTACCACTCTCCTTCCAGGGAACAGGGAGTTTTCTGCCCAGGGGGAGGGTTTGGGAAATTAAGCCTCAGGCAGATACACCATTACATTCATCTGCTCAATATGCGGTGAGGTGAGAAATGCCCTTATGCACCACATTTCGGTGTGGAGCATTTTCTGAGAATTTTCCTCATTTTCTCCTCTTTCCTTGCCCCTCCCCTAAACGCTCCATGCTGTGGTCCCTGGGTGGGAGCTGTTCTTCTGCTCCTCAGAGTTGTAGAGGCTGCTCCTGCCCAATGCCCATCCTAGCACATTCCAAACAGTGGCTCAAAGGGCTGTCATGTGCTTGACTCTGCTCCCATCTGCACCCCGCTCAGCCCCACGCAGCACCATTGATGGCAGTGGGGTCACTTTCCAAACAGAGCAGCCTTCAGGGTCAGGTTTGCCGTTGAGTCTCTTATGTGTGCTTGACCTCAGATTTTCTGATTCCTGAATTCTCCTATCAGGTCAGGGTTTCAAGGCATTTCTCACTTCTACCAGTGAGACCTTCTGTATATCAAAGGCCCTTTCCTTCCAGAAAGATGTCCAGAGTTCAATTATGGGACATTCAGAGGTGAAGACTTCATAGTTTCCTGGGCAGTTTGCTTCAGTGGTTAATTACTTTGACCATTAAAACAGCTACCCTTACTTTTTTAGTTGATCTTGTCTGAAGGTAATTTCCAGGCACCCGTTTTGTTGTGCATTTAGTTGACTTTGTACCTAGTGTTTTCTCCAGTCACCTCTCTGAACTTCCTGTTGACAGACAGATGCCTTAAGCGTCTGCCTGTCAGGCATGTTTTCCAGCCATAGTGTCATTTTTTCCCTGCAGCCATTTTGAAATTTTCTAGCTCCTTTTGAAGACAGACACACTGCCGCCCAGTGCAGTAATGAAATGGCAAGAGGAAGACACAGGCAGATGAAGCATCTTTGTCTTTTTGATAAAGCTAAAGCAACTAAGCCAGCCTGTAGTTCCTTTGTGACATTTGCTTTAGGTCTTGGCCTCACCCAGAGCTTTCTCAAGGAAACCAGAATAGGGTAAGATGTTGACTTGGCTATTTATGTAAAAGCCCCCAATGTTCTGGTCACCAAGGATCCTATATTTGGGCTCACACTTAGCCCTTTAGACAGGGCAGTTGTAGCATCCAAGGGAAGAATTTGGACCTGAGGGAGTAATTGTATACTCCTAGGGCAAGGAGGATACATAGTAATTATGTGCTCCTGAAGTGTACGATGCTTGGTAATTATACACAGCAGACCCAAAAATATCATTTAACACGTGTGCTGGTTTTTAAGGCAAAAATAATGGTGAATTTACTTTGTGATTATATGGTCCTTACCACATACACTTTCTGCCAGTATTTGATACTCACTATGTCATTAAATGGTCAGCAATTGCTTTGGAGGCAAAGACTGCTTGGAAAATTGTTCCCTGCAAAATGGAGCATTATTTTAAAATCATTAACATTTTTCACCACAGCATTTTTCCTAAGGGAAAATATACAAGTCTTGCAATTTGACTTCAGTCTACATTCTTCTGGAGATGTGTTGTGTTCCTGTTGTTCTGAGAAAGCATAATGATGCTGCTCTCAAACTCCTTCTCTTGGCTTTGATCAATGTTTCTCTCCATCCATTTTCCTTTCTAACCCCTTCCCTCCCAAGCCAGAAAAAATAATTGAAATCTGATTGTAATTTTAAGCCAACAATATCCCTGCTCCTCATGAAGCCAATGGACATGGCAAAGTTCCCATTGACTTCAATAGTCCAAGTTCTGTTTTAAGGATCTTTGCCATGCAGATGGAGTAACTCCACCGAAGTCAACAGGGTTGCACAGAAAACGCCTGGGTACAATAGCAGCAGAATCCATCCTAGCGGTAGGAGGATCTCTTCCAATTTTGTCTGACCCAGGCAGATCTACACGTGCGTGTATACACACCAGAGTAGAGCTTGCAGTCCATGAGCTCTCTTTAGCTTTGCCAACATGTTATGTTATTTTGTTTGATTGCTGGACTGAGGCACAGAAACACAAATCAGCCTGAGCTGGCATGACTGCAAATTAAAGAAAAGGTGGCCTGAAAAACAGAGAGGCAACTTTATTCAGCATATTCTATAGCAAGGCTTATAGGGCTCTAACTAGAGTAATGTTATGGCTCCTAATTAGTAAGTACTCAATTCCTATTTAGCTCTTCTGCTTTTGCTTGAGTTTTCTATTTATTCTAAGGAGCACTGAAAATAGTTTGGTGGTGATTCATAATAACATGACACCAGTTAAGTTATAAGACTGGAATTCACTCATTTTCAGAAGACCAACAGAATGGCTGTACATTACTGCGTTGTCAAAATAAGGCTCATAGGAGACTGTGGTAAAGCATGCACCCCATGCTGGCTGCCTACACAGGGGAGAATTTCATCCTATTCTTTTGCAGATCTTTGCCAACATGGCAATCTTCAGGACAAACTGTACCCAAAGGCAATGCATGTGTGGAAGACACGACTCTCGTTAGTTCCTGTGGGCATGGCATCCATCCCTAAGTCTGCAAACAGAATCTGTCAATTTGTAATGGCTCCTACCACATCTTGTTTTCAGGCCTGGTGAAAGCAATGAGTCGTTTCTGAAAGCAAAGACCAGACAGCTAATGGCAAGATATGAACACAGCACATTAGCCATAGAATTACTTGCTGACTGGTGGGTGCAAACAGGTGATTTTAATAGATGTAACACTGGACCACATGGGATAGTTCAAATGCTAAACATCAGACTAAAAATGTTTTGTGGACTGGATTCTTTAATAATAATAATAAAGTATTCCTCCTCTGAAAGCCACATGCTTTCTTTAGCCATTTTCCTTTTGAGGAAAACCACCTTTTTCAGATGTTTCCCAGCTGATGGATTGCTACATCGCCTGTCTTAGAAAATGGATGCATCCTGCTTGTGCATGCCTGTGTCAGAGGAGTGAGTTTTAAAATAGCTGTCTCTATTAAAAATACCTCCTGATTATATGGCAATGCAAAGATACTTAAGGGGTTCAAAGTAACTATTCACCTCAGGCATCTTTGTCCAGGGCCATGTTATACCATAAACTACTTTCCCTGGAACCTGTTTTTTGATCGCTCAGGACAAGCACTTGTTTTGGGAACCCAGTACAGCCACAGGATGACTGTTTTCAAATACTTGTTACCAGCTGAGGCAAAACCTAGGCTTTGGGACACCTGTATTTTATAATATTGCTAAAAATACTATGTGAGCCTTTGGGTTTCAGCCTTTCCCGGCTCATAACATCCCAATTCTCTCTGCTCTCCCACAGAGAACAAAGTCTACCCCTGTTTAACTAGCAAGAAGCTCCAAAAAGCATCACTGCAAGCTCAGCCAGCAGCAAAGCCAGCAGATCTGTTCTGAAAATAGAAGCAGCAAAAGAGAGACGGGTGATGACTCACGGCTTAGCTCTGCTCCTGTTTATAGTGGCACAAACCAAGAGTAACTCCCTTGAAATTCATGAAGTTAACACCCTTTCAAGTAGCCACACTGCTTCAGCAATTTTAGATCAGCCTACACTGGTCTGACATGATTCAGCTTTGATATTGGATTGAATCAGCTGGTTTACAACTCGGTCTGGCTCCAATGCATCCGGATCAATTAAGAGTAATGAGTGCAACTGAGCTGAAGTATACTAGTGACAAATAGTGCCACGGTTTGGGTGACACAGATTCTGCATCATGCAGTCTAGGACTCCCCCAGAGAGAAGCTCCCCTGCAGTCACTGAACAGATATAATTTTAAATCAGGTGGGAAAGAGTAGGAAGATAGCTTGACTGAGAGATGGGAGAGAGTGATTTGTTATGTTTCTTACATTTCCATGGCATTACACAACACAATTTTTGCAGCCTGGCTAGTTTCCTAGCTGGGGGAACTTGCTGAGCACAGGGGTGGGTTGAGGATTTTGCTTGCTTGTTTGTTTTCCTCTGAAAAGCAGGAGGTTTCTCATTAAGAGTTTATGGGAAATTCAGTTATAAGAAAGATGTTTCCATTTTAGTGAAAATATTCACTAGGGGAAAAATATTTCTCAGCCATCTGTACTGCGTGCTTTCAGTTCCTGAAGAAAAGAAAGGTGCCTGATGTCCCGTGAGAAGTCCCAGAAGAGGACTATGTAGCATATGCAAAACAGCCCAAAAAAGTTTGGCAACAGACCTAGGGCAATCAGAAGCACATAAAAAGCTCTAAACAATGCCCAAATTACTGAGTTGTCTACTGTCATTAAGCCCGTGTAGAGGCTGATGGAGGTATTCTGCTGATTCAGTAGTGTACGATGCTTTGGCCAGACCCCCCACTTAGATTTCTGGGCCACCTCATAGCAAGTGAGAGAAGTTATCAGACGTTGTTGATTGTCCACCAAGGAGTGGAAATAAAAACAGCTAAACATCTGCTATTCTTCACAGCAATATTACAGCTCAGCTATGCAATTCACCTAGCTAACTTCTATGCAAACAAAATGGTGTGCCAGTGTTTCCAATATTATAAATCAGGGTTACAACCTGAAATGGTGTTAGAGATGCTATAAATAAAGATAAGTGTATGTGGGGTAGGGGGCAAGCTAATGAAAAAAGATCCCACATCTGTGGGAATTTGTGCTGTTGCTCAAAGGGATGGGATTCAACAGGCACAGCTGTTCCTTGCCTGTTGCTGCCTCCGCCCATACATTTTAAACAATATCCATATTTAATTGAGCATTCTCAATGCTATTTTCCCAAGTGCTTTTGAAAGGTCTGTTTGTTTCATTTTTCCCTGGCATCTTTATCTTCCAGCTGCTAATTTCCTTATTACTGAGGACTCTATCATTCACAGGAGGTCTAGATCTCAACTGCTCCTACATTCAGTAGATTTTAAAGCTGATGTGGCTCGATAATATCCATTGAGATATGATGGTATTTTTTTAAAGCAGTCAGATCGTGCCTTTAAAGATGTATGTGGGAAAAGTCAATGCCTAGGTTTCGCCCCCTTCAGAGCAGTGGTGAGCAGCATGCAAGCACTGTGCTGTGCCTGCCTCCACACCTCCTTTTGGTCCCATCTGTGTAGTAATTTGCTGCCAGCAGAAAATGATAACTTATGGCCTTCTCTGTATCTGGCTGCTGCCCTGTGGAATTGAAGCCTTGAGAAAAAGGACCGCAGGACATTTATATAACTGTGTGTAGGTAGAGTGAGGCAAGGGTGCTGATGCTGGGGCAGAGCAGCTGCTTGTAACCCCTAGGGAGGACCCTCAGCACAGCTTGCCTAGCCACCACGCTGTGTGAAGGGGCGACCCTCACCCGGAGTCTGGGCTACGTCACACGGACCTGCTCTGACACCTTTGTGGAGCTACAGCAGTGGAGGCGGAGGCCCACAGGAAATCAAGCCCTCATATATCTTCAAAACTTCTGGACCTTAAGCCCCACTGCTAACCCCCTTTAAAGTCAGATATATAGGGCGTATGAAAGGCAAAGGAGGCCAATGACATCTTGGAAATGAAACCGCTTTCACAAATTTAGAGTTGCTTTATTTTTTGCTAAAGCACTGTCCAGCCAACTCTGGGCTGTGATCCCAACTCTGAGCTGTGATCCCAACTCCGAGCTGTGATCCCAACTCCAGGCATCAGGGCTGGAGGTCCTGGGGTGGGCACTGCTCCACAGCTGGCTCTCGTCTCTGTGCTCATGGGAGGGAGGAAGACGATGGGGGACTGCTGAGATATCCCAGAAAAGGGAAAAGCTGCTACCCAAGGAGTGTGGCACAGAGACACCCCAATGTCTCTGCAAGGAGTCAGCCTGGGTCACCCAGCCTTCAGGTCCTGGCAGGTCACCCACATTTGGAGCTATCTGAGCCCAGATAATGAGGGCTGGCAGCCATTCCTGCCCCAAGGGCCCTGGCCCAGGAGTGGGGAGATTGCAGAACACCAGCAAACAGGATGCATCAAGATTAGTGTAGATAGTAAGATTAGTGTAGATATGAGCAAGAGCTAGTCTAGTTCTCCTCAGAGGTGCAATGTCTTTGTTAAAAACAATGAAATTTTGCTTGACAGACCATACAGTTTCAGGACCTATGCTGGGACGACTGAATAAATTCAAACTTTAAGTTCAAACAGTTGAAAGGAATCACATACCCGATACAGACAATGTTGGCAAGAAAGTAACAGACGCTTTTTATGTCCTTAGTCTTCTTTATGGCTCTTTCCATCAATTTTAAAGCGGTTATCACCTCCTTGAAATTCAGCAGTGCTGGAGGGCATGATCAGGCTGGGGCCAAGTAATAGGATAGAATTTTAAGGGGAATGAATGTGAAGCAGTGGGAAGAAGCTATTCAATCTGCTCTGCTTCATGCATTTCTGCAGGCAATGGATGTGGCTAACACTGATCAGAGGTAGGGGAAACATATTTTAAATACCAAAAATGTATATTAAAATAAATGCACTTATGTGCCATAACGTATATAATCAAGAAGAATTGTTTGCTGAAATGTATGGTTAGCACAGCTTAGATGTAATAGTTACGGTCAGTGTTATACTGTACTTGCAATACCATTACAATCCATTTAGTTGCCCAAGGGAAACTTGGGAAGGAACTTAACACTATCTGGATGAACACAGGAGAAGGATTTGTCCTCATGAGCTGGACATTTTTATTACTCGGAACTAAACTGCAGTGTCACTGACATTTCTTTAATTTTGAAATGCCACACACTAGGACAGTGCAAGTGTAGGAAACGCTACCTTATAGATATTATATATGTCTGCAAAGGAAGGCTCTTTCTCTTTTTAATGAGCTAAAAAAACCCAAACCTGTTCATAATCCTAAAACAGGATTGCACGTTTAATCTAATTATGCACTAGACTCTGGAAAATCCCAAGAGTTTCCTGTTATGCTGTTTGGCTTTATCCCTCATCTAGGCTGAAGCCTCTGAGATCACTTCGAGGCTCTGTGACACCATGGATCTGATTCAGCAAAACACTTAAGTATACACTCAGCCCAAGCACTTTGAGGATCTGCATCCTTGTTTGGCAGTACTTTTAAGCACTTACAGAATTTTAAGTATACACTTAAGTCCCTTCAACTTCATTGAACTACAAGATTTACTGAAGTATTTTGTTTAATGAAAGTATAAGTGATTAGAATATCATAAATGCAAATGGATTTTTCTCTGGTTTGCATTGCTAGCTTCTTTTCTAAGTAGCGCAGCCTGTCAGATCTATTTGTTTATACTCATTTTAAATGCAGAGCTGTGTGGGGGATCTCTACAATTAAATTCTCCATTCTGTTTGTTTGATTTTCCCCACAGATGTGGGGGTTCCCAGCTCTTTTGGGAAGTGCTGTGCTGGAAAGGATTTAGCACAAGGCTGAAGCCAGAGCAGGGCTACAAGTCAGGTTCACTCCATGTGACAGAAGCAGATGAGTAAGCTTAGCTCCGGTTCAGCCCTCTTAGACAAGATTTGTGTGCCTAGTTATTTATCTTTGGCTCTAATCTTGCAAACTACGTGTGAGCAAATAATCTTCATCCACTCAAATACATCCTTGAAGTTGGTGGCAGCAGCCGACGCACAGAAAGTTTGCAGGGGCTGATCGTTATATAAGCAAAGAGGAGAGGAAACAGGGCAAACCCAATCCAAAAGAGATCATGTCCATCTGCCACTGAAGTCAGCAGCAATTTACCAACACCCTCAGCAGAAGCAGACTCAGCACCAGAGGAGGGTCTGGACCTTCTGCTGTCTGTGCCCCCCATATAAGCAAGCAGAAAGATTGCTTTTCCCAGACTATGTGGCATGAAATAAATGAGCTCAGGCAAGACCATCTACAAATCCTATTCTTTGCAGTCTCTTCTGTAAGGCTGGGTAAGTATATAGGAATTAATTCTCAGCCTGATTCTTCTCATGTAAGACAAAGATGACAGGCAAGATACAGTACAATAAAGCTGATTTTGAATGAACAGTTATTAAGAGTTTTGGCACTCTTGTTAGTGTGCAATGTCCCTAGAGGCTGGCTCCATGGGGAAAAGGTTACATGGAGACAGCAGAGGACGGTGGAGCCGTGGTGGCTTGCTCTGAATCTCAGCGTATATCATGTTATTGCAGTGCTGGCCAGTGGCTATACAGACTGACTCAGGGCT
Source organism: Pelecanus crispus (assembly GCF_030463565.1). Classification (NCBI taxonomy): domain Eukaryota; kingdom Metazoa; phylum Chordata; class Aves; order Pelecaniformes; family Pelecanidae; genus Pelecanus; species Pelecanus crispus. Next base: position 62,438,930 of record NC_134643.1, on the reverse strand, counting down.
TTGTTCTCAGTGCCAACCTTATCCCAGAGCTTTCTTCTGGGAAAAAAAAAAAAAAAAAGTCATAAAATTTCAATTGACCTGAGTAAAACAGATAATAAAAGAAATGGAAACAGAGAAAGACTGTTACTGCCAAGTTTTGAAGGAATTAATACAATGGCACCTGAAAAGTACAAGGAAGAAGTTTGGCTCCATCAGAAAACAAGTTTTGTACCTCAGAACTGTCGTGTTACGTCTGTGAGAAGAGCCCAGGCTGCACAGCCTATGTGTGAAAGTATCTTCCACTAGTCATTCCCTTTAGCAGGAGTCCGTCCTAATTCTTCCCTAACAAAAAGACACAGCTTGATTCTTAAAGCTGCAGGATGACATGCCAGCTGCTGGAAAATCTGGTGGCTGCGATGAAGTGGGAGGGATTTTGGCACGGGATCATGGCCAACAGGAGAGCAATTCCACCCCGCAGCTTGGCCAGAGAGAGTTTTAAAGAGGGATCCTTTCTCAGGACATACTTAAGAGAAAAGCCATCCTAGAGGAGGTAAAGGCAAGTGGTAAAACTGTACCAGCTTCAATAAACTATGTTGACAGAGACATTGATCTCAGCACTAAAATGAAAAGAAGATTAATCTAGCTTTGGTGATGCTAATGCACTGGGAATCAATTACTACAAAGGGACTGCAGACAGCCCCCAAAACTCTCACTATACAGAATTCTTGTCAGAAGGTTCTTTCGGAAAAGACCAAAACACCCAGGAAACCAGCAGCTTTTAAACAGGGAGAGGTACACAGACAGAGGTCAGCCAGAGGAAGAGAAATACTTCTTCTCTTAGCTTTGAAAGGTTTTACCCATGAACAGAGCAGGTCAACAATACCAAACAAGATCTGTAAGAGGCAAGGTAGCTAAGCACAGGACAGGCATCAAGAACACCCCAATTGTACACCCATCATCTTATCTAGAATATTTTAAACCTGATTTAACCTCAGGCATCTTGAGTAATTTATCTGAACATCCATATAAAGTGTTTTGTTGCCCTATGCTTCTTCCATAGTCAAAGGAGAGAGGATGATTCAGCTCATCTCTTCCTCATGTACAGCCTTGGGTGATAGATGAGGGAGTCCTGTCAGGGAAGGGACTTTGGCTCTGGAAGTTGGGTCAGGGCTATTTTCTTGTCTTACATTCTTCATAAAGAATGATAATACCTCTCGGTCCCACTCTCCCTTTGATTTTTCTACTTGATTATGGAGTCTCTGAGACAGGTAGAGATCTCCAGCTATTACACTAATATATAGGGTAAGTACTTACTCCGCCTAGGAGAAGTCTTCTTCTCCTAGGAGAATTGCCCTTGCCTTGGATGGAAGCAGTCGAGGACCCCAGAAATGGGCACTTGTTTTTATTTTGAACAAAACTTTCCAATGGGCCCCCCTTCACTAGCCAAGTTATTATGTTCACTAGCAAACGTCCCTGCAATATTGTGGCCACAGTTCCAGGGGTCTCAGATAAGTCATATTTGTTCAGGGGCATCTTGACAATATGGAACTGAAATATCATAGAATCATAGAATGCTTTGGGTTGGAAGGGACCTTGAGAGGTCATCTAGCTCAACTCTCCTGCAGTGAGCAGGGACAGCTTTAACTAGATCAGGTTGCTCAGAGCCCTGTCCAACCTGACCTTGAATGTTTCTAGGGATGGGGCCTCCAACACCTCTCTGGGCAACCTGTTCCAGTGCTTCACTACCCTCATTGTAAAAGATTTCTTCCTTATATCCAGTCTAAATCTACCCTCCTTTAGCTTAAAAAACATTACTTCTTGTCCTGTCACAACAGGCTTGCTAAAAAGATTGTCCCCATCTTTCCTATAGGCCCCCTTTAAGTACTGAAAGGCTGCAATAAAGTCTCCCCACAAGAGCTCCCTCTTCTCTTCTCTTCTCTTCTCTTCTCTTCTCTTCTCTTCTCTCTTCTCTTCTCTTCCTCTTCTCTTTCTCTTCTCTTCTCTTCTCTTCTCTTCTCTTCTCTTCTCTCTCTCTTTCTCTTCTCTTCTCTTTCTCTTCTCTTCTCTTCTCTTCTCTTCTCTTCTCTTTCTCTTCTCTTCTCTTCTCTTCTTCTCTTCTTCTCTTCTCTTCTCTTCTCTTCTCTTCTCTCTCTTCTCTTCTCCAGGCTGAACAACTGCAACTCTCTCAGCCTGTCCTCATAGGAGAGGGACTCCAGCCCTCAGATCATTTTTGTGGCCCTCCTCTGGACCCGCTCCAACAGTTCCATGTCCTTCTTGTACTGAGGGCTCCAGAGCTGGATGCAGTACTCCAGGTGAGGTCTCACCAGAGCAGAGGGGCAGAATCACCTCCCTTGACCTGCTGGCCACACTTCTTTTGGTGCAGCCCTGGATATGGTTGGCTTTCTGGGCTGCAAGCACACGTTGTTGGCTCATGTCCAGCTTTTCATTCACCACTTCTCTGCAGGGCTGCTCTCAATCCCTTCATCCCTCAGCCTGTATTGATATCGGGGGTTGCCCCGTCCTAGGTGCAGGACCTTGCACTTGGCCTTGTTGAACCTCACGAGGTTCACACAGGCCCACCTCTCCAGCTTGTCCAGGTCCCTTTGGAGGACCTCTTGTCCTTCTGGCATGTCAACTGCACCACTCAGCTTGTGTTGTCTGCAAACTTGCTGAGGGTGCACTCAATCCCACTGTCTGTGTCATTGATGAAGATGTTAAACAGCACCGGTCCCAGTACGGATCCCTGAGGGACACCACTTGTCACTGGTCTCCATTTGGACAACGAACCATTGAGCACTACCCTCTGGATGTGACCATCCAACCAATTCCTTATCCACCAAACAGTCCACCCATCAAATCCGTATCTCCCCAATTTAGAGAGAAGGATGTTGTGGGGGACTGTGTCAAAGGCTTTACAGAAGTCCAAATAGATGACATCTGTTGCTCTTCCCTTGTCTACTGATGCAGTCACTCCTTCATAGAAAGCCACTAGGTTGGTCAGGCAGGACTTGCCCTTGGTGAATCCGTGCTGGCTGTCTCGAATCACCTCCCTGTCTTCCATGTGCTTGAGCATAGCACATACGTTTAGTTTCACTCCGTTGTTCATATTCCTTATTAGGCATGTATATGGGGGCTTTATATTTTTATTTACACTAGAGTGTGACTTCACTTGTGTGAATATCCTCTGTATATTTGTTACACAGCAGTAAAAGAGGGCCTAAAACTTCAAATGATCAGAGGAAACAAATACGGAGCTGTCTTCATGCAGAAGGTATGGAAAACACTAGCTACTATTTTCATGAAAATGGTGGGAGGAGGTGAGGAGAATTTCTAGAAAATGATATTTTGGATAGATTTGGTTGATACTCCCCCCACCCCCCACCCCGAAAATGTCACTTTTCTAGCAGTCAGCTTTTTAAAAAAAAACAAAAACAAAACCAACTCAAAAAGCTCTCCTTAGGCTGAAAGCAGAGCATCCATGCCCAGCATTCAAACTCACAGAAGCTAAATTTTCCCCTTGATTTTCCCCTTGGCACTTCCACCAGTAACCTCACCTGCCACAGGTTACCTCCTGGTAACCTGAGTAGTGGCTCCAGCCCTGCACGCTTTGGCCTATAAAGCCGGAGCAAAAATGCAGCCTCAAATCAACCACTCGGGTATGAGAGCAGCCTGGGTTGTGATTTCTGTATTCCTGGACAGTAAATTCAGCTCTATTTGATTTTTTTTTCTTCTCTGAGACTAGAGAATCAGCATTTTTTAACACTCATGTTTCGGCTGGCAGTGGGGCAAGGAGGTAGAAGTCCTCAGGCGGCGTTGCCACAGAGGAGACAAGCTGTCCTTTACCTGCACCCTTCAGGGACAGCAGGAGAGCCGCAGGGACTGAAGCCCAGCTTCCCCTCCACCATGTTCGTCCCAGCTCTGCCGCTGATCCCCTGGGGCCATGAGTCACTTAAAAGATCTCATCTTCAGAAATGCCGGACAACCACAAGTCTCCGGTGGGAGCTGACGGCGCTCCTCATGCCGGCAGATCATACGCGTGAGGTCTGCGGCAGTGCTCTACTCCAGCCATATGCGGCCAAGGCCTTGTAGTGTGCTCCGGCTGATCAGCATCCATGGTGTGCTAGGTAAAGCCCTGAGTACTCCTTCTGCTATCGACAGAGGGAGGGTTGTCGTGAGGCAAGGGCCCCAAGGCAAACCCCGAAAATGGCTGTGGAGAGCAGCGACTCAGCCCTGCGTGGCGGCGGGACACCCTGACGATGGCTCGTGCCAACCCGAGGCAGCGCTTGCGGGGAGGCCCTCAGCGCTCGCCCACCAGAGGCACTGCCAAACTCCCCCACCTCGCCTCGTCCTTCCCCCCGCCCGCTGCCGGGAATGGCCTGTGGGGCTGCGTTTCTGCACCCCAGGCGCTCCCGCCATGGGCGGCTGTGGGCTCCCCGGGGTGAGATGAGACACCTGGGGCTATCTACAACCCTCCCCGTGGCTGCGGGTGCCCCTCGGCGCGCCGGCCGTGGTGTTCCGCGTGGCGTGTGGTGCGGCTCGGAGCAGCCGGCGGCCATCAGCGCTGCGGCAGAGTACCTTATTTAACCTTGGTGAGGGAAACACCAGTGCTTTCCCCTCTCAGCATTTGTTTTCAGTTGTTAATCCAGGAAACACACATCCTTTCTATTTACTTAGACAAGAATAAATAATAACCACGTTTCTCCTCAGCTCCTTCCCTCTCCCCAGTCCTCTTCTCCGCCTCCCCCCCCCCCCCCCCCCCCCCCCCCCCCCCCCCCCCCCCCACCTTGCTATTAAAATGGAAACCCCTGTGTTACAGACATTGGGCTGCTAGAGCACTTAAGCAGCACCCTGTGAGCTGCAGCCATTTACTATGTGCGATTGTTTCTGCGAGACCTAATAATTCTACCATTGTTATTATAACACTGTGCACTAATACAAATGAGCTTGTAAATAGGGGTCCAACTAAAATAAAACCATTATAATCACAGCCCAGGCTGTAAATCACAGACTAGTGTGTTCTGCTGTGGTTTGACTGAGAGCCAGGCAATAGTCAAATAATCAAACTGCAGATGTTGGGATAGCAAATCTGCTTAAATTTGAACAGTGGCAAAGGTCCAAACAACCGGGGGGGGGCGGGGAGGGGGGGGGCAGAAAAGAGTCCTTTGCACAATGTAGGAATTTCCCCCTCCCCTCCCCTTTCTTGTTAACTGGGTCTATAAAGTAACCAGACATGTTACCCGATAATAGCACTGTTCCTCGGCAGCTTGTGCGCACCAGCGCCGGCTCGCAGGCACAGGAGCTGCGCAAAGCATCTGCAGTGACTGATAATTAGCACTAGCTGCCAGGCTTGCAGGGGCGTCCCCCCCACCAGCCCCACAGCCACTGCCGATGGCGAGATCAAGCCCTCCAGGCCTTCCTGGGGGAGAAGCCCAGGGGTACCCAATAATGTCCTGTACCAGGAACTTCATCACAGTCACCCCAAATGATACAGGGTCACAACTTGACCCTCTCTTATTTCTTGAGCTTCTTGCTAGGACTAACCTCACTACCTCCTTTGTCTTGCTCTCAGACGCCCCTGTTTCCCCATGGTGCAGCCCAGGACACAGCTGCAATTTGCACTCTTGCTCAGGGGAGTTTGTGGCAGGCACTTACCACCCCATGCTGGGCCAAGGGCTCATGTCCCTGCCCCAAAGCATCCTTGGCTGGGGCACACAGAGAGGCCTGCCTACAAGGGGCACACTGAGGGTCACTTCACTGAGCAAAACATGAGCATGCGAGGGGCAGCGGGGAGACCGTGCTGCAAACGTGGGGCAGCTGAGAAGAGGAGCTACACGAGGCCGTCACGCTCTGCCAGCTGTTTCCACAGCTGCGGGAGATGCGGTGCGGTTGCTTCTCCTAGCCGGAAACCAGGATCTGTGTCAGTAGTGCTCAAACACAGGCGGTGTGTTTTCGTTTGGAGAATACATGAGCCTTGGCTGTTGCCCCATGACATTTGAAATGATGTTATAAGCTTCTTTAGGAAAAGTATACGGTCATTCGTTTCTCTGACAGCCCAAGGCAAACAAGTTGGATGGGTCCTGTTGCTCACCACGTTGTCACATGTGGTCGCAGGAGGACTGTTAAATGTGAGAACCTCCTTGATGTAACTTTAACTTACCATGAAGGAATTTTTTATGCTTTTTTTTTTAATGTAATATTTAAGCTGCTGCTGGGCAACAAGTCATAAGAACAATCAATCACACAAACAGATGCCATGTAAATACTTCTTTTAAGCAAGTAGCTCAAGAAATCATTGAGGGGATAAAGCAGTGATGTCTCCAGGGGAAGATCAGCAAAATGAGCTCGCCAGCCTTGGATGAAGGTTGGATGGGATACAAACTAGTCATCCTCCTGAAACTGCTTCTTCTCTGTGGCACTGACACAGCAGCTGCGAATACTAATGTTATTTCCCTAAAACCTTGTGACTAAATTCCACTAGCAGGACAATTTGCCCTTCCTGCTCAGGAAATATTTGCTGTTAAAATGACTCGAAGGCAACATGAACCAAGCATGTTCCAGCTCCAAACTGCAGGGACCCCAGAAGGGGATTTTGGTTATGAAAAGCTCATTCACTAATTTGAAACCTTTTCCTTAGAATTTGAGTAATCAACTTGGAAGAACATCCTCTTTCCTCCTTTTATTCCATTCTTGGTTCTTTTTAAAGGACAGTGTATCTCCTGGAGGCAGAGAACTTTTTTGGCCTGAGTCTCCCTTCCAGAGGGAATACAATGTTAGAAGCAGAAAAATGTGCCACTCTGAGTACGTATTGCAAAATTAACACCTTGGCGTGCACTTCTTGCATATCCATTCTGCTGGATCCAAATTTCCACAGGTTTTCCTGCTCCTTTTGTCAAGGGCACCACTTCTAAAAAGTGCTATTCTTTTAGTCTGAGACTTACAGTAACCCCTTTGCTCAGAGGAAGCCTGCAGAGAAAGCCCGGTTTCCTTTGATGCATTCCTAAGTGTCTTGGTGAGAGGAATCGTTCTGGTGCGTGAATCAACTCTGCTTCCTCTGCTTGTCAGAAAAACAGCACAACTTTGTATTGCTGATATATGCCACGCTGCACGGGATGTGGTTGATCTCTGCTGCTGCTGCTGCTGCTGCTCCACAGAGATCTGTTTCACAATGTGTGCAGTAACCAGATTAAAATCAATGCTGGAGGTTGTTGTGAACATTAAGCATTAAATAAACTCCAACATTGTACCATAATTCCTCATGAACGATTAGATCATCCTGCTGGGAGTGCTACCATTATACATAAGGCAAATGTCACTGGGTGCCTCATAAATTTAGCGTACAAGTACTAAACATATTAGGTCTGATTCACTGCTGCCTAGCTTCAGTTTATCCTAGTATGAGGCAGAGGAGTTACATCGGCAGAAATGTGCAGTGAAACCCTGGTTCCCTTTTCATTTTAAGGGATCAGCTGTTTCCACTGACTTTTGTAAGACCAACGCTAAGTAGATTCACAGTTGCTCTACTCCAGTGTCAGTTGTGGTAGATCATGCAGGGAAGTCAGGCCCAGGAAAAAATATAGGCTGGTATTTCTGGCATAGAAATTGCACCCCCTAATAGTGAAGGTAGGTCTAGACTGGAAAAAAATAAGGTGCTCTGGAGTTGGGTTGACAAAATCAAATTAGCTGATATAGCTTAAAAAACCCACAGACGCAAGGCAGGTTGGCTTTTGACACAGGATAGTTGCTCAAGTGCAAGTGTACCATGGAGCTCATGTTGAGCAGGAGCTACGTACATGATCCAAAACCCAGGTTGTCTCCAATTCCCTGGCACTTCAACCGGAGCATTCCTATGACCCACACTGAAACTTTCCTGGGGAAAGGGAAGGTCGGCGTGACACCATTTTGGTGTGTTGCACAGCTCCAGTTCCAAATACGTTGACTTTCCCTTGATGTTTCAGATTTTCCATGAAAAGAGTAATTTCCCTCAAAAAGAACTTCCCTCTACCTACTGTTTGTCAGGGTGGAAAAAAACACCTCCTGCCTCAAAAACATTGTTGGGAAAACCTTTTAAATCATATCCTATTGACAACAGCACTGATACTAGAGCAGAATGTGGCCTCTGAAGCTCCCCGGCCCTTGACTTTCTCACTGAAGGATTATTCCCCGCAATCCCCTTCAGTGCATGTTGTCCAAGGTATTTTTAATGAGGTGTCGACTAATTCCCTCAGGAAACTTTTCTGCAGCCTGACAGGTCTCATTGTTAGCATTCTACCCAGCCTAAATTTTGCTTTGCCAGACTTCATCTCAAACTATTTCCCTCTTTCCTTGGTGTATTTTGCATCTTTCAAATATTTGTAGGCAGTTATCATATCCCCTTTTTAGCTGTCTGTCAGCCAAGTTAAACATAATTAGCTTTTTTAATCTTCCTCCATAAATCCAGTTTGCTTTCTTGAAATCCAGTTCCCTTCTACTTACGTGTCTTTTTGGTATGATGAAGCTACATATTTTGTGGTTGTTTCTCACACGCCATCACTGATACCAGTAGGAAGAGGCATCAGAAAATCAGACAGTAGATTGGGGGTGGTTTCTATTCTAGGTTAATTTTTTGCTCTTTGCAATACAAACTTAGCTTCACTGTCAAATAATTTAGGGTTTCCTTTGGATATTTATAGCAATTAATATGTACAGAATTCAAACCCTGTGCAGTATTTTCAAAGCTAATTGCTCTAAGAGATTAATTAGGAATTTTGTGCACGTTTTATGGGTAAAATGTGCAACAGTAGAACACTACTGGAACATTAATTTACCTGTCATGAAAACTTGTTAACTGACGGGGGAAAATGATGGGCTTTTTCAAAAACAGTTCAGAAAATGTTATCCAGGATTTTTTTTTTTGTTTGGCATGAGTGAAGCAAGCGTTCCAATGTCCCAGCAGTCACTCTCTGAGCATTGGCTACAGGATGCCAAAACTCCATTTTTCAGATCTATGTAAATGAGAAGGAAGCATTTCCCAGCATCCCACAGGAGCAGATGGAAGCTTAACCAGAGAAATGTTTTGCACACCTATTGATTCTGGCCACAGGCAATATCTATTTACTCATTCAGTCATTATTTAGTATACAGCCAGATCTCTGGGGAGAAAGGGGCAGGGGGTTAACTGCACACAATGGACATGCATTGAGTATTCATATTCTCCAACCATTTTTAAATTTCTCCTTGAGATCAAAAGACTTCAGGGACTTAATAACACTTTCCATTTCAGCCATGTTCCAGAGGGACACTATTGAAATGCTAAAGAAATTCGTCCATATGGAGATTTTAAAGATGAGCCGCCTTCAGAACTTGGGCTGCTTAGTTCTCAAGGTGACTCTGAAAATCTCAGTTTCATGTATTAGTCATAAATGACTGAAACAATTTCCTAAGGAATGCAATTGATTCTTCATCCACTGGAAAACTTGTACCAAAGTTAGTTATTTTCTAAATGATAAGCCGTAATTTAAACAGATGCAAGTCATGTCTGGTAAATCTCTATAACTTCTGTTTAGCAAAAGGGGCAGATTAGAAGCTAATCCTTTGTTTGCCCTTAAGCATATACTAACAGCTCCTTCCTTCGTTGTATGCATACAGGTTCATAGATTTTCACTTTGTCACCCTCAAATACCATAGCTATGACAAAAAGTGTAAAGAGGAATCTGACTAGTGAAAATGCCTTCAGGGAAAGTAGCAAATGGAGCAGGAAAATCCCTGCTGCAAGAAAATCCCCTGAAGCAGAGGTAGAAGCATGCTCAAGTACAGGCCTCCTTCAATATTAATATCCTTCCTGAGGGCAGAAGTCTTCGTTCTTCAGGCCTCTTATTTACAAATTCCCAAGTCTCCTCTAAATACAGCTGCAGAATGAGTGATCAGTGTGGCTGTTTGGAGTTTTTGAAATTTTGGAATTTAGACAAAATGCTTTAATTACAATTTGAAGGGAAGGTGAAAAAAAGTCTCATTTTTTCCAGTGGCTTATATTGTTTTCACAACTTTTCCTATGAGAATGTGCCTGTACCCAAAATCACTTAGTAATCGTGCTATGCAGGTCTCCAGTTTCTTTGGTTTAGCTCACAATCAGTTCATAAGGAATACAAGTGTGGAAAAGTTGAGAGAAAAGTCCAAGTCCAAGCAAAATTCAAAGAGAGGGAGCTGCTTTTGTTATTACAATAGCGCAAAATGTCCTGAACAGCAGATTTCACTCACTGACAGAAGCAAAACCCTCGCTGATTTTCATTTCTTTTCCTGATGATGGTACCTCTTCTGCAAGATCTGCCCAATACTACTCCCCATAGTCATCATGAAAGTGGAACAAAAGCCTGAACGCCACCATGAGACATCTGGCGTGAGTAATCATGACATCAGTTGGAGTTGTGCTCAGCTAAGGACTGTGGTATAAATGTGCATAAAATTGCATAGCTGTGTACATGTTATTGTACCCCCACAAGGAGTTCGCAACCTGCAATGTGCTCCACACAGACAGCAATGATCAAAAAATATGGGAGGGTGCACAGAAGATGCAGCCTACAGTTTTATTTCTTAGTTCATATTTTTTTAATAAAAATAATATTATAACATTACTCATTTTTACTAATAGGAAGAAAGCTGGATGAGCAGCCAGGAGCAGATGCTCGACTGAAAGAAAGGCATCTGGATGAAGGCAAGCTGGCCTCCCCATCTGCTTTTAGCCGGCAGAGCAGAGGCCGCTAGCTTGGCAGGTTATTGCAGGTCTGAGGCGTCCCAGCGTGGCTCTCCGTTCTTGCTCTGCTGCTCAGCAAACAAGATAGCCTTCGTTCAGCCTAACGGGGATTCCCAGCACAGAAACCAACTGCTTCGTCCCTCCCCAGCACCTCCTGCCCTCCTGCACTTGGCTATCTACTTTTAAAGCAAATTGTCTGCCCCAGCAGAAGTTGTAAATTAGCGCTGTCTTAGAGGAGCCGGTGAGAATGAACCATGGGATGTGATGTCCAGTTAAGAATTGGTCTATGCTGTTGCCTGTGCAAACCCACAAACCAAATTAGCTTGGAAAAAATGGAGGAAAACACGTAGTCCTGGTGCCCTGGCCGTCAAGTAGCAATGAGCAGCAGTGGGACAAGCTCCAAGAAAAAAACCCAAAACAATGGTGGAAGCGGGGTACAAAAAACCCCAAGGGGATCCTTGAAGTCATTCAGCTCAAGGGGCATGTGGAGCAGACGATATTCAGGAGGGACAACACAGCAGGGATCCGGGAGGTTTCCTGAGCGTGATGGCACTTTTGGAGGAAGAAGATCTGGGCTTGCAGTGGGGGCTGCTGCTGACATGCCCAGTGTGCGCCTGTGCTGGGACGTGCTACATGGCCCATGGGGTGACAAGGAAAGTCAGGATAGAAAGAGCTGAGGAGAGACCCCCTGCAATATCCATTTGCTTTGAGTTCTGGCTTTGCCTCTTTTCTTTCTTTCAAAGACTGTTTACTTTACTTTGGCACTTAAAAAGAAATCAAGCAGGTTAAAGGTCAGCTTTATTATTTTTGTTGTTTTTTTTAAGAAGTTTAAACCATAGCCTAAGGAAATTACCTATGCCATTTGGGAAAGAAAAATCTGCATATAAATCCAGTCATTTTAGATGTAGGTGAGGATGCCCTGTCCACTACAGCAGGGAAGATTTTATGGGCTACAAAATTAAAAAATGACAGGGACTCTGGATGTACTGGAACAACCTCTTCAGCTTTTCTCGCCATCACTAAGCTTGCTGATTGAATTCCTTCTGAATTCATAAATATATAGAAGAAGATCAGGGCTACCATTATAATCTTGCCAAAGTGCTCATTCCTTATGCAATTACTCCTATAGTGATCCTACCAGAAACAGGAAAATTTTCTTCTGGGGCAAGGGCATAGGATAGGCTTTTGAGGGGCTATCTGCAGAAAAAGATAAAAAAAAAAAAATCACTAGGGCTTTTGCCAGTAACTTGAACAAGAGCAGAGCTAGGCTTATGCTGAATGTTTCTGAAAATCTCAGCTTTGATTTGTTAATGACCATTTGTATGATGGACTACTGCAAGCCATTTATCTGCAGAAATACGTACTCAAAATAGAAGAAAACAGGACATAGCCAGGCAAGTTGTGGTTTGTACCAAAGCTTCAGATTTGCTGAAAGACAGATATATAATATTCCTTAGGTTTTTTTCTAGAAAACCACTACTGAAGAGTTTTTGCCAGCCTCTTTGAGTTCATGTCAAAAAATAATACTGAAAACTGACCTTTGGGGATTTTCCTGGATAGCATTTCACTGTCAGATAGAAAGCCATACCCCTGAGTCAGCAAGGAATGGGCAGGCCTACCTTTAAACATGTGAAAGTTATTTATAGGAGTAATTTACTGAATCAGGCCTCATATGAGAGAGATAAGGAGGAAGATTTCATAAAAAGACTAAACTACAGGAAATCCTGGCAGAGTTCTATTTGAGATGTCACATGTGGGCCCTCCCCACCCTCCCTTTAAAACAAATTTATTAGTTGTAGCAAAACTCTTCTTTATAAAAGTGGTGGTGGTTTGCTGAAGATGGACTTAATGTGGTTGCTGCCAACCTGGTGGTAGACTTATGTTAAGGTGGAGTACAAAATCCAAGCAAAGCCTCCAAATATCAATACAGAATGGATTACTGAAAGTCTTTCCTATTCTAATAGCAAGCTGGACTCAATTTCCTGAATGCTGACAAGCACCAGTCAAAGAAGCAACCACCAAGATCTGCCAGGCAGATTGAGTGCCTACATTTGCTGTTTCCTCACAGGAACCACTCATTGTTTAAAAAGCAAACCTTGCTAGGGTGTCTCAAGTGGGACACTTGGGAACTGTGGTACCTAAAGCTACTAGACATTTTATAAAACCCTAGCCTGAACCTACAATGAATTAGTCCAACACAAGAACAAAAACTCTAACAAAAACTTGCCTGTTCCACTGAAAGACAATACCTGTGATCACTGGTAAGAAGACCACATTTGGTTATTTTTTGTCATTCTTCCCCACCCCTCGAAGCAAGCTGAAATGACCTTCCAACAATAGTTTATTTCTTCTTGGCTTGATCTGAACAAAGGCTTTCTATTCACATGCATGTGAAAGAGAGTGTGGATATTTTTGTGGTGAAAGATCAAATCTCTCTTTTGAACTTTGCAGTGGATAGGCTAATTGAAGCATCTCTGAGTCCTTTCAGAAAACAGCCATTTAAATATTTGTTTGGAGTGTTTACTAGGAGTGAGGAGTATATATACCAGGGCAGAGGACTATATTAATCTAGAGTCTTCTGATGCTTCCAACACATTTCCTACCAGTGAGTAGTTAGTCAGTATGGCCTCATGGTATTTCTGGGAATTTGCCAGTAGATATACAATGTTCAATGCAGGCTGTGTGGAAAAGCTGTGACTGGTCATATGTCATGTAATTTTTGTTTCATTTCTCAGACTGACTTGAGCATCGTTTCTGTAACTGGAGGACCTTGCTTCAGCTTTTGACCAGGGCTCCTTCAGAAGAAATTATTTAAGGGGGGGAAGACATATAAACCAGAGGCGGAATTCCTATCTCAGCAGTACCAGCTCTGCCAAAAGAAAAGCCAGATAACTTCACGGTGGAATGGGTACAGTTTTAATTAAGGTTTAGTGAGTGTGTTGACAAAAATGGCTTTTCTGCTGTTTCAAGCAATCAAGTTGTCTCACAGCGCATGCATTTTTTGAAGGATTTTTAGAGGTGGCCTCTGTGGCAAGGGTGATCTTGCAGGTGTTGGGGGGTGTGCTTATGTCAGAGGGGAAAATATGTAAATCTTCCTTTCTTTGCATGGCAGAACTTTAACAAAAGCTGTCCCTGACAGCCCCATTCAAGCCCATTATGGGCTCTGATCCCTCTCTCAGCTACAGTTGTCTTTGCGCCAGCAATCCCTGGAGGGGTTCTAAGAGCTCTCCCTCTGCTTGTTATCAAGCAGGATCCTATCCTCCATGCAATATTGTAGTTCTGCTGCAAATGATGACAAGGTGCAAAATTGCAACTCTTTTGAGCAACCCTAACTGCTTGTGCTTGCCACAGGAAAAGTAATGAGGGAGGCTCCAGTAAATCTGCTCCAATTTTAGAATAGAACACCAGGAGGAAGTTGATTTATTCACTTATCTCCAGTGCAAGAAAAGTCTGTCCTGCTCGTTCACCAAGATGAAACACAGCCACTACTCTGCCTTATTTTCTCTAGTCATCAATAGTTTCATTTCTTCCAGAGTAACCTACCTAAGTCATTGCCAGATCAGGGCCTTAATTTGGAACTTTTCAGAAAATAGGGTTTTGGCTCTGCCCAAAAGGAACTATGATGGCCTGTGCAGTTATTTCTTCATAGACCAGGTGGCTTTGTTCATGTACTGCCTATCTGGGCTCTTTGTGCCTTCTCTACTAATGTCAAAGGAGAGCAATTTCCATGCCCATCCAGACATGGATTGATCTGCATGCTGTTGCCACTGGTCTGGTGGGATACACTGGATTAAGACCATGTTAGAAACTTGACCAACAGCACCACTTCACTCCCCTTAGGAAATGGCAGATTTATTGAACTATAATGCAAGATCTGGATGTTGGGAGCGTTACAAGTGTGTTGTTTGCAAGGGGCTGAGGCTCCCCATCCTCTAAGCAGTACTCCAAGTCACCCAATCCCAAGAAACTAAAAACATTTTGATTCCCTAAAAAAACACCACTAATGATTAATCCCATTTCAGCTGAAGAATTGTGCAATTTCCACAAAATCTTGGAAGCAGGGACTTACTTATATAACGCCTCAGTGTGTCAATGATTTGAAAGACCCCTGCTAGCTAAGGCAAGGCTAAAGGTTTCAAACTTACTCGCTTGGAGTATCTTCATTTTGAAATGTCCAGCCTGAGGTCCAGTAAGCCTTGTCCTTGTAAACACCAAGTGACCACAGCTCAGGCTGAGGTCACAGGAAGTAGAAGGTGGCCATCAGTTTCAAAAATTCAGGTGTAGGCAGCTCAAACTGGCTTCTCAGAAACAGATATTTCTAAAACCACTTTTGAAAATCCAGAAGTCTTCATATGGGGAAATTAAATGGTGAGTATGTGGGACCTGAAGCCATTCCCACTGAATCCAACCAGAATTTCACAATGATACGAATTTATTTTTTAAGGCTGGATGCTCGTCCGGGTTGGGTCAACATCAGTTTGCACTATCTGGGGATCTAGTACTCGACCGTTACCCATTGCCTCTTTCCACTCTGACACAATTTTTTCCTGAGAGCGCAAGGAGATTAACTACCTTGGGGTTTCTAAGAGTCGGAGCTGACTGAACATTCCTTGTGGCACTGAGTTGTATGGGAATTCAGCAAATCTTTCTTCTCAGGGAGCAGATCCCTCATCTCAAGAAATCTTCTGATTAAACTGTCAAGCTCTGGGACGTGCAGCTAAAGAGAACAACAGAGTTTGAAGGAACATTTAAAGAAATGTTTTTTATAATTCCCAGTGCAGCCGGGATGATGACACACACTCTGGTCCTAGCAAACTCTCCTGGCAGGCAGCTAGGGCTTGGTATGTAAATATAAACATATATTTACATATTTCCTAACATCTGTTATGAATTTCTTTTCCCTTTGGTTCTATTTAAAGTATGTCTTGTCCTATTATCTCTGAGGCTGAAATTCGGAGGGATCTGTTAATAAACTCTATATACTGCAGAGCCACAAGACAAACTCTCCCTCCTCCCCAGCTTTTCAGCCAGTTCGTCTACAGCTGTTCCTTGCTTGTATTTCTAAGTGCAATAGTATCTCCCCAGCCTATGAAAGGAGCACAGTTTTCTAAGTGGATTCCTGCTGGGTAGGGTATAATCTCACCACCAGCTTCCAGGGATTTGTATTCGGTTGGTCTAACCCATTTGTCCTGGCAGCCCAGCTTTTTAATTGTTCCTCAGCATGGTATCTCTTTCAGAGAGCGCCCTGCTATTAGCTCAAGGTCCCATCCACAGTTTCTGCATCCAGGAAGAAAAGTTGCCTGCTGCAAAGCACCAGAGCTGAAGCAACCGCTGCAGAACGAGACTGTGCCTTCAGCCGGCGAGCCAAAGAGCGTCCAAAGCAGAGGCGATGCCACAGCCAGGGTTAGTGATGCAAAAGCACCTCGTGAGCAAAGTTCAACCCACCGTCCTGACAGGGTATTATGCAGTCAAGGGTACAAAACTAAACAGGACAGCAAATGCGATTTGGACTACGTGAGAGAGTGAGGGACATTATTTTTGTTAAATAAATAGGATAAAGTGAAAGGGGAAGGGGCAAAAAGAAAATGTCAAGGCGGGTTGACGCTAACATTTCTACATGGTCTCTGACAGCAAAGGCTTCAGCGCTGGGTGCGCATTGTGAGAAAGCTCAGGCCTGAGTTTTCAGAGGTGCTCAGTGTCAAAAAACCCTGAGTTTGCACTGGCAGTAGAGCTGCTTTGCTGAATGAAGAAGTAGGGTGATGTCCTGACCTGCAAGTGCACCTATGGCCAACACCCACAGCTGATTTCCTTATTTTGATGGCAGTCACCTATCTAATCCCCTCATGGCCCTGGGCCTGGTGCACTTCTCAGCTGAGCTCTAAGCCCAGCACATGAGTTGGGATGAGAAGCCTTCTGGCAATGCATAAAATTGTCTTCTGAAGTGCTTTTCCAAGGAACAATTAATCATCAGGGCAAATACATATAATGTCCTTAAAAGTGCAGGGTTCTGTATAGCCAGATGATATGCAAATCAAAGGGTTTTCTGCACTGATGAAATTCCAGGAAATATGGGGTGGGGGGGGACGGGCTAGAGAGAGATAGCCAGAAACAAAATGCTCAGATCATCTATCCAAAAAAGTTGCTTCTCCAGCCAAATTACTCAGTCCTTTATGAGAAAGATGTCTTGGTTTGGCAAGGAGGAAAAGACAGCTCCACCAGACAATAATAATAATAATAAAAAAAAGCCCTAGCTGAATACCACATACCATTAATCCAGGGGAAACATGACTTGTTCTCCTCCGCGGTAAAACTTTCAGTTGAAACCCTGAAACCAGTAACCCTGGGACAGGTACCGCAGAGCCTGGGCTGATGCTAGCAAACACCAGAGTTTCTACTGGCTCAACAAAAGCATTCCTGCAGATTTGTCTCCAGAAGCATCTCATTAAAATGAGATGTGAATCACCAAGATAAATGTTTAACTGAACTGATAAGCTTCTCATATACACCGAATTTACATGAGTATTGGACTTCTCCCTTTATTGGACTGGTTATGACACCCTGCAGCTACAACTGAGGCTCTGGTGTTGCAAAGTTTATTATTACACATGCTTATGGAGTCAGCAGGAAACGTACCTGTAAATACATTTGCCTGCAATAACTAAAAATGCCATCTCTTCACCTCACTTTAGCGCCTTACTTTCACAGTCCCTGAAGTCTCTAAATGGAGATGAGTCTTTTCTGTGAGAAGAGACACCACTACAAATCAAATGCAAACTTCTGTGGCTAGAAATTGTGCTGTATCACTTCGCTCTGAATTTTGCTTCTCTTGCCAGCACTACGGGGCTGGCTGTGGGCACCACCTCAGCGGCTGTGACAGCACTGGAAGAGAGCTGCCTCCCGCTGTGATGGCACAAGTCCTCTCCCTCTGCACCAGTGACTTGGGGCTGGTGAGCTTTGAGGACCAGCATCAGGCTGTCCTGCAAGTTTTTGTGCTGGCCCCCAAGTGCTCTGCTGATACATGGAAGCATCGCTCAGCATCAGGCAGTGCTGCTCATGCGAGCTGGCCCCTGGACTTCAACAAGCCTCCCACAGAAGTGGAGAAGTATCATTGCACATGCACAGGCTTTGCAGGATCAGAAACTGAGATTATCGACTTTTAGAGCTAAAGAAAGGGTTATAATGGACAAGACTATCTGTGGCTGTAGAAAAAAAACACTACTGCTTTCGTCACTCAGCTGCATAGCTTCCAAGGCTCCTGTCTTGCTTCCTTGCTCCTGTCTTGCCCAATCTATAAAAATTCAACAATTCCTGAGAAACACTGGAATCCCCATGGAGCAAGCATAAAAGAAGACCAGGTCTGGCTACAGACTTACTATGTAACTTCAGCTAAGGCTTATCACTGTACATTTATCTCCTTTAATAAATAGGAAAATTAGACGCCCACCTCCCTACCCCACCTCAGAAGTGCGCGCTCTCCGAGCTGTACGAACATGTACGTAGTTACTTCTCAGTGCTTGCCACATATGCACACCATACCCAGCCATCCAGAACTAACTTTCTAAAAGTCATTATTTTTAAAACAAAACAAATTGTTTGCCCTCAACTTCACTTTTTTCCTAGCATGTCAAAAAAAAAAAAGTTTTGTAATTGCTGTTACAGAAGAGACTTGCATTACATTTTCCACCAACCAGCACCCACACAGTTAGACCTTACTCACCTCAGATACAAGAACACGTGCGCCGACTTTGAATATATACCTTACAATTTCTGACTCAGTTAGCATACAGCAGATAATCATTCCCTCTGTAATGTCTTAACGGCTGTTTGCCTTTCTGCATCGTTGGCTTTTTCCCTTTATTCCCACTGGTTGTTAAGTGGTGATGATGCATAAATCTAGCACCTACAGCCATAGCTTCTTGCTTTAAAAAGCTCAAGAGAGAGAAAATTAATTAGAAAAATTAAAGCCTTTTTTGCCTGATATCCAAACTTTGGACCCTAATCCAAACCGCCTGTAATTTAAAAAGCAGAATATACACCACAGGTATCTTGGCTGGCTGCATCAAGGGTGAAGTTTAATGGTGCCTTGCTCAGAGCCAACATTAGGACATTGCCAACCATTTCTTTTATTTTAACAAGTCCCCAGCACACAGAGCATACCTAACACCCAGTTTCCCTTATGATGCCCACCTGCTTTCCAAGAAAACCAATCTAAAGCCTTCTGGTTATCAAGGGGACTCCAAAGAATGAAAACCGACTCCCTTATTCCCTCACCAGCTGATTACACTGACTGCTCAAAGCCATCTGACTGAAACCATCCCACATTTGACAGCAGCGGACAGCCACCAGTCTTTTTTGCCCAAACAACCCCTAAATTATACCAATAGGAACATCAAAATTGTTAATAAACTGTCCTTCTCCCTGTCAGAGAGGGGAAAGGACTGTGACCATCTGTCTCCGGGCTGCAAATGAGTTGTGCCGTGTCTGGTCCCCTAGCCTGCGCCGTCTCACCTGCAGCACGCTTGGCCCACAAACCTCATTCATCTCCAGCAGAGAAACCCCAGTCAGCTATTCTCCTCCACCAAACATTTCTATAGCTGAAAGCTCTGGGTGTTTTGCAGTGCTAAATGTTTCGTAGCACGGGAGTCTGTGGCCACCCACATTATATTCAAATGCACAAACGAGCCAAGAAGCTTTGCATAAACAACTTGGTACAATGTGCTGAGATGCTGCTGTATTTCTGCATGACAAGTTCATTACCGTTTGGCCTCGGTTTATGCTGATGCACAGCGAAAAAGAAAAGGGGGAGAGAGAGAGACTCTTCACAGTTACATTAATTTCATTTTATTTAATAAAAAACAGTATCAGATTAAAAATACAAACACTTTGGGTGATTATCCAGCGTTTTCCTCTGTGTGCCTTGTAGAGCTCAAACCAACCAAGGATTGGGAGAAAAAACAAAAAAAAACCAAAAAATAACACCAAACAATTTTGGCCGGAGCTGTAAAATAATGTTGCACCAATTAAATTACACCAAATATATTATTATACCTTTGAAATGGCTTTCAGACCAATAAATAAAAAAAAGACAAATTCAAATAAAAAAGTCAACTTTGTATTACAAAAAAATTAAATAAAAATCACAACACTAATAATAACAATGTGCAGTCAAGTTTTTTTTTCTTCTCTTCTAGGAATGATAACATGCCGGTAAACATGTAACATGCCGGTAACATGCCAGTAAATCCCTACATAACATTTCCAGTTTGGCAGCAAGCAGTCACTCACTCATTCACATTTGCACACAAGGAAGCAGGCCTGGGCAAAAGCCTCGGGAGCTACGAGCCTTCAGGGTGCTCCTCACTTCCCTGCCACAGCTGGCTGAGTTCCCTTCCTTTTGTCCTGAAACCTCTATAAATCCATTCAAGGTTTAGTGCCTAATCTGCAGGGAAGGTGTCAATCAGCGTAACCCCACTGACACGATGCTCCGGCATGTCAACAGGACAGCGCTGATTTACACCAGCTGAGGATCTGGCTCTTATGCTCCGGGGCATGAGTTAAAAGCCATGGCTGCAAAGCACATCCTTGTTTCAGAAAGGCCATGGAGATTATGTCGAGTTGTTTTAAAATGCACCACAGCAAACATTTTAACTAAATAGACTGCAAAATGGGGTGTTGATTTTGGATGGGCTAAAAGAGCACATGCAGGGCCTGTGAGAAGATGGGACGTCCGAGTATCATAAAGAGAGGTACGCATCTGGAGAGAAATGACCTGCAATTGCCCTTCCTGAGCAAATGGACAGCGAGGCAACTTTCACTTGACCACCTGAGAGCACGTCTCTCATAGATTTCATGGTATTGATGCCGTTTACCCCAGGGCCAAATTTGGTCCAGTGTTTCACAATAAGGAAAGGTTCTCCATAGAGGCAGATTAACTGATTTAGGAAATTCAAGCTCATTCATCTTTAAGCTAGGCAGCCCAGTTGATTTTTAGGAGGAACCGGCAGGCTGAAGTACCATGATACACTGAATAAGGAATCTGCAAGTGAAATAGCTCCCTGCCCTAGATGCCAACGATTTATGGGGCTATCCCTGATTCCCAGGGAATCCCCAGAGGAACTCTATTTTGTTTCCGCACAATCTCTAGGATTTTGGACACAGTGTGCCAAATTCTGCTTTCAGTTCCAGTTACAGGGTAGGAGTGAGAACAGAGCTTGCCCCATGCTCCTCTGCTCTGGGTATGCGTGTAGGCGTAAGTTTTGCAGCTGTAGATCATTTGACATCATAGGCTGAAACTTGCCACTTAATCGCACCAGTCCACCTCCAAGAAAGCCAGGGGCTATGTGCTCACGGAAATGAGACTGAAATGGGCCTTAAGATTCCAGTTTGCCCAGGCCTGTCAAACACACAGTGCCTTTCTGACATAGGCTTACATTCAGGTAATCCAGTAGACCCATGTGGTACCTTTATGGGAGCTGAAGCCTTCAGTCTGGATATTTAGATATGTCTGAGAACACAAACACATATCCTTCTTATTTTTTTCAAACTGGTATCATTGCACATGCAGTACCAGCTATGCTATATAGAGACAGGCCTGCATTTTTTATGCTAACTCTGTTATCAAATCTACCATTATCATTTCATTGCTCAATTCTTTCTGCTCCATTACTACCTACCTAGAAACATTTTCATTTGGAGAAAGGCATCTTCCCACTAACTTTCTGACCTCTATCCATTTCCTACATGCTACAACCTTTTCCTTTACCTAACATTCTGGTCACAAACTACCTGTCGCCCTCGCATACTACAAGCTAGTAGCAAGGTGGCACCATTTGCTGACAGCGACTGAACTCTAGATTGGAGGGTCAGTTAACCCTTGAGACCCTTTGTTAGATCCATCTTTGTCTGGGCATTCATCTGGCTGGCCATTCTGAAAGAGTCACAAATTGAACACATGGGTTGAAATGCCTTAAAAGGTCATTTAGCTGCTGATAACATCCATTCCTTCCAGTTCCCATTATCATTTCTGTGACTGTTTTTGCTGGTAGGAGTAGTAGTTGGAAACAATTTTAGGGCCTCCTGCTCACTGAAGAGCAATGGCTGTGGGAGGGGCCAGATCTGAATGCCTGCTCCACTGCTTGCCCACATACACCTCGTGAGGTTATTCTGGGGTGAGTCTCTCAAATTATCTGTCCCAGAACATGTTCAGAACCTCTCAGGTCACCCTGGTGGAAGGGACCATGGTGACCACCTAGCCTGGCCTCCTGCGTAACGCAAGCCAAAGATTTCCAATGTGCAATGACTGTATCCAGAGGAATAACTTCAGGGGGAAATAAAGGCTCTCTTTCTAGAAGACATCCAAATTTGACTTGAAGAATTCAGCTCATCTCATGATAAAGCTAATCTAATATTAATGACAAACCTCTCAAAATGTGTGTCCCTCACTTCCAGTTTTAATTCTGTCTAGCTTTGACTTCAAGCCATCAAATCTTGATGCTTTTGTCTGCTAGATCCTGATGTGCTTTTACAACGTATACAAAGACCAAAGGTTCTTCTCTGGTCAGGTAGGTAATATTTGGTGGACACAAAATTAGAGAAGTTTGAGATGGCTTTGGGGCTACTTCACTAAGTAAAGTCACTTTGAAGCAAAACCTACCGTTGTCAGCAAATCAGTGACCTGGCTTACTCCATCATAAAGGTACACAGAAAAACTCCCTTCCCTCCCTTTCCATCTTCCCTCTGCTAGTTGAGCTTGTTGCAGATCTCTAGGGCTTTCTTGTAGACCTGAGTCACATCATCCATGTCTGTGAGAAGGGAAAAACTGCTGTCCCCCAGACGGTTGCGATAACGTTTCAGATACTGTGGCCGTGGGCGGTTCTGAAGTCCTTCGAAGTCTTGGATCTGGAGGAAATTTTCAGCAGAGACACAGCTCCGTATCCTCTGTCTGGTTGGCCTGTTCTCTTGCAAATCCAGCAAATCAAAGGAGTCACTGGACAGAATACTGTCATCACTAATCACGCTGGAAGGGCGACTGTAACTTCGAGGTAATGGATCCCCAGGCAGGACCACTTCTTCCATGGCCTCCAGAGTTGGTGTGTCAGGGCTAATCAAAGCAGATTCAGTGCTGCTGGTAGAATACTTGCTGTTATGTTTCAAGATGCCCTTACGCCTGCAGGAATGGCTGTAAGACCCATTTCTGGATGGCTCTGTGATCCCCGGAGAAGTGTCACTGTTTACTGTCTCATCATTATTGTCCAAGAGTTCAGAAGATTCGCTTCGTTCTGGAGAGGAGTAATAGCCGGACTCCCTCTGCTGAGTCTTCTTTAAGATTCCTTTTTTTGGCATTAGTGAAGACTGCTTAGTGCCATATTTGCCCACTACCTCTCCCTCCACAACACTTTTAATGGCTACGCCAGTCCTACACAACTCTTGCTCCAGCTTAAAAGCAGAGGGTAACACTGGGCTGACCACTCCTTCAATGAAACCTGCACTGTGAGATCGATGTTCACTGTTGCTCCTTTTCTTCAGGATGCCTTTGGGTCTCTTGGAGGTGGGTTTGGATGCATTTTCAGCTCCTCCTTCCTGGATGGACTGTGCAATGTCATTTTCCTTTTTTGATTTTTTCAGAGACCTCTGTCTCTCTAGTGTGACTTCAGGACCTTTGGGCTTAGAAAGGCACTTCATTTTGGTATCAGTCTCTGGTTGAAGGCCAGTAGAACGGTGATGCCAATCAATGAACCTTGCCAGCAATGGGGACTCAGAGTCCCTCATAGCATCACAGTCACAAACGCTACTCTTGTAGCCCCAGTTAACCCACCAGTGGTTGGCAATGTCTTCAATGGTTGCTCGGCGTTCAGGGTTCACCATCAGCATCCACCTGATAAGACCACGAGCATCTATGGACAAAGAATGGAATATAAAATGTTTAGAGTAAGGGCACTCTTAGTTTTGCCACTTCAAAATGGAAGTGTGAAGCTAACCAGATGAGAAAAAATAATGCTTCTTACAACAGGAGAAGTGAAGGGGGGCAAGGCTTTGGCCATCAGTCAATGTTGGAAAACGCATTTGAGTACTAATTCTTACCAGAAGAATATGATTCACCCTGGGAAATGCACACCAGGTTATCAAAGAAATTAGTATTTGTACTGTATTAGTCAGTGAATAGTTCCATATTACTGAAGGAAGTCGCCAACCTATCAACTCTAATAATTACAAAACTTGGAGGAAAACAAAGGGGAATTGGGATATTTTAAATGATCCACACATTATTGCTTTTGTATTTACTTTTTCCATAAACAGTGTAGTCTTCTGTATATTTTAAAGGTGTATTTTCTTAATGAGAGCAAGAAGGCAGGTAATTGAAAGGGATGGCGAACAAATGATACAAGATAAATATTCATTTAAATATAATATATACATAGATGTTTAAGGCTGGAAGAGTCATTATAATCAATGACCTAGACTTAGTTGATGCTTTTCTGTGAGCTTTTCTGCTTAATGCGTTATCCTCTAAGTAGAAGTAAATGCAAACATAGTGGCATTAATTCAGATTTTGTCCTGCCTTCTTGGATAGGAGACTGCGTCACTCTGACCATTCATCTCCTCTCTGCTTGTGATATACCACAGTGTAGTTAGAGGATTGATCTATACCAGTATGTTGTATCAGTTTACAGCTTGTCTGAACAATTCCACTTGCAATAGCTAACAGACCTTCTACTGTCATAGATCTAGTTAAAAGAGCTTCCCCAAGGCAATAAAATCTATCTGCTATGAAACTTCAATTTCAAAAGGGCTTTTGGTAAATGCTGTACCAAGATGGGAACTGACAGCAGATGAAGTCAGTAGGGGAATGAGAGATTTTTTTTTCTTCATCATTCTAATATGACACCAAAACATGTTGGGAAGGGGCTGGGCAAACCCTCCATTCTGAACTCCTGTCAGCTCAATACATTGCCCTCACTCCTTTTTTATACCTGAGGTCTGTGTTGGCTCACGGTACTCTCCACTGCTGATCTGCCTGATGAGATTTTTGTGATCGAAACCATCAAAGGGCATCGTTCCATAAACCAGAGTGTAAAGCAATACACCAAGGGCCCAGCTGTCAACCTGAAATACAGAGACAATGCGTGTGAAGCCCAGGAAAGCTGATCCCCACCCTTCTCCCTGACATTAGCACCACAAGAGCAGCATCACGTCCAGCTGCGCCCACTGATGGGCAAACCGATATCTAACATCTGACTAACCACAGGCAACGCAAATGAAAGCAAATTAAGGCAGCTTGAGAACTTTCAATATGGGAGAGACCC
The DNA here is from genome assembly GCF_030463565.1 of Pelecanus crispus. NCBI lineage: Eukaryota > Metazoa > Chordata > Aves > Pelecaniformes > Pelecanidae > Pelecanus > Pelecanus crispus. The sequence goes on along the minus strand of NC_134643.1, from coordinate 62,413,922 downwards.
AAGTGAACCCACATGTACAGTAACACTAGCATTAAGACTAACCCTCAAAAATGTTATCATCAAAGACAACCCCATACCACCACAGAAAAGCTGACCCTTCGTACCTCTGGGCCTCTGTAAGGTCGTCCGTTAACTATTTCAGGGGAAGCATACAGTGGGCTTCCGCAAAAGGTCTGCAGAAACTTGTCTTTGTGATAAAGGTTGGAGAGTCCAAAATCAGCAATCTGCAAATAGAATTGCACAAGGCATCTGTAGTATTAATAATATCTTAATGTAACAGAGAATCCTTTATCAGGAAAAACTTAGCTATATTTGTCCCTGCTGTAGGGCAGGGATCTCAAGTTCCCTGACCAACCCATTATTCTATGACTCTCTGACTTTTCTCTCTAAAGATCCTCCAGAGAAGGAGAAGGGTCCCCAGGTTAAATCCTCCAGATTAGGAACAAGGATGCTTTGGTTCCATTCACAGACAGGTCACTGACTGGCTGCACAACCATCAGTCAGTAGTTTTACCCTGGATGAATTGCATATGCTTGCGAAGCCAATCTCATACTGGGAGGCACTGGGCCTGCTGTCCATTGATTGCTCTTCATCTTGTATAATCATTAATACCAAAAGAAAGCAAGCAGAAAGTACTACCGTTCTTACCACGCACATGCAAGCCAAAAGCCAAGACCTTTAAATCCAACAGGAGGAGTGAGGCAGGAGTGCCACAGGAAACTAAGCATTACAGAAGAAAGCGATTTTTGAAATCATCTGGAATTTAGCTATGCTTGAAGGACGGGGAAAGTGAGGCACTCTCTAACTCTTGCAGATTCAGGGACTCCAGCTGAGGAATCTGAGCTGTTAAGCACGTGAGATGTCTATCATGAGATAATAAACATAAGTCTGGTTCCTAACTGGAAACAATGGGCCCAAATCCGGCTTTCCCAACACAAACAAAACTTCTCTTGAGACTGTTGGGAATTTTGCCCATGTAGGAATTGCAGGATCAGGTCCAAATATTTTGTTTACTTCAATTCTCTGTTCTTGTTCTTACAAAACAAAGGCTGAGGATAGCAACACTAAATACTCCCACAACCTTTGCATTTCCTTTGTTTCTCTAGCACAAGGCAACACATCTCATTTTTTATCTTGTTTAAAACCCAAATGCTTCTGCTTCCCAGAGATACTTTTATTACTGCCCACTATCGACATAAGGCAGACATAAGACATAAAGCACAGGCACAAAAAAGGTATTATAGATATAAGAGACAGGAGTTTTCTCTGCGTTTTCTTCACCTTATTTGGGTCTTTTTTACCAAAAAGAAATTAAATCCCAGGAATTTTCACAAGAGAACATTCAAGAAAACACAAAGTGAACGGAAAAGTAAAGGATTTACCAGCAGCATCATTCACTCCTGGCTAATACGTGTATCATCAGTGCCTCTAATACCTGTTTAATTGCAATGTCTAGTGAACTCTTGGGAGACATAAAGTCTTTGTCTCTACTATCTAAACTCCTACAGCTACACCTAAAAATGTCACAGTTGAGACCAAATGAACAAAGCTGATGAAGTATGGACAGAAGTTTCCAATTTTCTTTCTTTACGCCAAAATAGAAATATATATATACACACACACACACACTTTATCTATAAATAGATATATAGATATAGATATACAGATATATAGATACTTCTATGTTAGAAACATAAACTTTAAAAAAAAAATCATTTTCACAAAATTTTTAAAGTCACAGAGCAAATATGAGATTTCACACTTCACCCTCTCCTATTTTGATGTTCTGCTTGTGCAGGTGTTCCACTAACAATTTGGACTCATAATATCCTGCTCAAAGAGCAGCTGATTCCTATTCATTAATGTTAATTCATCTCACCATGTCCATTCATAGTTTGAATTCACTCAGTCCCCCAAACAGCTTATTATCAACCCACAGCAGAAAATTCAGCCCTTAAATAAATGTGGTTTGTAAAATCTTCATTGTATGGCTGGAATGTCATTGAAAACAGCTGGTGTACAATTGCAGTCTGCAAACATATTCTCATGGCTCAGATTGCACTTAATTGCCCTAAATTCCACTTTCTTATCAAGTCACCCTGCCTGGCTTGCAGGAAGTTAGTTTTAAGCCTTATGAAGTGTACCCTGTCAATCAGGGGAAGAATGGGATCATTTCAGTGTTAAAACTTCGTGCTGGTCATTGAGTTTTATTTTAGTTCAGGATGCAGCTAAGACAAGGACAAACACTGCACAGTGTGATTCCTTAAGAAAATACATTCCCTTAACACCATGGAATGTATAAAATGCATGTGGATGTGCATGAATATATATAGGGATACACATACCATTGTTCACGCTAAGAAACTCTCAGACTTGGGCATTCATGTTTTCATTTTGACCATTCAGGAAAAGAGTATTTATGTTACAGTCCACTCCCATACTCACAGACTGATGTTTATCAGCTTTTCCCATTAAAACTGTCATGCCCCCCACAACAAGATTAATAGAAGCCAACATTACTTCATGTTCTTGGCACTTAAATGGAACTAAGGCATAAAGTCAAAAAAACTTCCTAAATTGGGAGGAGCGGGGAAGTGGACTTTTATTCCCCTCGCGTCAGGAGGTGTATGTTTCATATTTACTGCTAGCTATGATAAACCAGATGTAATTTATTGTTTAAGTGTGGACTATAAATTCCATGAAATTCGCACTCATGGAAATTGTCAGTTTTATCCCACTTAAAAATCTATCTCTTTGTACTGTAGATAGAGAAATAATTAGGTCTCTTAAAGCAAATGAAATATATGTGTGGTGGATGAGACTTCCAGCAAGGTAAATCCCAATTACATACACTTACTCTGTGTATATGAAACCCTCATGGGTTTTTAGTGGTTAGTCTGATTGGTGTCCCTTTACTGGCCCAAGAGAAAGTGCAGTTAGTAGGATTATGTTACTATTATATTCGCATTTTCTCTCCTTCTGTCATTTTGGGGTTGATCATACAGTTTACGTCAACCTCTGCTAGACTTCTCTCTTAGGTGCAATCCCCAACCCAGGAGCTGTTACTGTGAACAAGGAGGCCCCTCCATCATGCCAGGCTGCATGACAGAGGTGTCCGTGGGAGCAGGTTGTGTCACGGGGCAGGGACGTGGTATTTGGATAGAACAGCAAAAGGCACTAATTCCCTGGCTGCTGCACTGGGCAGCAGCTTCTCTCCACCCCCCTGCATGCAGTTTTGGGGATTTAGGCACTGGGGAGAGCCGCAGTGCTTGCGGACATGTGGTCTTCATCAGGCCGAACTGCAGGAGCTATGGGAGAACAGAGGCAGCTACACTAGTTCTTCTAGTAAATTCATACCTACAGTGAACCAAAACCTAGCAGCCTCAGCCCTTTTACAACTAATGAAGAGAAGAAGGCACCACCAGGAGGCTTTTTTGTAGACCACCAAAGGCAGATGCCTAAAGCCATCACAAATCTCTTCCCAGAAAGAGCTTTCTAACTCACCAACTCAGGGCAGCTCTTTCGGTGCTTTGGGGTTGCCTTAGCCCCGCTGCCTGTCTGACCCTGCCCACCTCCAGCTGTGTTAGAATTATGAACGATGATACCCTCTCGATGTGATGTAAATTTTAAGGTCAACTGTGCTGTTAGTAGCTGGCACATGAATGTGAGTAAGGAGAAGCTTGTACATGCTGCAGAAACCCTAATTTCATCACTGCATTATTTCTTTAAAGAATATGGCACCATGAACAAGGTAAGAAAGCAAATAACATTTTTCTACCCTGGCAGGCTGCAGTGCCTTGGTGAGGTTTAGCTGTTGACCTCCGCAGACAGGCTAGCTCCCAGGAGAAACATTCACACTCGGGGTTTCTGCTAGATAGTTGGGTGCATATCTGGGGAGCAAGGCAAGGTACTGTTTTGATTAATTGGCCAGAAGAACTCCTTTGTACCCCATAGATCTGCATGCATATTCAGTCTCACAAGTGTTTAAAACTCATTTTATTCACTTGTGTTTGCCGCATTTAGGGGTTTTAAGTAATAGTTTGCAGGAAATATTACTGCATACACCAAGTCCCTGAAAAACGTAATTATATACCACAGATCAGATCACTTTCTTCCCTCATCACCCTCCACCTCTGGCCTGTGGACCTGCAGAACTCTTCAAACATGTAATTTTTTGTCAGCTTTCAGACACTGCTGTTTCCTAGTTGCTGTACTCCAACACATGACTCCATGTTTCCAGAGACTTTTACTCGCTATCGTAACTCTTAAAAAAAAGCTGATTATGTCTCCATACACTGCTTCATGACCTTCATTTAATTAGCTAAAATTTAAGAATGGTTTCCAAGTTAGTGTAGTATCATGTAAAATGGCTTGGGGTCCTTTTATGTTGGATAATAATTTCTAATGGATTCCTTGTCGTCTTTATTTCCTGTTCTAAAAGTATTGCTTAAGTTGCTATACATGGATCTATTTTTACAATATCTTATTTTGTCTTCACATTACTATGATATGTTTGTGTATATCATAATGTATAGATCACTGGCTTCTTCAGAAACATGTATTTAATTGCACATTGCACCCAAGAACAAAGGGTTTCCTTTCATTTTCTCATTCTTAAAATCAAACTGCCAATTTTGTAAGTGCTTTGTAAGCCACTGAGTGAAATATAAATACTGGGGAAGCACAGATAAGACTACCACTCCATTTCTAGAAAATGCCTTCCACTGAGTATTTGAAGCCATCAGTCAATACCAAACCCCAAACTGAATATTTCTTTTTTTCTGCCTGAATAAACTATATATAAATACTCTCAGAACGAGGACCTGATAAATTTACTCCTAATAAATAATTTACAGGTCCATATGTGTTCCCTTGCCAATGGTTACTGTTTGGTGAAACAAAGAAAAAGTGGGAAGTAAAATTCTGTGCAAGTAACACAGAAACTGCAGTAACATATTCAAAGCTTCAGCATCAGGGAGATAGTGGCAGTGTGCTTAATGTCAAGTATTCAAAGCCAATCTTAGTCACGAGGTATAAAAAAAGAGAGCGGGGAGAAAAAGGAAAACAATACAAAAAGTCATCTCTTGAAGTAACCCAAATGCAAACACTATTGACAGTAAGATGTACGAAATTCCAGCTGCTTCCCAAGCTCGGTCTGTTTTTTAGCTTCATTTTCACCCTTTGCAGAAGTAGTTACCAGGGGACAAGGGAGCTTGCAGCCACCCACCCATGCCGAGGCAGCCTTGCCTGCTCAGAGGCGTGCCTTACGGTTTGCAGAGAAGCAACTGAGGGAAGGCTGGAAATATGCAAAATACCCGCACGGCAGCTTAAACACAGCTCAGTTCAGGGAAGGGAAGCCTTCAAGACAAAGACGTCAAAATGATTGGAAGGGATGTGGGGAGTTGCAGCTACCCAAATTTCTTCCACAGCAGTGCCACTCGCTACGGCAGCTGAAATGCTTCTGTGGTTCTGAAGCCCCTGGGCCACCTCCATGCTCTGGAGGCAAACGCAACACTACCTGTCTCTGCCCCATCCTCCTGCTCTCCCTGCGGATTAGACTCCCATAAAGAAGAGAGGGGAGGGAGCGGAGCCTTCTGACAAAGCACAGCTCCCCGGAGCCTTGGGGAAGTGATTGGTTTTGCATACGAGGACCACAGTCCAGGCCACTGCAGCTAGCAAATTCCCCAAATTCCTCTTTTCTCTCAAGAATTCTCTGATTAGCTGGGAAGATAGTTTGGCGTGTAATGCGGAAAGAAAGGTCACCCTGCCTGCGGAAGCCTGTTTTGTATACAATGTCCTAGAAAGGCTACTTTTTGTTTCCAGTGCTGCTGAGAACGGCTCGGGCTGCTGCAGCCAGTGTCCCCGAAGGAACAGGAGTGGGGAGGTTCGCTCTAGCGAACAGCAAAACACCCAAGTATCGCATTGGATGGGCCTTCGGTGAAAGCCTATTTTTAGAAACCACATATTTATGTGCCTTTAATCCACTAGTTGATCCAAGTTAGCTTCTGTCATCAGGGTTACACAGATGGCAGCTACCATATGTTACTTTCCATTTCCATTGCACATCAGCTTAAAATGAAGACAATCTCTCCAGCGTGAAGCGTAGAAGGCAGTGCGTGCAGCCCCGTGGCTTTCAGTGGAGACAAAATGAAGATCCGGGCTATTTAGACGCTTGGCTACACAGGGAGCTCCTCGATTGCTTTGTTAATTAAGCAAGGATGCCCAAGCATCAGCAGAAACTCTTTGGCGTCCCTCCCTCTGTTTGTTTGCCCATAGATGAGCACAGCCAGCCACCCTCACGTCCAGCTGCTCAGGGAGGAACACAATTGAAAGTGAAACAGGTTCAGCCACCTGGAAACTACACTCATCTCTGCATTATTTATCTTTGTGCTACAGATATTAGGGAAAAAAAAAAAAAGGAGGAGGGAAAAAAGGTCATTCCCATGCTTCACTGGGGAGAAATGACATGGAAATTACATCACTGACATCACTGTCCAAAGTATACGTTTGTGTCTGGAGTTCCAAGGCCATTTCCTAATGAAGCACATGTGCTTTACTAGGTTTATTTTGAAACTCTTATTTGCTTATTTTCCAGCCATGATCAAAAGGACATTCGGAGTGTTCTGTAGAAGGCACTTGAACCCTGTAGACCAGGAGAGATTTTTCCTAGCCCCAGCAGCAGCCAGCAATAATATCATTTGTACAATAAACCCAACTGCACAAAACGCTCCGCTGTTTCCTACCAGTAAATAGATGCTGCATTGGGAATCATGGCCCATGGGTGGCAGGACAGGACCTTCTCCCCCAGATTATGTGAAGTTTCATTTAGTGTGTATGACTCGTCACCGGTGGTGCTCTTTCCCCAACCTCCAAACTCCAGAGCCTCTTGCCAGATGCTGTTGCTTAGTAGCTGTTGCCATAACACTGGCTCTTCTAATACCTTAGATAAAAATGTTACAAAACATGCAAATCCATTCTGAGAAGCTGAGAAAAAGAATCCTACCTTAATATTAAAATTGTCATCAAGAAGGATGTTTTCCAATTTTAAGTCCCTGTGGACAACACCATTCTGAAACAAGAACAGGGGGGAGAACATGAGAAAATATTGGGAAAATTAAAGGTGAGCTGGCAGGGTGGTCTTTGCATATACATTTCAGGGCTGATTTCACTGTCATAACACTCACGGCCCAGTGACTAGTGACAGGCAATGTATTAGTCACTTGGTGTGTGGTTAAGGGAAGAATGACTGGAATCTGTCCTCCCACAAAGCCTCTAAAACAGCAGGGGTGCTGGGGGGCTGGGGGGTGTCTTTTTGGAACTTAATTCCAGCCCGGATCCTGCCCCCACTGCGTGAAAGCAATATATTCTTCCCAGGCACCAGAAAACAATATCTGTCAATGACGTTAGTCCTTACAAAAGCCCTCGTTCCTCCAATGTGCAGCCATGTGGATCGGGGGAGTTATAATCCTGAAGGACTGTAAATGTTAGGGATGGAAGCAAACAAGCTGGGTTTAGGTCAGAGCCTTCTTTAAAGAAATTTGGGAAAAATTAACTGCACAGGGAAGGGCGTTGCAGCTTTTCAGCGCTGCGCAGTGAGGACTTTGAAAACTGCCCTTGTTTATCAGAATTCAAGTCAAGATCAAAGTGTTTAAGAATTAAAATAAAAAACTGCGTTAGCTGCTCATTGCCTTTAGCCTCATGCAAGTTTTGGCTCTATGCAGTTGGTTCATAAGCAGGGATAAAAGGTCTGTGATGACAGCCAGTCAGCTACCTTGGGCTTAATTGCTTAAATTGTCATTCTAGTGGGTACCATGAGGGATAAAGTCATTAGCAAAGGGCATCTTTCTAGTACTTCTGCTACAACTGGAAAAGTTACTTTTGCCTATCCAGAATGAGTACATGCTAAAGTTCATACATGAATGCTCGTACCTTTCTCTTGGCTTTTTTCTTTCATATATTTTATCTCCTAGTCTAAAGTTGTTCACTTGCATATTCACATTGCAAACTATAATTTGTTTGAATGTATTAATATTAATGTTGTAGAAGTTCTATGGGATGCCTGTTCTAGTTTATGCTGTTAATTTCTTCTTTTTTTTTAGTGCCAGAAGAATTATTTCCAAGCCAAAAATGCAATGTAGGGCTAATGCAAGGAAGTGGCTGGTATCTGCCATAACACAGGAAAACATCCTTAGTCTTTAAAAAAAGGCAGTGAACTACTGTAGCACTTTTAATGAAGATCTCCTGTTGTACTGATATAATCACATGCTGTCATACTTAATAATGAATGCTGTTGCCTCAGACATGCTTTGAAATACATAAGTCACTACTCAGCCTTGAAACAGCATTTCTTAATATCAAATCCTTTTGCTCACCTTGTGGCAGTAATGTACAGCAGAGACTATTTGTCGAAAGAAGTGTCTTGTCTCTCTTTCGCTCAATCGCCGCCTCTCACTGATGTAATCATACAACTCTCCTTTACTTGCATACTCCATGATGATCACAATCTTATCTTTATTTTCGAACACTGCACAGGATAAAAAGGAAAAAAAACCCACACCACAGTTGATTCAATACATTTGAAAACTGACACTTCAAAGGGTGAAGATGACTTAGGATGACTGAACACACCCCACGTCATCACTGCAGTCTGGAGAGATGTACTTCCAACCCCACTGCAAAAAGCAAGCTCCAAAGCTACATTTTCCCAGAGGAAGATTACAACATTTCAGACCAAGAAAAGGAAGTTGAGGCTACCTTCACTTTCATATGGCTACATGAAAGAAGGTCTTTGCCTCTATAATATGGGGTCACAGGGTGGCAAAGTCAACTTGATCCTAATGAGGTGAACTGAGGTGGATGCCTGTGCCAGCAACATCTGAATACTAACCCTGGCTCCAACAGCGACTGCCTCTTACCAGTTGTCCTCTTGAGGCCAGAGGACAGAAGGAAACAGGAGCTATCAGACCATTTGGAAAGAGTTAATAGAAGGCCTAATAAACCCTGTCTTCGATGACTGTCTGATACAGAATTGCCATTTGGCTTATGATGACTGTTGGTTGGCTTTCACCTACCATCAAAATCCAACACAAATCAATCGATGCATGCGTCCTCTTCCAGCCCAGCTCTGTGCAACAGCATGGTGGGCACAGACACCTGAGCTAGCAGTGGCTGCAACATCTCCAGAACTGTACAGCACTTGTCAGCATGGCTGTGCACCCCGTCTCATGCATCCAACCCATCCTCGAGCTTACTTATCTCCTGCCTCTGCCATGTGTCCCATTGCATGCTGTAGATACGTCCTTTGCCACTTGCGCAGAGCCGGCAGCAATGCTCAACTCGAACGTAAGCAGCGCAAGGAACATTCATCTAATACATGTCACAACTTGACTGTTCTTTGGGGCTGAGGGTACTCTGTGCCACATGCTGCCAAGGACTTCACTGGGAGTTGCAGATAACTAAACACTTAAGCTAGTAAAGCAGGCTGTGAGTAGTATCGAATTGCCATAATGCCCTGACTGCTAAATAGTTTTTCCCTTCCGACACCGAAAATCCCCTGCAACCCACTGGAAACTGACTGCACCTGCCATAAATAACCGCTGCTCATATTAAAACATAGTGATTTTCCTTCTCTCTTTATCTGTGGCAGCAGCCTGCTGAGGCCAGGTCACACTGCCAGCAAAACATCTGCAAATTAATGAGGTTACAGGGGTTATTACAAACGGATGCTAGTTTTGACCAGCCCTACTGGAATGATGCCTTCCTATATCTCTTTAGCAAAGCTCAGCCAGTAGTCCTTAGTGGTTTGGGTTTTTTTTTTTAAAAAAAAAAGCTTCAGCTTTTGCAGTGAAATGCAAAGCTGCCTCTCTCAACATGCAGATATTTGCTGCTCTTAGGCTTTGTCTCATGTCCTCTCACACCTTGTCACTCAACTCTACAAGCCAAAGCTTCTGCCATCCCCTCTAACACCCCTGAACTCCAGCCAAACAGCTCTGATAAAAGGGAGAGCAAACAGCCAGATAAAATTGGCCGCTTCCTTGTCTGCTGGCCTCACTGTACCCCGAAGCAGAGGCTCCTGCCAGTGATTACATCCTATGTGCATCCTCATTAGCAATAAGCTTCGGAAACTGGAAGAGCCGTCTCTGGATGGATTATACCTACAGTGTCCTCTCCAAGAATGACAGACTGATATTGTCTGGGAAAAACTGAACATGCCCTGTGTCATATAGGGAAGTGCTGTAATGTGTTACCAATAAAGCAGTAACGCACACACACGTTTCTCTAAGCTTGGAAAGGGCTGTTAGATACAGGGTTGTTTAGGAAGGCAAAAAGAAATAGTTTCAGTAAGCTGAGAAAAATCATTAAAAATGCTCTTATTTAAGAAATTTGATTTAAAACCAAAATGAAACAAACAAAAAAACCAATCCCACTCCCCCCCCCCCCCCAAAAAAAAAAAAACCAGCTGATTCAATGAGTTAGGGGTTATTATATCACACACATATAGGCAAAATCGCCATATGGCACCACTGATCTCAGTGGACTCTCACAGGAGTGCACACTCCGATCAGTACCAGCCGAGGACCACCCTCAGGGGATGCTCAGGGGGATGTTTGCCTCACCAGAGGGGCACAGATGGGGTGAAGGGGCCCTCGGCTCTTCCCGCCCCGCTCCCCCGACCGTGGGTGCCCTACCAGGCGTCCAGTGCTGATGATGACAGTAACAGCAATACCAGCCCTGCTACGGTGGAGCATTCTTCCAGACAGTGTTTTTATTAACGTTTTGCCTTCATCATGCAGTCATGAGAGCTTTCTCAAATCATCCTTGATGTTCTGAAGTTTTAAATTCCAAAATCTAATTTTTCCAGACTAAAATTTGCCATATTAATACAAGTCCTGATCCAGACATATTTTCCTGCATTTCTACAGAAATGAAATGGAAAGCACTTGGTTTGAAGGAACGTGCATTTAAAGGTACTTTCCATTTCAAATTGTCTCTTACACACTCTAGGAAACTGAGACAATACCTTAAAATTGAATTTAGGAAAGCATAAATCACTGTTCCAGATTTTGAATTTTTGTCACAAAACCACACTAGAATCAATGAGAACAGAAGCATCCCAGTAACTTGTATTCAGGTTTCAGTTTACCAGCACATTCAGGTCAAATTGGAACATCTTTTTCTTCATGAGGGAGCATTATGAGAAGGACACTGCCCTTGGACTTAGATGACATTACAGAGGCCTCCTCAGCTTCATCACAGCTAAATGATTACAGAACTGAACGGCAATTTATTTCTTCACCAAGGAGCAGAGGTGAATGGAGAATCTTTTTTTTTCCAGGGAGGTGGGAGGTATTTTTTTACAACTGCACCATTTCAGTTTAGAGCACCCCCATCGAATCAGCTGAATGTCATGAGAGGGCGTGCAGCTACTTTCCTGTGGCGAGGGAACTGAACAGCAGACAAAACATCTTAAATGGGAGCTGCCACTGAAGGAGCAGGGAGTGGAAAGGCAGTAGGATTTATGTCTATATACACACAAAATCTTCAAGAGGAATTTAGTGGTCAAAACAATCAGGCACGTGACAAGGTGGTATTCTGGCAAGTCTCAGACTATCAGCCATGTACACCACGAATTTTCACAGCAGCAGTCAGGATGCCAGGCAGGCTTCATACAGACACTTCTGAATTTCCCTTCTGAGCACAGTATGTACTTTTATAAACATATGCTCCAAGAAAGCATTGTGGCCAATGGCTGGAGGAAGAGAGGAGGGCATTAATTAAAGGCTGGATTGACTTACTGCAAATAATAATGAGGTAATAAATATACTGCCCTGTTAACACCTGGGCCGTAACCTGCGGGCTGATGACGGACGGATTGCCTCCATATAGCTTCTGGGACTGCTTGGTTCACTCTTTGTTTTCATTACGGATGATTTATTACCTGCCATCCTACTGCATATTCATTCCGAAACTCACCCCCGCCTAGAAGTGTGCCTGAACCCCGGCTGCAGCTACTGCCAAGGGAGAAGCACGGCTTCGGCAGGATACTGCGCCCCAGGAACGCCACGCAGCTTGCTACTGATGGGATGGCCGTGTTGTACAAGCCCGCTCCTCAACCCCGACCAAGGTCAAGGGAAGGAAGGAGGTTATGTATAAGAAAGGTGGGGCCGCTCTTGCTTCTTTCAAACCATCGATACTCTGCAAACAGCTGGCCAAATAAGATAAGTGGAGAACTGTCAGTATCAACACCCAGACATGGTAGCAGGAGCGATGGTCTGTCAATCACATATCGAGAGATCGGGGTTGCTTAGATACAAGACATGAGCTCCACGTATTAGAGGAGAAAGCAGCAGGAGAAATGCTTGCTACAAGCTGTGTGTCATTTATTTCTGAGCCACTGTGTTTATTTCTACCGCTCTGCAAGCTGAGTTACGCTGAGAGAGCTGCAGCAAGACCTCAGTGTGGTGGGAGGGCTGCTGCACTATCTCAGCCATAGCGGTCAAGCCCTGCAGGGTAGTGGTTGCAAAATGATAGCACTCCTTTGCAGACAGAGCCTGCAGGATGAAGGACTGACTTCTGTGACAGCTACACTTCCACCTGGCCACAGGGGAGGAGGGAGGGACAGCACTGTGAGAGCACAACAGGAGCCAGGGAGCAGGAACGGGATGTACCACGAAGTGCAAGGAACAATGTGATTGTATCCCCAGGGGATGAGCAGGAGTACTGTGTTAATGTACTAAGACATGGATCATGGCAAGGTGGAGAATCAGCATTTTCCAGTGGGCTACAAGCTTGCTTGGGCTTGGTCTGTTCACCCTAAGAGCCTCAGCAGAGGCTAAGAGCAGCACTCTACCCAAGCAGCAAAGGGTGCTTAAGATGCAATGGTCAAAGAAAGATTTCTTACAGCTTTTCTTCAAACTCCCCCCTTAACTCTAACATGTTTGTTTGCTTGCTTGTTTGTTTGTTTGTTTGTTTAAAAAAATGACAGAAAGAAATTTCTCTACTTCCAGGCTGATAATTGAAACCAAATCTGCTGGCTTCAGAGTTCATTGAAGAATATAAATGTGAAACTGGGAAAGAACTTCACTTCTCACTACCAAAGACATATCTGAGACAAAGTACATTTTGTAACATCAACAATCTGTCTCTTCCACAGGCTGTTCTACTATAGCAATAATTCTTTGATATATTCTCTCCACTCATTTATATTTAGAGGCCATGAAATAATGAACTCAGCTTCTATCTACAGCTTTCCATTTTCCCAATAGTACTTGTTGCATAGGGATTTCTTGCTGATCAGCATTCTTCTTTTGAACCCTACTGCTAAATTCTTCCCTTTAGCTACACCGAAGTCACCTCCACAGGACAAGTTTGACACTGGACGAACATACCCACTATCCCTCTTAAATGCTAAGATGGACTTCACCCTAGAAGTGCTGAAAGCGCACATGGGCACGGTTTTGCAAGCATCAGTCAGAAAGATTTAATAGTACATTGTACGCCTCTCTATTAAGAGAGTTCACTTTAGAGTTACTTGCTACCAAATTCAAAAAGCAAAACAAAGCAGAAGGCTTTTGCCCTTCCTCCAAGCTTACAGGATGCTAAAGTCAAAGCGAGTGCCGAGGGGGGTGGATTTTTTTTTCTCCCTTAATGGACTACCTCCTCATGGGCTGATTCCATTTGGTCTACATGTAACCCTGGGGTAAGGATTTTAGTTTGTTAGTTTAAGAGGGGCGGCCAATCTCTTCGCACTGGAACCATTTGAATTCTCCTCATGCCTTTGCTCTCTATCAGAGCAATCTCCTAAATTAGTTCCAGTATGTTGACATTCCTTCCATCTGGTGTCTTTCCATTCAGTGGTATTTTTATTACTCTCCTAACAGCCGCAGACAGAAGTACCTTTCCACTGCTACAAAATGCTCTTTTATTAAAGGTCAGCCAAATCAAAAGAACAAGCAAGTTTGTTTTTAATTTTGGAGATGCAGACTAGAATAACCTTTTCATTCAGAAAAGTCATGTATGACCCAATTACCTCACTTGTGTAATAAGGCTCGAATTATTCTTCAAAAAGACATGTGAGTACTGAAAAGTGTTTTTTACCTTAGAAATTCAGCCCGATGCATCTTCTGTGTTCTTGACTGCTTTGAAAGCTTTACAGCCCCTTGGTGTATTTTTTATTATTATTATTATTTTATAACTGTTTTTTAATAGAGCATACAGAAGACATTAAAATATCCAAGGTCCAATGTAGAAAACCACTTGTATGCATATGCATAAATTTATGCATATGCTTAATTATAATTGAAGATAGCGAGATATAAAGTATGTGTTTTAAAGCTAAGCTTGTGTTAAATTGTTTTCCTGAATTATGGCTTTATTCAGCCAAATTGCATCTCTTCTTAAATGAAAGGAATGTAGTTAAGATCCTGCAATAATCATTTTAAATCAGACAGCATGCTAGAATTTACTCCCCAGTGAGGAGATTAAATCAGAACGATAACCATTATCCTTGCTGAGGTTGCTTCTCAGAGAATGAGACTGAGGATATGCAGATTTTGATGGCCTACTCTTTAAAAAGGAAAGAAAAATGAGAGCTTCTAATTTGGCCACAATAACACGTTACACTAATTGTCTTTTGTTTCAGCAAAGAATACAAGAGCTAATGCCCCCTTTTTTTTTTTTTAATTATGATTACAAACTGCTGAGGAACTTCATATAAGCAAACATTTACATTGCAGTGGGAGGACTGTGTAAATGGAAAGATAGAAATAAATTTCATCATTGCTTGCAATCATTTTGACATCCAAATTGTACCTGCCAGTGATCTCACACATTTGAGTTCATGTCATGTCTGACAAAGTGTTGTTTAGGCAATCATCCTGAATGACAGGAAATTCATAAAGGTGGGGTATGGTCACTAAAGAGTTAAGTTTGTTTAGACTTGTTTCATTACTACGGCCAGACTCTCCAAATATTACTTTATGTTATTGGACATTATCAACTGAAAACAATGGGAATAGAGCACTTGAAGTTCAAAAGCCTACATAATTAGAGGAAATCAATTAGAAATGTGGTTAAATAGTGTCACTGCTGAAGTACTTTCTCTTGGCTAAATAAAAAAAAAAAAAAAAAAGAATCATTCCAGCTTTCCAACTTTCATCATTCTTCTTTAAAGCCCAGTCATCCACGTGATGTTTTAAGGGACTTTTGACTTTTTCAGGTGTTTTGCACACAGAAGGGATGAAGTCATTAGGCACCAAAGGTTGTTTTGATTACGTCTGAAAACCAGGAGATAGCAGAGGCTGGGACAGAGGCTGGGCTTGCCTCCCCAGCACCGTCAGCCTGAGGCACGTAACTCTGTTCTGCCCACGCACAAACCCGCCGACGGTGTGAGCTGCCACCTCGGTCCCTGGCTGCCTGCCCCATCGCACCCGATGGCAGGGGACACTTGCCTGAGCCGGCGCTGCTGGGGGGGGGGGGCGCAGTTTGTCAGCAATGGCTCGCATCCGCGCACCTTGCCAGCTGCCACCCAGGCAGATTTTTGGCAATGCAGCTGCTTTTGCTGATGACATGGTGACTTTACAAGTCAAGGAGCCCTGCATTGGAGACAGGCCTCTGTGTGTCTGAAACACCAAGTGTGCATTTGCTTTTTGTTGCATGAAGTCTGGCACAAAGTGTGAGATTGAACATGTATTTGGCAAGTAAGATGAGTATTGTGGAATACTATGCCACCACCATTACACACTGTCAGATCTTCTTCCGTTGCCTTTGGGATTTGAAAGTACAGAAGAGCTCAGCCAGTTTCCTGATTAACCAAAGCATGCAACTTAGCTCAAGTCATTGCAGACTGGTAGATACATGACGGAGAATCTGTGTGCTTTTTCTTAAGAGTACCGAAAATGCAACCTAAAAAAAAGTAAGAAGTCCCTCTTATATGGGAAATCCATTTTTTGTGTGTTGTTGCTGTGAAGGGTCCAGCACTGTTCTAAGCATCCGGGCCCCGATCCAGCAGAGCACTTCAGCACATGCTTTCCTTCAGTTACTCGTTCACATTAATGCCATTGTGTTCCACTGGCACCAAATTGTGATCCTAATACTGATTCATTCTTCAGGGAATATCTTCGTTAAACTATTTCTACCAACATGTTAGCTAGTAATCTGTTCATTTTTAAGTGTATTTTGCAAATGGGCAGACTTTTCTGTATGTTTATGCTCACCGAGGACAACTCTTCCAGCACAGAAACACTCACGTAGGCACTGTATTTCACACTACAAAGACTCAAGAGTTCACTCCTGAATGTACCAAGCGTAACTTCACCCTCATGATTGGTCCAACACATGTTTAAATGTTTGCAGAATCAGGGCTGATGCTCTTTCCCTGGTTTAACTTTCTATAAAGTATTGCCAGATGAGATAGATTTTGCACTCAGGCTACCCCTGGAAAAATATGTTAGCTCTCAAAGGCTTTATTATCAAATCCTGGAGTTTTCAAGGCAAAAAAGAAATAGGGCAGGGGAAGGGCGGGGGGCAGGGGGGGAGACAGACAGATGAATGGACAGAGGCATTATTCTATAAATTAAAATTTATGTGCTGAAATCAGAACACTGCTAGGAAAGCCAGCTTCATTTATCCAGTCCCTTTCAAGGAGTTTAAAGTCACTTGAAAGAGCACTTCCCTCGCAGCCGCGCTCGACAGATTGCCAATTACAGCCCTGCTGAGAGGATGGAATTTCTTTGGAGTCAGAACTGTACATCTGCCCTCGCAGTAACAGGCAAGGTACGTGCCTTTTGATTAGGTTACAAAAAAATATCTCTAAACTGGAAAGCTTTGTTTACACACATCTGAATTTGCTCGGTATCAAAAAAAAGATAAGCTTGTGTTTACATCAAGCTGACAAATTCAGAGGTTAATTGCTTTTAAGCAGGCAGGTCAAAAGGATACCTAAACAAGGATCCTACTTAAGGAAAACACATGTTTGTAAATGCAATACAAAGAGCTTTCGAAGATATTCTGGGGAGATACAGCAGTGTCCATGCTAGGCAGATCTGTGCAACCTGGCACCTCTAGAAAACGCTATCAGACGTGTAGTAGCAGTCTGAAAACCTACAGGAAAAATTAGTGAGAGAGAAGAAAAATATCTGTGGGGTGGCTTCAGTTTAAAAGTTAAGCATCTGATCTAAGTTAGTCAGCTAGACTCCATCTATAACCAACAGGAGCCTCCAGTATGTCATTTACCCCACCTATGTGAAAAAATACCTCCCAGGAGGGAGCAAACCACCCTGTGTAGATGCTGGTCTCTCTTGACTAGAGAGGGAAACCAGACTTCTAGTGTACACCAACTGCCTAAATGTTGGATGGCTTAAATTTGGTGAGATTAAGCCCATCCCTGAGGATTGAATAACTTCAACGTATTGTGTCAGAGGATAGCAATATTATCACTCTTTATGCATCACTCAAGAGGAATAGCCATGTGTTTAAAATCCGACTTCAAGAGGATACAAATACTCTAAAAAAAATAGAGGTAGTCCCTTAACTTCACTACAAGTACTCTTCAGCTTAAAATGAAGCAGACGCTTAAGGATCCCTGCGCTCACATCCTTATCTCTGGGCAGTACATAACTGCTCCTCTGGATTCAGCTGCGCAACCACACGCCTTCCCAGTGCTACAATATCTAAGTTACAGCATTGGCTGCTAAAGGCCAAACACCGACTCTGACTGCTTGGAAAGGGCTGGATGAGCTGTATAGCTGCTATAGCTCTGGTCTACAGTCCAGCCAAGAAGCTGACTTCCACTGCCCATCCCTCCAGGCCAGGAATTAAACATAAGAAGCCATGAAAGGCTGCTCCGCTTTCTAGAAAACAAAAAGGAAACAAACCAGTAACAGAATGGAAAACCTGCCAGAAACCAAAGAAAAAACTGCCTCCGGGTTTGCCGCCGCAAAGTGCTGCTGCTGGCTGACAGGCCATAAGAGGACCATAACATCACCTGCTGTAGGCACTCGCCCTCCTGCAGACAGGATGAACCCTCCATCGCGGAGCTTGACAGGCTCTGCTGCAGAAGCGTTGCTCCTCCCTCCACAGGGCCAGAGGGAAAAGTTTTGCTCCCACGGGACTTTATTGTCTGCTTCTTAAAAGCGCTGTAATCTTTGTAACTTTTACAAATGTTTTAACTCAGTAAAAACTATTTAAAGTAAGGACGAGAAGGGCAATTGGTCAAAGGACCGCAGCATGCTTAATCTTTTTTCTCTCTGAGTTCCCGTGCACATTTGAAATAACTTTTGTTCCATTTGCAACCCACATGCTGACACAGCATCCCTCCCCTTTTCTGTTCCCAGATCCTGTTATGAGTTTATTCAATAAAAAGACAGATATTCATCTCTTTTCAAGTACAAGAACATGCTTTTGAATAACTCAATATGCGATACTGTAACAGTACTCCAAGCCAGCTCGTTTTAATCAGTCGTATCAACTCTCAAAGCGGAGCTGCCATATACATATCATCACCTTGCATGTTTACCTCATGGGTATGTAAATACGAAGGGATAAATTTGGGCTGCCTGTTCTGCAGACAGGGAAAGAGGTGATCCCCGAGGATGAGGCTACCCAACCCAGGTCCCTCCAAACCTCTGGAACCCACACCCCAGGTCCACCATGCAGCCGCTCTCCTCACAGCAGCAGACCTCTTGGCCAGTGTCTTTTAGCACGTACCCTGCCCAAACATTCCAGCTAGAGCTGGGATGTTACTTGAGGAAGGAAGGAAGGAAGGAGGAGGAGATTTTACTACAGTGACACTCTATAAATACATAAACAAACAAACAGGCAAATCAGGGAGGAATGCCCCTGGCTTCCTGCTCCTTGCTGTAGGACCAGGGAGCAGCTCCCAGAGGCAGGAATAAGCAGGTTTCCCAGCTGTGTCCCAGGAAGAAAGGAGTTAGAGGGGGAAGACAGGATGAGAAAACAGGAACGATAAGCCAAGTGACCAGACTGACAGGAAATCGTGCAGAGGTGGATAGGAAGCGGATGCTGGGATTCAGGGGAAAAAAAGCAGCGATGACAGAACCAGCAAGACCAACTGGCAGGTAAGGGAGGACCGAAGGCCTAGAGCAGACGAGACTGGTCTTGTGTGGTCCAGGGAAAATAAAGCATACAAGGACTGGTTTAGAGGCTAGGGACATAAGCAGACATCAGGCTGGTGCGTGAGTGAGGGTGAAATTAAACTGAGCTGTCCAACGGGAGCAAGGAGATGAGGTGATACATGCAACTATTTCCCATCTGCCATGGACACAGCGCTCAAGTCACACACGAAGAAGCTCCTCCAGGCAAGGGGTTACACATCTGTGAAGCACTGGTGGTTCAGACGGAAGGTAGTGCTCAACAGTGTCTGTGGTAAGGGATGGGTTACGCTAGGAGTAGGGGTTTGATTGGTGCATGATCTCAAGAAATGTGAATATCAGGTCTGCAAGAACGTAACAGAGCAGTCAGGGAGGAGAATTGCATTCACTAACCTTCATATATGGTGATGATATGAGGGTGGCTGAGGGATGACATGATCTCAATCTCCCGTCTGATGTGAACCATATCTTGTTCATCCTTAATTTTGTCCTTACGAATGGATTTTATTGCAACCTATAAATTCAGGAAATCAAGCATTATTCTTGGAACTGAACAGATGCATATAATCCATTAAGGAGAGTTCAGAAAATAAATACAGATGTTAGATGTTGGCAGAACGTGGAATGACCAAAACAAAGCTTTAAAATACAAACCCCCATGCCCCAGCTCCTTCATTTTATAGCAATAAATACACTCTCATTACAGTAATGGGTGACATGAAGTTTTCGGCTCTTCAGGTCTTGGGACTTCACTGAAGGAGAACACAGGATCTTTTGGAAGGATCTCTGTGTTAGTCTAAGCACTCTCCATCTGAGGCAAATGGCAAAACTCCCAAAAGATTTTGATGGGAAGTACATTTGCTTAGACATGATTGCATCTGACAATTTCAAACAGAAGCTTTGGAGACAATTTCCCTGAAATAAGTTTGAGATGTCTGACGGAATGGAGGCAGGGAATCCAGGGTGCTGATTACAAATTTATATTTGTCCATGTTAATACATAGAGGATCACATTAACACAGGTTACTCCACGGTTCTCTAAAGTAGGCAAACTGCTCAGGAGTTATGACTTATTTAAAAATCAGAACAAACAAATCTTTGAAATTCACATCTAAACTCGTCCTCATATAAACCCAAGGCTTTCAGGTCCTACACAGCACTTATGCAATCACTGCAAAACCATATCCTTCCTGCATCCTTCCTCAATCAGCAATCTTTTTTCAAGCACATCATGTGACTGGGTATCTTTCCAAAAGGCAGGGTGGGAACAGAGGAAGTGATAGCTGAACTTGCAAATTATAACAGCCCTTGTGAGTGTGTGTATGTGTGATGCCTGTGAAAAAAGGGCTTATCTGAACAACGCCATAAATAATCGCGGAGGTCAGCTCATTGCCCTCCGAGAAATGCAGAAGCCAACAATGGAGAGAAGCTGGTGGGAGAGGGAAGGTGAGGGCATTGTGCATACTGAATGGCAGCACAGCCTTTATTATACTCAATATTTACCCTGCTTTATTTTTGTAAGCCAGAGTTCAAGGAATAAATTACCAGCTACTTTAAAATCAACAATAAGTCTTTGAAAAACATCACTGACCTGCTGAGATGACCACCCTTTTATGGATAAACAACACTTTTGTCATTCTGTGCAGGCAACTACTGCAGACCTCTCCTGGGAAAACACTTGTAAATCTGTGATTTATGTGATTTCCCTAGTTCCTTCAGAAAAAAATAATTTCACTGCCTACTTCAGTAATTGCAAGTGGCATGACCGGTATTGTTTTCATTATATGATGTAGCATCGAAGATATTGAAGAAAGAAGGGAAAAACTTACAATATTATAAAATTGAAACATACATAAACAGGAGCTAGCTTAAAGGCTCAGGTTTCCTACAAAGCCTTCAACTCTGAAAAGCAACATTGTTCAAAAAAGCATTAAGCACATGCCCCATCCCCTTGAATTCCGAAAGATGTCGGCACATGCTTAAAATTAAGCTCATGCTCAAGTGCTACCCCACTTTGGGACAGCAGAAGAAAAACCACAACTCAAGGGACAAACTGATTTGCATATCAAAAGCCAAACAATTATTTTCTTGCTCTTGACCCAAGCATTTGGTATAGAGATTTGAAAAGCAGCAACATAACTACGGTCTTACCTACGTGGCACATATTTCAAGAAAAGGTAATACAACAGATTTACATTGAATGAGTGATCAAGATAATCTCCAAGTAATTCTAGAGATGGAGAAGGCAACTGACACTAAAGATGAGGCTGGATTTTTCCCCCTTCCCATGTTTGCACTGCGACAGGCTGCAAATGCAAATACACCCTGTATACAAGAAGGATGTGGGTGGCTCTTGGAGCAGCATGTGCATTCCTGCAAGAAATAAATATAGACATGGGTAAAAACACATTTTTTATTAAAAGACAGCCTTGTACTTGGCTCTGAGGAAGAATTTAAGAAGGGCTTCATTGTCAAATATACAATGGGGAGCAAATTCTTCACCATTCGTGGCTGGTAAAGTAATAATGGCACCCCAGAGGGCATGCCAATCTCCTACTAACTTGACTCGGTGCTTCACAGACAGGACTTTTGTAAGTCTACACATAATTACTGCAAATGGCCTCCGTGGAATAATTGCACATGTGAAAGCATATATTTTTAGATACAAAAATGCAAATGTGATTGAAAAGCGTGGTGGCACTCTGTAAATATATGTTTGGATTAATCTTCAAATGCAAACAGATGTGTTGCCTGGGAACATATTTTTCAAAAGGACCAGAGAGTTTACAGTCTCACAACCCACGCTGAAAAGTGGTTGAGGCACCCACGAGCCTTAATTTATAAAGGCTATTCCTAAAAGTGTAACCAAATTTTGCAGATGGTACTTAAGCTCTCCTGAAAACATCACTTCCCATTTGCAGGGGTAGAATTCAGCAGCGCAGCTGAAGTACTTGGGATTTTGTCAGTGACATCCAGGCTGCAAGATCTCATCCCAACATAAGGAGAGAACGCGTGCCAAACACATCTCTCACCTTTTAATATTCAAGACTTTCTCTTCCCTCCCTCAGCTACTTCAGATCACAGTGACCGGCATTTAGAAACAGGGAAAGACATTCGGCAGGTGCGAACTATCTGAACTCCAGTGGTGTCGATGCATCCTGCTGAGCATCCACCTGCCCACGCTCAGACCATAGCCTGCCATCCTGCCAAACAGCAAAAGCACCGTGGGGGAGGCAATGCCCCTTAGCCAGGGCACAGTACGTTACCAGTTACGAGCACTCTGTATTACAGCAAGGCTACAGACACTCACATGTACTAACAAAATAATATCACTGTCTATTTGCACACTAAATGAGCATGCTCAAAGCACAGTGCAGCCATATGTCAATTAAACCTTGGGAGGCAAGTAGCGAAAGAGGACTATTCATCCGCTTTTAGGGAATGAGGAAATCGAAACAGAAAGCCGACTTGACTCCTAAAGGAAATGAGGACAGTAGCATCTCAGGAATTGCTGCCTGCCTCTCCCTCCCAAACTGTGCAACACATCACAGGAGTGCCTTGCTCAACAAACCATCCCATTACTAAAGGCTGATTTCTGATACCTTTCCCCATGTTCAACTGCTATTTTTCCGCTCAAAAAGAGCCTCGGGGAAGCGAAAGGTTCGAACGCATCTCAATAAATGCTTTTTACCCCATGCCACCTGCCTGACGGCCTGCGTGATCCCCTCTGCTCCACATCTCAGAGGCTATCAAGAGTGCACAGCCTTGCCGGTGACCTGGTCCAAAAGGCCAAACAGCGAGCGATCGCTGTAGTGGAGTCACTGTCAGGGCACCATCCCAAAGCAGGATTCGCGGAGCAGCAGGACAGCGTTCGCTCCAGCTCTTCCCCTCTAAGTAAGGGATTTCTGCCGGCCAAGCGTCTTTCACCTGCATCAGTCTGCTCAGACCGTGTCAGCAAGGGTACCTGGGCTTAAGTCTACTGATGTGAAAAAAACAACAAAAACAAGAAAGCAGTCCAGTTGTGGGTTTGTTTGGTTTTTTTTTTCCCCCCCAGTATTTCATGGAAACATTACAAGTCATGATCACATTTTAGGTAGTTATTATATATTTCATTGTTTTCATCTCTCTGAGCAAAGTAAGATCCCTGGCTGTATGTTATGGTATCAGGCTGTAAAACAAGTCTCTCTTCCAGGTATCCTAAAATATCAGTAATGGATTTTCTTTCATGAAATGTATTTTACTCAGAAATATATACCAGAAAATACATTTTCAAAGTGCGCTTCTGCTTTTAACACCAGACAGAGCTGGCTCTGTTTTTGAAAACCCCACTTACAGGACTGCTGCCAGATACAGTACATGATGAACCTGAACAACTTAAGCCTAATAAGAAATAATCTCAATTGAGAAATACCTTATGAAAGAACTTGTTTGTTCATTCTTTAGGTCCTTTTCTTTCCTGCTTGCCTGCTTACTTTCCTTGCTTTCTCTGAAAGCAACAGCTCCGCTGTGTGCAACATCAAAATTTATTAAGGGTCACAGCCTATGAATCAAGAGTAGGGTAAATGCAACATGCTTTTTTACATCAGCTATATTAACTACTCCAAATACTCCAGCTCAAGATCTGCAAAGAAAGTGCTGTTAGTCCCTTCGGTACCCTCAGAACACTGTACTTATACCTCTACCACACTTTCTCAATATATTTTACTGGTTTTAAAACTTAGAAAATTTAATTATAGTATTTTTAGTAACGTTACTAGTGGAGGAATTTGTGTTTTTCCTAGCTTCTTGTCTTAATGAGAATTTCAGATAACTCCAAGACCTTGCACTCGGACAGAGTAACATATCAGATTCTCAGTAATGAAATCTAAAGCCTCTCACCCCAACAAAACAGGTTCAAGTTCACCCAGAGCCCCTATAGACACAGTATCCAATCTGGCAAAACACTTTAGCACATGCCTAACTTCACACATGTGAGCAGTCCATTGGCTTCCATGGGCTAGCTCACACATGTAAAGTTAAATATATGCATAAGCACCAGGGTCACAGCTCAAAACTAGGCCATGTGATGGTCCCTCCGGGGATCGATACTGGCTGTACGCAGCACTAACATCCTCGCTATCTCCTCTGCAGCCCTGATGGCAACATGGTCCCACACACAGGGTTAGAGGGGGAGAAAGGAGCACCAGAGATGGACTGAAATGACCTCCACCTGTGCTGCCAGTGCTGGTACCAGCCTCTGCTCAGAAGCAGGTAGAGGGAATACCCTCTCCAAAACATATGGCACGGGGGAGAGAAAGCAGGGGGTTATGAACCTCCAATATTGCCAGGCATTTCCAAATGGCTCCGCACGACCACAGCCCCAGCTCCACCGCGGCTCTGCCTTCCAGAAGCAGATAGGAAAGAGGGAACACAGCTCTTGGCTTCCCATCCCTCCATGAGTCAGCTTGCAGAGTTTGCTGGGCAGGAAGTGTGGAGAAATAAGCCGCTCTCTTCAAGGCTGCAATAAATTACCTGTCTCCATTTGCTGGAAAGAGGATTTATACTCACTCTCTGAACTGGTGTAGAGAGATTATTAAGTATTTTCCAACACACTTCATGCTTCTTTGCTGTTGTTTGCTACAAATAACTTGAACTGAACTATAAATACTTCAAAAAGATGACAGTTGCAAAGGTTTCTGTACATTCAGTCCTATCTGAGAAATGTCTCTCCTCCTTTACGAGCTTCTCGGCTGCTGGGCAGAGCAAAATGGGTGGAATTTTCTTTTTACAGAGGCAGATCAAGACCATTGCATACAGAAAAACATCTCAAAGTCTAAACATCCGGCAAAGGGCATGGCAGGCAGTAGGTGCCCATTTCCATATCAAATCTCCGTGTCTGCTGAGTCACTGCTGGCACCATCATTTATGGGTTGAGCAACAGAGCTGCATTTTCATCAAAGCGTAAAGCTGTTTCTCTTGATTTCAGGAAGTTGGTTCGTGTGTTTGTTTTAATCTAATGAACCTACGTTTGCCTCATTTCCAGCCGAGGTGTATGAATATAAACAAAGGTAGAATTAGTCACAGTGCAGAAAGTCACAGACTTTTAAGTCAGCTAGTGCTGTCACCGAGGCTGACCACCTGAATGACACAAACCACTGAACCTTCCCCAGCAATTTCTGCATGCAGTACATTCAGTCCCATTGAAAACAATCTTCCACTCTTCATTATCTATCAAGGCTATTTTTAGGACCATGGCAAGATACGAACAAACTGCTTCTTTTCCACTGTGGGGGCTGTGGCTTTTAAGCTGCTTCCAGCGCTTGCGCATACCACCCATGCTCGAGCAAATTCCAATGGACTCTTGCAATACTATTGTGGACAGACGGGAAAATTACATCAGGACAGAGAGCGCGGGCCCCTCAGGAAGGGAAACCAGCTTGCTGCCACTGGGAGATATGTCAGAAATGCAGCTTAAAGAAAATTATTAAAACCGATTTTCTTTGGGTGAAGAGGGAGGGGAGGGTTAAATACACATACACCTCTCCGAAAGCTGTGAACTGAGGCCATCCCCACCCAGCAATGGGAAGTGGGTGAGCCCAGCCGGTTTCACAGCTCTGCTTCCTTTCTTTGAGACTCCGAGGTGGGAAGTGCAACGCGCCAAGTGCCAACAGGGGCGGGGAGCTAAAGAATAGGTGGATCGCGCAGGGGGGAAGAGAAAGGGAGAGCAGAGGATGTTTGGGGGTGGGGAGAGAAAAGGCACATTGTTCTTTCTCCAATTCCACGGAGCTGAGCAAGAAAGAATAAAGTCTGGCACTGTATTATGTTTTTTCCAGGGGAGTCTCTGCCTATGGCTTTTAGCCCAGACATCACCAACACAAGAGGAAGAGAAACAAAGCTGTGAAATTGGGTGGTCCCTGAGGTTGCTGAAATCAAATGATAAGGAGGGGGATGCTGATAATGCAGTTGCATTGAAATGGCACTTCCAGAGGTTGCACAAAGGAGAGAAAGGAAAGGCAGGGGATGGGCTAAATAACTGTCTATCTGGCCGCTGGACCTTCCAGGTGGGAAGAAGGAGCCATGGATGGATATCCCTACAGGGAAGCCAAGCACCCAGAGAGTTCTGCAAAGGTATCCTCATGCAGGCTTCTTCTTGCAAGCCTCTTCCCACATGATTATTTCTTTGCTGTGTCCATTTGCTGGAAAAAAGCTATCCTGAGACTCCAATTCCAGGCCAAATGCAGTAACAAACAGCATCATGCAGGACGTGCAATTCTAAGAACAAGCTTCTGCACGGTCATAGAAAACACTTCATGCACTCACTGAAAAGTTGGACAAAAGGCCACTGTGAGTTGCAGCAAAGTTATTGCCCGGCACTGTGCATTTTGCTAACATATCTCTGAGAGCTCTCTTGTTCAGAGAAAGAGTAAGGTCAACACAATGCCATTGTTTTGGAGACTGTTAACTTTTCAGATCCTAAAAGCCAGATCATCTCCATGGTGATACTGCTTGGGAGACAAGCATGCAACAAAATCCTTATTAATTATTTATCAACGGCCCAAGTCTATTGTTTGATATGTTGGCAAACTATGCAGTAATCAGGGGAGCTGCTCAAAGCCGTAACCTGTGCCATCTGCACCCACTGAGACTCTGCTGATTTAAATCTCAGGACTTTTGCCCATTACTCTGTGCCATTGCATGTTTGTTTGTGTCATGGATGTTACCAAAGACAAAACGCTTTTCTTGTTGTTGCGAGCCAGCAGCTGCACACATAAAGGGCGAGGATGCATGTGCCGTGACGCACCTTTCAAGTTCATTTGCTTTTAAGAGGCAAGGGGTTTTTTTACAGCTGCCTCAGCCTGTATGGTAAAAGCATATAGCAAACATCTGCGTCTCTCTGCTTCATTCCCCTCTTCCCAATGTATCACATAAAAAAGATGGTATTTCTAAAAAACAAAGCTGATTTACTGCCATTCTGTCACTCACTACCTGTAGAGAAACTCACTCTTGTACCAAGGCACTAGAAGTCCTAAGTCTGTGTGATAAATGTTAAATCAAAGTTTTATTTGCATAAGCTGAGGCACGATGTGTCAGTGCCTCTTTGAGAACCAGGGTATGATTACCTTGGGTTTCATTTTCCTTTTCTGGTCCTGCCGGACATAGTTGCTGTTATCATACCATAAGTGATGATTCATCAAGTGAAGAGGAATTAACTAATAACAAATACTAGGCAATGGGGTTATGTCTTCTTTCTAGTTCCCCCTTTATTCACAGAGAAACACACCTGTGGAAGCAAGTTTTAATGAGCAGTAGAAGGCACCGGATGAACACATTTATGCTCTACATATATAAAGTGGGTGCCAGGAGGAACACGTACAACACCCTTCCTCCACTTCTTTCCTCACCCCCGCATACGGTGCCTGTTAGCAGGATTTGTGAGCACATTTCCTGAGTAACTACTGCCTTACTGGAAAATTTACATCCCTTCATTGTTTGGTACCCGCCATCCTCAGCTATGTATATGAAGCCTGGCATATTTACACCGTGCATCCCCTGACAAATTTACCTGGCAGACCTTTCCTCACTTAACACCGAGAATCCTGGCTTCAAGTCATCCTTACTACCAGATGGATCTTAGAGCTTTGTATTAATCATTTCAGGACTGATCTACCACCAGGAATAAATAAAAGCATTCATCTGTTTTAGCATAGATCTGATTTTCAACAGCATTTAAAAACACAGGTTAGCAACCTAGTTATTGATTCTTCATTGTAAGGCAGTGAACCTTGAAAACAGGGAGAAGAAGGGAGGGCTGCAGAATTCAGAAATGGACAGTCCACTGATATATGTCAGAAATCTATGAAAAAACTTCTCCCTTCCCAAAATAAAAGTTTTTCATACAGCATTACTGAAGTGTCAAGTCGTAGGACTGTTCAGTTTTAGAAGAAAGATCCTACAAGTAATCACCATCCCTAGCAATAACAAAGTGTACCCATAGTGCTGCCTCAAGTTGCCCCTTCTCATTCCTCCCCGCTATCCCAATAGCACGCTACCGCAACTCTGCATCCACCTCAATCCTCCCTGATCCACAGTGAAATGATTTTGCCTTGGTAGCAGCAGAGGTTGCAAAGGATTTGCTGAAAAGCAGAGATCTGACGAGACGAGATTATTAAAGACGTTTGCAGCTGTAGCCTGCCAGGACTGGAGCCCAAGGCTAGGATCCTGGGAGAGTCCCTCTCACATGCAGACTTCACCTTCCTGGAGAAACGAGTGGGACTGCTTACATTTTTCCTAATTCACTTCTAAATGTAACTCCATATCCTTCTCAATATCCAAAGATACAATATCTAATATTTTAAAATGTTCCTAACAGCCTGCAAAAAAAAGAAGCTTATGATCTAATTCTGAAGGACTAAAGAAAGGAGGAAAAAAATGGCCAAGTTGAAGTTCTGGGGCCGTCATGCAATGATCGATGGAAGACCATGCCTTTTCCAAAGTCCAGTAACTCACAAATACCCCATCCACCTACCTTCAAGCTTTCAAGGGAAGTTCACGTTTTGGCACATAAGAAATTATATCTGGAAAGAAACTGGGGTAGGGGATTTCCCCGAGGCAATGGAGGTTCATAACTGCAATTAGAGAAAAAAAATGCTTTACAACCTCAACTATGGATTGTTCCTCCTTAATAGATGCTAACCAGCACTGAATGCCACATTCACTGAAAAGATGAAAACTGCATTTACAGTTAACTTCTGGTGAAGTTGCCAAGCAGATGTTTATTTTTGGCTTCCACATTTACTAAAGCCAAATGCTACACTGAATTGGGATTTCACAAAGTCTAACTGCTTTTCTTCCAGGTTACAATTTTGTTGGAACCAAAAAGGAAAAAAAAAGGAGGAGGGGGAAGCAGAAAAAAAAAGCTGACTTCACTTTTAAGTAGGAAAAAACCTGGTAGCATCTGTTTCTATCATGTCTGTTTATATCATAGTTTAAATAAGGTTAGAATTGTGCAATCATTATTGATCAACTTCCAAACACAGCACAGCTCCATCCAGCACATGTGCAAAAGAGGAAAAGTCACTGGAAGCAAATCCCGTGTCAGTCGGTCTTTTAACTTCTGCAAGTCTGTGTGCAGACTGTTTAGCACTAATTAAATTACTGGCAAGTCAGGTTAAAGAGGAGTGAAAGAATTCACAAGCCCCAAGTTTACTGTTCTCAGTGTTACATGGGTATTACAGATTCCTCCTCCAAAACCTGGAAGATTTCACATTAATTTTGAGGCTTGATCTCACAGCTACCACAGCTGCTGATGTAATGCAAAATGCTAACCTGGGGCAGCAGAGAGGGGCTTTAATTCAATGTTGTTTTTCATTGTGCATAAGCAGTGAACCACGCTGAAGTAATCCTCCGAAGTAGGAGTGCACACTGTTCAAGGCATTGATTTTTTGGGGATGAAACACAAAACCAAGATCCTGGCTACTTCTTTAAGAGAGAGCCCTTTATGACTTTCTTAAGAAGAGAGGTATAAAAGCCCTGGTGCCTGGTGGATCTAGTTCCAGTTTGAAAATTACACAGTCTCCCGTAATTCCTCCCAATAACTTAAATTGAAAATGGGGTTATTCACACCCTCTAAGCAACTGCTGCAAACCATTGCAATGTGCTGCTAAATAATTGCTAAATAACAGTAACCTCAGCAGCTACCAGAGTCTCTGAAGTGATTTTGCACATGTTTAGGTGAAAGGTACTATATCAGTGCAAGGCTGCAATTCACATTAAACAAGGAAGCATGCTGGACATTGTTTAAACTCTTTCTTAGAACTAGTTTTTTTCCAAGAAGCCACCTGACAGCACATCTTCATTCATTGGTACATTCTGCTTGAGGAAGTTGTGAGTAAATAAATGTAACTTGGCTTATTCTCTCTCTTTCACTAAAGTTTTCTGTAAGTTCAGAAAAGCCTCAGAACCGCTGAGAGCTGTGCACATCTTTACAATGCCTCTTCTGACACAAAAGCAAAGTCGCATGGTATTGCATGGGTCTCAATTTTGCTCTCCTGGTTCTGCAGTCCTTCAAAGAAAGTAGGAAGTGCTATTTCACCATGAGAATTACAATAGTACAGGGAAAACCTGGGAAGTCTTTCTTCTGAAAAAGAAATGCCCATACCTTCAGGCACCACAATGCTCATTAAACCCCAACACCATACTGCCTGACCACCTCAAATTCCTAATCAACCCAGTGGAATCTTGAAGTGTGGAGGGATTTTTAAGTTGCGTTTATAGCGTTTAGGCTTTTGGATTAACATTGGTGAGCAGGGATTCATTGCGCGAGGATGCTGGGCCACAGAGATTATATCACGGAAGCTACACAGATGTGTGTGAACAGCACAGTTGGAAGGGTTAATGGCACAGAGCTATCAGAAGCGCCTGTATCTAGTATATTTTTCTAAATTGATCCAAGGTGGCTCAAAATATAAATGCCACTTCCTGGTGGGAATCTAGTGAACCATAAACCCACATCCGATCTGGAAAAACACTCTTGGAAAACAAAAAGATTGGCAATCACGTATCAAAGCCTCACCCAGGTTATTTTGCTCCAGGGCTTGCAGATCACTTTGCAATATTAAATTTGTTTTTGTAAAAGCACTGCTTCCATATTACATTGTTCTGCCTGGACGTTACCTATTTAATGGTCCCTTTTTGGAAGGGACCGTCCTAGAGTTGTGACAGAACATGGTGGAATTGCTACAGAGGGAGGAAGGGAGCTTGCTAACATTTCTTCCCCATCCGTCTCTGATTTCTGAGAAATATTTATACCCCTAAAGGTAGAGGAACCTCCTGTTGTTCCCTTCTATTTATTGAAAGTAAATTACCAAGGCCACCCTAATGGCTCAGTGGAGAGAGCAACGCAGGAACAGGAACACTCTTGCTCCCCGTGGCCAGTTGGGCTTGGAATAGACATGAGAAGGTGAGGAATGAATTACGCTTTCCTACAATTAAGTGGCTGGCGATCAAGCAATTCTGCAGCCTTAAATGCATAATTCAAGCTTTCCCTGCTAGAAGAGGAGTTCACAACTGCAGGCAGTTGTTATAAGCAGTTACGGGGAGGGTTAACTTTGGAGGGAACAAACAGCAAAGCAGTATTTTTTTCTAGATGGAAAGCTTTTGGCAAAGAACTCCCCCAGACCCTGTGATCTCCAGGACTGCTGCCCCCTCCTTCAACACGCACAAACACCTTTTTTGGCACATGTTTTGGCCGGGGTCAGTTGAACAAGGGAGAGTTAGCACTGAGATTTCTGGGATCCCCTTGCCAAAAGCTAAGCTGTTAGGTAGTGCAACAGCAGCAGCGCAGGCTTCCCACTTCACCCTGCCAGTGACCTTCGCACAGACTTGGACATACCACCTTCCTCAGAGTGAGGAGCAATTCCCTCTCACACTGCTCAGTCCAGAAATTCATCTCAGCAAATACCACAAATCATGTCAGACCGAGCAGGACTATTAAAGCAGTGCTGCGCAATGTGAATTGCTGTCCACAAGGGACTGGAGCAAGAGACTGCCTAACCCACTTTGTTTAACTTTTTACTTAAACAATCCTGAAAGGGGAAGCTGCATTGCTACTCTGGAAATTACAACTTTAATCTCATTTGAACCACGCATTCCTCAGTTAAACTGCAGAAATAATTTAAGAACCAACTCCCAAATAAGACATTTTTCAACATTTCCTACATTTCCTGGAAATATATTACCTCTGATGCTGTGAAGTAAAAGCAGGCTTATTAATTTAACCAGGTTAAAGTTCTTCCAGTAGCCCCAATAAACTCTAATGTCAGGCTAATTACATGCATTTCACATGGTTTTGCGTTTTCACATTCCTCAAAGCAACAACACACAACGCCACTGGAACGTCGATCATTTCCAACTCAACCCCACAAGCCATTTGCACATACTGCATTCATTGCTCACTCGCACTGCGTTGCCCATGGCAGGAGTCAATAGTGCTTCGTTGAAAATAGAGCAAGCTTCGTTTCCCCTTAACGGTATCGGCTTCCTCAAGTTTGCTTTAATGCGCATGCCGCAGCTTAGATGTGCCAACATTTACTGCGTTGTTTAAACATCGTTTAGAGTTTTCCTGGGCAGATAAGAAGAATAACTTGGGTGTATAGTAAAACAAAGATATAGCTGTTTGTGCCAAACATTCAGTTTATGGCAATACTTCATAGGAATTATTCCCCATAACAACTGAACTGTCATATCCTACAACTACATCCCAGGCAACCTCCCAGCTGAGTTCACTACGGCTGCTGTCTGATGTGCTCTACATACAAACACCCAGAACTACCCAGATGTTCTCTATGTAAAACATTTGGTTTGAAACACGCAGCGCTTCTTTCCAAAAAGCCATTACATTTGTTTAATGGACTCACACAGTTCAACTAAAATATCCTGGAGCAGACATTTGACTGCAACTCTACTCTACAAGCCCCATCTGCAAAAAGAAAAAAGAAAGAAAAAGTAAATGAGAATGCTTTACATGATTTATGCTGTCTTTATGATCAGCCAGTTCATAAAATACAAGCTCTGCTCTACAGACAATAACACAAATCGCTTTCAAGTGTATTGTTTAGTCCTTGCCTGTGTTAAACAAATATTTCAATTGAAACAAAGGGCCGAACTCTCTCTTTGGTTTACAACAGTGTTAATGTAACCGAGAGCAGCATTTTACCCACGGACATCACAGGGGATGCGATTTTTTTTGTTTTACGCTCGGAGTGAGTGAGTAATGACATCCAATAATGATAACCAGTTACATTCACGGCTGCGGAGTTTTCCTTTCATCCAAGAAAGGCTGGAAGGAGGCTGAAGTACAGCATGAAATCCTTCTCTCCAATGAATTCCTCACGAGCAATGCACAACCCACAACGATGCATTTCACAGGTCCCATTAGACTGCGTTTTCATCATGTAAATGCCAGACAGGGTGGGAGAATACATTCGTTTTACTGAAAACAGAGAGGCAGGTAGAAAACTCTCAAACCGTACACAGAAAAAAAACCCTGCTGTTGAAAAGGATGGCTAGTCCCTGGCCTGGATGTAAATGCACTGCATGGTCTAGCTGAAGGCCCTCGTCCCTCCCAGGCTGTGAGGACCCAACAGTGACCAAGTGGTACCAGTTGGGGATCAACAGCGGGACGCAGTAGTGACCGGGCTCCAAGACGCAACAGCTGGCGGGCGTTTGAAAAAGTGGCACCATCCCTTCGAAGCGTGACGACAGCCATGAAAGAGGACATTCGCTTTATGAGCGACCTTCCTGCGATGGTTACACCCGTACAAGGAACGGCTCGGCTCAGCGCAGCGCTGAAGCCGTGGTCGACCTCAGCTCTCCCCGCAGCTCCACCACAGACTTTCCGGATGAACCTCAGAGAAACCACTCACCCCCTGGGCACCCAAAGCACAGCTGTGACAACCAGCTCCTACAGGAGACGGAGCTTAACCCCACAGATCGCCGTTTCATTAATTCACCTCATTTCGGCACCCCGAAGAGAATAAACGCGACCAGGAAAGGAGCATGAAGGACGCTATGCCTCATGTATAGGCCTGGTTAAAAATGTGTCTTCCCAAGAGGGCAATGTGGATGCCTCTCAGCTGTATCCCCACACAGGTCAGCTAAGCCTGTATTGCCTCCAGCAGGTATTTTACAGGCATTTTCATCTTGCACTGGAGCGCAGCTATCTCATGCTCCAGGCCAGCCGGGAAGGTTGTGCTCTCCCTTCTTCTCCTCCCAAAGGCTCTTTTCTTCCCTCATGCCAAAACAACGACCCGCAGCACAGCCCTGCCGAAACTGCTGCCGAGCACGGCGCTGCGCCGGGCGTCCCCAGGCATCCCCGGCCACCTGAGGGACTGCCTGGCCTTCATTCCTCCTTCCTGAGCCAAACTCCGCTGGGGAAGCTATGACATTTGATTTGTGCAGAGTGTGATGGCAAAAATACACAAATAAATGACAGCTCCAAACACGTGCCTCAGAAGTTGTTTTTTTAACATGCTTTGCCGTCTTCCCCTGGCAAACTTGTGTGCAGAAGACTTAACCTTTTTGCATCAATGACAAAAACCACAACAAAACACCGTTTAACAAAAAGGAATATTTGTTTAGTTACCACACAGCTCAAACGGGTATTTTTATCCAACCATCATCACTACCTTCTGTGATCAAAAAAACAGTCACACTCACTTTTGAAATAACACCTGTACCTCAAATAAAGGGAGATATCATTCACCATCAGGCGTTTCACGGAGCCTAGAAATTGCAGCAGAGATGAAATGCCTTTTTGCGTATGGGAAACATGATATGGAGGCTTTGAGATCTCCATCGGCAGCAGGACTTGAATCTTTCTGATCTACCTATGAATGGCTAAATTTAGTCTCCAAACTTGGCATGGTATCTTTTCACAGTAACAATGAATTTCTTCTTCTTTTTTTTTTTTTTCTTTTCTTTTTTTAAGCCTAATATCTCTTAATTAGCGTCTTTCTTCCAAGGCAGTTGTGCTCCAGCCCAAATATGCTGACTCAGCTCCTCGGCACAGCGAGACATTAGGATAATTGGAAGTCCCTCAAGCCGCCAGACCTCAGAACAAAGACATTCGGCTCCTCCAGCCTCTCGGCTTAAGTCGTCCCACATGCCGGCTGCCGGGCCAGGGTAGCTGAGGGGCTCTGGGATTACCACAGGCCAACGTCCCCCAGGAAGGCGAGGTGACGGGGACAGAGCGGCCTGCCAAGCAAGCACCGATGCTTTAAAATGGAGGCAGCCAGCCCCAGGCGAGGGGCAGGAGACCCTCCCCTTCCCCAAGCTGGCATCCCAGGGGACCCAAGGGCAAAGGGCCCCGGGCGCCATGCCAGAGGTGTGGCTGAGGTGAGGTGGGAAATGCTGTCAGGGAGAGAGGAAGGCCGAGGAGGGACACAGAAATTAACAGTTACATTGGTCACACATTAACCTAAGCAAGCTCAGCTGTCTTCTTAATACTTATAAACCAAAAGACCTGCGTTTACTTTGCAATTTTCCATTCACCTACAACTGGCTGGGACAGTTTCGAACACGCCAGCCATGGCAACCCCTTTTCGCATAGCTGCTATGTAGCTGTTTGGGTTTTTTAAATGAAAGGAACCACCCATTAAAGTATTTTATTATTTTCCTCCATTGGTAAGAACAGAGCCGGAAAAGTTCACACTTGAGCAAGACCCAGGACTCGCATCCCGTCACGGGCCAGTGGCAGATTTAAGGACTGATGTCTCGTAAACCACCAGAGCTAGAAGCAAAGCCCATCTGTCTTTGGAGAGTCAGGGAACGCTAAGCATTTATACCATGTAATAGTTTAACAGACAGAACTGAGGGTTGGTCCATGGTCTTTAGCCCAAAATATAAAAAAATACTGAGCTCAAACGAGAGTCCGAAAACAGCACAAGAGCAAGGGATGGCTACAACCTCGTCCCCTCCACCCTCCCTCCTTTGCAACACGCAGCAAAGGTTACAGGAGGGCCTCCACAACTATTGAACATCTGGCATTTTTGGTGTAGGTCCAGGATGTTTGATGGGTATGGCCAGACACCATACGCGCACAGAGTATCTCACCCAGCCCCCTAGTGTTCAAAGGTCTGGGATCCCCTAATTTATACAACGCACTATGTTGCCTGTGAAGACACGGTGATAAATATATTCTGCTTAAAAGCAGATACTTCTCAAATCATAACTTGCAGATGCTCAAAGTCTTTCATGTGGGTAAGACAAATGAGAGCCATAGAGACTGATTTTGTAGCCAGGGAGTACAGGAAGCAACAGCAGGAGAACACTATTGAAAGCCTGGATACACTTATGGCTTTAATGAATTGGTCATCAAATATAACAACACACATATGCAGTTTTTACCTTGCTTTGTAGTTCACTCCCCATCCCCCCCCCCCAGCCATTCCCCATATATCTGGCAAAGTGGAAATTATTTCGAGTTTAGTTTATTAAATGGGCACACATGGTACCCACATCTGCTGGAAGATATTTGAGGGAAACACTGACAAACATCATCTGAATATTTAGTCAGAGACTTTTTCAACCAAGACATTTCCTCTGACATACCAACTATCCCAAGTACATCAGCCCATCAGGGCTAATGACAAGAGTTTTTTCCATAAAGTGTCCAGTGCTCACCTCGGCGATTTGGGGACAAATCCTGACTTACGTAGGAGGCAAGAAGAGACAAGATCAATAATCTCTGTCAGTCAGAGATTCCCATACCGACACGCCCACCACTGGTGGCATGCAAACCATCAAAACTGTATGCCAGAGCTGGGCACTGGCAGCAGCCTCCACCCCTGCCCAGGTCAGGAGCTGCTGAGGCTCTGCCACTCTGTGCAGAGGAGGAGCTGGCAGCTGCCACCGCCGCTTCTTGCCGTCCACGTTGCGAGCTCCTATCCCCCCCCAAGCCCGGAGGCAAACCTGCACTTCTGGCTTCTGAGCATCATCCAGGACTGCGGCAGAAAACATATGGTTTGGTCCCTCTTTACACAGGAAGAGCGTACGAGATGACAATGACGAGAACAACAGTGTCCTGCTGAGAGGAGCATGGTTGTACAGTAAGAGGAGATGCTTTGGCGTCAGCATCCTGGTTCGCATAGACAGAGGGTACATAAGCGTGGTACGGGAGGCAGAGACCTGAGCCAGGGAGATGCCCACATCAAAGCAAAGGTCAGCAGCCAATTTCTGAACCCCTGGTATGTGGGCTTTGGAAACATGTCCCATATGCTCTGCATTTGGATTACCATGGCTGTACACACGTTGACCTGCTGGTGTTCAAGGCTGATATACCTAGAACTGGTTTTCAGCCCACATTCGGCATTCTTCATCATGACCACCACGTGCCTCCTCCCAGTTCCTCACCCCAGCAAAGACTCTCTATTTATTTATTTACCAGACAAAACACAGACTAACTATGATTACAGTTCTGTAAAGAATAAACAATTGCTCGCAAGAACTCCACATTCCACACAGTTTTATTCAACATGTATGACCCCAAACTACAATATATACAATAATTGTCTCCACATGGCAAATCCACATTGCGGTTCTTAAAAAATAATAATAA
The DNA here is from genome assembly GCF_030463565.1 of Pelecanus crispus. NCBI lineage: Eukaryota > Metazoa > Chordata > Aves > Pelecaniformes > Pelecanidae > Pelecanus > Pelecanus crispus. The sequence continues at coordinate 62,376,719 of NC_134643.1, read as the reverse complement.
TTTTTAGAACACATGCCACCAAAAAACACAGTACATTTTAGCCATATCTAATGACAGACTTTGTACAAGCAATTTCCATTCTGTTGTGTTCTCTAGCATATGGTGCTGTGAAACCATTTGTAATAACGCTTAGGCATTTTATAGGGTTTTTAGCTGAAGGCTGCGTTATAAACATTGGCTCAAATTCTGTAGTGAATTTCACATCTAGCCAGATCGCACTAGGTGCGTATCAGGCCAAAATGTGCCCCATTAATTAGTCTAACTTCCCTATATTAAGTGGTATCCCTTCAGAAAGGGATACACTGAGACACAAGGAAGTTAATTGACCTGCCCAAAATTGTTCAATCCAATAGTGGGGGAAGGAACAGGCTCTCAGAAACTTTTAATTTTTTCACCTGTAAGAGAGTCCAACCTCATTGAAGGAATATGACTTGATGTCCACTCAAAGCTCAGAAGGAACATGCTGTTCTTTAATTTGGTAAAAGATTTGACAAGCTAACGTATTCAGATGACCCCTTACTGGCTAGTCATTAATTCAGACTTTCATACCACTGAACCATACTCCCCTGAAAAAATCTGCTTCTCCAACAAGAATTCTCAGTGCAGAAAACAAGTATTTTGTACTAGTGCCTTTCCCCAAATGACCTGCATGCTGTAATCAGTTATTTCTGTGTGCAGCCTTTGACGTTCAGGTCTTCTTTGGCATATCAGTTATACAAGTGTTTATGTGATGACTGTAGTCATTTTATACAACCAGGTATAACTCCTATTGTAATAAGCCCACAATATTCACTGTGAATGACATTAGATTAAATCCAGTGGGTTTTTTTTTCCTTTTTTAAATCAGAGTCTCAGAACACATCTAATAATCAAGAGTGGAGCAAATAATAAATTAACACCAAAACTATTTTCGAGCCCATATACTCTTTCCAACATCTATTCATTCCAGATCTAGACTTTCCATGCATGCTTTGGTACAATTTTTACAGAGGATAACCTCAGTTTCCCTAACATGCCTTCAGCACCTGAAGAAAGAAATGAATAAGGTTTTGGCAATACATTTTGCAAGAATCCCTCTTCCACTTAGGAACCTCTGGCCCCGCATGAGTGTCTCATGGCAGGAGAGGCATATGCAGCACCCACCACAGGCTGCATAGATTCTGCTGGCAGCTACCAGCTCGGAAGCAGGGAGCAAGGCAGCGCCTTCTGCGCGGGTCACAGCGCTGGCACGCAGAACAAAGCGAGAGGCAGCAGCGCCAGTGGAGCACAAAAGGGCCGGGAATGGAGACCGAAGCTGAACATCACACAGGGACAAAAGCCCAGGGTAAAGAGAGAGCCCGAGCTCTGCAGGAGGAGGCTCTCATCCTTAGGACCCTGGTGTTACGTACTTCACATGTCTGGAAAAATCAGGTATTAGGTTGTGCACTCAAAACTAGCTGACACTTCTGATTATTTTGGCTTTAATCGGCAAGTTTTTCTTTCTCACATATAAAAAGCGATACAAGCCGTTGTTATTCAAGTGTATTATCGTAGCTGTGGAAGCCACATTCACGAATCAGGATCCTGCTGTGCGAAGTACTGTACAAGCACTTCACATCACAGCAGTGTTGTGTAGATACTTCCACTGGTGTCTGCAACAAAGGACGATATCTTAATAAGAACAACAAAGAACCTCAAAAAAAAAAAAACCAAAGAGTTCTGCATCAGATTTGGACATTATCCTGCAGAAGATGCATACTGAGAGATCAAGGTAAAAAAATCAATATGAAGTAGTGACCCAGGTGCTAACTGAAGCAGAAGTTCTCAGGAAAAAAAATGGAAATATATAAGGAAATGTCATTAAAGATGATAAGAGAATTCACCTGCGTAAGAAGGAAGAGAGGAATAGTGACATTTTCTATGATAACAGCAAAGCAGATGAGAGAATTGGGACAAACGTCCCACCTGGCTTTCACTGTCCTCAGTGACCCACGAGCATGCTTTTATCTTGTTATTTGGAACCCTTAAAAACCACACCACAAACAAACAAACGGTTGTGTGGGCAACAAGGCCTTAATTACTGACATGACAGAACTGTCATTGTTGGTATTCATGTTTTGGTTTTGTCATGATACAGAGAAATACAATCAGCAAAGCAAAGCTCCTCCTTTCATGTAATCTGCTGCTGTTTCAGGGTTGCAAAAACCCTGCGCGACTCTCCAAAAGCATCATGAAGCAGAGCTGTTTGAAAGTGAAGGCTTTCACTGGAGGTGCAACTAAAAACATTTCTGCTGCTTTGAAGGGTTTTTTTGGTATTTTTTTTTTTTTTAAACAAGGTTTTAATTCCAAAACTAATTTCATTTGGCAACATCCTCCTACCTGCACTTCTGTGCAAAAGACATAAATAACATGCACCACCACACATAACATGCCTGCACAAATATGCATCGCATGCCTGTTTTTCATGTTGGGCTGCAGCTTGTCATCAATTCCCAAAATAATTAACTTTCTGGAAGAACGGCTGGAGGAGAATAGTGCTTCCTCCACCTGCTGGTGAGGAGGAAGAAAAGATGTCCTGGCTCTCAGGCAAAGAGAGGGAAGTGAAGGCAGAGGGGAGGCCCCTGGAGCTGCTCCCCATCGCCTCCCAAGCGCAGCCCAAGCAGAGAAAGGGAGAAAAGCTCCTGGCTTTTGCAAAGGGCAAAATCTGTCCTGAGTGCAGATGGTAACCGAAAGGAAGCGCGGATAATACAGGACGTTTCATGAGAGGTTATAACAACCAACCAGCACCGTTAGCAAGCTCTAGGTCCAGCGGTGGCAGGGAGAGCAAATGACTCCCAGCAGAGCACCTTGCAGGAGGGCACCCACAGGGAGCTGTAAACCGGCCTGGGTATCGAACCCCTGGGTTAAATTCTGCTGGGAGTGCTCCAGGCAGCCTAACAGGGTTTACCTGGTGTCTTCCATGTTTCAGAGAGCTACATGCTCCTTCACTAACATTAAATGAATTAATATTAATGCATTTTTGTATCCAGGCATTGCTTTCTGTATCAGGTCAGGAAAAGACAGATAACAAGACTGAAAACACCTATCTGTAATTTAAAATTGCATTATAAGGAGTATTTACTCCAGTGGAATCATTTACTCAAGGAAGAACCCAGCAGCATCTACCGTCTTCATGCACCATGCATGGGATCAGCCAGAGGTGGTCAATACACAGCTTATCTAAGGCTGACATAAGTGTAACCGTGGATTTCTTGGCTAACAAACATTGAATACGTAACAAGAACAAAAGCTCAGTTCTTTGGTTTAACATGTGCAAGATGACAAGTGGAGAAAACACCCACAGAAATGTCAACATGAGTGTTACTTCACAGGCTTGCGATATCATCTCTTCATCCTTACACTTACTAACAGGTGCCTTAATTTAAAATATCGTAAGTTACACAGTGTACATTGAGCCAGTACTAATGAAGGAAATCTTGCTGGCAAAATTAGGTGCCTCATACGTCATGTAGCGGGCAATATTTTAACTGCTTCATGCAGCATGCAATACTGTCTGTAGTCACTGTGGTAACTAATACACAAATTCACATAAGTTGTTTCCAATAACAAACTAAATGTATCATACAATCTACCCCTGAGCTTTATGGCAGGAAGCTTTATGATCACGTTCCACTGAGTTGAGAGGAAAGACAAAGAAACGATAACAACGTGAATAAACCTGCAACCTGCTAATAAGCGACAAATACCACTTTAATACACGTCAACAGAAATCCTGCTATTGATTTCCAATAGCACAGGACTAAAGCACATCTGTAGCTTGGATCAAAGTGTCTTCTCACCTTGCTTTTACTTCATTAAACTCAAATCTGCCAATTTCTATTTCACTCCTGAGCTCTGTGTTTACACAGATGACGACAAATCCAAAGTACAGGCTTCATATTAAAAGCCTGGCTAATCAAGCAAATATCTTTATGAAGTGCTGTACAGCTAAAGAGATTGTTAAGGGGCAACAGACATGGGAAGGCCAAACAGGAGAATGGCTTGGACAAGGCTGATGACGGGGAACACAATGCCACTGCCAAGGTCCAGCTTCACAATCTGTTACCATACAGCTTCAAATACCTGCTTACCGCAGAGTAAAGAAAAAGATGATTAGCTAAACCAGTAGCGGAATAGGAAGCAAGCAGACTGGACGAGAGCGACCTTGAGACTCTTGCTACCGAGCTGCCGGTTGCGAGATGATTTGCATTGGACATGGTGCAAGAGAGGGTGCCGGCCACATCGCTCGCTCTGTGCATCCCCTACTGGACACAGGGCAGCACCCAGCCCCACCAGCCCATCCGCGCTGCAAACTCTGCACACTCATACGAACTGAGGAGAGGAAAGGGGAGAGAAAGGGGGGGGGGGGAGGAACAAAAAAAAAAAAAAAAACCTGAAGGAAAACTCTGCCCCTCTCTGATCAGTCACCCTGTCGGTGCTCCCGTCTCACCCGTGGAAAGCAATCGGTGTTCACTGCAACAGCCAGACAAGGGAACTGTCAGGAAACAAGAAGCGTTTTCCATTCACTTAGGTCTGGCTGGATTCCTGACAACTAGCTTTTATTCTGTAAGCAGACAAAACGTGGGTATTTTACATACACGCACAGATGTTAAAGTTCAAACAGACACTTTACACCAGAACTCGCCGGCAGACTAGTTAATAATTATGAAGTGCCACACGCCAAGGCTTGTATTACTACAGTATAAAACTCGCACCCCGGTAAGGATTTGTTTAGCTTCTGCATACCAGCTGATAGAGAGAGCGTAACATTTTTATTGCATTTAAGATTGCATGGGTATTCTAATTTTCACCCTCTCCATTTCAAAATGGCATTAACCATATAAATTCAGTTCAGACTGTATCATCTAAGTATCCTTAGCTGCGTAGCTGAAGTCCTTGACAGTTAGCAAAATACGGAAAGACCAGGTGTATTGTTAACCTAGAGGAGGTACACATCTATGCTATAGTCTTTCCTCTGAGAGGGCCCTTCCCAAAACCAAGTCTCATTTACAATACAGCCACCTTTTTTTAAATTTATCAAGTCTTTAAAAAAAAGTGTTTTCAATGTATTTGCTTATTTATTACACTTTGTAATGCAACTCAAAAATAATCTACTTACAAAATAATAGTTAGTATATAGCATAGCCCTGGAGCTTTTGTTAGCCTGAAATTGTAAAACAGCCAAGACAGCAAACTTTAAAAATCATGGACTGGGAGTGAGCATGTGCAGAGATGTCCATCTCTGGTTTCTCTTTAGCCTGCCTCCAAATGAGCTAATAAACTGAAAGCATACATGATATGACTCTACAACTTGGCTGAAACTCTCATTTTCACTGTCGACACAAAGATATTTAGCTGCAAAGCAAGTATCCCTTATTAAAGCCATGGCATCTGCAATTTCATTTTCTGTTTCACATTGCTTCTGCCTCTGGGTGCGCGTTGAGCTTCCAGGCAACCAAAAGGGAAAGACAAACGAGACAAAAACCTGTAACATCACTAGGGAAATGCCTTGCTTTTAGACGAAGTCTAGTGAAAACTCAATTAGTCTACTTCACATGAAAAGCAGTGGGAAGACCACTTTAGAAAGCATCTCTTTCTCTGGGCAGTCTTTAATGCAACGCCTGCCTCTCATTCGCTTGCCCTCTGTGAATACTTACATATTTCGGGGAAGGAAAAATGACAATAATTCTGACTAATGTGTACGTTTCTTCAATTGCATTTCTGCGCCCTGCTGGAGCGCTGTACCAATGAGGAAATGCTGAAGCTGAGTTATTGCTGGACAACCTCGGGGCTGCTTGAAGTCTCCAGCCAGCCGGCACCGCTGAGCGGTGAAACGGATCGTAAAAACCAATGGGGCTGGGTTGCAGTCCCTGCAATTTTTTTAGGTGTCAGCAAAGTTCAGGTCACAAAAGTATGACTGAATCACAGCATTTTTAACCAGAGAACCAATGTTTGCCATTCTGACAGTACTTTGTGAGCGGCTTTGGTGAGCCGGGGGGTGTGACAGGTTTCGCTAAACCGTGAATTTCCAGTGGGGAAAGAATAACTGCTCACAGTGGACCCGCGTGTAAAAACAAATCAGAAACAATAAGCCACCCTGTTTTTCCAATAATAGCGCATCCTTTTAAAGTGTACCGATGTGTTATTACAACACCACCCCACCCCCCCCAAAAAAAGAAGTTTCTCTATAGGATCTGCACTCCAGACAAAGCCCCGGCCCCAAGCGACCGCAGGCACGGGTGGGGTGCTGGCCCGGACCCCGTGGGCTGCCGGCCGCGCCAGGCTCCTGCCTCACCGGGACACGCCACGGGCGGGTCCCTCAGGGGATGCGCCCAGCCGGCTGCCTTCCCAGGTAGGTGCCGGGAAGAAAAATGATCCAGACGTATAAATAGGAAAAGGCAAAGCGCAGCCCCGCCGCCTGCCTTACCACTCTGCCAGAAAACCTCTCGATGGCCCGCCTGACTTTGCCATAGGTGCCTTTGCCCAAGGTCTCCTGCAGCTCGTAGCGATGCTTCAGGTTGTGCTTGTGGTGATGCCGCTTCACCCCCTGCTGCTTCCTCGCCGCCGCTACCTCCGGGGACGGAGCCTCCCCGAGCGGCTCCTCCATGGCCGCCGCCGCCGCTGCCGCCGCCTCGCCGCCGCCGGCCGGCCCGGAGCCGCAGGAGGAGCAGCGGGGCTGCGCGGGGCTGCTGCTGCCGCGGGCGGCCGCCTCGGCGCCCTCCATGCCCGGCGGCGGCGGCGGGCGCGGGGTGTGAGCGCCCCGCCGGCCCCGCAGCCTCTGCCTCGGCCCCGCGCCCGCGCCGGCACCACGGGGCGCGGCGGGGCGGGGCGGGGGGCGGCGGCGCCCGGCGCTCCCCTCCCCTTCCCCGGCGGCCGCACAGGCCGGGGGCGGCCCCTCCGCCCCGCCCCGCCCCGCCCCGCCCGGCCCGGGCCGCCCCCAGCGCCGCGGGCCCGGCGGGGGCGGCCTGTCAGGGGCCGGCGCTGGCGGCGGGGGCGGCTGCCGGCGGCGGGGGCCGCTGCCCCGCGGGCGGGCCGGGCCCTCCTTTGTGCGCGGAGGAGACGGCAGCTCCGCGGCCGCGCTGCCGGCCCGCTGGAAGCCGCCTCAGCGGGGCTGACCCCCGGCGCGGCGGGGAGGCCGGCCGGTCCCCGGCCCCCGCCGCACGGCCGCCCGCCGGCCTCGCCCCGGGGCTGAGCCCCCACGGCCTCCGCGGGGCCGGGCCGAGGGCAGGCCGCGGCCCCAGGCGTCTGGCCTGTGCACCTGCGGAGCCCGGGCGTACGCGGCGGCCTGCGGGCGGGGGCCCGGCTGCGCCGGCAGCAAATTTAGGTCTGGAAAGTTTTTCCAGAAGGCGCTCGATTTTCCCCCTTCGCCAAGCGGGCGAGGGTTTCCTGTGGGGTTTCCATGTAGCTGGAACTGGCATTAAAACATGGGCACGCCCAGCCCCTGCCTGTCCCTGGCATGGGCAGGCGCAGCTCGCCAGCTCCAGGAGGCTGTTGCCTGTAAGAAACCTTGCCGGGCCCAAGCCCTGCTGTGGTTGACTTTTCATGCAAATCGGCGCCAAGGTTTAGAGCTGACAGGGCCCTCACCGCTGCTTTCGGGAACTTCGAAATACGAACGAATGCATCGGTTTTACTCTTCATTTTAAAGTAAGGTGGTCATTTCTTTCACGCAGTCGTCTTGAAAACTGAAACCAGTGCAGACATACAAATTGTTGCCAGGGTTAAGATGAATCAGATGTTTCTTTTCAAAAAGAAGCCATCCCCAAGCCAGTGGCCAGAGAAGACGGATGGTCTCTGTTGCAGCAGAAATGGGAAACTGGTGTGGGGTGAAATCACTTTGGCATGGTCCGGTACAGCCAATTTGCTGAACCGACGCAAAGGTCTTCATGCGAGAGTCCTGGCTCGGTGTTGCCTTCCCAGTGACTGTCCTTAAGGTGTGGGTTACAGCTGGGATTCTCTGCTCTGCGAGGATAACGCACAGACCTGCTGCAAGTAGGGATTGGCGTGGGAATGGGATGGGGATGCAGCAGCACTGAGAGGCAGAAGGGAGCTAGGAGAGGGGCTGGCAACACCAAGAGCAGGAGGGGTGCCCTTGACTGCCGGGAGAAGTGCAAAATTGTCCTGGCATGCGTTCACCTCAGTGCAGCTTCACTTAAATAGATTAAATTGGAGTCTCAGTCTTGCCGAGTGCCAAGGGTGCGGCAGTCTGTCTAGATGACAGTAACAACTGCGTGGTGGTTTGCACGTCCAGTGCGAGCCCTAGTCCCACCAAAGATGAGAGCAGCCTTGGTCCTGCTCTGATCTGTGCCAGCTGACTGTGCTGGACTGCATGAGCAGCTCAGAAATGGCTCAGTCCCCCCAGAGGCAACAGGGAAGAGTGTCCAGCTATTGCCGGCTGGCTGGAAGCTCCCTTCAGGCTGGAACTCGGTATAGCCTATAGCCAGGTCCTTTATACCTCTTGAATAGCCGAAAAGCATGAATGCCAGTGATGAAAATAGGTTTCATTATGTTATACTCATGAGCGTTGTTAATATTCCCAAGAGTATTCTCTTCTAGCTGCTTGGAAGCATACATCACCAGTTCCATAAGGAAATATGAATCATTACTGTATATTATGATTGGAGACATAAGGCATAATAAAATCCCAGAAGCTCCGAACTGAAAAATGCCAATTTTGTAATGGAATAAGCACAGGTACTATGTAGCATTAGAAATACCACTTTACCTTTTAAATTTTCATGCTCTTAAATGTGAAGCCAGAGGGCATTAAGCAAATTAAATACGTAAATTAAAACCGGACACAAGAAACTTTCTGTGCTCATATGCAATAGCAATGGAAATTGAAAATAATGATAAATATAGAAGTACACATATGATTGAGTGTATCACCAACATATAGAGATATTTCCTTTTAATTTTTAGCATATGGTCAGCTTTGCCATCAGTATTATACTTGTCACTGCAGGAATAAATATCACTAGAGCAAACAGTACACCAGTGTGGTTCACAACAGGTATAAGAATACCAAGAAGTAAAAATCACAATCATGGAAGGAAGGCGAGATGATGTTAGAATGGACACAGAAAATCTTAAATAATTACTTTTGTTGGCAATTTGCATCATTCTATCTGTTCATGTCAGTGTAAAACATGCAGTGTTTCATTGTTTATGAAATAAATATTTGGTGAGAATTTCAGCTCTCTGAATTTATAGACACCACTAGGGAATTCTTCATTTCTGACAGTATTATTTTATGTAAATGCTTTTTCTTATTCGCAAAAAGGAATTATCCTCCCATTGAAACCAGCAGACTTCTGAAATAGGATTAGGCTGTAATTTGCAAAACAGTATTGGAGGATATGTTGTACCAAATCTAAACTATACAGATAATCACAATAACAACAGTAGAGCCACTGGTTTCAGTAAGCTTACCTTCCTGAAGTCAGTGTGAGTTGGAAAACAATCTTAAAAGATTGCAACACATTAGCAATATAAATTTATCATAAAACTCCATACATTTTTAGGATTCACTTTTGGCATGAACTTTCAGAACGGCACATCTTATTTGTTGTCTGGCATAGAGACACTAGGATAAAAAAACACTGGCTTAATAGCTCTCAGTCAAACGTTTAGGTCTCCTCAGAAAGTCTACAGCACCCGTAATGAAATGTAAGATTGACAGAGCTGATGTAAATTCATTCCATGTATTTAACTAAATAATTAAAAAAAAAAAACCACCACTGGATTTCAAAGATACTTGCTACAAATACTTATTTTACAAACTCAGTCCAGGTACTTTCTGTGCAACAATTATGCATATTGCAGCTTACCTTGATGAGACGGTATCATTTGTACACAAACAGACTTTTTGCCCATAAGCATTCTTCAGTGTTTATGAAGTGTTCAACAGTGGTGTTACCACCCTTACAAAGGTGGGCTTCCAGGGGGCTGTTGGAGAGCTGGAATACCTTCTCTGAGTGTTCCCTACAGCTTAAGATAGAGGAAAGAGGAGAAAGAAGTACTAAAGGAATTCCTGGATGCAACGGACCTGTATTCTCTGATACTAATGTGCTGCTCTCTTAGGTTTCAGTCCTCTCTGCTGGGCTCTGGTCTGTATGTGGAGAAACACATAACCGTGGCCCTAAAGTCAATTGAGTTGCTTTGGCTGCTCATGCTTGATGATCAAGCTAAGTGTTGGTGTACGCATTTGCTGGACCAAGCTGAAGTGCTCTGCGTTCTCCAGTCTGGAAATCTAAAGATGATATAACTGCAGATATTGGGAAGATGCTAGCAGATGAAACTGGAGGCCATTCTCTCAACTGAACTTTCTCCTCTGTATAAGTACCTGCTGAGAGAGAGAGCTTTTTGGTCGGACGAAGTGAGAGCATGTTAATGTGTTCCACTCAGTGACAGGGATTATCCTTTAGAAAGAGGCAGCTGGCATCCGTTTCCTGCAGCAGGTATCTGCATATTAGCTGCCCTGGCAGATCACATCCGATACTTGAAATTGCATGCTGTATGAAAGTTACAGGAGTCACGCAAGTTCAGGATTAAGACTGTAACGCTGATTTTCTCTGTGGTGAGCTATATAAAAAACTTTACCATGACAAGTACTGTTTTTTTGAGGTGCGCCGTGTTTGCACCCCACAGATGTCAGTTCACTATTAAAACAATACTTCGATCAAGTAATGAATACCCACACCCTGGATCAGGATCCAGGGCCCAGATTCAGAGGTTATAACTTCCATCTAAAATCATTTATCTCCTCTTGTTATTTGATTGCCTCTAGGCCCCTTGAGCTGCCCATGCAATAGGAAGTACAGAGACTTACGTGGAGTTAAGCCCTCTGCATCTGGATCCTGCACCCATTGCAGAGCTTTATGGGGAATGAAGAAACTGAGGAATACTGGTAATGTCTGTTAGGAGAGGACTCTGGAACTTAGGCTGCGAGTTCTTTGTAAGAGTGTAAGACTTTCAATAGGAGAGGAGCTGTATGTCCATAAAACATCTTCCAAATTTCCATTTCCAAGCCTCAAGCCTTTGCTTCAGTGGCTTCCACTGAGAATTTAGACAATGAATGTGTTATTATTTTTTCCTGTAATTCTGATTATTTCTTCTACTGCTTGGTATGTTTTATTGGAATATCCATGGCACAGAGGATACCAATCACCTGCTGAATTTACATCTCCAGATCTGAAAATTCATTTACATATTTACATATGCATGTGTGTGCCTGTATGCTTACGTCACATGATTTTATCCATGTAAAATCTGTTTTTCTACACTCAACAATTCTGCGTGATACCTGAACTCCTCACCACTATGGCTTAGCTGTGTCACTCAACACCACTGAGAAGTGAGGAGAAGCAACCCAAACCGCACAGGACAGAATACTGAAATGTACAGGCTGAGAATCAGGGTCTCTTTTGTTGCAGGGTTTCCAGAAGGACTGAGCACACACAATTCCTTCTTCTTCTGTTGCTTTCCTATTCCTTGTTCAGGTTAGATGTGTGATGGTGTGTTTATTTTGTTATTTATATATTATTTTTATTAAATAAATGAGCCATACAATCCAAACTACCAGCCCCCCCCTCCCTCCCCCTGCACATTAATCCTTTCAGGATTAAAGTCCACATACATCATCAGGCTGTAATAAGGAAAACCAACACCGCAGCTTTCATCATCATGAGCAGGGAGTTGTGGCGGGCTACGGTTGCTGGATTGTACATCTCACCAATGCAAACTGCAAAAAAGAAGTGAAAAAAGTAATTAAGTCACTCAACAACACGCTCCCTTCCTCTCATCACTTCCCTTCTTTGCCTTTGGTTGCCTCCCTTCCGCCGCCTCTGGTTTTTTGCCCTTATTTTGAGAGGCTGGCTGGCTGCATCACTTTCAACCATCAGCACGCTAGGCCACGTGTAGGCAGCTGGATCGCCGCCCGGCCCATTTTGCCCACCGCCGGCTCCCACACGTGGAACAACCGCTCTCAGTGTAGCTTATACACACACAGCTTCTCCGAAGCATCACCGAGAGTAGTCATCCCTGGCCACCATTTCACAAAGCCACCGGCCCCGACTCCCCCGACACAGTGGTGCATGTGGTAGGTGGGGCAAGCAAGCTGTCTTAACCTTGGTTTTCAGTGCTGCAACCCCAAGCCCTTAGCTGGTAAACACGGGCAGACTTTGGCAGTGCCTGTGGGTTGTGGCGGAAAAGGGTGGAGCTGTGCGGCCACCGGTTGGGTTGGGGCCGGGAGGCAGCCAGGGCAGAGAAGGGGGAACCGAAATGCAGCTGGGGCGCTGATGGGCTTGCGGGCATCCTGCGGGGGGCTGCCGGCCCACGCCGGGGAGCTGCACGCTGCAGGGGCCTTCGCTTGGGGGTGTTTGTGTGGGAACATAATGGGGAAGCGTGAACTTTTGCCATTTTGACCCCTTCATCCTGCATGACTCACGGATGAGATGGGGCAGATACATCCCTCCAGGACTCTGGGATTTCCTGCCCAGTCTGATCGCATGGAGATATGACAGCCGCTGGGTAGATCCTACAAGGAGCAGTGTTTTAGCCTCGGTTGTGGCTTTTGTGTGGCGTTCGTTGCGCTGATGCCTGTGATGAGGAAAACCAAAAGTATGTTTTGCACAAGATGCTTGTTTTGATGTTGAGGTCTGTGGATCTGTGTCTAGATTGTATCGCTCTTTTCACGCAGATATTGGATGCATAACCAGTTTTCTTGGAAATACAAGAGTAAAGCTACTCCAATAATACAGGCAGCAAAAAAGACATATTTTTTTTCTTAAACATATGTATTTTTTAGAGCGAAGAATGTTAAGGACAAGATGTTATGCTAAACCGCATGCTGCATGTGGCATCAATGAGTTACTGGACGTTCATACCTTGGGTGTACTCATCTAAACAAACATTTCCCCAAGACTATCCCTGACCACCAGGTATCTGGGATAATGACAACAAATCCTGCCTGGTTACTGAAAATGGACCCCCACGACACTTAGAATATAACATCTGCCATGTTATGATAGTTATGCCATGTACCCCTTCAGAAAGAACAGCGTTCATTATATTCGACTGGTTAACACACATCACTTCCCTGGGTACGACCTTGGCTTGGCAGTGTGGGTGTGCGGTTCAAGTGTAGAGGAGAAATGGGCCCTGCGTGCCACCTTACTCCTGTTAGGAGACAAATCTGTGGGGAATAGATGGCAACGTGGCTCTCTATTCCCTCTTGCCGTGTGCTGCAGGCTGGCCAGCAACCTCCTTCCCTCCACAGACAAAAGGGAGCAAGGGCTGAATCGTGCCTTCCCAAAATGTATCCCTTTCCGCTCCTGGGGGTGTTTTGGGGAATGATGGAGGACTCCACCCCTTGCCACAGTCTCCACGCTAGGGACACCATCAAGCCTTGGGAAATCGTCTCCCACTCCCACCTGCCTCTAAATTCCCCCTGAAATACTGGAATTCATCATGGCTTCATAGCTGTAAGACTGGCTGCATTTTTCCTTCACTGATCATTAGTTTGTCAAAGTCAAAACAATACTAAATTAGAAAATAGATTCAGCGTGGAGGCTGCCAGCTTCCTTTAGCTTTATTTTGTTTACTTTTCATTTGTCTGCAGCCACTTCCTGGCTTTAGAAAATAGCGTTGTCTGTGACTTGTAAATAGAATTAGGTCAAATAATAAAAACTGTTAATGGCAATATAATCACTTTATGGCAAGTGATGAGAAAGATATAAACAGAATATCACGGCTTTAGGATGTGTACCAATGATACAGTACAACTTCCACAGGAAAAGGACATACCCAGAAATCTAGGGCAGCAAACTACAAAGAACAGTTAAATGGAAAATTAATCTGTTTGTGTATAGATGCCTGAAAACCAAATATAATTTTCCATTAGATCTTTTTAAAATCCCATCCTTTATGCCTGTTTGCTAGCAGAGAGAACTCTTTAAATCAATAGCAAATTGGCTAAGCGACAAACTTGATCAAAGCCTCATTATGCATTAAAATTTCATTTTGCTGGCTAGGGAATTGCAAGGGGGAAGGTTTCGTGGCTCTCTGTGTTTCCTTTGTGCTTCTCATGCGGTATAAAGGGAATTGCAAATTTCCAGAACCCCCACAGCGGGTGCAGGGGAGCAGAGGACGGCACCCCCTCGCGCGCTGGCGTCCAAGAGGACAGTGACAGCCCCTCTGACTCCAACGCCATCCTCATTGCCGGGCCCACGGCAGGGTGAGCATCAGGGCTGGGGTGGGGGGGTTTAGGGGTGGGGAAGAGGTGTTCTTGCTATGCTAAGATGACGGGTCGTTTTCTTTAGAGCTGACGCTAGCTGGGCCACACGACAGCCACCCCTAGGCTTCTTCAGCCTGCACCGAGGCCACAGACAGTCATGGTTCAACAACCCCTAAAAGACAACACAGATCTTAAGAGAAGATGCAGCCACTGTCCTACAGGGAGAAGCAAGGCAACACATTGATGCCGCCAGCTTCCCCGTATCAATGTAAAGCGCACAACGCTTTGGGTAATGCTAATTGTGGGAAAGAGCTGCCTTCCCCACCAAGTCTGAGGAGGCTTGAGGAGATGCCTCCCTCTCCTCCGTGAGCTATGGCAAATCAGAAAATCTGGCCCAGGGCCTAAAACCGCTTTTAAACTTGTGTCTCCTTATCGCTCCTCCAGAACTAGAATACTCTTTCCTGCCTCCCAAGAATTATACAAAAATAAATCTTCTTGGATCTGCAGAATGCTTTGCTGACACTAATTGTGTTATAAGAAAGAAACAGATTTATTTTTAATGGAACAGGACACTCATTTCTAAAGAACATGTTTGAAGGTCTGTTACCAAGATGAAAAAGTATTCCAATTTAATAAGAGGAGCAACGTGACCTCTGCATACTTCCTATTGCTTTAGCAAGGCCAAATCCTTCTCACTTTACCTCAGCTTGTGCTAATCTCTGCAAGGGCTCCATGCACAGGAGCCTTTGCTGGCACCAAAGCCTACAAAGACACCACCAGTCAGGTTGCTTACAGTCAACCAGACGCTGCTGCAAAACATCTGGAAATTACTAATCTTCTCCCTCTCCATTCATCTCCCCTTACTATGGTACTGTCTGAAGTCTTCTGTCTTATCCCTCCCTGCTTCTGTTCCCTTCCCTCAGTCCCCAGCCCACTCTCACTTGCTGGGGCAGACGCAGCAGGCTTTTTGTGGGCATTTCCCCTTTAGGACCTAGACATGAAGCTCAAGAACTTTGCTCCATCAGGGCTTTCATCACCTTTCTGCCCTGGCATGATAAAAAGGAGGGTTTTCACCTTTCATCACTGTGTGCCAGCTGCCACCCACAGAGTGTGCCTGGGGCTTTCCAAGGAGCCGAAGGGGTGTTGGTGCCCGGATCTCTCTGGTTTCGCACCAAGTGACACACATCCTCTGCTCTGTGTCACTGAGGCGTGAACTCTTGAATGTGCAGTCTGAAGGTTTGCTGTCTGTGAGGGATAATGCCAGAGAAAAAGAAAAATGAGCACTGGATCATCAGGGAAAGCAAGCAAAAGGTGACGTGGGGCACGTTCATTTTTAAATGGGTGAATTCTCCTGGGACGCCCCCTCTCCTGCAATTTTCAGCTCCAATGGAAATGTGTAGATCAAATATCCGATACAGGGAAATGAATTAGCCGAGGTTGTAACTTTACACACACATTCGGTGGGGCAATACGATAGCTAGATTTCTAAGATTTCAACCTGACCATTGCAAAGGCAATACTCATATGAGAAAAGAGAGAGGAAGAACGGTGCTTCTTGCCACAGCTTTATCTAATGTGATCTCTGGATACCGTTCATGAAAGACAAGAAACCTGCTTTGCTCTAGAAAGCCAAGCAGACCCTTTCTGTAGCACCACCAAGCGGTTGAGCATCTGTAGAAAAAAAATCTGTCTGCAAAACAAGCATGCAGCAGTGCTGCACAGCAACATTTTTCAACTACTTTACAGTATTTTAAGCGGTAAATACGATTTTCGGCATGCAAACCTGGATGTAAATCGGGATTAACACCACTGAAGCTGGCCAGAGTGTGAGCGAAGATAGTATTAAGCATGTTGCACTCAAAGCTGTCAGAAGACGACTGACAAAACCTTAATGCTTATCTGTTGTTGTTGTGGGTGAGCAGATGTCTTGAGCTGTGAACCAGGACATGGCTGCATTAGGAGTGCTACAGACACAGAGTGATAGGCAGGTCTTTGACAAATTTTTCACTGGGAGGTGGTATCAGGAATCAGTGGTAGGCAAGATCTTTTAATGCTTTTTGAGCAGAATTTACTTTTCTTCTCCTGAAAAAAAATCCTGTGTGAACTTTTAAATCGGATTTGAACAGCTGTGAAAGGGGATCCAATCAGAAATGAAGGCAGGATCTGGCTCTTCATTCCACGAAAGGCTCTTGGGGCAAAAGTGCCACGTGGTGCCCTGTGCCAGTAATAAATAATTAGTGAAACTTTTTCATATGACGTCATAAGCTGTTGCTGCCCTACGTTCAGGGTGGCTACTCAAGGAGGATTCCTTTGCCTTGAGTCTTCTTATGATGGAGAGGGGCCTGTAACAGCTTGGCTGCCCAAGCTCACCCCCTCCACGAAGAGACTTGCAGGCAAAGGGGTTGCCTGGGATGTCCCTTGTGAAACCTGGCTCCCAACGTAGTCCTCAGGAGCACAAAAACATCTAGCTCAAGAGGGCATCCACATTGCCCAGGCCACTGGTATTGTCCTGGTCATGGCTTATTTGAACCCACAAATCTGACTCATGGGAAGACTAAAGGTACTGCTCCTGGGACCAGACTGTCAAGCTACATTTGGGTAAAACTGATTTAAGCAGGTTTCAATGCAGAAGGAAAGCCCTTGCATCTGCAGTAATTAGCCCATAGAAAAGCACACTGTGTAATATGCCTCTCAGCAATCACATCCCCCTTTAATTGCTGCGTTCATCAATTGTAGGTATCATTAGGTCTCAGCCAATGACCCCTACTTGCTTCCTGGCCAAAAAAGAGGACACTGGGGCTTGTGTTCATCACTGACCTTTTGTAGTGCCACAGCAGCATCAGCTCCCTTCTGCCTCCAGGAACAGCGGAGACCAAAGGTGCCTCTGCCCTTCATGGGGGCTGCTCAGGTGAAAAGAGCCCCAGGAGGAATAAAAGGCCACCTTCTGTACCAGTTAACACTCCTGTAATTAAAAACGCAGGTGCTCGGTGGCCATTCTGTTTGCCTGCCTGCTAACTTGCAACACAGCCAGAGATGCCTGAGGTGCCACAGTTTGAAAAAGCAGCAGAAGACCCAGCATTCCTAATGACAGAGATACATTTTCAAAAATACATTTCTTAGCACGACAGGCAAAGCTCAAAGGGGCCTGAGGTGAAGTCTGAGATGAAGCTTTGCAGAGTCCCATTTCAAGAACAGCAGTTGCCAGTGGTAGGGTTGTCAGACTCATCCTCCAGGAAGATACTGCAGACACATAATGGGAACATTTTTATTTGAAAATAAGAGAAGCACCAGCAGACCAGGACCCATCATAAGCAAGCTTGTGAGAGCTAAATGTGATTTTCAGAAGAGGTGATTATGCATGGCTGCCACAGCGTTGAATGGGAGCAGTGACTATTCAGCACTCCTGAAGAGAAGGCTGGATTGACCCTGAGGGAAAGTAGATAAATTGAGTCAAAACACATGGCAGTGTCTGATTTCCAAGGGATTTTTATAATCAATAATAACTCTGTGCATTTGTGTGTGTGTCTGTGGTATAACAAACAGCAGCATATATATATGAATAGATATATAAGAAATAATGTCTACATGTGTGTATGTACACATGTAAACAATAATGTCTATGTGTATGTACACATGCACACATGCAAGCTCATATTGCTCAAATAGCAATACTAGGAATCCTGTCAATATTAGCCATCAATATTAAACATCCTTTTACATTTATGTTGATGCTTGAGGATCTGAAAGCCCAAGCTGACAAGGAGTTGAAATATTGTTCACTGATAGCTCTAAAAATATAATCACAGTGGAGCACGTCACTATGTTCAAGCTGAAGTCAAGCTGCCTGTTTTAATACAAAGCTGGGCACCCCATTGTAGCTCTGGCCATCTGCGTGCTATATTTAAAATGGAAAAAGGCCTCCAGGGAAAATGAACCAAATTCACCATGGGCACAAGCAGGCATGGCTCCTTTGAGGTCTGTGGGATGTATTTGCTTACACCAGTGATGGATTTAATCCAGAGACCGTTGTTCTTTATGAGACCTCATTTTCCTTTGTGTGTTTGCCAGTGCAACTCCACTTACTTTTGTAGGAATAATACTAATTTATACCAGCATAAGTCATGGAAATTTTTATTTTTGCTTTTCAGCACAGATGCTAGATAACAACTTTCATAGCCTGTTTCCTTTACTACTTTAATTTTTGCTGCAGGTGCATTTTCTCTATTTTTTCTACATTGACTTCAGATTTCCTTAGTCTCAGTGAGAAGGCAGCCACGCCTTCAGTGCCCACATCCAGTACCCGCTCCTTAGAGTGGATGTTTTTCCCTAGTGTGTATCCCATTCTTGGTGCTGAGGATTGCCCTGTTGCCTTCACCAGCATTTTCTTCCTGCCGCCATCACAGCCACCACTATTCCAGCCAGGAAGGGGTGCGCCCTCCAGTAGTTCATTAATGCTCCTTGTTAATTGTCCGAAGACTGGAGACAGTGGGGTCATGCTCCATGTGCATGAGGCATCCCTTCTCTTCTTTGTGGGTTAGCTGGGCAACCTAATTTTCCCTGGAGAAATAGCTTGCGGGTAATAACACAGGCCATGTCAATAAAACTAGGTAGAAAATAATAGTGTGCAAGTAGCAGGCAGCATTGTGGAGCATCAGAGCCAATCAAAAGGGCTTAATATTTAGCGGTCGGGAGAGTAGACCAGAATGAGGATAATCTTAACTCTCCCTGCAATGCAGTTAACAAAAAGCACACATCTATCTCTGCCTCTTTTACTATCAGACTTTGTGTCTCTGGACTTAACCTCGCACTGAGTGCCACCAAAACAATTCCCTATTCCGCAAGTTCTGTGTTGCTGAAAAGCAGTGGCAGAACAGGTAAACAGATTTGAGCTATTGACTTTATACAGGCTACTAAAAAGAGTCCAAGGCAGAAAAGGCTACCTAAGCATCACACTGAGGGTGTGGTAGGAGAGGTTAAAGTACAAGCTGCCTTTCTTAAATGCCTGTCCTCTCACCAATTGATGTCATTTCCCCCAACAGCTCGAGCATTAGCCCTCTTGTCAGTTGAAAAATGAGTCCCCAAGGACCCTAAATTAAAGACGCCCATACAAAAATGCAGCGCCTGACCTCTTGCAGCTGCGCCGGGGCTAATACTGATTCATTGTGCTGCTCCGTCCAAGGGCAGAACAAGGGGGCAGGGGAGGGATATGGAGGCATTTCGGGCTCCTCGTTAGCTCATTCATAGACACCTGGTGTCCTGCCTCCTCCTCGCGCTTCGGTGCATCCCACCCCTATTGTATAGAAAATCCACTTCTTTAGAGATCTGAGCTGCTTGGGCTGGACAAAGACCAAAATTAAATCCGCAGCTGCCTAGGGAAAGGCTCTCTCTGTTGGGGGTTATTATCGAGGATCTCTGATGAGAGAGTGGAGCGGGGAACTCCCCTCGCCTCTGTCACTTCCAGTTACAGGTTGGGATGGATACGTCTGCACATATTTTTCTTCCTTCACATAAATAACTCAGGCCACTCTTTAGCTGACGTGGACTGTCATGCCTCCGCTGACCCCATTTGGCTCCAGAGCTTTATGACAGGTATGCGACCCGCTGTACTCACCACGTTTGGCTGGACAACACTCCAACTGTTTGCAGCCTGCAGGAAACACTTAGTGTCACGAGGCGATGAGGCCAAAATACCCTCATGGCAGCCCCTTCACCCTCGGTGAAGTTGCATTGAGGGTAAATTTGAACTGACAAGGGCCAGCTCCTATTCTCAGTTACCCCAGAGAGAGCCTGGAATTGCATCATTAGTATCCAAGGAGTTATTTTGGATCTACATGGGCACTAGTGCGAGCCACAAGAATCTGGCACCGAGTTTAAAGGAGCAAAACAAAGAGAGGTTTATGTCAAAAAGGAACAGCAGCAGGTGGCAAATATAGGCTATATAGTCCCAAGTTTTGAAAGGAAAAGAAATATAAAGTTAATAGAAAACCTTTGTGGCTACTAAATACGCTTTATTCTTGAATCCCCTGTGGAACCAGTCAGTCCCTTGGCTTATAAAAATAGATGCAACAGGTGTTAGTTAGAAGACTTTTGTGCCTCATGTTAAGGGCACCAGTGAGAAGTTTATGGTCAGTGAAACCTGGAGGAGAAAGCAGGATTACAGTGGAAAAAATTCTGTCCCATTACATTAGAGAACATCTGGAGCAATGCCATTGACCAGGGGAATTTAAATCTGCATCTCAAAAGCTTTGCATATCTGATCACCATTCCTACTATCACTGTCTAAATAGCCTCATGCTGGTAAGCTGACCTATTTAGTTGGTGGCTGCTCCTTCTGTTCTCTACATCTAACTCATTTCTTTCAAGGCAATGCTGAGGATGAGTGCTGTTATCTGATTTTCTCTTTATTTGCTTCTTTACTCTGATGTGTTTCCTGTGTTTTCATTGGGCACGTCAAGTAAATTGCAGCTCTTTAAGACAGCCAAAGACAAGTTACCTCCTAGGGACTGACGCTAGCCAAGCTACAGCATGGGGGTGTGAACATTATGCAAATAGCAAGATACGGAGCTGAGAGTGGGATTTTCACTGCAGCCTAGGGGAACTGGATGACTAAATCCCATTAGGGTTGCAGTGAGGTTTGGCAACCTCACTCTTCTTGGCCGCCTTTGAAGAAGTCTCAGCACAAAGCTGAAGTCTAAATCTTGCATGATGCAAGACCCACTGTTACTCCCACAGGACTGAATACCGCTCATTGCTAGTGCAGAAGCTAAGCTGGAGGCTGTGGAAGAATCCCCAGGCACAACTGCTCCCATTATCCTATGTAAGGATGTAAGGAAGTATAAGGAGAATTTCAGGCACTGTCAGAAGATTTTATCAGTGTCGGAGATCTGTCCAAATCTGTACAGGCAAATCAGCTAGAAAGATAACTGCAATATATCCTTGTATTTGGGAAGACTTGTACATGTTTATAATTATACAATATTTATAAAAAATTATCAATGGTCTTCTTCAGAAATCTGCATGCACTTTAGCAAATGGTGTGTGAATTACTCATGTGATCTCTTCAATTGCCACAGAAAGCCTGGTCAACAGCAGCCAGCCTCCCTACGCATCGTTAGGGCAGCAAATGGGAAATTCTGCCCCAGTTTGAGAATAGTGTGGCATTTGGGACAGCAAGAGGCAGTTAATTAACATGTTTAGCCCAAAAATGGGCCCTACGCAACATCTTAAGTAATGCAAGTTCTTGACTGATTATGGAATTGCTTTAACTTTAAAGTACATTTACACTGCCAGAATGATAAGAAGGGACTCTCAGGTCTCAACAAACCAAGCTGCAGAATTAGGGGCTTCAGTATTACCGCTCATCTTAAGGGTGCTGCAGTCTTCCTTTGCCCTCTGCTGCCGGAGCAGTGCACAAGGGTGACCAGGCAGCCATGAAGCTCTGCACCCTCATGAACGTGCATGCTCTGGGAAGGCCTCCCACACAGCTGCTTACTCACATTTAGACATTTAACATCATTAGAACATCATAACAATGTGTCATTTTCCTCTTGTTTGTAAGTATGCAAGAGTTTCTTTGATAAGTAAAAAACCTACTTTAAAATAGTTGAATTTTGACCTTGAAAAGAGTAAATTGAGTTGAACTGCCTTGAAGTAGAATGTTTGTCTGTGACAAATATTCCTAATGAAAGGAGCAGGAAAAGTCAGGGAAAGAACAGACAGACCCCACAGTTCCCTACCAAGGGTTAATACAAGGTAGAGCAATATTGCGGTGGAAGCACAGGAAGCTGTAAGATTCTCCACAAGATCAGGACTCATATTAAAGAAAACAGTTCTTTTGAATAAACTTACTGGTAGAACCTGCATTACAGATCTGCCAAAACACACAACTTTTTTCCTTGATAACTGCGAAGGAGACTCGCCAGCCACAGGTTTCACTGTCAGAAATGTGCATATAATGTCTAAGATCAAAACGTACAAGAATTTCAGCCACACCTTAAATGTTGCTGTTATTTTTGAAAGGAGGTTAATTGGTTGTCTTGAGTCTTTCACTGCACTTAGGATCTTTCACCAGAGGGGATTTTCCTTAACTGCAAGGACTCGCTCTACCTTACGGTATGGGAAGCAATATGGGAAAAGGATTTCTCCCGCGGTGAAAGCATTTCAGCGAGCGCATTGATGAGGAATGCCTGGGACTTAAATACAGGGAAACCCATACCTGACAGCCTGGAACAGAGGGAGATGTAACAAAGCAACTTTTTTTTTTTTTTTTTTTTTTTAAAAAAGAGGTAATTACAAACATGTGTAAAGCATAAGGCAAGAAAAAGAAAACAGGGAAAGAACGGCAAGGATCCTGTGGCAAAGTGACCAGTGGTGAGCTGTCATGCCCAAAGCCACAGGATGAGGCCCGCAGCATTTATTGCTCACTGGAAGTCATTTTTCAAGTCAAGAAGCAATACTTCTCCAACATAAATGAAAAATTCCAGTCAGCAGAGGGTAACAGAAGCCCTCTTAAAACAAAAGTATCATTGAAGAGGGACTAATAAATCATTGAGTGACTAGATCTTTTCACTTGGAGTGGAGAACTCCTCTCTCAAACCAGGTCCCTGTGTCAAGCCCATCCCTGTGGTATTAACAAAGCACTTCAGGATCTGTTTATCTTTACTCAGTACAAACTTCAGAGGGACGTAAGCACTTTGAATTGGGGCTGGGAGTTTTGACTGTGCTGGTGGGAGAGATAGCTGCTAGCCTGAGCCCCAAAGCCCCCTTTGCCTGTGTAAACCCATAGTAAATCTCTGCTTCTGCTTCTTGGATGCAGACTGGAAGGGAGGGAAGGAAAAGGAGCTCCTCTGGGCTCCTCTGCTCAAATACACACTAAACCCCACTCCCAAGCACAGGCTTTTTTCCAAACGGTGTAGGCATGAATAAAGTTTGGGCTCACACTCAGGATACAGTATAGCTGCACCCTCCGAAATTCCCTTTCCTCTTGCAAGCAACAGTATTGAGGTCAGCTGGATTCACTGAAGAACGTGGCGACGTGCGTTTGCTTGTTGCATTCTTGATTCCTTTTTGCAGGAATTAAGTGCAGATTTCTAGCCTCAGCCATCATCCTGAGACAAACTTATCTCCAAATTTTGTCCAGGAAATGTTGAAATCAGGGCTGTATTAACCACCTGGCTGCTTCTAATAGTTCAGACAAAAATGCAAACACTAAACTTCACTTGCTACAGTGCATCTTTTCTCAGTTTGCTTCTCTTTTGCCAAGAAAGCACATCTAGTCTTGAACTTGGATTGTGCAGTGAAGATTGCAAGCACTTAGATTTATTTCATTGCTCTTCAGGAGGAGGATAACTTTTTGTTACGGTGACATGAGAGAAACTGAAAGGAACAGTAAACAGCACTCCAAAACCTCTTCTTAATAGATGTGCTTGTTTTTGTAGTTCAAATACTTTCAGAAACAGGGATTTAGCTCTGTGCAACCATTTGAAACAGCAGCTCTGTTACTGAATTAATTTTATAGGTAAAGTAGTAAATTATACCCGTTCTAATGAATACAAAATAGCAAACCTAAGGAAACTGAAAAGCTTTGTGAACGCAAGTGAAGGCAAATCAGGACATGAACAAAGGACAATGTAGTAGGACTCTTGGATAGATTAAGCCTTTTTTCCAGCAGTTTGAGGTTTGGGGACAGACCTTCACATGCACAAGAACCGCATCACTGAGCCGTTTTAAGCAGGGAGTCAGCATGCATGCTGCAAGGGACATGACCCTAAGACATTAATATGAGACACATACTTCTCTGACGAAAAATATTTGCAGAGCTTCTACTACAACAGCAAGATTACGTGTGAGTAGCGATCCCCCAAACTGGATGAACAAATGAGTGAAATCTAAATACAACCCCTCATCGTTAGGGGTGGTGATTCCTGTGGACTTTGGTGAAAATACATTAATTCCAAAAAGTTCAAACACGTGATTTCTGTCTTGCATTATGGAGCTGCCAGCACTTCTGGAGCACTTAGTTGCAATGCTTAAAGTCCTTGATCTTGTTCCGTGACCTGAACCAAAAACTATTTCTGAGGGTTGTATTTAACAAATAATACCACTATCTATTGCCAACTGCATTGTAAGTATTCCCTGTCCATACTGAAAGAACGAACAGAAGAAATAGATGATTCTTTGCTCTGGAAAAAGTTATAAGCTAATAAAGCTCCTCAAACCCTGGAAAATATCTAAGGGGGCTGGAGGCTGGAAAGCAATAGGTATCTATTCTATTTGGTCCTTGCAAATTTTGCTTTGTAACTGAATTCTTCACCTTTCCCTATCCCCTTCCCACATGCAACTCATCCAATGACTACGATAATCAACAGAGAAGGAGCTGTCAATGTCCGTGGGCCTCAGATCATACCCCATGAAAGATGTCGTGGTTTAGCCCCAGCCAGCAACTAAGCACCACGCAGCTGCTCGCTCACTCCCCCTGCCCCAGTGCGATGGGGGAGAGAATCAGAGGAGTAAGAGTGAGAAACACTCCTGGGTTGAGATAAGAACAGTTTAATAATTGAAATAAAGCAAAATAGTAATGATAATAATAACAATATAATAATGATAATAACAATAATAATATACAAAGCAAGTGATGCACAATGCAATTGCTCACCACCCGCCGACCAACACCCAGACAGCTCCCGAGCAGCGATCACTGCTCCCCGGCCAACCCCCCCAGTTTCTATACTGAGCATGATGTCATATGGTATGAAATAGCCCTTTGGTCACTTTGGATCAACTATTCTGGCTGTGCCCCCTCCCAGCTTCTTGTGTACCTGGCAGAGCATGGGAAGCTGCAAGTCCTTGACTAGCATAAGCAGTACTCAGCAACAACTAAAACATCAGCGTGTTATCAACATTCTTCTCCTACTAAATCCCCAACACAGCACTATGCCTGCTGCTAGGAAGAAAATTAACTCTATCCCAGCCGAAACCAAGACAGATGTGATCCCAGAGAAGACAGAGAAGGGAAGGTGCAGAAACACCTAAAAGTTAACATTTTAAAAATGTAACAGGCGCAGTGGTTGCCACCAGCTACCTGGACTGGTTGATCTCTCTGCTGTGTGCCACATAGCTTTAGCGCACGCCTCATCTTTGTCACTCTGCTGTCCTTCGTAGATCAGCTCCTTTGGGCAGGTAGTCTCTTATGTGACTATACAGTGGAGGGAGGGAACAGTGACACTAAGGACGAATGTAGCCTGCACCCTCACTTCCTACAGCTCCACAGCTGCATTTTTTCGCCTTGTTGTTACAGGATAACCCAAAAGTGTATGTGTGATAATACACTCTGAAGGGCCTACAGTGTCCTGGCCTGACTTAATCAAAGGAGGTTTCCCTGAACCCAAAGGAGGCCGTGAGGAGTCACCCTGATGTCTCTAGAGCTGCTGCAGCTTTAAAACCCCAATGACTTAGGGAGGAGGTACAGGGCTTTTTCCAGTTGTGCCACCAACCTGCAGTCACTGGAAGGCTGTGACGTTCTTCTGGGATGCTGTAATGCAGCTTGATCACTGAACGCATTCAAGTACGGTGGTATTTTCCATGGGTCTAAGAGGTTATTATCACCTCAGTTAATTATCTGTAAGGATTCAGACTCCAGCAAATGTTAATTATCCTTCCATCAATCTCATGTTCACGCAAGCTTAGTAGGGCTATATTTAGCAATACAAATATCTCCTTCCTGAATGGAAAAGCTGCTCTTTTTCTTCCATATCTTATTTTAAATGTTAAACACATTAGACAGAGCTGAGGGCTTTTCCTCTCTCTTAGAAACCATCCTAAGAATGTGTAATACTTAATCAAAGTGCTAAGAGCAATACCATCTTCAGACCCGAATGTATGATGTTAGAAATCTGGTATGGGGATGAGGCAAAAATGATCCAAATGGGGTGCTTGGAGTCCACATTTAATCCTACAAAATACGCCACTGGGAGAGCAGTTCGGTGCACAGAGCATTCCAGTGGACAGGTGCCTAAATAAGTCTTCTCATCCAGCGCTTGTTAGGATAGGGTTTGAACCTCTGGGCGATGGTGTTACATACATGACGTACGAATAACAACAGCTTCATTCACTCAGGGCACTACGTTCAGATCAGTCAATGTCCTTTTTGTTTCTAGCTCTGAGCGTTGTGATAGATTCTCTGAAGGCATCAGCTGAATGTGTACCAGCATAGCTGCTCTGCCTGAAACTCCAGGCAGCTGGAAACAATAGCATCGAGAAGGCTGTCCCTCAGTTAGGTGTTTACTCTGGAGCTTAATGATGAGCATTGGCCTGTCTATACTGTTAATGTTTGCAACCTGTTGAACAGAAATAGCTAGTAAATACATCCTGAGGCCCAGCCTGCTTCCCCAACACCATAAACCATATTTGTTTAAACCATATACTGTACAAGCCTGTAGTACCTCCTTTGATAATGTTCTTACGCTGCTGTGTCCAGACCCTGAGAAAAAGGAGAGGCTCACCCAGTATGGGAAGATGTTAGCTATTAGGTGTTCTGGTAAACAGCTCTGATGCGCTCGAAGGAAAAGAGAGGATTTTTTGAGCTTTAGGTACTGGAAATCATTGCTGGGTATATTACACATTTTCAGTGTGGCTTTGGCCAAAGTGCTTTGGCCTTGAGTTTGTACCAGGAAAGGAAATGGGAGTGTAGCTACTGATTTCAGTGGGATCTGGTTCAGGACCGTTGTCTCTCCATAACTTCTGTTTCCCATCTGATTGGAAATTTTCTTTAAGACCTCACTGTTTTCAATTTACAGACTTCGAGCAGTCTGCAAAGGTTGTCCAAGCGAGGCTTCCCAGGCTGCACAGCTCAGAGGAGCCTGCTGCCCTTCCCGGGTCTCTGGCTCCCAGGCAGACCACCTCACAGGTTGGATCCCGCTCCTTTCTGCAGAGCATTTTGAGTTTCCAGGGCAGGGAAGTACTTGGCAAAAAGGTTTTTTGGCCCAAGTGACACCAAAGTGTGAACTATGCAAACACTCTCTGGGAACTGCAATGTTTTGTTTTTAACCTGACACTAACGAGGATGTCAACTCATTTGTTTAGATCACGTCTCCTGCAGTGCTCTCTCTAAACAGGTGGCTCTGCAGTGGCTATCATCTCAAGCCCTGTTTTTGCTTGTGGCTTCGAATTATTACTGTAAAGCAAATCATATTTAAACATCACTTTCATCATCTCCCTGACATGTATATATTGATGGGAAGTTTGGAAGAAAACATTATCAGAGTTTTGTTTGAAAGTCAGAGCACTAAAAAAACATTGAAAGAGAGTTTTAAGGTAACCCTGATTCTTTCTCCACTTGTTATGTTTTCCATCCTTACTCATAACTGTAGGACTCCATCCCAGCCCCAACCTAAGCAGCATTGACAGGAAAGGATTATCCACAGGAATGTGACATATTTACATCTAGAGGTCCAAAGGAAAATCTTTCTGAGTGGAACAAAGCCGGCCTTATTTGAACTGGCTTCTTCCTCTAGAATTGTGGACGGACACCAGGGTGGGGCACAGGAGTTAAGTGGGTAATAAGTATTTCATCTGAACTATTTTTTTCTAAACAGGATATGTAGCAAAATGAGAAATTGCTTCTTTGGCTTTTATTCCTCTCACAATGAAATTGGAATCACTTGAGAAAAGATTTGTCCTCCAATGCTAAGCTGAGCATCTAGTTAGCATCATCTTGGAAAAGATTTTGAGATGTATTATTTGTATATCCATATCAGCCAAAGAAACACCTGCTACATAAGCTCCAATATAAAAAGAAAAAAAAAAAAAAAAGCAGAGTTCAGGGATCTCTTTGTCTGAGGTCTAGCAGGCTACAATTGTGATGCTGCATTAACTCTGAATAGCTCTGGGGTTTAGTATTTGCATTATAAATGCAGGAATCATCAGGCTCTGCTCTTATAAAGAGATTTCTGAGTTCCCTTTCTCAGTGCATGAGCAAGCATTGACTCCTGAGAAGATATATTACATTGGGAGCTTGCAAAACATTGTATACTGGACATTCCAGAGAGGTTTTGCTATGTGAGCAAGCAGAAAATATACTTTTTGCTTTGGTTTCCAAGGCAGAATTGCTCTTTGAGCATCCTTGGTCAGCGTTAGACCAAAGGCCTTCTTAGGAAAGGGATTTGCTTTGTATGCTTTTTGACCATCTCATGCCAGGATTTACAAATAAGTGTCAATAAAGTCTTGTGTGTAAATATTCTGACCCTGCATCTCTGATATCCATGAATACCTGGTCGTGGTTGGCGGAGGCTGATGATGACCAAAGTGCATGCAGGAAGGGCAGGGTAGCAGCAATGTAGGAGCGCTCAGAGGACCAATGAGGATTAGCATCTCATGGTGCTAAACACCACACACAGCTGATACTAAAACCAAAACAGCCACAGCTTCCCGCTCCCTACACAGCTGTACACTGAGCAGTTGATGACACAACAGATGGGCCAGGGACCAGATATTAGCAAAATGGCTAAACTGGGCAGAATAAGTAGGGGTTGCATCTAGAATCAGCCCAGCACTGGACGAAGGTTTTTTCAGGTGTATGATATGAACCATAGAATCATAGAATCATAGAATGCTTTGGGTTGGAAGGGACCTTTAGAGACCATCTAGCCCAACCCCCCTGCAGTGAGCAGGGACAGCTTTAACCAGATCAGGTTGCTCAGAGCCCCGTCCAACCTGACCTGGAATGTTGCCAGGGATGGGGCCTCTACCACCTCTCTGGGCAACCTGTTCCAGTGCTTCACCACCCTCATTGTAAAAAATTTCTTCCTTATATCCAGTCTAAATCTATTCTTCTTTAGTTTAAAACCATTACTCCTTGTCCTGTCACAACAGGCCTTGCTAAAAAGATTGTCCCCATCTTTCCTATAGGCCCCCTTTAAGTACTGGAAGGCCGCAATAAGGTCTCCTCGCAGCCTTCTCTTCTCCAGGCTGAACAAGCCCAACTCTCTCAGCCTGGCCTCGCAGGAGAGGTGCTCCAGCCCTCGGATCATTTTGGTGGCCCTCCTCTGGACCCGCTCCAGCAGGTCCGTGCATACGGCATAAGGAGACTGTTGCACAGGGCACGCGAGCGGGTGCCGCTGCGGGACCCGGGGGGGGGGCGGGGGTGGGGGTGGGGAACGGGGCAGCCTTTTCAAGCAGGCCGGGCACCTCCCCGGCCCCTGCCCGGGGAAGGAGTTCCAGTGGGTCGGACGGACGGACGGACGGGCAGCCAGGCGCTGCCGCGCCGCCTCGCCGCCACCGGAGGGCGCCCGCCGCCGCCGCCCGGCCCCGCTCCGCTCCCGGCCCCGCTCCCGGCCCCGCTCCGCTCCCGGCCCCGCTCCCGGCCCCGCTCCGCTCCCGGCCCCGCTGCCGCCCGGCCCCGTCCTCAGGGGCACGGCCTGCCCGCCCTGTGCCGCAGCGGCAGAAGCGGCGGGCCGCTGCGGAGCCAGCCACGCTTTTGCCTTCCCCAAACCTCCCTAAATCCCGCCCGCAGCGCCGCACCCTCTCCGCCATCAGCGCACGGGTTCGTTCTTTTCACGGAGCAGCCCTTTCGGTAGCTGAAGATTGTTTATTCTTCTTTCTTTCGTTCCTCTTTTCCCTTCAATCCTCCCTCCACTTTTTCAACCGTGAACAATTGTTCAATCTCTTCTCCCCGGCGCATTTTACCTCTGATCATCACCATTTTCCTCTTCCCGAGTCTCTCCAGCTCGGCCGCGCCCTTCTTGGAAGTGCCCCAAACTGGACAGAGACTGACCTTGGCAGCGCAGAGTAGAATGGAGGGCCCACACTGGGTGTTTTTCGGCTGCTGTGGTGTCTGTGCATCTCGGAAAGCATTTCTTCCTGTAGTGGTTTAACTTCTTCGCGGCTTTGTTTACACTACCAGCCAAGTTACGTCAAGTAAGATGGTAAAAAGACTAAATCACTGATCCATGTTTTAATAAAACCTCTAACATACACATTCAGGCCACCAGAAACTCTTGTTGTTACAGGTTATTTCACCTGAGGCAGCCGGTCAAAGCCCTACTGGGAGAATTTTCTGCAGCAGCACAAGGCTCATCTCCATCACGTTTGCCAGCGTAGCTATTTGGGCAAGCCCTTTCAAGTGCGATTAGGTCCACAGTGCCTCAGCATAATAGCTTCTCCACTTATGAGAGCTGAAAATGAAGACAAATGTTAATGAAGTGGCTCGATCAATACCTCATCAATCAGGTGGACAGCTTCCATTGAAATGTGTTACTGTAACAGCATGTTATTAATGAACTACTAATAATGTAAAAGAACACTGGCAACATAGACTATGTCTTGCTTGAGACCACCT
The DNA here is from genome assembly GCF_030463565.1 of Pelecanus crispus. Classification (NCBI taxonomy): domain Eukaryota; kingdom Metazoa; phylum Chordata; class Aves; order Pelecaniformes; family Pelecanidae; genus Pelecanus; species Pelecanus crispus. Next base: position 62,346,135 of record NC_134643.1, on the reverse strand, counting down.
CTGCTGCTTTCATTGCAAAGTGTAAAAACAAGGGCAAAGGGCAGCATGGGGACTGGATATGCTCTGTGAGCCTTTATGAGGGAATTAGGAAGTGTTTGCATTCGATGTGGCTGTCAAACCACACGTAAAAGCAGAACCTCCAGCCCGCCAAGAGATCCTTGCCACTGTGGCTGCCTCCAGCCACATTATTATTTACGGAGAATTATTCTTATTTAGTGAAATAAGTCATTTCAATAGTTTGACATACAATTTAAGTTACTAGAGGCATAACTAGTAATTTTTCATTTAATCTTTGAGATCCAATTTGGCCCAGCTGCACTGCTGGCTTGACAGCCTCTTTAAGTTCCTTCATCACGTGGCCACTACCCTTTAAAGCCACTGTGTGCTCACGGCCAGCTTCCAGTCAACAGGTTATGTCAAAGCTCTTTTAAGTGGAAGGGCTTGCATGCTCACCTCTTTTGTTGAACATATAGATAGTCTAATGGGATTACCTACCTCTATGAATTTGGCCTCAGGAATTGCCAGGACATGGTGATGCCCATACTCCTGAAATCACCCTTTCCCAAACTTTTGAAAGCCAGGCATCCATCACAAAGATGGTATCCGTTTATGGGCCTTGCAATCCAGCACTCAAAGCTATGCAAAAGGAGCAGCCACTTTGGAAAGATTATATAGATCCTTTCTGTACGTTATTTCTGTTCCACATGCTGTGGACATTGTTGAAAGTCTTACCAAGGCATTGCGGGCAGCGTCTGACATTCATTGCATAAATCACGTATTTCACACCTCACCAACTATCATCTTGGGCTTCTGAGCCCGGTGGTCAACACCGCTGCATTGATCTGACTCAAATCCTGTTTTCAGGAGTTCCTCTGTAACCACAGCAGGTAAGGTAAGACCGCCTCCGCGTTCCCCTATGAAAACTGAGAACACGTATAGGGCTGGTTCTTCCCCCAAGCCCTTTCCTGTACCCCACTGGAAGCATCCTGGGAAACACAACATTAAGCAAGCAGCAATCAAAAAAAGGTGCAAAGAATATTCCCAATGTTTATTATGTATGAAAAATACCGCAAATAAGCCATACAGTTCATTTCACAGTAACCTAAACAACATCGTTCAAGAACTTGAGAAGTCAACAAAGAACAGTGCAGTTCCAACAGTGACAAGAGTTACCTTAAAGCTGTGGGTCCCTTTCTTTGCCAGCAATTCTTTCCTGTTTACAGTGGGAACATTAGGTATGGTTCAGTATCTTATTTACTGAGGAGAATTCCTTTTCACCTGCGCTGTTCCCACAAGCACACCACTTCTGGGACGTGCTGTTTCTAGAAATTCTTCTTCTAACATAGCCACGGATCTGGTTAGTGCAGGCTGAGGTGGGCACGATGCGCACGACCTATTTCCACGGTATCCATGTGCAGACCCCTTAACCAAATCTTTGGATAAAGTTCAAAAGTAAACTTGAAAAGGAGGGATATTAGAAATCCTTTCCAAAAAGACAGAAAATCAAGAAAGCTCCGTGCGAAAGTGGTTTTTAGATGAACATCTAGAGAATTATGACACTTTTTCCTCACTCTCAGCCAGTTCCTAGAAAGATCCTTTGCTACCAGTGCCCCAGGTAGAGACCCGGTGACAACAATAGTGATGAGAATCAGGCACCAAGTCCTGAATACGTAACAACAGTTCAGGTCACTGTCAGCTGTGTGAAAACTTAGAAATGTATACACCTTAGAAGCAATTCTGCTGATTTCATGGTGATTTTCCCCCTTGTGTGTTTTGGAGTGTATTATTATCGTTAGCATGCTTGCTATACATGGAACACAAGAGGTGCAATTTTAGTGCTTCCCTTTCCTTATTCAAATTCGCGATCATTTTTACAGAAAATCTTGTATCACAGACAAATTAGGCCCTTCCAGGGAAGACACAGCCTCCTCATGTAAACAGCCCAAAAATACGACAAAAATAATACTGTACCCTGTTGAAACTAAACCCATCATTCAGATGTCCTTTCTAAGCACTGGTTCTTCTACACCAGCAGCTGAAGGTGCTGGCAAAGAAGCCTGTGATCACAAAGAACAAATCTTTCCAGCCACATGGTGGAACACTTCTCTTAGGTCTTAGCCCCAAGCAACGCCACTTACCTCAAACCTTCCTTTCAGGGGGTAGGGCTAACCCCTTGTTAGTTCTTTGGTACAGATTAAGGACTCACAGAAATATACTACAGCTCAACTGACGCCTGGTAAACAGACCGCATGGCTGAGTCCCAGACCGCAGAAAAGGATGAGTTGCTTCAAACCTGGTCCACACCTGAGTTTACTGGTCTACACAGTTTAAGACAGGGATGTAGTTTTGTCTGTTTGTTTCTTAAACCAAAACATACCAGTAAAATTCTCAGTGTGTACAGCAGTATGCTTTTCGTACCAGAACAGCTGTAGCCCTTCTGTGTGGGATATCTAGTGTCATAGTGTGAAACACCTTCATGCCATTAAATATGTGTCCATGCTAGCGAGGCTGTAGTGCCTTAGGTACACCACTGCAGTTACAGCGGTACAACTTTATAGAGAAGATGAGCCCTTAGAAACTCAACCCCCAACTAAACTCATGTTTTCTTAAAAGAAAATTTTAAAAAAGAACCAACCCCAAAAACACTACACAAAAGAGAAATAAAGGAAATAAGCAGAACTGTCTCTATTATTAAAGTATTCTTATTCTCTTTGGAGGTATCAAATTGCTTTTAAAAAGAGTAAAAAACTGGGCATACAAAAGCTATTCTCCTTAATCCATTATTTGCACAAGGAGCATTGCTGCCTAAACTTTTTCATGTATTTTTTCTACTTTCACAAACAACCTTTCCAGATCATTCCTCAGGTCATCTATTGAGCTCTTCACAGACTCCAAGTTGTTCTCATTATTCTCAATTTTCACTGAGTAGGAGACTAAACTATCCACTGCAGTTCTTATCATTTTCAAATCAGAATCAACCTGGCTGACAGAGGATCTCAGTTCATCTACAGAGCCTTCCACAGAAGAAAATTTTTCAAGATAGCCTTCAGAGTGTGCTTGACTTGTCTGAAGACTTCCTTGATCCAACAAAGTACTAATTTGCTTCTGGACATCCTGAAGAGCACCAGAGGATGGCAGGTCACTGATGCTTCTCCTCAAGCTTTCCACGTCATTGTACAGTGAGGTCTGTGATTCACCAAGATTTTTCAGAATGTCTGTGACTGAAGTTACGTCCATATCTGAGATTCCCTGAAGAGCAGTAATGCTTTGTTCTAGGGTACTGAGCTTATTCTCATATTCTGCCTCCTTAGAAAGGAAAGATTGCAACTTTTCACTGTTTTGAGCAGCAACAGAAGTTAGAGACTCCAGGCTGTCTTCTATGTGTCTCAGTCGAGACTCCAGTCCTTCACTGTTCTTCCCAAAAGTTTCTACTGCTTTTCTGAACAGTTCATTTTCTTCCCATTTGTTGAGGTCAGCTTTAACTTGCAGTAAATCTTCATCGAGTCTTTTAATGTCACCAGGGAGCTGCATAATAGAATCCTCAGCTCTCAGAACTTTTTCTTGTAAAGCTTTTAATGAAAGGTGTTCAGAGTCTGCAGCCTCTTTGAATTTCTCATGTTCTTGTTTGAGGTTGACTAGCTCTTTCACTTCAGTATACACATCAGACTCCATGGAGTGTATTGTACTCTTCAAGGTCTCTATGTCATTTTCTTTGGTTTTCATGGATGCTTGCATGTCATCAAAAGCATCTTTTAGCACCTTAATTTCATGTTTATACACATCTGCCTCTTCTAGTGAATCAACCTTTGCTTTCATATTGTTGATTTCATCTTGGCTCCTTTGCTGGACTTCAGTGAATACAGCAATGTTATCATTTATAGACTTGGTTAGCTCCGTTAGTCTCTCTTCCACTGTGTTTTCCAGAGATGTGAAGTCTCGTTCCCTTGCATCCTTCACCATGTGGATGCCATCAGACAAGTCTTTCAAAATTTCATTTTGCAGCTTCTGAAGCACTTCACTGATCCGGTTTATTTCACTCTCCCCTTGTTTAACAGCCTTCTCAGTAACCTCCTGCTTCTGCTGAGCAATTTTCATCCTGGATTCAAATTCTCCAAACGTGGCTTGAAGGGAACGCACCTAAACCAGAAATCCGCATGGTTAATACTTACAATTTCATCCTTACCTACACCCTTACCCTTTGTGTCCAAGGTCCTTAAGGCCCTTGTTACCATATGAAATGATCACCTTGCAATCCTTCATGCTCCCTACGTGACGTGACCCTATGGCATACAGATATGGGAGGCACAAAAAGCCCAGCATCTAGAGCCTTACAGCTCTATAGATACACACATCTGCTGCTGAGGATCCTTGGCCTCACTGACCTGCCACAGATAATCCAGGAAATCCGTGGCAGTGAAAACCAAACTCGAGTCTCCAGAGTTTGCATCCGGACCCCTGAGCCGTCCCTCCCTGATATGATTCCTGGTTCTACGTGCCACAAGTCCATACGGGAAGAAAGGGAGGGGAAAAAAAAAAACCTAAAGAACATCTGGCATCAGCTTCTGGATACAGAAAAGCTGGGGTTAGACTTTAGCAGGCAATCAGACCCAAGGCCAATTCCTGAACATGAAAGAAGTTTCAAAGTAGACAAGACAGAGTAACAGGAAAAATTAGGGGGAAAGGGGAGCTGGGAATGGCTGGGGAATGGGACTAGTAATCATGACATTTTGCTGCTCCTAGATACCAATGGAGAGACAGATTTTTCTGGTTAACTATTTTTTAAGATTAAAAAAACCACAGAAAGGCCTTAATGTTCTAAATACTTAGTAACTCATTATTCATGCACATGCATACACCCACATGCTCTTTGTGAACAGGGGCACATGTATGGACACAGGCAAAGAACAAAGCCATAGCAGCTGCCAAGCAGACTGACTTGCATCTACCTCAGGTTAATACTCACTGAAAGTTGTTACCGCTGGATCAGGCACGCTATTAAGCTTCCCAATTACAGAAACTACAGTTGGTTTTAGTAGCAGCAAGAGGGAAAAGGTCAAGGGGTGAGTGGCCACCACATTCATTTACTCTCAGACTTAAAGATAAGATCCAGGCACACCAAGGGGGAAGCACACATTACTTAATTTTGAGGCCAAGCAGAATATCAGTCTCAAGACCATGGAGAAATCTTTTTGTGTTTGTGTGGGTTGTATTTTTTTAAACTTTGTAAAGCAATGCAAGAACTCCCACTGGCTGCCACAGTAATCCATCATGTAGAAAACACCTCGAGGCTTTGGAAGGATGGCAAGTGCCAAGTAATGCATGTTGCCTTGTTTCATGCTACTCCCTATGTCCGAGGGGTATATTAATCAGTCATGCCACATGGGCTGCCAAGTTTACTGAATAGATACACAGCTGGAGGGATGGTTTTATTTTATAAATAGAAGGAAGTACATTTTATATGTTCTTAGAAAGAAATACACAGAGCTTCCTCTTTTTTTTCCCCCTTTTTCACTGCAGGAGGCTCCAGCGGTTCCCAGTTAGCCTCTGAACCTAGAAATTAATCTCAAAAGATCTTACAGACCTACTAATTAGAAATTAAGTTATTCACATATATTTTTGCAAGACTAAATCCCAGGCCAAACCCTCCTTGGTTTTCACTGAAGTCTACACTGTGGAAGGATTTTAGAGTTTGGCCACAAGATTTGCCATTGCTCCAACAGATCCCCGCAGTTTGAAGAATACCCATAAAGATGACTTCCTTTTCCTCCCTCTTATGTAAAAAGGTCTGTAATGACTTTTCATTCCCTATACTTGTATTCTTTAGTGCTCACACAGGAAACTAGAAATGAGCTGGGGGGGGAACAGGTAGTACTACCATATGCATTGCAGCAGGACACCAGCCATTACACTGACTTACCAACCTCATTTTCATTATGTCTAGGCTGTCATTCATTCTGATTTTTTCCACAGACAGCTTTTTCTGTATCGCTATAAATGGACTTTAGAAATCTAGAAGGAGGGCACAGGAAAGTTCTCCTCCTCCTCTTATGACAGAATTTATTTTTCTTTGACACATTCCAACCAAATCACCAAATTCATGTTTGCAATTAACCATCTTCAAACGTTAGTCTAAGAAAAGGCATCAGAAATGCCCAGGAGAATTCTCCAGAGGGCCAGGAGGTCTCCACTGCTGTAGGTTTGACAGAGAAGGATCCCACCCCTCCGCAGTGGAGTACTTTATACCCGCTTCTTCACTGCATCTGGGCAATGCTCATGGTGTAACTTGAAGCTATTCTCCTAAACTTCCAGCTGGGCCAGCTACTTGTAGATGAGAGAGCTCTGATACAATAAAATGGACTGAAGTCTTCAGATAAGACCAGCTTCTAATCTGATCTGTCCTAACCAAGAGCCACCAGGGACCAAATCAAACCCCTCACATGAGAGGGGTAAAACTCACAACTTCAAAGTAATAGTTCATACTCACTACACAGCTGGTTTGTGTGTGCACCTACATGTGAGTTTGCCTGTTTGGTGTTCATGGCTCGTCAGGTTTGAAACCATAGCCCTTGAAAGGTTGAACATCATAAATACCACAAAAAAAAAAAAAAGTCTATAGCTAACAACTAAGTCTTCGCTAACCGGTCATACTATCTTGTGTTCAATCACCAAACGACCTTGGCCTCTCTGAGAGTTGTGCTATATTAAAGACTAAACTTCCACATCATTTCCTTTCTCCTCCTACTGCTGATGTGTAAAGCAGATGAGTTTATATAACGCTTACTCCTGAGAACAGCTCTCTGCAGTGAAAGACTGAAGGCGAAAGCCAGTTCCACACAGCAGCCTGCGCTGACGGCACTCCAAAAGTACAACACAGGACCCTACACTTTTTGTAATATACAGCCTGGTCTCCTCTTCCTCAAGTACATTCTTCTGTAAAGGCAACACCAAACCACAGCAAGCAAAGCTTTCGAAGGTTACACCGGAACTCTGCATGATCTCTTCCCCTGACTTTTATTCTTGCACTACTGTATGTATGTCTAACATTGGCCATCTGCTATATACAGGCAAATAGTTTCAGTTCTCTTTGAAACAAACTATTTATAAACTTCTCTCCTAGAACACGTTAACATATACCTAGGATTTTCTGCAAGAACACGGAGATGGAGGCAGCAAATTGTACCCATTCCTGTGCTTAGAAGGGCTTATATATTGCACATACATCTGGGTTCTACACTTATGTGTTGTAATAGTACATCCTGTATGTCCTGCCATTGCAATGTCTTCCTTCATACAAAAAGACTGTAAAAAAGCCTTAAAAACTAGGAAACAACAACGACCCTTGCGAGTTCAAATCACAGCCCAGTCATCGGTGAGTAAAAACTCCAAGATTTAAAATTAGCTTCAGAAATGCTACTATGGTTCTGCATTTTACAACCCTCTTCCCCCCTTATACGAGTTTTCCTTTTCCTCCTCCTTGCAAGGGAGAGGAAACACCAAGACTGACCCTACAAACTCCACGTGTGCAGGCCGCCATGCTGCCGGGAGTGCCACGGAACAACCGGAGGATCTCTGCCAGCGCCCGTCCCACCGCCCTGTCCCCCCGCTACCGGCCAGGGCCCAAGCCCGCAGGGAACACTGGGAATCTGCAGAGCTCACTGTGCCGCAAGCAGTCAAGCCGAGACAAGAATTTCCTCTTCTTTGATCTGACTCAGTCATAACTTTACATACTGCTTTCCAACCAATTTACCTACTCCCGAGACAGAAGCCCGACTGTATGTTGATGATAATCCTTCACATACGCCATTTTTTAAAGGTTTTAGGCACCCTAAGACATATCCAGATGGACAGCGCCGCTTGTGAAACTCTAGCTCAGGGGCTAATAAGGCCTGAGTGAAAAAAATGAGAGAAATGAGCATTTCTTTCACTTTGTTTGAGCCACACCCTTTGCCAACAACTTCAGAGCTCTTCCGCTGCCCTGGACTGCCACGGACACAGCGGGCCTCGCTCCCTTGGCTGGAGGCAGCAGCAGGAACGTGGAAGGCAGGGTACGGCAGGAGCGGCATTTCTGGCACAGGCTCTGCTGTTTGGTGAAGCTGGCAAGGTTTTGTTTTTTAAAAGCGCACAGGGACGTCGAGGCAGGATCCTGCCACGTCCGACCGCCCTGCTGCACCACCTCCCTTGGCGCGCACACCTGCCCGCTCGACGCGGCGGCGAAGGGCAGCCCATCCGCCACGCTCGCTTTTAAATGATTTGCGAGAGTCGAGGATATAAAATTACCGCCAGCAGGCTCTCAAAACTGCAGGTCTGCGCTTCTGCCAACACGTAAGCACGCTGACTGCTGACTGCATTACATAAAATGGCTTCACGCCTAAGCCCTGGAAGAGCAAGCTGGCCAAGGAGCCGGCTGCGGCCGCCGCTGCGGGCTCTCCCGGGGGCCGCCCGCCCGCCGCGGGGTCCCGCCCCGCCCCGGCCCCGCTGCGCTGCCTGCCAGGCATTTCTCGTTTTACCGAGGCCACGTTTGCAGGCGCGGGGGAAACCGCGGCCCAGCCCCGATTTGTGAAAAGCATCTTTACGGCGGGAGCGCGGGCGGGGGGAACGGGACACGTTTGCTTTCCCGCAAGCCGGGCTACCCGAGCGCTGCGCGGCTGCTTATTTAAGAGGGGGGGGGGGGGCTCCCCCGCCCGCTCTCCAGCAGGGGCGGCCGCCGCCCCCCGCCCCGCCGAGCGACGCCGAGCGCCCCGACGGCCCCCGCGCCCCAGCCCGCTGCCGGCGCCGCCACCCCGGGGCAGCCCGCCCGCCCCCCGAGGCTCCCCGGCGCCGCGCTACCTTCTGCACCACGGTGTCCAGGGTGGCGGCCAGCTCCTGCCGCTGCCGGCCGGAGGCCTCCCTCTCCCGGGCGCTCCGCCCGACCTCCTCCCGCAGCTGCCGCACGTACCAGCCGGCGGGCAGCGCGGCGCCCAGCACCACCGCGGCGCCCAGCAGCAGCGCCCAGCCGCGGCGGGGGCCAGCGCCGGAGCGGCCTCCCCCGCCCCCCGCCGCGGCCCTGCCACCCCGGCCGTGCGCCGCCGCAGCCGGCTTCTTCGCCGCCGGCGCCGCCGCCTCCTCGGCGCCGCCGGGCTGCGCGCCCCGCTCATTGGCGGCGGCGGGCGGGCTGCCCCCCTTAGGGCCCCGGTGCTTGGCGGCCGACATGGCGGGACGCCGCCGCCGTCGTGCGCGGAGCGGGAGCAGCAGGAGCGGCCGAGGGAGGGCGAGAGGGAGGGAGGGCGGGGGCGCCGGCCCGGGCAGCGCCGCGCTCCCCGCCCCGCCCCGCCCCGGCCCCCGCCCCGGGGAGCCGCCACGCACACGGGGACGGGCCCGGTCCCTGCCGGGGGGAGCCGCCACGCACACGGGCTCGGCCCCGTCCCGAGGGAGGCGGCGGGCAGGGCGGAGCAGCCCCCGCCCCGCCCCGGGGTGCCAGACCCGCTCCCGGCCGCGGCCGCCTCGGCCACCCCTGCCCGCGGGAACCGCGCCGGGGGTCTCAAAAGAGCGGGGTGCGCCGGGCCTGTCCCCCCCGCAGCCCCCGGCGCCCAGGTGTCCCCAAGCCCAGCTCCGTCCCGGTGCCGGTGTTCAGTCTTGCATGTAGTTTTTGGTGGCGGAGCGCGGCGGGCTCCTGCCTCATGCAGCGTCTGTTTTGCTCGAGTGTGATTTCGGCTGATAGCACTGCAGCAGGCTCCAACAGCAAGGCGTGGAGAAAAAAGTTGTTTTCTCTACATGCAACCCACCCCCCGGTTTCCAGTGCCTGCAGAGCAGAGACTGGGCATCAGGCTGGTCCCTCGGCCACGCAACAGCTGCCTTGACTGGCAGGAGTGCTGCTGGCCCGACTCAAACCGAGTTTCACGCATTGCTTTGTCTGAGCACACTCGGGAGAGGCTGGGAAATTCCCGAGCACCGACATTCGCTGCGCAGTCTTTGGGCTCCGAGCATGCTCTTTCGCCTCCCCACGTCGGCATGAGCCCGCTGCATTCATCTTCCCGGCAGTGCGTGGCCCGGCTCAGGACAGAAAGGCTGAGCAGGCCTTCCCTGCACCGCTGGCCCCAGCTGGGGCCTGCCAGGGTGCGGAGCACAGACCCGCCATTTGACCACCTCTCGTTTTTCCTCCTGCTAGTAGGGAGGCAGATTAGAGGGAGGTGGGAGCTGACTGATTCGGATATGCCAGCAAGAATGGGAGAGAGGGGAAGGAGAGAGCAAGGCAGAGCAAAAGGATAAGGCGTTGGTGGAGGAAACAGTCTGCTGTGCATTGAATTAATTAGCGGTCATATCGGGGGAAAAAAATTGCATCTGATCGTGTAACGGAGGATCCGTATGCAAGGGACCTGGGTCAGCTCTGGTAACAGAGGGCTGAGGGGTGGGTACACTTCTACATGGTGGAAAGGGGAGGAGAATGTGCTTTACACCTGTGTTTGGGTGGAAGGGAGATATCATATGGGAATAACTTTAAAACTTCTTTTGAAAAACCCTTACATTTTCCAGCATCGCAAAGAGCCGCTTAAACCCTCTTCAGAAACTGAGCAGTTGTATCTTAAATTGTTACCATATGCTTGATTGTGGAAACTTGAAAAAATAAAACATCAGTCCCTTTCTGCTGTCTGCCTACTGCTTTGGGCCAGACTATAGGACAGATGATAACGCAGAAAAACAACTGTTTCAAAAATACACCTTGAATTCATCAGTATTGTACCTCTTTTTATGTCCTTTAGCCCTAACTGAACAGGTTAACATAGTGACTATTGTCTGATAGATATCTGACTGCTCCGCCAGGTCGAATTTTACGATGGTTTAGGTCTAGACCCTTTATCACTGACAGCTTACAGAGAAGGATTTTTTATAGCCTTTTATGTCAAGGTGTCCATATATGCACAGTGCAAGGCCAAGGTGTGTCACCACATCTGATTTTTGTAACTATGGGCTACAATTCTGGAAGTGAGTCCTAATTTTTACAAGAAAGGACTGGGGCATATTTTCTTTTAACCTCCATAGGTACATGGCAGGCAACAGCAATACGGACTTTTTCATATAATAGCTGATGGAGTGAGTACATTGCACTTGTATTTGCTTGGCCTTCTTCAGTTCTTGAGTCCCCTGTGCTGATGTCCTGTTCGCTACTCACTTTGAAATTGGAAGCAAGACTTATTCTCCTGTCCAGAAACTCTGTTTCATCAGTTGCCTGAAGATTCGAAGCAAGATAGGATATTGAAGTTGCTATTTCAGAGTTAGCAGAAGAGAGCTTGCCATCAGGTGGAGTCTGCGTGCCGCTGGCAGTTTCCATGAGGCACTTGGACCCAGCATTCTGGACCTTGGCCAGTGTTGTAACAAAGTGCCCAGTGTGACAGAGTTTGTACTGGAGAATCCTAAAAATAATAAAAAAAAATCTTCTCCACTGCTTCGTCCCCACACTTACCCATGTTTCAGACAGAAATAGAATAGTTCCAGTTGGAAGGGACTTACAACGATCCTCTAGTCCAACTGCCTGACCAGTGAGGCTACTCACTTTCTAACACCTCCTTGCTCCTATCCAGTGGGCATGCTGAGTAGCTAGGGTATCAGGATGGACTCTCAAGTATTTTTGAAACTGCCTTTCATTTCATCACAAGACAATCAATGAACAAAGTAAGCTGATCGTGTTTTGCCCCTTTCTTTCACAGTTGTTAAGACCAGAGGGGCTTACACGGTAGACTTCTGTTACTGCCTCTGTCTCGCGTTCTCTCGGGGGGGTTCGTGACTAGGATCATGCAAAGCAATAATGGATTTAGACCTGGGCTAAAAGCAAAAAGTGCTGGACAACCAGTAGTAATGGTGGTAGTTTCAAAAGGATTTGTTGTTTGGTTTTTTTAAGAACAGTGCAATGAAAAGTTCTTGGCAGTTGGTTTCTCCCTCAGACCTGTTACTCTTCTTCTGTATTTTAATGGTATCTTTCTATCTAAAGCTAACTTTTAAAAAGTCTGTATTCATGTTTGTACCTGTTAATATTTGCCCATATTAAAGATCTGTGTGGGATGAAAGAAAATTCTGTTCAAGACACAGAGTCAATGAACAAAAATAATGATTTAAAGCTCTACTGGGGCTTCTGGGCAAAGATCTTACACATGTAGCTTCAGTGTCTCTAAGACATAAAAAAACGTTGGCAGCAACAAGCTCTTTCCAGTTCTACACCAAGGCTGCTGAACTGCTAGTGCAAATTCGATTTATTTCCCTCTCGTGCTTTTATGTTATACTGAAATGCATTGCTTGCCAAGAGTCATTCCACGAGTGGAAGTTCATTACGTTAATGTGCAAGCCATAACTCCTTGCAAGATAAAGCTTGAGGTGCTAATATATCTGTTTCTCTATTTGATTACAGCAAGAAATTCAATCAAGTTTTGTCTTGGGAGACGTTTTC